>NC_133120.1:65758364-67008364 GCF_033568475.1 Henckelia pumila
CTCAAGGCAACAAATATTTATTGAGACGAACATATACTTTTGTAAGCATTTATGACCTTTGCAGATCAATGCCTATAAATAGGCTTGAAGTTCATTTGAAGATCTCTCTCCAATTTTCTATGCATTCAAGCTATCTTTGTATTTGAGCCTTTAGTCTTACTTTCAAGATTACAAGTTTTCAACAACTAATATAGCAGACTCATACAGTTAAATATCTGATCATTCTAGGACCATGTTGTGCTAAAATTTTCAAGTGTAACACTCAATCTTGTAAAACTAGTTGAGGACTGTGTATTGAATTTAGTGAAGTACTTGGAGTTTCAGTTGAGGCAGTGTTAAGTCCTTACTGAATCGAAGTGTTACAAATTTTTTGTATTACTCAAATCTTCTAGTGAATCTTTTCCAAAAAGAAATAATGGGTGACTTAGGAGTATTCGAACTCTGGATATCCAGAAACATATCTTGAGTTATTTTCATTTCAATCGAGGTATATTATTTATGTTCAATCTGTCAGTCGACCTCTTTTCGCACAAAATTTGTTGGTTGATTGACATAAACAGTCAAGGTAGAACAAGTGGTTCAGTTGAAAACTCAACTGAACTGATCATTTGTCATTTGCATGCAATACAGATCCTAACAATCATATTATGTGTTATGCAAAAAATCATAACATCTTTATGTGTGTGCAAAGAATGAGTTTTTAATTCCCAGTTGCTTATATGCTTTTGCCGTAAATGCCAAAATTGTTCCAAATATATTTGGGATTGTTCAAATCGGGGATAATTCAAACCTAAATTTTTTTCTCATTTAGAAAGGCCGATCTTAGGGGCCCAAATGTGTAACTTGGAAAGTAGAATAACATATTCTCAATTAGGTTGTATGTGTTCTATTATTGCTCATGTGTTGTGTCAAATCCTATGATCCCACATACTTTTAAATTGTGGATATCAAATATACGGTCATCTTACAAATTGGGGTCTTACAAATTGGGGTAATCACTGTTAAATGTTGCATTCAACATTTGTTGAAGATGTAAATCTAATTACGTAATTGTAGACAACCAGAGTAATACCTAATAACATGTAAATAGAATGAGATTGCATAAAAACTATTCCCAATATAGTTCTAAATGTACCATATTTGTCGCTAATAGTGCCGAATTCCATATAGACAACCAAAGATATAAACAAAGGTATGAACCTTCTTACTCAAATTGTACGGAATTATACTTCAAATTAACTTTGTAGTACTGAATTTTTAATATGTTGTAACTAATAAAGTATATTTTGATCTTGAAAATTAATTTATAGGGTACCAATGCAATCTTGCAAACACTCAAATTCAAATAAATTATACCCATATTCGATCACAATAGACTTCAATTCTTATCTTCTTATACCACAACATATATTATACAAAAACTTCTATCTCAATACAGTTGTGTGAATACTAAATTTGTACATCCATAGATATTATCATTCATATTTATACAAAATATTAGCCTATTAATTAAATATTGTCATACTTACACTACTAATGCACTACATGATCATAATTTAACACATAAAAAATCGCATTTTTTGTCCACCAAAAAACCATAAACTACAAATTAGTTGAACTTATTTTTCGACATACAATTTCCATCAAGCAATATACGTGCACAGATTTGGGCTCGATAAGTGTTCATTTTCATAGGACTTTGATATGTTCAAATTTCATTTGTGTCACGTGCGATACACTCCACCCACAAACATGCAAAAACAACACAATCATACCAAATTTGGAATCTCCATGTAGATTCTAGTTGTTCCGAAGCTGAAATTTTGAATTTCAATTTTGGAATGTCCCTTCGGATACATGAAAAACCAGCAGAAACCAATGGGATTAGGATCCCCTACTGTGGGGATACCACAGTAAGGAGTGCTGTACTGTGGTGCTGTACCTATCCATTTCTTTTTTTCTTTTTCTTTTTCATTTGTTTTTTTCTTTCTTCCAAGTTTTTTATTTTTTTTAATCTTTTAAATCAACATGTTTTGTTACAATATTATGGATGTCAAAGATTTGGGTGATCGGATAAAATCATAATCAAATCTTCGAGAGATGGTAAAGAATCGAGATAATATCACTTCTTGTAATATGACTAGGGGTGGGTTTTCGGTATACCGTATAAAAAATATTGGTATGAAAAAAATTCATATCATAACCAATATCAAAATTCCAAAATTTTGGTACGGAAAAAATTCATAATGATACCGTAGAGATACAGAAAAATAATTCGATATACCAAAAAAATGTCTATATATCGAAAAAAATTTCGGTACGATATCCCAAAAAGTCGGTATTTTAGTTCGGTATCCCAGCCCTAAGTCTAATATCATAGTTACCATACCCGAGAATTTTTTGTACCTATAAATAAGTCCCTCGTGTAATATTTTTGATATATTGAATTACGTGTTTCTTTGCTTATTTGGTTAGTTTATTGTTTTCTTTTATAACACGTTATCAGCACGATTTTGCTATTACTCTTTGTTCGAATTTTTTTTAGAAAAGTCACGCAATTCATCACTGATTCTTGAATTTGTTGAACTTCTGTTTTCGTCGGATTTTTATCTATGCTCTGTTCTTCATTCATGTTCTCGTCGTATTTTTATTTATCTGATTCACAACCATCACCTTTTATGTATCTTGTACGTGTACTCTTTGTCAAGATCTTCTTTATTCCATTTGATATACACGTATTATATTATATGTGATGGCATGATGTATGCATTCAATTCCCTAATTAAAGCATGCTTATTTTTCCTCATTTTATTTTTTTTGTTTCAATTGATTGGATATCATGTATCACATATTAATTAGATGTAATCATATCATATTAAATATGGATTCTAGATTTTCTCAATTTTTCGAACTATTTTTTTATTTTATGATGTATACATGTTTAAATTTGGTTTAATTAATGTCACTGATTTATGATTTTTGTGAAATATTTGATTTCATCATGTCAAATATCTCAAAGCTTGAATTTGCCGCTCTTGATATATCTGGCAAGAATTATCTCTCTTGGATACTAGATGTTGAAATACATCTAGATGTTATGGGTATTGAAAATACAATCAAAGAGAAAAACCAAGAATCACCGCAAAATCGTGCAAAGGCTATGATATTCCTTCGTCATCATCTTCATGATGATTTGAAATTTGAGTATTTGATGATAAAAGATCCTCTTGATCTATGAAATAATTTGAAAGAGAGATATAGCCATCAAAAGACGTTCTTCCAAAAGCACGTTATGATTGGATGCACTTGCGCTTATAAAATTTTAAGTATGTAAGTGAATATAATTCTGCATTGTTTCGCATCAGTTCACAATTGAAATTGTGTGGAAAAAAAATAACTGATGATGATTTGTTGAAAAAAACATATTCCACATTTCATGCCTTTAACGTTGTCTTACAACAACAGTATAGAGAGAAAGGTTTCAAGAGGTATTCTGATTTGATTTTATGTTTACTTGTGGCTGAGCAAAATAATGAGTTGTTGATGAAAAATCATGAAATTCGTTCCACTGGTGCCAACCCATTCCCTGAAGTGAATATGGCAATGCATGATGAAAAGATGAAACAAAATAAGACCGGATTCAATCGTGGTCGTGGGCGCGGTCGAGGACACTTTCATCCATATGGTCGTGGGCATGAAAAACCTCGTTACTTTAATGATGGTTATAATAATAATGATGATCAAAGGAATGAAAGTTTCAAAAAGTGTGGTAATGACCAAGAGAAAAATGTTGAAAGTGGTCAAAATGATAAATCAATGAATTTAGAAAACGGGTGATATAGATGTGGAGATAAAATGCATTGGTATAATAATTGTCGTACCCCGAAACACCTTGTTGATCTTTATCAAGCATCAAAAGAAAAGGCAAAAGATGTTGAAACTAATTTTATTCATCAAGGTGAAGATTTAAGCCAAGGCCCATCTCTTTCGGCACATTTTGATGTTTCTGATTTCTTTGAAGATCCGGAAGGAAAGATTGATCATTTGATTGGAGATGAAAGCATGCAAAATTATTAAAGTTATTTATTATATTTTATTTCGTCATTTTGGTTTTTATTTATTTAAATGTCATGTTAGGGATTATTTATATGATTTATTTGAGAAGACTATTGATTTAAGTAATTTAAATTTTAAATTGGTTTGATTGTTTTTATTATGAATCAAAGTTATTTATTTCATATTGTCTCTATATGAATAAAATATTTTTATTCTTATTAAATTTATTATTGTGAATAAAATATGGATTTTGGACATGAAATCAATAGAGATTTATGTCGTGTTGGCAGTGCAATGACGCATTCCATATTCAAGAGAATAAATATTTTCAAATGAGAAAAAGATATGTCAACACAATTTTTGAAAGTACAACTATTATTGAAAGCTCTAGAAAAGTAAATATTATATGGAGAGACAAATTGTGTTACTCCCTCATAAGTCTCAAAGAAATTGATGAGCTTTCAAGATATCCGTCGGAATGAATATCATATTGAGACTATAAGACAAGAAGAAAAATGATATCTTTTATTGCCAAAGAAATGTCGAGAAAGAAATACATTGTTGAAAAATTATCAACATTTATTTATGGTTTATACTACACAATAATGTAGTGGAGACGAATGCAACGGTTAGCCAAGAAATTCATTGATATGAATATGTTTATGACTTGGCATAATCAATTGGAAAATCCCAATTTTACAATGATGCGTAAAATAATATTGAGAATTCATATGGACATCAATTAAAGAAAGATATTATTAATATTAAATAATTCTCATGTGTTGCTTGTTATCAAGGCAAATTATAAGCCTTCATCAGCTAAAATTAATATTGAATCACCTATATTTTAAAAGGTACAAGGTGATATTTATGGGCACATTCACCTATCATTGAACCATTTAAATATTTTATGTATCTATGAAATGGTTACATGTGTGTTTACTATCATATCGCAAACTGATGTTTGCAATTCATATTAAGAGGATTTTATTAATAATGCTGGTGAAATTAAATTCCAAACTTTCAATGACTATTGTAGTATGTCAGTTGGGATAATTATTGAACATCTTGTTGCAAATGTTCATATAAAATGGTTTAGCAAAAATTTTGACTAAGTGTCTCCAATTAATAGCTAACCATTGATAATGAGAACAAAACTCCCCAAATATTTATCGGGATATGATATTTTGTGTATAGCAACACTTATACGCATCAGATTGACTATTTACCATGAATTCTCCCCTTTACAACTAGCTTTTGGCCAAGAGCTTAAAAATAAATTTGCATATGCGATTATTAGGGGGAGAAAATTTGAGATCACCAAGTTAATTAACTTGGAATGCATCATTACATCATTTTAATTATCAGAAAAATCAATGTGAACTTGAGGTTCAAGAATAGTCCATTTGCAAGGTATTGCAAGTAAATTGTTTGATGCATTTAATAAGAAAAATGGTAACTAAGTCACACATAATAGCTGCTAATGCTCCAGCACATATTGATGTTCTGAAAGAACAGTCAAACAACGAGCTCGAATCAAGCGTGGTAGAGAAATTGGATCCAAAGATAAAAATCCACAAAAAAAAGGAGCAATAATATAGATGTCCATGTTGAAAATATGATTCATTAATTGATCAGTCCGAAATGTAGATGATCAAATCCTCGAAGAAGTTCAAGTACTTGAAAATGAAGAGATCTCGATAAATTATGTCAAAACGGGGAAATGATTTAATCAATAAAGTTTTCCCATGATGTGGCATTTGATGTTATGATCTAGATCATAAATCTATTATTGAATGTCATTGTAGACATGATTGACCAAGTTAAAATATTGCACTCAATAGAGAAACGTGAGTTTTTGGGACCTATGGTCCAAACTTTTAGGAGTAATGGATGCAATTAATTTTGATATCTTATAGGTATATGATACAAACGACTTATTTTATTTTAATGCTTGTGATTTGCAATTGATTAGTTATGCAGATATCTTATTGACAAACTGGATGCTTGTTACTTATGACGGAACACTTATATCTCGGAGATCTATGAGGCATGCACTTCTCAACTAAATTCAACAAATTTGCCCAAGTGATAATCCGACCGAGTTTTCACCAAAATCATTGCTCACATCAACTTTTGAGAAATTGGTGTACAAGATCGAAATGCAGCGACTTAGAGATTTCAAGTGTTGTTCGGAACAGGGGGAGTTAATCCAAACTGCACTTTTTTTTCCTTATCCATGATTTTTCCCAAGTGGTTTTTCATGACAAGGTTTTTAACGTGGCAGTTGAGCAACGAGGGATGTTGTACTCTTTTTCCTTCGCTAGGCTTTTATCCCATTGGGTTTTTCCTAGTATGGTTTTAACGAGGCACATCCGTCAAATGACATCCAAGGGGGGGGTGTTACAATATTATGGATGTCAAAGATTTGGGTGATCGGAGAAAATCATAACCAAATCTTCGAGAGATGGTAAAGAATCAAGATAATATCACTTCCTTGTAATATCATAGTTACCATACCCGAGAATTTTTTGTACCTATAAATAGGTAACTCATGTAATACTTTTGATATATTGAATTGCGTGTTTTTTTTACTTATTTGGTTAGTTTATTGCTTTTTTTTATAACATGTTTCTTATTTTCATATTTTTTTATTTTTTAAACAAAATTGGATTTTATTATTTCTAATTTATCCAATGTTATTTCTTTTTAAAAATATTGTAAGTGTGACAAAAATTTCTGAAACACTGACTATTCCCGAATCTGATCTCATTCTCGTCCCGAAAAAATTTCAATCCGATATTTTTTCGACCCGAGTTTTTGGGATTTTTTTCGTTCCAATTAATATCGGGAAAGAGATCGATAGTAAAACATGATCCCAACGATATTCTCGACACTTCACTAAATAAGGTTATAATATATTTTATTAATAGATTGAGCAAAATATTATTGTGTTTCAACCCAAATAACAATTAATTGTCGACTTTACGTAATTGTTTATTATTGAAATGATCGTATAGTAAAATCATGAAATGACATTTTATTTTTGAGTATTTTTTAAAAATTTAATTAATTCATATTTATAATTATCTAATTAGAACAAATATTTAGAATAAGAAGTACAATTTGACAATCTATTTATCAAAATTTATCTAGTAATTTTTAACATAACATTTTATTAATAAAAAATCAGAAGCCAAACAATTAGAAGAAAATTAGACAAATAAAAGATAAAAAAAATCGAACCTTATATATTCGAACATTTTCTCTATTAAAAATTTTAAAAAACTTAAATAAAAAATAAATAAAAAAGCAGATGAGTTGAACATGCAGAAACAGGGAGAAAAAAATAGGAGACAAAAGAAAACCACTAAAAATAAAAAGTAAAAATGTTTATTATATAACAAAATATATTTTTTAAAAAAGAAATAAAATTGGATAGATTAGAAAATAATAAAATCCAATTTTGTTAAAAAAAGAAAAAAAAATAGAAAAAAAAACACGTTGATTTAATTTAAAATATTAAAAACAATAGAAATATTTGAAAGAAAAAAAAAACGAAAAAAAAAAATAAAATAAACAAGGAAATGGATAGGTGTGCTGTGGAGAAACACCGTTTTCTCCACAGCACCCCCTACTGTAGGAGGGGATCCTGATCCAAACCAATGTCACTTGTGATCATAGGGAATATGATGCATCTGGCAAAGAATGTTCCATGGTCACCATTTTTTACCTTTCAGCCCCCTTTTTTTTGTAGATACAAGTGGTCAAGTAGTTATCTCTTTAAATAAATAAACTAATAAGACAATCATACATTGAAATCATATCAAAACATAAAGAAACAAATGAATTCACTTCAAATTTCTACTAACGTGCACCTTCGTGTCGATGCAAAAAAATTTTCTCTTCCATTATTATCAACACTGATTTTTTAATTTTTTTTTTTTTTTGCATAAATCGCATATAGACATTGATTTTTTCATCCTCAACGGGGTTTTCAAACAATAAATCACATAGCAGAGGTCTCATCTCTTTTTTTCTTTATTTAATACAAAAAAAAAAAAAGTTTTTCATCTGAAATATCATTGTTTGAGACCTCACAAGTTCACAACGTCATCTTGCCAAATAACTGTCGGCAAATGTGGGAAGAAAAGTCTTGCCACGTACATACCTCGTTAATTAGATAGGTGGCAGCGGCAAAACGAATTCAAAATTGAATTTGCTTTGTTTTGTTTACACTGAGGAGGAGCTCTATAAATAGAGCCCTCTGCTTCTCATTCCAGTATCCCTCAGCCTCAAGCATTCTTCTGATCTTGAGTGCATTTCTTCTCTCCCTAGTTATTTCTATATATTTATGAGATAGGTTTTTTCCTGTATAAGAGAGTGAGTGTCTCTTTTGAAACACAGAGAGAGGTTGTAATTCTCCAAATATTATAGTGTAATCTTTTGGTCTTACCCGTGGTTTTTACCCTATAATTTTTGGGGGTTTTCCACGTAAATCTTGGTGTCTATTTATTCTTCAATTTCCATAGTTTCTATCTCGTGATGCCGCACCTGGGACCAACAAGTGGTATCAAAGCCTTGGCATAAAATTTCTTAAAATTCTGAGTATGCTCTATGATTGCAGCTGTGACTGATCTTCCACATCAGAAAAGATTTTTTGAAAATTTTATAAGGCAAGATTTTTGTAGTCAAGATGATGGCAAAATACGAGATATAAAAGTTCAATGGGAGCAATTTTTTGCTGTGAAAATTGAAGGTGCAAGCAATTCTAACAAAGGAGCGTTTCTTGAAAGCTATTGGAGATAGACCGGCGGAGATCACAGATGATCAAAAGTGGAACGAGATGAATCACAATGCTGTTGCCAATTTACACTTGGCTATAGCGGATGAAGTTTTGTCAAGTATCTCTGAAATAAAGGCGCAAAAGTTATTTGGGATACTCTGGCAAAACTGTACGAGGTCAATTCACTACACAACAAAATTTTCCTAAAGAGAAAGCTTTATACTCTTCGGATGGCGAAATCCTCATCGATGACCGACCATATCAACACAATGAATACTTTATTTTTTCGGCTCACGTGTATGGGGCATAAAATAGAGGAAAAAGAACGTGCGGAGCTTCTACTCCAGAGTCTACCAGATTCATACGATCAGCTCATCATCAATGTTACCAACAATGTTCTTTCGGATAATTTAAATTTTAACGATGTCTTAACTGCGGTTCTTGGAGAAGAGAGTCGTCGAAGGAACAAGGAAGATAGGTTGGCAACGTCGAAGCAAGCAGAGGCTTTACCGATGACGAGAGGAAGATTGACGGAGCGTGACTCCAGTGGGAGCCATAGATATGGTAGATCCAAGTCAAGAAGTAAGAAGAAGAATATTTACTGCTTTAAATGTGGCGGTAAAGGGCACTTCAAGAGAGAGTGTACGAAGAGCATCAAGAAGGGATCTCAAAGAAATGTGGCCAGTACTTCAGGCGGTGGTGAAATATTATTCAGCGAAGCAGCAACGGTTGCGGAAGGCAGACACAAATTTTGTGATGCATGGATTATGGATTCAGGAGCGACGTGGCATATGACGTGAAGGAGAGAATGGTTCGACTAGTATGGACCAGTCTCGGGAGGATCTGTATTCATGGGAAATGATCATGCCTTGGAAATCACTGGGGTCGGTACCATTAAAATCAAAATGTTTGATGGTACTATTCGCATCATACAGGAAGTACGACATGTGAAGGGCCTGACAAAGAATCTTTTGTCTTTGGGGCAATTGGATGATATTGAGTGCAAAACTCGTATCGAGAAAGGGATCATGAAGATTGTGAAAGGCGCGCTTGTGGTTATGAAGGCGGAAAAGGTTGCTGCAAATCTGTATGTATTGTTGGGGGAAACACACAAAGAGGCGGAACTAGTTGTTGCGTCAATTGGTTTGGGAGAAGAATCAACAGTGTTGTGGCATAGAAAGCTTGGGCATATGTCAGAACGAGGAATGAAGATTCTCTCAGAACGAAAGCTGTTGTCGGGGCTTACAAAAGTGACTCTACCCTTTTGTGAGCATTGTGTTTCCAGTAAACAACACAGATTAAAGTTTGGCACATCTACTGCCAAAAGCAAAGGCATATTGGAGCTGATTCATTCTGATGTTTGGCAAGCACCGGTGGTATCCCTAGGAGGAGCGAGATACTTTGTCTCGTTTATTGATGATTTCTCTAGGAGATATTGGGTGTATCCAATCAAGAATAAATCAGATGTTTTTGAAGTCTTAAAAGTTTTCAAAGCGCGGGTTGAACTTGATTCTGACAAGAAAATCAAGTGTTTGAGGACTGACAATGGAGGAGAATATACTAGTGATGAGTTTGATGCATTTTGTCAGCATAAGGGCATCAAAAGACAGTTCACGACGGCTTACACGCCTCATCAAAATGGAGTGGCGGAGCGGATGAATATAACTTTGTTGGACAGAACAAGGGCCATGTTGAGTACTGCGGGTCTACCAAAGTCATTTTGGACAAAAGCAGTCAAAACTGCTTCTTACATCATCAATCGTTCTCCTTCAGTGGCGATTGATTTGAAGACTCCGATGGAGGTGTGGACTGGCAAGCCAGCCGATTATTCTCTGTTAGAAAGATCAAAGTTAGATTCCAAATTCAGAAAGTGTATCTTCTTGGGCTATGCTGATGGAGTAAAGGGGTTTCGCTTGTGGGATCCTACTGTCCACAAGCTTATCATCAGCAGAGATGTTATCTTTGAGGAAAATAAAGTGAAGGGCGACAAAGGCACACAGAATTCAGAAAATACTATCATTCAGGCGGAAAATAAGACAAACAAAGATCAAGTTTCTTGTGAAGTAGTACCAAAGCACGAGGTACAAGAACCACTTGAGTCAGATGTTTCCAAAGTGAGGTAGTTAACTCGAGAGAGAAGACCACTAGGTTGGCTTTCAGATTATGTCACTGAAAGCAACATTGCATATTTTCTATTAACAGAGGATGGTGAGCCATCGAGTTTTCATGAGGCTACTCAAAGCTTGGATGTATCCCTGTGGATGACAGCGATGCAGGAAGAATTGGAAGCATTGGACAGAAATAAAACTTAGGATCTTGTTACACTACCACGAGAAAGGAAAGCTATCGGTAACAGATGTGTCTATAAGATCAATCGTGATGACAATAACCAAGTGGAGCGGTATCGTGCAAGATTGGTTGTCAAAGGTTACGCTCAGAAAGAAGGAATTGACTTCAATGAGATATTTTCTCCTGTGGTTCGACTTTCAACAGTCAGAGTAGTATTGGCAATGTGTGCGGTGTTTGACCTACATCTAGAACAACTAGATGTGAAAATGACATTTCTTCATGGCGATCTTGAAGAAGAAATCTATATGCTCCAGCCAGAAGGTTTTGCAGAAAAAGGCAAAGAGAACTTGGTTTGCAGGTTGAACAAATCTATGTACGGTCTCAAACAGGCGCTGAGGTGTTGGTACAAGAGATTTTATTCCTATATCATGAGTCTTGGGTACAACAAACTCAGTGCAGACCCTTGTATGTATTTCAAGAGGTCTGATGATGATTATTATATCATTTTGCTATTGTACGTGGACGACATGTTGGTAGCAGGCCCCAACAAAGATCGGGTCCAAGAATTGAAGGCACAGTTGGCTAGACAATTTGATATGAAGGACTTGGGACCAGCAAATAAGATTCTAGGGATGCAAGTTCACCGAGACAGAAGTAATAGGAAGATTTGGCTTTCCCAGAAAAATTATTTGAAGAAAGTCTTGCAGCGCTTCAACATGCAAGATAGTAATCCAATTTCTACCCCTCTTCCAATTAACTTCAAGTTATCTTCTACGATGTGTCCTAGCAGTGAAGCAGAGAAGATGGAGATGTCTCGAGTACGTATGCATCAGCAGTGGGGAGTTTAATGTTCGCTATGATTTGTACAAGACCAGACATTGCACAAGCAGTGGGAGCAGTCAGTCGGTATATGGCGAATCCTGGACAAGAGCATTGGAGTACGGTTAAGAGGATCCTTAGATATATTAAGGGTACCTCGGATGCTGCATTATGTTTTGGAAGATCAAATTTTAGACTCAGGGGCTATGTGGATTCAGATTACGCAGGTGATCTAGATAAAAAAAAAATCTACTACTGGTTATGTGTTTACAGTTGCAGGAGGTGCAGTCAGCTGGGTTTCAAAACTGCAAACAGTTGTGGCGTTATCTACAATGGAAGCAGAATACATGGAAGCTACTCAAGCTTGCAAGGAGGCAATATGGATTAAAAGGTTATTGGAGGAGCTTGGACACAAACAAGAAAAGATTCCTCTGTTTTGTGACAGTCAAAGTGCCTTGCACATTGCAAGGAATCCAGCCTTTCATTCCAAGACTAAACACATTGGAGTTCAATATCATTTTGTACGAGAAGTAGTAGAGGAAGGAAGTATGGACATGCTGAACATAGCTGATTTTTTGACCAAGCCAGTGAATACTGATAAGTTCGAATGATGTAGATCCTCAAGTGGCCTAGCATGAATGTAAGCAGCAGGAAAAGACAAGATTGAAAGGATGTGTGGATATGTGTTTGATTCTCAATCAAATATCCAAGTAGGAAAAATGTCGGCAAATGTGGAAAGAAAAGTCTTGCCACGTACCTACCTCATTAATTAGATAGGTGGCAGGGGCAAAACGAATTCAAAATTGAATTCGCTTTGTTTTGTTTACACTGAGGAGGAGCTCTATAAATAGAGCCCTCCGCTTCTCATTCCAGTATCCCTCAGCCTCAAGTATTCTTCTGTACTTTAGTGCATTTCTTCTCTCCCTAGTTATTTCTATATATTTGTGAGATAAGTTTTCTCTTGTATAAGAGAGTGAGTGTCTCTTTGAAAACACAGAGAGAGGTTGTAATTCTTCAAATATTATAGTGGAATCTTTTGGTCTTGTCCGTGGTTTTTACCCTAATAATTTTTGGGGGTTTTCCACGTAAATCTTGGTGTCTATTTATTCTTCAATTTCCATAGTTTCTATCTCGTGATGCCGCACCTGAGACCAACAATAACAACACTACAAGAAGTGGAAGAAGTGGAAAAGTTTTGGATAACAAATAGTCCATTATGACAGTGCTTATGGGAATCATGGGCACGTCGATCAATTTGCTAAGGTTGCGTTTACTTCGAGAGATTGAATTATGCAATGATAAATTAAAATGTGATTATTAATATAATTTAATAAGATATGAAGTTGTTATGAAAAAATAATAATATATTTAGTTTGATGGATTAAATTTGTGATTGATATTTTTTTCTTTCTTTTTACCATGTACAGATTTATAATTCCTTCAAAAATTTAGGATTAAGAATCATTTATAAATCTCATTATTAACGGGCTTAAAGATTTATAATGATTTTCAATTTTGCAACTAAACATAGGATGAGTCAATATTAATTATGTTATCCCTCATTTATCAATTGATAAGTAAACACAACTTAAAAGGAATACCCTTTATCATACTACTTTGTTCACTTCCTAAAATTGACTTCAATTTTTTTCATAGCTTTTTCAAAACATGAGGAGCATTGAAAAAAAAAAAAAAACATTTCCACTCTTCGTCATCTCAACATCATCAAATATTTTCTATTCCACATATATTCCTAATATTTCAATTAAATAAAAACAAATCATTCCACACACAATCGAGAACTATACAAAACATGTATGAACATTACAATGATAATCCAGACATTTCGAATAATATATCCAAAATACAAACAAAAAATATAATTGGGCATTAAAAGATGACAAACAACCAAATAAAAAATATTATAAGGGACTAACATTAACACATTTATGATATTCAAACAACCAAATAAAAAATATTATAAGGGACTAACATTAACACATTTATGATATTTATGGTTATCGTACAAGAATTTGTAATAATTATTCTACTAAAGCATCCAAAAACATCCACACAATTTTATAAAACAGAAGCATTAAAAATTGAACATAAACAGATGAAAATCCATAACTAAAACCAAAGTTATGACCAAATAAATAACATTGAATCATTTCGAATAACAAAACCGAAGCCACATAATAAATAAAGAAGTTCGTTATTAAATATTTACAGAAGAGAAAACCTTAAAAGTTAAGTATAACATAATTACATTCAAGCATTTTAAGCAACGTTATAATAAACTTCAGCATTTTCATTCAACCATTTCAATCAAGCTCTAAATTTTAGCAAAAAAAATTCATGTGAACAAAATAAATAGAAACAAAATCAAAATAAATCAAAACCAAAACTCTAGAAATTGGGTCAAATTCATAAAATCGAAATTAGTTCTAAAATAATTAACAAAATATCTAAAACCATAACATATTTGCGACAAACGACTAAAAAAAGTCCTCAAATTAAAATGGATGGGAGATTTAAAAAGGGGAAATGTTTTTGTTGATCCAATAACTTGTCCAATTTTTTGTTTTGGTCCAATAACTTTTCAAAGTTTGGTTTTGATACACTAACTTTTAATTATCAGTGATTTTGGTCCAATTGCTGACGTGACAGCTAGACACGTCATCATTTTTCGGTGTCACGTCCAATGGTGGAGCCAGGATTATCACTCTATCCGAAGTAAAATTTCAAGCCCTCCATTACTTTAATTTTTTGAATCGAATTACCCAGGCTAAAATCAAATTAAACAAAAATTAATCAAAATTAATATATAAAAATTTTTAAAAAAAATTTATGCCACCCGGGCCAATGCACTTAGCTCCGCCATTGGTCACGTCATCATTTTCCGATTTCACATCAGCATTTTCCGGTGCCATATCAGCAGTTGGACCAAAATACCCAAAAACTAAAATTTAGTGTATTAAACCAAAATTTGAAAAAATAATGAATCAAAACCAAAAAATGGACAAATTAATAAATAAAAAAAATATTTTTCCGATTTAAAAATATAAGCCTCGAATCTTCTCCAACTTTTATTTCATTCTTCTTAATTCGATGTCTTCGTAATCGGTGCTTTAACTAATATTTCTATTGGAGAGAATCTATTAGTTCATTCGACCCTATCTCATGGGTATTATCCCTTAGGAAATGTGGCAAGATTTTATTGTGCATATCATGTGAGACCCACTCAATCATGTGGTACCCACATAATACCCCTCTGTGTTTCTTTGGCCATGATTGGTCAATTTTCATGTGGGGCTCATAATTTTCATGTGGGCCCAACATAAAAATTGGACGTGGCACAATCAGGGCCAAAGAAAATGCAGAGAGGGTATTACCACCTCTGCAGGGTCGAAATTCCCACTTACCCCATGGGGTAGGGTCGAGGGGAGCAAATTTTCAATTATTCAGAAAAACACTAAAGGGTATTGCTGGGTTTTGAAATTATTGGAGGGCAAACTCATGTTTGCTATTGGAGGTTTAATTATTGATAATTTTTCCTTAATTATGTTTGATATTTCGATGATATGTATGTTGTTGTTAGATTTAAAATTTAGAAATAATTTATTATTTATATAAATAATTAATATTTTTAGAATTTAAAATATATTATTTATGATATTATATTATTATTTTATGTAAAACAAAAACTTATATGAAATCATCTCGTGAATAAATTTTATGAGATGCATCTTCTAATTAAGTTACTTATGAAAAAAATAATACTTTTCATATCAAAATTATTATTTTTTAATATACAATACGATTGATACATCTCACAAATAAATATGCATCAGATGTCCCCTAAAAAAACTAATTTTTTGTATAATATAATAATGATCTGATTAGACATTTTAATTGAATCGGTCCGACGGATAAAATTAATTTGTTAAGCTATACCGGTTAATAACTATTACAATTATGAAAACATTGTTATTATTGAGCGTGAAAAAACAAAAAAAAAATAAAGAAAAAAATAATAAAATTTTTCTATTAAATCTTTATTGTGATGATTTTGGGAGCCATCTTTATTATTTTTTTTAATGAATTTAGAATTACAAATGAAATTTCATCGATCAATTTAGTAAGACATGATCGTTCTTTAGATTACTCATCAAAATATGTCAAAAGTAATATTTTATATAGGTATCTGATGGTATCATATATATCTGATGGTCTCACATATCTTTTTTATACGGTTTAACCATGTTCATATTTACAAAAAAAAAAAAAAAAAAAAAATTTATAGATGATCCAAATAAGATATTCGTCTAATAAAATTGACTCGTAAAACTGTTTTACAAGAATTTTATAAAATTTTTATTATAAATATGGATAAGATACCATTTTTTCACACGAGACGTGAGACCTAGGTAGTGTTTTGTTAAGAAAATCTTCATAATTATTTATTTTAAGAGGTTGCAAACAATATCCTAATCAAAATTATGATAATTCCGATTTAGTCTATGCTATCTAATTTGGGCAGTGCTTAAATAAGAATCCAACAACTCACATTTTTGCATTTGAGATGTTCATAAGGGGTAGCATTCATTGTGTGATCATGTGAAACACTATTATAAAATTCGACATAGAACGGCGGAGCGATCTGCGCAAAGTCCGAATCCACAGCATACCAAAACACTGATGTTTTGTTCTTCAAATTAATCATCAAAATAATTAAAATTAAATTAGCTGTATTAATTCTCAAGATTCTTTCTTTCGGCTTCGTCTCCAGTCTGTGAAATTGATAATTAGATTTCAGTATTTGAAGAATAAAAATGGGTTCCACCTTTTTCTGCTATAAAAGCTGTTCCTTTTACCAAACATGGGGTTCTGCTTGTCTTGTCATGCTCATTTGCCAGTTTTCAATTATAAATTAACTACTCTGGTTTGCACGTGCTTTCTGGCCACTCACTCATCAATCAATCGCCGCGCCCCACAATATTATTATATTCTCCTTTGACCACCATTCCCTCTCTCTCTCTATGCTTGATGTGATGTATTTTTATTTGTTGAGCGGATTCGGGGCATTGAAACTGTGTTTTTCTTGAGTGGGTATAGTATCCTAAATGCCCAGAAGGTGAAATCGATTTCTTTCGTCTGGGTTTTCACCAAATTTGTTTTGTTTTGTTTTGAAGGAAAATGGTGATGGAGGTCTTGCATGAAGAGGTGGGAGAAGGGAACATGCAATGTATGAATCATCTGTACACAAACAGCACCCCAGGTGGGATCTGTGCCTTTTGCCTTCAAGAAAAGCTAGGAAAGCTTGTGTCTTCATCCTTTTCTGCCAGAGTTTTCCCTTCTTCCGCCTCATCTTCAACTTCTTTTAGATCTGACTTCGGTGGCACCACAACCGGTGCCGGATCCGCCCTTCAAAGCCACCACTTCGAGTCTTCATCTACCAACACTGGGAGTGACACTGGCTATTACAATAGGAGATCAAGATTGTCATTCATTCTGACTCAGAGGAGAAAGAAAAAGAAAGATGAAGCCATCACAAGTTCAGATTCGACAAGCATTGTTTTCAAGAGAAGCAAGTCTACCTCAACTCTTAGAAATGGTGTCCAATTCTTGAATGAAGAAAAGTATTCTGAAGATTTTGACCGTCACAAGAGAGGATTCTGGTCATTTCGTTTCCTATCAAAGAAGAAATCTGGTAAAAACTGCAAAGATATGAACTTTCCATCAGCCACTGTAATAGTTTCATCATCTGTGTACAATGGTGGTGCTGCAGCAACATCAAGAAACAGGGAAGATTTGGTGGTGGTGGATGAAAATGGTAGCCCGGATGAAGTTTCGTTAGAGATAAAAGTGTCCAGATCTAGATCTGTTGGATGTGGCAGTAGGAGCTTCTCAGGTGATTTCTTGGAGAGGATTTCGACTGGTTTTGGTGATTGTACACTCCGCAGAGTGGAGTCTCAAAGAGAAGGAAAGGCCAAAGCTGCTTCACTCCATAGAAATGGGCAAGATTACATGAAGGAAAGAGTCAAGTGTGGTGGGATTTTCAGCGGTTTCATCATCCCTTCATCATCTTCTTCATCATCCTCTTCATATGAGGATAATAATCCTCGTGAGAAATCAATCCCAGCAACACATTCATCGATGAGAAATCCATCTCATGTGAGAAGTAAAAGCTGGGGATGGGCATTTGCCAGTCCAATGAGAGCCTTTGGTAAGCCTTCTACTGGCAAAAAGGTTGCTGTTTCAAGTAAGAATGTTGCTCCTAACTTGGCTGAGATTCCATCACTGTTGGCTGCGAGTGGCTGAGAAATAGGGAGAAGAATTTCACATTTCATATGTAATTAAGCTAAAATTATACTAGATTTTCACATTCATGGTATGTCTTTTGACTCTGTTGATCCCTACTCGGGCCATGTTCAATGATTGTTGGGGTGCTTATTTCATCCTTTGTGATGATAATGCTGTGAAATATTTTTTTTGTTGTGAATGTGATTTGGCATGAGATGCATGGAAGGGGGTTGGGGGCGGCAGATTTGCATCCATTTGGTAAATTTTGATGATGATTTGACCTCCAATGTGACATCCAAGAAATCTCTACTTGGATCCTTGGAAAGGAATTTCTTGATGATAATGATGTGATTGTTCCCTTTGTGAATGGAGTTTTTGCACAACTTTTTCATGTGATTGACTTTTGTTGGTTTGGATCATTGATGTCTCATTCTTTAATGCCCATTTGGATACCATGAAATTGGGATGATTTGCTTCACAGTCTAAATCACAAATTTATTACGGGATAATTGTATATATTACTCATGTAAAATCGATATTGCTAAAAAAAACCCTTATGACTATATATAAGTCCTTTGTGTTTTCAAATTATGACTATATATAAGTTCATTGTGTTTTCAAATTTTGTTCTCAAATACCTCTGAAAATATGTGCGGACAAGGGATTATGTGTTTAAATTTTGAAAACATATAGAGATATGTGTTTAAAATTAAAAAACACAAGGAACCAGTAGTTGTGTTTAATGGAAAGAATTGCAAGTTGTTGTAAGTAAGATGTATATTTAAAAGTGTACATCTGGCCCTTTTCTTTGAATAAGGAATTTTGGACGATACACATGTATTATGTGATTTGAAATACATCGCAATTATTATTGAAATTACATGAGATTTGTTTTCTTCAATTTTATTATTTGTCTCAAATTTATCAATCCAAACTGAGTACTTTACTATTTTTGAAAACATGTTATACGTCAATCATTCCAATTCCACCTTTCACCGTATCATTGTTCTCTTTCTTCGTCAAGCATCCGTGGATGTAGAATGTAATTTCATGCAAAACCTTGAAATTTCATGTCCATGGAAACAAAATGTTTTATCAAATAAAAATTTCTTCAAATCATGGATTTGAAATGCTTATGTTCAAAGTCGGAACGTATCCTATACACACTATTATTATTATCATCATCTTCATTAATTAAACAAAGATATATTTCCACCTAAAAAAATGGTTAATTAATAGTAGAATCTTTTAAAAAAATAATAATTATGCTGATAAGCAATAAAAATAAAAAATTTGATTTGATATCAGCGATAAAAATATATGTATATTTTGGAAAATGCGCCAAGGGCTATCAAATGTTACTCAAGTCGGCATTGATTAAATAATGTCTTGAGACCATGAAACAATACTTCCAAAACAAAATTTAACCATTCCAATTAAAGATGACAATTTTTTCCGAATCTGATACTTGACTCGGATGGAGGAGGGTATGAAGGCGTTTTTTGGACTCGATTAAATAAATGAATAAATGGGTATGAGAATTTCGTATATGGATATGGAGGTGGATGTAGTAACATCCTACACATACCCGACCCGATACCCGATTAAATATAATATAAATATTTATTTATTTATTTACATATTAATTTATATTAAAGAAATGCTAATTTTGTTTTTGTCGAATTATGTTAGTTGAATGGAACAATGAAAATTATTTAATTTAGTATAAATCTAACGTTATTTTGTAGGATAATGATGTTAAGATAAATTATTTACAATATTTTTGTTATTTCTTATATAATTCTTAGATTACTGATTTCTTTTATTTTTTTTTCTTTTAAAAATTTGGTATAAAATCTGGTAAATAAGCATAGTTTTATTAAAATAATTCAAATTTTAAAAAATGTATTTGTATGGGGTAGATAAGATAAATGGAGGATGGGTAGTGTATGAATATCCTATACTCTGACGGGTATGAGGATGAAGATAAAATTGAATATCCGATGGGTATGAGGATGGGGATGGAGTTTGAGTTTAATTTAATAAATGGATATGAGGATAAAGACATGATATCATACCCATATCCGACTCATTGTCATCCCTAATTTCAATTGGATGTCTATACTTAAATATTTCATGATACAATCTTGATTAAATGTCTCGATTTAAATACACTTCTCCACTATGAAAGGCATACACATCCTTAATCTTTTACAAAATTTGCACACTTGCCCCAAAAACAAATAATGTGTAAATTGGTTGTATTTTCTAAATTAACCTCGTTTAAATTAAAAATGGTGATAAAAAATACTGTTATGTTTAATGAGTATATATTTTTTTTGCTCCTAAATTTAATATGGGGTTTTATGTAATATTTTTTTAAAATTTAAAATATCATAAAAATGAAGAATAAGAAGATTACCATCGACTTGACAATTAATATTTTTTTTAGATATTTATTTTTAACATTTACTTCATCCACTTGATAAATAATTTATTTTAGATACTTTTTTTACTTTTGAAATAAAAAAATATATCAAAATAAATTAATAATATTATTAGCAATAACAAATTAATTAAGAAAAATAATATGATTTTTTTTA
Source organism: Henckelia pumila (assembly GCF_033568475.1). Classification (NCBI taxonomy): domain Eukaryota; kingdom Viridiplantae; phylum Streptophyta; class Magnoliopsida; order Lamiales; family Gesneriaceae; genus Henckelia; species Henckelia pumila. The sequence continues at coordinate 65,779,224 of NC_133120.1, forward strand.
ATAATATGAAAAATTAAAAATAATAATAAAGTGAAATTTTTTAATATATATTTTGTCATTGGATTTTTATGAAGAAAAATAGTTGTGTTATGATATAAGTGTTGTATTTTAACAAATCCAAAAATTATTATAATTATATAGGGGTATTTTTATACCAAATGCTTTATATTGTCAAAAAAATGTATTTTTAATATTTTATATGGGCGTTTGATGAAAAAAAAAAACTCTTTAAATATATGTGTATGACATAAATATTTCAAATCAGCTTTTATTAAATGTCTAATTGATTGAAATATATTATATATGTTTATAACATAAATATTTTTATTACTCAGACAACTTTCAAAATACATTTTTAAATATATTACTCAAAAACAGTAATCCAAAACCCACGTGCACAAGATGTTTAAGTATCTCAAATCAACTTCAAGCAAATGTCTTAATTTTGAATCATATTATGATAGTGTTTGAAATAGTTTTTAGGAATCATTTTTCAGCATTTTTTTTACAAAATTTTGAAGTTTTGAATCATTATTAAGAACCAGTCTCCAGTTGGGCATGTGCATGGGATCTCATTGCAAATAATCTAAGAAAGCGGAATAAGAACTTGTGGGAATCATCTCCATCTTTTTTTTGTTGCAATTCAGAAAAGTTTAAATATATTTTTCGAAAAGAAAACGACAACTAAATTAGTCTTCTCTAATAGAGAAATAGAGATATAATTGAGATGGAGACATGAGAATGGGACAGGAAAAAGCGAAAAATCATGCAAGTACTCCATATATAGTGGGTACTGGAGCATATGTATTTTCCAATGCATTCATTAAAGCCATTAGCCTTTTTGAAATTTTAAATTCGACATCATTCAGGGTGGTCAATTGGTTCCATAATAAATTTTGGGCGGATTAGTATGTATCACCTCTGTGAAATATCTTATTTGTTGATAATTTTTTATGAAATTTTTTTGAGCTGATAAACTCATATAATTTCAGATCTATAGTGCACACATGACCTCTCCGACTAAGTTTTGTATTACACTCGCTATTAGTTGCGAATCTTAGTTTTTTTTTGATAAAAATATCTAAACTACCCTTAAATAACAATTATAAACTCTTATATCACCTCTTATTGAAGATTTTAATTAACACATGCATCAATGCATTAACTTATATTTCCAATTAAGTTTATTTATAAAATTAATTTAAATATTAAATATTATTTTAAAATAATTATACTTATTAATTAATTTATTGTAATAAATCAATTTACAATTAAAATATATTTCTTGTATATATAACTAATATTAAAATATAATAATTATATATACTTTTCATGGTTATTTAATTAGAATTTGAAAATTTTATTCAATTAAATATAGAATTATAAACAAAATTATTGAAGGGGGCAATTTTGTCATTTTCATTTTTTATTTGACTAAATTCAAAGTTAGGGTGCTTGTGCTATAAATTTGGAATCACATGAGGTTATTAGCTCAAAAAAAATTCAAATGAGTTATCAGCAAACTTGGTATTTCACAAGAGTGATATATGCAATTTTTTCCTTTTCAGAGTCAGTGTACGAGGGTGTTTGATTGATGATATAAGTAGGGATGATCGTGGTGTGGTTTTACGGGTGGTCGGTTAAGTTTTTAGAAAAAAAATCGCGATTTTACATGTAAAATTAGTATTACGGTTTTGAGTAGTTTTTGAACGGTGACGGTCGGTTTGCGAGATTTTTTCATGATAAAGTATAATATAAAATATTAGAACGTATATTAAATTGATTTGAAACCAATAAAAATAAAGTGTCATTTAAATATAAAATATTGTTCAAACCATAGAAAATTAAAACTAGCTAAAAAAATAATTAAGATTCAAAATAAAGTTTGATCTTTAAAAAATATTCAAAATAAAGTTAATAATTGAATACAACAAAACACATATAACAAATATGACATTTACATTATTGTAATTTTTTCACTTCAAAATATTCGTAGTATAAATAAAATATACTCTAATAAATACAAGAGTAATTTGAATAATATTTAGGAAGAATATGAGTGTTTATTTTAAGACAATGATTATTTAAGTAGTTGAGTGTGTTGTGTACAAATAAATTACCATACGCCAATTACTATGACAATTAGGCAGGGTAGTTTTTCACAAAAAAATAAAATAAAATAACTGCACAATGTATATGGTACATTTTATGATTATTATTTTTAATTGTGGTTTTAATTGCGGTTTTCAGGGAAAAAAAAGGAAAAAAATGGTGCGGTGTAACTCGGACTCGAGCGGTTAATAAAAAAATTTGATCACTCATACTTATAAGTTGTTAAAATTTGTTTGGTAAATGTTTTCAAAGCACCTTATAAGCTGTCAAAATAAATTATTTAACAACTTATACGATGTTTTCTAACATTTTATTTCTCCAAAATACCCTTGCATATTTTCATAAATATCCAATATGCCCTCCACTCATTAAATATTAAATATTATTTAAATTTTTTTACAAAGAATATAAATTTTTCTAAATTAAAATATAAATATTTTATTTTTTAATATAGGTTTATTCTAAAACTATTTTCGTATATATATAATTATTTACATTACCTTCTTAGCATTATACTTTTTTTGATAATTTCGATAATATAAAAATCTTATAATACCAAACACATTAATATTTATTAGTTGTTTAAAATAATTTTATAAAAACACCTAAACAACTTATTTTTAAAATAAGTCATGATAGTTTATATGATCTCAAAACAACTTTTAAACTTTATAAGCTTATAAATTAAATTATTTTTAATAAATTTAGTTAAACAACTTCTATATTGAGCGTGTTAGTTGCTACATTCAAAAAGACTCCGCAATATTTTTGTTTGAATTCATAGCATCATCAATTCTCGTATAAAATCAATCATACATGGTATAGCATGGAATGATCCCTTTACTGTCAATGTTGAATCCACAGTACTAGTTTATAGATGGAAGTTTTAAATAAATAGCAATTCATGATATAACATGATTTTAGTTTGCATCAAATCTCCCTGAAATATTGAAAATACACATTTATCCCATATAAAAATTTAATAAGCATATCATCGCTTAACATTTTATAAAATTTGAACGATATACCCCAGCCCTTTTCATGACGAGTTGTTGCATAGGTGTTGTTTTTTCGTCTAAATAAATATTTTTATGACAATATTAGATCTATGTTATATTCTATATCATTATAATACATATCAGATCTAGTCAAATACATTGCCCACATCAGTTGTAAATAATTTTTCCCAACAAAGTATTATGGTGTGAGTGATGTATTTGAGTAGATCTGAAAAGTGTTACAATAATATAAGATAATTTTTATAACATAGACACAATTTTGTCAAAAAAATGGTTACTTTGGTGAAACAACATTAACGTGTTTGCAATAACTTGTTGCAAGGGGTAAACCATGCAAATTTTATAAAAAGGTTAAGGGCAAGAATGTCTATTAAATTTTTATAAAAAAAATATGTATTTTCAATATTTCACAGAGAAATCGATTAAAAAAAACTCTTTTAATTAAATAAGATCATTTATTTAAAAGATAAATATGGGAAAAATATAATAAATAATTAAATTCAAATGACCCTCTTCCTCGATAGGTGGATTTCAATGGTTGTACATAGAAAAATTGTTGGAACACGTACTCGGATCTGTCAGATCTGATACCCGTAGCAGCGAAAAGTTTAAAAATTTTTATTTTCTGATCTGGAATGATTTCAGATCGTGGGTATCAAATCCTTACAATTAAAACAAATAAGTAAAATAATACAAGATTAAATTTTACCTCTCAAGTCTCAATTTGAGGTTATGGACTACAACAGATAAATCTTCTTGTATATCCCAGGAACTGATGACTCGATCGATCAACTCCTGAATCAGGTCCACGAATAGAATTCTAAAACCCTCTGACAGACTACACTAGAAAGTATATCAGAAGTTTCTATGAAGAAAATTCAACAGATCTGATCTGTCAAACCAGACTGCAAATTTTGAAATTTGCAGACTGGATTTTCGAACAAAGAGAAGGGGGGGTGGCCAAACCTAGGGAGAGTGCTCTCTAGGTTTCGAAAATTATGAGCTCCTCTATCTAATTTCTGTACTGCAATAACTTATTATAACATGGGCTGCTAACAGCCTAGAGCCCATTAGTCATAAGTTCAAGCCTGACAAGCAAAGCCCGCATGTTCAGAAATTAATATAAAATTCATCGTGACTCAAATTGTTAAACCAATTTTACCAATGTGTACAGAAACCTTTTCTGCATATTTTAAAGTCAAGATAAATTTTCTGAATCCGAATTCAGTGGTTTCCAAAAATGGCATCCCTATGTCATTTTAGGAAATCTCACTCCCTCTACTCATCAATAAGATGTCATACTTCTCATTCGCTAAATTTAACTCATTAAATTTAATTATCTCAACGGGGATTAAAAATTTATTACTTGTGTAACCCTCAACGGTTCAGGGATACAACTAGCCGTGGGCCCACAACTCCTTTGTGACTCGAAACAACAATTTCCGAATTGCCCATCGAATTATGGTAAGAGCGCCTAGAAACATTGCCCCATGATTTTCTAGGTATCACTGATAGTGCCTGCAAGAACCAGTGGGTTTTGGTTAGCGTACAGTACGATCCCTTCATCCATATATCCCGATCGAATCAACAACTATTGGTATATCGAGAGTCGTTCGAGATTCGATAACTATGCAATGCATCTTGGAGATCAAATAGTGACATCGCATGTGCAACTAGAAAACCAAGTAACCTAAAATACATCATGTACTATGGCTAGAGATTTGTCACACTAATATCTCCTCAGATCGCATAGGATATCCACACTCGCAAGCGTGTGGTGAATCCTTGACAACAAAGCATTGACTCCTATATGTGTCGTAACTGTACTCAATCTCGACACTTGATGACCCTCATAGAGTCGGTAAACGAGTCAAAGTACAGTACTAGCATATAGAGTCTCCATGATGTTTCAAGTAGTAAGGACTAATGATGTACAACCAAAACCACGGACTTTTCCACTCAATTAGTGAAAACCACTTGGAAAGTCCGAATGGGGTAGTTTGATCATTCATCCAATGAATATCCATTTGCATGCTTCGAACATCTCTATGTTCCATACCAATGAAACGTGGTACTCGACATCGCAAATGCTAGTCTCAATATTGAGCGATCCTTATCCTTATTGCGGACAGCTCAATTGACTAGTAACTGGTTTAGAATATACAGTGATTACAAGATGTGTTTCATGATAGTCATCCATATCCACTATCACATCTTGCATGCACTTTAGTATATTCAAGGTCTTTATCTAAACATCGTATAGCACGTCACAACATAACAATATGATAAAAGATAAAGTAAATTTCAATAAAGAGTGTAAATTATATTAAACAAAGATTGTTTACAAATAGAGTCATAAAGGCCCTTAGCCACAAGTTGGCTATTAGGGCACCCACTCTTTCAATCTTCCACTTGCCCTAAAGCCAACTAGTCATGCTACGTAGTCCCATTGCTTCGTGATGTTTGTCAAATACTGGTCCTAGCAAGGTCTTAGTTAGTGGATCAGCGATATTGTCTGCAGAGGCCACTCTCTTGACAGTAATGTCTCCTCTTTCCACGATCTCCCGGATGATGTGGTATTTCCTCAGTATGTGTTTGGATCTTTGACGGAACCTTGGTTCCTTTGCCTGAGCAACGGCACCAGTGTTGTCACAATACACCGGGACTGGACCAACAGCTTCAGGAATGACCCCCAACTCTTGGACGAAATTCCTCATCCAAACGGCCTCTTTAGCAGCAGCTGATGCTGCAATGTACTCTGCCTCAGTGGTGGAATCCGCTGTGGTGTCCTGCTTGGAACTCTTCCAAGAGACAACACCGTCATTGAGCATGAATATAAATCCAGAGGTTGATTTCGAGTCATCCATGTCGCTTTGGAAGCTAGAGTCGGTATAGCCTTCCAATTTCAATTCTTTTCCCCCATAAACCATGAATATATTCTTAGTCCTTCTCAAGTACTTAAGAATATCCTTCACAGCTTTCCAATGCATTTGACTGGGGTTGGCCTGATATCTGCTCGTGACACTCAGATCAAAGGCTACATCCGGTCTGGTAGATATCATCCCATACATGATACTACCTATAGCTGACACATATGGTACGTGTGTCATTTTCTCTATCTCTTCGTCAGTCTTGGGAGACATTGATTTGGATAGAGAAACTTCATGACACATAGGTAGATGTCCTCTCTTGGACTCATCCATAGAGAACCTCTTCAATATGGTGTCGATGTAGGTCGCTTGAGTGAGTCCTATCATTTTCTTAGACCTATCTCTATAGATCTGTATTCCTAGAATATAGGACGCCTCACCCAAGTCCTTTATCGAAAATATACCTGATAACCATATCTTTGTTGACTGAAACATCCCTACATCATTCCCAATGAGTAGGATGTCATCAACATAAAGCACTAAGAATGTTACGACATCCTTAACTACTTTTTTGTACACGCACGGCTCCTCTGGGTCCTTGATGAAACCAAAATCCTTTATTGTTTCATCAAATTTCTGGTTCCAACTCCTTGATGCCTGTTTGAGACCATAGATTGATCTCTGAAGCTTGCATACCTTATGCTCGCTTCCCATGGATGTGAATCCTTCAGGCTGCATCATATAGATTTCTTCCTTAATGTTTCCATTAAGGAATGCAGTCTTCACATCCATTTTCCATATCTCATAGTCATACCATGCTGCTATGGCAATTAAGATTTTTATGGACTTGAACATTGCGACTGGTGAAAAAGTTTCATCATAGTCAACACCTTGTCTTTGAGTATAACCTTTTGCAACCAATCGTGCCTTGTAGGTCAGCACCTTACCATCAGGCCCAAGATTCCTCTTGTAGATCCATTTACACCCTATAGGAACAATTCATTCGGGAGGATCTACTAAAGACCAGACTTGGTTTGTATGCATGGAGTTTATTTCAGACTGCATGGCTTCAAGCCATAAATTCGAATCAACATCAGAAATTTCCTTCTTGAAGTTTCTTGGATCATATCCAATGTCAGGTTCACTTTGATCCCCTTCAAGTAGGAGATTAAGTCGAACAGGAAGTCTATAAGCCCTTTCAGATTTTCTAAGAAGTGGCATGTCATTTAATGGTTCCTGAGGTGTGGGGTCATTATTTTGTATTTCGGGTTCTTCTCGAATTTCTTCGAGTTCCATCATTTTGCCCTTTCTATCAAGTAAGAACTCCTTCTCAAGGAAGGTGGCATTCCTAGAAACAAACACTTTTGTTTCAGTAGGATGATAGAAGTCATATCCGATTGAATTCTTTGGATACCCCACAAAATAACATAAGGTGGATCGACTATCCAACTTATCTCCCATTGTCTGCTTCACGTAAGCATGACATCCCCAAATCCTCAAGTACGAATACTTAGGAGCTTTGCCAGTCCAAAGCTCGTATGGAGTTTTATTCACTGCTTTAGTGTGGACATTGTTTAACAACAATACCGCCGTTTCAAGTGCATAGCCCCAAAACGAAGGTGGGAGCTCAGTGAAGCTCATCATAGATCGAACCATGTCCAACAGAGTTCGATTACGATGCTCTGCTACACCATTAAGCTGAGGCGTGGCAGGAGGAGTCCACTGAGAAAAAATTCCATTTTCTTTGAGATAGTCTAAAAACTCGGTACTCAAGTATTCACCACCTCGATCAGATCGAAGTGCTTTAATACTTTTACCTAGTTGATTCTCTACTTCAGTTTTGAATTCTTTGAACCTTTTAAAGGATTCAGATTTATATTTCATTAAATATAAATACCCATAACTAGAATAATCATCAGTAAAGGTAATGAAGTAAGTGTGACCAGATTTAGTACCAATACTAAATGGGACACAAACATCTGTATGAATCAAATCTAACAGATTTTGACTACGCTCAGGTTTTCCCTTAAAAGGTGTCTTAGTCATTTTTCCTTTCAGGCAGGACTCACAAGTAGGTAGAGAGTTTATGTCTGACATATCAAACATGCCCTCTCCCATTAACTTGTTCATCCTCCGTGAGGAAATATGACCTAGTCTAGCGTGCCAAAGATTTGCCGGGTTTTGACTATCGTTCTTTCTTTTTATTGTTGTTATTGGTTTATCAACATAATTAACTGGAACGTCTTTTAATTTCAAGTTATATAGATCATTTTCAAGTTGTCCACATCCAATCAAACATTCATTTTTGTAAATATTGCAAATCTCATTCACAAAATTGTAAGAAAAACCATCTCTATCAAACATAGAAACAAAAATAATGTTTTAACCAAATCTAGCACAAATAAAATGTCTCTAAAAAATAACTTAAAATTGTTCTGCAAAATTAAACAAACATCTCCCACAGCTTTGGCTTCAACTCTGTAACCATTTCCGAGCCTCAACTGGGTCTCAGCCATCCTCAGCCTACGACTTCTTAACATTACCTACAAATCATTGCAAATGTGAGATCCACATCCGGTATCCAATACACAAGAAGTAGTATTAAGTGAAACATTTATTTCAATATAAAACATACCCTTTGCAGTTCGCAACTGCTCGAGATATTCTTTGCAGTTACGCTTCTAGTGACCGGGTTTCTTACAGTGATGGCAAACATCTTTATGTTTGTTCACGTTTGAAGCCTTTGTCTTGTTCTTTTTCTTTGGCCATGTTTTCTTGGGTGGGGCAGAACGCTTCTTACACTTTGCATTTGTCACCTTCTTAGCAGACGAAGAGGATCCCACCAAGAGAACCGGCTTATCCTTCTTGAATGTGGCCTCATAGTTGACAAGCATATTGACCATCTCTTCAAGGGTGGCCTCTAGCTTGTTCATATTGAAGTTCACCACAAAACCGTCAAACGACGAAGGAAGAGAAAGAAGCAGTAAGTCCGCACATAGTTCGTGCTCCAACGTCAACTCAAAAGTCACTAACTTTTCAATGAGCCAAATCATGTGTACCCCATGCTCACGAACCGAAGTTCCTTCTCGCATGCGGCACGTCATTAGCTCCTTGACCGTGGAGTACCTCTCAGCTCTTGATTGAGCCCCAAAAAGATCCTTGAGGTGCATGTGTATGTCAGCAGCATTCACGGCATCCTCAAATCGCCTTTGGAGTTCATCAGACATTGAAGCTTGCATGTAGCATTTTTTCTTGATATCATGGTCCCACCATTTATCAAGTTTTGCCAACTCATCCGCACTCACATTAGCCTGTGCTTCCTTCGGAGGAGCCTTTTCTAATACGTAAAAAATCTTCTCCAAGGACAAGACAATCTTCAACTTACGGAACCATTCCATATAGTTTGCGTCAGTCAGTTTGTGTTGCTTGAGAATAGAAAACAGTGGATTACGCGAATTCATCATAATGATATACTGAAAAATAACAAACAATAATCAGTGATTGTTTAATCAATTTACTAAGACATAAAATAAGGCGAGTTTAATTTTATGAATTACTCTCCCACTATTTTAACGATTTCACCACCCTCTAGTGAAAACGAGAAAATTATTTTCTTTAGTAGGAACATGGAGCCCAATTTACAAATTATAGTTCCGAATAAAATCAGCCAATTATAATTTTAAAAAGGTAGAGTTCAATTGCTGCTAGAGCGACCTCCATGTTTTTACCTCATATCCAATAAATGACCCAATAATATGACGCCGTTTAAAGTGATATGTCAATTTGACCCATCAATATTAAGTTGTGATGAACGGTCGCCATGTGGATCCACAATAAAATGAGGTGGTCCCATGGGAGTTCCACCCAACTTACAACAATTGTCTACTCAATGCACAGCTTTCTGGCGAACGGGCCTTCCCAATAATATGAGATGGACCACGGTCGCGGGTAGCATCTATTATGCATTGATAGTTGATGGAAGGTAGAAAAATATAAACTATATTTAATTTTCCTTTTATTAAATTTGATATTAATTTTAAATCATATTTAAAATGAGGGATTTTAATTTTGAAAATTTGTCTCATTATTTAACTAAGTTTGTATGCTTGCGGGATTCATGCAATTTAGTCTAAACATGCATACAACAATAATATCAAATATTAAATAAGGGATGAACAATGCCTAGATCTAATCGACCCGTGGTTGCCAATCACGAGTCTAAGTCCAATCCTAGGTGATAAACAAGTATGCAATGCAATCCTATTACATTGAGCTTCCAATTTACATTTCTTCGGTCATTATGTTTGCTGGGCCCACCATTGTCTTCAAATCTTTATCTCTCAATAAGTCTAATAAATTTACAATAAATTTAGATGAAAAGTAGGGGATACATATTTAAGGGTGGGAACAGGCCATAAACCAGGCCCACTTTTATTACAAATGATAAATCAAATTGGGTCATAATACAAGCCCATTAACATTAATAAAACCAAATGTAAACAACCTAACATACACCTAAAAATTGGTCATGACAATCGATCATCCTTTTATCCAATTATTTAATTCAATTAAATGATTAGATAATATGCAATTCAAAATGACAATAATTGTAAATAGATAAAATCATATTTTATACACAAAATCCCATTTTATATATAAAATCATATTTTATCTAGTTTATCCATAAAATCATATTTTATTATCAATTATACCAAAATAATTTATTTCTTAAAAATCCGGGTTCAAACAAATTTGACCCATTGCCTCGTGGACCAACCGAAACAATTTTCAATTGGTCCAAAATTTATAATTTCTAAAATTATATATATATAAAAAAAATAATTTAATTCTGGGGCTGCCCGGGATGATCCTGGGTAGCCCACCCTGCCCTGCCAGGCTGGGCCATCGCCCAGCCGAGCGCTGGGCTAGGGCAACATTTGCCCCAACCCAGCCGGCCTGCGGCCCAGCTGCGCGCTGGGCTAGGGCAACAGTTGCCCCAGCCCAGCCGCTGGGCTACTGGGCCGCCGTCTGCGGCCCAGTTGGGGCAACATTTGCCCTAGCCCAGCCGCCAGGCTGCGAGGCGGCCCCAGATGTATGATGGGCTAGGGCAATGTTTACCCTAGCCCATCATGCTGGGCTGTCAAGCGCAGCCCCAAAAATTTTTTTTTTTTTCGTTTTTTTCTGAAAATTGAGGCATGGTACAATTTTTTGAAAAAATTTTAATCATAAGATCCGAGAGCAACCTGTATCTGTTGCCATTGTTGGAACACATACTCGGATCTGTCGGATTTGATACCCGTAGTTAAAAATTTTTATTTTCTGATCTGGAACGATTCCAGATCGTGGGTATCAAATCCTTACGATTAAAACAAATAAGTAAAATAATACAAGATTAAATTTTACCTCTTAAGTCTCAACTTGAGGTTATGGACTACAACAGATAAATCTGCTCTTCTTGTATATCCCAGGAACTGATGACTCGATCGATCAACTCCTGAATCAGGTCCACGAACAGAATTCTAAAACCCTCTGACAGACGGCACTTGAAAGTCTATCAGAAGTTTCTACAAAGAGAATTCAACAGATCTGATCTGTCAAAACCAGACTGCAAATTTCAAAATTTGCAGACTGGATTTTCGAACACAGAGACGGGGGGCGGCCAAACCTAGGGAGAGTGCTCTCTAGGTTTCAAAAATTATGAGCTCCTCTATCTAATTTCTGTACTACAATAACTTATTTATAACATGGGCTGCTAACAGCTTAGGGCCCATTAGTCATAAGTTCAAGCCTGACAAGCAAAGCCCGCATGTTCAGAAATTAATATAAAATTCATCGTGACTCAAATTGTTAAACCAATTTTACCAATGTGTACAGAAACCTTTTCTGCATATTTTAAAGTCAAGATAAATTTTCTGAATCGGAATTCAGTGATTTCCAAAAATGGCATCCCTATGTCATTTTAGGAAATCTCACTCCCTCGACTCATCAATAAGAAGTCCTACTTCTCATTCGCTAAGTTTAACTCATTAAATTTAATTATCTCAACGGGGATTAGAAATCTATTACTTGTGTAACCCTCAATGGTTCAGGGATACAGCTAGCCGTGGGCCCACAACTCTTTTGTGACTCGAAACAACAATTTCCGAATTGCCCATCGAATCATGGTAAGAGCGCCTAGCAACATCGCCCCATGATTCTTTAGGTATCACTGATAGTGCCTGCAAGAACCAGTGGGTTTTGGTTAGCGTACAGTACGGTCCCTTCATCCATATATCCCGATCGAGTCAACAACCATTGGTATATCGAGAGTCGTTTGAGATTCGATAACTATGCAATGCATCTTGAAGATCAAATAGTGACATCGCATGTGCAACTAAGAAACCAAGTAACCTAAAGCACATCATGTACTCTGGCCAGAAATTTGTCACACTAATATCTCCTCAGATCGTATAGGATATCCACACTCGCAAGCGCGTGGTGAATCCTTGACCACAAAGCATTGAATCCTATATGTGTCATAACTGTACCCAATCTCGACACCTGATGACCCTCATAGAGTCGGTAAACGAGTCAAAGTACAGTACTAGCATATAGAGTCTCTATGATGTTTCAAGTAGTAAGGACTAATGATGTACAACCAAAACCACGGACTTTTCCACTCAATTAGTGAAAACCACTTGGAAAGTCCGAATAGGGTAGTTCGATAATTCATCCAATGAATATCCATTTGCATGCTTCGAACATCTCTATGTTCCATACCAATGAAACGTGCTATTCGGCATCGCAAATGCTAGTCTCAATCTTGAGCGATAATTATCCTTATTGCGGACGGCTCAATTGACTAGGAACTGGTTTAGAATATACAGTGATTACAAGATGTGTTTCATGATAGTCATTCATATCCACTATCACATTTTGCATGCACTTTAGTATATTCAAGGTTTTTATCTAAACATCGTATAGCACGTCACAACATAACAATATGATAAAAGATAAAGTAAATTCTAATAAAGAGTGTAAATTATATTAAACAAAAATTGTTTACAAATAGAGTCATAAAGGCATTTAGCCACAAGTTGGCTATCAGGGCACTCACTCTTTCAAAAATCTTCTCCTCGTGTAACATAACAGTGATTCAATTATTTTTGTTAAAATTAGTGAAAATTTGTTTGGACCGATAAATATTTAAGAAAATAGTTTTCTTGGTCCATTAACTTATCAAGTTTTTTTTTGTTTATTCACTTTTTAAAGTTTGGTTTTGGAACATTAACTTTTAGTTTTCGGCTATTTTGGTCCAACTGCTGATGTGCACCGGGAAATACTGACGTGACATCGAAAAATGATGACGTGGTACCGGAAAATGCTGGCATGTAATGTCGTCACGTCAGCAATTGGACAAAAATAACCGAAAATTAAAAGTTACTGTACCAAAACCAAACTTTGAAAAGTTAATTAATCAAAACCAAAAATTTGACAGATTAATGGACAAAAAAAAAATCAATTTCCATAAATATTTTATACCCATTTTAATTGAAGATGGAATGATATTTTAAAAACACAAAAATCCCATTCAAGAGAAATTCCAATTATTTTATTTTGAAATATTAAAACTTAATGTACCATATCTTTAATAATATCAGTTAGTGGAATATAAAAGGATTAAGAGATATATTATAAGTTGAAGTAAGAGTATCTGTTAGAAAATAAAAATAAACACATGGAGAAAAAAAATATTTGGATGAATTAATAAATCAATTCCGCGGCGCACATTGAACGTGAGACAATATCGGCAGCGTGAGGTGTGAGTTGTCATTAAAATTAATAATAGCATGCACTTGCTGTAGAAAATTATGCACTATTCTAGCGGGAGGTGCGAGCTATCATTAAACTTAATAACAATGTGCATCGTTTGCCATTGAAGTGATGCACTATCAGCAACATGCGATGTGCGCTGTACTTAAAATTAATAACAACGTGCACAACTTGCTGTTGATGACGTGTTTATATTAAATTTATTCACGGTGCACTATGTATGTTGCAGATAAGATTTTTAGCAGCGTAAAAAGTGTGATTTAAAGAGGTATTTGTATGATTATTCAGCGCGTGATGTACACTGCAATTAAGCCTACGTAGCTAGCGAATATTTACTACTATACACTAGTATATCACGAGCAGGCCTTGCAATTGCAATATTTTTACAATTAATATTTATGCAAATTAAAGTAACTGTACGTATTCTTAAATGTTGTTTTTGTTTTGTTTATATATCTTGTTTTTTTTTATTTCTTTGAAAAAATGGATATTTTGAAAAATAACATTCATCAAACACTGTTTTTTAATTGCGTCATTTCTTTGTTTTTGTTTTTGTTTTTTTTTCCCAAAATGACCTTCAAACATAAATTTTTTTTTAAAAAAAATGACCTTCAAACATTAAAAAAAACAATGACTAGACGCCAGACGGAGTTATAAATTGAGAAGACTAGACTTTAAATTCATGGTTTCAAACAAATGACTTTGGTCAAATATTCTTTTTGAATTGTGATATTTCTTCAAATTTATCTGTAAAATGACCTTCAAACGTACAGAAAAAACAAAAATCAAACAAAGTTAAAGTTAAGGAGGTTGGAATTCAAATTTATGGTCAAACAAATATCATTTTGTTAAATACTCCCCAAAAGCTATCTAATGACCTTTTGGGTGCTTAATTTTAATTAATAAAATAGACAATTATAGAAACACTCAACATATTATTTTAATATATTACAAAGTTGATATAAGTGTAATTGTATGTGATGAGGTCAAAGAACAATGCTTCTACATACCATCATAGCCTTGAACAATATATGGCTAACGACTTAATTCTCCATTGCAGTGTAACATGACAGATGCATAAAAATCAATAAACTTCTAAGAAATGTATGCATATTGGAGCTAATCAAAATGGTTCATATATTCTAACAATTTATCTACTTAACATGGACTTCATATATATAAAACTTTAGGATACTTCATTAATTCTTGTGTCCGTGCTCCTGCAACTCAAGAAACTTGGCGACACGTTCCACCTTTGCTCCCGATTTATGGTCGTAGTACTCGACAATGGCAGCCCCGGCCAAGGCTGCAAGAGTGAGAGCTTGGGCGTGCAACCTGGTTTTCGAGACATTTGTTACAACTCATGTGCGAAGACGATGCATTAGTGAAAACAGGGGTAAAAAGGGCTCCTCTTAATTATATCATATAATACAGAACAAACAGAGTACACCTCCTACCACTATCGATGGTCATGTAAATCAGTGACTCTGTGCTACACCGGGAGAAAAGCTTCGAGCGGATTAGCCAATCCTGATGATGGAAGGGCTTTGTTTTGGCCCAAAGTATATAAGGTCCACCTCATCCAATACGTAGCATATACATTGGGGGGGGGGGGGGGGGGGGGGTAGTAAATAACACAATGTAGCATGGTCTACTCTTTCCCAATGACATTCATCTTCAATTTTATTTTATTTTATTTTTGTAAATGGACCTCACACATATTTTACATATGGTTCCTTGGATATCCCAAAATCATGTTCGAATGTTCCATGGTGTACCTATTGGGATGCTATTTTGGCACTCGGGATAATTTATGTTACATTGGGTAAATTTCACCCAAATACGGTACACCCGAATCACATCCATTGAATTCTGTTGTTGAGTGGATGAGAAGCTCCTCCTCTCCAGGAAAGGCACAGGCTTTCCGTAATGGCCACTGAAATGACATTCAATATGACCTAAATATTTTTAAAAAGCCACAGAAATTGACCCATTTTTGACATCTAGCTTTACTCCATACGGTTTTCTTTACGGTAAATATAAAACTCATCTCTGCGACATACGTGCCAAACTACATTCGAAAGGGGAAGTTAAATTATTTCATTTTGCATGCTATCCATTTATAGAGACATTAACGTATCTACTTATTAAATACACTCTCTATATAAACATATAATGAATCCAACAAGTTAACAAAGAAAAGATGGAAACCTAGCATGAATGATCTTAACGCTGGGCTTCATGTTTGGTTGAGACCAATTATACGCCATGGAACCCACAATTCCACTAGCCCATAAACTCCCTTCAACAAAAACAAGACTACAACGATTCAAACTTTAAAAGTACAAAAAATAAGGGAAACTCCAATATTTCCAAAATGCAAATCTTACCAACAGCTCGAAGCTTGTTTTCCACGATCCATTCCCTCATAGAATCAAGCTTTCCCTTCTCTTCACCCATAATTTTTTTATTTGTTTTTCTCCTCAGTTTTCTCTCTCGAAAAAAAAAAAGCTTGCATTTGGGGGAAATGAGGAGGATTTGGTGGTGGGTAGTCCTTTTTGTAGCCTAAAAATTCTCCATGGCCCAAATCTTGCATGCTTGTCGGCCCAAATCTTGCATGCTTGTCTTTGCTCTTCCACTAGTCTATTTTTAGATTTGGACATGTGCAAGAAACATACCCTTTTTCTTCAGACATACTTGTACTCAGTTCATAAACAGGTATTTCACAATCATTAATCTATAATTGTTTGAGAAAAACCATTTAATATAAATTCAGAAACTATCATCTTAAATCATCAAGAATATAAAATGATAAACCGTAGCGAAAGCGTACCTGAATCCATAACAATTGATATATACTCTTGTAGATCTGCATGGTTTGACATTCCAAATCAACACGAGATGCCTTGAGAATCCTTTAAATTATCTCAGGCTATCTAACTATTGTTGGGTACAGAATAAAATGACTTCATCGTGTGACCGGTGACCATAACTCTTTATTTATATGTATGAATTCTATTTAAGTTCATCAATCAAATAAAAAATCTCACTATTATCTACACATTAAAGGTCCACACCTTATTAGATACATTAAAATTCAAATAACCTGAAACTTTATTTAGATCAGTTTTATGGGCCAACCTTATTTGACAGTTCATAATATATATTTATTTACATATGAGCCCAACGTTAGATTTATGATTCAACAATCTCCCACTTGGGCTATATATGAAACTTTATTATTATGTTTTGCAAAAATAACCAAATGAGCTTAACTTTGTTGTCATTACCGAAATGTATCTATAACCAATCCGGTCCATCAATCATACTAACATAGGATCAAAGAGGCATTTGTTACATTTTTCATAACTTGACCCATCAATGGTCACATATGTCATATAACTGAACGACATTGATTATGATTTGGATATGTAGCATTAAAATTTAATGTAACGTGATCTTAACATGCATATTTTCAACTAGTCCATCCTTAAAACTTTAGTGAGATCAATCATAATAGAATCAGAGTGTGAATAAATCAAAACCTTTATTTTTGTAGAAATAACCTTATATATCCATAAACCAAAAACCGATCATGTCTATAAAAGCATTTAAAATCACAAACTCCCACTAAAAATAAATATCCTTAATTGACAAAACACTCATACAAATAATGTGCACATAAAAACTTTTGGGTGATAATCCCTTAGTAAGTTGATCCACAATTATAGAGTTTGTACTGATGTGCTTTATAGACAACTATTCACTCTGAACTCTTACCTCAATAATCAGAAACTTGATTGTCTTATAACACACTATAAAATCTGCTGTCATTAGAAAAGAAGCTGTAATAAAGGATTTTTAGCAATCTTTCATGGGACGATACCTTCTGTCGGCATATTTGAATAGTCAACATAGTTTTCACACTATCTAGGCATCCCTCAAATTAGGGTCAGTATACCAAATTAATGATCTCAAAACAGATCCGACCTCTGGTATGTAAAACATATAATTCCTTATTTTCTTTAAATTCCATAATACCTAATTGACTAATTTCCAATGGTCTACTCCTAAATTATTTAAATATCTACCCAATATCCCATTCACGTATATAAAGATTTTACGTGTATAAACCTTATCAATGCATTAGATTCCCTACTGCTAAGTCGTAGAGAATCTTTTGCATTCTTTATATATATAATCATTCTTAGGGCACTGATTGAGACTAAAAATGTCTCCTTTAATTGTAGGGGTATCAAATGGTTTTAATATAAAACCAAAATATATATATTTACTCCCACAGACCTCATGATATATATATACAATCATCAACCAAATTCATCTCAAAGTCGAATGAGATGATCACATGATGAAACGTAAAATACCATTTATTGATTGAAATGCAGTACTCATGCCAATATAATCTTGAAGAATCCTTCAAAGAAACCAAAGAGAAAAGTTCTTTATAATTGATGTCATATTACTGTAAAACTTCATTTATTACAAGACGAGCCTTAAATATTTTCACATAACGTACTTTTTGAATATTCATGGTTTTAAATATCCATTTAGAATCAATGAAGTTCACACTTTATGCAATGTGACAAGATTCCAAATGTCATTGTCTTTCATAGATTTTATCTCCTTATTATTGGTATCAATCAACTTTGAGAGTTAGAACTTTTCACGATTTGACAGAAGTTGATAAAATCATTTTCTATCATTACAATGTCGACCTTATGCTTTTGGAGAAATACAATCAATAACTTACGATTGTACCTCTCTCTCTCTCTCTCTCTCTCGTGGAACTTCATAATGATGAGGTTATTGAGATGTAAGAGTTTGTTTTTTTGGAATATTTTTTAAAGGAATATTTTCCAAAATTTCCTTATCTTATTGTGTTTTAAACAAAGTCAATAATATAATTTTGATCAGTATCAATAACACATGTGAGAATATCAAAATATTCTTATTCAAAAGACAAATTTCATAACTATATCTCCCCCGCAAATTTAACACCCTTAAAAACAAAGCATTTCCCAACTTAAAATCAAATTAATTGTGGGACCATAAAAAATTTTACCCCTTAGATCTTTTATAGTCACTTTAATTAAACTTTATTAATAATATATTGTATTCATTAGTGTTTTTCCATAATTGAGCTATTAAAAGTCATATCTAAAATAATCATCTATGAACATTACAAAATGTTGTTGATCATTCAAAGAAACCATACGGAATGACCCACAAATATCTGTATTTATAAGTTCTAAGACGTCCAAATTCTCGTTGGCTTCAAATCTCCTTTAATGGATTTGTTTTTCCTTTATATAATTAACACAAATATATGTGAAATCTAAAGGATTGAAAATTTCGTCATACACAAGTTTCTTTATTCTTCATCCGGAGATATAAAATAATATTTTATGTCATGACGTAATTGAATTATCACTTATTAATTTTATCTTATGCCTTGTAAACTTAAATGCATGGACTCATTAATAAAAAAAATTTATCAACTGAATAAAGATTATTGTAGCTTGATAAAGAACCAGAGCCAACATTTGAATCATGAAACAACCTAAATTTTTATTTTCAAATGAGCAAGAGAAACCGGATTTGACCAAAATAGAAATAGAAATTATTCAACCTAAAAGACTGTACAATGTATGTTTCATCCAGATTCAAATAAAATCAAGTCCTTAACAATAATCTAAAATTTTCAATTATTTCAACTTCAACTATTTTGTCATTGTACACATATGATTAATCTTTCATCATCATTTAGACTTTGGAAATAATAAGAACCCTGCATAGACACACTGATATGAGCACCAAAATCTATCCACCGCACATGTCTAGACACCGAAGATAAATAAACCTTAGAAAAAACAAATTACGAAACTTTATTTTCATGAGCCCTTTAACTCCACACAAGAAACAACTATTACTTTTCGATTTACTCGGTTTTCTTTTGTTGTTTCTTTTGAGGTATTATATCTGCAATTTACTTGTCCTTAATCCTTTACCTTTATATCTCCTTGAAATTAAAATTGTCAAGTACGAACAAAATTCACCCTTTCGTACTTGACAAACTTCTATTTCAATATTCTTAAAAATAAGTTTTAATTGTAGTTATATATTTTGACATATTGTCCTAAGGATTCTTGAATGATTATTTAAATGATCATAAGACATGCAATTTAATTTCTCATATCTCTCCATCTCTCCCCTTCTTTCAAAAGAGGTACTCTAATCCATTGAGGTGTATTTGGATCAATCTTTAGTGCAATGTCATTGATCAATTATTCCAAGTACAATCAAGATGTTACCTTTTACATAACTTGAAGTAATGACCATCTTTGAAAGTAAGAATGAAATTGATGTTGTCAGTTAAACTAGAAGGAGCATTCATATCTGAACAAAAAATTATCAATAAATCAAACATGCTCACAAAAATCTCCAAATAAATAATAATAAATTCAAATAAAGGTAAATTCTTATCTCAATATACCAGACACTCCATTAATATTATATATTTAAACAAAATATTAAATTGTAAATTATATTTTGTTGTAGTAATCAAATATTGATAATAAGAACATATCAAATAATAAATTTTTCTTTGGGCCGATTTATTATTCATATGTAAAACCGAGTGATAATAACGTATTTATTACTACAAATGCACATGTAATTATGTTAAATAATAACCTTCATTTGGACCGATTAATTATTCACATAAGTTATATGTACAAATCCTTTTATATTCCAGAACAAATTAATTTCAACAAGAGAGGTCACTTTGGTGACATGTTGCTTCAATAAATTTATACCAAAATATATGTAGTTACCCAGTTTAGATCACCTACTAATTTGCAATTTTAAGTATACAATTAGCTTAATATAAAATACTTATTAAAACAACAGAGTTTATTTCAGAAACTTAAAAACCTATTTCAAAGAAAACGACAGAATACAACCAGTACTAAAAATCCAAAAGTATTTTTCCATACATATTTACAACATATAACCGACTGTAGGTACATAAACTCCCAGAAACTCTTGGAATTGCATCTAACCCTGTCTCGATCCACTCGCTCCATCCAACCTAAGAACTATCCCGTGGAATGGGGTGTCTAAGATAACATCTTGGACGTGAGCGGCTAACACCCAGTACGTAAATATGAATATACGAAACTAATATGATGCATGCAATGTGAGATGACTGTGTGACTGGTCAACTAACAAGTCATGCTCAGATTAGGTATCAATGAGTATGTAGTACCATCTGAAAATCCGATCGCTGGGTAACTCACATACTCATATAGACCACCGTAGTATCAGTCTCCACGCATTGCGATAACTCCCGATGTCAAGTAGTATACACATTTATAGGGCTGAGCAACCCTACGAGAAAGGTTATCTCGAAAGAGATACGACTCACATGTATGCGCACATGCAGTATGTATGAAAAGCAGTAAAATATGTATCATGTCACATAAATACAATATATAAGCATACATACTCAGCTAAAAATCTCAGTTAGTACTTAAGTACTTATAAATTATAAATTAGGTACAGTCAGGGTCTAGGTTCCAAGCCTACAATCAAATAATTTTCATATATCTAAACATGTTTTAAAAGTCTTAACTAAGCTAACATATACTCCTATATTTAAATAGGATTCTCGGACCATAAATTTGTCCGTCGTCAGCCAGTTGATGTCGATAACCTAGTTTCTACCATACTTTGATTTTATTCCAGAATCACCTCACTCTTATTGTCGGACCCTCAAATATAAACTGATGTATAGAAGAATCACTGTGAATTGTGACTTGAAAATAATCCCAGAGCCCTTATTTATCGGCGGAGTTCGGAAGCTCCGAACTGGGATTCGGATGTTCAGAACTCTATATGTTTGACAAGTATCTGGCTACCTAAGTTCGGACATTCCGATCATAACTTCGGACATTCCGATCTTGTTCGAAAGTTCCGATCTCGATCTTCGGAGGTTCCGAACTTGCATGAAAATACACGATAAATGATAACTGTGTTTCATTTGCATATTTTTTTGTTTGTTTTTCGTGCATTCATATGTTTTGTTATTGTTTTATTTAGCTTTAGCATGTTTAATTCATTTATCTGCATAATACTCTTCCTGGTCCGTTTTGTAGGGAATCTCGGCAAAATCCTTATTTTTTTGGTCAGAATTGTACTCGCTCGAGCGAAGGCCTATGCTTGCTCAAGCGAGCCTGTGTGAAATAATTTTTCCAGAAAGTATCTCGCTCGAGCGAGGCTTGTGCTCGCTCGAGCGAGTGAAGCGCACAGAGTTTTTAAAAAATGAAATTTTTGCTCGGGAAGGATATTATCTTTTGAAGACCCTTGAGCATATAAATATCAATCTAATCACCAGAATAAGGGTTACACAACTTTGTTGAAGGCAAGAGGTGGCCAACATCATCTTCCATTCTACCTATCTTCTTTTCTTTTTATTTTTTTTTTATTTTTGATTGATGTTTTGGAGTAAAAACTTTTGTTCTTGAATTATGTTGAACTTTGAGTAGTTTTCTCTTTCGATCAAGGCCACGTGATTGGGCCAGACAATTTATGTACAAAACCTTGATGTTTATTTGAGATTTTCAGACTTGATTCTATTTTATTAATTATCAAATTTATATTTGCCTTGTGAATTACCTGGCCAGTTATTTACTTTCATGTTAATAGATTCCAAGTCAACAGAGGACGTTTCGATTTCGATCACTTTGATAATCAACATATTGTAAAACCAACTAGAAATAGAAATTGGTTTCATTATGAGGTTTAGGTGTAAACTGAATTTTCACAATTCGTCATGCATTAAAATTTGATTAGAATTACGAAAGATTAATCCATCAATATTTGAATATATTTGATTGTGCTAGAAATAGTCCTTTGAATAATTCAGGAAAATTCCCGTTAGTTAAGATTAATTCTGAGTCTTAAATCGAGTGCTTGTTACATGAATTGTCTGGTACCTACGTGAGTCCTTAATCGAGCTTTTTCCCGATATTGAATTTAATCCAAAAACCTTTGCTGCGTTTTAGTTGAGTTGAAGTTGAATTTTAATTGCAATTTAAGTTTTATGTTTAAAACCTAAATTTTCATCACCCTTTTTAATTAGTCTAAATTAAGTAGAAATAATCATATTCTGGTATTCATAATTTTACAGTCCATGTGGGTTCGATATCTGGATCTTTGTCCATTTTACTATTACTTGACCTGGTATGCTTGCCAGTAGAATTTATTCACACCGATTTAAGCGATCAAGTTTTTGGCTCCATTGCCAGGGACTGTTTGATATTAGAATTTTTATTTCGCTTGAGATTAGACTTTTGTTTATTTTATTGAATTCTGAATTTTATTTCTTGGTGATTTTCAGGTACTATATGTTGTGCATACATAGCATTCGATCTAGAGAGCTACTGCCACTTGATTTGGAGATCGAACGTATGCTCAGCAGAATCCGAAAGGCGAAGAGATCTATCAATCTTGAACTTGAAACAGAATCTGAATCAGAAAAAGAAATTGCGGACAACAGAACTGTTTTAGACATCATTCGTCCATCTACTGAAGGTTATGAATCTAGCATCGTTTGCCCTGCTGTCGAGGCGAATAACTTTGAATTGAATCCTTCAATCATTCAGATGATTCAACTGAAGCAAGATTTGGGGGTACATCTGTGGAAGACCCCTACGCTCATCTGAAGCGTTTTCTGTCGATCTGCGACACTTTTAAGGCTAATGGGGTAACATCTGATGCAGTGTGACTGCGGTTATTCCCATTCTCTTTGCAAGGCAAAGCTGTTGAATGGCTAGATGAATTGCCTGTTGGTTCTATTACTACATGGAACCAACTTGTTCAGACTTTTCTGAACAAGTATTTCCCTCCCACTAAGATGGCAAAAATATTCTCCGACATCATCTCATTCAGGCAGAAGGAAGCTGAATCTCTACATGCGGCTTAGACCCGATTCAAAAATATGTTGAGGATGTGTCCTCAACATAATCTTACTCAGAGCCAGCAGACTCAGACCTTCTACAATGGGGCTGATCAATCTGTTCGATCCATGTTGGATGCTGCTACTAACGGAAGCCTATTCAGGAAGACACCAGCAGAGGCGTGGGAAATTATTGGAAACATGGCTGAAAGCAACATTGGATGACCAGATGTTAAGAAGGAGAAAAAGGTTGGAGTACTAGAAGTTGATGCACTAACAGCACTGAATGCAAAAATTGATGCTCTTACTCATCAGATGACAATTATGCAGACAGCTCCAGCCAATCAAGTGCAAGCTCAGCAGCCCAAGGAACAGCAAGTATTTGAGGTTGATGCGGTGAATATCATGGGAAATCAAGGGAGACATCCGTACAATCCCTAAATCAATACCTATAATCCTGGCTAGAAGAATCATCCGAACTTCTCATGGAAAGCTGCAGATCCTACAGCCAACACATCAAAGACAGTCAATAAAAAGCCCTCCTTTGAAGAAATCATGATGAAATATGTAGCGGGTACTGAGACTCGTCTACAAAATCAGGAGGCAATGTTGCAGAAGTTGGAAATGCAGATCAGCCAGATAGCAACACAGCTGTCAACTAGGCCAGCAGGATCGTTGCCTAGCAATACTGAGAAGAATCCCAAAGATGTCAATGCTATTCTGGCGGTGAATAGATCGCAAGCAGAGACTGCAGAAAAGAATATTGAGGATGAGGAAGAAAGTGAGTCACTCAAGGAACAAGGGCTATAGGAAGCTCCCAAGCAGGCAGACTCGATGCCTACGGGCAAGAAAGGTAAGTCTTCCAACTCAATTATTAATGATAATATTGATTTGAGTAAACTTATCTTCCCCCAAAGAGTAAAGCAACTGCAATTGGATAATCAATTTGCAAAATTTCTAGAGATTTTCAAGAAGCTTCATATAAATATTCCATTTGCAGATGTTTTGGCTCAAATGCCCAGTTATGCAAAATTTTTAAAAGAGATTTTGTCTAACAAAAGAAAACTGGTGGATTTTGAAACTGTGAAGTTGTCGGAGGAATGTTCTGATATTTTACAAAATAAACTCCCTCCAAAACTTAAGGATCCCGGTAGCTTTTCAATTCCATGAACTATTGGCAAATCATTTTTTAACAAGGCTTTATGTGACTTAGGTGCAAGCACTAATCTTATGCCTTATTCATGTTTGGAAAAGCTAGGAATTGGTGAAGTTAAACCAACCACTATATCCCTGCAATTAGCTGACAGATCCATAAAATATCCAAGGGGGATTGTGGAAGATGTGTTGGTTAAGGTAGATAAGTTTATATTTTTGGTGTACTTTGTTGTGCTTGATATGGAAAAGGATCGTGAGATACCTCTTATTTTGAGTAGACCGTTTTTAGCCACTGGAAAGGCATTGATTGATGTGCATAAGGGAGAGTTAATTTTGCGTATGAATGATGAGAAAGTGATATTTAATGTTTTTCAGGGCCTTCGATATCCTGCAGACAATTCTGATTGTTTCAGAATTGATATTACTGATGATTTTATTGAGTGTTTTCTGCAGGAACAGTTGTCTGTGGATCCTTTAGAAATATGTTTGACAGGAACAACTGATAAGGAGCATGTCAGCAAGAAAATTCATGAAGTGGCACGATATCTGGATTGGAGTCTTTCCTTTGACAGACTCATCAATACTAAGATGGGGGAGCTTGACCATACTCCAAAACCACTGAAGTCATCCACCGAGGAGCCCCCCACTCTTGAACTTAAATCACTCCCTTCTCACTTGAAATATTTGTATTTTTTAAAGAATGATAAATTGCCAGTAATCTGTTCATCTTCTCTGACAGGTTGTGAGGAGGAAAAACTGTTGCGGGTGATTAGAGAACACATAAGAGCCATAGGATGGAGCTTGGCTGATATCAAGGGGATTAGTACAACCATGTGCATGCACAAAATATTGATGGAAGCGGAGCACAAGATATCTACTCAACCACAGAGGCAACTCAACCCGGCTATGCAAGAGGTAGTGAAAAAGGAGGTGATAAAACTCCTTGATGCAGGTATTATCTATCCTATATCTGATAGTGAATGGATGAGTCCAATTCAAGTAGTGCCTAAAAAGGGAGGAATGACTGTTATTAAAAATGAAATTGATGAATTGATTCCTACTAGAACTGTTACGGGGTGACGGGTTTGTATTGATTATAGAAAATTGAATGATGCCACTCGTAAGGATCATTTTCCCCTTCCCTTTATTGATCAGATGGTTGAGAGACTTGTAGGGCATGCATTTTATTTTTTTTAGACGGTTATTCTGGATATATGCAAATTCCTATAGCACCCGAGGACCAACATAAAACCACTTTTACTTGTCCTTATGATACTTTTGCATATAAACGAATGTCGTTTGGTCTTTGTAATGCACCTACCACTTTTCAGCGGTGCATGATGGCAATTTTTCATGATATGGTTGAAAAGTTTATAGAAGTATTTATGGATGATTTTTCTATGGTTGGGTCGTCTTTTGATGCATGCTTATTTAATTTGAAAAAAGTGTTGCAAAGATGTGAAGAGAGTAATCTTGTGTTGAATTGGGAAAAATTCCACTTCATGGTGAGAGAGGGCATTGTGTTAGGACATAAGGTGTCCGAGGTAGGTGTGGAGGTGGACCGAGAAAAATTAGAAATAATTGAAAAACTCCCAACTCCCACGAATTTGAAAGGAATTCGGAGTTTATTGGGCATGCGGGTTTTTATAGGAGATTTATTAAAGATTTTTCTTATATTGATAAAACCCTTACTAATTTGCTAATCAAAGAGGTGCCTTTTTAATTTTTCCGCTGAGTGCTTACAGGCTTTTCAGATCTTGAAGCAGAAATTAACAACTGCACCTGTGATAGTAGCGCCTGACTGGAATCTGCCGTTTGAATTGATGTGTGATGCGAGTGACACTGCATTGGGATCCGTGCTTGGACAAAAGAGGGACAAAGTTCTTCGTGTGATTTAGTACGCCAGTATCACCTTGTCAGCCGCCCAACTAAATTATGCAACTACTGAAAAAG
Organism: Henckelia pumila; assembly: GCF_033568475.1. NCBI lineage: Eukaryota > Viridiplantae > Streptophyta > Magnoliopsida > Lamiales > Gesneriaceae > Henckelia > Henckelia pumila. Next base: position 65,806,124 of record NC_133120.1, read on the forward strand.
AACTTCTTGCGCTAGTGTTTGCCTTGGATAAATTCAGATCGTATTTGGTGGGAAGCAAATTCATCGTTCACACGGATCATTCGGCGCTAAAATACTTGATGAGCAAGAAGGATGATAAACCCAGGTTAATTCGTTGGGTATTATTGTTGCAATAATTTGACTTGAAAATTGTTGACAGGAAGGGCTCAAAAAATCAAGTAGCAGATCACCTTTCCCGTTCGGAGAATCAAGGAGCTGAAACGCAAGTTATGCACGATGATTTTCCAGACGAACAGCTGTTTGAGGTAACGAATTTACCATGGTATGCAGATATCCTAAATTACCTCTCAAGTAAGTTTCTTCCCTCCTATTTAACGTATCAACGGAAAAAGAAATTTTTCTCGGAGTTGAAATATTTTTTTGTGGGAAGACCCTTTTTTGTTTAAGATCTTTGCAGATGGCATAATTTGTAGGTGTATTCCAGCGGAAGAGGTAAGTTCTATACTCTCTCATTGTCACACAGGTCCGACTGGAGGTCACTTCGGCGCGGGTCGAACCGCTTCTAAAGTACTTCAGTCGGGATTTTATTGGCTGTCATTGTTTAAGGATGCATATGCTTATGTGATTACTTGTGATACATGCCAAAAAATTGGTAATATTTCTAGGAGACATGAGATGCCCTTAAATAATATTCTAGTTTGTGAAGTGTTTGATGTATGGGGTATAGATTTCATGGGACCGTTTTTTGCATCTGAGGGGAACAAATATATTTTGGTTGCGGTCGATTATGTGTCTAAGCGGGTTGAAGCATTTGCATATAGAACAAATGACTCTAGGGTGGTTGTAAAATTTTTAAAAAAATTTATATTTGCTAGATATGCTACACCTAGAGCCATAATTAGTGATGGAGGAACCCACTTTTGTAATCATCAATTTGACACACTGTTGAATAAATATGGGATCACTCACAAGGTGGCAACACCTTATCATCCCCAAACTAGTGGGCAAGTTGAAATATCAAATAGGGATTTGAAGAGAATTTTAGAGAAAACAGTCCATGCAAACAGGAAAGAGTGGTCGAACAAATTGGATGATGCGTTATGGGCTTATCGTACTGCATTTAAAACACCTATAGGAACGTCTCCCTTTAGGTTGTTATATGGTAAAGCGTGTCATCTTCCTATTGAACTTGAGCGTAAAGCACTATGGGCTACTAAATTTCTGAACTTTAATGTCCAGGCTACAGGCGAAGAGCGTTTGTTGCAATTGAATGAGCTTGAAGAGCTTAGGTTGGATGCCTACGAGAATGTCAGGATTTACAAAAAAAAAAAAAACCAATAAATGGCATGTAAGGCCCTGAAATTAATTATTTTGTGATTAGCAGAGTTGATTATTAATTATTTTGGAATTAATAGAGATTTATTGAGACAAGATTGAATTGATTTAAATTAGAAATTCAGGGACCAAGTTACAATTTGAGGAGTTGGACTTAGTAAAAAACATTGACTTATTATTATTATTATCATCTACCTATCTCATCACCATCACTCATTCCCTTCTCCTCCACTTTCTCTCACGCAATCCCTCTCTCCTCCATTGAAGCCGAGACCAAGCTTTTTCAAGCTTTGGAATTTCACTTCGAGCTCAATCCGACCGTTGAAATTTAATTTCGAAGGCAGATTCACGATCACCGCAACGAGGGCTTCGTTTTGACGTAAGTTTTGCTACGATCCACGAACTTTGATTTTTGTTGGGTTGTCAGAATTTGATAATTTTTGGGTGTGATGTTCTTGAGCTAGCATAGACCGCGTATTCGAAGTCGGTTCGGAAAAAGAACGAAGTTTGGATTTTATATGATTTTTTGGAGCTTGAATTCGAAAATGGGCTTTTTGTATATTGAGGGGTTTGATTGTTCTTGATGATTTGGAGGATGATATGAGTTATTTGAAGTGTTGAGGATGGTTTATTGATTTTTGGTTTGATCAGATAATAGACGTTATGCAGTCGGTTTTGAGTTTTAGATTATCGATTGAATTTATTTGAATTAACCGAGTTGGGATGAGTTGAATACCGAGATTTAATCTTTTCAATTCTTCATTTCAGTGTTGATAGGAAGACCTCGAATCAGGAATTGACAGAATTCGGATTGATTTAGAGTTGAAGCCGGTATTGTGTTGATTTTCTCGTTTGAAGATCGATTCAAATATTGTTTGATTTGATTGAATTCTTTTTAACTCCGTACAGATTGATTGAACGATGTTACTCTCAGAATCGTGGGATTTGAGTCGTAGACGATTTGATTGAGGTTTAGTATCGAGTTTATTTAATCGTTGACTTACGATTGAATGGTAATTGATTTGAATTCTTTTGTTTGTAGCTTGTCCGGATTCCAGCTACATTGAATCGAAGAGAGGTAAGAAGATGACAATTGAATGAATTGGACAATTAACTCGAATTTGAATTAATTCGAGTGCCCAAAAGAAATCACATACTTGTATGCTATTTGAATTATTTGATTTTAAATTGAATGAGTTTCATTTTACTTGCATACATCTTGAGCCTAAGATTCGATTCATTTTGAATTAGACAATTTAGGAAGCTATATTGAAGTGGCCTTGGATTTTGAGTTTTTCCATGAGCTAGAATACTTCTTATAGTTGCTCTAAAGTCTAGGAGTTTGAGTCGTACGACATCCACCCCGAATGGGAGTGTCGGTGGGTTGTTCGTGATGACTTGACCCTGGGATCCCAACCGAGTACCGATTGATATTCGATTATCGGATTAGATAATCCTGAGTTTTGAAGTCATGCATTGCATTTTAATGCATTTCGAGTTGAGTGTTGATATGCCTTTTTGAATTGATTGACTTGTTGTTTTATATAACATGAATTTATATATGATTTGGAATTGCTTGAGTTGTCTCTTTTACTGAGAAATATATTCTCATCGGATTATCCGGCTGTCGTTTTGTTTGTATGTGTACTTGACGGCAGGTGGGGTAGGATCGAGTCAGGAACTGCATGATTAGAGCAAGTTGGAAGTGATAGAGTGAGACACCGTCTAGAAGTTTATTCTTTTAGCAATCTTGCATATAGGGTTTATGAAATTTCATTTCTTGAATCATGTTTAGGAAACTCAAATTTATTTGATTTGTCGAATGACACCATCGTCGAACTTATTATTGTATTTTGGGCAGAACTTAGAATATTGCATGTTCTAAATATTGATATGTACGTGTTCTTGAGTTTAGAAGTGATTGGAGTTGCATTTGGATTGATTTTCCATGTTCCTGCACCTTTCTATCCTTTTGGCCTGCGCGCGAGCGAGGCTTGACCTCGCGCGCGCGCGGTGTGCTTTGAGGGGCTCGGGAATTTTTGCCCACGCGCACGCAAGCACTTCCCTCGCGCGGGCACGAGCTTTTCGCGAGGCCTTTGGCCTCTTTGCCTGCGCACGTGCGAGGCGATAGCTCGCGCGGGCACGAGGCATTTAATAAAAAAAATTGATTCGTTTCCTTGGCTTTTATTGTTCGATTGTGTTTAATAATTCGAGATTAGACGATTAGAAACGGGGTCTCACATGGCATGATCAATGCATCGTATCACGTGAGTTCGAGGTAGGCCAAACTATTTTATTATATAACTCACGTTTGAAGCTCATGCCAGGAAAGCTATGTTCGAGATGGTCAGGACCGTTCACCATCAAGCAAGTGATGTCGTATGGTACGGTGGAAATTTATAGTCCTGCCATAAGAGCATTCAAAGTTAACGAGCAAAGGATAAAAGTTTATCGAGGTGGTATCGTGGATCAAACACAGACCACCGTCGACTTTCATGACCCGACAAATTAAAAAGGGAGGTACAGTAGGGCTATAGACTATAAATTTAGCGCTGACTGGGAGGCAACACAGTGTTCTTTTCCCTCCTCTTTTTTGTTTTGGTTATTTTTATTGCTTTTAAGTTAATTTTTTGAAGTTTTTGTGTTCTTCTCGGAAATTTTTGAAAAATCAAAATAAAAATTTTTGTCCTTGTTCTCACTCGAGCGAGAAGCTCTCTGTTTTTTTTTTTTTTGGGAATTCAGGAGCTCGCTCGAGCGGATGCCATATGCGCTCGAGCGAGCACCCCTCTGATTTGATTTTTTTTAGACATTTAATCTCGCTCGACCGATCTCCCAAGCTCGCTCGATCACGAAGATCCTTGACCCCGATTAACTTTTGAGCTTGCTCGAGCGAGCGCGTTTTTACCAAATTAAATCGGGACCCCCCTTCTATTCTCCCTCACCTTCTCTCCTCTTTATTCTCTAAATCCCTAATTCCCAAATCTCCATTTCTTATTCCTCTCTAATTCCGCCCTTTATATGCAGAAATAGTTCTTGAATCATCACCTCCGCACCAGCGCCGAGCTTTCATCTGTTAGAGGTACGACCCATCTTCGCCGGTCGCCATTCTTGTTGCTACACCTCGCCGCAGATGCCATCCTCCACCTGTTGCACTACTGAACCATCTTCATCACCGATTCAGCACCACTCTGGTCGTCCATCAACATCCAGCCATCCACTTGCTGCACGCCGACAAATCTTCTTCACTACCAGCCATTGAACCATCTGTATAATTTCGGAGTCCATTCGTCGCCATCAACTACGTCTTGCCGGATTTTACAATATCAAATTCCATGGGGCCAAAACGAGATGGTGCATCCTCTTCCCAAAGAGCTCCGGCGTCTGTCTTCCTCGGGCATCGCCGAAAAATTTGTCAATGCTACGGTGAAAGAAAAGTACGACAAGGCTAAACTCAATCGCACCCCTATTCCTGAAAGGGGTGTGGAAATAATGCATAGGGACAGTGGTATAGAGATAGAAATTGGCTATAGACATTGGGATGTTTTTTGTCAACAACCAAAGGCGGTGGTTGTACCTTTAGTGCGAGAGTTTTATGCAAATGCTGCTGAGAGAGAGGATGGTAAAGCGTATGTTCGGGGTAAAATGGTTTCTTTTGATGAAAATGCTTTGAATGCCTTACTTCAGACGTCTGATGTTGATGATATGTTATATCAATGTTTGAATATCGACCCCGATTATAATGAGATTTTGGAACAACTGTGCTTTGACGGGGCGACGTGGCATTACCCGAACACGTATCTGCATTTTCCTGAGAGATTTTTGTTGGTTGATGCTTCGACTTGGTTCGCCTTCACTGCCAAGCGTTTGATGTCTATCTCTTATACGAGCAGTGTTAACATGACCAGTGCTATTCTTCTCTATGCTTTGAGTCCGGGGTGGCCGCTCAATGTCGGCCAAATTATTCACAGTAAGATCCGGCGCTCTATCTACTCGTCCTCCTTGGGCCTTTTCTTTCCGAGCATCATTTTAGAGTTATGCATTCAGGCTGGGGTCCAAGTTTGAGCCGATGAAGAATGGCAGCAACCACGACAGCCCGTTGATGCGGCATTGGTTCAGAAGAAAAATGAGAAGAAGAAGAAAGACTTTCCTGTGGGCGGTCGAGTGGCATCTAGTTCCGCTCCTGCACCACCACAACCGCCGCTTGCCGTCATCCGTTTCCTGAGGCCATTCATGAGCTTACTACTTTTGCTCATGTTCATAATTAATTCATGGCTGCTGCTACTGCCAATTTCAAGAGGATGGATGCACTACTCAATGGTATTACCACTCATTTACGGCTCGATACCTCGTCTATTCCTGCTGCGGTGCCATATCCACCTCCTTTCCACTTCCAGTATGGCGCTCCAGCACCCTCATATCAAGTGCCACCCTTCCAGTTCGAACCAGCTGAACGAGAGATGCCGCTTCCGGAGTACTATGAGGAGGATCCCGATGCTCATGCACCGTAGTAGACAAGGGGAGTTCCCTTTATGTTTTGTGCATTCTGTTTTTGTTTTGCATTGCATTTGTTCATTGTTCTTTGTTGGTTTTGTGTTAGTTTGTGTCTCTGAAGCATTGAGGGCAATGCTTTAGCTAAGTATGGGGGGTGTTTCGTTGTTTGTTGGGTGTTTCGTTGTTTGTTGTGTTGTTTGTAATTTTGTTCTTGATTGTGTTTTGCATTCATTTGGATTAGTTCTTTGCATTTAGTTCGTAATCATGCATATCATTATGTTGTTGTTTGTGTTGTGAATGCGAGTAGAATGATAACTATTAGCCAATGATGATTGAGTGGAAAAAAAAATTGTTTTTGTGAAAATATTACTTCTGATTGAACATGAGAAACTGTTGGTTGACTCGTGAATCATATTAAGCACGCATGTTATACTAGTGTAATGTAGCGATATAACTGATGATATTCGTGTTTGTTTGACCATTGCACATCAATAGATGCTTGTTGATCATGATATTGTTTTGGATTCTTGATGGTTGTTAGACATTGCGTGCATGATTTTGGGAGTACCTATAAATTTTTTTTATATATAACCTTTTGTTGTTAGCGTAAGTTAACTCCATCCGGGTTACGAGTGAGGGATTGAAATCCTAATCCCTTGTTTTAGACTAAGTATGCAGGTTTCATGGGGTTACAAATTTGAAATTTTAAAATAGCAATTCCATCCGGGCTTGGGAAAATGATTGAAATCCTAATCATTGTTCCATAGCTAAGTTTTCAGGTTTAATGGGATTGTTGCTCCATCCGGGCTATAGACGAGGGGATTGAAGTTCTAATCCTATCTTAGTTATAGCTAAGTTTGCGGGTAATTATTCGGGCATAAGAAAACTGATTGCAAAATCCGGAGGTACGTAATTAATCTCAAGAAAGTGCATGTTTTTGTTTGGGATCGTTGAGATGACGGAGTGCTGGATTGTGATACTTCCATTGCATTGTCATAGGTCGCTAAGCATTCTTAGAATGAATTATTTTGAAGTTGCATGAAACTAGAATAACATGGCACACACACACGTTTACGTTAAACTGACAGTGTATTGTTGGCAATCGGAAGGTGTTATGATTTTTAGTTGTTTGACATGGAACTCGTCTGAGGCAATCTTGTACATGATTCATTCTTACTTGTGTTTTTGCATTGTTTTTGTTGTATGTCTTGCTCGAGGGCGAGCAAGGCTTAAGTATGGGGGAGTTGATAACTGTGTTTCATTTGCATATTTTTGTGTTTGTTTTTCGTGCATTCATATGGTTTTGTTATTGTTTTATTTAGCTTTAGCATGTTTAATTCATTTATCTGCATAATACTTTTCCTAGTCCGTTTTGTAGGGAATCTCGGCAAAATTCTTATTTTTTTGGTCAGAATTGTACTCGCTCGAGCGAGCCTGTGTGAGAGAATTTTTCCAAAAAGTATCTCGCTCGAGCGAGCGAGGCGAGAAAAGAAACTCCAGGGACAGAAAGTGTCTCGCTCGAGCGAGTGACGCGCACAGAGTTTTAAAAAAGAAAATTCTTGCTCGGGAAGGATACTATCTTTTGAAGACCCTTGAGCATATAAATATCAATCTAATCATCAGAATAAGGGTTACACAACTTTGTTGAAGGCAAGAGGCGGCCAACATCATCATCCATTCTACCTTTCTTCTTTTCTTTTTATTTTTTTTATTTTTGATTGATGTTTTGGTGTAAAAAATTTTGTTCTTGAATTATGTTGAACTTTGATTAGTTTTTTCTTTCGATCAAGGCCACGTGATTGGTTCAGATAATTTATGTAGAAAACCTTGATGTTTATTTGAGATTTTCAGACTTGATTCTATTTTATTGATTATAGAATTTATATTTGCCCTGTGAATTACCTGGCCAGTTATTTACTTGCATGTTAATCGGTTCCAAGTCAACAGAGGAGGTTTTGATTTCGATCACTTTGATGATCAACATATTGTAAAACCAACTAGAAATAGAAATTGGTTTCATTATGCGGTTTGGGTGTAAACTGAATTTTCACAATTCGTCATGCATTAAAATTTGATTAGAATTACGAAAGATTAATTCGTCAATATTTGAATAGATTTGATTGTGCTAGAAATAGTCCTTTGAATAATTTAGAAAAATTTCCGTGAATTAAGATTAAGTCTGAGTCTTAAATCGACTACTTGTTACATGTATTGTCTGGTACCTACGTGAGTCCTTGATCGAGCTTTTTCCCGATATTGAATTTAATCCAAAAACATTTGATGCGTTTTAGTTGAGTTGAAGTTGAATTTAATTGTAGTTTAAGTTTTAAGTTTAAAACCTGAATTTTCATCACCCTTTTTAATTAGTCTAGATTAAGTAGAAATAATCATATTCTGGTATTCATAATTCTACAGTCCCTGTGGGTTCGATATCTGGACATTTGTCCATTTTACTATTACTTGACCTGGTACGCTTGCCAGTAGAATTTATTCACACCGATTTAAGCGGTCAGTAAACTCATTGTTTAGTAATCAGATCCTGTCATCAGACTTTCTGATCTGGCACTTTGGATGATTCGATCAGTGCCACGCATTAGTTCTCCTCGTGAAACCTCATGTATGACTTGGCTGAGGGAGTTCGGAAGTTTCGATTTGTAGTTCGAACATTCCGAACTGTACCCTTGCTTTTGAAATACTTAGTTACTTCTGAAGTGTAGGAGTTCGGTCCATTCGAACTGTTCATTTGCATCCAAACATATATGATGCCTCCGAACACGTTCGGATCCTCTGAACTTGGGTTCGGATCTTTTGATCCCTCCAATGTATTTAAAGTCCAGAAGTCATATTTTTATTCCATTTAATTCCTCGATTTGTTTAATTAGTAACCTTTAATCATGTTTAACATTTAATTAACTTAAAATGGGGTATGAGTTACTACAATATATATACCTTCAGCGTTCTTTTATTCAAATTTAACATCAAATAAATTAACCTTTTTCTTTAAAAAATTAAGTATTTTTTTCAAACTCTACTATTTAACCATTGACAGTACGGACTATGAATTTGACCGTACCGTCAATGCTGATCGGCGGGCAAATCGAGCAGTCAACTAGTCGCATGTGATATTTTTGGGTTGGATACCCGTATATTCAAATTTAATTTTATATTGATCTGATAAACTGAATCTATAAAAAATAATCAATAAATTCAAATAATGCAAACATCATAATAGGATACCAAACACAGATAGTAAACAACTTGTTAAATAACAATCTTACTTTGAGCCGATTTATTAATTACGTGAAAACCGAATAACTATCATATGTTTACCCTCCACAAACACATATATAATTATATTAAATATTAATCTTCTTTTGAGTTGATTAATACTCATAAAAATTACATACACGAAACTGTTTATATTTCAAAATAAATTAATTTTCATTAAGATCATTTTAAAATATATAAAAATAAAATCATCTTTATTTGGCTAAAAACCTAAATATCAGGTATTCGTGATCGTTATTTTAACGTGGATAATTATTAATTCAATGACATAATTGTCAATGCGATTAAGAAGTTACAAGGGTTGGAGACGTAAAAATTATCTTTTGGTAGTCGGATGGTGTTGATCAAAAGTGTTCTTTGCTCTATACCTATTTACCTATTCCAGGTGTTACAACCACCGGGAATAGTCCTGCATCGCTTTGAAATGTCGTGTGTGAAATTTATTTGGGGTTCGAAACCAGGGGTGCAGAAAACGCATTGGATATCCTGGGAGAAGATTTGTCCCTATTTCTGAATGTGGATTGCGTATTCGTAGAATCAAAGATACGATGACAGATTTTTCCATAAACTTTGGGTCAGGTTCAGAACCAGACTCTCTCTGGAGCACATTTCTACATGCGAGATATTGTAAAATGACTCCTCCAGCAGCGGTGCGTCTCTTGCAGAATATATCCCCTACTTGGCGCAGAATGTTAAAGATTAGGGATCGAGCACAAGCGAAATTTAGCCGAAGGATTGGCGAGGGGAATATTAGTTTCTGGTTAGATTCCTGGCTCCCGAAGGGTCCATTATCATCTTTGGTACCTATCTAGGGACAGGCGTCTAGGCTGGTCAGTTGGTTCCTGGTTGGGGGAAATTGGAATTTGGAACGGCTGCTTCTTTTGATTCCCCAGGATGTTGCCTATCGTATCATGAAAGTACCTATCCATCTTGTTTAAAAGGATAGTGCTGTCTGGAAAAGATCAAAATGGATATTCTCTGCTAAATCTGCCTGGGAGTTGGTGCGTCATAGGCATACAGATATTGGTTGTTTAAAAGGCTGCAGAGCAAAGCTTTTTAGGGCAACAATTTCTATCTTCTCATGGCATTGGTATTACAAGTGGATCCTAGTCAATAACATTCTCAAATTCAGAGGAATTTCTTTAGCCTCGATGTGTCAATGTTGTCAAAATCAAGAGTCCTTTGATCATATATTTTTTTCAAGTGCTTCTGATATTCTTGTCTGGCAATTCATTGCTCAAATTTTTGGCGTTCAGAATTTTCAAATTTTTTCTAACAAAAAAGTGGAAGTTGATTGGATCAAAGAGGGACACATAAAGGAAATGATGCCTTTCCTGATTATTTGGTTCTTTTGGAAGGCTGGGAATGACCACAAACATAGGGGTATTCGCATCCAATCGGCTAGAATCATTATGCATATTCATGAGTTTATTTTATCTATTAGCTGTACAGGGGTTTTGAGGGCTGGTCATTGGAAGGGATTTGAGCATGTGGCGAGATTGATGGGGCTGGAGCATCGGGTCACTCGTTCAACTTCTATTCGGGTGTTTCGATGGGTGCCGCCCTCGATAGGACATTTCAAATTGAATTCGGTTGGTTGTTCGAAAGGTGGGGGTGAGTTTGGGATTGGTGGAATCATCAGGGACCACACCGGCAATCCGATCATCGCTTATCATGGTTATATTGGTCACGGGACTAACACGAGAGCAGAGCTGTATGCGATTTTGATGGGACTACAGGTTCTCAAACTGTATAATTTGTTTCCGTTGTGGCTTGAAGTTGATTTCATGGCGGCCTTAGATATCATTGATGTGAATCACATGTGTTGGGAAGCTAAATACTTCGATGGTGCGTAAGTCTTATGTCTACAGGAAAGCTAACTCTGCGGTAGACGAATTGGCTAATATCGGATTGGCTAAGGGTTCGGCCATCTTACATCCAGAGGACATACATGGGCGGCTCAAGGGGATTTGCAGACTAGACAGATATGGTCTGCCTTATATTAGAATTAAATCTGACTTTTGTCATTAGTTTTCAGCTTTTATTTTGTGCTCTTGTAATTTTCTCGCACTTGTTTTGGCTCTTGTAATATCTCGAGAGGTCTTGGCTTAATCCTCTTCTCTTGTATTTCTATTTTTTTTTTTTAATAAACGGATAGAGCTCCGCCTAAGCCCACCACAATAGGCGGCTTTAAAAAAACAAAAAAAAAAAAAAAAAAAAAAACTAAGCCCTGATGCTATCCTATTAATCGTGAATTAAATAAATAATTATCCACGCGTGATTTTAACTGGGAGGAAATATTTATTGTAATTGCCGTGGTGTAGGTTTTGGACGTTATAGCCACTTGAGTTTAAAGATGCACCAAAAAATAAAAATAATTTTAGTTGGATGAAATAGTTCTTCATTCATACGTATGACCGAACCATTAATTGTTAATTGAAAGTATCCATGATCATGATGTCAAATTTGTAGGCCAAAACACTCATTGTCGCCCTCTTGAATTATAAAATAAAATAAAACATATGATAACATGGAGTGTTTTTTTCCCCGCTATCAGTATGTTATTACTTACAAATTCAAGATGATTCTATGTTATATGTGTTTTGTACAAGATATTCGTATGAATATATGTACAAAACAAAACAAAAAGTATCGATGGATCACACATGATTGTTTTTTTATTTAAATGTTTGTACAAATATGTTACGTAAAAAAGAATGAAGAACATATCTCGTAGTGTAATATAGAATCATCCATGAGACGAGAATGTTGATAAGTTCTAACAATGATTGATGGATTTCATATGTATATTATATAAATGAGCAATGCTATATGTACAATAAAATTTGTACAACAATTTTTACACCATACAAAATTGAATACAAAAATTTAATTTATCAAATTTCATGATACATTGAATTCAATATCTCACAATATAATATCAAAATCTCACGAGATAATAGCAAAATATCACGAGATATTATAAATATAATTGTACGATATATTAATTGAACCTCCAGCATAATTTTAATAAATTCATACAATTCCTCGATACCTACTTGGGAGATTATTGCGAAAAACTCAAATTTTCTACAAAAATTAATTAATTAGAAAATAAATTTTAATAGTAATAATAAATTAATAATAATATTTTTATAAAAAAGAGAGAAAATAATAAGAAGCTTCATTTGTGGGTCCCGCAACTATTATAATAATATTCAAATAAAGCGCGTTTCATGCCAAAACCCAAACCACCGGTCCACAATATATAACATCGCATCCTACTGATCATTTCGCTTATTAAATAAGACACATAAAATGATAGAAGACCGCCGCGCCGGAGCTCCCCACGCCGCCATCTTCGCGGTGGTGGTGGTGGCCGTGATGCTACTGCCCACAATGATCGGCGATCAAGGTGAGGCCATCACGGGCTTCATCTCCGAGCTCCTCACCCCGATCGGCCTCCTCCTCCTCCCGGTGATCCTCATCCTGGTCATCCAGTTCCTCTCCTCCGACAGCGGATCCTTCGTCGCCGGATTATTCTCCTCCGGCGATCCCAACACCATCCACCGCGTCGGCGGATCATCGATCGGCGTCGCCCTCTTCCTCGCCCTCGTTCTGCTGCTTCTCTTCAGCCGCGTCTCCATCTTCGGAGGCGATGGTGACTCCGGAGACTGATTATATTTGAATTCAAATCTTTTTACTTTTTTTTCCCTTTTTTTTATATATATAAATAAATATTTATTTATTTATGTTTGCTTCTTGTAAATATTTATTAGTCTTCAGCTCGCTATGTTGTACGGACGGAAAAGGTGTATATATATATTGGGGAACATTATTTTTTGCACGTGTGAGAAATTACTATGCTACCCTTAATCTAACTATTTATTATATTATGTTTTTAAATTTTAAATATGACTTACTCCCAATCCTCATAAATGTAAAGATGAATCTAAATATAATCTAATATTCATGTTTTTTCAAGCAATGTTTGTATGTTTCTACACATGCAATAAAAATAGCCTTCTTTAAAGATTGATATCCATGATAGTCAAAATATACAACTAAATTTTTTCAATAACTTTTTTTAATTTTTTCTCGATCTTCTATTAATGTATTTATTTATACCAAAGCAGACCAAATCTCGTCAAAGAGTAGAGTTGCACGCGGGAGAAGATTTCTCATATAGCATAATACGTACAATGTTTCATGAGATTTAGATCTCTAGTGATACGAATTTCTTTTTCTTATGTAGAATTTTATTTTTATGAATTAATTCATCAAAAATCGAATTATTTTTCCGATTTTATGTTAAAGATCTTGAACATATTAAACAAATATACTCAAAATTTTAATTTATAATCTTTCGTCGATACATTAAATTAGGTGAATCCAAAAACACATGATCATGTAGAACAATTTTATTGTGAATTTTTTGCAACATAGAAAGTGAAACTCATTTTCTAAAATATTGTATGAAAATGATGTTGATGAGTGATTATCCTCTCCTCCGTTCGCTTTTGATTGGAAGGCGAAACTATATAAATAAGGGTTAATTGCCAATCACTCCCTAAACTAATTTATAACTTATTTATAAATCCCTACATAAATAAAACTTACTTTCAACTCCCTGGAAAGAGAAACTTTTGTTTATAAATATCAATTATACCCTTATCTCTTAAAATTCTTTAAAAAAAATGAGAGAATAGATAATAAAAACAAAACCAATCCAAATAGTATATATATAAAAATTCAAATTAAAATCAAAGAACATAAACCATATCATATACATGCTTATGTTGATACAGGAGCAAGTATGTGTTTAGGAAGCAAACATATACTTCCAAATCATTATTGGAAGAAATATGATAAAGGATTAAAAGTTCGAATAGGAAATGGATCAATAATCATGCTTAATACAGTAGCAGAAAAATTAAAAATAGAAATCGAAAAAACAAAATTTGTAATACCCATTATATACCAAATAGAATCAGGAATGGACATTATAATAGGAAATAACTTTTTAAGAGAATATCTTCCTTTTACACAATTTTAAAATCACATAACTTTAAACAAAGGATCATCAATGATTTATATTCCTAAAATACGAACAGCATTTCGTGTAGGAAATGAAGGATTTACAAAGAATTTTCGTAAACGAAATACAAATCCAATAGAACTAAAAATAAAAAATATTTTAACAATTAATCATGAAAAAAAAATCATGAAGAAATTTCATGATATTTGTTCTGAAAATCCTCAGGACAAAATTAAGAAAAGAAAATAATTCATTGCTTCAATAAAACTTAAAGACTCTAATATCACAATCCGTGAAGCACCAAGAAGATGCAACATGGATGATGTAAAAATATTCGAAAAAGCGGTTCAAGAATTACTAAAACTTAAGATAATCATCCCAAGCAAGAGTCCACACTCTTCACCAGCCTTTTATGTCAGTAAGAAAGACACTGATAAGAAAATAGTGGTAATTGATTATCGAAAAATGAATAATGCAACAATTATGGATGGATATTACATCACAAACAAGAATGATTTACTATCTTATATAGGAGGAATGAAATATTTCTCCAGTTTAGATTGTAAATCAGGATTCTAGCAAATTCAGCTAGAACCACAAACACAATTACTTACATCATTCAGTTGTCCAAAAAGACAGTATCAATGGACTGTATTACCTTTCGGACTTAAACAAGCATCAGGTATCTTTCAAAGATATATGGATGAATCTTTTAAATCATATGTAGATTTTTGTTGTGTTTATATAGATGACATATTAATTTATTCAAAAACACTAGATCAACATTATAAAGACCTCATGACAGTATTAGATATTTGTCATAAAGATGGAATTATACTTTCTGAAAAGAAAGCACAATTGTTTAAAACAAAAATAAATTATTTAGGATTACAAATAGAAGATGGAAAACATTGTTTACAACAGCATATACTTAAGAAAACTCACGATTTTCCTAGTGAAATCAAGGATAAAGATCAATTAAGAAGATTTTTAGGATTATTAACTTATTCTGGAAATTACATTAAGAAACTTGCAGAAATCAGAAAACCTCTTCAGGCAAAACTTAAACAAGATTATAAGTCGAAATGATCTAAAGAAGATACTAATTATATTGACACTATTAAAAAGAAGATAATTAGTAATCTTCCCGAATTATATTTTCCTTCAAATAAAGACATAATAATAATTGAAACAGACGCCTCAGATGAATACTGGGGAGCATGTTTAAAAGCTTATACAGGAGAAAGAAATTTAGAAGAACTTACTAAAACAGCTACTAAGAATAATGAAGAATTATGTAATTATACATCAGGAACTTTTCAAGGTGCACAACTAAATTATCATTCAAATGAAAAAGAATTATTAGCTTTAATATATACAATTAGAAATTATGAGATTTATCTTATTTCTAAACCGTTTTTAGTAAGAACGAATAATATGAATTTAACATATTTCAAGACAAGAAAAATATCAAGAAATGCAGGGAGAAATGCAGCAAGGTTAATTAGATGGCAATTGGAATTGAACCATTATCAGTTCGAGATCCAGCATGTCAAAAGAACGGACAATTCATTATCCGACGCATTAACTAGAAAACTTCATCCAAATTATACTATCCGTAGTACCAGAATAACAAAAGAGATCCTAAGTGATCCAAAAAATGACTGTGAGTCATCCGAACATGCCTTAGAAAGTATGGGAAATATAAATTGATGAAATGAGATTTATATTCAAAAACATGAATTATTTTATGACTTCAAGTCATCCGAACATGCCTTAGAAAGCATGAGGAATATAAATTGATGAAATGAGATTTATATTCAGAAACATGAATTACTCTATGAGTAAAATAATCAATCTCATGAAGATTGGTTCAATTCTTGCAAAAGAATTCATAAATGCAATGATTCGCATAATAAAACTATCCGAATTACTCACGATAAAGAGTTAAATTTCTAACCATTTTATATATATATATATATATATGTGTTTCTTGTGCAGGATGGAGCAATTAGATCAATTAAAAGAACAACTGATTGACATAGATGAAGAAATTCAGATTCTTCAACAAAGAAAAAAGAATATAAATGGAAAAATTCAGAGGATAAAAGAAAAGATGACAACCTCGTCATCATCATCCTCACCAAGAACACCAATCAAGTTAGCAACTCCATTTGACAAAATAATGGAGATGAATGAAAAACAATCAGTGGTCACAGCCAATGTTATGGGGACCTCGGGTTGCTAATCTCATTTTAGGGCAACTAATGATTAATTAAACAATTAATCAAACAATTAAAGAATAATAGATCAAGAGCAAAAAAAAAAAAAAAAAAATTTAAAATACCCAAGCCTCGCTCGATCGGTTAAAGTCATCCGATCGAGCGAGCAAAAATATCAAAGTCTCGGGTCTGCAGCACAAATGGCCTCGCTCGATCGGGCAAAAGCTACCGATCGAGCGAGCAATAAAAATCGAATTCTCTGCCCATGAAAAACAGGCCTCGCTCGATCGGTAACTTTTACCCGATCGAGCGAGCCATCTTTTGCTCGAATTCTGCTGCTGATCTATTGCTGTCAAAACTTTAGTACAAGGTATATATCATCATCCAAATCAATTCTAAGCATGTTATAAAATCTGAAAACATGCATACATTCATATACCAAGTTCCTATTATCAACTCATACAATTTAATACATCCAATGAATAGCATAAAAGACATAAATCAACAAGCTACACTAACTCTCAATAGTGAGCTTCTAAACAAGATTTCAATGTCAAGTTTAATGCTATTTACTACCATTCTTCAACTTAACCCGAGTCCACACTTGCTACATCTCTCTCCCGAGCTATCAATGTTCTCTCAACCAAGCTCCTGCCCTACCTGTTGCAATGCACACATACAAAACAAAGCAACAGCCGGATAAACTCCGTTGAGAAATCATTCTCAGTATAATCGACATATAAATGCGTTAAATAAATTCATATCAACTCTAAACATATCAACTCAAGAATAGAGTAAAAATAACGCATATATCAACTCAACTTCAAATCAAGACTCAATTTATATAGCGCGTTTATCTCAAGAATTGATTCTTTTCACTTCATTGCCATCAAGATTCGTAACCGATCTTGACATTGATATCCATCTATCGTAGCCATTCCGGGCTAGAAAATAAGTTTAACCGCAACCTTGGCATAGAATCAATTCAATATACAATCATATCGACTCAAAATCAAAGATCCACTACCTGCGATGGATCGACAACATCAAACATAAATCAAAACATCTCAAGTATGTGATTTTCGCGGGCCAACTCAAGAATAGTCGTTCTTGAGTTTCAAAGTCCCTAACTCGTGATGTCGTCATTATACCTTGCATTCTCGAGTTGACGATGTTCCACATCTGGATAGGAAGTACCACAACTCCTATAAGAATCTGATCATTCAAACATCATCAATCTTCAATCACATTCACTTCAATCTTGATCACTTCTTCTTCGGTTTCAAGTTGAGGTTCTTGAGTCAATAGTCTCCTATTAAACTCTAGTACATAGCATCAAAACATGCATATCAAACTTCATTCTATTCAATCATTTCAGAATTGAATCAAAATCATCAATAAAGATTCAATCAACATCATTTCAAACTTCAACTTCTTCTTATTCGGTATAACTCGGAGTCGTGAATCGTTAGCCTTCGAAACTCAACTGAAATCGAGAAATACAAATGCCATAACATTCATAACATCTAAACAACTATCTCAACTCAGTTATAGGCTATCAAAACGAAGTCAAAACATCAACCGGCGGTGTAGCGATTGACAATCGAAAACTGACTCGGTATCGAATTCATTATTAACTTCTTATCAACTTCTAATCACTTCATATCATTCATACTCCTCATATCAGCAGTTATAATCATCCATAAACAAGCCAAAAACATGCTGAAATATTCATCAATTCATATAACCTCAAGTTCTCAATTCCTCCTCAATATCAAAGCACGTACAAGTTAAAGAACATGCATCTATAACAAAACTACTGATCTCTGCCAAATTCTGATTCTTAAACCATGCCAAAACAATCTGAAACTTACATCAAATTGAAGGCCTCATTGCAAGGATTCCAGAACATCTTTCGGAATTAAAATCGGACAATCGGATCAAAAGTTACGGCGATTTGAACAAATCGAATTCAAAGGAAAAGGGAAAAGCTTCGGCTCCTCTGTTCATTTCTTCACTTTTCTGAATTGTATACAACATAAGCACGTGTACATGTTGATAATCTGATTAAAATCAGATATGTATTGCATAAATTTCAATTTAGTCCCTCAAGTCTTCATTAATTGCAATTCAGTCCTCGGCCTTCTTTTTAATTCAATTTCAATCCAAAATAATTTAAGAATATTAGAATTAAAATCGAAACTCTAAATATTCTCAAATTAAATATACTTGGATTAAAATTAAATAAATTCGGATTAAATCAATAATCCCGGCCTTTTGCACTTTAGCCCTCGAATCTTCGATATTCTCCAATCAACCCCTGATCGGGTTTCATCTTCAAAATACATCTTCTTTAATTTCCGAAATATGGAATTTAATTTCAAATTCCATAAATATTCAAATCTAATATTTATTCTTTTAATTTAAGAATTCTCGGAATTTAATTCTCAAAATCCGTAAATTCTCAAATTAAATATTTTCGGCTCAGAAATTAAATCTATCATTTCCATAAATTCTCAAATCAATATTAGCCCATAATATGGAATTTAATTCTCAAATCTCATAATTAATAATTTAATATTTTCGGGCCTTACAATTCCTCCCCTCTAAGAAATGATTTCGTCCTCGAAATCGTATTCATCCAGAATATCAAATCTAATAAACTGAATGATTATCTGAAGTGATTCTCACTTCAATCATCCACTCTGCATTTTGTATCTCACTTCATCTTTCAATCTCTTGTCAGATTATTACTTCGAATCTGCTTCTATTCTCTTATAATCAGTATCTATTCAGTTGTACTTTAAGTCATTGAAACGACTTTGTTCTGAGCTGTTTCTTTCTTCAATCAAGGATTTGTTGAATAATCGACTTAACTCAGAATCTCGTCAATATCTATCTCATCTGAATAAAGTACATACGAAGAATCTACTGATACTTCTTTCAATCTCACTTAGATACTGAACTTATTCAGCTGAAAAGAATACATTCGGTCAATACAATTATCAATTCCGTCTGACATGTCATTCAGTGCAATTCAGCTTTGGTGACGACTTGATTCTTTCTCTATATCATTCTATACAGAGTATAGAACATAAATCAAGTCTACATTGTTCTTCAATTCATCGCTTCAAAATCATTATTCATCGTCACATTCTGAATCTGTAAATTAAACTCTGCTCTTTCTCTATTCTGAATTGAATGATGTTTCAAGAATAACTTTTTCACTTAACTAATCAATTTCAGCTTCAAAAGTTATATCTATCATTCAATTACTAATTCTGGTTCATCTTCTCTGCTTTCATTCCATACAGATTCATATTCATCATCCTTGTGTTCCTCAAATCAAATCTGATCTGCTGTCAACAAATCATGTCTGATATGATATCATATACTTCAGTAGTATCATTCCAATACAAAGAAATCTGATTTCTTTTCATCATATCATTATCTCAAAATCGACTCATTAGCTGTTACAGGAATTGTAATCTTCAAGTGGCAACACATCAAGACAAATAATACCGAATCAGGTATTAAAGTTCTGAGAATATTCTCAACATCTGGAAAATCAACTCAGATAATCCATCAATCGACAAATGGTATAATGTAATCACATATAACCAACTCTCAGAACATCAATCAATCAATCGATGCCACATCTGTTGAATAATTCTAAAGTCTTAATCCTGACAATAGATTGTAATCATTCCTGTAATTCATCATATCTCTATCTTCTTCACAGATCTGAATCGATAGCTGTTATTCACATCTCATACAGTGTATTCCACAAATCTGATTAGTCTATTCGGATTATTTCGTAATCAGAGTTTATGCTGTATTCACAGATTTCAACGTATTCAAAACTGTTGATAATCGGTATCATGTCAGATAAAAATTCATTCTCGAAATTCAATTCATCTTCTCTGATTATTCTTCCAATTCAAGGATAACATATTGTACCTTTACCTCAAAAAGTACTCAAAGTCTTCGAATCATCTGTATTACAATGTAATAGTAAACCCAATGTTTCAATCTGAAACATTATTTCTTGGCTTACTGTTCGTCTTACAACGAATCTAACCACAATTTAGTGATTTGATCACACAGACAAATCATCGTAGACAGTAATTTCCATCAGTCTGTTCATAACTACCACCTGTTTACATTATCTATATTGTTTCATCATGGTAGTTTCGCAAAATATTCTTTCAAATCACAATCTCGTAACAATTCTGGAGTTTCTAAACTATCACTGAACTCATCTGGTCAACGATTTTCAAATTCATCGGAAACTCTCTGTACGTTTAACTTTGAAAACGTACTAATTCTATTACTTCTATTTGCTTTATCGTCTGATAAAACAATTATCGGATGAATATTAAATTTATTGTTGTGCAATTCTTCAAATTCTGATATCTCTTTTCGGAAATATCAGGCACAATCAAATAATCAATCATAATAGAATTCATTCATTCTGATCTGAGGCTTCAATTCATATCTCTATATGGCATTCTATACTGAATTCTCATCGCTTCAGTTTACTTTCTGTGTTTCTTTCATCTTCTAAACAGTTCTGGATTGCTTTCAATAAAAAATCATTCTAATTGGTCATATATTCATCTGAATTTCCAAACCAGAATACACAAAAATCTGAAATCAATTGATCGAATGCCTGTTTCATTCTTCATTTCTATTTCTCAATTGAATTCTAATAATTTGATCTCATCTCAATGTGCTTTAATCCTTCCAAATCAATTCTCACTTAATTTGGATTATAGCAATTCTGACTGTTTTAGTATCTATCTCGATACTTCAAGCACATAAATTCGAAAGATCAATCAATCACGCATTCATCTCTTCTCTTCGTTCTATTTCCCAAATCTCAATTGGAAATTCTATCAGTTACGAGTCCAAAAATATTATAATATACTGAATGTATACATCAACCAATCAGTAACTCTTGAAATTCATAATCAGGGAAACTCACTTAAGTCAAGGTCATCCACAGAACAATAATATGAATGACAATATGCTAAGTGAAAACAACTCACAAGCATCTCAACTCAAGACGAGTAGATCAAATCAGACACTATAAAAAAAATAAGAGTCAATCAAAATCGATTGAGGTCGGTACCAAAACCTCGAAATCAATATCAAGAATTTCAAAAATCATGATTTTATGATGTAATAACTTCAGTAAAATCAAATAAAAGACTCATCTGTAACTGATTTTCATATCATTATCTACTCGAGAAACCTCAAAAGCATTAGTCAATTCACAAACTCCTCAATTCTCTGATAAATTCCAGTTCACAACTTAAACTCAAGTTCAGAATCTTACTGAAATATATCTCTGCAATCTCTACTCATCGGCATATCTTTCCATTCTGGTTTAGATCATGAACATATCTAGTGCATTGAATATATTTATTTCGGCATACTTCTGTAATCAAACATCATATATCAACCCGAAATCACGGAATCTTAATTCGAGATTCTATATCATCATATTCAATTGCACATTATGTTCTTACTGATCTAATTTAATCGCTTCTTATCATCAATTCTTCTACTAATCTGTATTCGTTTATTGCATCATCATCTATCATGCAACATAAACAGATATTTCAATACGAACAAAATCATCTTCTGTTTCAGTTCATCGAAACAATAGTTCCATTCTTCAGTTCAATTCACACAATCTCTTTTCTGATACAGAGGTGATCATATAATAAGCTTTCAGCTCTCATGAATCTATTGCACCAATAATAGACAGGTCAAAACAAAATAAATCTGTTACCTGAAATTTCATTCTCAGGTGCAATTTCATTCTGATTCTCTGTATACTTCTGGAATAGAAATTGTAGCTAAATATGTGTTTCTCTCACACACCGTAGCATCTTTACAATTTCAGTCCTTTTGCTTCATCATTCAGCTTCAGTTCTATTAAACAAGACTATGTCTTTCATAACATGTTTCAGTCGTCAACATTTATTCAGACATATTCTTCGAATTCAAGCCATAATTAAACAACTCAATCTTGAGCTTTTTCATCATCTCCAATTCAAAGAATTATAATAGGCTTGAAATCTAACAAGGCATTCTTCAATACTCAAAATATTCAGCTTCTAAAAGGTATATTTTTTTTTTCCTTCTCATCATTTCTATCTGTTGTGGCAAAGAACTATAAACAAAAATCATGTTCTAAGCACTTACCAACAAATTAATATACCTCTGTTCTTTCATCATTTCTTCATCAAAATTCATCAGCTGATTGCTAGGTTTTGAAGTTGGTAGACAGTCAATCTAATACATCATTCATCAGTATCTTTCAGGTATCTAAACGATTGATCAAGTTCTTCAAAACAACTTCTACAATACATCTATTCATTCGCTGATATTCTGTTCTGTTCAATCAGAGATACTTCATTCAACTAAGCAATAATACAATTTTATTCAATCTGACCATACCATTCTGTTCAGTCTGGCCATACAACTCTGTCAGTCTGGGGTGCTTACATCACTCAAAGAACAATGTTCTCTTCGATTCTGGGTGCTTACATCACCCGGGGAAATTCTTATAATAACATCGATAAGAATTTGAAAATTTACAAATCAGTAAATTAATCAATTCAATTTCAAAGGTAGATCAAGAACACATGCAATTTATTAAATCATCGAATCAAATATTGCATAATCATGCAATACTATAAATGCATGTGACTCACTCTACCCCGCTCAGCTTCTATCTCAGTCCAGAACCTACACTCTGATACCACCTGTTATGGGGACCTCGGGTTGCTAATCTCGTTTTAGGGCAACTAATGATTAATTAAACAATTAATCAAACAATTAAAGAATAATAGATCAAGAGCAGAAAAAAAAAATTTAAAAAAAAAAACCAAGCCTCGCTCGATCGGGCAAAAGCTACCGATCGAGCGAGCAATAAAAATCGAATTCTCTGCCTATGAAAAACAGGCCTCGCTCGATCAGTAACTTTTACCTGATCGAGCGAGCCATCTTTTGCTCGAATTCTGCTGCTGATCTATTGCTGTCAAAACTTTAGTACAAGGTATATATCATCATCCAAATCAATTCTAAGCATGTTATAAAATCTGAAAACATGCATACATTCATATACCAAGTTCCTATTATCAACTCATACAATTTAATACATCCAATGAATAGCATAAAAGATATAAATCAACAAGCTACACTAACTCTCAATAGTGAGCTTCTAAACAAGATTTCAATGTCAAGTTCAATGCTATTTACTACCATTCTTCAACTTAACCCGAGTCCACACTTGCTACATCTCTCTCCCGAGCTATCAATGTTCTCTCAACCAAGCTCCTGCCCTACCTGTTGCAATGCACACATACAAAACAAAGCAACAGCCGGATAAACTCCGGTGAGAAATCATTCTCAGTATAATCGACATATAAATGCGTTAAATAAATTCATATCAACTCTAAACATATCAACTCAAGAATAGAGTAAAAATAACGCATATATCAACTCAACTTCAAATCAAGACTCAATTTATATAGCGTGTTTATCTCAAGAATTGATTCTTTTCACTTCATTGCCATCAAGATTCGTAACCGATCTTGACATTGATATCCATCTATCGTAGCCATTCCGGGCTAGAAAATAAGTTTAACCGCAACCTTGGCATAGAATCAATTCAATATACAATCATATCGACTCAAAATCAAAGATCCACTACCTGCGATGGATCGACAACATCAAACATAAATCAAAACATCTCAAGTATGTGATTTTCGCGGGCCAACTCAAGAATAGTCGTTCTTGAGTTTCAAAATCCCTAACTCGTGATGTCGTCATTATACCTTTCATTCTCGAGTTGACGATGTTCCACATCTGGATAGGAAGTACCACAACTCCTATAAGAATCTGATCATTCAAACATCATCAATCTTCAATCACATTGACTTCAATCTTGATCAGTTCTTCTTCGGTTTCAAATTGAGGTTCTTGTGTCAATAGTCTCCTATTAAACTCTGGTACATAGCATCAAAACATGCATATCAAACTTCATTCTATTCAATCATTTCAGAATTGAATCAAAATCATCAATAAAGATTCAATCAACATCATTTCAAACTTCAACTTCTTCTTATTTGGTATAACTCGGAGTCGTGAATCGTTAGCCTTCGAAACTCAACTGAAATCGAGAAATACAAATGCCATAACATTCATAACATCTAAACAACTATCTCAACTCATTTATAGGCTATCAAAACGAAGTCAAAACATCAACCGGCGGTGTAGCGATTGAAAATCGGGAACCGACTCGGTATCGAATTCATTATTAACTTCTTATCAACTTCTAATCACTTCATATCATTCATACTCCTCATATCAGCAGCTATAATCATCCATAAACAATCCAAAAACATGCTGAAATATTCATCAATTCATAACCTCAAGTTCTCAATTCCTCCTCAATATCAAAGCACGTACAAGCTAAAGAACATGCATCTATAACAAAAGTACTGATCTCTGCCAAATTCTGATTCTTAAACCATGCCAAAACAATCTGAAACTTACATAAAATTTAAGGCCTCGTTGCAAGGATTCCAGAACATCTTTAGGAATTAAAATCGGACAATCGGATCAAAAGTTACGGCGATTTGAACAAATCGAATTCAAAGGAAAAGGGAAAAGCTTCGGCTCCTCTGTTCATTTCTTCACTTTTCTGAATTGTATACAACATAAGCACGTGTACATGTTGATAATCTGATTAAAATCAGATATGTATTGCATAAATTGCAATTTAGTCCCTCAAGTCTTCATTAATTGCAATTCAATCCTCGGCCTTCTTTTTAATTCAATTTCAATCCAAAATAATTTAAGAATATTAAAATTAAAATCAAAACTCTAAATATTCTCAAATTAAATATACTCGGATTAAAATTAAATAAATTCGGATTAAATCAATAATCCCGGCCTTTTGCACTTTAGCCCTCGAATCTTCGATATTCTCCAATCAACCCCTGATCGGGTTTCATCTTCAAAATACATCTTCTTTAATTTTCGAAATATGGAATTTAATCTCAAATTTCATAAATATTCAAATCTAATATTTATTCTTTTAATTTAAGAATTCTCGGAATTTAATTCTCAAAATTCATAAATTATCAAATTAAATATTTTCGGCTCGAAAATTAAATCTATCATTTCCATAAATTCTCAAATCAATATTAGCCCATAATATGGAATTTAATTCTCAAATCTCATAATTAATAATTTAATATTTTCGGGTCTTACAGCCAACACTGATAACAAAGAAAAAGAAAAAGGAAAAGAAAAAGAAAAAGAAAAAGAAAAGAAGAAAGAACCGGTGGTCACAGCCAACACCGAGAAAAATGAAAAAGAAGAAAGGACTCTTTTAACGCCCTTGAAACAAGAGAAAGAAAGATAATCAATCTGCGACCACAAAAACCAATTTTTGAAAAAACAAATTTTCCAGAAAAACTCAAAACTGAATTCTTTGAAACACTAAATTATTTGAGAATAGCCAAACCATTTGCAGGATCTTGGCTACAAACTTGTGACACACAGAGCATATCAAGAGCAAGAACACTACAAGGTGCTCCAGCGCATGAAGTCGCAAGATTCTTTTCAAATGGATTATTAAGCGGATTAGAAGTCAGTCCCAACAATCAAGAGATAGAACTATTTCCATATCAACTGAGAAATAGTATTATCCAGTTCAAGAAAGCAGTCTTCAAGGATGAACCAGTGTTAACATTAAGTATTCATTCAACCCTTCCAGATTGGGAAAATGACAAATTCTATCAGCCGATGATATACATTCAATGTCGAAAAAATAAAGACAAGTTTTTATTTGAAGGATCAAATGAAGAGAAACCAGTAATGGATATCTCAACACTTCCTGAGATAAGAATAAAGACATTGATTGACATGATCTCAAAGACAGGAAAGATTGATGGAAACTCAAAGGTTAAAATAAATTTTACAACCAGTAAAATTTTATTAACCACTGGACACAAGGAGACAATCCAAAAGAAAGAACAAGCCATGTTAGCTCAATTCAAAGCTCCAATCTATGAAGCAAGAGTTGACATGACCCGAGAAACCCAACAAATGCTATGTCAAAGACTAAGAACAATTATTTCCACTCACAAATGTGGACATTGTCAACCCATTCAGACAGAAGAAGCATCTGTCAAAGAGGACAAACCAGCTGTCAAATAAGACAAACCAATAAAGAAATGGTCCGAATGTACCAGTGATTCAGAAAGTGACACAATGTAAAAACAAATGAAATCGTGGACCACACCACATGTGAAAGGCATCCACTCAGATGTAAAATGAGTTGTTTTCCATTATGTAGTATGGTTCCCCTCTTCCTTTATTTTTACTACTGTATGCGTTTCTCCACGCCTATAAAAGGAGATGTTTGTGTTGTAAATGAATAAGTGAAGTTTGAGTATCTCTCTCTTCTTAAGTTTCTTACAATCTGGTTCATACAAGACGTATGAAAACTATCAGAAACTAAGAAACATAAAATCAGAAACAAAATTAAGCCTTATGGCTAATAACTAAACAAGCAGGGCGTAAGGAAGATAAGGTTGAAAGCCAACCATTGAAGATTCATAGTTAGAGTAACCCTGGAAATCCATAAAGCAAGTACCAGTTGATCAAGTGATCGTTAAGGGAAAGCAAGGATTTGGCCTCTGCTCAAAACCAAGACTCATTCAATCAAGGTAACATTCCCAAATCTCCTGCAGCCCTTAATTTAAAAAAATAGTCAAAATACATTAATCATGTCATCATCCTTTATAAGAAATGGAAGATTAATAATAAAAAACTGGTTTGAAATAGAAGATGATCATGAATATAATACATTTCATGAATATCGTTTGAATACTTCTGATTTAACCATATTTGAATCAATTTATCAACTAAAATTTGTAATAATAACCTATGAATGGAACCAAATTAATCGAAAAACATTTATCGATTATAAATGAATCAAATCTGTAAAACATGAATGAGAAATTCATAGATCTGTAAAACATCATAGAACATGAATGAGAAATTCATAAGAATTACGCAACCTGGTATGAATGAGAAATTCATAGATCTGTAAAACATCATAGAACATGAATGAGAAATTCATAAGAATTCCGCAACCTTATCAGAGAGGTTAAATAAAGCAGATTATTAATGCCTGGATTAACTTTAGATATTGAGATTAAAAATTTATTTGATAAAATAATCTTACTAAAAGATTTACGTCAAATAGATCAATTATGGAATAAAATAAAAGATCTTCAAACCTTTTATTTCAAAAATCATAAAAAAGAACATTTTTCAAACAACTGAAAAATGATAATTCAAATTTGTGAAAACGATGAAATTGAAGACATAACAATATGTTATGAATAAGAACAAACTTTGTTATCGAAATCCGATCAACAAAAATAAAATAATAAAAGTAACAATTTTTATTAAATGGAAAATGTATGAAAATACAAAAATGAATATCTTTAATTTATATTCTCAAAATATAAATTTTGATATAGAAAATTGTGAAAACAATTTGAAACATCTTAAAAATTGTCAATCTTCAATTGATAGTTTCGAAGATTTTAAGAATTTATTAGAACAGATAGATTCAACAAAAAGGCTTTTAATAGCCTTAAGAAAATTAAAAAGTTCTATCATCTGTTAAAATGACAAAAGTAACAATTCCAAATCAAAATAGTCAAATTGATGAATCTGAAGAGAACCAAGAGTATAATTTGAATATTATATTTAATCAGAATAAGTTTGCTGAGATACAGAAAACAGGGTTTTCTAATTCAAAAACAAATCTAATAGACCAATCAAGAATATTAAGCAAGATTTCAAATTTTATTAATCTCAGAAAAAATTTAATTTATTATTTGATTCGTACAAAAGAACGATCTTGTAAAATAAATAACGAATCAAGGTCTAATACTCTGAAGTTATTAACAACTCAAGATATTGATACCATCATGGCAAAAGCCAATGAAAAAGAACGATCTGAACTGAAATATGTTCACATTGGAGGAATCGAAATAATAGTATCAGCTCACTACCGAGAAGGAATAGATACACCAATTGAAATCACAGTTCGTGATAAAAGGATACGTAATTTTGAGGATTCTATCCTTGGAATATTGAAGGAAATTTATGTTACAAAAATATGAAATTTTGTATTTATCCACAATACAATATATCTCTTTTTGATAAAAACATAAATGACGTTTTAACATTAGATTATTACTTTTATAGAAATAATCTTATGTTAACAGGAAACCATCCGATCAATATAAACTATGTTGTCGGTTTAACAATAAGTAATAATTCTCAAACAGGAATAATTTCAACAAAACCAACTATTTCTGTTGAAAGAATGTTTGAAAATATTACAAGAATTGAACACCCTCGAAAAACATTTATTGAAGAAATAAATCTCTATAAAAGATGGAGTTCAGATGACCTCCAAATCACAAAACAGTCTGTACCAAGAAGATCATTATCATTTGCTAGAAATGATGAAGATATTCTTGAAAAGATTGGAACCATGAATCAAAATATTCTTAAAATTAAACAAGCTATTGTTAATGAATCAATCTTATCGCAATGACGTCCTTAATAAAATTAGAAAAAGATCTAGGAGATTTAGAAAATAATATCAATAAGATCAATCTATCAATACAAGAATTAGAGAAGAATTTCAAAGAATATATTGATTTAGCAACGACTAGATTAATAATTGAACAGGAAAGACATAGTAATGAAATATTAAACTATCTTAAAGAAGTTCTTCCAATAGATAAAGGAAAAAGGAAAATGAAAGAATAACCACCATTCAAAATTAAATCATGGTATAGAAATCCCCTTAGTTATGGCAAACACAAGTATGAAGATGTTTAGTGTAACAGACTCATCTGATTTTGAACAAATAGGAGTAAATACAGAAGAATTATATCATTCATATCAGGAATCAGAACAATACAGAGATATGGATATTTCAGAATCAGAATCTGAAGATGATTCTAGACCACGATTAAATCTACGAACGAATGTAGAAGGTAGTGGTGGAAGAGATGATGAAGAATTTAAATATAACAGAGACCAATACTCTGGATCTTATAAAGATATTAGAGATATTCTTAGAGAATCAAAAACATCAGGATTTGTGAAACAGAATATCTTAGATTTAGGTTGTCAACAGCCAAAGAAAGAAAATCAAAGATAGATCATTGGGCAAATAAACTATCAGTACAAATTCAATTAACACCATTATTAGACAAATATGAGAATATTCAAGTTTTAACTCATGGGTGATAAAAATGACACTGGTAAGAGCAGTAAGAACTTGGGCTGAAAACCTAGTAATTACTAATCTACCACAAGGAATGACAGGACATCGATATTTCGAACTATTTGTTGATGTCTTGTACCAAGAATTTTTAGGAGTTTCTAATAATGACGCTAATTTAGTAGCCAAAAATATAGAACAAAATAGAGCAATTTTTATTCTGGATAATATAAAATTATGTAATCTATGTTATCTACAAGAATTTATATGTGATTATGAAACAAAGTATTATCAGTTAATAGATGCTGATAAAAAAGAGCATTATAAATTAAGTATTTTTAATAAAATACCTAATATACCAATAAATAGTAAAGATGAATTCTTAACTAGTGCTTATGCCAAAACACTAGGAGGAGCTATTAAATTTATTAAAAACGTTATAACAAAGAAATGTCATGAAGTAACATTAAATAAAAGAATATTCAAATCTTATAAACAAAACAATAAACTTTGTTGTGACAAAATGAAATTCACAGTAAAAGAATACGGTTGTAAAACAAACATGTCACACAAACATTTAAAATGACAGAAACATAATAAATTAAATAAACCTTATAAATCTTTTAATAAAAAATTTATTCCCTATAAGAAAAAGAAATTTAGAAGGAATTTCTTCAGAAAACCTTATAAAAGAAAATTTTATAAAAAGTTTGATAATAAAAAACCACCTTATCCAAAAGGTAAAGGAAAGAACTGCACATATTGGTTGTGCAATGAAGAAAATCATTATGCAAATGAATGTCCAAAACAAAACGAAAAGAAAAATAAAGTTAAACTTCTTAAAGAAATATATAGTATTGGATTCTATCCAGTAGAAACAATTGAATTTTCATCTGACGATGAAAATATTTATTATCTTGATGAATCAAGTGAATCAGATTTTGAATCCGATTCCACATTTGATAATTTAAGAAATAATAATGATTAAAATAAAGACAAGGGCATTTTCGAAAAGACAAATATAGGAAGTAAATTGAAACTTATATTTGATTTAGGGAGTTATCTACAAGTTGCCATATAAATAATAGGAATATTAATTATCCTAAGCCTATTGGCATTTAATTCCAATGTCCCAAAAAGTCCACAATTACTGATGACAGAAGCATTATTGTCCTAACATTTAATGATGGCCAGAAAGAAGAGGGCATTATTGTCCTAAATTTTTTTGGTAGTTGTGGAATTGCGATCCGCCGCGGCGCGTAGTATCACGTTTTTCACCGACATTAAACTCCGTTCTCAAAATGGTGAGTTCTATTGTCCTACTTTTAAAAAATTATTAAATCCAATTAAATAATATTATTAATATATATAGAGTATATTTTGCCCTATATGTTAAATAATTATATTTTTATTCATACTGAAAAGATAACTTTTTGGGTTTTAATTTTTTTATAAAAATGTATACTTTTTAATTTTGTATTTTTTCTGTTATTTATAAAGATAATCCTTTTTTTTTTTTTTGGAAACATTGATGAAACTTATAATGCTCACATTTAAATACTCTTTAATTAAAATTCATTTTCTTTTTTTTACGGGAATTAAAATTCATTTTCATTGCCATGCATTCAAGGTCATTTTCTTTATTTATCTCAAAATAATACTATATTTTACATTCATATCTACAGCAAGGGGTGGAGCTAGCTAGGATTTTTATTCAGTGTAGGCATCCATATACTATAATTAATAAATAAAAAAAAAGAACACCGATTAATCCACAATCAAAAATAATATTTTTCTAAGGTTTGAACACAATCTACACATAACTAGTAGCACCTGTTAATTGATATTAAACGACTGTTAATTGATGTTAAAACACCGGAAATATGACGAAAAACAGAGCATACAAAATTTGCAATAAAATTTTTTTGATAGAAAATAGAAACTTTACACATTCTCGATTGCAAAAACAATACACAATTTTAAAACAACTGAATGATTGACTAACAATGGAAAAAAAAAAAATGAACCTAAATTTTGGTGAAATTTTGGATTTTATAAACAATATGGAAAGTGAAACAGTAAGAAATATGAATTGAAAGAATTATTAATCAAAGTTTACGAAGTTTGTGACTTGTGAGGAGAAAACATTGTAAAAAAGTTTGTAAAAATTTGAGTATAAAAATTATTAAAAGAAAAAAATTATTGTTTTATGGAACCGACATCTAAGCATGTAATTATAATAGGTAAAAATTTTAAAATTTAGGTAAAAAAAATTATATACTTACATATGTATATACATATATATTTACATTACACTGGGTCTAGGGTGGCTCCGCCACTGTCTCCAGCTGAGTGACGTTACTACCTTTTATTGGATCTGATTTTTAAAGTGTTTTTAGTGTTAGGATCGACAATGTGTTTATAATGTGTTTAGAAATTAGAGGGGTGAATAAAGCACTACAAAAAACTTTGAGTTTAGCCACGGCCAAAACCGTGGCTAAAACCGTGGCTAAATTGATTTACCCACGGTTTTAGCCACGGTTTCAAAAACCGTGGTTAAATCCACCGTTGTTAAATTTAGCCACGGTTCTAAATTTAACCACGGTTTTATACAAAACCGTGGCTAATTTACCCACGGTTTTATTAAAAGCCGTGGCTAAACTAGCCACGGAATAAAAAAATCGTGGCTAATTTAGCCACGGTTTTAATAAAAACCGTGGTTAATATTACAACGGTTTTTAAAAAAACCGTGGTTAATTTAGCCATGGTTTTACACAATCGGTACATTCATATGGCCATCCACATGCAATTCCCAGTCAACATAGTACATTTGGAATTCCAAAATACAAGTGCACACTACTGCAATCATTTTTAGTAAAGTACATCCATGGTTAATTTACTTGAATGCAAGACTTAAGCAAATAATGGAAATACACTTAAAACATAGTTAGCATTTAATAACAGGAGAACAACTAACCGAGATGAAACTTTACAATCGCAAGAAAAGGGAACACTGCGCAGAAGATTCAACCAAAGGAATTGTAAATCGGTAAAGCAGAAGATGGTAAACACACCTAATTAACGATAAGCACCTATGAACAAAGAAAAACGCATGTAAACAGAGATATTTTGTATAGTCCCATTCGATACAAACAAAAGCGAGAGAAGAAAGTGGAGAAACAAAACACCGATAACATATCAGAGCATGGGATAAAGCAAAACCAATAAAGTTTGAAGATATAAATAAATAATCGTGATGTCGATGGTGAAACTATTTAACCAACTACATCATCATGTCGTCACCAAAATCTCCGGGGTAGTCTATAATTAGCTGCTCTCTTTTTTTCTTTGTCCCCAAAAGGACAAACACAAACTGTAACAATCTTCTTGGTTAATTGATAACATCAATTTTTTGATTCAAAATTTTAAATCCAGTATGCTTAATAATACCAAATCAGTGCGCAAAAAAGGTTTTCCTAGATTTGTTTCCTTCAAAGCAATTTCCATGAGAAGAAGGACAAAATTACACTCAACCAACATACACTTTGCATAAACCTAAAAAATAATTAGATATTGATGATGGAGTCTAAGCATTTTAGTAAAGAAAAAAACCCAAACAACAACAAGGGGAAATCAAAATAGAGAGACTGAAAACACCACGAGCATACCAGAACACCAAAAAAAAAACGGAACAAAAATGCAAGGAAACAACTAACCGAGCAGAAGCCGTCCACTCCCAAGAAGAGGGGACCAGAAAAAGCAAAGAGCTCGGAAATCAAAAAATCTAAACAAAAGAGAAAGCAGATCGGAGAATGCAGACAATAGCGTACAACTTGTGGGTAAAAACAAGAGGGAAAAAAAAGCAAGGAGAACAAACCCGCAAGACACTCTCTAGTCCCAAGCGAGGCCGCACCACGTAGAAAATGGGAAGAAGAAAGAATGATACACACTTGAAATATAATAATATATATCAATATACCAAAATAATGTTGAACTAAAATAAAATTAACTTAAAAATTACAAAATATGTCTACATATATGGAAAGAATTATACATAAATAATGAACACACATACGTACCCTCTACTGCTATATGGGTCTCGTACCGATTGGAGAATGTGATAAATTGATATTGCTCCCAAACCTTTGAAGAACCATTATATCCTGCAAATACAATTAATGTGTATTTATTTATTTATTTAATTTCAATACATAAAGTTTGTACTAAATAATGTAACGGAGAAACATTATATCATTGTTAGTGCTAACCGGCATCACCATTTCACTACAGTCTACCGAAATTAAAATGGACTAATAATTATATTCAAACTCATTGCTAATAACCTCTGATCAAGCCAAGTACCTTGTAAAAGTTCTTTGAAACGAGACCATCATTTTCAGAAGCATTCAATTCTTGCGCAAACTTTTCGAGCCCTTTGTTGATAGCTTGTATTTCCTCTACCAAATATGAAAATATTATAGAATTATTAACAAATTAAAAAATGATAAAATAACACACACCTTTGTCGAAGCCTCTAAACTCACTAGATCATTATGAAAATCTATTACTTCTGGCAACTTTGCAGCTATGTTGGATCCTAGCATTTTATATGAGATCGTCAAGTATTATGAGTGCGGGAGATGCGGTCATTAAACAAATGCAAAGGGCATACTATATTATTCTTTGTTTTAACAGAGAAGGATAAAAATCACAATCTTAACGATTACGTGGAAGTCATCAAGGAGCAGTTTGATGTCGTGCATCCAATCATCCAATATTGATATACACACCACTTGCTAATTGAGTAGGGACTGAAAATTTTCATTCGGTTGATCGAAATGTGTTAAATTTTTATGTAACATATATATTATTATCTAATTTTTTGAATAACAATCATAGATTAGATTACGGACCATATATTATTATGACGGCCTCTAACATTTCAAAAATGCATAATTCATCTCGTAACATCCTCTCAATATCCAAAATAACGACTGTAAAACTCTAACAGTCACTATAACTAAATACAAACTTTACAAATACTGATCCTCCAATAATTGCAATTAAATGCTGGAATTTTTTTATGACAATTCTATGGCATATAAACACCAAATAACTAAGTATGAAACACAAATTTTCGGAAATCCCCCATATTCAAATCTGAAAATTCGATCATAATTCAAAATAATTTATGAATATTTAGCAATACCAATCGGTTCGAATGTAACAACTCCAACCAATAGCGCCTCAAATATTAATTAAAGGTATTTGCAAATAAAGCAAAAGTCCCAAAATTCGAAACCCTAGTTTCTGAAATATACCTTCAACAATGAGAATTCCAACTTGAATCTAGTAGAAAATCTCCAATCAACCGAGAACAACAGTTTTCGCCATATTTCCGGCGAATAAATGCGGCGTACGTGCGACGGCTTAGAAAGGGTTGTGACAGAATCTAGCAAAATGGGTATCAACAGTTACATCTCGTTGAGAGGATTACGAAAATATGTTTATTTTCGAAAATAGATCATCGACGCCAGAGTTGCGGCGATTTGAAGTGACGATAAAAAAATAGAAAAGAAAAAAAAGAGATCGGCAGGGGAGAGGGGCGAAAGATTTTGATTGAGGGGAGATAAGTCCTATTTGTATATGAACTAACCACGGTTTTTTAAAATCGTGGTTATTTTATCACGGTTTTAACGGTTTAGTAAAACCGTGGCTAATTTTTAGCCACGGTTTAAATAAAACTGTAGTTATTTAACCACGGTTAAAAAATTCATGGTTAAATGTAGCAACGATTTTTCTAAACCGTGGGTATTCAACTACGGTTTTGAAAAACCGTGGTTATTTAGCAACGGTTTTTTAAAACTGTTGTTAAGTTAACAACGGTTTTAAAAAAACCTTGGTTAAATTAACCACTGTTTTTTAAAACCGTGGTTATTTAACCACGGATTTATAAAACTGTTGCTAAATAACCACGGTTTTTTTTAACCGTGGCTATTTAACCACGGTTTTAAAAGTTAAATACACAATTTTTTTGTAGTGAAGTATCGTAAAATATCTTGAAATTTCTTATGTTATTGAGCTGAGTGACCAGTTTAATAATACTATTTCTTGACTTTGAGATGATAGAATAGATAACTAATTAAATGAGTGGAGAAAATTTTGCTTTATCAACTATGCTAATAATATAAATAAATAAGAATGCAAACGTTTGTTTAAGAAGTTTGAAGACTAAACTTACATGTCTCTCATTTTTTTGTTTTTCGAAAGATTTTTACTAGAAGATTTGATAAGTACAACCTAGAAGACATGTCTATCTTTTAAATTCGTGTATGAGTTATTGTTGTGTATGATGTTGTCAACACCAACCTCGATCCCATAGTGAATTCTCCAGAAGTAAAATTCGTTGTCATCAAATTTTTCAATGTAATGTGTCAAATATTCTTCTCTATCCATCGCTTTCAAATTCAACATGACGCACTCTAACACCAATTGTTAGAAATTATGGTCTCAGTTTCAATTATCGAACACTATAAGGAGAAAGATAAACATAAGAACACAAAAGATTTGTAAGATCGAGCGTTTGTCGCTTTATCAAAAGCTAAAGTTATGGTAACGATACAACTCAAATATTTTAAACCGCACAACAGCTCAAGCACCATGTTTCAATTGATCTACTCTGCAAAAACAATTATTTCACTCGATAATTGACTACATGTAATCAATGAGAATCGAACCGTGATCTTGGATATGATACCAATAGCAAGACCGAGGCTATGTAGCTTTACAAAAAATTATAATTGATGATAATGATGCAGCTCAACTTTTTTAAATCACATAGCAGCTGAAGCATCACGTTTCAATTGTTCTTTCACAAAACAATTTTTCACCCAATAATGTAAAATATTTTTTATTAAATAATTAGGCTAGCTTCACATGTATATTAACATATTAGATATTCACAACAACTCTTGTAAAACCGTCTCACGGTTAATTTTGTTAAATGTATATCCTACTCGTTCTAACTCATGCATGCCAAAACAATATATCATCCATAAATTTTTTGAGGATACAGTTCGTCTACACAATTACAATAACAGCTAAATATGTTTCATTATATCATCTATTAATTTATTATATGCTTTTGTTTCTTTTACGCATACATACAAAATGTCTTCACTCCAGTACTGTAGTTTGTATGTTTAGCTACGTAAATATGATTTGAGCTTAGTAGATATAATATATGATTTTTTAAAAAAAAAAATTAAAATAATAAGCTTGAGCTTGACATGAAGCCGGCCGTGGATTCCATTAGTTCAAATCATGATTGTTTGGATCACTGAAGCAAACAGGAAAATGGAGATTCCCGCGAAATTTTTCTTCTTGGTTTGTTTTTTAATCAGCTTAAGTTTCTTGACGATCGGATTCGATGAGGCTGAAAGAGCGTTGTCGGATTCTGTTTCTCCAAGAGTGATGTCTGTGCTTGAATTCTTTATCCTCGTCTTCTTGATATGTTTAATAAATTACGGTTTTATATTTCATCCCCACTTCGGCCTTTTGTCGAGTAAGAAATTAAAATTTTGGTTTTAGATTTTATACTGCTAGAATTGAGCTGATCGATGATGATGATTATTATTTTTATTTTTGTTAATTTCATCTTGGAAATTAAGGGTTCTATCAAGGAAATATGTTGCCTGTAACGAGTCCGACAAAAAGAAATATTTACTTGTTCGATAAAAGCAACGTGAGAAAGTGGGTTGAATTTGCCATTACAATGGCGGGAACCATTGGTTTTCAGAATTTCTTTAAAATAACATCGTTCCATCAAGTGGTGGCGTTCATCTGCCTCTCGGTGGGGTGGCTGGCTACCACCGTGCTCTTGTCGGTTTCGCATGATCTCGGGTTCTCGATTTTCTGCTGGGGAACGTGATCGTTGGCTGCACGGTGAGCGAGTATGGGCTTCGAGGTACTACTTGGATTGCCTATGGGGTTTCCGTAGTTCTCTATGGTATAAGAGTGAAGCTCGAGTCGGTAGAGTTGGGGAACAGAAAAGGAGCTCGAATTGTGATATGGTAAAATAGAACTGAGAATCAGAGATTTGTCTGTTTAACACTTGTTCCTCTTCAATTGTCATTTGGTTTTTATTGAATAAATGAAATGCAAACTATGAAAAATTATAATTTTGGTTTTCTACAATATTAAAATAATGTTTGCAATTTATAAAAATAAGTGATTATAAATATTTTTTTTTAAACAAATTTGTGAGAAATAATTCATAATCACTTGGAGGTTACAAACACGACCTAATAAAAATTGGGGTTTGTTCTGTTTCTTTTAAAAAAAAAAATTTACAATTTTAATTCTTTATCAAATTTTACATTTTTATGAAAGAGAAAAGGGTCATCACTCCAACGCAGTTTGGTTTTGAAACATGTGAATGAAAATTTAGGAATAGCGGGCAAAATTATTTT
Source organism: Henckelia pumila (assembly GCF_033568475.1). Taxonomy (NCBI): domain Eukaryota; kingdom Viridiplantae; phylum Streptophyta; class Magnoliopsida; order Lamiales; family Gesneriaceae; genus Henckelia; species Henckelia pumila. The sequence continues at coordinate 65,844,296 of NC_133120.1, forward strand.
TAGTTTTTTATTGTTTTTATAACAAAAAAATTGTAAAAAAAAATGGTGAAGAGGAGGGACAATGGGCACCAGCCTAACCCCCTACCTTCCCTCCAAAATAAAAAAAAAAAATTGTTGCTGTGAAAGCTTCACCTCTGGATATCTTCATGCTTCTGGCTCGTCAATATTCTCATTGAATGATGAGGCAAGGAGTTCCGCAAGGCTCGGCTGCGACATGGATTTTCGCGAATCATCGGAAGAAGTTCTGGCTTTCTTTACACTAACAGATTTCGGAAGCTGGGACGACTTCACAGGTGGTGGCCCATCCCAAACAACAGGGGTCATCCCTTTCCAAGGATCTTCTAACATCTCTTTATCGTAAAACAAATCCGGCCGCTCCTCCGCAGAAATGCGCTCCTTCCAACATTTCCTACTTCCACCACTAGGCCTCGACCCGGCACTCAAATTTCCACCTACCGATCGACCCTTGCCTCTCCTGAAATTAGGATAGCGGCCACCACCATCACCACCACGTCCAAACTCATTGTGGGGGTAGAATTGGGCGCGCTGGAAGTGGTCATAACTACCACCTCTGCCCCAACCATGAGCATCATAAGAAGAGTGAACCTGACCAAAGCCTGAATTTGGTAAGTTACCATATGCTGACATATTGGGCAAATAGTTACAGTTCGTGTTCATGTGTGATCCACCCCAACTACTTAAACTACTTCCCAAAGGGCTTGATGCACTCATTTGGGTGGACGTCATATCTAGATATAAGGTCACGAGAAGACATTAATCAACTGGAAAATTAATCCACACATATGTATAATTCATTAACTGATACGAAACAAGCAAAAAGAGGCTAGGGTAGTGTTTGGGAGCCAGAAACTCTCTCAAACACCGCCTAAATATGATATTGTTTGGGAGCACTTCTAGCAATCACTTCTCGGCTTCTAATAAAATTTCACAAAACTACCTATGTCGCTTTAATTTACATAAATTTGATTTGTCCAAAAGTTGAAGTACCAAAATCGCAGCAGATTCACAGATTACCGCAAAACCAACCCAATCATGTGTAAAATCTAAGCCTAGTTTTGATTTACAAAATAAATAGAAACTTATAAACCCAGAACAAATCACGCCAGCAGCTTCAATTGCATGATTCCACATAAACGGATCAAAACATACCTTAGAACAAGAAAATCAATAACAACAATTTAATAAGGAAAAAAAAACGGGAAGTACCTCGAGGGATCTGTTCACGGCTAGAACTGAAGTTACTGAACTCAGTTTCTCGATCCATGGATGATACTTAAAAGATATTCGAGAAAAAAAAAAAAAAGTGACAGGGTGGGTTTCGGGGAGAAATCTTTGAAAAACGAGATCGCTTTAAATAGGGTTGGGTTTGATATCAGATTTCGATTTGGATTCGAAGTCCGGTCGGATTTGAATTTCATGCGGATTCGGGTTCTGAATTCTGAAACACTTGGAATTTTGGTTGGATTTGAACTATTGGATTTAGAATTTCATTTGGATACTAATAAAAAAATTTAATTTATTATTTCATAATTTATTTAACATTTAAAAATAAATCATACCAAATATTTTTAAAAAAATCAATATGATTATTTTTAAATGCCTTGTTTAATAATGAAATTTATGTAGATTAACATGTATTTTTATTAAAATATATATATATGAAGAAAAATATGATTTTATAAATAAAAATAGAGTTCATTAAGAGGAATTTGTGAAAAACAAAATAATTTTTTTTTTATAAATTAGGCATTCGGTATCAAAAATAACGAAGTTCTCGTTTTAATATAAAAATATCGATTTTAAAATAAAATTATCAAATATATGACAAAGTAGGCGTGAATTAATAACATGAATTTTTGGAGAAATGGTATTTTATAAATTTTGAAAAAGTAAATTAAAGTTTTTGAAAATAGGCTATAAGAATTTAATGTTGAAACAAATTGATATCCAAATCTCATTGAATCCATTCAGGTTTAGAGAAATTTCATTTAGAGTCCTATACTAATGATAGTATCCAAATCATATATTCAATGATTCATATTTCTACACATGCATAGGCGGATCTATTAAGGGGACACGGGGGCAGATGTCCCCTGAGTTTTGATATAAAAGTACTAATATGCCCTTGGATTTTAAAATTAAAATTATATACATAAAATTAATCCGATGATCTAGAAGTCAAAGTTTATCACTCCGTGTGTAATTTAAAATTCGTGTTCGTAATCCAATAAAAGATTAATATCTGAATGATAGTTCAATTAAGTATATTGAAAATGATATATTTATTAGTTCGTTTCTGTCTCGATTATATATGTCACTGATGTTGCACGAAACTTTGTTACCCTGAATAGGGTCTTTCGCATGCTCAGTCAATTGGAGTAACCACAGATTTAGGAAACCAACTGATCCTCGTGTATCCACTCCATTAAAATTAGGGTTGTCACCTGCGTCACGAAATGAGGTTAAAGGCATCGGGAGATGTCTAACGAAAATCTTCCGACGTTTAAGTCAGCGATCCACTCAAAATATGCAATCATAAAAACTAAAGAGCTTTAGAGCATAAGTTGATATCTCGAGGGTTTACCTTTAAATGGAGAATGTCCTCTTATTTATAGAGTTTTCAAGATGGATCATGGGCTTCTTGAAGTAGGGTGTTAACCTCCTTGGGCCAAATCACATGGGCTACAATGAGTTTGTTACCAATTTAATATATTCAATAATTTAATATATCAAATTTATATCTTAATTTAATTATTCTTAACCTAGTATACATCAGTCACATTTTTTTTCCTCTAATATATAGCCTTATATAATATATTTAATAATTTTGTTTTTATTATTTCACTAATATACTCCTATTAAATAATTTTTGAAGAATGTGTAACTATTTTTTGAATAAATTAAGTAGGGATAAAATATGAATTTTGTGTGTAAATTTATTTTTCCAATGATTTTTCTTAATTTGTGAGTATTTTTTTTAAAAAAATCTATATAATTGGAACAAATGAACTATTTTTTACGTTTCGCTCTTTGTCCTCCCTCGACAAAATTACTGGATCCGTCTCAGTACACATAGACATAATTAATGATATATTGTTGACGTGACAAATTATAAGACATTAGATCTATGATTAAAATAATATTCTTAAGATATATTGAACTCTACCATTCATTTAATTATCACAAATCTCATCGAATTCCATGAAATTTTAATTCAGTTGTAAAATATGAATCATATTTTCCAGGTTCCCTTGGAAACTGTATTTTCAGTTCGAAATTGGATTCAAATTCAGGTCTGAATTCGGGTATCACGTGATTTGGATTTGATTTTTTTCTTTTTCTTTTTTTGAAGGACTTGGATTCTATATATGTTTGGTTAACATTATAAAATTTTGGCTTTCATGGAAGGAGAAAGAAAGAAAGATTTCTTCGATTGCAAATTTATGTCACTTAAAAATGGCCTATGGAACCATTTCTTCCTCATATAATCCCAAAAAATGTTGATGTCTAAAAATAGAAAAAGGTGTAAAGTCACTCAGATTTTTTTATTTTTTTTGACAAAGTCACTCTGATTTTTGAGTCGATATAAATAAAATTCTAAAAAAATGAGAGTGAGGTGAAAAGACAGCCATGTGAGGTTGTGCCAAGGGCAAAAGGTCGAAGAAATGTTGGGAAAGAAGATTGGATCATAAGATGTGTTGTATCATTGTATGTGGTGGAGAGATGATATTAATTATATATTTATTTAATTTTAGTATGTTACAATTTTTTTTTTTGGATAAAGTATATGACAATTTTTTTCTTTATTTTTTATTTTGAAACAAAAAAATAATATTAATGATTTCTATGATATGAGTCTCATGATTCGATCATTTTATTTTTTTTATATTATTATTATTATTATTATTATTATTATTATTATTATTATTATTATTATTATATCCAAAACAAGTTGTAATCCTACTATATGAACTCAGCAATTTCAAAACTAAAAATTTATTCATTTTTCTTTACTAAAGTTCACATCTCATCATCTTATTTTATTTGATCTCACACTAACCCTTGCATTAGACAATCAAATTTCAGTATTATGTTTTACTTCCAATAACTAATTTTGACATTGAGGATTCCTATAATGTCAATAAAAAAAAGTGATTTGAAGTCTCACTATAAACAAATTGATGAACAAGGTAATATACTAATATTAATATTTCAAAAATATTTAACATGAAAAAAAATATAGAGAAAAACTATTTTTAATTGAAATAAAAAACTTATTATTTAAAAGACCCAGTTTTTAAAATTGGGCTTGAGCACGGGCGAACCAATCTCTGGGGCTCAACACAATGTGCATGGGCCATGGCAATTGAGCCATTAAGTAAAAGAGCCTATTGATTTCCCGGCCCACTCATGTCTATAATTATTGATAAGGGCAGATTGGTAATAAAAGGGAAAAACGATGTCTATTTTAGGTAAAGAAAAAGATTCCTTCTCCGATTTGGTCTCTACTTCGTCCAAACCCTGGCCCCTATAAGTATTCCTTCTCTCCAAAAGCTTCAACCCTCTCTCGCTCTCTCTGCAGATCTCTTGCCTTCTCTTTCGTGTGTTTGTGTGTGAGCAAGCTACTAGAGCGCAATCATGTTGGTCTACACAGATAAGCTTTCAGGTGATTTGATTTTTATTCGATTTTTTAATCTGAAATTGTGGGTGTCGATTTACTTTATCTTGTTTTTTTCTTGTGATTCTCGTAGATCTGTGTTCGAGTTTGTGTGTTTTGTGATGTGTGTTCTAGAGGGTTTTGATTGATCGTGATTTTGATGTTGATTATGTGTTTGAATTTTGGATCTCTGGGTTCTTCTGGTTGATTTTGTTTAAGTATCTAGTTTTTGTATCTATGGTTCTTTATTCGACTATTTTGTTCCCAAAGATCCTTTCTTTTTTCGACTTATGTGTGTCTTTTTTAGTTTACAGAATTAACGTATATTGTTACTATTTTTGTCAAGATTTGGGTTTCGTTGCTTTATGTGCTTTATTCGTTATTGATTAAGATCTCTTAGGGTCAAGTTATTGGATGTTCTTTGTTGAGTAATTGATAGGTGCTGGTTCCAAAGTTCAGGTTGAATTTTGATGTATGATTAATGATTTAAATAGTTTTAAATGCGTGAATTTTAGTTATAACAACTTGAGTGCCGATGAGAAAGATAAGATTGTTATTCAATTGGATCATGATCATATTGGACAAAGACAAAAAGATTTGAAGTTTTATTTCTTGGCCAGTGTTTAAAATTTGTTCTTTATCTTGTTTCTGATTTGTTTATTGCTTTCGTTTAATAAAGCACACTTGTTTTTTTTGCGGATACAGAGGAAAACTTTAAGAAAATTAACTTCTTGGGGATAAAGATTGTCAACGAGTTTCCAATTATCGATTCCCTGATCATGTTATTTCTTAAAGTATAGCAGTCTTTGTGATAACTTCATGTGTGGTGTATCTTTATTTGTGAATTGTTATTGATTTTGTTAACAAATCTGAGTTATTTCAGCATGCATGAGATATTTTGAAAATGTAGTGATTTATATGTGTGTGATCTTTTGTTTGTATGATAAGATATTTACCATTGATGCATACTGTTCATACTTCTCAGGTGATGAACTCCTCTCAGACTCATTTCCATACAAAGAAATCGAGAATGGGATTCTATGGGAAGTCGAGGGAAAGGTTAGATTTCTCCTCAATGCACAGCATTATCATGTTTTTGGATTCTTTCAGATAATTTATCTTTTGGAGAGGGGTTTATTTGTTTTTTATTTACTTTAACTGACTGCATTTTACCTGTGAATTACAGTGGGTTACCGTGGGAGCAGTTGATGTTGACATTGGTGCAAACCCCTCAGCTGAAGGAGGCGAAGAGGAAGAAGGTGTCGATGATCAATCTGTAAAAGTAGTCGACATCGTTGACACATTCAGGCTCCAGGTTTGTTATCTCATACTTTTTTTTCTTATGTATATATATATATATATTGAGTTTCAATATTTTGGTGATTCTTGGTCTAATGGCCATTTATTTACAGGAGCAACCTGCATTTGACAAGAAGCAGTTCATTGGCTATATGAAGAAGTACATTAAGCTCTTGACAGCCAAGCTCGAAGGGGAGGAGTTGGAGGTGTTCAAGAAGAACATCGAGGGGGCAACCAAGTTCCTGCTTGGAAAGCTCAAAGACCTCCAATTGTAAGAAATAACCCTAATTCATTCATAATTTATTTATTTCGTACATTTTTTTTCCTGAATGTCATCGGGGCATGGCCTATTTGGCATAGATTGCATTTGGATGGAGTAGTTGGCATAAAAAATGTGCTTCTGTTTTTATAAATTTTGATTCTTTAAAAAGTGATGTCTGGTTGGGCTTTTACTCCCCAAGACAAGCTCAAAGAAGCGGGATCAAGAAGCAAGCTTCAATTTTGCTTTAGATGCTTCTTTGCCAGCTTTTATTTCTTTTTTAAAAACAATATTTTCACAGATATCAAAATATATTAACTGTCTTTTAAGTTTTAAGAGGCTTGTAAAGTTCCATATCCAAATTGCTCATGTTAAGGAATAAAGCTAATGTCATGCATTTGCTCCCGCCACTGAGATTCTTCTTTATTTAACCTCTGCTTTTTATGAACTGAGAATTTTGAGTTTAATCACTGATGACATTTTTTTCCTGGCTAGTTTCGTCGGAGAGAGCATGCATGACGATGCCACCATTGTGTTTGCTTACTACAAGGATGGAGCCACTAATCCAACATTCTTGTATTTCGGCCATGGTTTGAAGGAAGTCAAGTGCTGAGAAGGTCGAAAACTGATCAGAGCATGCAAGTGTGGTGTCAGCTATTGCCTTAGTCTTTATTTTTGTGTTGTGGTTTTTTTTTTTCTTTTTTTTTTTTTACGTTTCAGTACTTTAAATTGGTTGGTCATTTTATTTTTGGATCCTAAATCGAACTTATGAAAGCAATTTATTCCAGTTTTGACTAGATTGATGAATGTTTTAAACTTATTATGTGATTTGAATTAAACATACAACACTTATATGAACCAAGTGGTATGTATACCCCTTTGGATCATTTGGCTTGGTTGGTACCAATGCATCCCATATTTGGATCAATGGTGATCGTTGACTACGTGTAAGATTACTAAACTGCAACATCTTGCTAACCTATAACCCGGCTAAAATGTGATCATGTCGCAATGGATGATAAATGGTGGTTCATATATTATACCAAATAAGATCTTTAATTGCACATGATTTTTGATTATTTGACTTACTGGGTGCCTGAAACATGAAAATCTTGGTATTTTCTCTCATCAAATTAGTTTTCAACGGGTGGAGTTAGTGAGTCGATATCAATCAAGAAAAAGTGAAGTGTCCAACTGAAAATACATCGTTCTTGAATGTTACTTTTATCATCAAATCTTGAAGGGAGGTGGAGAATGGGTCGAATTAAAGCATGGAATCCAAGTTAATTTAGGCCAGCCGATAAAATGATAGAGACTTTAATTCAAATCTTTTAACTTTTCAACTTGGATACCTTGAGATAAAGCAAATTTTGATAAAATCCTTTCTTTTTGATGCATCGAAAAGCATGATGAGTGAGGCTGCTCGCGTGGGTCATTGCCATTGGTTGTATATACTAGGGCACCTTTCTGTTCACCGTATTACTAATATATATATAACTCATCTCATCTTACGTTCTTCTCATCATATTATTTATGTATATATTAACTATTTATTTTACATCAATCAAATCATTAATTATTTATCTCACTTCAATCAAATCATTGAATTTAAATTATTATATTACCCCTTATAAATAATATAAATTTTATTTTATTTATTGTTAAAAAGACAAAATAGTTATTTAACATTTTTAAATAAAACTTAATCAATCAAATCAAATATACTATAATCTATCAATCAAATCCAATACTATTTTAACTATCATTTCTTATTTATTTTTTATTACATTATATTACTTATCTATATATTACTTATATCATACCTCAAACCAAACAGTGCCTAAATATAGATCTTTTATGGTAAACTCGATGGTAAACCACTAAATGGTATGTTGATGAAGTTTTTTATAAATTCCATAAATATCTCTCTAACTTCTCCCATATTTCACTCCTCTTAATTTTATTTAATTTTCTTTCAATATTATATTTATCTCTTTAATTATGTAACCAACTATTAAAATAATATAAACTATTGAATACTTATATAGTTACAAATATTTATAAATTTATGTTATTTTCATTATAAATAAAGTAATTATATATTATTAAAATTATAATAAATTTTTTATTATGGGTTAATACCTAGTATACCTCCCCTGACGGGAGCCTTAATTTTTTTCAGAATTTTTTTTTAATATTTTTTTTGTTTTCCTATTAAACTTTTAGGGAGTCTCTTAATTATTTTGTTTAAAATTTGAAATATTGGTCAATTTACTTGTATTTTTTCTTTAAAACATTTTTATTCTTACAGAAAACTCCCTTTTTTGTTAAATTCCTCTACTCAGGTGAGTTAGATTGTTCAGATTAAGTCGATTATTTGTCTATTTTTTTATTAATATAATTTTATTGGCAAAGTGAGCATGGTTAAAATAAAAAAAAAATAAACATTAATATCACATTGATATACCAAATTATCCAGTTTGGATACGGAAACATTTTAATTTAAAAAGTATTTTTTTTAAGTTTGATTTTATAAGCATTTTTTAAATAAAAGCTATTATAATTTTGTGTTTGGATAAATAATTTGAAAACATTTTTTTTAATTTGAGTTATTTAAAAAAACATTTGAAAAGCTATGAATATGAGCTTTTAAAAAAGTACTTATTTTGGCTTCATTAAGTGCTTTTGTTTTTAGTCCACTTCATTAAATGCTTTTAAAAGCACTTTAAGATGGTGTTTGAGAGATTTTTTAGAAAACACTTATCAACTTTTTCTTAACAAAATTTTGTGAAATTTTGTTTAAAAAATGCTGAGAAGTGCTTTCTAGAAAGCACAAGCTCTCCCAAACACTACCTAAATCTATTCAAAAATATCTGAAACAATAAAATCACTTTTTAAAAAAAAAATTATTTTTAGGAAAAGAGATAATTTTTTTCTCTTTTGACTTCTCAATAGTTAATATTTACATGAGATTTAACGACTTACACGATAAGATGGATTTAATTTAGCATTTATTTAATATTTAATATTCGAATGAGTTTTTTGACATACTAAAAATAAGAGGGACCAAAATATTATTTCGAAACCTCTTTTGAAGGTGGAATATTTAGCGATAAGAAATTATTGCTAGCGCCGAGTCGGCAAATTATGTTCAAAACTTAAATTTAAAAATAAATGTAAAAAGATGGATCCTTGGAGGTCTTGATGGAGTTATTGTTCTTTCAATTATTTTTTTGGTGGCAGCGAAAAGTACAAAAAAAGCATTTAATTGTATCTGACAATCTTGCCTTCGGGAGTTGCTTGTGAAATTGTAATAATTTGCTCTCAGATTCTGGTGGTTGATTATGGATTTTATTTTCACTCGGAACAATTATTTATTTATTTATTTTACATATTTTTTTACGGTTATTTATTTTACATATTATGGTATTAGCATTCATGTCGTTAGTATGCATTCAAATTGCGTAATTACTTCATTTTGTTTTACGAACCAAAATTTTAAATCTTAACAGAGATGAGTGCACACACATGGTGGACTCCAGAAAATCGAAAGCTCTACGAGAATTTTTAAGGGAAGGTCCTATATAGATTTGTTTTATTAGATATCGATATAATTACTTAATCTAATAATCAAATTTTAAGTTCTTGGAACTAAAAATAATGACATATAAGATTGCTCTAAAATAAATAAAAAAAAAACTAAAACTAGAAAAGAACTCAAGAAACTTCTTAATCTCATGCCATATATAAATCAATGCATAATACAAATTAAATAGAGTAAGAATAATCAAACTAAGGGATCATAAATAATTTATTTTTGTCACAAAAAATCTAACAAAAAAATACCAATTATAATTTAAATGATAACAAATACAAGAAATAATTATAATCGAATGGAGTGAAAATCAGTTTAAAATCCAAATAAACAAATGATAAGATTCTAGACTCTTAAGAGACAAAAAACCAAATCAATTATTAATTAAGAATAAAAGCATCAGCCACAACACATCACTTTGGTGATGTATGCATTTTTTTTTTGGGACCAAAGGGATGTATGCATGTTAGTAACATGATTAAGAAGTTCTTAAATGAGTTAAAGGAGTGGAAAATCGGATTCATGACGTAATGGTCCGGGAGAAGTTTCAAGTGTTTGGGAGTTCGGACGATCCGAAGGTACGACCGAACGATTCGATTGCGTTCAGATAAGGGGTTGAGTTTGATTTGACAACTCGGGGGAGATCGGATAATCCGAAGGGGGAGATCGGATGATCCGATCAGCTGTCGGTAGCTGGCAGGACACGTGTTCGAAGGCGGTTTCTTGGAGGAGATCAGACCATCCGATCTATGTCTATAAATGGGGGCCGAGGACAACCATTTCCATTTTTAATTTTGCCAATTTCCTCTCCCATTCTAGCTCGATTTTAAGGCCTTTTAGCTGTTTTTCTCGAGGTCTAGGGGGCGACGAAGCGCTGCTCAAGTTGTGGGGTTATCGTCATCCGTGAACTAACGATGGACGTAGGTATACTACTAGACTCAGATTAGTTTAAGTGAGTATCTATTAGTCTAGTTAAAGCTTTTAGAGGATAAATAATGATATACAATGATTGTCTGATTATAGGCTTGGACTAGGGGCTTGTATTTCTATGTGCTTACTTTGAGGTACAGACGTAATATCCGAAATATCCTGGTTGAGTATGCATGTTCTATGTTTGCATGTTTTATGTGACATTGATTATATGTGTATTTATTATGTCACGGATATTATGCTGCATGCATTATCACTTTGAGCCTTTATCATTGATATAACCAGTAGAGGGGTCGCTCAACCCCGTTATATTTTGTGGATGAATACCATAGTTTTGGATTTGGATATGTCCACGATGTATGGTATGGGAATACCTCCTGATCCGACGGCCCAGTGTGCTACATACCATGACGCCTTTGATTGAGCATTATTTCTATCGATGAGAGGTTTCCGACACCCTTCACTTGCATTAGCACTCATAGTACTTGTATAATAATGCTTTTGTACTGAGCTTTTTATGCTCACGTCCTCGATTTTGTTCTGAACACCCCATTCCACGGGGCAGGACTCAGGTTGGATGGATCCGGTTGTAGTGGTCGTTGAGTTACAACAGGGTGGATTTGTACTGTACCAGGTTTCTGTTGTATTTGGGATTTTAGCTTTACTTTCGATGAGGTTGTATAACAGTATTGGTTATTAGAATAATTGTTTTGGACCTGTTGTATTCTGCCGATAAGCTTTAGTTGTTTTAATTAAGTTTCCGTTAGATTTTCTGATTACCACTTTTAAGTTGATTTGCATGCTTTAAGCTTTAGTTAATTAGTGATTCAGGGTTGAGTCACTACATTTATTGGTATCATAGCATGCATTGAATTTGGGATCTAGATAAATAGTCTTGAGATTTGATTCGGGTACTTTTATCAGATGGTTGTACGTGGAGATGAGAGTCACGGGAGTATAGGTGGTCGTTGGGGAGACGACAAAGAGCGAAGCCACCACAGAGACACTATCGCCACAGATATGACAGACACAGATTTGACTTACGCAGGTTTGTGCAGATGGATCCTAAGCCATTGGAGGGCGGCGAGACCCCAGAAGTTGCTGAAAATTGGCTGGAAGGAATGGAGAACTGCTTCGAACTGTACCATTGCACTGATGAGCAGTAGATACAAGCTGTCAAATTTATTCTTCAAGGGAGTGCTCGCAAGTGGTGGAGGTCCACTTCCGCACCTTTTGTATTCGAGCGAGGTTCAGCTACTTGGGAAGAATTCCGTATAGCGTTCCGAGAGCTGTACTTTCCTGCAGCACTCCGCTAGGAAAGACGAACGAGCTGATGAATTTGAAACAGGACAACATGTCTATCGACGAGTACCAACAAAAGTTCTTCGAACTGTTACCGTACTGCCCGTATGTTTCCAACAGTTCAGAAGCCAAATATGATATTTTCCTTCAAGGTCTCAACCTGGAGATTTATCAACAAGTAGCTATCAATGACGACCCGACGTCATATGAAGTGTTGGTAAACTGTTGTCGCCAAGCGGAAAACACTCTTAAGAGTAACTAGAACTTCTCTTCTTCTTCTTTTCGACCAAGTAACTCTTTGAGGCATAGAGCCCAGTCTTTCAAGAAACCTGGTGCGTCTTCTTCTTCAGGATCTAGGTCAGGTTTTGGATCCGGTAAGGGTATGTTCCATTTTGGAAATAAGAAAAGACATTGTGAGAAGTGTGGGGGACATCAGCCTACAGACAGATGTCGTGTAGCAAGTGGTGCTTGTTTTCGATGTGGCCAGATAGGTCACATGAAGAGGGATTGCTCGCAGAATGTTGAGGGATCATCATCTGGTTCAGGTTCACAGGCATCAGTTCTGCAGAGGACATCAGGACAATCAGTTGGGAGCACCAACCAGAGGCCACGTGTTCCAAGCCAAGTCTTTGCCCTGAGCCATGATCAGGTTCAGAAAGAAAATGAGGAAGTTATTGCAGGTACATTTAATTTGTGCGAAATTCCTGCTTTTTTCTCGTAGATACTGATGCATCGCATTCGTTTGTTTCAGCACGATTTTCTAAGCATTATAGATTTTTGTATGTATCCCTAGACATAGTACTATCAGTATCTACTCCGACTGGTCATTCAGCTTTGGCCAAGCGTCTAGTCTTGGGTTGTACTTTAGAGTTTGAAGGTTCTGAGTTGTTAGCAAATCTTATGATTCTAGTGATAGATGACTTTGATTGTATTTTGGGTATTGATGTTTTGACCTCTTATAGAGATACGGTGGATTGTTATCAAAAGGTTGTTCAGTTTCGTCTGGTTAAGGGCGATAGTTGGTATTTCTATGGTGAGGGAGCGCGACCCCTTATGCCTCTGATTTCAGCTCTGAGGGCTTGTCAGGATTTAGAGGCGGGTGGTACTGACTGGTAGTGCGACTTCTGAGCTCCACGTAGCAGGCTAGTACCCTCCAAGGACCGCGCTCTGATACCAAATGAAACGACTACATTCTAATACTACTCAAATTTTTCATGATCTTATTTTCATAAAATATTGCCCGTAAATATATATTTAATTATTTAATAATAAATGTAAAAACAATACTTTTTCTTACTTAAAATATTCATGCAATAATTAAATATATATTTACGGACCATGCATAATTTTCATGGATTGGTTCAGGCTGCTGACTCCTTAGACTTAATCCCATTAACTTTTAGACTGGCCCAAAAATTCTCATGGGCCGCCAAGCCCATAAAAATCATTGGGCTAATTTAAATAAAATATTTGAGGTCTAATTAAAATTATTTGGAGGCCCAAATAATTTTTATAACTAATTAATTTAGCCCAAAAATACAATAAATCATTAAACACTTAAAAATAAAAATACCCGAGCCCGGACCACCTAACCCAAACTCGGACCAACCTGACATGACCCATGACCCTACTGACCCGACCCAGGCCCCAGAATTGACCCGGAACCCAGCTGGAAACCTAACCCGATCCCCCTCTCTTCTCTCCACTGTCGCGGCTTGAGCAACCTCTAAACAGAGGCGGCGGCCGCCCTGCACAAGACACCACCTGTCGGTGCACCCCCACCTATACCTAGCCCACTTCAAGACCTTTCCAACAAGCTAAAAAACAGACCAAGCCATCAACTATGGAGTGAGAACGAAGCTCTGCAAACCCGACCATCTGCAGCTCGTGCGCAGACGCGAGCAGTTGCAGTGTTTTCCCTCGTGCCGCTTACTCAGACAACCATTGACCGTGAAACCACTTCTGAAACTTAGATAACATCCTAGAGGTTCAAACCCGATAAACCACGCACAAATCCATGGCCTGAGGAAGGAGAACGAACCCTCTTTCCTCAGAACCCTAAACCTGCGACCTGTGCACAAAAACAATGAAGAGGGCTTCGGCCCTGGCTTATTCCACCCACATGCAACCATCTAGACCGACCTCAAGGACCCTAACACAACTTAGAACCATGAGCCAGCAGTCCAGAACGAGTCCATGGCAGAAAACGTGAAGAAATTTCATGAAAAGTGGATCAAAGTGTGGATTGTTCAACAAACTATGCATAATTTTCATGCAAACACATCATAGAACATTAGCATAATGTTTTCATGATCAAATAAGAATATAAAACTTTAATGGTGGCCAAAAGAGAGAATTCAAACGTGCCTTGGTTGATTTTTGAATCAAAACTCGATTACGACGCGTACGACGATCTCCGGGACGAACGGACTTCAAAACTTCGAATAAATCTTCAAAGTGCTTGTGTGTGATGTGAGTTTTCTGGTGAAAATGATGGAGAAGAAGGAGATGGCGGCTAGGGTGATTAAACGTGAATGAGATGAATAAATAAGTCTAGATATAAAAATTTTGAGATTATCTTAATTATCTAGACTTATTGGGTAGATAATATATCACAATAATATAAAAATAAAACTCTTAAAATTAACTAATTTCAGATAATTTTCGTAATATAATTTTAAAGTATTTTTAAAACTCCTTAAAAGTCTTTAAAATTACTTAATTTAGTGAAAATTGATTCCATATATATCTATATGTATAAAAACTATTATTTTTTTGAAAATGATACTTTAAAAAAATATTTTAAGGCTCATAAAATTATCATAAAAATATTTGGAATAAAATTCATATATCTCGTTCATCCACGGTCCCGTCTACGCGATCAAAAACTAATATTTCTAACAATTTCATAAATGGCATAATTGCGGGTTAAATGCTAAAAATAATATTTAAATCATGCACATAGAATCACATAATTCACATAAATTCATTTAACCCATTTATTAAAATTTTTACTTTAATTCATTCCTAGTTATGCATGCGGGTTTACGTAAACGAATTTCCGGGCGTTACAATTCTCCCCCCCTTAAGATGAATTTCGTCCTCGAAATTCGACTGATCAAAATCTAATAATGAAGTCTCTCAAAAATCCAATTTACTAAATCCACGATTACCTATCTAGTTCCCGAGTTTCAGTATCCCAAAAGTTATGCTTCCGCAGGGCACTCTGATAAACAAAATATTTTATCCTTCCTAGGTCTCCTCTTCATCTCCATCAAACCTATTTATAAACTTTCGCTGCTGAAACACTTCGTAAAGAGAATCATTACAATTTACTTAAATTTCACTGTAAACAAAATTTGACATTTTATACAAATTTTAGTACTATAATGAAAGTACAACCACATACTTACCTCAACTTATACGTAAAACTCAAATATTAACTCTACTATTCATCTCCCTAAACACAACAATCGCACTATGCCAAAACTTGACTGATTACATATGCTTATATACTCAATTTATCAATCCACCAACATTCGTGAGCCGAACTTTTGTTCCCAAATTTACTTATTAAAGCATAGGATTACAATATCAACTCCAATAAATTCAACTTGTAAAGCTTATCCACATACTAGCCTTCTATAACAAGTTTAACATCCTTGAGTCGAACATCTGCCATTCATCGCAATTTTTATCAACTTATCCATTTACAACTATACTTCCAACTATTGAACACTTGAAAGTCTTAAATCTCGAGTGCTATAAATCCATAAAATCTAAAAGGTGAATTTAGTGTCAAACTTCACATACAACATAAATTCTCCTAACGTGAGGAATATGCTTAAAATATATGAATTCTAATTCTGTGATTAGTTTAGGCTTAAGACACTTAGATTCTCCCATTGAAAGAGTGAAATTCCCCGAACAATATTTACATCTCATCGTCTCTAAATAGCGTAATCATATAACATCCAGTAGTTAATTCCATATCATTTCCTAGTTGCCTCTACTTATAGTCCATGGAATCTAAACTCCTCAAAATCAAAATACAAAATCAATTACCTAATAAACTGAATAATTCGTTCACAAGTAACACATGTTGGTCCCATATATAGTCAAAACACAACTAGTACCTTTTTGCTCATGCATCACAAAAATCTTGGTGGAGACACTCCTATATCATGACCCCGTAATTCAAATTTATACAACCCAAGGATACTTAAAGAACATCAATACAAATACTTATATACAATTAACCCCAACGTAAAACGAAAGTATCGTGATAACAGTTATAATATCAAGCCATTACACTGACTCATGATTATTCCCAAGTGCCTCAAATACCAATACGTGCATAGAACCAACAACCCAAATTCTCAAACGATTCAACACTTACCCAAAAAAAAAAAAAAAAACTCACTCCAAAAATATATATATATATATCGTCAACTCTTAGGTCATATCTAAAGCTTATATTATATTGACATCGAAACCAAAATTTATAACAATTGTGTTATGCCACACCTGACCAATTACACAAACCTATAAAAATGTACACCTTCATCATTCAGTCATCACAACATCTATGAGTCAGGCTGACAAGTTCCCAAATCTATTTATTTAAACGTAGTGACTTGAACGTCACACCCAATACAACCTTCTTGGTAACACCAACCACGCGAACCCTTAAATATTATCAAAGATTATCCAAGTCTTTATCAAACTAATTCCACAATTATTCTTATTCCCAAAGATTCAAAAACCTAACGCAAGACATACATATCATCAATTTATGCCTCATGTAATTAAAAGTACACACTTAAAACCACAAATCATCATACTATAACCTTATGGTACAGGTGTCATCTCCAAGAAAATCATGACTTCTTCGTCAAAGGAAAAACCTTAATAGTTAAATGAATGACAATAAGATATCTTTGAACTCAACTAATAATTTGACACAATATGGACTTAATTCTCAAAAATATATACTAGCCTCTATAAAGGAACGTTTTAAATTCATCAAAGCAGAAAAATGGTACAACCCTCGATTAATCTTTCTTGCGAGGAATCCTACTCTCGCCTCAAGCAACAATTCTAATGCTATACGTGCAAACCATAGTTCCAAGATAATTTCTCATAAATTCCAAATTCACGAGTTAAATAATTACATTATAATATATTATAAGTGCTAATCTCACAATCGATTTAACCAATGATTCACTAATTAAATCATTCTAACTTAAAATCAATAAGTTACTACAAAAGTCCATATGTCAAACTTACATCTCATAATTTATCAAACTTAGTTTTCGAAAATATAATGTTCAGGTCATCCTCGCTTGTAACACGACTCAAGGCATACTGTAATTTTTATAAATTTCTAACGTAACCGTTATGCATAGCTAAGTATTTAAATTTAAAATTTTCCATAACATAAATCATTAAAGCATAAATCATAAGCCCCATAAACATAATTATTTAAAAAAAAAAATTAAAACTTACTGACTGATATTACGACTTCTGAGCTCCACGTAGCAGGCTAGTACCCTCCAAGAACCTGGCTCTGATACCAAATGAAACGACTACCTTCTAATACTACTCAAAATTTTTTTTTAATAGGTAAATATATATTTAAAAATCATGCATCTATAAATGAGTAAATAAAACAATACTTAATATAATATATATATATATAATTAAAACGTATATATATATATATATAAAATAAATAATTACTTTTTAAAATAATTATAAACATAAACAATTTTTCATAAAAATGTTCGCACTAAAATCCATAAACTCATAATTAAATCATAAAACATGTGCGAAAAACATAATAATATTCAATTCATTGAAAACTTGACTAGAGCGATGGTCACGGGCTAGCCGGCCGTCGGGAGCTCATACGTCTTCACGACCAGTCGGAGCAACATTCTCTAGATCTATTTCTTGCTCACCTGCACCATTTAAGTCTAGTGAGCCTAGAGGCTCAACACGTTCTATCTCATAGTAACAACATGAATAAAAATGATGCACCACATAATACATGCAAGATACATAATAAATAATATATATATCCATGCATGTCCTTATAATACATGTATCATAATCATCACGTAACCTAGCATACATAATCATATGTAATCATCATGCATCATAATAAGGGCCTATCATCATTTAAAAATCTGAAGGTTATATCCATGTTGTGTGACGTGTCATGTCGATTGATCAATCTAAAACCAACGTACGTGGCGGTGGGATCTCCACCTCTTGACCCTTTCATCAGGCAAACATAATCATAATCGTATGGAAAGGCAATCGGGCCCCAGTATCCCGACCCACAGTCCCGTGTCATATGAAAAGGTCTCCGAGCCTAGGCATCCCATCTCCAATCCCGTAGGCTGTCACACACCCACTTCAACTTTCTTAAAATATTTTTCATTGCCCAGCATCACATATATACATATAGTATCATGCACATACATAAAATTTTTCATGATCTTATTTTCATAAAATATTGCCCGTAAATATATATTTAATTATTTAATAATAAATATAGAAACAATACTTTTTCTTACTTAAAATATTCATGCAATAATTAAATATATATTTACGGACCATGCATAATTTTCATGGATTGGTTCAGGCTGCTGACTCCTTAAACTTAAGCCCATTAACTTTTAGACTGGCCCAAAAATTCACAGACTGGCCCAAAAATTTTCATGGGCCGCCAAGCCCATAAAAAAATCATTGGGCTAATTTAAATAAAATATTTGAGGCCTAATTAAAATTATTTGGAGGCCCAAATAATTTTTATAACTAATTAATTTAGCCCAAAAACACAATAAATCATTAAACACTTAAAAATAAAAATACCCAAGTCCGGACCACCTAACCCAAACCCGGACCAACTTGACATGACCCATGACCCTAATGACCCGACCCAGGTCCCAGAATTGACCCGGAACCCAGCTGGAAACCCAACCCGATCCCCCTCTCTTCTCTCCACTGTCGCGGCTTGAGCAGCCTCTAAACAAAGGCGGCGGCCGCCCTGCACCAGCCACCACCTGCCCGTGCATCCCCACCTATACCTAGCCCACTTCAAGATCTTTCCAACAAGCCAAAAACCAGACCAAAGCATCGACTATGGAGTGAGAACGAAGCTCTGCAAACCCGACCATCTGCAGCTCGCGCGCAGACACGAGCAGTTGCAGCATTTTCCCTCGTGCCGCTTACTCAGACAACCATTGACCTTGAAACCACTTCTGAAACTTAGATAACATCCTAGAGGTTCAAACCCGACAAACCACGCACAAATCCATGGCCTGAGGAAGGAGAACGAACCCTCTTTCCTCAGAACCCTAAACCTGCGACCTGTGCACAAAACAAATGAAGAGGGCTTCGGCCCTGGCTTATTCCACCCACATGCAACCATCTAAACCGACCTCAAGGACCCCAACACAACTTAGAACCATGAGCCAGCAGTCCAGAACGAGTCCATGGCAGAAAACGTGAAGAAATTTCATGAAAAGTGGATCAAAGTGTGGATTGTTCAACAAACTATGCATAATTTTCATGCAAACACATCATAGAACATTAGCATAACGTTTTCATGATCAAATAAGAATATAAAACTTGAATGGTGGCCAAAAGAGAGAATTCAAATGTGTCTTGGTTGATTTTTGAATCAAAACTCGATTACGAAACGTACGACGATCTCCGGGATGAACGGACTTCAAAACTTCGAATAAATCTTCAAAGTGCTTGTGTGTGATGTGAGTTTTCTGGTGAAAACGATGGAGAAGAAGGAGATGGCGGCTAGGGTGATTAAACGTGAATGAGATGAATAAATAAGTTTAGATATAAAAATTTTGAGATTATCTTAATTATCTAGACTTATTGGGTAGATAATATATCACAATAATATAAAAATAAAACTCTTAAAATTAATAATTTCAGATAATTTTCGTAATATAATTTTAAAGGATTTTTAAAACTCCTTAAAAGCCTTTAAAATTACTTAATTTAGTGAAAATTGATTCCATATATATCTATATATATAAAAACTATTATTTTTTTGAAAATGATACTTTAAAAAAATATTTTAAGGCTCATAAAAATATTTGGAATAAAATTCATATATCTCGTTCATCCACGGTCCCGTCTACGCGATCAAAAACTAATATTTTTAACAATTCCATAAATGGCATAATTGCGGGTTAAATGCTAAAAATAATATTTAAATCATGCACATAGAATCACATAATTCACATAAAGTCATTTAACTCATTTATTGAAATTTTTACTTTAATTAATTCCTAGTTATGCATGCGGGTTTACGTAAACGAAATTTCGGGCGTTATAGGAAGGCTACCTTGTATATGCGATAGATACATCCACGGTAAGCAGGACTATAGAGGAGTTACCAGTGGTTTGCGAGTACCCAGACGTTTTTCCGGATGAGATTCCTGGGTTTCTCCAATTAGAGAAGTCGAGTTTAGGATTGAACTTGTGCCAGAGTCGAGACCGATTTCTCGTGCGCCTTATCGTCTAGCACCAACAGAGATGAGGGAGTTGCAACAACAGTTGCAACAACAGTTGCAAAATTTGTTGGATAAGGGATATATCCGACCAAGCGTTTCACCATGGGGAGTGTCAGTTCTCTTTGTTAAGAAGAAGGATGGTTCTATGCGTCTCTGTATCAATTATAGACAGTTGAACCGATCGACAGTTAAGAACAAGTATCCTTTGCCGCGGATTGATGATTTGTTCGACCAACTTCAGGGTACTTCTGTGTACTCCAAAAGTGACTTGAGTTCAGGATATCATCAATTGTGTGTTCAAGATGCAGATATCTCGAAGACAGTGTTTCATACCCGGTATGGTCACTATGAGTTTTTAGTGATGCTTTTTGGATTGACGAACGCTCCTGCAGTGTTTATGGATTTGATGAATCGAGTATTCCACGATTATATGGACAAGTTTGTCGTAGTTTTCATTGACGATATTTTGGTTTACTCGCGTAGCATTGACAAACATGCATAGCACTTGGGTCTTGTACTGTAGATTCTCCATGAGAAGCATTTATACGTTAAGTTTAGCAAGTGCGAGTTTTGGATTGACTGGCGGTATTCCTTGGTCATGTTTTCTCTCGAGAAGGGGTATTCAGTTGACCCAAGTAAGACAGAAACTATTCTAAATTGGTCACGTTCGACTACAGCTTCAGAGATTCGTAGCTTTCTGGGTTTAGCAGGTTATTATCGGTGATTAATCGAGAATTTCTCACGAATTACTAGACCACTGACACAGCTGACAAGGAAAAAATTTTTTGTTTGGTCAAGCGAGTGTGAGCAGATCTTTGACGAGTTGAGGAGTCGATTGACTACTGCACCTGTTCTGGCATTATCATATGGATCCGGAGGCTATGTGGTTTTTACAGATGCATCTCTTCAAGGGTTAGATTGTGTGCTGACACAGAATGAGAATGTTTTTGCCTATGCTTCTAGATAGCTGAAAACCCACGTAGGGAATTACCAGTGAACGATCTATAGCTTGCAACAATAGTGTTTGCACTGAATATCTGGCATCATTACCTGTATGACGAGCGATTCGAGATCTTCTTGGATCACAAGAGTTTGAAGTACTTGTTCACTCAGGCAGATTTGAACATGCGACAACGTCGTTGGATGGATCTTCTCAAGGATTATGATTGCGAGATTAAGTACCATCCGGGTAATGCGAATCTAGCGGCAGATGCACTTAGCCGAAAAGTGATTATTAGTGCTCTCCGCACTAGTGCAAGAGCTAGTATGATTCAGGAGTATTGTTCTTCATACTTTATATTTCGACATAAGAAAGTACAACAAGGGATCCGAGTGGTTTCAGTGCTAGTTGAGCCATCTTTGTTTGCTTATATCTTAGAAGTGCAGTTTTCTGATCCCAAGGCGCAGAAGTTAGCAAGGCTTTCTCAGGGAGACAACACATCTGGTTTTTACTTTCAGACAGAAGGATTGTTGTGTTTGTCTGGTAGAGTTGTGGCACCTAAAGATTCGGCCCTAAGAGACGAGGTTCTATCTCAAGCCCATCGTAGTAGATTCACCGTGCACCCAGACAGTGCCAAGATGTATAAAGATCTACATACGAGATTCTGGTGGAAAGGTATGAAGCCCATTTCCTAAAACATTATTAAGGAGTTCTTAAATGAATTAAAGGAGTGGAAAATCGGATTCAGGACGTTCAAAAATTATCAAGGAGAAGTTCCAAGTGTTTGGGAGTTCGGACGATTCGAACCAAGCAAGGCCAAGGGATCGGACCATCCGAATAGTTCGGAAGCTACGCTGGAGTTCGGACGCTTCGGAGAGATTGGACGATCCGAAGATATGATCGGACGATCTGATCGCGTTCAGATAAGAGGTATGGGTTTGATTTGACAACTCGAAGGAGATCGGACGATCCGAAGGAAGGATCGGACGATCCGATCAGCTGTCGGTAGCTGACAGAACACGTGTTTGGAGGGGGTTGCTTGGAAGAGATCGAACGATCTGATCTCGGAGATCGGACCATCCGATCTATGTTTATAAATAGGGACCGAGGATAGCCAATTCCATTGCGAATTTCCCACTTTCCTTTCCCATTCTAATTCGGTTTGAGGGCCTTTTAGGTGTTCTTTGAGGGCCAGGGGGTGACGGTGCGCTGCCGGAGTTGTAGCGGAGTTGTGCCCAAGTTGTGGGGATATCGTCATCAGTGGGCTAACGACATACGCAGGTATACTACTACACTCATATTAGTTTAAGTGAGTATCTATTAGTCTAGTTAAGACTTTTAAAGAATAAATAGTGATACAATGATTGTCTGCTTATAGACTTGGACTAGAGGCTTGTACTACTAGGTGCTTACTTTGAGGTACGGACGTACTATCCGAGATATCCTGGTTAAGTATGCATTTTCTATGTTTGCATGTTTTATATGACATTAATTATATGTGCATTTATTATGTCATGGATATTATGCTGCATGCCTTATCACTTTGAGTCTTTATCCTTAATATAACCAGTAGAGGGGTCGCTCAACCCCATTATATTTTGTGGATGGATACCATAATTTTGGATCCGGATATGTCCACGGTTTATGGTATGAGTGTACCTCCTGATGCGACGGCCCAGTGTGCTACATACTATGACGCATTTGACTGAGCAGTATTTCTATCGATAATAGGTTTTCGATACTCTTCACTTGCATTAGCATGCCATTCACAGTACTTGTATACTCATGCTTTTGTACTAAGCTTTTTATGCTCATGTCCTTGATTTTATTCTAGACACCCCATTCCACAGGGCAGGACTCAAGTTGGACAGACCCAATGGTAGCAGTCGTTGAGTTACAGCAGGGTGGATTTGTATTGTACCAAGTTTCTGTTGTATTTGAGATTTTAGCTTTACTTTCGATGGGGTTGTATAATAGTATTGATTTTTAGAGTAATTGTTTTGGATCGGTTGTATTCTGCCGGTAAGCTTTAGTTGTTTTAATTAAGTTTCCACTGGATTTTTTATCACCGCTTTCAAGTTGATTTGCATGCTTTAAGCTTTGATTAAATAGTAATTCAGGGTTGGGAAAATACATTTTTGTTTTTTGAATGAAATCTTGAGCATGAAAAAACATTCGAGATTTTCTTTCCCTACTCGACGGGATCACGAAATGTGTCGAGTACGGGATCGGGAGACAAAAAATTTTTTTGGGGACGAAAATTGGGTAGCAACACTGGAGCAGTAGTAGCAGCTATTCATTGGTATTTGCCAGGTATTGAAAATCCTTCACTTGCGGAAGCTATTTCAATTAGAAAAGCTCTTAGTTGGATTGAAGATTTGCATCTATCTTCAGTTATCGTGAAATCGAATGCTCTTTTGATAGTTGAAGCTTTAAAGTCTACAACTCCGGATTCTTCTCCAGTTGGGTTGATTATTGAAGATTGTAAGGTCCTAGCTCGAAAATTCAATCGGTTTCTTTTGTTTTTTTCTAAAAGATAAGCGAACCAGACTGCTCATACTTTAGCTAGAAGTATCGGTTATTTGATTGATCTAGTCGGTCGTGTTATTCCGACGTTATTGATAATTCAGTTTGTAACCTCTTTTGATGCTAATTAATATCTCAGTTTACATTTTTTTTCTAAAAAAAGTACGAGCTCAAATGATTTTTTTTAAAAAAATCAGCGTCGATAAAAATTCAAGAATTACAAAAACAAATATATATGCATCTTATATATTATAATATATTTAACTTTTCTTTTACAATTGGAAATGAAAATCTAATTTAGTTCAAAAATAATTTTGATAAAATGTTGTAAGCAACACAAAAATTAAGTTTATAAATCATCTGTCATTATTGAATTACATTCATTTCACTCTCTAAGAGAATCGCAAGAAAATTTTCAGGTGCAAGTATTTAGGGTTTTTTCACTATCAGATCTATATTCATTCCATACTCGATCCTTTTTCTGATTCAGGTATGCGCACACGAATTCTTCACGCTTCTGTTATGGTACTTGTATAAAAGTAGATAACTTGCAATGAAATGGGTTGTTTTCTACGATGATTTTTGGGTTGCATTTTCGATTTATGCGATATTTAAGTCTAGAAATTATCGGTTGGAATTCAAGAGATTCAATCGTTGTAAACGGCGGTTGCATGTATGTTGTTAACTTCGTTCTCACGCCCATTTGGTCAATCTGTGATGATCTTTGTCCATTTTGATAATAAGTTTAGGAGTGATGGGATTATCAATTATTTGTATGGTGTATATCAGGCAGGTTATTGTGTTGAATTATCTCTTGCTCTCTCTTTTTTTGGTTGTAGTGTGAAATAATTAGATCTTAAAAATTGGTCCACAAAAGAGATCGGTTCGCCACATGGGTGGCCAGATACACCAGAGCAGTTCAGCGGCAGCCACTGCTCTGTATGAGGCCACTGGACCTGGGGCGTCCAGTGGAGATGCTGGGGATGCCGTGATGTCAAGGTGGCTTCAGTCTGCAGGCTTGCAGCATCTTGCTTCTCCAATGGCATCCAATGCAGTTGATCATCGCCTGCTCCCTAACATTCTCATGCAGGTAAATATTAATTTTTTTTTTATTTCTATAGGATCCACTTTCATCCCTATTGATGATGTTTTGTATCTGATGGCAATTGGACTGAAGTTAGTCTGTGAATTATTTTTTTATATTTTTTGTGGGAAAATAAATTCAACTTTCATTAGCAGGGACCGAGATTCTGATGGTTTAACCTGTTTTGTATCAGTGGCACTCTTTGTATACATTTGTGACTTGTCACATTTGATGTTGGAAGAGAGGTTTAGAATTCTTTTCACTTAAATGCTTGTACTTTATTTTGTATATTTAGAGTTATATAGCAGTTTGTATCTCTTGTCTAGAGTTTGTACGGCTATTATATCTCAGCATTCAGCAGTTCCCTTGTTAACAGCAGTGTTTTCGGTTTTTCTTGGGTGTTGTTCAATGCCTTTTTTTTTTTTTGGGGGGGGGGGGTGGGGTTCGGTGAGCGAAAGTAGTTTGGTTATTGCTCTCTGTGAACATTGACATTTCGAATTCATCATTAATTTGGTAGAGTGTAACGTTGTTTTTGTTAAGGGTTATGGACCGCAGTCTATGGAAGAGAAACAGAGGCTTTTCAAATCAATGAGGAATCTACACTTCAATGGTGAAACTGTTTCTGATCCTTATACTCCGAGCGTCCAAAGTTCGGGTCCATTTGCTGCATCAGATGGATATAATTCTCCTGAGTTCAGAGGAGATTTTGGAGCTGGTCTTTTGGATCTAAATTCGATGGATGACACAGAACTCTTATCTGATGTATGTCACACCAAATTTCATCTGTGGAAAGTTATATTGCACTTGTGAGGGCTATAACATCTGTGCTGATCATGGATAATCTCTTAATATTTGTCTTCAGAATGTTATCTCAAAGCCTTTCGAGCCATCACCTTTCATGCCTGCTGAGACCAATGACTATGATAGTGACTTTGATGGAATGGACAGCATTCTTCAGGGTGGCAAAATAGATGCCGAGGCTCCTGCTGTACCGTCTACAAATGAAAAAGAAATCACGACAAGGGAAAGTAATGTTGCTAAGATTAAAGTTGTGGTATGTTGCAAAACCCTCAGAATTCTCTTTCTCAAGCTGGATTACCTCCAAATTTTTTCGTATAAGAAGATATTTATGTTGATGTGCTTCTTGAGTCTATATGCTAATATAAATGAGTGTATTTCCTGGGCATAGGTGCGCAAAAGACCTCTCAATAAGAAGGAAGTCGGTCGCAAAGAGGATGACGTCGTGACTGTATCTGGTGATACTTTATTAACAGTCCACGAACCCAAATTAAAGGTCTGAAAATTTGCATATTATGATGTTGAGGTTGATTGGCAACAGAGTTGAATAAATTATTATTCTTGCCTGACTCAAGGAACTTACATTTGAGCACTGGTTTGAAGGTAGACCTAACTGCGTATGTGGAGAAGCACGAGTTCTGTTTTGATGCAGTTTTAGGCGAGCATGTAACAAACGACGAGGTAATACTGCCTCCAATTGGAAGTTGATGCTGGTAAACTATGTAGCATGGGCACTTTAAAAAATTTGTTTTTTGGAGTATCGGGTACGGCACGTGTACGGGTACGACACGCGGATACGTGTGTTGGATATGGCAAATGACGTGTCGTTGACTTTTTTCAAGTTTGACCAGTTGGGTACGGCATGGATACGGCTTGGGTACGTTTTTGGGTACGGCTTGGCTCAAATCTCAAAAAATTGAAAGTTTTAAGGGTGCAATTGAAAAGTGAGAAATTTATGAGGACTTTTTAATAAATATATTAATATCAATTGGGCTTAAAAAAGCCTTAAATCTTCTATTCTCTCTTCGATCGTTCCTCTTTTTCACTTTCTGTTTCTCTCGTCGTCTATCATCACCAACCCACTGCTTGAAGCTTTCCGCTCGCGGCATGCCGCCGCCGGCCACCGGCCGCCGCTCGCCGCCGCCTGATCATAGCCGTATCTTAGCCGTATCGTGTCCTATATTTTCAAAATTTCCCGTATTGTCGTACCCGTATCGTATCCGACCCGATACCCGTACCCGTATCCATGCAACATAGCTGGTAAACATTTGTGTTGAATATAAACTCCACTTCTTGTTAAGATTTGGGTTTCCATTTTTGTTATCTTAGCTTAATGCCACATATTGGTTGATTTTTTTAATTCCTTTTTCTATTGGTTGGTTATGGTGGTCTTTTTATTCTTTCATTTCTTTGGGTTGCACGTGTAGAATGGGGCACCGGGGCTGAAGTTGGGAGAAAGAGTCTTTATTGTTAATAGATCCGTATTTCGGTTGGTTTGTTCTCATCAAGGCATTATGTTTTTCTAATTAGGTATACCGTGAAACTGTGGAGCCAATTATACCCACCATTTTTCGGAGTACCAAAGCCACATGTTTTGCATATGGCCAGACAGGTGTGTTTCTTTGTTTATATCATTTGTTTATAGCTTCAGTGGTAGATAAGCCTTGCCTGCTAGTGGCTATTTTGGATTCAAGATGGTAGGTTATCTGTAATTCATGAAGTTTGATGTTTAGTATTTAAAATTATGAATGTAATTTGCGTTTTATTTATGTTATTCATTTCTGTAATTCTCTACAAATGTATTTTGGTTTATTTCTATAGTATCATCATTTGATGATCCCTTGATGGTTTACTGTGCAACTCAAATGTTGTTTAGATTATTCAAGTAATTTGACTCCAGTTGCATTTAATTTTTAATATGTTTAATGCATCAAAAGTTCCTTTCTTGAACTCCTCTTTACGATGTAAGGCATTTGCGCAACTGAACTGTCTTTCAATGACATTCTTAAGGTTCTGCTGGTCGAATGCATTCTGGTGAAGGGTAGCAATTTTAGGAGTAGCTGTACTTCAGTCCACAATTGATTTGTTGTGCATTACTGGGTTTTAGTCTCATTGTCTATATTCTGCAAGATTGCTGATTACTTGTCCTTTTTCTCATAGGAAGTGGTAAAACATACACCATGCAGCCGCTGCCTCTTAGAGCTGTTCAAGACCTTGTCAGATTGCTGCGTCTGCCTATTTATCGCAATCAAAGATTCAAGCTGTGGCTGAGCTACTTTGAGATATACGGCGGGAAACTTTTTGATCTTCTAAGTGATAGGAAGTTAATATTCCGACTGTTTCTTTTCATTTCCATTTAAAACCCAGAATTAATTGATAATATTGATATTGAAAATCTTGCATTTTGATAATGCCAAGTATCTTCAACTCTTTCGAGGGAGTCATAATTAATTTCCGGCTGTCCATTTCATACCTTAAACTTGATCGCCAGTCGAAGTACAGACTCAAAAATGTTCAAACAATTATCCCTTGTAGATTTGTTTGAAATTTTGTACCTGTGCCAATGCAGTATTTTTGTTGTAGGAAACTATGCATGAGGGAAAATGGCAGACAGCAAGTTTGCATTGTTGGACTGCAGGAGTTTGAGGTATCAGACGTCCAATTGGTGAAAGAATATATTGAGAGAGGAAATGCTGCAAGAAGTACTGGTTCCACTGGTGCTAATGAAGAATCTTCTAGATCTCATGCAATATTGCAACTGGTTGTGAAGAAGCATAATGAGGTGAAAGAATCTAAGCGAAATAATGATGGTGATGAATCCAGGAGTGGGAAGGTTGTTGGCAAGATTTCTTTCATTGACCTTGCTGGTAGTGAGAGAGGAGCGGACACCACGGATAATGACAGGCAAACGCGGTATTAACTCTCTTGGGCCATGGCTTGTGTTATTTTGCATTTCTATTTTGTTTTGGCTAATTTTTTCAGTTGCTTGATTGGCTCTTTTATTGACTAATATAATAATAATAATAATAATTTAATCTATAGACATGTTAACTGTTTATATCTTTCGAAGCTTTTGATGCTATTTCAAGGTCTTGGTGTTGGTGCAACTTTAGATTTTGTGCCTCTTGTTATCCTGATCATAGATTTTCACTGAATTCTGCAGAAGCCATAAATTAATTTTTAGTTCATATTTAAATACTCTGATCAGATGTCAACGGTTGAGATGAGGTTCCTTTTTTCATCCTTGATTGGTGAAAGAAGAATTTTGTTTCTGTCGTATAGGTCATCTGATAATGGAAACGAGGACTTGGATTCTTTTCGAAACCGTGGAAAATGGTCTTTTTGTGTAATTTGGTTTGTGGCATTTCAGTAAAGATTAATACTAGTCTTGGGGAGAATGTTCCTTTGGAGACTTGCACTGTACTCATCAGTTTCTTACCGTCACAATTTTAGTATCTCCTTTAGTTTCCCATCCATCTTTACTTTTAAAAAAGAGCTTTCTATTACTCGCTTGAATTAGTTCTGTCCTGTTTGTAGCTTTTTTCTCTTGGTTGATAATAGGATTGGCATGTATACCTTGCAACCACAGATGATATTTTTCTTGTTAGGATTGAAGGGGCAGAAATAAACAAGTCTCTTCTGGCCCTAAAGGAGTGTATTCGTGCTCTTGACAATGACCAGATTCACATCCCATTCCGTGGAAGCAAACTCACTGAGGTTCTCCGTGACTCCTTTGTTGGCAATTCGAGAACTGTTATGATCTCATGCATTTCTCCAAATGCTGGCTCATGCGAGCATACTCTCAATACCTTAAGATACGCTGATCGGTGAGATTGTTTTCTTTCCAAATTTAATTCCTCGCGTGGTTTTATGAGGCTTTAACTGAAAAAGGCAAATGCGTGACAGGGTCAAAAGTCTTTCCAAGAGTGGGAACCCTAAGAAGGATCAGGCCAGTTCATTACCGTCCAGCCTGAAGGAATCTTCATCAGCTCCAACTTCGTCTGTTTCCAATGAGACTGTGGACTTTTATGACCAGCAGCAAGAAGCTAAATTAGTGGATCCAGGTAGAAGGGTTTTAGAGAAGGAAACTTCATCTTACACTTATTTGACCGAAGATGAGAAACCACCCTCTAACTTCTATTCTAATATTATCTTTGATGGCCGTGAGGAAAATGTGGCAACTGCTGGGGGTTTGGAAAAGGAGCGACGTGATATAAAAAATACTTTCAAGGTTTCCACCAGTCAGAAGATGAACCCAATTGTGTATTCGCAAAATTCGGCTGAGAAAGAAGTAAAGGTGCAGAAAGTATCTCCACCTCGGCAAAAAGCTTACAGGGATGAAAGGCTCGAAAGGCCGGGACTTGAGACAAGAAAAGACAGTGAATATCAGGATATGTCAGCCAGTAGTTATAAGCAACAAAATGCTGATCGCTCTGATATAACTAATACCAGTTCTAAACAGTATGTGCCTGAGCGAACCCCTGATAATAGCATCAGTGAAATACTTGAGGTTGGTCTTGAGGAATCTCCTTCCTAAATACCATAACTATTATATGGTTAAATTTCATCAAAGTACTTTTAGTACATGCTGATTAGTAGCTAATTTTTTTCTTTGTAGGAGGAAGAAGCCCTTATTGTCGCCCATAGAAAAGAGATTGAAGATACAATGGAGGTAGTTCGTGAAGTAAGTTGATACTTGTTCGGTTTTCTCTCTCTCTATCTTACTTATAATTCACAATAATTTTCATAAATATCTTTTTTGTGTCAATTGACTGACTGACTTCAAATTCCAGCAGCTAATGTTAAAGCTAAATAAGTAAATATAAATCAAAACAAATTTGAAGGAAGGAATTTAACCATTTCCATGCTTATGTGGTTTTTTTTTTTTTTTTTTAACATGTTTTTACTTTGAATCATCAGGAAATGAAGCTATTAGCAGAAGTTGATCAACCAGGCAGCCATATTGACAACTACGTGACTCAATTGAGTTTTGTACTCTCACGCAAAGCTGCTAGTCTGGTCAGTCTTCAAGCTCGTCTTGCTAGGTTCCAACATCGGCTAAAGGAGCAAGAAATACTGAGCAGAAAGAGGGTACACCGCTGAGGCAGTTTACTTGCCAATGGATGCAACAATCCCGTGTTCTGTTCATAATTCCCTTGCATTTGTTTATTGTACTCGGTACATATTACTTTTACTGTCAAATATGTATACAAAAATCACCTGGTACTGCCTGTATTTGTGAAGCAGAAGAAACATGAAACGGAAAGGAAAATCGAAGAAATTGTTGTAGAAAATATCCTCAAGGGATCACTGGAATGATCTTCCAACTGTTGATTACATTTCTGTATGAATTACGGATTACGGAAACCTCCTTATTCTTATAATTTGTGAAGTTGTGTTCTTTACTCCGGGCTTGTAACAAAGGGGTTTTTTCTTGGTTTGTATTGTGAAATTTTAGGCATTTCACTTGTAGCTTTGTTATCTTTGTAAAGACAACACATTACCTCTGGTCGGAAGTGATCAATTTGTGCTTTACTTTTTCTCCAGTTTTTAGTCCCTTCCATCCCTAGCATTTATATTCATACAACAATGAAGTTTTAGATATCAGGTTTAGGTAATTTAATTCAAATTTTTTAAGAATTTGGGGTTAACCAATCAATTTTAATTTGGTTTTTTTGTTTTGTTTTGTTTTATTTTTTTTTAAAAATCGAAATCCACACAGCCAAATTAATTTGGATACATTGGTATTGTCCACATGTAAACGAGACCTGACCTCAATCTTATTGAAACACCCAAATTTTATATTGCAAAAAAGATTATAGGATTTTGTTTTTATTTACCTCACCTACTTTGTGTATCTATTTTATCCAACGTCATAACCAGATCGGTGATCGAATCAGTCTACTTTAAAAATCAGTCCAATTGATCTAACCGTTTTACCCAGACGGTCGGATCGAAAAATCATTTATATAATATAATATAATATAATATAATATAATATAATATAATATAATATAATATAATTAACAATATATTTTAAATTTTAAAAACCTAAACGATATATATAAATAAACAAAAATATATATTTATCATAATTTGAAAACTAAATAACTATATAAATATATTTAAAATATTAGTTATTGTTATATATTTTTCAAAAATAAATTAATTAATTAGAAAAACTCTAATATTACTAAATTAATATTTTAACGAAATAAAAATTTCAAATAATCATATATATAATAAAATATTAAATTAAAGTTTTAAAATAAAAAAAATTTATTTTTCAAAAAACATTTCGCAAAATCTATTGAATCGTTTTTTCGGTTCTTGACTGGTTCTGTATCGGTTCGACCGGTTCTAACCGATTTAATTGTAAAAATGATTTTTAGGAGTGTTTCGGAGCGGATCAGTGACCGGTTTCTCTCGATCGAACCCACCGATCTGATCCGATTTTGAAAACATGAAGCTACTGTTCGATGCGAATTATAAGATTGAACGTCACTTCATCTTTCCACATTTAGATCAAGTGTATAATAAATGGAAATAAAAATAGATATGCTATCCATATATTTTATTCTTAATCTCCTTCGACGAGGCAAACGGTGAAAGCAACTTTCTTTAGTGTCAAGTTGTGTTTACAAAATAATTGAAATCATATATTTAAATTGGTTTCTTTTCTGAGAATCTTTTTTAAAAAAATTGTTTCATTGTTTCTTCTTTTTTCCAAACAATAAAACTTTAGTATAACTCGTGTTAAATTTTTTTTAAAAAATGTTTAATTTATTTTCAATTACCAATGTGTTAAGTCGATGTAATTCAAAGAAACTATGACGCTTATAGTTTTTTTATTACGGTGCAACTCAAATCTTTTAAGTACAGCAGCCCTAGCGTCATGGTTCGATCGTCATCCCAATAATTGCACCTCTTGCAATTAATGAGAATCAAACACATGGTCTTGACTCTGATACCAATTGTAGGACCGATCTCTTGCTGTTTTATCAAAAAATATAACTGGTAGTAATTGTGCAATTCAAATATTTTAAACCGTACAACAGCCCATGGGAGCCGGGATTGGTCTTCTTGATTATATCCTTCCACGCACTCCATATCCTTTTCTTAAATTCATCAAATGCCAAACTGTTTCTTTCATGTAACAATCCACCGCCAATATTTTTTGTTCCAGCTACAAATTATTCATGCAATTAACTATAAGTTTCTATCCATTCATATATATCAAAGGAGTACCTTAATCATAATTAGAGTTGTTATAGATTAATATAACACAAAAACTCTTATGAAATCGTCTTACATGTCAATTTTGTGAGACAATCATAGATAAATAAGGTCGAGTAGTGTAACCATAGTCCATAAACATAATTAAGGTTTTAAATTAAAAAAGATGCTAAATTTTTTACCCCATATCCACTAGCCTAGCGATTGTTGATGAAGCTCGAAGGACCAATGGTTCACTTCTTGTCCACTCGAAATCTTCCCTAGAAACTATATTTATCATTCCCAACCAAGGAACAAGTGTTCAACAAATTATATGCCGTTGATTCAAGTGCCAGCTTCATATACTCTTCCATAGTAGGAATATGATTACTGCATGTAGAGGTAGAGCCATTTCGCCTCTTGAATATATGTCTTCACTAATTTTTTCATCTGCAGTTTTTTTAAACACCTTAATTACTAGTAGAGCCACTTCACCAGTTCACCTCTTGAACCCACATTTGATATGAAATGGAATTAATAAAGGTTGAAATTCATTTTCGCAAACTTTAGCAGTATCTTATTATGTGATTCTTCATAAGTAGACATGAACTTCTTTACTTTATATATTATCAAAATTTTGTGGATTGGAGTTTAAGGCTTCTTCAATTTGTATCACAAGTAGAGAATTGCTCGTGTGGAGAATGATGGATTCGAGGTTTTTTCAATTCCACTCTAGCAATAGAGATTGATTTTGGAGGATGTTGTTAATTAGGAAAATGTCATCCTCCAAAATTGCTAATTGGACCTTAAAAAAACATTATTTTTGGTTCTTTTTTCAAATTTTTGTTGTTATTTTCAGCTCCTATATTAAATTTTAGTGGGTTATTTGGTCAAATTTTTATTGATTTGAGTGTTCTCTCTTCTTTTATTATTTATTGTAGTTGTCATATTTGGATCAAATCAAAAGCAAATAATGAAAAAGATAATTAAAAAATCATATATTATATATTTTGTTATGAAGACATTAAATTACTCAACTTAAAAAAAAAGCACACAACAAATAAAAAAGTTCACACAACAACAAATAAAAAAAACGCACACAAAAAATAGAAATAGGTATATTAATTTGTAGTTCACTGTAATCATGACAACATACTAGTAGTATAGAAGGTCGGATCCATATGGGAAAGTTCCACCAAAGAATTGGCTGAACGGAGTAGAATTCATGTTAGAGTCATCCCCCTTTGCGACTCTTTTCTTTCAAATTCTTTGTTGATATTTGACCAAGTATGCACGGACTGATGCATCAACATACATGAGAGCTTATCACGATGGATTTTGTGACTCGTTTGCCGGTATCTTCGAAAAATTGTGATGTTATCTGGGTTGTGGTGGACCAACTCACCAAGTCAGCATATTTCATTCCCTATAGTCGAGAGTACACTGTTGTTTGTATGGCTCGGTTGTACATTCATGAGATCGTTCGACTTCATGGAGTGCCGGTGAGCATTGTCAGCGATTGAAACCCCAGGTTTACTTGCAGATTCTTAGGGAGTGTTCAGCGTGCTATGGGCACTACTCTTAGTTTGAGTACTGCCTATCACCCGGAGACTGATGGACAGACAGAGCGCATTATCGGTACCTTAGAGGATATGCTTCGGGCGTGTACTATGGATTTTGGTTCAGCCTGGCATGATCATTTGCCATTGATTGAGTTTGCGTACAATAACAGCTACCATTGTAGCATTGAGATGGTACCATTTGAGGCGTTGTATGGGCGACGTTGTCGTACTCCACTTTTCTGGGAAGAAGTGGGGGAGAGACAGGCATAGGGACCAGAGTTAGTCCAGCAAGCCGCAGATATTTTTGATCAGATCAAGAAAAGGATTAAGACTGCACAGGATCGTCAGGTCAGTTATGCTAATACCATGCGTAGACCTCTGCAGTTCGATGTTGGGGAGAAAGTATTTATGAGAGTTTCACCTTTTCGCAGGATTCTCAGATTTGGTCTCAAAGAAAAGTTGTCACCTAGATTTATCGGTCTGTTTGAGATCTTGGAGAGCATTGGTGATTTAACTTATCCGTTAGCCTTCCCACCATATTTTTCCAGTATCCATGACGTGTTTCACGTATTTCGGTTGCGACGGTATGTGGTAGATCAGTCTCATATTTTGCAGCCGTCTGAAGTTCAGTTGGATACTGAATTGACTAATGTAGAGAGACCGGTTCGTATCTTGGATCGTAAGGATAAAGTGTTGCGGAATAAATTTATCCCTTTGGTTCTAGTTCAGTGGCAGCGCCGAGGAACTGAAGAAGCCACTTGGGAGCTTGAGAGCAGGATGCGTTCAGAACATCCTGATTTATTTTGATTTTATTCCAGTGTTGTGTTCAGTTGTAAAAGTTTAATCCGAATAAATATGTTTCTGCATGTTGTTTTATTTTGTTACTTAAGATCTGATTTCGAGGACGAAATATCTTAAGTGGGGGAGAATGTAGTAACCCGTATCCGAAATTAGCGATTAATGAGTATATTAATCAAGTGATCATGTTTAGATTAATTAAAATATGATTAAGGAAATTCCTAATGGATTAACGGAGCCCGGAAATGGACCCAGAATGATCAGAAATGGCCCGAAGGGTCGGGTAGAACGGACGTAATGGTCGTGGAACGAATGCAATGTTCTGGTCAGCTGATGTCATCCGTGACATTAGAAAGATGACGCCATTGCTTACGAACATGATGGGACATTGGACGCAACGATGGAGAACGTACGCAATGATGGAGAAACGGACGTTTCGTTCTCTGTCTATAAATAGAGGAGCCGAGGCCTCATTTCAAATCGCCGATCTCCTCTCTTCTCTCTCGTTTCTTAGTCTTTCTAGTCAGATCTAGGGAGTTCTTGGCATCTTATTGGAAATCCGAAAGTAGCGGAGCGATCCTGGCATTGTAGCAGAGTTGTGCCTAAGTTTTTTGAGTCAAGCGGCAGCAACGGGCTGATGACGGACGCAGGTATAGCTTTTGCTTCCTAAAAATATTTAGGAGTATGCAATAGCTTAGTTAAGGCTTTTGGAGTAATATAATGATATTAGTATCATTTCGCATTGTAGTGCGGACTATAGGCATGGACCTAGAGCTGGTAAAGCTTGCCTAGTAGTGAGGTATGAAAGTACTGTTCGAGATATCCTGACTGAGTATGCATGTATTATGTGCTTGCATGATTTTATGTGCATATTTTATGACATGATTGTATGCTGCATGCATGTTACACGTTGAGCTATATCTTTGGGATATTATAGGGTCTTACCCTATCCTGTTAGTGGATGAACTTCCATCGATTTGGGTCCGGAGTATCCACTGGTATTGGTATAGGAGCCACCTCTTGAAGCGACGGCACAGCGTGCTACATACCAGGGACCAATCTGTCTTTATTATCTGATCCTTGGTCTCTAGTTTCAGTAGGTGGTACACTTGCATTCATGCATCTATATAATACGGTATACTCATACTCTCGTGCTGAGCATTTTATGCTCACGTCTCGTACTTTATGTATCTGAACACCCTATTTCATGGGGCAGGTTTGAGATTGGATGAGGCAGGTGGATCCAGGAGGGACTAGGTAGTGTTGGAAAACTGGCGGTCAGATCAATCACGATTGATACCCGGTGCAGCGGAAGTTTAAAAATTTTATCATGGAACAATTCCATGGTGTGGGTATCAACCGTTCAACGATTAAATTATTGTGTGTGTAAAATTTAAATAACAGTTATTAAATTTTACCTTCAATCTCGCAACGAGATTACTGGACACCAACAGATTTTATCTGCTCTTGTTGTCTCTCCCTGGAACCGATGAACTCCTTCAATCAGGTCCACGAATGAGGTTTAAATCCCTCTGATAGATTGCACTAGAAAATCTATCAGAAGTTTTTCTGCGAAGAGATTAAACGAATCTGATTCGTTATTCCTGACTGCGATTCAAAATCACAGACCGAAATTTCTCGGGCAGAGCAAGGAAGGGGACGGCCGATTATTACTTTGAGAGGCTAGGGTTTTCGATTTTTGCTTCTCAAAAATAATGAGCTATTGTGTGTAATTTCTGTACTGAAATAACTTATTTATAATGCAGGCCACTAACACCTTAGGGCCCATTAGTCATAAGTTAGAGCCCGACAAGCAAAGCCCGCACGTTCAGAAATTAATATAAAATTCATCGTGACTCCGATTGATGAACCGATTTCACCAATGTGCACAGAAACCATTTCTGCACATTTTAAAGTCAAAATAAATTTTTCCTGAATCCGAATTCAGTGGTTTCCAAAAATGTCCATCCCTATGTCATTTTAGGAAATCCTACTCCCTTACTCTTATTTAAGAAGTCCAACTCCTTAGTTCATTAAATTTAACTCTTTAAATTTAACTATCTCAACGGGGATTAAAACTCCATTACACTGTGTGACCCTCAATGGTTCAGGGATACAGCTAGCCGTGGGCTCACAACTCCTTGTGACTCGGAACAACACTTTCCGACTTGCCCAACGAATCATGGTAAAGCGCCTAGCAACATCGCCCCATGATTCCCTAGGTATCACTGATAGTGCCTACAAGAACCAGTAGATTTTGGTTAGCGTACAGTACGGTCCCTTCATCCATATATCCCGATCGAATCAACAACCATTGGTATATCGAGAGTCGCTCAAGATTCGATAACTATGCAATACATCTTGAAGATCAAATTAGTGACATCGCATGTGCTACTAAGAAACCATTTCTTAAATCACATCAAGTACTCTGGCCAGAGATTTGTCACACTAATATCTCCTCAGATCGCATAGGATATCCACACTCGCAAGTATGTGGTGAATCCTTGACAACAATGCATTGACTCCTATATGTGTCGTAACTGTACCCAATCTCGACACCTGATGACCCCCATAGAGTCGGTAAACGAGTCAAAGCACAGCACTAGCATATAGAGTCTCCATGATGTTTCAAGTCGTAAGGACTAATGGTGTACAACCAAAACCGCGGACTTTATCCACTCGATAAGTGATAACCACTTGGAAAGTCCGGATAGGGTAGTTCGATTATTCATCCTATGAATATCCATTTGCATGCTTCGAACATCTCCATGTTCCCTACCAATGAAACGTGGTACTCCGCATCGCAAATGCTAGTCTCAAACTCGAGCGATCCTTATCCTTATTATCGGACGGCTCAATCGACTAGGAACGGTTTTTAGAATATACAGTGACTATAAGATGTATTTCATGATAGACATCTCCATGTTCTACCACATCTTACATACACTATAGTATATTCAAGGTCTTTATCAAAACAACAATAGTATATCACAATATAACAATATGAAGTAATATAAAGTCATTGCCATAAAATTGTAAATAATATTAAACAAAAGATTGTTTATACAAAGAGTCACAAAGCCCATAGCCACACAGTTGGCTCACTGGGCACCCACTCTTACAATCTCCCACTTGCCCTATAGCCAACTAGTCATACTACGTAGACCCATTGCTTCGCGATGTTTGTCAAACAATGGTCCTGGCAAAGGCTTAGTAAGCGGATCAGCGATATTGTCTGCAGAGGCCACTCGTTCGACAATGATGTCTCCTCTTTCCACAATCTCCCGGATTATGTGGTATTTCCTCAGTACGTGTTTGGATCTTTGATGAGACCTTGGTTCCTTTGCTTGAGCAACGGCACCCGTGTTGTCACAGTACACCGGGACTGGACCAACAAATTCAGGAATGACGCCCAACTCTTGGACGAACTTCCTCATCCAAACGGCCTCTTTAGCAGCAGCTGATGCTGCAATGTATTCAGCCTCAGTGGTGGAATCCGCTGTGGTGTCCTGCTTGGAACTCTTCCAAGAGACAGCACCGCCATTGAGCATGAACACAAATCCAGAGGTTGACTTCGAGTCATCCACATCACTTTGGAAGCTAGAGTCGGTATAGCCTTCCAATTTGAGTTCTCGTCCTCCATAAACCATGAACATATTCTTAGTCCTTCGCAAGTACTTAAGAATGTCCTTCACGGCTTTCCAATGCATTTGACCAGGATTAGACTGATATCTGCTCGTGACACTCAGAGCAAATGCTACATCCGGTCTGGTAGATATCATCCCATACATGATACTATCTATAGCTGACGCATATGGTACATGTGTCATATTCTCTATCTCTTCATCAGTCTTGGGACACATAGACTTGGATAGAGAAACTTCATGACACATGGGTAGATGTCCTCTTTTGGACCCATCCATTGAAAACCGTTTCAATATGGTATCGATGTAGGTTGATTGAGTGAGTCCTATCATTCTCTTAGACCTATCTCTATAGATCTGTATCCCAAGAATGTAGGATGCCTCTCCCAAATCCTTCATCGAAAATCTACCTGATAACCATATCTTTGTTGACTGCAACATCCCTACATCATTCCCAATGAGTAGGATGTCATCAACATAAAGTACTAAGAATGTCACCGCATCCTTAACTACTTTCTTGTACACGCAAGGTTCCTCCGGGTTCTTGATGAAACCAAAATCTTTTATTGTTTCATCAAATTTCTGGTTCCAACTTCTTGATGCTTGTTTTAGACCATAAATTGATCTCTGAAGCTTGCATACCTTATGCTCGCTTCCCATGGATGTGTACCCCTCAGGCTGCTTCATATAGATTTCCTCCTTAATGTCTCCATTAAGAAAAGCAGTCTTCACATCCATTTGCCATATCTCATAGTCATACCATGCAGCTATGGCAATTAGGATTCTTATGGACTTGAACATTGCAACTGGTGAAAAGGTTTCGTCATAGTCAACTCCTTGCCTTTGAGTATAACCTTTAGCCACCAATCGCGCCTTGTAGGTCAATACCTTACCATCAGGCCCAAGCTTTCTTTTGTAGATCCATTTACACCCTATCGGAACAATTCCATCGGGAGGATCTACTAAAGACCAAACTTGGTTTGTATGCATCGAATCCAATTCTGACTGCATAGCTTCAAGCCATAAATTCGAATCCGCATCAGAAATTGCTTCCTTGAAGTTTCTTGGATCACATCCAATGTCGGGTTCATCTTGATCCCCTTCAAGAAGAAGACCATATCGAACTGGAGGTCTAGAAGTCCTTTCGGATCTTCTAGGTGCAGGCGTGTCCAGCAATGGTTCCTGAGGTGTAGGATCGTTATTTTGTATTTCGGGTTCTTCTCGAACTTCTTCGAGTTCCATCATCTCGCCTTTCTTATCCAATAAGAACTCCTTCTCCAAGAAGGTGGCATTCCTAGAAACAAACACCTTTGTTTCAGCAGGATAATAGAAATAATATCCGATTGAATTCTTCGGATACCCTACAAAATAACATAAGCTGGATCGACTATCCAACTTATCTCCCACTGTCCGCTTCACGTAAGCAGGACATCCCCAAATCCTCAAGTACGAATACTTAGGAGCTTTGCCATTCCATAACTCGTATGGTGTTTTGTCCACTGCTTTAGTGTGGACGTTGTTCAACAACAATACCGCCGTTTCAAGCGCATAGCCCCAAAACGAAGGTGGAAGCTCAGTGAAGCTCATCATAGATCGAACCATGTCCAACAAAGTTCGATTACGACGCTCCGATACACCATTAAGCTGTGGTGTCATAGGAGGAGTCCACTGAGAGAGAATCCCATTCTCTTTCAGATAGTCCAAAAACTCGGTACTCAAGTATTCTCCACCTCGATCCGATCGAAGTGCTTTAATACTTTTACCTAGCTTGTTTTCTACTTCAGCCTTGAATTCTTTGAACTTTTCAAATGCTTCAGACTTATATTTCATTAAATATAAATACCCATACCTTGAATAATCATCAGTAAAGGTAATGAAGTAGGTGTGGCCATGTTGAGTCCCTACTCTAAATGGACCACAAACATCTGTGTGGATCAAATCCAACAGATTCTGACTACGCTCAGGTTTCCCCTTAAAAGGAGATTTAGTCATTTTTCCTTTTAGGCAGGATTCACAAGTAGGTAGAGAATTAATATCAGACATATCAAACATGCCCTCTCCCACTAGCTTGTTCATCCTCCTTGAGGAAATATGACCTAGCCTAGCATGCCAAAGGTTTGCCGGGTTTTGACTATCGATTTTCCTTTTGTTTGTTGTCGCCGGTTTATCAACATAATTCACTGGAACGTCTTTTAGTTTTAAGTTGTATAGATCGTTTTCAAGTTGTCTATTTCCAATTAAACATTCATTCTTGTAAATATTGCAAATCCCATTCACAAAATTGCAAGAATAACCATCTCTATCAAGCATAGAAATAGAAATAATGTTTTTAATTAAATCTGGCACAAATAAAACATCTCTTAACAATAATTTAAAACCGTTCTGCAAAGTCAAACAAACATCTCCAATGGCCGTAGCTTCAACTCTGGAACCATTCCCGAGCCTCAGCTGGGTCTCACCCATTCTAAGCCTGCGACTTCTTGTCATCACCTGCAAATCATTGCAAATGTGAGATCCACATCCGGTATCCAATACCCAAGAAGTTGTATTAAGTGACATGTTTATTTCAATATAGAACATACCCTTTGCAGTTCCCAACTGCTCAAGATATTCCTTGCAGTTGCGCTTCCAATGACCCGGCTTCTTGCAGTAATGGCAAACATCCTTGGATTTTCCATTGTTTGAAGCCTTTGTCTTTTGCTTCTTCTCGGGCTCGACTTTCTTGGGTGGGGTAGAACGTTTCTTGCCCTTCATACTTGGCCCCTTCTTCGCAGAAGATGAGGAGCCCACCAAGAAAGCTGGCTTATCCTTCTTAAGTGTGGATTCATATGTAACGAGCATATTGACCATCTCTTCAAGGGTGGCCTCTATCTTGTTCATATTAAAATTTATCACAAATCCATCGAATGAAGAAGGAAGAGACAGAAGCAATAAATCCACATTGAGTTCATGCTCCAACACCAAATCTAGGGTCGCCAACTTCTGTATGAGCCAAATCACTCGTACCCCATGATCACGGACCGAAGTCCCTTCACGCATGCGGCACGTCATCAACTCCTTAACAGTAGCGAACCTTTCAGCCCTCGACTGAGCCCCAAAAAGTTCCTTGAGTTGCGTGTGAATGTCAGCAGCATTCACCGTGTCCTCAAATCGCCTCTGGAGTTCATCAGACATCGAGGCTTGCATATAGCATTTGGTCTTGATGTCATGGTCACACCATGCATCAAGTTTGGCCAATTCCTCCGGACTTATGTCAGCTGGTGCTTCCTTCGGAGGTGCTTTCTCTAACACGTAGAGCATTTTCTCCGAAGTTAAGACAATCTTCAACTTCCGGAACCATTCCGTATAGTTGGCGCCAGTCAATTTGTTTTGTTCGAGGATCGAGAATAATGGATTTCGCGAATTCATTGTATGAAATACTGAAAAGAAAAACAGACATATATCAATGATTGTTTAACAATTTACTAAGACATAAAATAGGCGAATTTAATTTTATGAATCTCACTCCCACTATTTTAACGATTTCACCACCCTCTAGTGAAAACGGGAAACTTTTTCCTTAGTGAGAACATGGAGTCCAATTGACAAACTTATGGTCCCGAATAATATCAGCCAACCATAATTCTCAAAAGGTAGAGCCCAATTGCTTCCAAAGCAACCCCCATGTGTTTACCTCATGTCCAATAAGGGCCCAATAATATGACGCCGTTTAAAGTGACATGTCAAGATGACCCATCAATATTAAGTTGTGATGGACGGTCGCCATGTGGATCCCCCAATAATATGAGCCGATCCCATGGGAGTTCCACCCAACTTACAACATTTGTCGATCCAATGTACAGCTTTCCGACGGACGGGCCCCCCCAATAATATGAGCCGGACCATATCCGCGGGTAGCATCACATACATTGACCGTTGATGGAAGGTGGGAACATTTAAACAAATTTAAATTTCCTTTATTTATCTTGATATAAATTTTAAATCATATTTAAAATGAGGGATTTTTAATTATAAAAATATTTGTCTCATCATATTCATTTTATTGCATGCTTGCCGGATTCACGCAATTTATGTCTAAACATGCATACAATCATAATATCAAATATTATATAGGATGATCGATTCCATTTCTAATTGACCCGTGGTTGCCAATCACGGGTCTTAGTCCAATCCTAGGTGATATGCAGTATGCAATGCAATCCTATTACATGTGCTTCCAATTTACATTTCTTCAGTCTTTATTGTCTGCTGGGCCCACCGTCTTCAAATCTTGATCTCCCACTAAATCTAATGTATTTACAATAAATAACAATGACAAGTAGGGATACATTTTTAGGGGTGGGAACGGGCTATAAACCAAGCCCACTTTTATTACATATGACATTCATATCGGGCCATAAACCAGGCCCATTAATAAAACCAACAACAATAAAAACAAAATGTAAATTCCTAACATACACCTACAAAATTGGTCATGGCAATCGATCATCCTTATCCAATAACATTTAATTCAAAATTAATTTATTGGATAACATGCAGTGGCAATTCAAATTTAAACAAGATAAAATCATATTTTATATATAAAATCTCATTTCACATATAAAATCATATTTTATCTCTATATCAAATAAAATCATATTTTATCTATAAAATCCAATTTTACAAATAAAATCATATTTTACTCAATATATCATAAGATCATATCTTATCATCAATTGTACCAAAATAATTGATTTCAAAATTCAATTTACGGATAAAACATTAAAATTTTCCAAAAATTCAAATTTATCCAAAATCAATTTTAAAATTTACGGACTCGAACAATTCGATCCGAAATCTCGTGAACCAATCAAAAACAATTTTTGACCGGACCAAAAATAAAATTTTAACATATTAAAATTAATTTTTAATAAAAATATAATTTTTCCCGCGGGCCGCCCGGGACACTCCCGGGCCGGCCCGCACCCGGGGCGCGGGCCGGGGGCAGCCCGGCTGCCCCCTTAGGGCAGCGACTATCGCTGCCCTGGAGGCGCCTGGTGCCGCCGCTGGGCGGCGCCGAGCGCCGCCCCTGGGCGGCGCTGTGCGCCGCCCTGGGCAGCGCCGAGCGCTGCCCTGCGCAGC
This sequence comes from Henckelia pumila, assembly GCF_033568475.1. NCBI lineage: Eukaryota > Viridiplantae > Streptophyta > Magnoliopsida > Lamiales > Gesneriaceae > Henckelia > Henckelia pumila. Next base: position 65,888,596 of record NC_133120.1, read on the forward strand.
GCCCTGCGCGGCGCTGGGCAGCGCACAGCGCGGCGCTGGGCCGCGCCCAGCGCTGCCCTGGGCAGCGCACAGCGCTGCCCTGGGCGGCGCACGGCGCCCCTTTTGGGCGGCGCCGTGCGCCGCCCGGGGCAGCAACAATTGCTGCCCCACCGGGCAGCGATCCAATCGCTGCCCGGGTTTTGCCCCCGAAAAAAAAAATTTTTTTATTTAAAAATATTTATTTTGTTTTCCAAAAACCGAGATTCAAAAATTTTGTACAATCGATTAATTTAATCGTTTGATCTGAGCAACCTGGCTCTGATACCACTGTTGGAAAACTGGCGGTCAGATCAATCACGATTGATACCCGGTGCAGCGGAAGTTTAAAAATTTTATCATGGAACAATTCCATGGTGTGGGTATCAACCGTTCAACGATTAAATTATTGTGTGTGTAAAATTTAAATAACAGTTATTAAATTTTACCTTCAATCTCGCAACGAGATTACTGGACACCAACAGATTTTATCTGCTCTTGTTGTCTCTCCCTGGAACCGATGAACTCCTTCAATCAGGTCCACGAATGAGGTTTAAATCCCTCTGATAGATTGCACTAGAAAATCTATCAGAAGTTTTTCTGCGAAGAGATTAAACGAATCTGATTCGTTATTCCTGACTGCGATTCAAAATCACAGACCGAAATTTCTCGGGCAGAGCAAGGAAGGGGACGGCCGATTATTACTTTGAGAGGCTAGGGTTTTCGATTTTTGCTTCTCAAAAATAATGAGCTGTTGTGTGTAATTTCTGTACTGAAATAACTTATTTATAATGCAGGCCACTAACACCTTAGGGCCCATTAGTCATAAGTTAGAGCCCGACAAGCAAAGCCCGCACGTTCAGAAATTAATATAAAATTCATCGTGACTCCGATTGATGAACCGATTTCACCAATGTGCACAGAAACCATTTCTGCACATTTTAAAGTCAAAATAAATTTTTCCTGAATCCGAATTCAGTGGTTTCCAAAAATGTCCATCCCTATGTCATTTTAAGAAATCCTACTCCCTTACTCTTATTTAAGAAGTCCAACTCCTTAGTTCATTAAATTTAACTCTTTAAATTTAACTATCTCAACGGGGATTAAAACTCCATTACACTGTGTGACCCTCAATGGTTCAGGGATACAGCTAGCCGTGGGCTCACAACTCCTTGTGACTCGGAACAACACTTTCCGACTTGCCCAACGAATCATGGTAAAGCGCCTAGCAACATCGCCCCATGATTCCCTAGGTATCACTGATAGTGCCTACAAGAACCAGTAGATTTTGGTTAGCGTACAGTACGGTCCCTTCATCCATATATCCCGATCGAATCAACAACCATTGGTATATCGAGAGTCGCTCAAGATTCGATAACTATGCAATACATCTTGAAGATCAAATTAGTGACATCGCATGTGCTACTAAGAAACCATTTCTTAAATCACATCAAGTACTCTGGCCAGAGATTTGTCACACTAATATCTCCTCAGATCGCATAGGATATCCACACTCGCAAGTATGTGGTGAATCCTTGACAACAATGCATTGACTCCTATATGTGTCGTAACTGTACCCAATCTCGACACCTGATGACCCCCATAGAGTCGGTAAACGAGTCAAAGCACAGCACTAGCATATAGAGTCTCCATGATGTTTCAAGTCGTAAGGACTAATGGTGTACAACCAAAACCGCGGACTTTATCCACTCGATAAGTGATAACCACTTGGAAAGTCCGGATAGGGTAGTTCGATTATTCATCCTATGAATATCCATTTGCATGCTTCGAACATCTCCATGTTCCCTACCAATGAAACGTGGTACTCCGCATCGCAAATGCTAGTCTCAAACTCGAGCGATCCTTATCCTTATTATCGGACGGCTCAATCGACTAGGAACGGTTTTTAGAATATACAGTGACTATAAGATGTATTTCATGATAGACATCTCCATGTTCTACCACATCTTACATACACTATAGTATATTCAAGGTCTTTATCAAAACAACAATAGTATATCACAATATAACAATATGAAGTAATATAAAGTCATTGCCATAAAATTGTAAATAATATTAAACAAAAGATTGTTTATACAAAGAGTCATCAAAGCCCATAGCCACACAGTTGGCTCACTGGGCACCCACTCTTACAGGTAGTGGATGGCCAGCTGGGATTTTGCCTTGGTCCTTAATTTATGATGTATTTTGGCTAATACATTATTCGATTTGGTTGTATAATTATTAGGTATTTACAGATTTCTTTTCTTAAGATTGTATAATATTTTATGCTTCCGCAGTTTATTTCGGTTTACTGTTTTAATTAATTTAATTTCATGCTTAAGTTCTGCTTAGTAGGTGATCTCGGTAAGGATCACTACACTTCTTTTCCTTAAACTTTTTAATTTCAAGTTTTTTTTTTGGCTTTATTAATTCAGTTTGCTTCGCAACTGCTTATATGTTCTTATGATATTAATTGTCTACCATTTCTAAGTAATACTGTGCATAAATTGAAATAGGCAAAACAACAGAGCTAGTAGAAAATAGATTCTATTCATAGATGATGTTTTACAATACATATTTCCCATTCCACAGCCATCATCCAGAAACACATCCAGGTGCCTAGCTCACTAGCAAAATCCTCCTAAAATTCTGGAGTGGCAGCAATCTTGTTTAGCATCTGAACCTCCTTCACGAGCATCAATAGAAAGACACCTTGAGAACTAAATACATCTTCAGACTTGGAGTTGCCAATTCATTTTTTATAATTTCCAAGCCGTTTATCTTCTTCTTGTAGGAGAGGAGCAGTAGCTGACTGCAAGGACTTGACCTTAGTTCTTATGGATTTTGTCTTCGCGGAAACTTCATCTTCGTATTTCTTTATATGTGCCTCCATTTTTGTTATGATATCGTAGTTAAATTAAAATGATCCTAGCATCTTATTTATAGACGATTTTTGATAATACAAAGAGTCACACATATGCTCACGTTTTCCCATGTACATTTCAGGTACTCTTAAGAATATGAAGAGACAACACGATTCCCAAAACTAGCTACCAAGAGTAATCATTAATTAATGGGGAACAAAGACGTGTTGCAGTGATAAGCTAATAAAAGAAATTTGAGAGGATCAAACTCCATCAAGTAATGACAATCGAGATTCAACTCAGAACAATAGTATGAGTCATACCAAGAATATCAGTCGAGCAAGATGATGCATTCATGCTTAGATCTCACATCTGGATCAATGAAACCTCACCCATTGAGAGGGAATGTTATACAGTTATACTAAAAAAAGGGGAAAAACTGATAAGTTATTGAAGATACAGAAACTGAAGAGTACAAGAGCAGGACTAAAGATCAGTCAAGTAATGAAGAATTCAAGGATTTCCAGAAGAAGTGAAGAAGCATTCAAGTACCGCAAAGATCAGCGCATTCAAAATAAGAGTGTCGATAATATCAAAAAGGGAGAAATTTTTGGAAACTGAACAAGCAAAAATCAGAAGTAAACTGCACGCGCTCAACGAGCAGAACCAAAGGAGAAAAATGGACAAGTTTCGGAGTTAAACTGACGATATAAACTAAGTTGACTTTTTACCGAATCTCAACCGAAGTAATGAGGTAAACTGCATTAAGTTTAAGGAACTAAACTGAATCAGTTTCACATATGCTAAATTGAATTAGTTTCTCATAATCAAACTGCCCCACAGCCAAAATCGAAGCTAAAAAATTGCTAGACTAAATCATATCTAGATTCTGCGTGATCAAGACTGAATCAACCTAACTCTTGTGGAAAGAATTTTCCGTACATAGCCGACATCGCAGAAGCCAGAGCACAACACTGTACGATCACGTCAGAGAATGTACGAGGAAAAGACAAGCTAACAGCCACTATTTGAATTTGAAAGAGTCGTTGCCCGACAAGTATAAATACGTATCAAGGGGTGCTTGAAAAAGCATCTGGATCCTTAGAAAAATATTTGTGCATATATTCAAGTTATCAGATACGTTCTAGTCGAGGAACTCAAAAGTTCACTTCAAAGAAGAAATCAAGAGCCGAAGAACACAAGCGGGCATATCAACATATCAGATCAGTAGGATCAAATTGTGCTAAGTGTTGAGTTGTAATACAAGCTTTGTAGATGTATTTATCATTTGAGGCACTGCAAACCTCGTTGTAACAAGAAGAAATCGAGGGCCGAGTTCTTGAGTCTAGGAGTTTTGGGATAGGCGATTGTGTGTAAGTCCTAGTCTTGGAGTGGACTCTTGCAAATTATTGTAATAGTAAACGTCTTCTAGAGTGAATCTTTCTGAGGTGGAAGAAGGGATGACATAGGAGATTTTGTTCCGAACATCCAGAAATAAACATTTGAGTTATCTTACTTTCAGTCGAGCACTCTCACTCACTCACTGCTTCGATAAAACCATTTAATCACAAGTTCTAATCTGTTAGTTGGCATCATTTTGCACATAATATTTGTTTTCCAATTAACATCGATACGTATGAAGGAAACGGTTCAGTTGACCAAACTCAACTGAACACAATCTTGTAGTTTCATAGGTCAATTGCAACAGTGCCAATCAGTTTGAGAAATTACTATCCACACCCAAACCGATCATATCGTTTAAGCAGTTTACCACACCCCCACAACCGATCCTATCAGTCCAAGTCTTTTTTTTTTTTTTTTTTGAAGTGATGGTCTCCTGATCATGGAGCATCTCCTCGCTTTCTCTGAGAATTCTCCAAATATGTTCGTACTCGAAAGACTTGTTATTTTTTTTTACTCATCCACTCTTCATGTGCTTTGGTTAGTATATCATTGTCACTCCAACCGCTCGCGTGATTAGTATGCCACTTACATAGATTTCACTAAACTCACTCAACAACATTTTAAAGTTAAAGAAATGTGATTTTACCTGCTTCAATTGTCTCTCGGTAGTTTCAACATGTCGATGTTTGTTTTACTCCTCTAAAATAACTAATACGTGTCTAGAAAGCTTCTTTTTTGTGCATTCTCAATCACTGGATCTGTGCTTACAAAGACTTATGACCTTGCAAGCATCTTATCTTCTTCTAGTGACCAGACAGTTCTACTTATTCTGATCATCATCTTCATAGACCGTCTCTATATTCCTACCGAGGATAATGATATCGAGTCCAAATAGAGACGAATGTGGCAGAAATTGAGACACTGGTACAGAAGACGACATTGTGAAATACTTCTCGGTGTCAACAACCTCTAATCGACCCTTTTTTATTCGTTTGAAGGGAATGTGGATGCTTCTGGATTATGAAATCCATAAGGAAGATGAGGCCCCATGAAAAATTGATTGCTCATCTTCGAAAAATATACATGAAGATACATAATATGTAGAGCTCGATAGACATTATTCATATTAATTAACAAATTTGGAGGACGCTGAAAATTATGAGGACGTTGTGGTACATATGAAATATTTGAGAAATTTTGAGATTATTGTATAGGACGAACATTGGAATTTTGAGAATATGAATTTTATTCAGTATTTGAAGAGTTCAAAAAATTCATAAAAGTTTTATTGTAATCTTCATCCATGTTGGATAAAATTATGAAGATATAAAGAAAGTGAAGAAAAATGCAGATATATATATATATATATATACATATAATTGATGAATAAAATGAAGAATTGAGAGGTATATTTATAAGAAAAAAATAGCGGTTAAAAAAAAGTATGCCATTAAATTTTAGATACAGAACGGATAAATTTAAGATACAGATTGACAAAAATTCAGACGCGGAATGAAAAAAATTTCGGATGTAAAAAGAAAAAAAAACAAAAATTAAAAAAAATATGTAAAACAACAGCAATAGGAAGAGAGATCACCACTTCTTTCTGCTGACTCTTGGGACCGCTTTATAAGAAGAAAAAAAATTAAACTCCACCCCTACAATGGGGTGTGGTTATAGAGTCGAAGTTTATAGAAATATAAACCCCCCATTGCTGATGATCTTACCTTTTAAACCGTTCCTCCTCAATCATAAACCCAAAAATAAACTTTTTATAAGCACTACTTTCAAATCACATATTCATTCCTCCATTTTAATTTACTAATTTTATTTTTAGTTTTCAATTATATATTTAACTAAACATATATTTATGATATCATTTTAATTATATGATTAATTAATCATTTGTATTATTTTTTCAATCATTAAAAAATTTTACTATATATATTAAAACAAAAAATATGGTATAATTTTTTAAAATAATTTAATAAATTTCCAAATTTTAATATTTATAATTTAAAAAAAATATAAAAAAACAATAAGGAAATTTTCTGGAAAAAACTGTACCTAATCTAAGTAAAAGAAAACAAAAAAAATTAAATTATATATATATATACACATATATATAAAAAACTGCTGATCGCGTGGCCCACACGGTCAGTAGCGTGGCGCACAAGCAGTTGCAGACACGTGCATTTTGAATGGAAAATAAGTCCATGACTGGACATGTGTTTGTGTTTCAACATTTCTACAGTAACATGGATTGTGAGAACAATTTACCAGTTTGACAAGTTTACCGACTCCATGAGGGTCATTAGGTGACGAGATTGGGTGTAGTTTCGACATACCTAGGAGACAGTTTATTTTAGTTGAAGATTCATCACTCGCCTACAGGCGTGGATATCCTATTTGATCTGAAGAGATAATAGTGCGTGGAGTTTCTGGCCAGAGAAAGATATGTGCTTTAGGAAAATGAATTTTTGTAGTTGTACATGCGATGTCACTATGTATCTTCTGATATATTTAACATGATTATCGAATCTCGATCAACTTTAGATATACCAATGCTTGAAGATTCGATCAGGATATATGAGATGAAGGGATTGTATTGTACTATAATCATTGTCGATTGGTTCTTGAAGGCACTATCAGTGATACCTAGGGAATCGTGGGGTGATGCTAAAAGATGCTCTTACAATGATTCGATGAATCCAATAAAAAATGAGTTCGGACGTTCTATAATGAGTTGATGGATAGAATGGGGCTAATTGGGGTGAGCCCACATAAAGGATAATGTCCTGAATCACAAGGAGTTGTGAATCCACGGCTAGCTGTATCTCATAACCATTGAAGGTCACACAAATATTGGTTTTCTTGTTTCTCTTGAGATAGTCATTTCAAGGATTTGAATTTGGCGAAAATAATTTGAGTATCAAATGTAATTGTTGGAAAATTATATTTTGGTGTTAAACCGTTAAAATGACAAAAATATGTAAATGCAAAAATAAAAAATATATGTGAAGTCAACAATCCAAAAACTTAAATGTATATATATGAATGGACTAGACGACTGAAATACTCAAAAGACCAAGACTAGATATAGTTGAGTATTTGATGACTGGAATATACGACTGAACTTAGCACCCTGACTGAACCTTAACTCGAAGTTATACTCGACTAGTCAAGGATGCACAAACTGGACAGACCACAACTGAAGCAAAGGACATCTGACATATTTCAAGAAATATTCAAAGACCGCCAGTTGTCTCCAGAAACATTCCCAACATATTCAGTATACTTCAGAGTTAGCAGTTAGCCATTTTTCGATAAAACCCTCCGCACACTATATATGCCGCAACATTATCAGCACAGAGTTGTACTATTAGTCGTAAATCATCTACGTGGACTAAAAAACAAGGCAACGGATATTTTTGTGAGGAAGAGATACTTTTGAATTCATTTATGATGATTGCAACAAGTGGTATCAGAGCGAGGGTCTTTCTTGCTTTGAACATATATTTAAAGAAGCCTACCTTTAGTAAGTTACCAATGTTCTCAGAGGAAGATTTTGACGGTTGGAAGATACAGATGCAAGATCATCTGGCCTCTCAAGATGATGACATGTGGTATGTCATCACTTATGAGCAAATACAATAGTTTCCATTAGCCGTTGAGCTCCTAAAATGATATAGAAACATAGAAGTGAATGGACAATTGAAGACATAAAAAAGGTAAATCTAAACAATGTTGCAAAAGATATTCTCTATAAGACCCTCGACAAAACTAATTTAGCAAGATTAAGATGTGTAAAATCGCGAAGGAGATATGGGAGAAGCTTATCCAACTGTGTGAAGGAAATGAACAGACAAAGGAGAACAAATTGTCTGTGGCCACTCAAAAATTTGATAACATCAAGATGAAACCAGGAGAAACGATAACTGAATTTGATGAATGAGTAAGCAACATAGTCATAGAATTGAATGGTTTGGATTGGCTAAAGTCTACTCCAACCATTAAGTGGTACTGAAAGTAATGAGAGGTTTTCCCAAGTATTGGGATGTGAAAACAATGGAAATGCATGAATCTAAGGACCTCAACAAGCTATAATTTCATGACCTCTTTGTAGGACTTTTTGATCTCTCATTTTCTTGAAAGATCTTCTATCATCTTTTTGTATCTTCTTCTCGATCGGTTGTCTCTTTTCATCATTTCTTGGTCTGTTGCAATTTGAAATAAAGTGGTCTTTCTTGCCACAGTTAAAACATGTAGGACCACTGTCTGTGTGGTCTTTTTTGTTGTAAGGTTTGGAAAATTTTATTGATTTTTGCGCACAAATTTACCAAAATTTTGACAAAGAAAGACATGGCCTCATTTCTTATTCTCCTGCAGTCTTCTTTCTTGAGGCCTCCTCGACCGGTGAGCATGCAACGATCGCGGTGAGAGCTTTAGTTGGTTGAGAAGTTGTGGGCTCCTCTTCCATTATGTAAATTTCAAACTCATAGGCCTTGAGATCAGCGAAGAGGTCGTGAAATTCAAGCTTTCTTAGGTCCTTTGTGTAACATCCCCAAAACTCGAGGATACTACTTAACTAACATTTTTTAAAACTTAATAAAGTGCAAAAAAATAAAAACTTTCAATTAAAGGAATTGTGCATCAAACAACGGTACTGAAAACATTCACAAAAGTTTGCCATCATGCAAAAAGAAAATAAATGGTTTTCTCCTCAACTATTCTTTAAAGATGCACAAAAAAAATGTTCCTCTAACAGCGCGCGTGTGCATCATCCCTCGTCGGACCGGATACTCCGCTTCTTGTCCCTCGACATACTCGTCGATAACATCATTAAAATCATCGCCACCTGCACCATTTAGTATAGTGATTCTAAAAACCCAGCAAAAAACTTACATTTCATAGCTAATACATAATAAAACGTAATACACAAGCTTAATTAAATAAAAACATCATGCATAAGAACATATATCATAAAATTCTTCATTTAGGGTGATGAAATACATGCAATTTTGGCAACCATCATAATGAGCATATTGGGTTCCACTGATCACGGTCGTTGTACAACAAGCATATAACATATTGGCCTTGGCCACTTAAACTTTAATTCTTTAGAAAGGTCTTCTCCGGAGCTCATCCCAGGGCGTCAGTCCTGTATTTTCATCTCGTGAGCACATCATTTGGAAATACCCTCTCCAGAGCTCATCCCGAGGCACCAATATCATATTGCCACCACAAAAACACATACAACATCAAAATATTTTCATGCATCATCATCATCATCATCATCATCATCATCATCATCGTAAACTTCTTCATAAAATATTTTCATCAAATCATGCTCTTTAAATCTTTCGTACACAAAATTATGCATGCTAAGATGAGATAAAATTAAGCACGCCTCTAACATTTCATGTCGTTGATAAGAACATAGTTTAGTGAAGAAATATGCCATATAGATGCGTTACATAGCCAAAACGATCCATGTGAGTCGTTTCGTCCATTCCGAACATCAAAATTTGAAATTTTTTCGATAGAACATCTTAAAAATACTTAAAATACCTTAAAAAATCATGAACTTGGATTTAGGATCTCAAACACTCGTAGTGAAAATTTCTGGACAGAACACTTCTCGCTAGGGCAGAAAAATTTTCCACCTCAGCACAGGCTCGCACCCCAGTGCGGCCCCCTTGCCCCTAGGTGCAAGAAATTCACGCCTGGGCGCGAGGCAATCTTTTTGGGGTTTCCAGGCAGGTCGGTGTTGCGCGAACTCGACCATAAACCCTTCCCAACTTTCCATTTTTATCCCCTTAGACTATTTTTTGAGAAAATACGCACTCACACTTGAAAAGGACGATTACACGCCAGAAAAAGTTTCAAAACACGAAGAGAATCCATCAAATGATCAAACTTACAAAAGTTTGATTCAAAACTTTGCATCAAACATACTCACATCAAAAATTCTGACTTTAACATCTCTCTCATAAACCTTAAAATATTTTACACCAAAACATCAAGAACGAATCAAGCTTCATGAATCGACATCATATTCTTAAAAACTCTCATGAATCATGCGTTATACAATACATACAAATCAATACACATAAATTTTCATACAAAAATACCTATACTCTTGATTGGTGGTTTAAAAATATTTAAAAATTTCCTGATCGTTGTAGTTTGGCTTTAACCTGTACTTTGGGAGCGATCTAACCTCGAACAACAAAGAACAGAGATCTCAACCTAGCTTTTTGATGCAGATTTTTGAACGTGAAGGGGGAGAGGGAGAACGTGGGTAGCGCAGAGAGAAATAATGAGGAAGAGAATTGAATGCCCTTTTGGTTTGTAACTAATGGGCTTGAAAGTTGGTCCACTAGTTGCAAACACAAACTTTAAAATTTTTTTTCCACAATTTAAAATTATAGTTAAACATGCTTTTTAAAATAAAAATTGCACCAAATATTAACTTAAATGCCATAAAGTATTTTCTTATACAATTGTGTGAGCTTTTCCTAGATCTCCTTGGCGGTGGTGCAAGTTTTGATATTTCTAAACATGTTCTTATCCAGCGTATTGTACATAATATCTTTGGTCACACTGTCAAGGTTGGCCTTTTTTGTCCTCGGTGGTCCAATCAAATCTATGTTTCTCCACCATTTGAGGTTCACCTCTGGAAATGGCCACTGTAGGGTTGGCTTTAAGGATCATCATGGGTCCATCAATGATGACATACCACATATCATCATATTGTGCAAAGAGATGTGCCTGCATACGCATTTTTCAATCGTCATATTCTTCCTTAGAGAACATAGGACTCTTGTTGAATGAAGTAATGATTTGAGTATAAAAGAGTAGCAATCGAACTCTGATACCACTTGTTGAAATCGAAAATGTGTGTAAAGGGGGTGAATAAAAAATTATTTTCTTTTAAAATATTTGACCGATCGAGTAAGTGTTAACCAACTAGACCAAAGTTTCTCTACGTGTGAAAACACTTGAACCACAGATTGTCCGGAAACAGTTCATCTATTTTCAAAGGGTTTTATACTCAACTTCAAACGTATATCAACAAGATAAGTAATGCAGTAAATAAGGGACATAAGAGATATGAAAGTTTGAAGGCTGAATCTTTGTACGTTTCTCCTTCTTCCATTTAGAAAATAATATACTAGAAGACTTTGATTTTACAAATCTTGTAACAACCCACTCCAAATTTAGGACTTATACACTACCTAATTCGGAATTCCTAGTTCACAAAAAAGATAAGAATATAAATCCTATCAACTCAAAAACACAAACACAGTAGCAAATGTTTGAATCCTTATATCCAAACTATCAAACTCTTCTTTGAAAGCTTTCTGTCTCAAGCGGTCGAGGAGCTTGAAAAACCCTTAGTTGATCCTTGAAGATCGGATATGTTTCTAATAAACGAGGTGTAACGCCACAAAATTATCTTAATTCTTTTTATTTGAGATAATCAGAGATTTTAGAAGTCGAGAGCCGATTCGATTATGATCAGGGACTAGAATGCAATTTTTGGAATTTTTAGGGACTAAAACGCAATAAATGAATTTATTAGATATTTAAGCATGTATTTGACTCATTCTTCACTTCATCCCCTTCCTCCATCTCGCCTCCCACCATGGAAATCGCCCCTTTAATTTTCCAAGCTTTGGGATTTCCATTTTTGATCAATCCGTCTGATAGAATTGATTTCTGACTGGATATCTAGGATCACAGCAACGAGTGCTCCGTTTGAAAGTAAGTATATCTTAATTCTGAGAAGTTGAATTTTTGGACGTTGTTAGAATTGATTTATATTCGAAGATGATGATTATGAGATAGCTGTGATAGTATATCTAAGACGGTTCGAAGATCTAACGACGATCGGAATTGATATGAATTTTCTAGTTATTTTCGGAAATTGGAGTTTTAAGATGTGTTGGGATTGGATTGGAAATGATATGAATTGATTGAATTGAGTTTATTGAAATGATATATTGTTGTCTGCGTTTCCGGTTTGATCAGTTTATAGCCGTTATGCCGTCAGTTTGAGTTTTGGATATCGTTGCGATGTTTTGATCGTATCGAGTTTGATTGAGCTTTTGATGTCGATATTGATCCTTATGACTTCTTCTGATAGATTGAAGTGAAGTCAACAGAGTTGCGAGATAGCAGCTTTGGTCAGTTTGGAAGATTGAAGTCGGTACAATATCGATTTTCTTATTTATCGATCAAAGAAGTTTGATTGAGTTTTGAATGAATTGATTGGATATTGATTATTATCCTAATTGTTGATTTTCAGATTGAAGTATCTTCGAAATGAATAAGGTAAAAGACGGCTTAGACTTGAATGGAACGATTAACTCGAATTAGACTGGATTCAAGTGTTCCAAAGAAATCATATACTTGCATGATTGAATGCTTATTTGAAATCATGATTGAATGCTTAGTTGAAATCATGATTGAATGCTTATTTGAATTGGTTATTGAATTTATGATTGAATGCATGAGATGACATATGCATTCATATTGAGCCGAATGATTATTTGTTTGAATTAGACGATCTGGTGATTATAGTTGAGTGACCTTGTAGGCGAATTACTACATGTGCGGAAATAACTCTCTATAATGCTCCGGAGTCTAGAGGATTAAAATATGCCTCGTCCACCTCGAGAGGGTAGTCGGTGTGATTGTTGGATATTTTAACCTTGGGATCCCAAACCGAAGAAAGAAAGAAAGAAGAATTCCATTTGATTATCTGAGTCTGATAATCCAGAAGTTTTACAGACATGCATATCATTTTAATTCAGTACTTGAATGAGTTACTTGAATTATATCTGAAGTTGATATACGAGGTGAATTGATGCATATCATGTTTGATATGTTTATTTGATATAGCATGTTGTCTCTTTTTCTGGGAATTGTATTCTCACCGGATTATCCGGCTATTGTCTTGTTTTTGTATGTGTGCATGGCAACAGGTGGGGCAGGACCGAGTCAGAGACGACAAGGATAGATTGAGATCGAAGATTAAAAGTGAGACTTCGGTTTAGAACGGAAGAGCATGTCAATCTAGTCTTTTGTTTTAGGTTGTATTTGTGTCGAACCTAGAACCGATGCATGTTCTCTTCGACGAAGAAATGTATAACTCTAGAACTATCATGTATGTTGAATGATGTTTAAGCATGGTTGCATGTTGTTGTTTATGAACTATGATAATCTAGATTGAGTTGAATTGATGATTGGAATAGAAGTGCATGTTCTGAATTTTTTAGATTTTCTGGGCAGACCATGCGCTCGATCGCACGAGTTCGTGGGATCGAGCGCGGCCCCTTTTTATTTGAGGTAGTAGACTCAGCATTTTGGTGCACTCGATCCTGGCTTTTTGTAGGATCGAGCGCGGCTCATATTATTTTCTCGGCAGAGAGTTTCAAAATATGGTGCGCTCAATCCTGGACTTTTATAGGATCGAGCGCAGCACTGTTCATCAAAAAAATAATTTTTTTTTATTTAATGTCTTATATTTTGGCCTTTGATTGATTATCGATAGGACTAACTCTTGATTAGATGATTAGAATCGGGGTCTCACATTAAGTGGTATCAGAAAAATAAGTTTCTGGATTTTATTTCTAGAAGTGAGCGGGGTAGATCGAGTCCGCTTGAGTTTAATTTCTCGCATGTGATTGATTAATTTTATGATTGAAGAATATGCGAGCATGCTTTATGATTGAGAATTATTTGAATTACTTGGATATGTGATTTAAATTTTAAAGCATGAATTAATTGAGATACGAACTGTTTCGGGTTACTGGTTACATTGGATACTCTTGAGATCGAATGAGTATGTCGAGCTGAGGTTGTTGGACACCAGATAGATGTATTTGAGATGTTGTGTCCTAATCCTCTTGAATAAGATTTTCTACTCGGCAAGTTTTGAACAGGATTCAACTAGTAGCGAACCCGATTGTACAAAATTGTTCTGTGACTGGACTAATGGATTTCACTCCGACACTGATGGAAGAATTACTGATGAGATTTCAGTCTGTTAACCCTTCAACTCTGAGGAGTTCTGAGAATGAGTTTGGGTGTGAAATCTGATTAGAGAAGATCGATCATTTGTTTGATTCTTTAGACTACACCAACGAATGACGGATTCAGTTAGTTGGTTACCAACTGCAAGACATTGCAAAAAGTTGGAGGTTATCGAAGAAGAAAGCCTTAGGGAACAAGGTTTGGTCGTGTTGTGGAGTTGTTTAATCCGAGTTTCTGCGATAGACTTTAGTACTTGCTTTTACCAAGGATTCACAGACTCTAACTGCTCCTGACGATGACGAAGCAGGTAACTGTTTGATTTTAGTCTTTCGAATCTTTTGCTGTTAGATATTGATGCAACTTTTCTTCTTGTGGAGAAGTGAGATTGATGCTTCCTCTACTTTTGAGTAACTGAATTAGTTGCAATAAGTTTAGTTCGAAATTGTGAATTTTGTTTCAATGGGAGTTGATTGTACTGAACAGTACTATATTCGGTTATCAGTTTTTGATTATATTATCGATGTAGTATATTAACCGAGTACAGGGCAACCGAGGTTGATTTCAGATTGTTGCCAGATTCGGATCCGAGATGATAGACGAATGGATTTTTCCTCCGGTAAGAATTCCTGAATTAAGAATTCCTTCTTGTAGTTTGTCGATTACCGTTTGTTACAGAAAGGTGCGGATGAATGTTTGAGGTATGCAGATGATGTCTTCAATCAGCCGTGTTGATTGATTCAACAGAGTTGTTGAGTTTGCTGATGTTGTTCTAGTTGAGATTCTAGATTTGCCTCCGAGTGAGAGGATGGGTTCAGTATTAATTTTAGATCAGACATCATCGACTGATAATCTGAAGGGAAGAGGTTTCAGAGATCGAATTCGGAATGAGGTACGACCGATTTGAATTTTTATCGTACATATTGAATTGGAATTGCATCTGCAATGTTTATGAGTCCTTTGAACCGAATCTTTCAGAGATTTGTAGATAAGTTGTGAGACCCCGTTTCTGATCTTCTATTCTCGAATAATTAAACACAATCAATCACGAAGAGCCGCATAAAATCGAATCAAATTTTTTTTTTTTTTTTTTTAGAAGAGAGCCTCGCGCCCGCGCGAGATATCGTCTCGCGCGTGCACAGGAAAAAGGTCCAGAGGCTCGCGGAATTGCTCGCGCCCACGCGAGGGGAGTGCTCGCGCGCGGGCAAAACTTCCAGAGCCCCTCTAGGCTAGCCGCGCGCGCGCGAGGTCTAGCCTCGCCCGCGCGCAGGCCGAACGAACAGAAACCTGGAAACGCTGGAAAAATCAACCAAGATCAATTCCGATCAATTCTAAACTCAAGAACACATATATATCAACATTTAGAACATACAATATTCTATGTTCTGCCCAAAAACAAATAAAAAGTTTGACGATAGGGTCATTCGACAAATCAAATAAATTCGAGTTTTCTATACATAATTCAAGACATGAAATATCATCAACCCTATAAAGCAAGATTGCTAAAAGGACAAATTTCTACACGGTGTCTCAATCTATCACTTCCAACTCGATCTAGCCATGCTACTTGTGACTCGATCCTGCCCCACCTGCCATCAAGTACACATACAAACAAAACGACAGCCAGATAATCCGGTGAGAATATAATTTCCAGTAAAAGAGACAAATAAAGCAATTTCAAATAATATTACAATTCATGCTATATAAAACAACGAGCCAATTAATTCAAAAAGGCATATCAGCTATCAATTCGAAATGCATTAGAATGCAATGCATGACTTCAAAACTCGGGATTATCTAATCGGATAATCGAATATCAATCGGTACTCGGTTGGGATCCCAGGGTCAAGTTTTCATGAACAACTCACCGACACACCCATTCGGGGTGGATGTCGCTCAACTCAGACCCCTAGACTTTAGAGCAACTATAAGAAGCATTCTAGCAATTGGAAAAACTCGAAATCCAAAGCCACTTCAATATAGCTCCCTAAATCGTCTAAATTCAAAACGAATCAAATCTTCGGCTCAAGATGTATGCAAATGAAACTAAACTCATTCCATTTAAAATCAAATAATTCGAAAAGAATACGAGTATGTGATTTCTTTCGGGCACTCGAATTAATTCAAATTCGAGTTAATCGTCTCGTTCATTCAATCATCGTCTTTTTACCTTTTCAAGTTCGTCGAGGATTCAAGTCTGAAAATAACAACGAACTCAATCAATATCGAATTGAATCAAAACAAGCCAAGCAAGAAGTTAAATACTATACCGTCTTCAATTCTCGAGACGATTCAACTCCCAAGTTCGATCCAAACCCGAATCTTTCAACTCAAATCTGAAATGTTGAACATACGGATTCTATATCAATCTACTAATTCAAACAAACCCGGAAATCAAACCGAAACAAACAACCGATAATCCAAAACTCGATTTCGACGGCATAACGGCTATAAACGGTCAAACCAAAAATCCTCAACATCATCAAACCATTCCAAACAACTCATATCATCTTCCAATCCATCAAAACACAACCAAATCCAACAAAATCCAAAGACCCATTTTCGAATTTAAGCCTAAAAATTCATATAAAATCCAAACTTCGTTCTTTTTCCAAACCGACTTCGAATACACGATCTATGCTAGCTCATGAACAACATACTCAAAAATTATCAAATTCTGACAACCCAACAAAAATCAAAGTTCATGGATCATAGCAAAACTTACGTCCAAACGAAGCCTTCGTTGCGGTGATCGAGAATCTCAACTCAAATCTGAAATCTGACGGTCGGATTGAGCGAATCGGACGGAAGAAGAAGCTTGGAGAATCGTTCATGGCTTCTCTCGGTTATAGGCATGATGGAGGGAGAGGGAAGGAGAGAGGAGTGAAGGGATGGTGATGGGTAGATATTATATATAACAATTAATATAATAATCTCCATTGACTAGTCAACCGGTTTAATTGCAATTCGGTCCCTAAAACTCCAAATTAAATCGACTAAATCCCAGCTCAATCAATCTTCATTAATTCCAAAATAAATAATAATCGACTCTGCTAAACTCGAAATAATTAATTTCAGGATCTTACAATTCTCCCCCTCTAAGAATCGATTTCGTCCTCGAAATCAAAGCAGTTCCATCTCATAGAAAACAAGATAGAGTTCGAAGACTGCTAAAATAACTCTTCTCCCAAAACAACTCTGAAATCGCGGTTCTAATCAAACTCCGCTTCCTGCACCGTTTTTTTAAATCCGTATCGGCTTAACTGCACAAACTCATCTGAAACGGTTCCGCTAAGAAGCTGCAACTATAATCGGTCAACTCTGAATCGATTGTCTCAAACAAAACTAGCGACACATCAATTTTTGTCTCAACAACAAGAAAAAATATGTGAATCGGCAACAAAAGACGTGAAGCCCGTCGAAAATACCCAAAGAATATGGAAGATTAAAGTAGTGGAAAACAAGGAGAACTGAAGGAGTAAAAGTCAGTAGGCGAGATCGCCTAAATCCTTTAGAATCTCAAAGGAGCTCGAGAGTTCATCGAGACAGTTCTCTCTCTTATTATTACTGCCACAACCTCTAAAAGGAGAAATCTTCTTAATTACTCGGCCTCCCTGAACATAAGTACAGAGATCTGCGTCGGAATCCGAGTAATTCGTTTATTCTTATTCTTAAGTCATCTTTATCTTAGACAGGAAAACTACATTCGTCTATCAAAACTCGAATCAAATCTGATCCAAAGTCAGGGAACTCAAAAAATCATCCCAATTCGATTGAGATTCTCATTGCTTCTCGTACAACTCATTTACAACAACTGATACAGATAAACTCATCTGATAGCGGTTGTACAGAAACTTCGCAAAAGATGGAAAATCCATCCAGCTAGTGCCAAAATCAAGCACTACAGCTCAGCATATCCTCTTAAAGTCTATATCGCTTTTTCTTGGCTGTCCGTCGTTCTGAGGACAATAAACTGAACTCGATAATAATCCAACAACAAAGTCTCTTAAAGACTGAGTTCAAGGTGAGAGTTAACTCAAAATCTCGTTCTGAGAGGACAGACCTTAACAAGTTAACTATCTGAAAATTCTCCTGACAAAAATTCCAAACATATTGTCGTGTCTGAAATCCATTCTGTACGGAAACAGAAGTCGACTACAGTCATATCTCGATTATAGTCAGATAGCATCTCCAAATCAAACAGTTCTATACCTCCGTGACCACATGTCGAACGCTCCCAATTCCATTCTGCACGGATAAAACGGCGAAAAAGTAAAACAATCTGAAACTCTTTCTGACCAAATTGTCAACATTGGGTCGAGTCTGGAGTTCATTTCATACGAAAAAAATAGTAGCAGATTCTGTAATCGGTCTAATAGTTCAGCTGACTACTAATTTCCCGACTGAACAATAGCTTCGGAAAGGTAATCGTTGAAAAATAATCTTCTTTACAATCTAACAATAGCTGTACCACAGACAGTCGGTTCTTTAATCCTCTGAACATCTTTCGGTCGTCTGAGAGAATAATGCATAAGTGCAAAGTGCAAATATCAAGGTACTATGTCTCAATCAAAATCTCTGACACGACAAAACAATTACACAAAACTGAGGTATTGTCACTGTCCTGAAACCCAGCTTGTGTCCAGTACTGACTCTTTTTTAATAAATTCTTCAATTCAAATCTGTTTTCTGCGCTATCTCCATCTTCTAATTCAATTCTGGTTCAGTTCGGATAAAAGAATTCTGATAAACTTCCTATTTGTTCCAGACTCTAAAACAGGAGTGCAACATTCATCGGTCGGTGAAGTCAAGGATAGTAGATAAAATAAGAACATATCCATCGGCTCAAGAGAATAACGGTAGTAGATAAAATAATAATAGATCATTCTGTTCCAACTTCAGTCGCTGCACTGTTCTACTTCAAATCATACTGTAATTCACCATCAGATTCTACATCATATCCAATCTGTACCTCAATCTCAAAATCAGTTCGGTTGCGAAACTCATACTCTGACTTCACAGTTCAACAAAAAGACTTCGAAAATTTCACTGGAGATAAAGATGCCCGATCTAACAGCAATAAGATCACTGTCAATTCAATATCACAAAAAGGATGTTGATCCTCGAACTGCTCCATTTGCTACCATGACTGAGCTATCACAGATTTCTTCTGAATAAGAATACCTCCAGAATCTAGATAAGAAAATTCAATGCACTGAAGATCATCAGTACAGAGGAAATAAGAATTACTAGAGCTCTGGTCGATCTCTTATTCATGCCAAACAAACTGATCTCATAAGATTTGGTTCAGATACAAGTGCTTTCTCTAGAGTTAGATGAGAAATCGGCTCCACGACGATAAGAATCTCTCGAAAATCTGCTATAGAACTCAAAATCTTCAATTCTCAGGTACATATGTCGGTTTGGCTTCAATCAAAACAGCTTCGGTCTTGCAATGATCACAGAAATTCCAGCTCTAGAATTAAATGATCAAGGAAAGGACATCTCGATACAATCAAAATTCAGACTTCAATAGTAAAGCATGCCTCGTCTCGGCACAAAATTCTGTAAGACCATTCTCCAATACTCTGTATGAACATTACTATTCTTCGAACAGAACCGAAAAGATTGATAAGAATTTCTAATTCCATCTAAATATCTCTGATATATTCAGTTCAAAAGATCTACAATACTGTAGACGAGTTTCTTTTCAAACGGTACGACTATACTCCAAAGAAATCATACCTCGATCCAAGTCCAGTCTTCAATATTACTTTCCATCAAACTCTCAGTTAATGATGTCTGATTTCAAGTCATTGCTGAGTCTAACCTCATGACTCAGAGGTAATCCAGAAATCTCATCTGGATGATAACAGCAACTCTCTAACCACTGGTTTATCAACCAAATCAGGCTAGTTTCTAGGACATCAGTTGAACAAGAGAATTCCTCTGCAAAATTTTGAAATCAGAAGGTCATTCGGCAGATTAACTAACAAGGAATCCTGGAATCGAGAATCCTTACCGGAGGATTTCCGTTCGTCTATTGACTCGGATCGGAATCTGTCGACTTCCTGAAACAAATCCACCGTAGTCTTGTACTGGATAAAGAAACTAACAACCAATCAAATCAAAATCTGATAACTGATGTACGATATTGCTCAGTTATAATCAAACCAAAATCTCAATCAAATCAGAATCTGAAGTACAATACTGTTCGGTTCCAACTTATCCCATCAATTCAAAGAATTGCAACTACGGATAATCAAAATTCAACAAACCGAGATGCATTAATAAATATCAATAAGAAGAAATATAAGGTGTGTAATCGATCATATCAGAATAAGAAGAGAAACCATACTCTACTGATTCCTGCAGTCGTCATCGGTGAAAACTAAGTTTGATCCTCGATAAGAGTGCAACTAGAATTTGTTGCCTCAAAGATTGATTCGTCATAAGGTTGAGTTCTCCAAGATTCTGTTATTGCGGCCGAAAGGAGCAACTGAAACGGCTTGCATCTCTGTCAGAGCTGACTACAAAAGGAATTCCTCTTCGAAGATCTCTCGATAATATTATGATGACGAACTCTGGCAAAGTGTCCGAGCTGATGACAGAACTGACAGCATCTTCCCATGACAAGGCACTGCTCAATGATTTCCCAAACTGCTTCCGCTTCGATTAAAGATGATTTCTAAGTCCCTCTAATTTTGATCAAATGATGAAAAGGAATCTGTCGAAGAGATTCGGATGGAGGCGGATTCCAAAAAAAAAATGATCGAACCTTGATTCCCTAAAGCTCTCTTCTCCAATTCTACCAACTTTTATCAATTCTCTAAGTTGGTACCACACTAACCGAATTCTCCGGTCATCTGTGTAGTTCAGAGAATCACCCAACTTATCGATCTCTTCTATTCAACTTCTACATCAGATAACGTTCTCGGTACTCTTCAAAATTGGTAATACAAACGACTAAAACATCCTCGGTAGTACTCCCATCGATGTAAGTGTGACATCTATCATTGCAATAGTGGTACGATCTAGATCAGTCGAAGGAGTTATTACTGGTTGTCGTCTGCTAAAATTCTTCAGGAGACAATTCTGATATTCAGTATGAAAAGGATACCAAATATCCATCTCAACATTCGGCGTTCCACATCTCTGTTTGATAAGTTCAATCAACTACAGGTTACTGAATTTCGGATCTCAATCGGATTCTAATTCACATCGCAAACAATCTTTGATCTGCTAGCTCAAGCAGATGGTGGAACTCGGGTCCGAAATAAAAAAATACAGTTCATATTTAAAGTAATTCATGCTTTAAATTTTAAATCACATAATCATGTAATTTCAAGTAACTTACAATTAATACAGCATGCTTCCAATCAAATCAAGTAATCGTGATTCGAAAATTAAATCACAACTCATGTAATTCAATTAATTCAAGAATCAATAAATCATGCTCGCAAGTATTTAAATAATCATTTAAATAAATCAATCACATGCGAGAATTCAATTCATGCGGACTCGATCTACCCCGCTCACTCTAGTTCAATACCAAGAATCTTATCTCTCTGATACTACTTAATGTGAGACCCCGTTTCTAATCTTCTATTCTCGAATAATTAAACACAATCAATCACGAAGATCCGCGTAAAATCGAATCAATTTTTTTTTTTTTTTTTTTAGAAAAGAGCCTCGCGCCCGCGCGAGATATCGTCTCTCGCGTGCGCAGGCAAAAGGTCCAGAGGCTCGCGGAACTGCTCGCGCCAGCGCGAGGGGAGTGCTCGCGCGCGCGGGGGCAAAACATCCAGAGCCCCTCCAGGCTAGCCGCGCGCGCGCGAGGTCTAGCCTCGCCCGCGCGCAGGCCGAACGAACAGAAACCTGGAAACGCTGGAAAAATCAACCAAGATCAATTACGATCAATTCTAAACTCAAGAACACATATATATCAACATTTAGAACATACAATATTCTAAGTTCTGCCCAAAAACAAATAAGAAGTTTGACGATAGGGTCATTCGACAAATCAAATAAATTCGAGTTTTCTATACATAATTCAAGACATGAAATATCATCAACCCTATAAAGCAAGATTGCTAAAAGGACAAACTTCTACACGGTCTCTCAATCTATCACTTCCAACTCGATCTAGCCATGCTACTTGTGACTCGATCCTGCCCCACCTGCCATCAAGTACACATACAAACAAAACGACAGCCAGATAATCCGGTGAGAATATAATTCCCAGTAAAAGAGACAAATAAAGCAATTTCAAATAATATTACAATTCATGCTATATAAAACAACGAGCCAATTAATTCAAAAAGGCATATCAGCTATCAATTCGAAATGCATTAGAATGCAATGCATGACTTCAAAACTCGGGATTATCTAATCGGATAATCGAATATCAATCGGTACTCGGTTGGGATCCCAGGGTCAAGTTTTCACGAACAACTCACCGACACACTCATTCGGGGTGGATGTCGCTCAACTCAGACCCCTAGACTTCAGAGCAACTATAAGAAGCATTCTAGCAATTGGAAAAACTCGAAATCCAAAGCCACTTCAATATAGCTCCCTAAATCGTCTAAATTCAAAACGAATCGAATCTTCGGCTCAAGATGTATGCAAATGAAACTAAACTCATTCCATTTAAAATCAAATAATTCGAAAAGCATACGAGTATGTGATTTCTTTCGGGCACTCGAATTAATTCAAATTCGAGTTAATCGTCCCGTTCATTCAATCGTCGTCTTTTTACCTTTTCAAGTTCGTCAAGGATTCAAGTCTGAAAATAACAACGAACTCAATCAATATCGAATTGAACCAAAACAAGCCAAGCAAGAAGTTAAATACTATACCGTCTTCAATTCTCGAGACGATTCAACTCCCAAGTTCGATCCAAACCCGAACTTTCAACTCAAATCTGAAATGTTGAACATACGGATTCGATATCAATCTACTAATTCAAACAAACCCGGAAATCAAACCGAAATAAACAACCGATAATCCAAAACTCGATTTCGAC
This sequence comes from Henckelia pumila, assembly GCF_033568475.1. Taxonomy (NCBI): domain Eukaryota; kingdom Viridiplantae; phylum Streptophyta; class Magnoliopsida; order Lamiales; family Gesneriaceae; genus Henckelia; species Henckelia pumila. The sequence continues at coordinate 65,911,951 of NC_133120.1, forward strand.
GGCATAACGGCTATAAACGGTCAAACCAAAAATCCTCAACATCATCAAACCATTCCAAACAACTCATATCATCTTCCAATCCATCAAAACACAACCAAATCCAACAAAATCCAAAGACCCATTTTCGAATTTAAGCCTAAAAATTCATATAAAATCCAAACTTCGTTCTTTTTTCAAATCGACTTCGAATACACGATCTATGCTAGCTCATGAACAACATACTCGAAAATTATCAATTTCTGACAACCCAACAAAAATCAAAGTTCATGGATCATAGCAAAACTTACGTCCAAACGAAGCCTTTGTTGTGGTGATCGAGAATCTCAACTCGAATCTGAAATCTGACGGTCGGATTGAGCGAATCGGACGGAAGAAGAAGCTTGGAGAATCGTTCATGGCTTCTCTCGGTTATAGGCGTGATGGAGGGAGAGGGAAGGAGAGAGGAGTGAAGGGATGGTGATGGGTAGATATTATATATAACAATTAATATAATAATCTCCATTGACTAGTCAATCGGTTTAATTGCAATTCGGTCCCTGAAACTCCAAATTAAATCGACTAAATCCCAGCTCAATCAATCTTCATTAATTCCAAAATAAATAATAATCGACTCTGCTAAACTCGAAATAATTAATTTCAGGGTCTTACATGAGTTCTTGAGTATTCTTATCGATGAATCTTTTATCCTTCGAAGAGCCGTATTGATCTTTCAGATTCTTTAAGAATTGTTCGCAGATTTGCATGCCGATCAATTATGCTATTCTTCTGACGTCTGAATCTTGTTGAGACCGAGTTGTCTTTTCCTCGATCTTTTCTCTAGGAAGATGGAATTTTATTGAATACCTCAAGACTAGAGCTGCTATGAATTGATCTGGATCGACGTCTTTATCTGAATTTGAAGATTTTTGGATTTAGAGAATTCTATCGCGAATCCTTTGAAGAATTCTTATTGTTGAGAAGACGATTACTCAGCAGATTATGTTATTCTGTTTAGATTGTATCTTTGAGACCAGTTCTTATTGAATTGAAGGATAGATTGATCAGTACCTCAATATTATTGATTCTTCGGTATTGATGACCTTTCGGTGCTTTGCACTCCTTATTGAGAGTTGAGACTTATTCTTGTTCAGAAGAACTTCTTGTTATCTTGAGCATCGAAGAAGTTGAAGACGCTCGAGATGCAATGTTAGTTTCCGATTTGAGTCTCACAGAGATCTTATTTCTTGGAAGATCTAGCATCATTTTCTTTGCTTGGAAGATTTCAGTAATCTGTTCTGATCTTTGAAGATAGAATTTTTGATTGTCGCAGTCCGAATTGATTATGAGTTGGAAAAGAGAGTTATAGAGGACGATTAATCTGACTGCGAATTCTATTGTTATTCAGAGAACTGATTGTAACAGCTAAGATTTTAAACTGAATGATCTGATCTTATTTTATCTACTTCAGTTGTCCTCTTTGATAGGTGATTGCTGCACTTCTGATAGAGTCTGGAACAGATGGAACGTTTATCTTGACTCCTTCATTCGACTTCGAACCAGAGTTGATTGAGAAGATTGAGAACGCTTTGGAATCTGATTCGACCTTTCAGAATCCGATGAAGATAGATCAGATCTGAGTATAATCTGAGTTTCAGGTTTATATTGATGCCTTATTAGCGAATAACTTTTGTTGTGCCAGATGTTTCGGTTTGAGATAGAGTATCAGGAGATTGGCACTTTGAAGTCCATTCAGTGTTCTTCCAGATGATCGAAAGATGTTTGATGAATTGAGGAATCAGATCGAATAGAGGACGAGGAAGCATGAGGTTCAAAGTATGGCTTCTGATGTTTTGAACTGTCAGCAGTCAGAGAGAGAACAATCCGATTTTCTGTTGTACAGTCTATTCTGATTCAGAGTGGAATTGAGATCATAATTCGATGATTTTCGTAGCAAGGCTTCCTTGTTGAGTCCGAGATGAGATGTTAATTGAGTCTCGTTGAACAAAGGACGGAATCCTCCGTTAAGAATTCTCGATTATAAGAATTCTTGATTTATTCTGTTGAATGACTGTTGTTACAGAATAGTATGAACGAACTCTCGAAGCTTTACAGTTGATGTATTGGATTGTAACCTGAACTGGTTGATGTGCCAGTGGTTATTGAACGACTGAAGTTGTTCGGAATGAACTTCTAGATTGGTCCTGATTTTCAGAACGAGTTCGACACTGAATGGGGATCCAAATTTTATCTTCAGGAAGTTCGTGAAGAGAACTTTCTCAGAATCATTTCCGAATTGAGGTATGGCCATTTTGAACTTTTGACAGGCCGTTTGATTTGACGAATACTCCTGTATTGTTGAAGAATTTTCTGTTGACCGAATCTCTCAGAAGTATTAGTTGAAATTAGGAATTCTTATTGATGAATTTCTTGTTTTCTGGTTATGATAATTGTACTGATCGTACAGAGCTTTCGACAATCTTTTCAGAATTGTACGCCAATCAGTTGTATACAAATCTCGATGTTTGAATTTCTGATCGGACCGAATAAATTTCTTCGATCATATTATCTGATGATGGAATTTCTGATTATCCGCTCTTTTGTATTCTGAGTTTCAGTACTGACGATCTTGCAGTACTTGGTTTTCTTCTTATTGAGATTTCTGATTTGAATCTTTTTAACTGAAGGAGTGAATGCAGCAACTGATGTTTCGAACCGAAGAATTTATCCTTATTTTATCGGAAGTCTGATTTTGATTGATTGATTGATGGAATCCGTTACAGTTTTCTGTACAGAATGATTTTGATGAAGAAGAGAGAATTGATATCTTGTCAGAGGATGGCAGATGTCATGAATTGCCTAAGTCTGTCAGTCTAGGCAGAGATCCTTGATGTAATTGTTCTTTCGACATAGACTTCGAAGAGAATTTTGTTGTTGACTTCAACTATTTTTGATTTGATACCCTCAAAACGACGTACAGCCAGATCAGATGAGTTAGAGGAATTGCCATGAGTGGTAGTGCTCGACTTAGCGCTAGTTGGCAGAATTCTTGATTTTTGTGGAGAATTCGTACAATGGCAGCGATCAGATGATTTATGAAAGCACCTCTCAAGAAGTTGTACGAGGAGAGATGAAGATCTCCTTCCTTTTGATATGAACTTTCTGTGTCACAGGAGTTAGAACGAAAGAAGATTCGAATTGTGACTGAAATTAGAAGGATTTTCTGACGAGGATGAGTTGAATTTTGATAGACGGACGAAGTGTTGATGAATTAATCGACTAGAGCTTCTGACATTCTCTTTTTGTTGAGATGCCGAACTGATTGAGACGAACGATTCAGAGTTAGATTGGAAGCAGATTCCGGAATTAGTTCCGAGATGTAAATTCTTATTGCAGTCCTTGATTCAAGCCTCGACCTTGTGATAGAATCATGTTTGATTTCGAGGACGAAATCGATTCTTAGAGGGGGAGAATTGTAACGTCCCAAAATTATCTTAATGGACTTTGTTTGAGATAATCAGAGATTTTAGAAGTCGAGGGCCGATTCGATTATGATCAGGGACTAGAATGCAATTTTTGAAATTTTTAGGGACTAAAACGCAATAAATGGATTTATTAGATATTTAAGCATGTATTTGACTCATTCTTCACTTCATCCCCTTCCTCCATCTCGCCTCCCACCATGGAAATCACCCCTTTCATTTTCCAAGCTTTGGGATTTCCATTTTTGATCAATCCGTCCGATAGAATTGATTTCTGACTGGATATCTACGATCACAGCGACGAGTGCTCCATTTGGAAGTAAGTATATCTTAATTCTGAGAAGTTTGAACTTTTGGGCGTTGTTAGAATTGATTTATATTCGAAGATGATGATTATGAGATAGCTGTGATAGTATATCTAAGACGGTTCGAAGATCTAACGACGATCGGAATTGATATGAATTTTCTAGTTATTTTCGAAAATTGGAGTTTTAAGATGTGTTGGGATTTTATTGGAAATGATATGAATTGATTGAATTGAGTTTATTGAAATGATATATTGCTGTCTGCGTTTCCGGTTTGATCAGTTTATAGCCGTTATGCCGTCAGTTTGAGTTTTGGATATCGTTGCGATGTTTTGATCGTATCGAGTTTGATTGAGCTTTTGATGTCGATATTGATCCTTATGACTTCTTCTGATAGATTGAAGTGAAGTCAACGGAGTTGCGAGATAGCATCTTTGGTCAGTTTGGAAGATTGAAGTCGGTACAGTATCGATTTTCTTATTTATCGATCGAAGAAGTTTGATCGAGTTTTGAATGAATTGATTGGATATTGATTATTATCCTTATTGTTGATTTTCAGATTGAAGTACCTTCGAAGTGAATAAGGTAAAAGATGACTTAGACTTGAATGGAACGATTAACTCGAATTAGACTGGATTCGAGTGTTCCAAAGAAATCACATACTTGCATGATTGAATGCTTATTTGAAATCATGATTGAATGCTTAGTTGAAATCATGATTGAATGCTTATTTGAATTGGTTATTGAATTTATGATTGAATGCATGAGATGACATATGCATTCATATTGAGCCGAATGATTATTCGTTTGAATTAGACGATCTGGTGATTATAGTTGAGTGGCCTTGTAGGCGAATTACTACATGTGCGGAAATAACTCTCTATAATGCTCCGGAGTCTAGAGGATTAAAATATGCCTTGTCCACCTCGAGAGGATAGTCGGTGTGATTGTTGGATATTTTAACCTCGGGATCCCAAACCGAAGAAAGAAAAAAAGAAAGAAGAATTCCATTTGATTATCTGAGTCTGATAATCCAGAAGTTTTACAGACATGCATATCATTTTAATTCAGTACTTGAATGAGTTACTTGAATTATATCTGAAGTTGATATACGAGGTGAATTGATGCATATCATTTTTTATATGTTTATTTGATATAACATGTTGTCTCTTTTTCTGGGAATTGTATTTTCACCGGATTATCCGGCTGTTGTCTTGTTTTTGTTTGTGTGCATGGCAACAGGTGGGGCAAGACCGAGTCAGAGACGACAAGTATAGATTGAGATCGAAGATTAAAAGTGAGACTTCGGTTTAGAACGAAAGAGCATGTCAATCTAGTATTTTGTTTTAGGTTGTATTTGTGTCGAACCTAGAACCGATGCATGTTCTCTTCGACGAAGAAATGTATAACTCTAGAACTACCATGTATGTTGAATGATGTTTAAGCATGGTTGCATGTTGTTGTTTATGAATTATGATCATCTAGATTGAGTTGAATTGATGATTGGAATAGAAGTGCATGTTCTGAATTTTTCAGATTTTCTGGGCAGACCATGCGCTCGATCGCACGAGTTCGTGGGATCGAGCGCGGCCCCTTTTTATTTGAGGCAGTAGACTCAGCATTTTGGTGCGCTCGATCCTGGCTTTTTGTAGGATCGAGCGCGGCTCATATTATTTTCTCGGTAGAGAGTTTCAAAATATGGTGCGCTCGATCCTGGACTTTTATAGGATCGAGCGCAGCACTGTTCATCAGAAAAATAAATTTTTTTTTATTTAATGTCTTATCTTTTGGCCTTTGATTGATTATCGATAGGACTAACTCTTGATTAGATTATTAGAATCGGGGTCTCACACGAGGTTTGATTTGAGAAAAGTAATAAAACTTTTTGAGTGCTCAAAGAATAGAGATTTGTAGCTTGGTGATCAAGAGAGAGAGATTCAAATATAATTCACAAAGATAAATCTTTGATGTGTTCTCTCTTCAAGCAATCTCTATTTATAGTAATCATTAATGCAAAAGCACTGTTGACTTCATCCTTTCTTGAAATGTAGTACACTTTAATAAATGTGAGATTTGACTCTTTTCAAATCAAGAAAGTAACGGTCGCAGACAACCTCTGAATACAAGCTCGTAAGTGAGAATTTCAGGAAATCATTATTATTTTCTTCTGATATCTTATTGGTTATGCATGTCTTGACAATATAATTTTCTGAAAAGTGAATGACAGCTCTGAACAATGCATAGCTTGAATCAGAAGACATTCCTTTAGACCGTTGAGAAAATATGCTAGTAATGGTGAGCAATCAAGGATGTCTAGAACATGCGAGTAGATCTGTATGGTGATCAGTCGAGTATTTTTCCTTTAGCATGATCGGGTGAGTGCCATGCTTTTAGTACAACTAAGCGAGTGCTATTCCAGGCAAGCACTTTACTTCTTAGGACCCGACGAGAGATCTTCAAAGCAAGCGGTCGAAAACCTGTTTTATAAAGTAAGGCAGCAAGATCCACAACAACGAATCATTGTTTGTTATCACCAAAACTAAGAGATTTAAGATATATGTAAGTTGCTGCAACAGTCACATTTTTCGAAGTGGATACACCGCAGAAAATAGTAGTCATTTTAATGTCCTCTTGTCCACGTCATTTGTACTATTCATAGTACACTGGTAGTGCGCCTGCAATTTTTAAAATAACCGTTGAGATGTATGAAAAATTTATCCACGAATAGCTTGAACACAACTGAGCATAACTGGCATATTTGAATATTTCTTGAGTTACATTAGTTGTCGTCCCTTTTGAGTTATGGTCGGGACCAGTTGAGTAGTCAAGTCGACTAGTCCAGTTTTGTAGTGTCGGTTAAGTTTGTGGACAATTGACTTAAATAAATTGTTTTCAGTTTTGTCTTGGTCCATTTTTGTCGTATAAATGACATAACACCAAAACTAAATATTCCAACAACATATTAAATATACAGTAAAGTAAATAACACAATGATTTTTTTATGGAAGTTCAAAGTCTAAGATTCTATGTCTCCTCTTCTTCTGTTTTCAGAAAAAATTTCACTAGAAGACTTTGATTTATACAACTTCTTACACAAACCCAATCCAACCGATCATTCGATTGGAACTCCTAACAACTTGTCTTAGCAAGACACATTCTCAAATCACAAAAATTTCTGATAGAATTACAACAAAAAATAACAGGTCAACTTTATCTTCGAACGCTTGGTGATATAGTACTGGTTGATCACTAAAATTGATCTAATAAAGCGATAAGAGTGTGATAGTAGCTCGAAGATTTGATCTGATCTTCTTTTTGCATATTCGAAAGTTTTGAGGGCACAACTTCTTTTGATGCTGAGATCGATGATGATTCAAAAAAGGGTCGCTCAATTTGAGTATTTATTATAGGTGTGGAAACCTAACGTCACAAAATCTAGCCGGTGCACACTTGTTCCAAATATGGCCGACAATTATGCAGAACATGTCACATGTCTTTGTCCTCTTTCCAAAGATAGTATGATGGTGCGGGGATCCTTTGGATTGTAACTAGATACAAAAGTAACGTTTTTTTTTTTTTTTTTGGAATTTTCTCCAACAACTCGGTTTGATCCTTGAGGGATATAGAAGTTGTTCTATTGGAAATTTGATCTGGTCTGGATAGTTTGAACTGATCTGGAAAATTTAGACTGATCTGAGAATCCAGACTGGTTTTGACTTGAAGAAACTTGGTCTGAGTAAAATTCAATCTGATAAGAGATTTCTTATCAGTTTAGTCTTTGTCCAGATCAATTTATTAAACCAAGTTTGTTATATATCAATTAAGTCCTTGGTTTTGTTTAAATACTTCCAACTGGTCTGCTTGGGTATAATTGATCTGCTTGAGTAAACCGCTTATTTTGATTTTTAAATTTTTCTTTATCATCATCAAAATTTGAATACTTTTACTTAACACGTTTTTTCATGATTTTTCCCCCGTTTTTTCCATACTTTATGCTTAAACAAATGCTTGACCTTTTTTTCACATTTTTGTGTGAAGCAAAATTTTTTCTCACGCTCAAATGTTGATTTTTTCATGTTTAATATTGTCAACATTTTGCATCTGGGAAAACACCTATCCATTTCCCATATATATATATATAATATATATATATATAATATATATATATATATATATATATAAATTTTCAGCTGCCCAATCAATGCTGCCCAACTCGTTCTCGACAACTAAAACCCGGTACCATATTTTAGTGATACGAAAAATTTAAAAAAACAACTAAAACCCGATAGGACGAGATGGACAGGAATGATTGGATAGCTGAAAATTACTTTTATATATATATATATTATATATATATATATATATATATATATATATATAAACGCGTATTTGATTATAAAGTTCTATTTGGACAAGTACTTATAAAAATTTCTTATAAAACATTTTTTTATAAAATATTTTAAAATTTAATTTAAGAATAATTATATGTTTAGACAACTATTTTACACAAATATTTTTTTTTAAAAAAAGGTTTTTAAAACACATTTTACAAAAATATTTTCCAAACACGTAATAAAGTTTATAAACACTAAGAACATTCTTAAAGTACTTGTGCAATCAGAATAATCCTTTTTTCCTTCTGAGAGGAGAGCTTGAGAAAGACAGTCTCGACGCGCTACAGGTGTGGGAGCGATCCTGGTCAGGGAAGGCTAAGACGGCGCCTCGCATATGGGTAGCAAGAGGGCGCCAATTCAAACTTTTAGTTCACCTATTTCGGCCCTAATACTACTACCATAACCATAGGAGAAGATTCGTCGTTCACTGCGCTTTCCCGTTGGAGGTAGGAGATAGAATCAATCCATCTTTTGGGATCCATTCAGTCAATTAAGCCATTTTTTTTAATCCAAGTAAGTTTGACTTTGATTAGATCCTTAGCTTAGCGCCAAACAAATCCTAATTTTATATATTAACTATTTTTTTTTATTTTTTTTAATTTACATTATATTGCTAATCTATCGATTAATTATTCTATCACTCAAACCAAACGGAAGAATTTGTCCAAACAACACTAATTTTATACATCATTTTTATTGTACTCATTCTTTTTGTGTGGATAATTACAATTTTTCTTAAGAAAACATAAATAAATAAAATAAAATGATCAAAATGAAAGGATGTGTGACAGTATGAGTAAGTGAAGAGGGGTAGAATAGAACGCGTCAACCATCAAGCTGTAAAAGACAGAAAACCAAGTTATAATATTCTTGTCCGAATCCCAACTCTTACACGGCCATCAGCTCAGCTCCACCGACGCAAGATTTTCAAGAAACCCATCTCAAATTTTGTCAATTTCCTTCTATATTCCTTCTCCCCAGATCCCATTTCCCTCCCTACGACGATCAATCTACCCCCACTGGGGGATTTTTCACAGCTCATTCTTTACTGTCATATAGTCAAGATTTCACGCTTCCAGCTCCGTTGAAGCGCCGGAGCCGTCATGCTAGCTCGGGTCCTCAGCCAGCGACGCGTGCTGCAGCTTCAGCGCCTTGCGCGCAATGGTAAGCTCACCCTTCTCTGTCTTTTTCTCACTGTGATAGTTCTGCGAGGAAATCTTGGGGCCGGCAGATTTGGGACGCCGGAGAAAGATCTGGATGATATCCGTGACACGATTTCGTACTTCCGCAAGCGGCACGAGCCGCGGCGGGTGTTGGAGGAGGCTTCGGCCAAAGGGGGGGAGCGGGGGAGTGGTGTTAGTGTGGATAATGGGGACAATAACTATGCTGAGTTTGATATAAGGAAGATTTTGAAGGATGAAGATGACGGTGTTCCGGAATTCACGAGGGATTTATCCAAGCCCTATACTTTAGGGCCGACGATTACGAATTGGGATGAACAGAGAGGCGAATGGTTGAAAAATAATCTGGATTATCCGAATTTTCTTGGTCCGAACAAGCCGAGGGTTTTGTTGGTTACTGGATCTTCGCCTAAGCCCTGTGAGAATCCTGTGGGGGATCATTACTTGTTGAAGTCTATTAAGAATAAGATTGATTATTGCAGGGTTCATGGGATCGAGATCTTTTACAATATGGCATTGCTCGATGCAGAGATGTCCGGGTTTTGGGCGAAGTTGCCTTTGATCCGGAAGCTGTTGCTTTCGCATCCCGAGGTGGAGTTCTTGTGGTGGATGGATAGTGATGCTATGTTTACGGATATGGCGTTTGAGCTGCCATGGGAGAGGTATAAGGATCGGAATTTCGTGATGCACGGTTGGGACGAGATGGTTTACGACGATAAGAATTGGATTGGTTTAAACACGGGAAGTTTCTTGCTTCGGAACTGTCAGTGGTCTTTGGATATTCTCGATACGTGGGCACCTATGGGGCCTAAGGGGAAGACCAGAGAGGATGCCGGGGCGCTCTTGACTCGGGAGCTCAAGGATAGGCCGGTTTTCGAGGCGGATGATCAGTCTGCAATGGTGTATATATTGGGATCACAGAAGGAAAAGTGGGGTGACAAGGTTTATCTCGAGAGTAAATATTATTTGCACGGTTATTGGGGGATTTTGGTGGATAAATACGAGGAAATGATGGATAATTATCATCCGGGGTACGGTGATCACCGATGGCCGCTTGTGACTCACTTTGTCGGTTGCAAACCTTGTGGGAAATTCGGGGATTATCCGGTCGAGCGGTGCTTGAAGCAAATGGATCGTGCGTTCAACTTCGGGGACAATCAGATTCTGCAGATGTATGGATTCACTCACAGATCACTCGCTAGTAGAAGAGTGAAGAGGACGAGGAATGAGACTAGCAATCCTCTTGAAGACATGAGCGATCATCTTGGATTGCTTCACCCTTCGTATAAAGCTATAAAGGTACCCTCTACTTGAATATGACAGAAATGGATGAAACCGAATGAATCGAAACCAAAATCTGAATTTTATTTTTTGTTTTTGATATCTATGCATAAAATCTTGTTATTGGTAACAGTTTCTTAGTATTGTTGGTTACTGTATTCCTTTATTTATGGCAATTGTCCTGTGATATGGTGTTGGGATGACTAAACCTGGTGTGCCTAGGAAATTGTTCTATGGCAATTGATTGCAGATGTTATTGTTGATGATCATATGCTATCAAAGCATTCCACCACCATATACTGTTAACTCTCTTGTCGACATTGAAAGAATAAGAGGTTTTTTTTTTAAAAAAAAAAGAAAGGGAGCGAGAAATTTTCGCAGAGCGCGAAAACGAGTTCATGTTTTTGCAGCCTATATGTTTGTTTGTTTGTTTGTTTGTTTTTGGGTAAATCAATATTAATTTGTAAAAGAATGCATACAAATACACTGGGCATATATATCCAGGATACGACCTTCCATGAAGGAGTCATAGGGATATAGATCATGCATCCGAATTTCGAATGTCATGCTGTTTATGCGTCCAAATTTCGAATAGATCATGCATCCGAATTTCGAATGTCATGCTGTTTCGTGACGCCCATGTTGTGTAAACTCTGCAAGACATGGCAAGAAATCGAGCCTTGACAAGTCGAGAAGTATATAATACTCTATTATTAGATAGTGTTAGGAATTGCTTTTAGGAGGTGCTTTTGTTTGTTAAAAAAAAGCGCAAAAGTGCCTAGAAGCAATCTCAAACACGGTGTTAGGTAGTGTTTGGGAGAGCTTCTAGGAAGCACTTCTCAGCTTTTTCTTTACATAATTTTGAAATTTTGTGAAAAAAAAACTGAAAAGTGCTTTTTAGAAGCTCTCCCAAAGACTATCTTAATATGTCATCGAAGATGTTCTTGGCAGATCTTGTCGCAAGCCATTACCGAGTTCGAGCTCGAGCTGTTGCCGATGCTACATGCAAGAAATAAGTGACTGTACTCCACCATGATTCCATGAATACATTACAAGAAACTCGGCTTTTCTTGTCTGAAAACAATGGTTAACAAATCCCTCCTTAAATTTTGGCATGTCGCCAAGCCAGAGAATGCAGCATGTTTGGGTTTATATGCTTTCCAAATCGAAAATGTTACTTGAGACTAGTTCCCTATTTGATTAATAGTCATGGTTGTATAAGATATTAAATAATATAAAATACGAGGATAATAAATTAAAATATATTAATAAGAAAAAAAAAATTTAACTCCGATTATTGTCACATATGATTAAATACAAGATTCAATGTGATCCATCTAAGAATTAGTGAAGATCTAATTCCTCAATTGGATTCTTAATTGTTATTCTCAGTTCTCTTTATTCATGTTTTGATACCTAATCTACATATAGCTAGATTTGTAACATCCAATCATCTTGTATTTCGTTATACTTGATTATTCCATGTTGATAACTAATCTATTTAACCACTCACCTCTAATCATCTTGTATTTCGTTATACTTATTGCGAGGGAATATAATTTAATTTATACATAAAAAATAAGCGGACTAGATTAAAAGCGTATATCGCGAGTAAAATGTAACAATTTATTCAAAACAAAAAAAAAATAGAGAATTTCTATGCTACATCGGGTATTTTTCACTTGGTAGATGAAGGATAGATGTCGCACGGAGTGAAAAAAAACCTTTGTAGCATAGAAAGTCCCAAAAAATCTTATGAACAATCATATTAAGCGTAATTAACTATACGCTAAAAAAATTATATTAATAAAAACGTCCACATTTTACAAAAAGCTAATAAAAATATCATTTTTCACTGTATATATGAACTAAGTTATTTCATGTCACGGATATAAATCCGTAAGATTATATCCGTGACATTGTTTCACTAGAAAAATATTCGATTTCACACATGGTTTAAGTGCAAAAATTAATGGAAGATTAAATGTATTTTCTATTTAATGTAATCTTGCGTATTGTTGCGTGCAATAACTATTATTATTTAAATAAAACAATCGAAACATATATAGTGTTGAAACTATCATGTGATTGAAAAATTTGAGTTATATCGTTATCATTAACTATAATTTTTTGATAAATTAACAAAATACTCCATCTTAGTCTATATGCTTAGACTAAGAAATATTTGCAATTGTTCAAAAACAATAGTAATTTACAATATTTTTTTGGTACTAAAATATTATAATGAAACTAATTAAATGTTGCTTTGGTTCATATTTTTGCTCAGTGTGAGCCGTGAGGGGCTTTGAATCAAAGCATCTTTAGTGGGTGGTTGAAGTCACGATAGCTTTAGCTTTTGTCCCAAAATCGATATTTTTCCTTTCTTTGGTAATGTTAATATTCCTCAAATAATGTTAAGATTCCAACTTACCCTTTTCAAATCGGACATCTCTATGATATATATTCAACACTTAGGATTTCTCAATGAAATCATTATGAAATAATATTCGATCGAAAACGATTTGCGAAGCATATTATTTATTTGGCATGGATGTCAAACTGTTGAAAATGACATGTATAACGATATGAATTAATAGAGAACATATATTTCGCAGGCTCATTTGAACGTTGACAAAAGTTATATGATTTGAAGTCAATATAATTTATATTGAATAATTACTTATTATTACTCAACACGTCATATAGAAACTTTTTTTTATATATAAAAACATTACTTTATAAAATATTCAATTATTTTAATATCGATAGGTTATAACCCAATTCCACTTTCTCCCATCCAATATAACTCGACTCAATTGGCTCATTCTTATTTACACATTATTTGTTTACACACTTTATTTGAAAGACCTATAAATTCTAAAAAAAAAAAAAAACCATAAGAGACCAAGTCCACGAGACTCTTTGAATATTCATAAATAGTTCAAGTTATCATATTTTTAAGGTAATATTTTTATAGTGACATGCTTTAGTTTTTTAAAATTTTTATTGGACAAATATTGACTTGAATGTTGCAATGTCTTGGTCGAAAAATCGAGACGACACTCACTTTGCTTTGTGATGCAGATAACTACCCAAAAAATTCATTTCTAGACTTGTTCGAATACTAATCCAACCATTCGAATCTCCATGGATTACCCGGATTTTCTCCAACTAGGTTCGTCATTCAAATAATAAATTATGTTATGTACTAAATTTTAATTCACAAGAGTAGTAATTGTAATATTGACACGGGACAATTATTATATTCATGATTACATATATATTGTAGTTACCCAACATGATATTAGTATTTGATATATCACGAAAACTCTCACTCGTTTATCTCACAAATCAATTTTGTGGTACAAATCTTCGAGCCCAATGTAAATTATAAAAAAGTATTGATAAATCTCTAAAACTGATGTGATTTATAAAATAGAAAAGTATTAACAGACCTCTAAACCCGATGTGACTTATAAAAAAGTACTACGAGAGAGGGATGACTCGAACTCGAGTGGTCGCCAATTGACGAACATGTGATATCAATAGGATTGCAATCCAAAATTCACAAAAGAATTGCTCTTGTTATCGCAATATTCATTAGTAATTTCAACATATTTCGTCAAATTGGAACGAGATATCGAGTTCAAGTCAAATGACAACAGTAGTAGACATGCACATACCACACACAATCATTACTTTATAATTTTTATTGTGCAAATACTGACTTGAGCATTGGAGTGTCTTCGCTGAGAAACCAGGTGCCACTCATTTTGCTTTGTGATACAGACAACAATCCACGAAATTCGTCTCTAGACTTGTTAGAGTACTAATCCGGCCACCCAGATCTCAACGAATTACCCGAATTTTTTCCAACGAAGTTCGCCATTCAAATAATAAATCATGTTACTTACTAAATTTTAATTCATGAGTAATAACCGTAATACTAACACATGACAATTATCATATTCATGATTACATATATATTGTAGTTACCCAACATTATATTAGTATTTGATATTTCGCGAAAACTCCAATTTGATTACCATACAAATTTATATTATGAGATAAATATCTAAATCCGACGTGACTTGTAGAAAAGTATGGATGTGAATTATAAAATAAAAAAGTATCGGCAAATCTATAAAGTCAATGTAACTTATAAAAAAATGTTATGAAAGAAAGGATCTTGAATTCTGAGTGGTCGCTCATTAACAAACGAGTGAGGACAATTGAACTACAAGTTGAGTTTCACAAAAGAACTATTCTTTTTATCCGGATGTTAATTTTAACATACTTCGTGATCGTGGAATAAAGATATCGAGTTTGGGACAAACGGAGAAGTTATGTCAATATTAATTTTAATATATATTTTATAATCGTAGAACAAGATATCGAGGTCGGGACAAATGACCACAGTTAATGTACATGCACCTGCCACACACAATCATCGAATCCCACCATCTACGGCTCCTATGCAAGAACATCGCCGCAGAAGAGCCTTTATATTACGCTTATGCATTAATTTCGAAGTGACCTTCTCCACTGTCACTGCCCACTGTAAACCCTAGCTTCTTTCAGGCGAATTCATTTACAATTTTGTACTACTTGTAAAGCTAATGGAGGTCTCAGCAGATGACAGTAAGCCCAAGGAGCGGGAATTTTTGGTTGCTTCTATATCGCACCTATCGATTTCTAACTCCACTGCTTCGCCGGTGGTGGCGCGGTTTCGCTCCGAGTTAGGAGTGCCGGAGCTCCGGTTCGAGGCGGAGTCGAACCCGAATGGTTCCGTACACTTCGACCTCCGAGCTTGCCAGGTCTTTCTTTCTTTCTTTTTTTTTCCTGTTACTTTTGCGTATCATTTTATGTTTTTCGGTTGTCTATTTTGTTTTTGAAGTTTCGTTGGCATTTCGCTGGATTAAAGGTCGGGTTTAGTGGTGAATTTAGTGTGTTGAGAGAAAGTGTGGTTGTATTTGTATTTATTTATTTTTTTGCATTTGCTTGCTAGTGACTGGGAGCTGGAATTCTTGATTGTCAGAACACTGAAAATTATTTTCTTCAGGGGTGGAAGTTGGAGTTTTTTCATATAATTCGTCAAGAGATGAAGATTACCGAGTAAAGGATTAAAATGTTGTGGTTCTCAATAACTTTCAGGGCTCTCCACTGGGAAAATATTAAATTTTTCTATATCGTTTACAAATTTGAATGCACTCACTAAATCATTCAGGCACAATTTGATGAATTCAGTTGGTTTGTATAGATATACGTGCTACTGTATTTTGTTTCAATTTTTTAATTTTTAGGATGGTTTTCTTACATATTATTGTATTGTTTGTCCAGCTTTACAAGCTCAGTCCGATTGAATCAGTTTGTATCTTTGAAGCCTCTGAACTAAATAAAGAGGTATGGTGTTGTTACTTTTCTTTAATTTGTTTGCTAATTTTTTCCATCGTATTTTTTGATCTATTGTTTGTCGATAGTGGACATTTGGGATTCTTTCACTCCCAGGATTATCATCACTGCCTGCTCTTAAACTAAGTTTTCTTTTTCTTATGAATTTGATTTAGTCATCCAATATAATTTTTGGGGTCCTTGATCATTGTAGCTACAGAGTTTGCTAAAATGTTTCGTTCAATAAAGTATAGACTTTAGAATTAAAAAAATCATGGCTGCTATGGTCGTTTTAATCAGCATTTTCCATGTAAAAGGCAAAAAAATTTGGTTTCCGACCTGGATTACAGTGAATATAATGCTATTTGACTTTTATGCTTTGAACCAGAAAAGCTATTCGAGGGGACTCACCATTCAATTTAGAAATGAAGAGGAAAGTAGGGCCTTCCATTGTGCATTTGAGCGATGTAAGAAGGAAGTGGTTGTTCAAGGTCGGTTTTTTAATATGCATTTTATGTCACGGAAGTTGTAATTGCAAGCTTTCATAATCACATTTTCACGGATTATTACTATTTATTGCAGTTGTGAGTTTATTGCAGAGATTTAAGAGAATCATTCTGTATGTTCAATGCTCGATTGATTGAGTTTGCAGCAATTTTAGCATATGGCATTTTCAGTTTATTTTCCTTATAAACCATGAAGCAATCATTGTGCCTTTTTCAAAAAATAAAATAAAATAATAAAAGAAGTATGAAAACCTTGTTTAGATTGTTTTTTTCTGTGATTTGTACCCTCTTAAAGAAAGGGTATTCCTTCATGTCATTGGACCATGCTCGCCTTTGTCACCATTACTAGGTTGTGCAGTAGACATAAGAGTTTGCATGTGTTAACTTTTAATCATAGAAAATGCGTCTAATCAGGTTGCAGTCTATGTCATTCAATTTCACAGGTTCATTGTTGCCAAATGGACCTGTATCATCCAAAAGCAAGTTTGATGACAAAATAGAAGCATCTTCTGCCAAGATGTACTTTCATTACTATGGACAGCTTCTACACCAGCAAAATATGTTGCAGGATTATGTGAGGACAGGTTACACCTCTGAACTTTTGTGGTTCTTGTTTTGAGTATATTTAGTCAAATGTTGAGGTCTAGACGGCTAGTGTTCATGCCCATTGGAAATCCATTTGTAGGATGTTCAAGAGCTTCTCGTACTTTATTACTTTTGTCGTTGCACTGGTGATCATAAGTCTGCATCTGACTTACTCACATGATAAAATTTGTGTTCCAGGAAGTTATTATGCTGCAGTGATGGAGAATCGCGTGGATTTTCTTGATCGCGTAGTAGTTGATGTTGGTGCTGGTAGCGGCATCTTGTCATTGTTTGCTGCTCAGGTTCTGAACTGCTCATGATTCTTCTGCTTTTCAAGAGTTTATATTGAATCAGCTCATCGTTAAATATCACAAATCAACACCATTGATTTCTCTCAGGCTGGCGCAAGACATGTTTATGCCGTGGAAGCATCGGAAATGGCAGAATATGCTCGCAAACTTATAGCTGGTAATCCATTGCTTAGCCAAAGAATCACGGTGAGTGTTTTGTGGTTGCATTTTAACTCTTTCTGAGAATAGGCTTTGTACACTATTCCTTTTCTTTTTGAAGACCTTTTTGCATATTCTAATTGCTATCACACCCTTTTATTTCTGTAGGTGATCAAGGGCAAAGTTGAAGAGGTTAACTTACCTGAGAGAGCAGATGTTTTGATATCTGAACCGATGGGTACACTTGGTTACTTTACTTTTTTCCAATCTAGCAGAATGCTGCCTCAGAATGTGTTGGAATGATCCATTTAACAGAATTAAACAAGGACAAAAAAACATGCATGTCTTTTTTTTTTTTTGGGTCTGAGGGGCAGGGGGTGGCGGTCTTTTGAATTTTACTAAATTTTCCAAAAATAATGTGGCGTTACAAGACTGACTACCTAGCAAGGAGGATAGCAAGCTCCTTAGGTTAGAGGTAGCATTTTCTTTCCTGTGCTTGGGTTACTAGCCCTGGCTACGCCCTCTAAATGAATTTATTCTTTCTTTTGTTGGAGCACGGAAAATCCATCTGGTCAACACTGGATTCAAAGAGCTTTCATAGAATTCCAACAATCTCTCCCGCTCCTGTGCCCCTACCTTCCCTGAAAAATAAACTGCGGTTGTAAGAGACCTCTTCCCTATTGTTCGAGTGATTGTTGCCAAAAGTTCTCACTTTAACATAAAATCATAGTGCCCTAGTCAACCATGAGAGCCCTCTATTTGACTAAGCACGGATAAAGGAGCTTCAAAGACTGAAAAAGATACAGTGGGGTGAGAAAGAAAGATTGGTTGGTGGGCTTTATGCCAAAAACGAGAAAGGTAGACTCGGTCCTTATTTATTCTAGACCCAAACACTTTTCTTTTCTTGTCGGGCTCGGGACTAAAAGAATGGTTGGTATGACTTATTTGAATAGCCTGTGACCCGCCAGTTGTAGGTAATGGCCCATGATCCAACTAAGTGTTGATTGAAGATCCCCATTGAGTTCATTTTTTGGGATGTTCTCATCCTTCGCTGGCTCCAAAAGCGAAGTCAAGCAATTGCCCAGGTCAAACGATCTAAGACTTACTAGATAAAAGACCGCAATCGGTATAACCTTTCTAATATTGAAAGGGAAGTTCCCGAGTTCTAAGAAAGTGGAGACTAGTTAGGAATTAACTTTTCAACAAAATCTGGATGGTTCTTCGGTGCTATTAGATGATGACATGTGTTGTACTATGGTATTAGTTTTCATTTTTTTAAATCTTCCTGTGCAGCTTTCTCCCCCTCTTTTTTTTTTGGAGGGGGGAGGGGTTGGTGGTGGCTTTTCTGCAGTTGCCTGCAAGTAACCATTATGCCTATGGCTGCAATTCAATTTTTTGTACCCTCTATTTGACATAGTATGCTGTCCGAAATATAATCTCAATACATTTCACAATGACCGTTTTTACTCTTGCAGGCACTTTGCTAGTCAATGAGAGAATGCTGGAGTCGTACATAATTGCCAGAGACAGATTTCTTGATCCAAGTGGGAAAATGTTCCCAACTTTGGGAAGGTGAATCAAATTAAAACAGGTTTTTTACATGACTGCTTTGTTGCGTGAAATTTTTGAAAAGTTATCTAATTTGAGTAATGAATTGAAAACCGGCCATGCTGTTGTTTGATTATTTATGCTTCAGCGGGGTTTGAAATTAATCTGGATTGTGTTATTCTTCTGACTTTCTTTGTTTCCATGTCGCAGTTTTCTCATCTATTTCCTTGACTTTATGAATTATATTCATACTAATGTTGCTTTGTCATCATTCACGAGTCACAACTTAACATAGAGTATATCTTGATCTTGGTAAAATTCTTGACCAATAATCTGTCAACATTTTTTAAAGGAATTCCTGCTATAGCTGATTCTCATACCTCTGGAGTGGTATATTTCTTGTTTTGCACATCAATTGAAGAATTGACACCTTTTTATTAGAACTAAAAGAAAAGTAGAGTTGATGTTTCACCGAGTTGGTCTTTTTACTGCACCATTCAACGCCTTTTCTCCCATGCATCTTCATTCGAGATCCCCTTGCCGGGGCCTGTGGTCTTTTTTCCTGTGTTGTCCAGGTTTTCTGTGTTTTAACAATTTGCACCTGTGTTTAACCATTTGCTCCTGTTTTTGATTGTAGAATACATGTGGCGCCATTCAGTGATGAATATTTATATATTGAGATCGCGAATAAGGTACAACCTATAATTCCTATGGTTGTAATTAGTTTTTGATATGGGAAAACCTAAGAGACATTAGTCGAATTCACTGATGTAATGTATAGTATATAATAAAGTTTGAGCCTACCATTTTAACTGCTTTGGTATGGCAAAATCACACAAAAATTTATTTCCCATTTTACCCCAAAATTTGAACTAGCTCTTCTCTAACTTCCACTTCTCTGACTTCCATCCCAAATTTGTCAAGTACATAATTATCCTCATTTTTTTTGTCTTAGCTTTAATGTTCCCAATTTTTTTTCCCCCTAATTTCCATTTCAAAATTTTTATTAGTATTCATTTCCTATTAAATTATCCGGTACAAATCTTCAGCCATAATTTGCACACACCCTCATGTGCTTTTTTTTTTTCAAAATTTTTATTTGTCGTGTTTCTTTTTCGAAAATAAGTATCAATGAAAAATCATTTATTGTTTTTGTTATCTTTTGATGTACTTGAGAAACGATGCAAACAATTGAGGATTTGATTGTTGTGGACTTGGTATTTATTTTTTTCATTCCATGTTATAATCCAATGCGTGTTATAATTTCATTTTTTTTTTGTATTTTTCAAGTAGTAAGTCTTTGATATATTCTTATGAAAACATAAATTTAATTATGTATGATATCTTTTTTAATACTTTTGTAGTGTGATAACATAATACTTAGTTATACATAAATTGGAAGGATGATAATAATGAAATTATTATTATTACCTTAAAAAAATATACCGCAGTACAGTGTTATCACTTGGCTTATATGAATTATGATCGTTATCTTCACGCGCGTTCCAAGTATAACATCTAAAACAATTTTTTGTATGCATAAGAGTGAATTGTCATAAAATCACACTATTTTTTCTTTCACGACCTTCCCTTATATTTTGCTTCTACTGATGTAAATGGAGATTCAAATTATTTCTTAATTTCCATCCAGGCCTTGTTTTGGCAGCAGCAAAATTATTATGGAGTTAATTTGACATCTTTACATGGAACTGCATTTCAAGGATACTTCTCACAGGTTTCCTTGAATACTAATTGCTTCAGTATTCTTGTTATATTCTTAAATGTCAACTCACTACTAGTAGTTGTGTACATCTCTCATCATCATAAACTATTTTATAATATTTTTATTCTTATGGTATAAAGATTCAAATCTACTCTATATTCGTATTTCTCTTATGATTCAAATATACTCACGTCACATAATAAATATATAATAAATATATACAGATAATGATATATTTCCTGGTTTGAATTTGACTTATGGGCAACTTCTGTAACAATTTTTACACAAGAAATATAGATTTTGTTATTTAAAGATAATTTCTCCTGTATAACTAATTGTCCCTTATTGTTTATATTTTCTGATCTAAGTTGTCATAAAATCATATGTATTATGCCAACATGGCATCATACTAATATCAACTTGATGTATTTAAAAGATAATTTCTAAGTACTAGATGGCATCATACTACTATCAAATGAGCTCGATGTATTTAAAAGATAATTTCTAAGTACTAGATGGCATCATACTACTATCAAATGAGCTCGATGTAATTAAAAGATAATTTCTAAGTACTATAAGAGTTTTCAAGATATTTTGGAAAATATAGGGTGTCGCAAACTTAATTTAGCAAATCATGTATCATAAATTTCTCATTAAAATATAAATAAATGTGAATTCTTCTGCCAAGTCAGAAAGAGGTTCAAGGTTGAAAGGTTTTCCACTTTTCCTGTATTTTGCATAAATTTGTTAGTTTGTTATTAATATGCACTCTAAATATTACCTTTAAATAATAAAGGTTCTATCCATTTTTTAATACAAGTACTAGGTCAAACTTGGTGGTTTTCTTGGTAAAATGTATACACGTAACTGTAAGCCAATCATATTGCTGTACCTACTTGATATCTTGCATATGCTCCAACCAGTCATGGTCTTCCACTCCTGTCTCATTCTTAAACCAAACCTAATGCACAATAGTTGGTGGCCATCTGTATGTTACCTCAGAGGAGACCATCCTGACATTCTCTAAACCTTGCAGCCAGTGGTAGATGCTTTTGATCCAAGATTATTGGTGGCTCCCCCAGTCTCCCATGTGATAGACTTCACTTCTTCGAAGGTGAATTTCAGCTTTACTACCATATCATGTGCACATATATCCAACTCCAGAATTCATGCAGTACTGATAGTTAATTTTCCAGTCATTTTGTTGTTTAAAAGAGAGTTGCTTCATGCGAAACAAGATAATTTCTCAATCTACGTTTCTCGACTATAGCTGTGTATATAACAAGTAAAATCAGCTAGAATCCATTCCTTAACATCGATTACATGTATAAAAGCCGAAAGGTATTTGAATCATTTTAGAAGCTATTAACCCTACTCATGGACAATGTTGACTCCTTTTGATTTTGGGTCTTTTTTTTCCTCACTCCTGTAAAACAAGTCGTGAAACCAATAGATGAATTATTAGTTCTTTTTAAATATTTCCTCTACAAGTTTTATGATACAAAGTGTAAAATTCTGGTTATATCAAAAGTTTGGACAAAGGTGGAGAGAGCTTTGTTATATTTATGACAGACTTGTATAATTCTGGGTTATGTCAAGTTCAGATAATATGAAGGTGCAGAGATATTGGTACTTGTCATAGAAACTTCTAATGATGGTTTAATTTGTGAATGTACTCATCATTTTTTTTACAGGAGGAAGATTCGTATGAAATTGACATTCCATTGAAGTTTGTTGCTTCCGTTGGCACCAGAGTCCATAGAAACTTCTAAAGATGGTTTAATTTGTGAATGTACTCATCATTTTTTTTACAGGAGGAAGATTTGTATGAAATTGACATTCCCTTGAAGTTTGTTGCTTCCGTTGGCACCAGAGTCCATGGGTTGGCTTGTTGGTTTGATGTATTATTCAATGGGAGGTAATAGCTTGAAGTTCTGCGTAGTTGCATTTGTAGATTTATCTCAAACTTGTTCCTTTGACACATCTTGTAACTCATAGAACTACGGTATTTTGCTAGATGTGTTTATGTTTCATAAAGAATTCCCAGTTAGGATCAAGTATTAAATGAGGTGTAGGTTGTTTGTAATGCTGTCTTTGACATCGATCATATAAACTTATTTCATCCCCAGCACTGTTCAAAGGTGGCTCACCACTTCCCCTGGTGCACCTACAACACACTGGTACCAGCTGCGCTGTGTCTTGTCCCAACCTATTTATGTGATGTCTGGACAAGAGATAACAGGTCGGCTCTTTATGGTAGCCCACAAAGCTCAGAGTTATACCATTCATCTTACATTGTCAGGTTGGTTTTTGTTGTTATCTTAATCCTTACTAATCCTTTCTTATCTTTTATTTATTTGCTAATCAATCATTCATTCGTTTATGTAGCTAAGATGTGGGGACCTGGTGCTGAACAAGGGGGAATACTACAGACATCATCTGGAAAACTTGAGCTCAAAGAGCCCTATTATCGGATGTCTCAACCTCAGGTCTATCCGATGGCACAAGAACAACAATCAAATCAGTTATTGCAATCACAGGTAATGATCATGTGATGATACTTAAAAATTGTCTTCGGGGTTTGGTGTACTATTTTATATAATATCAGATTTCTTAATGAGAAATTCACCAGTTCCGGTTCATTACTGTGACCTTTCTTCTCCCCTGTATTAAAATAAGGATATACGACTATCGGTTTCATTACTTTAACACTTCGTGAGCTTTGAACAAGTAAAATGATCGATCTTGAAGGTTGGTTGACCATGACACTCAAGTTTGTTTTACCTTACATTTTACGACCTTGTCATGAGGAGTGTCCTTTGTCACCTTACGAAAATCAGTGATAGTGTTGCAGTCAGCCATATCTCATGGAGTATTTATGTAATCATATAAGGCTCAGTGGATGATGATGAATTTTACCTTGGAACCAAATGGGCTCTTGGTATCAACTATCAAAACTTGAAAGCATTATGAAAATCTGAGACCCCTTTGTTGTCTGGTTTTGTTTCTCGTGTAGAGGTTGACCATTACTTACATTTATAATCTGCATTACAGGATTTACAAATACAATCCCAGGATGAGGACGTTTCAGATTTGTTCCAACAACCAGTGTGATTACATGGACGAGTAAAAATTCCACTGATTAGAGACCTTTGAGTGCCTCTGGCATTCTCCTGTATTGGTAACAATATAGTGCATTGTAGCTCTTAACACAATCACCGAGTTTGTTTCCTTCTCTATTGTAATTATGCCAGCATCCTTGGATATATTATTCTCTGTCAGACGGGCCGGGCCCCTGGCCACATCACGACCTGCGGCCCGTTTGGAGGCGGGCCCTAACCTGCCGTGGGTTGCGGGCTAGGCGGTATAATCCACCAAATTTTTTTTAAAAAATAAAAAATTCAGAAAACATTAGTATTTGGTTGAAAAAATATCAACAATGTTACATACGAATAAATAATAAATATTAAATATTATAATCAAACAAATCATATAAAATTTTGATGTTAACTTTATATTTTGGATAAAAAATCATATTTTCATATAATATAAGTAGTATAAATAGATATTTAACCATAAAATATAATAATGTAAAATGTAAGATAAAAATAAATCAAATGTTAGTTTTAAATTTTTAAAAAAACATTATTTAAAAATAAGTCTTTTATCCAATAATTCAATAAACATTAAAAATTTATTTTTTTTTAAAAAATTGGCGGGGCTCAACCTGTGGTTCGATTGGGTTGGTTCGTTTAGGCTCGCCTTCAAATGGGCTAGTAAAATCATAATCTAACCCTTCATAACGGAACGGATTGATCAGACGGACTTGATTCTTTTTGAATCTCTACCTTAGAGTGCCTTGTACCAGGCCTTCGTATTCATGAGATATAATGTTATGAATCAAATCAAAGTTTCGTGCATCTCTGTTTCTACGAAAGAAAATGCGTGCCCTATGTTTGAAAATACTGCCTTCGTATCATGTGATGATGCGACAGATTTCCAATTGTTTTGATATTTCATTTTCTTCGGGCAGCGACTTTATTGCCATGGGTGGAGGAAATGTAAAATGCTTTGAGGCATCTCGGTATCACATCAGTATCACGGCGAATAAAAAAACTTTGATCTATCTCCAGGGAAGAAATATTTGGGGTACATGATCATTCTTACGTTGAGAAAATGATGCATGAAAAAAATTGAAAACTTTTCATTTAAAGATACTGTTTTTTCACTTATGTCGTTGTATAAGCATTAGGAGACTAACTACGAGGTCAAAATTTTTAATACAACAAAGATAGCTTTCTGTTCACATACAAATTCCAGGTCTCATTCTTCCAAGACAATGCAAAAATAAGCTTCAGTGTGAAGCAAGTTCCAGTATAGTTGGACCTCGGTGTGGCACTTAGCATTATAAACAGAGCCAATTTGCTGGCCAATCTTGAACACAATGTTGTGCAGTTAACTTGAGATAGCTCAACTGGCTGCTGCCATAGCTGGTAATGGCTGACTTATGATGCTGTGGCATCGACCACAAAGCGATGGGTGGTCACTGTACTCGCCAACTTGAGGCGAAAAATTCCAGCATCTCTCACATTTCGAACCGTTAGCACGTGACACACCAATCCAAACTTTGCTCTCGCCTTCAATAAGATATTCTCCGGTGCATTGTATACCTTCGCTTGTTACATTAACCAAAGATGGAAGAATCTCTACCTGCATATTCAGAACCACAGTACGCGAACCCATACTCAATTTTCTTAATTAAGTTAACTGACAATTAGCAAACATATTGTGAAAACCCTTGAGGTAAATTATGAATCTTGACTGTGTTCTACTGTTGACAACATCCCATAACCCCAGAAGTTTGGTTTTCATACTGAACCATCTTTTTCTTCGAAAAATTACTCGACCTCCAAGTTCCAACATACTCTCAACAACCTCGCCTTTTATTTCTTTATTTTTAATTTATCTCATCGATGCTAACAACCATTAAGGGCGGAAATGTAAGCCTATATGGACGACTTTGACCTTGTAGAAAATTTTATTCCACCTTTGATGGGATGTCATAATTTTCCAAATGGAGTGAAACTAACCTAACTTCAAAAAGAGACTTAGTTTTCCTACTCTGAACACACTGATGTGCTGGAAAGGCTGCAGATTCTTATGTCTCCATCTCCTATTGTGAGAGAACTAAGTGATTACTTTCCTATGACACATTGAAAAATGATAATAGCAGAAAGATTTAACTGCGATTCTGCTATTTTGGTCTGATAAATGTTCAATCTGGTATACCTGAGATGTAAGGAATATGCGATGCAGCCCATCAGCATCATTTTCAGATGCACACATATCTACCAATCTTGTAACCATACTGTTATCAGATGCATGGAGAAAAACTTTTGCCTCTAAACTCGAACCAATCAGCTTCGCTGTACGAGCATTCTCCAGCACTCTGTTTACCTCTGTTCTCAGCTGGTAAAGGTAGCTTAAATTAGAATGAATACTGACATTGGGCATTCATTGAAACGTTAATCTCAACGCTAAAGTCTAGTTAAATATTGATGACATTTCCCAGATTAAGTAAATAACTAATAATTTTGATCCTTTGCACCCTGGGGTGCAGGATTTTCGTGAGCGACCACTAAAACCCGCCAGCGGGTTTTAGTGGTTTTTTTTTTTGTTTTTTTGCACCACTACGGTCGCTCACAAAAATCCTGCTGCACCTTAGTTTGCAGGTGATCAAAACTAAAATCACTAATCACCTCAAGAATCGTTGCCCAGAAAATAACTTCTTCTTCCGGAAAATTAAGATATCTTTGGTTCAAGACCGGCCATCTTAACTCAAAGGCAGAAGTTGCAACATGTCCATCTTCAGCAGCGAATTGAAACGGAAGATGCTGCCATACATCTTCCGCTAGATGTGGCAGAATAGGAGCAATGACCCTGACAACAGAAAGTAGATGCGCAGCAAGGACTGTTTGACAACTTCTCCTTGTAGCACTTATGCTTCCCCTGCAAGTATGAAAAAAATGTCTATAATAAGCTCAAAAACATGTCAGACAGATAAGAAGCCTTGTTTGCGGCAAATCATCAAGCCAATATCATCGGGTGTTACAAAAGATTTGAAAATGGTCAGACGTATATAAATGACATAAGACTGCTAGGTTCAACATATTGATGAAGCTCCCACTGCTTACCCAACATAAAGTCGATCTTTAGCAATGTCCAGGTAGAAATTTGAGAGATCAACTACCACAAAGCGCTGAATGATCTGTAATTGTGATAAAAGAAATAAGAAAGAGGAGAAACTTCAGAACCACATGATCATACATACAAATTAATAGGTAACCTAAAAGGAGGTCCCATTTCAGAAACCAAATGCAACTCGGTTGTATTTGGATAGATGGATTTCGACAATAGTTTTATTGTTTACAATGAAACAATATATTAAATATTAAATCCACACCTTATTTATTTACACATTAATAATACAGAGTAGAACAACATCATTATTAGGTGAACTTGAAATCCATCATAATTAACACGAAAAACTATATAAACGTTTCTTCAACAAAAAACTACATAAACATGTAAGAGGTGGATTTGAAGTTTGTGGTTTTACTTCTCTAAGTAACCAAAATGCATTTGAAATCCATTAATCCAAACGCTACCTAAGTAAATCCATCATTTACTTAATTTATAAAGCTAAAACTGATCAAGAAATATAACCCCCTTCTACTATATTCTAGCAATCACTTTCCAAACACAGCTTCGGTGTGAATGCCATATATCACTCGCATAAACCAAATTATCATTTCTCCACCAATGCTTCTATTTTCTTCGGTCCATTCATTTGCATATGATTTTACTGAAAATAGCATATTAACACCTTGGGAGGAATATACCTGGAAAATTTTGAAGAACTGATAACTGTCGTAGCTCTCTTGAATGTTCTTAACGACACTTTCTAGTTGAAATAATGCATATCGATCAATCATTGGAAGCTCACTATGAGGAACAGCATAAATGGGCTGCGAAAAGTCAACGGATAAAATAAGGACAAATGGAAGGTTTATGAGAAACAACTCGTCATCGGATATGTTTACCATAACATCTAAATAACTAAGCTTGTGAATATTAAAGAGCGAATAAGAAAAGAAGAAATTATATTAACGTAGATTAAGGTAAACCAATTCTGCACCCTGCTAAAAAGAATTATTTCAATTTGATTATAAAAACTCTTTGACATCTCAAGGTGACAATTAAGAGAATGGCTTACTTTCCAATCATGCAGATTTCCCAAAAGAAATCGCAAGGTTCCTCTTAATTTCCTATATATGTCAGACATTTGACGAAGCACTGTAGTCCCAACTGTCACATCACTGGTATAATCAACACTTGAAACCCAGAGGCGAAGAACATCTGCACCAAAGGCAATATCCTGTTCAAGAAACACACAAGAAAAAATGTCATTCCACAGCGAGTAAAACCCTCATGGTTTCTAACTGTCTGGTGTACCTTTGGGTCTTTCCCTCCTTCAATTACAGTTTTTGGATCAACTACATTTCCAAGAGATTTGCTCATCTTGAAACCTTTCTCATCAAGCACAAATCCATGTGTTACAACACCATGATACGGAGCCTTTCCTGTAAACAATAAGCTGAACGTTTGACAGACCTTATCTCCGAAAAGAGAAGATGAGCAAAAGTTGCATATTTTACGTGCCTATGAATAAAATCAATTGCACAGCAAACTTGTGATTGTTACATCCAAAACTGAAGATACACGCTGCTTTGCAAAACATTATATGGAATTTTACTCAAGGCACCTACAATTTCAAAAAGGAACTTCAAGGGAAAGAAAGGGAAGAACGGAAACAAGACCCTGACACCATCTATAAACCTTGGGAAATTTCATTAGATTACCCCCTATCTTCAAACAGTATAGGCACCAAAATGCACTACAACCACTTCTTTTTATTAAGCAGATTTTGACTCAACATCTACCTCGATCCACCACGTGATTTGAGAAAAATAGAATGGAAAGGGAAAAATGGGTTACAATTGCTTTCAGTAAGATCTTCTTACCATTAGTAGCAACACTTGTTAACAATGAACTCTGAAACCAACCACGATGCTGATCTGTACCTTCAAGATATAAATCTGCAGGATACCTAGCACCATTTCTTTTGCCCAGAACAGCAGCCCAAGAAGAGCCTGAAACACATTATGCGATTAGTGGTTCATTTCCGTAAAAGATGACTGCGAGGATTTTCTTCTCTTCACTAAAAGAAATTATATTGACAAGAAAACCAATTTCTCAATCTCCAAACAATAGACTATGCATACAATGAAATTGATTACTGAAGCACTAATAAAAAACACTAGTCTATTCCAAATTATCAAAAACATAATGACATGAAACCACAAAATCTATAACGAGCCCACATCATGGTGCCAGAACGATACAGCAACATGTCATTTCAAGATAAAAATATGGACTTTACCCATTATATATGAAGGTTGATACCAACTATGTATACCAATGATAAGGGATATAATTTGGATAAAACAGTGTTTCACTTTGCAGATTTTCATTTGGGAGCTCAAACAGAAGAATAAGTGTTAAGCAGATGACAGACGATAAATAGATGTGAGCATGACTATCATAGCACTAGTTCAAAATTATTTTCAGGTCACTATCTAATAATACCTGAATCAAACCAAACATCCATTGTATCAGTCCCCTTTACATAGCTAGATGCTTCAGTGCGATATTTTTCTGGAAGTAATTCCTCCACTGACATGTACCACCATGCATCACTTCCTTTCTGTGAAATTATAGCTGTCAAAATAAAAGTTTGGTTCAAAATATCCTAAATAGAGAGGGAGAGAGAAATGTAAAAGCTGAAGTAACTTCATAGATAACATTACGATTCGTAATAACTTCAGTGAAAAACAGAAAATGGATCTTACACTTAATATGATCAATAGTCTCTTTACTCATTAATGGCTCCTTTGAATCCACATGATAAAAAACAGGGATAGGTACACCCCAAGTCCTTTGCCGGGAAATACACCAATCAGATCGAACTGAAGTCATTGAAGAAATTCGGTTTTCTGCCTATTATAAGCACAAGGTTGATTTCATGACTGTGAAGAATGATTATATAATACTAAAGTTTTAAAGAGCATTTTTGCCCAGGTCGAATTTCTTGTCCTCTAATGGATCGTCCGTGGACAGACTTAATCTTCTATGAAAATTAAAAATGACATTGGTAAATTTACCTGTGAGGGAATCCATGTTACTTGGTTAATTGCATCCATAGCAGCTGTTCGGAAACCTTCCACCGAGGCAAACCACTGTTCGGTTGCCCTGAATATGGTTGGTTTTTTCGTTCGCCAATCATATGGATACTTGTGTTCTGCGTTTTTTTTAAATAATAAGTTTAGGCAAGCTCACAACAGTCCTTGCCCAGTAATATAGTCTGAAAAGAAAAGACCGAATCCTAATTCGAAGACTAGACTTTTAACTTACTGTATTGCTCAACCATTATCAGCTTTGAGTTATTGTCCAAGTACTCGATAACAGCAGCATTACCATTGCCAAGCACATCAAGCCCTCTGAATCGTCCAGCTTCTTCAGTAAATATTCCTTCATCATCCACAGGGGAAAGCATGGGCAAACCATATTTAAGGCCAGTTACGTAATCTTCTTGACCATGACCAGGAGCAGTATGAACTAATCCTGTTCCTGATTCCGTCGTGATATAATCTCCACCAATGACAACTGGGCATTCTTTATCATCTATCGGATGGACATACCTGAAGTAACAATTGAAGGCTAAAGTTAGACGAAATCACCTAGCTTAGCCACCACAATATTTTTCCTCAAGTTCTGTATTTCTGAGAGTTGGGAGTTCACAAATAATTGTTGAGCACGAATATGGTATTTACTTTTAAAAGGGTATTCAACTCCCATGTTTATAAACCTCGATTGATGGCATGACTCACGCTTCCAATTTGTTTCTATGTATGGTCCATCGCATACCACTACCTAATGCTGTTGGCCTTCCACCAGAATTATTTATAGGTGCAATCTGTGCGGAGAGCTTGCATTTGTGCTATTTAATTTCAATTGTGGATCAAATACAGATTAATGCTATTCAAAACATTACTTGCAACTTTCAAGTTCTGCACCAGTGATTGTTGCATGTACATTAAGCTTCACGCCCCATTTTGCTTCTAGAGTTGGCACAAGGTCCAATGCCACAACTAGGAACTGCTTGTCACGGTTCTTAAAGACATTTCCAAATTTTTTTTCCTTATCTGCCGAAGACGTAGATACGTCTCCAGAAGCGAAATGAACTTCAACAACAGCATATTGAAGCTTTGAATTGACTGCAACAGCTGAACAAAAATGAAAATAATCACTCATAATCAATATATGACTTAAATAATCTTTAATACCAACAGAATAGCAAACATGGTACATACGAATAACTTGAAGCAGCATAGCCTAAGTGAAAGATAGGAAAACCCTACCAGCATTAGCAGGAATAGTCCATGGAGTTGTAGTCCAAACAGCCAAGCCCACATTAGGAAGAAAATCCTCTAGCATTGTACAAGAAGTGGGAGCACTAAGTAATGGGAAAATTGCATACATGCTCTTTGATATATGCCCCTCTGGATACTGCATAAATTTTAATGTAATAGCAAAGATAAAGGTTAAAGTTTCTGCTTGAAATGCGACATGTTTTGATCATGCTTAGCATTTTAATCTGTACTTATTGTGTGTGAGGTTCAGAAAACAACGAATGTCTTGGAAATGAAAAGATATGAGATTCATTACCTCCAATTCAGCTTCTGCTAGAGCAGTGCGGGATGAGGGACTCCAGTGGACAGGTTTTCTGCCTCTGTAGATAAACCCTTGTAACATCATTTGGCCAAACACTTCAATCTTGCATAATTCATATGAACCGTGTAACAAAAAATTTAGATTACTTTGAAAACAATAAGAATATTATGAACTAAGGTATGAAAAAAGTTGTGACTGGAAGACGACTGAAGTTTACTTGAGCAGCCTCATACTCCGGATCAAGAGTGAGATAGGGATTATCCCAATCTGCCCAGATGCCATAGCGCTGTAACCAGCGTAAAAAACATTAGTCAAATTACAAATTATAAGAGTAATAAACTATTTCCCACCAATGAAATCAAATTGAAGTTTATTAAATAAGTCCATAAATAGTGACATTACAATTTTCGTTAATCTTTTGTAATTAACCTCTTAAAGGGGAAAAAAACTAGTCATACTAGAATTAGCGAACCTCTTTGTTCGGTAGCCATAGTTGCCAAAATAAAGTCATACAAGAAGATGTTTTTAATGGTCATCAGATCAGAAGTGATTATTTAAATTAACACTAAACTACAAAACTAATTTTTAATTCATGGCAGAGCAAGAAATTTTCCATCCATGATACAGGAAACTGAATTGGAACATTCCTTCTTGATCCCAAAAAATGAAGAATATAACCTTAAATGATGCCATCTGGGTCTTGACAGTTGACTTTGCAAATTTGGCAGCCTTTGCCCTTAATTTTAGTGGTGTCAGTTCCTTTCTAGAATCTTGATCCAGTGACTGTAAAACTGCAACATTTCAACAAAATCCGTGGTATCGTTCAACCCCCAAAATCTATTAACTTTCTTTAAACTTCACACGAATTAAGTGCATACAAATGCCACTCATGCAGCACAAAGATACGAAAAAAATAAAGGAACTGACTTCAGATCAATGCTGCTACCATAAATAAGGCAACTGTTAAATTGTTGTTTTTTAATTCCATCTGACCAGTTTTCCTTTACCACATACTGGAGTTAATATAATCTGTCCACACCTTTGGCAGGCACTTCAGGCAGTGAATCAGCTAATAAATTAAAATGATCCCAAAGCCTTTTAGGTTCTTACAAACTAGGAACACTCTCAACACTTGCCTTTCAATTCGATTGGTAAACCATGGCAATCCCAACCAGGTACATAATGAACTTGAAAGTTCTGAAGAAGCTGCAACAACGATAATAAATTAGTCTTGCAAGCAGAAACTCTAACTCATTATGTAAAAACTTGCACATATTGATTCAAACAGGCTGAAGAGGGAGTACATCTGATTCATCATTTTCAACTTTAAGCCTCGGACTTGTTTTAATTTTTTGTTATATGCCACGATTGACATGTTGGGTATTTCCGACCACTTGATAAAAAAAAATGAAATCTCACACTTCATAGAATCAACTAATGCAAAGTAATATTTCTAATAAATACGCATTATCCTCAAATTCACCATGTTTACCTTATAACGGTTGATTATATCCTTCAAAATCTTATTCATGGCATGTCCCATATGTAAATCACCATTTGCATACGGAGGACCATCATGAAGCACAAAACTGCCCTGTCATGATTATTAAAATTAGCCAAAATTTACTGATAACAGAAAATTTAAGAATATCATTGAACATGCTAACCAACCCCGTTATTCCTGCTGACAACCCTTCTAAACACCTGATTTTCATCCCACATTTTCTGAATTTCAGGTTCCCTTACAACAGAATTTGCTCTTAACCCAAAGGCAGTCTTGGGGAGATCAACTGTGTGCTTATACTTTCCATCTTCCTGCTTATCCCCTGGAAAACGATAAGCATATAACTACTTACAGACTCAAGTAAGTGCAGTATCGTAAAAGGAATTAGACGCAATCAAAGAAAGGATATGCACAACGGAAATACATATCATACGAATCAGATTCTTGGCAACCTTCAGATTTTCCCTTTGCCGCCATGACAGGCCCACGCGATCTTCGCTTTGATGATGAGCTGTATTCTACGCCAGAGCACGTAGAATAGCATGTCACATCTAAGAGAGACAAGACTTTCACAGTTGAGCTGCTTCTGAAACGTAATAAGCTTAAAGCAGTGGTATTCCTTAGATATGAGCAATTTCTCAACGACAGAGCCTGAATAAAAATAAGAAATGTGGTACTACTAATGAGCATATCCTGCTACAGAACGTGATCAAATTAGATTGTTAGAACCACGAGATAACATCAGTTGCTGTGTGATGACATAAGAAATCTTAGTTCCGTTTAATCAAAGATTGAAACTCATTTAAATATCATCATCATTCACATCCACAGCATAACCATAACTTCCTAGAAGATTAAATCCCAGGAAAGAAGACGGCTTTCCTTTCACTCCTTCCAACATTGTCTTTAAAATACAATACTGACGCCCCGCCCCGACCCGACCCGCGCCCAGACCAAGGTCTTATATCAACAGCAGAAGACCGAATGAATTTGAACAAACAATTCATCAAATACCTGGAAGTCATACATCAGTAAAAACTTACACGTACACTCAGTTAATCGGCAATAGCTTCCAAAAGCTAAACTTGACAGGCCTCCGCCAATTCATTGGCAATACGCATAAATCAAATTTGACAAAGTTTTGATCTTTCGTGTGTATTGACCCATTTTTAAACATAGACATCACACCCAAATAACTAAAAACAACTACCCCATTTGAAGTCTACAACTTGACGACCAAGAAACGTAGCGCTCAAGAAACTCATTAAAAAAAAACTGAATACAACGTCCAATACTACAGTACACACACAAAAGTCTGCATGACACTCTGTCAGTCAGTACCTTGTAAGATGAACTCCGCGCAGCCATCGCAGAAAGAGAGTAGAAATGAGTGGGAATCGAGAGTTTAGTTAAGAGGGTCGACTCCATTTCCATTCATCTTTCTTTATGAAGATTTTTCTTCTCCATCCATTGAAGAAAATTGAGGAGAAAAGATGGGATTCTCAATAAATTTGATTTATTTATGTATGTATGTATGTGTATACTATCCTTATTTTTGTTTTTGTGGATAAAGACTAAAGAGCCTTTCCTACGCTTGTTTTGGTGGAGATGGGAATTTTTCAATTTCTACCTTCTACTCCATTGTATTACTACAATATTACCCAAATAGATTGTGATATCCTACAATTTTGGTGGACGAAATGCATCAACACCGCATAAAAAAAAATCAGAAAAAACGAAAAACCCATGACCTAGAACTAATTATTTTTCTTTAAAAAAAATCGGATTTTAATACACTTACAAATAGGTAAATTGTGGGACCCAACTCGTAGTTTAAATATTGTTACTGTCTTTTATTACAATAACATAAACATTTGCACATTTTATTTAATGCATTGTACCTGGATCATCCAACGCTTTTTTTTTTTTATAAAAAAAATAAAAAAAAACAGTATGTTGTGGCGGGATTAGGCAGACCCCTACCTTTTTATTAAAAAAAAGAATACATGAGAAGAAGACTAGGCTAAAATCTCTCGAAAATTACAAAAATCCAATTGCCAAAATTAGATTTAATTCTGATGTAAGGTAACCCAGACCTATCCAGCCTGCAAATTCCTTTGAGTCGCCCCTGGATGTCCGCTGGATGTAGAGTTCTCTGCCCAAGTGCTAATCCCATATTAGCCAGTTCATCCGCCGCAACATTTGTCTCTCTATAGACATGAGATTTGTGTACCTCAAAGAAGTGCATGATACCTTGGAGTTGCGTCAAAAGGTGACGGATCCCAGCTAGTGGAGTCCACGTCAATGATGGCTAAAGAAGCCATGGAGTCTATCTCAAGCCAAAGTGAAAATAGATTATAGAGTTTGCAAATTTGTAGCCGAATCCTTCAAAATCGCATGCAATTCTGCTCTTGTGTTCGCCCCTAGCCCAATAGAATCATGATAAGCAATAATGGGGACGCCCCGATGATCTCTAATGATACCTCTAATGCTAGACACACCTCTACCTTTCGAGCAACCATCCGAGTTAAGCTTATAATAGCTCGGAGGAGGAGGAACCCAACGAACTACTCGAATGAAGGAGCATTGAGTAGTTCGAGTGTCCAGCCCCAACAGTCTCGCAACATCTCCAGAACCTTTTCAGTGTAAAGGCGGAATGGCCCGTGCATGGGCAAGAGAAGAGATGTAGTCATTAATATTTCAAATTATCATGTTCGCCTGGATGCTCACGTCTTTGTGTTTCTGGTCGTTTCTGGCCCTCCAAAGAAACCAGATAATAATGAATGATATTATTTCTATGACATGACCCTTACACCACCAGTCAAGATCAACTTTCCAGTTGCTAAAAATAAGAGGGTGCTGGACCTCAAAAAGCCGCGCATAAAAGTTTCAGACAAAGGTGGCAGGACCACTAAATAAAAAATATGATCAAAAGATTCCGAACTCCGACAGCACTAACACTTCGAGGCTAAGGCCAACCCTCTAGATTGGAGAATATTGTCAATAGGAAGTCTCTTAAAATACCAACGCCAACAGAATATCGATATTTATGGCCTAAAGAGTTTGACCAG
Organism: Henckelia pumila; assembly: GCF_033568475.1. Classification (NCBI taxonomy): domain Eukaryota; kingdom Viridiplantae; phylum Streptophyta; class Magnoliopsida; order Lamiales; family Gesneriaceae; genus Henckelia; species Henckelia pumila. The sequence continues at coordinate 65,948,201 of NC_133120.1, forward strand.
CAACCCGTGAGCCAACCGATCACATTATTCTTGTTCCTCACCAACTCCCAGGCAGATTTGACAATGAACATGCCAATAGTCGTTGGTTTTTAGATAGCATAATCCTTAGCAACAGAATGACTAGGAACTTCCATAATGTGACATGAAAGATCCTGAGGCACCACTAGGAGCAGCCTTTCCAAGTTCCAGTTTCTCCCTGTGAGAACCACTTAACCGACCTATTACCTGTACCTGAATAGGGTTCGAAATCATCAAAGGGCCTTCAGGGAGCCAGGAATCATACCAGAAGCTGATATTACCATCACCCAGTGTTGTAAATGGCTGGAGGCGGTGCGGTCCGTGACCACCTACCGCCTCGGCCGCCTAGGCAGCGCCTAGGCGGTTGAATTTTTTTAAAGTATTTTTATGGGTGGCGGCAGGCGGTTGAGGTGTGTGGTGGAGGGTGGGAGAGCAAAAATGAAAAAAAGTGGTTAGTGTTTTTTAAATGAGTCAAGATCTAGGATTTTAAAATAGATAAACTTTGACTAGTATTTTAAAATGTATTAACTTTTGACTAGAATTTAAAATTAGTTGACTATGGACCTTGACTCAATTTAAAAAACCTTGGCCGCCTCAACCGCTTCAACCGCCCGAGCACCCGCCTCGCTCGCCTCGACCGCCTCGTCGTCCGCCTCGCAGCTTGGGCCGCCTGAAACGACCGCCTCAAGCCGAGGCGTGGAGGTCGAGGGCCGCCTACCGCCTAGGCGGCCGCCTCGACCGCCATTTAAAACACTGCCATCACCTATATGCCAACCAATCTCGCTCTCATCTCGAGTCTGAATCTTCATCATTCTCCTCCATGTGGGGAAAATATTTTGCATGAGCTGCATCGTAGCAGGTGGATCCGTTTTGCAGTATCTGATGTGCAGAAATCTACTTTAGATAGAATCCACTGTTCTGAATCTGATCCAAAGTTTTATGGAAAATGTTATCACAACGTCCTTAAGCCGACAAAATTGTTGGAGAACGGCGATCAGATCAATCAGAATTGATACCCGGTGCAGCGGAAGTTTAAAAATTTTATATGGAACGATTCCATAATGGGTATCAAAACTTTTACAATTAAATTGTGTGTGTAAAAATTAAATAACAATTATAAGTTTTTACCTCCAATCTCGAATCGAGATTATGGACACCAACAGATTGCTCTGCTCTTGTTGTATATCCCTGGAACTGATGAACGAACTGTTCTTCAATCAGGTCCACGAACAGAGATTTAATCCCTCTGATAGATTGCACTAGAAAATCTATCAGAAGTTTCTACGAAGAGAATTAACGAATTTGATCCGTTAAACCAGACTGTAATTCAAAATTCACAGGCTGGATTTTTCCGAGTAGAGAGGGAGGGGGGCGGCCACTTTAGAGAGAAAATAACTAGGTTTTCAAAAATTGTGACCTGTTGTTGTGTAATTTCTGTACTGCAATAACTTATTTATAATGTAGGCCGCTAACAGCTTAGGACCCATTAGTCATAAGTTCAAGCTCGACAAGCAAAGCCCGCATGTTCAGAAATTAATATAAAATTCATCATGACTCCTATTGATAAACCGATTTCACCAATGTGCACAGAAACCATTTCTGCACCTTTTAAAGTCAAGATAAATTTTTCTGAATCCGAATTCAGTGATTTCCAAAAATGCCCATCCCTATGTCATTTTAGGAAATCTTACTCCTCTACTCTTAAATAAGAAGTCCAACTTCTTTGTTCATTAAATTTAACTTTTTAAATTTAACTATCTCAACGGGGATTAAAAATCCATTACTTTGTGTGACCCTCAATGGTTCAGGGATACAGCTAGCCGTGGGCTCACAACTCCTTGTGACTCGGAACAACAATTTCCGACTTGCCCATCGAATCATGGTAAGAGCGCCTAGCAACATCGCCCCATGATTCCCTAGGTATCACTGATAGTGCCTGCAAGAACCAATAGATTTTGGTTAGCATACAGTACGGTCCCTTCATCCATATATCCCGATCGAATCAACAACCATTGGTAAATCGAGAGTCGTTCGAGATTCGATAACTATGCAATACATCTTGAAGATCAAATAGTGACATCGCATGTGCTACTAAGAAACCATTTCTTAAAACACATCATGTACTCTGGCCAGAGATTCGTCACACTAATATCTCCTCAGATCGCATAGGATATCCACACTCGCAAGTATGTGGTGAATCCTTGACAACAAAGCATCGACTCCTATATGTGTTGTAACTGTACCCAATCCCGACACCTGATGACCCCAATAGAGTCGGTAAACGAGTCAAAGCACAGTACTAGCATATAGAGTCTCAATGATGTTTCAAGTAGTAAGGACTAATGGTGTACAACCAAAACCGCGGACTTTATCCACTCGATAAGTGATAACCACTTGGAAAGTCCGGATAGGGTAGTTCGATCATTCATCATATGAATATCCATTTGCATGCTTCGAACATCTCTATGTTCCCTACCAATGAAACGTGGTACTCTGCATCGCAAATGCTAGTCTCAAACTCGAGCGATCCTTATCCTTATTATCGGACGGCTCAATCGACTAGGAACAGTTTAGAATATACAGTGACTATAAGATGTGTTTCATGATAGACATCCCCATGTTCTACCACATCTTACATACACTATAGTATATTCAAGGTCTTTATCAAAACAACAATAGTATATCACAATATAACAATATGAAGAAAGATAAAGTCATTGCCATTAATAAAAGTGTAAATTATATTAAACAAAAGATTGTTTATACAAAGAGTCATCAAAGCCCTTAGCCACAAGTTGTCTCACCGGGCACCCACTCTTTCAATCTCCCACTTGCCCTAAAGCCAACTAGTCATACTACGTAGACCCATTGCTTCGCGATGTTTGTCAAATAATGGTCCTGGCAAGGGCTTAGTAAGTGGATCAGCGATATTGTCTGCAGAGGCCACTCTTTCGACAATGATGTCTCCTCTTTCCACAATCTCCCGGATGATGTGGTATTTCCTCAGTACTGTTTGGATCTTTGATGAGACCTTGGTTCCTTTGCCTGAGCAACGGCACCCGTTTTGTCACAGTACACCGGGACTGGACCAACAACTTCAGGAATGACGCCCAACTCTTGGACGAAATTCCTCATCCAAACGGCCTCTTTAGCAGCAGCTGATGCTGCAATGTATTCTGCCTCAGTGGTGGAATCCGCTGTGGTGTCCTGCTTGGAACTCTTTCAAGAGACAGCACCGCCATTGAGCATGAACACAAATCCAGAGGTTGACTTCGAGTCATCCACGTCACTTTGGAAGCTAGAGTCGGTATAGCCTTCCAATTTTAGTTCTCTTCCTCCATATACCATGAACATATTCTTAGTCCTTCGTAAGTACTTAAGAATGTCCTTCACGGCTTTCCAATGCATTTGACCGGGATTAGCTTGATATCTGCTCGTGACACTCAGAGCAAATGCTACATCCGGTCTGGTAGATATCATCCCATACATGATACTACCTATGGCTGACGCATATGGTACATGTGTCATTTTCTCTATCTCTTCATCAGTCTTGGGACACATAGACTTGGATAGAGAAACTCCATGACACATGGGTAGATGTCCTCTCTTGGACCCATCCATTGAAAACCGTTTCAATATGGTGTCGATGTAGGTTGATTGAGTGAGTTCTATCATTCTCTTAGATCTATCTCTATAGATCTGTATCCCTAGAATATAGGATGCCTCACCCAAATCCTTCATCGAGAATCTACCTGATAACCATATCTTTGTTGACTGCAACATCCCTACGTCATTCCCAATGAGTAGGATATCATCAACATAAAGTACTAAGAATGTCACAACATCCTTAACTACTTTCTTGTACACGCATGGTTCCTCCGGGTTCTTGATGAAACCAAAATCCTTTATTGTTTCATCAAATTTCTGGTTCCAACTTCTTGATGTTTGTTTTAGACCATAGATTGATCTCTGAAGCTTGCATACCTTATGCTCGCTTCCCATGGATGTGTATCCCTCAGGCTGCGTCATATAGATTTCTTCCTTAATGTCTCCATTAAGAAAAGCAGTCTTCATATCCATTTGCCATATCTCATAGTCATACCAAGCAGCTATGGCAATAAGGATTCTTATGGACTTGAACATTGCAACTGGTGAAAAGTTTTCATCATAGTCAACTCCTTGTCTTTGAGTATAACCTTTCGCCACCAATCGCGCCTTGTAGGTCAATACCTTACCATGAGGCCCAAGCTTTCTCTTGTAGATCCATTTACACCCTATTGGAACAATTCCATCGGGAGGATCTACTAAAGATCAAACTTGGTTTGTATGCATCGAATCTATTTCCGACTGCATAGCTTCAAGCCATAAATTTGAATCCGCATCAGAAATTGCTTCCTTGAAGTTTCTTGGATCACATCCAATATCGGGTTCATCTTGATCCCCTTCAAGAAGAAGACCATATCGAATAGGAGGTCTGGAAGTCCTCTCGGATCTTCTAAGTATAGGCGTGTCTATCAATGGTTCCTGAGGTGTAGGATCGTTATTTTGTATTTCGGGTTCTTCTCGAATTTCTTCGAGTTCCATCATCTCGCCTTTCTTATCCGATAAGAACTCCTTCTCCAAGAAGGTGGCATTCCTCGAAACAAACACCTTTGTTTCAGCAGGATGATAGAAATAATATCCGATTGAATTCTTCGGATACCCTACAAAATAACATAAGGTGGATCGACTATCCAACTTATCTCCCACTGTCTGCTTCACGTAAGCAGGACATCCCCAAATCCTCAAGTATGAATACTTAGGAGCTTTGCCATTCCATAACTCGTATGGTGTTTTGTCCACTGCTTTAGTGTGGACGTTGTTCAACAACAATACCGCCGTTTCAAGCGCGTAGCCCCAAAACGAAGGTGGAAGCTCAGTGAAGCTCATCATGGATCGAACCATGTCCAACAAAGTTCGATTACGACGCTCCGATACACCATTCAGCTGTGGTGTCATAGGAGGAGTCCACTGAGAGAGAATCTCATTCTCCTTCAGATAGTCTAAAAACTCGGTACTCAAGTATTCTCCACCTCGATCCGATCGAAGTGCTTTAATACTTTTACCCAGCTTGTTTTCTACTTCAGCCTTGAATTCTTTGAACTTTTCAAATGCTTCAGACTTATATTTCATTAAATATAAATACCCATACCTAGAATAATCATCAGTAAAGGTAATGAAGTAGGTGTGTCCATATTGAGTACCAATTCTAAATGGACCACAAACGTCTGTATGGATCAAATCCAACAGATTTTGACTACGCTCAGGTTTCCCCTTAAAAGGAGATTTAGTCATTTTTCCTTTCAGGCAGGATTCACAAGTAAGTAGAGAGTTAATATCAGACATATCAAACATGCCCTCTCCCACTAGCTTGTTCATCCTCCTTGAGGAAATATGACCTAGCCTAGCATGCCAAAGGTTTGCCGGGTTTTGACTATCGATTTTCCTTTTATTTGTTGTTGCCGGTTTATCAACATAATTTATTGGAACGTCTTTTAGTTTTAAGTTATATAGATCGTTTTCAAGTTGTCCATTTCCAATCAAACATTCATTCTTGTAAATATTGCAAATCCCATTCACAAAATTGCAAGAATAACCATCTCTATCTAGCATAGAAACAGAAATAATGTTTTTAATCAAATCTGGAACAAATAAAACATCTCTCAAAAGTAACTTAAAACCGTTCTGCAAAATTAAATAAATATCTCCCACAGCTTTAGCTTCAACTCTGGAACCATTTCCGAGCCTCAGCTGGGTCTCACCCATTCTAAGTCTGCGACTTCTTGTCATCACCTGCAAATCATTGCAAATGTGAGATCCACATCCGGTATCCAATACCCAAGAAGTAGTATTAAGTGAAACATTTATTTCAATATAGAACATACCCTTCGCAGTTCGCAACTGCTCTAGATATTCCTTGCAGTTACGCTTCCAATGACCGGGCTTCTTGCAGTAATGGAAAACATCCTTGGACTTTTCCATGTTTGAAGCCTTTGTCTTGTACTTCTTCTCGGGTTCGATTTTCTTGGGTGGGGCAGAACGTTTCTTACCCTTTGTACTTGGCCCTTTCTTAGCAGAAGAAGAGGAGCCCACCAAGAAAGCCGGTTTATCCTTCTTTAAAGTGGATTCATATGTTACAAGCATATTGACCATCTCTTCAAGGGAGGCCTCTATCTTGTTCATATTGAAATTCACCACAAATCCGTCAAACGAAGAAGGAAGAGATAGAAGTAGTAAGTCCACGTTGAGTTCATGCTCCAACACCAAATCAAGGGTTACCAACTTCTGTATGAGCCAAATCACTCGTACCCCATGATCACGGACCGAAGTCCCTTCACGCATGCGACACGTCATTAGCTCCTTTACAGTAGCGAACCTTTCAGCTCTCGATTGAGCCCCAAAAAGTTCCTTGAGTTGTACGTGAATGTCAGCAGCATTCACGGTGTTCTCAAATCGCCTCTGGAGTTCATCAGACATCGAGGCTTGCATATAGCATTTGGCCTTGATATCATGGTCCCACCATGTATCAAGTTTGGCTAACTCTTCTGGACTTATGTCAGCTGGTGCTTCCTTCGGAGGAGATTTTTCTAACACGTAGAGCATCTTCTCCGAAGTCAAGACAATCTTCAACTTACGGAACCATTCCGTATAGTTTGCGCCAGTCAATTTATTTTGTTCGAGGATCGAGAAAAATGGATTACGCGAATTCATCTTTATGAAATACTGAAAAGAAACAGACAAATATCAGTGATTGTTTAATTAATTTACTAAGACATAAAATAGGAGAAATTTATTTTATGAATCTCACTCCCACTATTTTAACGATTTCACTACCCTCTAGTGAAAACAGGAAACTGTTTTCCTTAGTGAGAACATGGAGTCTAATTGACAAACTATGGTCCCGAATAATATCAGCCAACCATAATTTTCAAAAGGTAGAGCCCAATTGCTTCCAAAGCAACCTCCACGTTTTTACCTCATGTCCAATAAGGGCCCAATAATATGACGCCGTTTATTGTGACATGTCAAGATGACCCATCAATATTAAGTTGTGATGGACGGTCGCCATGTGGATCCCCCAATAATATGAGCCGATCCCATGGGAGTTCCACCCAACTTACAACATGTGTCGATCCAATGTACAACTTTCCGACGAACGAGCCCCCCCAATAATATGAGCCGGACCGTATTCGCGGGTAGAATCTCATACATTGATCGTTGATGGAAGGTAGGAACATTTAAACAATTTTAAATTTCCTTTATTTATCTTGATATCAATTTTAAATCATATTTAAAATGAGGGATTTTAATTTTGAAAATTTGTCTCATCATTTTAAAATTTTGTATGCTTGCCGGATTCACACAATTTTGTCTAAAACATGCATACAACAATAATATCACATATTATTTAGGATGATCGATTCCATTTCTAATCGACCCGTGGTTGCCAATCACGAGTCTTAGTCCAATCCTAGGTAATATGCAGTATGCAATGCAATCCTATTACATTGAGCTTCCAATTTACATTTCTTCTGTCTTTATTGTCTGCTGGGCCCACCTCCATCTTCAAATCTTCATCTCCCACTAAGTCTAATGTATTTACAATAAATAACCATGACAAGTAGGGGATACATTTCAAGGGGTGGGAACGGGCCATAAACCAAGCCCACTTTTATTACATATGACAATTCATATTGGGCCATCCAACAACAATAAAAACAAATGTAAATTCCTAACATACACCTACAAAATTGGTCATGTCAATCGATCATCCTTATCCAATAACATTTAATTCAAAATTAATTTATTGGATAACATGCAATGGCTATTTAAATTTAAAAGGATAAAATCATATTCCATATATAAAATCTTATTTTACATACAAAATCATATTTTATCTTTTTATCAAATAAAATCATATTTTATATATAAAATCCAATTTTATACATAAAATCATATTTTACTCAATATTTCCATAAGATCATATCTTATCATCAATTGTACCAAAAATAATTAATTTCATAAAATCTGATTTAACGGATAAAATTTATAAATTTTTCAAAAATTCAAATTTATCCAAAAATCAATTTTAAAATTTTCGGATTCGAACAATTCGATCCGACGCCTCGTGGACCAATCAAAAACAATTTTCGATCGGACCAAAAATAGAATTTTAACATATTAAAATTTAATTCTAAAATTAAAAAATAATTTTTCGCGGGCCGCCCGGGACGTTCCCGGGCTGCCCGCGCCCCAAAGGGCTCGGGCCGGGCAGCGCCGTGCGCCGCCCTGCGCAGCGCCTAGCGCTGCGCTGCCCGGGGAAGCGACCATCGCTGCCCCCCCGGGCAGCGATCCAATCGCTGCCCGGGTTTTGCCCGAATTTTTTTTTTTATTTTTAAAATATTTATTTTGTTTCAAAAACCTAGGCTTAAAATTTTTTGTACAATCGATTAATTTAATCGCTTGATCTGAGCAACCTGGCTCTGATACCACTGTTGGAGAACGGCGATCAGATCAATCAGAATTGATACCCGGTGCAGCGGAAGTTTAAAAATTTTATATGGAACGATTCCATAATGGGTATCAAAACTTTTACGATTAAATTGTGTGTGTAAAAATTAAATAACAATTATAAGTTTTTACCTCCAATCTCGAATCGAGATTATGGACACCAACAGATTGTTCTGCTCTTGTTGTATATCCCTGGAACTGATGGACGAACTGTTCTTCAATCAGGTCCACGAACAGAGATTTAATCCCTCTGATAGATTGCACTAGAAAATCTATCAGAAGTTTCTACGAAGAGAATTAACGAATTTGATCCGTTAAACCAGACTGTAATTCAAAATTCACAGGCTAGATTTTTCCGAGTAGAGAGGGAGGGGGGCGGCCACTTTAGAGAGAAAATAACTAGGTTTTCGAAAATTGTGACCTGTTGTTGTGTAATTTCTATACTGCAATAACTTATTTATAATGTAGGCCGCTAACAGCTTAGGGCCCATTAGTCATAAGTTCAAGCCCGACAAGCAAAGCCCGCATGTTCAGAAATTAATATAAAATTCATCATGACTCATATTGATAAACCGATTTCACCAATAAGCACAAAAACCATTTCTGCACCTTTTAAAGTCAAGATAAATTTTTCTGAATCCGAATTCAGTGATTTCTAAAAATGCCCATCCCTATGTCATTTTAGGAAATCTTACTCCTCTACTCTTAAATAAGAAGTCCACTTCTTTGTTCATTAAATTTAACTTTTTAAATTTAACTATCTCAACGGGGATTAAAAATCCATTACTCTGTGTGACCCTCAATGGTTCAGGGATACAGCTAGCCGTGGGCTCACAACTCCTTGTGACTCGGAACAACAATTTCCGACTTGCCCATCGAATCATGGTAAGAGCGCCTAGCAACATCGCCCCATGATTCCCTAGGTATCACTGATAGTGCCTGCAAGAACCAATAGATTTTGGTTAGCGTACAGTACGGTCCCTTCATCCATATATCCCGATCGAATCAACAACCATTGGTAAATCGAGAGTCGTTCGAGATTCGATAACTATGCAATACATCTTGAAGATCAAATAGTGACATCGCATGTGCTACTAAGAAACCATTTCTTAAAACACATCATGTACTCTGGCCAGAGATTCGTCACACTAATATCTCCTCAGATCGCATAGGATATCCACACTCGCAAGTATGTGGTGAATCCTTGACAACAAAGCATCGACTCCTATATGTGTTGTAACTGTACCCAATCCCGATACCTGATGACCCCAATAGAGTCGGTAAACGAGTCAAAGCACAGTACTAGCATATAGAGTCTCAATGATGTTTCAAGTAGTAAGGACTAATGGTGTACAACCAAAACCGCAGACTTTATCCACTCGATAAGTGATAACCACTTGGAAAGTTCGGATAGGGTAGTTCGATCATTCATCATATGAATATCCATTTGCATGCTTCGAACATCTCTATGTTCCCTACCAATGAAACGTGGTACTCTGCATCGCAAATGCTAGTCTCAAACTCGAGCGATCCTTATCCTTATTATCGGACGGCTCAATCGACTAGGAACAGTTTAGAATATACAGTGACTATAAGATGTGTTTCATGATAGACATCCCCATTTTCTACCACATCTTACATACACTATAGTATATTCAAGGTCTTTATCAAAACAACAATAGTATATCACAATATAACAATATGAAGAAAGATAAAGTCATTGCCATTAATAAAAGTGTAAATTATATTAAACAAAAGATTGTTTATACAAAGAGTCATCAAAGCCCTTAGCCACAAGTTGGCTCACCGGGCACCCACTCTTTCAAAAATACCCAAACCACCTTCTGATACATGGAGACACACCTTCTCCCAGGCCATCCAATGAATTTTATATTCTCCTGGTTTTGAACCCCATAAAAATTTTACACAAAGCATTTCAAAACGATGTAGAATTGTTCCTGGAGACTGTAAGACCTGAAAAGGTAAATAGTCAAAATACACTTTTGATCAAAACCAGACGGCTCCTAATAGATAGAGTCTGCGTCTCCCACCCCTGTAGTTTTTGGTTGACGTTAGAAATTGATGTTGTTGAAGTAAGAACTTTTCCTGGGCCCAAGATAAAGAGGCGCATCGAGATATCTGAGGAGTAGAGTCCCTTCACCAAAACCAGTAATAGAATAATACAAGCCCCGTTTCTCTGCTGTACAGTTTTTGGCGGTGAGTATGACACTCTTTGTAACACCCGGTATTTTTAATTACATAAATCCGCCTGCATAATTAGGATAATTAATTATTTAAATTTTATGATTTATGGGTTAAATAATTATGTGAATTATTTATGCATGATTTAATTCATTTTTAAGCATTTAACCCATAATTAGTAATTTTTATGATTTTTAGTATTTTTATTATTTGATCGCGTAGACGGGACCGTGGACGGACGAGATGACGACTTTCCACCCAAATTATTTTATGAGCCTTTTTAGAGCCTTAAAATATTATTTTGAGTTTTATTATCTCAAAATTTTAAGTATTTAATTTTATATAATTTTAGGAGTCCATTTTTATTCAAAATTAGCCAAAATATTGACTTTTTAGTATTTTTAAAATTCCTTTAATTCAATATTTCGGGATTTTCATATGTTTAACTTAATATTTCAGATTTCAACTTTTAATTAGAGTTTTTAAATTTTATATTTTATATTTAAACCTTTTTAATTATCTTAAAACCTATTTTAAATCAAAACCTAAACCTAATCTACCCCAAACCCCTTTAGCCGATCCCTCAACCCCTCCATCAGCCGCCACCCTCATAAATCTTCATCTTCTCCACCGAGCAAGCTCCAAGAACACCATAGCCTCGGTTTTTGAAGGTTCAAGTCGGTTGTCATCGCCCCGTCGTCCCGGACTCGTCGCCTTCTCATTTTCTCTACTACTTCGGTGAAAGGCATGATTTTCTTCTTGTTTTTAACATCATATCAGTATGTATTATGTAGGTTAATGTAGGCATCGAAATTCCTTTAGTAATTTTTCAGAAAATCCATTCGGTTGTTCATGGTTTGCGCATTGTTCATGTATTTCATAAGCATGCTCACGTTTTTTTCCCTCTCCATGCTTGGTTCGGCTGATGGCTAGGGTTCCAGGGGTGTGTGTACGTGGTCTGGGCTCGGGTGGCTCGAGTGGTTCGAGCCAAACGAGCCCAGGTTGTCACCATGTTCAGCCGAGTGCTTGGCCGAAGCAGTTTAGGGTTTGGGAATTGGAGGCTTCGGGCTCGGTTATGGGAGTGCATGGGGCTCGAACCATGGCATGGTTCGAACCGGCAGGACCCTGGGGAGGTCCTGCCGATGGCGCTCCGGCCGGTCGTGGCCGGAGCAGGGCGGCAGCAGGCGATGAAGGCCTGCTGCCCGAGCCCTCGGCGGCCGAGAGGGTAAGAATAGGTAAGGGTTCGGGTTCTAGGGTTTGAGGCATGGTCCGGGTCGGGTCAGGGGTCCGGGTCGGGTCAGTAAGTTAGTGGGTCGGGTTAGTGAGTCCGGGTCCGGGTTAGGTGGGCCGGGCTCGAGTCTTTTTATTTTTAAAATATTTTATGAATTAATGGGTTTTTGAGTAAATTAAATTGAAATAAAATTATTTGGACTCCCAAATAATTTTATTTGAACTTTTAAAATTTTAATTAGGTTAGTCCATTAATTTTATGGGCTTTTGGGCCCATAAAAGTTATTGGGCCAGTCTCTGGGTTTTTGGGCCCATTGGGCCAGTTTAAGTGGTTATTGGGCTTAGTGTATTTTAATGGGCTTTATTAATTTAATTGGGCTTAGAATAATTATTTGGGCTTAAAGTTTAAGATATTGGGCTTAAGTATGTTAATGGGCCAAATTTAAGTTAATGTGCTTGAGTGTTAGGGCCAGCAGTCCAGAACCATCCATGAGAAATTTGCGTGTGTCCCGAGTTTATATTTAATTATTTTTATGCATGAAAAGTTATTTGAATATTTATATGATATTAAAAAATAAATTAAATATAAATGAAGGACACACAATTTATTTAAGTACATGCATTCATGAAATCAATTTTTATGCTATGATTGAATTTCTATGGTTGAGCAAATAAAATATTTCAGGTGGAAATTGAAGTAGTGTGGCCATTTATGTATGGGCAGTTTCTGCCATTTATGTATGGACAGTTTTCTGCCATTTATGTATGGGTGGTTCGCCACCAGCCTCGTACGATGGTTTCTTAGACTGATCAGTCGCACTATGGGTCACACTTACGGATAGGACCATTCGATGTTAAGAAAATAAATGCTCAACAACTCTAGTATGTATGATATTATGTATGTTATGTATGTTTATTTATGTAAGTTATGTTATGTAATTTTTAAGCATGCTCATTCATGTATATGTATGTATTAGTATTAAATTGATTTAAATTATTTTTAAACCCTTGTTAGTATGCATGTTGGGCCTCTAGGCTCACTACACTGTTATGGTGCAGGTGAGTACGTAGAGGAGCAGGTTACTCCTACCGGTGGTGAGGATGTATGAGCAGCGCTGCAGTAGCCCCGTGACCGTGACAGCTTCTGAGTCACCGTGCATGTTGTCATGATACATTTTAATATTTTTAGTGGTTGAGGTTTATTGGAATATTTTATTAAATATTTTTAGTGCATGCACACATTTTAATTATTTTATTTATGCAGTATATTTTTATTTATTGTTTTGACTCAGATGGTTATTTAAAAGAATGCATTTTTCTTAAGTATTTAATTATTTATTTATTTAGTCGTGTATTTATTTTAATTATTTTATTCTGTGCATATATGTATGGGCATATATGTACATATATTTATTTAGTAGTATAAAAAAAAAAAAAATTTCCGCATATTTATTTATTAGAGAGTTAGGGTCGTTTCAGTTGGTATCAGAGCACGGTCCTTGGAGGGGTCACTACTGCTATGCTAGCTCAGAAATCCACGCTACCGGTCTGTAAGTTTTAATGTTTATAGTATGATTTAATTTCTAGAATTTAAAGTTAGCCTTAATTTTAAACACTTAGTTATGCATGGCGATTTACGTAAATAAATATGTGGTGGTGCAGAATGCCTCCCAGACAAGTGAACCGACGTGGGAGACCTCCACATCCACCTCCACCTCCACCGCTACCTCAGCAGCACCCCACGACAGCACTGGAGCAGGCCAGTGCCACGATGATGGCGGGTATTACTGCTCTGTTGGAGCAGCAGGCTGCCCGTCCCAGACTGTCCCATGAGGAGGACGTCGCAGAGAGGTTCCAGAAGAAGGGGCCTAAGGAGTTTTTGGGGACCACCGATCCTTTGGTGGCTGAGGGATGGATTCGCTCTCTTGAGTCCATCTTCGACTATATGGGGATCACAGACGCCGACAGGGTGAGCTGTGCGACGTACATGATGCGAGGCGATGCAGCCCTTTGGTGGGAGGGTGCAGTTAGAGGGGTCCATTTACCTACACTGACGTGGGCCGAGTTCAGGCGTATCTTCTACGCCAAGTACTTCACTGAGGATGTGCGCAGTCACATGATCCGGGAGTTCATGAGTCTCCGTCAGGGGGACAGGTCTGTTGTGGAGTACGTGAGCCAGTTTGAGAGGGGCTGTCACTTTGTGCCCATGATTGCTGATAGTCCGCAGGAGAAGCTGCGACAGTTTGTGGAGGGCCTGAAGGCTGAGATCAGGCATGATGTGCGTATGGCAGACGTCTTTACATATGAGTCTGTAGTCAGCAGGGCCTTGCGTTCCGAGGAGGGACGGAGGGACGGAGAGAGATACAGAGAGAGCAGCAGGGTAAGAGGCAGTTTCTGCAGACAGGGTATCAGCGACCATCTTCGCAGCCACCTGCGAAGAAGCAGTCTACAGGGCCATCTAAGGGCCCGAATCAGCAGAGGCCTCAGGGGAAGCCACAGCAGCAGACTAGGGGCGGGGCCCCTACTCCAGGGAGATATCCAGTATGTCCGAAGTGTCAAAAGATGCATTCCGGGCAGTGTCTTATGGGAGCAGGAGTCTGCTATCGTTGCAAAGAGCCGGGGCATCAGATTGCCAACTGACCGCAGAGGCAGAACGTCAGTGGGCGAGTATATGTGATGCAGGCAGAGGAGGCTGACCCAGATACCTCCTTGATCACCGGTATACCTAACCCCTAGACCTTTTTCAATTCTTTGCTTTTGTTTATTGCGATTATATTTGAATGCCTGTTACTTGAGTTTAACTATCAGCATGCTAGAATAAGAATTTTGTTTCTTTGTGATTAGAATTAAGGGTTGTAGTGTTTTAACCTTGGGAGCGTAGTGGTATGAATTGTTGGGAATCTTCTGCGTGCAGGGAGAATTCTAGTTGGAGGCAACTCCACGTTTGCGTTGCTAGATTCAAGAGCCACGCATTCGTTTATCTCCCGAGATTTTATCAGACGGATAGGCATTACACCGGAGGTTGTCGACTGTGGTTACGATGTTACCATGCCATCCGGACAGACTATCACTACCACTAGTGTCATCAGGGATCTGGAATTGGAGTTGCAGGGACACTCCATTCGAGCAGATCTAGTGGTTCTTCCATTGACCGGGTTTGACTTGATTTTGGGTATGGACTGACTATCAGTTAATGGAGCTTCGATTGATTTCCGACGTAGGACAGTGTCAGTGAAGCCAGTAGGAGGTGAGATGTTTACTTTCTTTGCATCTCAGTCTAGCAGTATTCCTCAGATGATATCACTTGTTCGTGTGCGAGGAAACTGTTGCGCCATGGATGTCAGGGTTTTCTTGCTAGTGTGGTCACTACCTCAGATGTTTCTAGCAGATCTTTATCAGATATAGAGGTGGTACGTGACTATCCAGATGTTTTTCCTGACGATGTTGCAGGAGTTCCACCAGTGAGAGAGGTGGAGTTCAGTATTGAGTTGTTGCCGGATACTGTGCCTATCTCTAAGGCACCGTATCGACTTGCTCCTACAGAGATGAGAGAGTTGAAGGAGCAGATTCAGGAGCTGTTGGAGAAGGGTTTTGTTCGTCCTAGCTTTTCTCCATGGGGAGCTCCAGTGTTGTTCGTGAAGAAGAAGGACGGCAGCATGAGATTGTGCATCGACTACCGGGAACTCAACAGAGTCACAGTGAAGAATAAGTATCCACTACCGAGGATAGAGGATTTATTCGATCAGTTGCAGGGAGCTTCGGTATTCTCCAAGATCGATCTGCGATCTGGTTACTATCAGCTGAGAGTCAGGGATTCAGACGTGTCTAAGACTGCCTTTAGGACACGATATGGGCATTACGAGTTCTTAGTGATGCCCTTTGGGTTGACCAATGCTCCAGCAGTTTTTATGGATCTCATGCATCGTGTCTTCCAGCCGTATCTAGATCAGTTTGTCATTGTATTCATTGATGACATATTGATCTACTCGAGGAGCATTGAGGAGCATACACAGCATTTGCATACAGCCTTGCAGACTTTGAGAGAGCATCGACTGTTTGCAAAGTTCAGTAAGTGTGAGTTTTGGTTGGAGCAAGTGGCGTTTCTAGGCCACATTATTTCTAGGGATGGGATTGCAGTGGATCAGTCCAAGGTGCAGGCAGTGAAGGATTGGGGGATTCCAAAGAATGCTTCGGAGATTCGTAGCTTCTTGGGTTTGGCAGGATACTATAGGAAGTTCATCAAGGGTTTTTCCTCTATTGCAGTACCCTTGACTTCCTTAACCAAGAAGAACGCGAAGTATAGTTGGAGTCCAGATTGTCAGAGGAGCTTTGATCAGCTGAAGGATGCACTTACTTCAGCACCTGTGTTAGCTATGACAGTGCCACATGAGGAGTTAGTGGTGTACACCGACGCGTCCAAGCTTGGTTTGGGCGCAGTACTTATGCAGAGTGGCAGAGTTATCGCATATGCGTCGCGACAGTTGAAGATTCATGAGCAGAACTATCCGACGCATGATTTGGAGCTTGCAGCAGTGGTATTTGCGTTGAAAATCTGGAGGCACTATCTTTACGGCGAGAAGTGCAAGATTTTCACCGACCACAAGAGCCTCAAGTACTTCTTCACCCAGAAGGAGTTGAACATGAGGCAGCGCAGATGGCTTGAGCTTGTTAAGGACTATGACTGTGACATTAGCTACCATCCGGGTAAGGCTAATGTAGTGGCAGATGCTTTGAGTCGGAAGTCGTCAGTGGTATCATGTTTGACTGTACAGTTACCACTACAGACCGAGATTCAGAGATTTGGTTTGGAGTGATATCCGAGTGGCCATGCACCGAGCTTGTCAGTGTTGACGGTGCAGCCAGTTCTGCGAGATCGGATTAGAGAGGGACAGTCCACTCATGAGGAGCTACAGCGATGGAGACAGAGAGATGAGGCCAGAGGTAATCTCTTGTATACAGTGGAGGATGGCATCGTTCAGTACCGTGGGAGGATGTGGGTACCGAACGTTGATCAGTTGAGAGCCGAGATTCTAGCAGAGGCTCATGCATCTCCGTACTCCATTCACCCCGGAAGTACGAAGATGTACCGAGACTTGCAGTTATTGTATTGGTGGCCTGGGATGAAGAGTGACATCGGGAGAGTGGTGTCAGAGTGCTTGACTTGTCAGCAAGTCAAGGCAGAGCATCAGCGTCCAGCAGGACTTCTTAGACCTCTTCCTATTCCGGAATGGAAATGGGAGAATATTACGATGGACTTTGTGGTTGGCTTACCGAGGAGTGCCAGAGGTTGCACAGCGATTTGGGTGATTGTAGATAGACTCACCAAGTCAGCTCATTTCTTGCTGGTGAAGACTACTTATACTTTGACACAGTATGCAGAGCTTTACATCAGAGAGATTGTTAGACTGCATGGCATACCAGTGTCTATTGTGTCAGACAGAGATCCGAGATTCACATCTGCGTTTTGGAAGAGTCTGCACACAGCTTTGGGGACGAGGCTTTTGTTCAATACATCATTTCATCCCCAGACAGATGGTCAGTCTGAGAGAGTGATCCAGGTTCTCGAGGATCTTCTGAGAGCTTATGTCATCGATTTTCGAGGATCTTGGGAGACTAGACTGCCATTAGTGGAGTTTACCTATAACAACAGCTTTCAGTCGTCTATAGGTATGGATCCTTATGCAGCACTTTATGGGAGGAGATGCAGATCTCCGGTGCATTGGGATGAGGTTGGTGAGAGGATTTTGTTGGGTCCAGAGATTGTGCAGCAGACAGCTGACATCGTGACGCAGATTCGAGATAGGATGAGGACTGCGCAGAGTCGGCAGAAGAGTTATGCAGATGCCAGACGACGCGATTTGGAGTTCGCAGTAGGTGATCACGTATTTCTGAAGGTGTCACCTATGAAGGGAGTAGCGCGTTTTGGGCGGAGAGGCAAGCTTAATCCGAGGTATATAGGGCCATTCGAGATCTTGGAGCGAGTTGGCACGTTGGCCTATCGTTTAGCTCTACCTCCAGGGCTAGCGGCAGTGCACGACGTTTTCCATGTATCCATGCTTCGGAGATATGTCTCCAACCCGTCGCATGTGTTGGATTTCGAGCCCTTACAGTTGCCACCAGATCTTGTGTACGAGGAGAGACCAGTGCGGATCTTGGCTAGAGAGGAGCGGAGGCTTAGGACACGGGTCATACCGATGGTCAGAGTCCAGTGGCTGAATCACTCGGAGGAGGAAGCTACTTGGGAGACCGAGGAGGATATGAGGACTCGCTACCCGGAGTTGTTCGGGTAAGTACTTTAATTTCGAGGACGAAATTCAATTTAAGAGGGGGAGAATTGTAACACCCTGTATTTTTAATTACATAAATCCGCCTGCATAATTAGGATAATTAATTATTTAAATTTTATGATTTATGGGTTAAATAATTATGTGAATTATTTATGCATGATTTAATTCATTTTTAAGCATTTAACCCATAATTAGTAATTTTTATGATTTTTAGTATTTTTATTATTTGATCGCGTAGACGGGACCGTGGACGGACGAGATGACGACTTTCCACCCAAATTATTTTATGAGCCTTTTTAGAGCCTTAAAATATTATTTTGAGTTTTATTATCTCAAAATTTTAAGTATTTAATTTTATATAATTTTAGGAGTCCATTTTTATTCAAAATTAGCCAAAATATTGACTTTTTAGTATTTTTAAAATTCCTTTAATTCAATATTTCGGGATTTTCATATGTTTAACTTAATATTTCAGATTTCAACTTTTAATTAGAGTTTTTAAATTTTATATTTTATATTTAAACCTTTTTAATTATCTTAAAACCTATTTTAAATCAAAACCTAAACCTAATCTACCCCAAACCCCTTTAGCCGATCCCTCAACCCCTCCATCAGCCGCCACCCTCATAAATCTTCATCTTCTCCACCGAGCAAGCTCCAAGAACACCATAGCCTCGGTTTTTGAAGGTTCAAGTCGGTTGTCATCGCCCCGTCGTCCCGGACTCGTCGCCTTCTCGTTTTCTCTACTACTTTGGTGAAAGGCATGATTTTCTTCTTGTTTTTAACATCATATCAGTATGTATTATGTAGGTTAATGTAGGCATCGAAATTCCTTTGGTAATTTTTCAGAAAATCCATTCGGTTGTTCATGGTTTGCGCATTGTTCATGTATTTCATAAGCATGCTCACGTTTTTTTCCCTCTCCATGCTTGGTTCGGCTGATGGCTAGGGTTCCAGGGGTGTGTGTACGTGGTCTGGGCTCGGGTGGCTCGAGTGGTTCGAGCCAAACGAGCCCAGGTTGTCACCATGTTCAGCCGAGTGCTTGGCCGAAGCAGTTTAGGGTTTGGGAATTGGAGGCTTCGGGCTCGGTTATGGGAGTGCATGGGGCTCGAACCATGGCATGGTTCGAACCGGCAGGACCCTGGGGAGGTCCTGCCGATGGCGCTCCGGCCGGTCGTGGCCGGAGCAGGGCGGCAGCAGGCGATGAAGGCCTGCTGCCCGAGCCCTCGGCGGCCGAGAGGGTAAGAATAGGTAAGGGTTCGGGTTCTAGGGTTTGAGGCATGGTCCGGGTCGGGTCGGGTCAGGGGTCCGGGTCGGGTCAGTAAGTTAGTGGGTCGGGTTAGTGAGTCCGGGTCCGGGTTAGGTGGGCCGGGCTCGAGTCTTTTTATTTTTAAAATATTTTATGAATTAATGGGTTTTTGAGTAAATTAAATTGAAATAAAATTATTTGGACTCCCAAATAATTTTATTTGAACTTTTAAAATTTTAATTAGGTTAGTCCATTAATTTTATGGGCTTTTGGGCCCATAAAAGTTATTGGGCCAGTCTCTGGGTTTTTGGGCCCATTGGGTCAGTTTAAGTGGTTATTGGGCTTAGTGTATTTTAATGGGCTTTATTAATTTAATTGGGCTTAGAATAATTATTTGGGCTTAAAGTTTAAGATATTGGGCTTAAGTATGTTAATGAGCCAAATTTAAGTTAATGTGCTTGAGTGTTAGGGCCAGCAGTCCAGAACCATCCATGAGAAATTTGCGTGTGTCCCGAGTTTATATTTAATTATTTTTATGCATGAAAAGTTATTTGAATATTTATATGATATTAAAAAATAAATTAAATATAAATGAAGGACACACAATTTATTTAAGTACATGCATTCATGAAATCAATTTTTATGCTATGATTGAATTTCTATGGTTGAGCAAATAAAATATTTCAGGTGGAAATTGAAGTAGTGTGGCCATTTATGTATGGGCAGTTTCTGCCATTTATGTATGGGCAGTTTTCTGCCATTTATGTATGGGTGGTTCGCCACCAGCCTCGTACGATGGTTTCTTAGACTGATCAGTCGCACTATGGGTCACACTTACGGATAGGACCATTCGATGTTAAGAAAATAAATGCTCAACAACTCTAGTATGTATGATATTATGTATGTTATGTATGTTTATTTATGTAAGTTATGTTATGTAATTTTTAAGCATGCTCATTCATGTATATGTATGTATTAGTATTAAATTGATTTAAATTATTTTTAAACCCTTGTTAGTATGCATGTTGGGCCTCTAGGCTCACTACACTGTTATGGTGCAGGTGAGTACGTAGAGGAGCAGGTTACTCCTACCGGTGGTGAGGATGTATGAGCAGCGCTGCAGTAGCCCCGTGACCGTGACAGCTTCTGAGTCACCGTGCATGTTGTCATGATACATTTTAATATTTTTAGTGGTTGAGGTTTATTGGAATATTTTATTAAATATTTTTAGTGCATGCACACATTTTAATTATTTTATTTATGCAGTATATTTTTATTTATTGTTTTGACTCAGATGGTTATTTAAAAGAATGCATTTTTCTTAAGTATTTAATTATTTATTTATTTAGTCGTGTATTTATTTTAATTATTTTATTCTGTGCATATATGTATGGGCATATATGTACATATATTTATTTAGTAGTATAAAAAAAAAAAATTTTCCGCATATTTATTTATTAGAGAGTTAGGGTCGTTTCACTCTTGGCATTATTAATAAGCTAACCAGAGCACTTCTCATAGTGATAAAGGAACTGTCTAAGGATTCTGACACTAGGGACAGACCCATTCAAAAATATGATGAGATCATCTGCATATACCAGGTGTGAAATCTGAAAAGGACGCCCCATATAAAAGCTTAGATATTTGTGATGAGCAAATAAATTATCAAGCCCCCGATATAGATATTCCGCTGCAATCACAAAGAGAAGCGGAGATAGAGGATCACCCTATATGAGGCCTCTTTTTGAATGAAAATAATCAGAAAGCATGCCAATGGTTTTAACATAGAAGATAGAACCAACAATTGTTGACACACCTCAAAATCTGATTACAAAACCAATCCGAGAACCCAAAAGCCTATAGCATCTGGACCAGAAAATCCCACTGAACTCTGTCATAAGCCTTAGCCATATCAAGCTTCAAGATGATATTCCCACCCTGGAACGGTAGTTGTGATGATTGACCATCATCTGAGCGATAAGAATATTATCTGAGATCAATCTCCCAGAGATAAAACCACTCTGAGAGGGAGAGATAATCTTTTCTAGGATAGGATGCAACCGCAAAGTGATGATCTTAGTGATTATTTTGTTACTCACATTACATATGTCTAAAATCATTCCATCGCTGCGCATCGGCACTTTTAGGAATCAAAATCAGAGTCTTTGCCGTGAAAATCCTAGGAAGCGGTGAACCGTTCAAGAAATCCTGGACAACCTTGATAAGATTTGTCTTGATAATATCCCAGCATCGTCTATAGAAGCCATTTGAGAATCAATCCAGGCCAGCCGTGCTGTCCTCACGTAAATAATTGACACAATCATACACCTCATCCTCAGTGATGGCGCCCTCAAAATAATGTTATCCTATACATTGACCAACGAAGGGATATGGCCGAAATCAGCTCTGTTGGGTGCAGAGTGCTCACCAGTCAGTAGAGTTTCAAAGAACCGGAGCCCAGATTCTTGAATTTGTAAGGAGCTGTCAAGGGCAACGCCATCATCCCAGATCCTAAATATTTTATTCCCAGACCTCCTCCTGTTCACCATATTATGAAATAAGCTGGTGTTTCTCTCCCCTTCAGCGATCCACTTAGCACACGCTTTCTGCTTCCAAAAAGCTTCCTCCATGGACAAACAAAGAGACAAATTCGCTTGGGCTAGCGAGTGGGCTGTTCTGTTATGATCCGATTGCTCCAAATCAAAATCCATTTCCGCTTGAGCGGTAGCCGTAACAAGAGCCTTAACTTTATCTTGTATATTACCAAACACCTCCACGTTCCACCATTTAAGGTGCGCCTTCAGCCTCTTTAATTTCACCACCAAGCGATCTAAGCCCCTCAAAGAGCAAGTATTATTCTAGTTCAGTCGTACTATCTGCAAAAAACCCGGATGAAGGAGTCACATGTTCTAAAATCTGAAATAACCCATCGGTTTTGGTAAGAAAGGAGCAGAAATATGCGGCAAACAGTGATCAGAGAAGCCCCGGTGCAAGTGTTCAACCTTAAAAGAATTAAAGTAGTTCACCCAAGTGGATGAGATGAGAACTCTATCCAGACGTTTCCAAATCCTCAAATTCATACAAGTAATCCTGGAACAAACAAACCCTGCATCTGACAAACCAGCTGAAATAATAAAGTTTGAAAACTCATTCATACCACCCGACCGACTGACGGAGCCAAGAGAATGATCCAGCGGGTCTACAATGACATTAAAATTTTGCCCAACCACCCTGAGACAGCCGTATAGTGGCTTACAAACTAGTAAGCTCTCCCATAGAAAATGACGCTAGCTTCTGTCACATTTAGCAAAAACAATAGAGAGGTAAATAGCCGTCGGGAACAGTCCAGAAGCAAGCTTCAAATGAAAAAACTTATCATGGTCATGGACCATTGAAACCGAAACCTCCATGGTGTGATAGAACCAAATTTTATTATTAGTATTGGCTAAAACTCAAGAGAATCCAAAACATTTATTACTCTATTCCTGATCAAGCTGTCGCATACGCTCAAGGATCGCCAGAACAATAAGTGGATTAGTATTTTTCAGGAACTTAATCCATCTCTCAGCAGATTTATTTCCAATCCCCCTAACATTCCAGATGAGACCATTCATTGAGAAATATCAACGGGGCAATAGATTTTTTGTAATTGTATTCTCTGGACCCCCCCCCCCCCCCAGCAGGAACAAATTTAGTATGCTTAGAAGGTTAACCACGTCCCCTCTTTTGTGAAATCGCTCCCAGTGGAATTTGATTCTCTTCCTCAAAGGATTCAGTGATCGCAACACACTTAATCACCCCTTCTTCCGTACTGGACTCCATAACCCCTATATTTTCACCATCATGTGCCTCCATCTCTTGGCCCTGAACAATAGTACCCTCCAGATCAACATGTTCACCATCATGTTCCTCTATCTCAGCCCTGATCAAAAGAATCCTCCGTCTCAACATGATCCAGCCCATGCAATTCGACCCTACGATCCATATGCAGTGTACTAGACCCATCCTGCCAAGATGTATCTCAGTATCCCTCCCAACAAAAATACCATCAATCCACTGACCGTTCATCTCTTGATCATACCCTATCCCTTTGTCCATACCACCGATGATCTCCGATTTGCGAGAAGATTCTCAAGAGCCACTAGTCTCACCCTCAAGATCAAGAAGCAAAGGGTCGAACCTATTAGCATGCAGAGCGCCCCGCACATTCATGGAAGCACCCACAACTCCATATTCCTCTTCAAGGCTCATATTACTTTTCCTCAAACCCATTGTTTCCCATTCCATCCATGGTGGATTATTTTCTTCCGCACTGTCATGTTCTTGAGACTGCTTCTATGCATCACCTTCTCCGACAGCTCCTCCCCTACGTTGGTTAATTACGGTGCGCAAATCACTAACTCTGCCTCTAGGCTTTGGTGCAGGTTTAGGATTACGACCATTATCATAACATTCCTCGGCATTATGGCTAACATGAATATATTTAGGAAGGTTCTTGTACAATATACACTGCTCCACCACATTCTCACACAGTCCAATAAAGATTTTATGATGTAGAGGTTTCAACAAATCAATTTCATTGCAAACCCTCGCTAAAGTTAATCTTTATGCCATGGAAGTCAGTTCGTTCATTAAGCGGATTCTCAACAATGTTTGCCATCGAAAATAAATGTTTCTTATTGATAATTGTATTTTCATGCATCATTTTGTTCTATGTTTGAGTTTATTTTGCATTGCATATGTTATGTGTTTTAGTTTATTTTGTGGTATTTTGTACATTTTGTCTACGCGTCATTCTCCTTGGTTTATTTACAAAAAATGACAGAAACTCGGCATTTTTGGTGAAGAAGAGAAGCTGCTCTATGAAGGAAATGGAATTCAGGAGCTGTGTATCTGCAGCATGAATTGGAGCAACTGATTTTACGTGAAGAAGAGAAAAACTATGAAACTATGATGAAGAAAGAAAGGTGCGCAGCTGCGTTTTTGAACCAGCAAGTCTGCGCCATGTGATTTGCACAGCTGCGCTTAATGTAAGAACAAATATACGCATCTACAGGTCATGAGTAGCGCTTCTGCGCAAGCCCTAAAGAATGAAGAGAGGTGCTTCTACGTGCCAAACTGCGCATCTGCGCAAGCCAAGAATCAAGAAGAACCACACATCTGCGTGGGAAAAGGACGCATATGCGCGTTCTGCTGTGCGTGAAAAATTAACGAGGCAGAACACAACTCGCTCGAGCGCACGTTTATGCGCTCGAGCGAGACCTGAGAAGCATGAAAAAATATATATTTGGCAGAGAATATCTCGCTCGAGCGAGAGTTCGCGATCCTGAAAAAAAATCAAAATTTTTGAAAATTAAAACTCTTATTTTGCGGGATTTATTTCGTGAGATTTCAAAGACATATATATAGAGATTATTAGACATGAGAAAGGCAACATATCAGATCGCACGAGAACAGAGAGAGACGGCGGCTAGGGCTCGGGATTGAAGGCTCCGCATTCAATTTTTCTTTCTTTCTTCTTTGATTTTTATTTCATGATTAAAACTTTGTTTAAATCATGTTTGCGTTTATGGAGTAGTCGTTATTTTTTTATCAAGGCCACAAAATTGGGCCGAACAAATCATTGTTGAATACTTTGTTATTATTTGGGATTTTTCATATTTTTATTTATATTATAGATTGTTTGATTTATATTTTATTCTTGTGAATAACATGATCAATTATTTACTTGCATGTTAATTAATTCTGATTCGACAGATTAGAAATTGATTTCGATTGCTCCAATAATTGACATATGGTTAAACCGACTAGAAATAGTATTTGGTTTCAGTATACGGCTTTAGATGAAAACTGAATTTTCACAATTCTCAATGCATTTGAATCTGATTATAATTAATTAGAAATAATTAATCCGTCAATATTTGAATATGTTTAACTATTCTAGAAATAGATTGTTAAATAATTTAAGGGAATTCGCCGTGATTTAAGATTAAATCTGGATCCTAAAAAATTGCCAATTGTTTGCATGATTTGTTTGGTATTTGCGTGTGTCCTTGATCGAATTTCTCGTTATTGAAGTTCATTCCAAATTTCTTGCTGCGTTCTTATTTTAATTTAATTTATTTCTGAATTTTTAGTTTAATCAAATTTATCAATCAATCTTTTATTGTTTAGTCTAGATTAAGTTTAAATAATTATATTTTGGTATTCATAAAATCAGTCCCTGTGGGTTTGACATATGGACTCTCTGTCCATTTACTATAATTTGACTTAGTATACTTTCTAGTAGACACCGAAATAAGCGGTCAAGTTTTTGGAGCCGTTGTCGGGGACTGATAGTGATATTAGAATTTTTATTTTACTTGAGACTAGAATTTATTTTTCAATTTAATTTATTGGAATTCTGAATATTTCCCTATGTCTTTGATTTTTAGGTACGTTCTGTCTGTGTATGCATAGCACTCGATCTTCCAAAGAGCTCGTTCCACTTGACTTGGAGATTGAACGCACACTCAGCAGAATTCAGAAAGATAGAAGAGTTATTAATCTAGAACTTGAATCAGAGTCAGAGTCAGAGTCAGAGCCAGAAGAAGAGATGGCGGATAATAGAACAGTTCTTGATCTAATCCGTCCGCCAGTTGAAGGCTATGGATCTAGCATCGTTCGCCCTGCTGTTGAGGCAAACACTTTTGAGAAGAAGCCCTCTATTATTCAGATGATCCAACTTCAAGCACGTTTTGGAGGCACTTCTATGGAGGATCCTTACGCTCATCTGGAGCGATTTCTGTCAATCTGCGACACATTCAAATTTAATGGGGTAACATCTGATGTAGTGATACTACGGTTATTCCCATTTTCTCTATAGGGAGATGCACTCAAGTGTCTAGATGATCTACTTACCGGTTCCATCACTACCTGGACCCAGCTTGTTCAACTTTTTTGAACAAGTACTTCCCACCCACAAAGATAGCGAAACTGTATTATGATATTATTTCTTTCATGCAGAATGATGGGGAGTCTTTACATTCAGCCTGAACCATATTCAAGAAGATGTTGAGGATGTGTCCTCAGCATAATATTACCCAAAGCCAACAAACCCAGACGTTATATAATGGATCTGATCCTTCAGTGCGTTCTACGTTGAATGTTGCGGCTAATGGAAGTTTGTTCAGGAAAACGCCAGAAGACGCACGGGAGATCATTGGAAATATGACAGAGAGTAATATAGGATGGTCGGATGTGAATAAGGAGAAGAAGGCTGGAGTTTTAGAGGTCGATGCTTTAATGGCCCTGAATGCAAAGATTGACGCTCTGACACACCAGATGACCTTTATGAAAGAAGCGCCAGTTAATCAAGTACAGAGGACTATTCCAGAGTAACAATATGTATTTGAAGTTGATGCGGCAAATTTTGTATGGAACCAAGGGAGGCAGTCATACAATCCATACAACAATAATTTCAACCAAGGCTGGCAACCCAAGCAAGAGGAGAAGAAGCCGAGTTTTGAAGCGATTATCATGAAATATGTTGCTGGGACCGAGGCAAGACTGCAGAATCAAGAAGTTATGATGAAAAAGTTGGAGACTCAGATGGCTAAGATAGCAACCCAAATTTCGACCAGAGCACCCGGTTCATTGCCAAGCAACACTGAAACAAATCTCAGGGACGTGAATGCTATCATGGTCATGATTAGATTACAATATGAAGTACCCAGGAAGAAGATCGATGGAGATCGAGATGAAAAGAAAGAGGACAAGAGTAGCCCCGCACCACCATCGTCTACAGGTAACAAAGGTGAGAAAGTAGATTCTAATGTTAATGCTGGTGTAGATATTTCTTACCTCCCTTTCCCCCAGCAAGCTAAGAAATTATTGTTTGATCATCAATTTAAAAAGTTTCTTGAAATTTTCAAGAAACTGCATATTAACATACCTTTTGCAGATGCTTTAGCTCAAATGCCGAATTATGCCAGATTTCTGAAGAACTTACTGAAGAATAAAAAGAAGCTAAATGATCTGGCGTAAGTCACAATGAATGAGGAGTGCTTTGCGGTGCTCCAAAATAAGCTCCCACAAAAATTTAAAGATTCTTGGATTTTTTCCATACCTTGTCAAATTAGAAGTTTTTCATTTGATAATGTTTTGTGTGACTTAGGAGCGAGTATAAATTTGATGCCATATTCACTTGCTCAGAAATTGGGTATAGAAAACATTGCACCAGCGAATATCTCTCTTAAATTTGCTGATAGATCAATCAAATACCTGAGGGGGATAGTTGATAATGTCCTAGTTAAGATAGATAAGTTTATTTATCCTATTGATTTTGTTATTCTTGACATGGATGAGGATTGCGAGGTTTCTCTGATTTTAGGGCGTCCCTTTTTAGCCATGAGTAGAGCGTTAGTTGATGCTGAAAAGGGAGAGTTAGTGTTAAGACTGAATGATGAGCAAGTTGTGTTCAGTATGCTAAAGTCGGCTAGGGATGACCCAAATTCTAAATCTTGCTCTGCTATAAATTTTATTGATGTGATTCCTGATATTTTTGATAAATGTCTGCAGGTTCAGCTGTCTGAAGGCATCAATCCCATGCATAGTTTATATGGAAGTCAAGTAAGAAGCAGTTGCGGGATTGATCAGACTTCATCCAAGATGGTGGATGAGCCACCGTGAATTTGGCCACTAAAGAGGGGAATATATTCGGACTATAAACTATAAATTTAGCACTGACAGGGAGGCAACCCAGTGTCCTTTACCTTGATATTTAGTTTATTTTTGATTAGTTTTTATTTTTATTTTTATTTTTGCTCCCTTCCCTTTCCAGTTTGTCGAGACCGCCCGTCATACCTAGCCTGTTGCTGTCATACATCAGATGTTGCTGAGGAATAATAGTGTAACGCCCCAAATTTATCTTAATTGATTTTATTTGAGATAATCGGAGATTTCAGAGTTCAAGATCCGACTTGATTTTGATCAGGGTCTATTTTGCAAATTTCAAATTTTTCAGGGACTAAAATGCAAATTTTGAGTTTAATATATTATCTACACGTGGTTGAGTTGACAAGTCTTCATCTCCTTCCTATTTTTCCTATCCTTAGCCGTCTCCCACCATTGAAGCTCCCCTTTAGAGATTTCAAGCTTTCAGATTTCAGTCCGAGCTTGATCCGCCCGTTGGAATTTATTTCTGAAGGCAGATTAGCGATCACCGCAGCGAGAGCTTCATTCTATCGTAAGTTTTTCTTCGATCAGATACACTTATATTTTCGGATGTTGTTAGAATCGATTGAGTTTCGATTATGTTGTTCTTGACAGATTTCTGATCGTTTATTCAAGCGGTTTTGAATTAGAGCGTCGTTTGGATTTGTTATGATTTTTGGAAGCCTATTTCGAAAATTGATTTTTGAGATTTTTTGGGTTTGAGCCTTTATTGTTGTATTAGCATTGATATGATTTGATATCGATATTATACTGTTGTCTATGTTTCCGGTTTGATCAGTTTATAGTCGTTATGCCACCGGTTTGAGTTTTAGGGATTTTGAACCGTTTGAGTTGTTGAACTTGGCTATTGAGTTTTGATCGTCGTTGTTGATCTTCCTTGCCTCCTTACAGATTCATTTGGAGTTTGTTGAGCCCTGAGTTAGCAGCAGTCGATCGTCGAAGAGTTGGACGAAGAGCGGTAAAGAGTTTACCTTAAGCATTGTTGTTGTTTAGGTTGTATAGATTTTGATATAACCTCTTTTGTAGCGTATCCAGAGTTGGAGCTACTTGCATTGAAAGGTACAAGCAGTCATCGTTTAGCGGGATAGCATACTCAAGACAGTTGGTTCTTGAGTTTTCCCTTAAAATCACATACTTGCATCAATACTTGTTCTAGCATGTGGAACTTGTATTTTGTTGTTGATTGAGCTTTTGTTATATGACTTAATATTTTATGTTTTTTTTATGCATTCATCTTGAGCCAAACCTTTGATTTCAGCGGGCAGAACGACCCTTTTTATTTAGACATTTTGGGGCTATACTGCGAGTGACCTGGGTTGTAGAAGTTCACCTATTGTAAGCATACTCCTTATAGTCGCACCAAAGTCTAGGGGATTGGGATACGTGGCACCATCTCGATTGGGAGAGTCGGTGAGTTGTTACGTGATCTCATCTTCGGGATCCCAAAATCATAGCAGCAATCCCTTGTTTATCAGAGTTGATATCCCGATTTTAAAGACATGCATTTCATTTGCCTTAACTTTGAATATGTTGTCTTAATATCATGTTATTGATATATTACTTGTTATTCCATGTTATGTTGCTTTTACTGGGAATATCTTTCTCACCGGTTTATTCAGCTGTTGCTTTATTTTGTATGTGTACTTGGCAACAGGTGGGACAGGATCAAGTCAGCGAAGACTTGGTTAGCGTCAAGAGTGAGAGATAGAAGTGGGACTCGGTTTAGAAGTCGAATCAGCATGTAAATCTAGTTTATGATTTGAAACATGTTAGAACTCGAACTTTTTGTTGTTTGTAGTCTTATTATTCGAATATTATGGATTGAATGTCGTCGTTGCATGTACTATGAACCTTGTTATGCATCTTGGTGTATTGGACTTGAGCTTTGGCAAGTTTTCTGCTGTTTATTTAGCTCTGTTCTGTCACCGCTCGATCGGTAAGATTTAACCAATCGAGCGACGACATTTGTGCCAAGTTTCTGTTTTGCATTTAAGTGGCCCGCTCGATCGGTTGAATCTTACCGATCGATCGGAGCTGGTGGTATTCGGGCAGTAACTTTAGAATTTTTTGCTCGCTCGATCGGTTGGATCTTACCGATCGAGCGAGGCTCTATTTTTAAAAAAAAATTCTTTCTTTTATTTGCTTTTAACCTTGGATTATTGTATGCTTAATTATTGTTTAATCCTTGATTAATTGTTTAGAACCGAGGTCTCACATTTAAGTGGTATCAAAGGGATAAGATTCTTGGTTGAACTAGAGTGAGCAGGGTAGTTCGAGTTCGCATGTATTGGCTCCTCGCATGTGATTGAGTTACTTATTGTTTAATTAATTCCATGCGAGCATGCTTTATTATTTGAGAATTATTTGAATTACATGATTATGTGATTTAATTTATAAAGCATGAACTACTTGAGATATAACTGTTTTGTTATCGACTGGTATCCGATATTCTGAGAGGTTGAAAGGGCACCGATTTGTAGCAATTGAGATATCTTGTGTCCTAACATTTGATTATCAGATGGGTCCTCGTCGAGTTATTAACAGAACACCAACCGCCAGTTACTCCTCCAAATGAGCAAGCTAGTACTGAAACTGATCAAATGGATGCCACAGCGACGCCTATGGAAACCTTGCTGAAGAGGTTTCAGTCGTTTAATACGCCTTTGTTGCTAGGTACAGAGAATCCTGTTGATTGTGAGAGCTAGGGGTGATCAATTTTTTTCAATAACCGCCCGAACCGCCCCGAACCTCTGTATCTTATTTTTCAAAATAATCGCGATTTAAAAAAAAAAACAAAGAACCGCACCGCCATGTTGGTTCGGTTATAATATTTTGGTAAAACCAAACCGCCCCGAACCGTGGTATATAATTTTATTTATTTAAGGTTTTACTTAGCATGAGGATTGAGAAATATCTTACAAATATTTTATATTTACTAGAATTAAACATATAGCAATCATTATTTGCACACGAAAAGCAATATGTAAAATTTCTTAAATTTATTGTTATTAGACAATAGGCATTATTGTTTTACTTTAATTATTCTTATATTTTTATTATTTATACAGTCGGAGGTTTTGATTCTTTTCTTCAGCAGATAAAGAAGTTTTAGAGCAAAATCACATATTTAGTGATTAAAGTTTGAAAGTGACAAATGGTTGGGATGTTTCGAACTGAATTTGTATTTTTTTTTGAAAGAAATACTATGTTCAATGTTCATTTGTTATGGTTGCATGCTTAAATAGAAAGACTATATGAAGGTTCTGAGGCTTAATAAAAAAACCGCAAACCGACCGCAACCGCAAAAAACCGCCAAAACAATTTTACATATAAAACCGCAAGGAAAAAAGAAAATATAACCGAACCGTAATTGGCAATTCGGTTTTAATTTCTTCTAAAAAACCGCCAAACCGCACCGTGATCACCCCTAGTGAGAGCTGGTTGGACGACATTGATCAGTTGTTCGATTCCCTTGATTATTCAGACGACCGCCGAACTAGGTTAGTCATTCATCAGCTTCGTGATGTTGCTAAGAACTGGTGGATCACGACGAAGAGAGTCATGGAGAATCGAGGTACAGTTATTACTTGGTCTCTTTTAAAAACTGAGTTTTATAAGCGGTTTTTTCACATTTCGTACCGAAAGGACAAGGGAGCCGAGTTTTCCAATCCGAGACAAGGAAACTTGAACATCGAGGAGTATGTAGCCAAGTTTGATAGTTTGCTGAGATTTTCACCGCACATTGCCGACAATGAAGAAGCAAAAGCCGACCAGTTCATCAACGGCTTGAACCCCAACATCTTTATGCTGCTAAACACTGCTAGGCCTGATAACTTTGAGGATGCCATGAATCACACGAAGGGAGCTGAAGCAGGTTTGTGGAGATAGAGAGGAAATCAGATGGTACCTCAGCAGCAGAGACAGTCTCAGAACCAACCGTCTCAGTATCAGAATCAGCCATCGCAGTATCAGAACCAACCACAGAGGTATGAAGGAGGAAGCAGTGGGGGTAACGGAAAGGATCACTTCAGAGCCAAAGGGAAACATTTCAAGAAGAAGGGGAACAGTTCTTCTAGTTCCAGTGGTTCCAAGCAGTTCGGTTCAGGACAGAGTTCTGGATCTTCATCTTTGTTTTGCAACAAGTGTGGAGGTAGACACTCCCCAGATCAGTGTGTAGGAGTCTTTGGAAACTGCAATATCTGTCAGCAACCGGGAAACTTTGCTAAGGTGTGCCCTCAACGAGGTAAAGATCGAGCTCAGAGTGGGAGTTCTTCTAGATCTGCAGCTCAGCCTGAGAGGCAGACTTCTGCGGTTCACTTCTTCCAGCCTCAGCAGCAGAACAGACAGGGAGGTAACCCGAATGCAAATCAGCAATGCAAATCAGCCTCCGAGATAGCAGGCACGAGTCTTTGCTTTGACAGAGGATCAGGCTCAGTCAGCACCTGATGATGTTATAGCAGGTAACTGTTCAATTTTTGGTTTTTTTGCTCATGTATTGATAGATACAGGTGCTTCTCATTCCTTTATCTCTGAAAAATTTGTGTTGATGCATGCTTTGCATACTGAGTTGTGGCCTACTGTAGTAGCTGTTACTTTACCTTTGGGTGGAGGAATTTTTTCTGTCAGATTAGTCAGGAACTGTGAACTTTGTTTTGAGGGAAATTTGTTAGAGTTCGACTGTATTGTACTTGGGCTATCAGATTTTGACTGTATTGTTGGTATAGATGCTTTAACCAAGTACAGGGCAACCGACGATTGTTTTCAGAAGGTTGTCAGATTCAGACCTAAAATGGCAGACGAGTGAAAATTCTTTGGTAAGGGTTCTCGATCTAGAATTCCTTTGATTTCAGTGTTATCTATGACTCGTTTGTTACAGAGAGGTGCAGAGAGATTTTTGGTTTATGTAGTTGATGTACTAAAATGTAGCCCTGATTTGGTTGATATACCAGTGGTTAGAGTATTTGCTGATGTGTTTTCGGAAGAGATTCCTGGATTGCTGCCTATTCGAGAGATCGAATTCAGCATTGATTTAGTGTCATGTACTCAACCTATTTCCAAAGCTCCGTATCGTATGGCACCGGTCGAATTGAGAGAATTGAAGGAGCCACTTGAGGATTTGATTGCCAAGGGATACATCAGACCTAGTGTGTCGCCTTGGGGTGCTCCTGTTCTCTTTGTTTGGAAGAAGGATGGTTCAATGCGGCTCTGTATTGACTACTGTCAACTGAATCAGTCTACGGTAAAGAACAAGTAACCTTTACCCCGAATAGATGACCTTTTTTATCAGCTGCAGAGTTCTTCTGTCTATTCGAATATTGATCTGAGGTCAGATTATCATCAGCTGAGAGTGCGAGAGGAAGATGTTCCTAAGACCGCATTCAGGTATGATCATTTCGAGTTTATAGTCATGCCGTTTGGTTTGACTAACGCTCCAGCGGTTTTTATGGGTTTGATGAACCATATCTTTCAGCGCTATTTAGATGAGTTTGTTATTATCTTCATCGACAATATTCTTATATACTCGAAGAACCGTACTGACCATGCAGAGCATTTGAGGATCGTCTTGCAGATTTTGCGAGTTGAGCAGTTGTTTGCCAAAATGTCTAAATGTGAGTTTTGTTTGGATCGAGTTGTCTTTCTCGGTCACATTATTTCAGGAGATGGGATTTTGTCGATCCCAATAAGATTGAAGCGGTTATGAATTGTCCTAAACCGACATCAGTGCTTAAGATCCGAAGCTTTATGGGTCTAGCTGGTTATTATCGCCGATTCATCGAGGGTTTCTCATCTATTGCCAAGCCGATTACCCAGCTGACTCAGAAGAATGCGCCTTTTATCTAGGCTGCAGATTGTGAGGCTAGTTTCGTTGATCGAAAAAGGAGGCTAACCAGTGCTCCGGTTCTTTCTATTCCAAAAGGTACTGGAGGTTTCAGTGTGTATTGCGATGCTTTTAACCGAGGCTTGGGATGTGTTCTTATGCAGCATAAGCATGTGATAGCTTATGCATCGAGGCAGCTGAAGCCGCACGAGACTTGTTATTCGGTTCATGATCTTGAACTCGCTGCGATCGTATTTGCTTTGAAGATCTGGCGTCACTATCTGTATGGCAAGTCTTTCGAGATATTTTCTGATCATAATAGCCTTAAGTATTTGTTTTCACAGGCAGAGCTGAATATGAGACAGAGAAGATGGTTAGATCTGCTGAAGGATTTCGACTGTGAAATCAAGTATTATCCGGGAAAGTCGAATGCAGTTGCAGATGCCTTGAGCCGAAAACTTTGTTTTTTTTATCTCTTTATACTATCGGTGTTTCTCAGTTGATTTATGATTGTTGCACTTTTGGTTTGGAGTTTGAAACAGATATGAGGAATATCAGAGTGTTTGCTATTCAAGCCGAGCCGGAGTTGTTTATTACGATCAAAGAAGCACAGAAGTCTGATCCGAGCATTCAGATTTCAGTAGAGAAAGTCAGATCTGGGCATCAGTCTAAATTCCAGGTTAGAGATGATGTTTTGTTTGTGAATAACCGTATTGTTGTGCCTGATATTTCGGAGTTGAGGCAGCGTATTCTTCGAGAGGCACATTGCAGTCGGTTCAGTATTCACCCTGGAGGTTGTAAGATGTACAACGATCTGAAGAATCAGTTTTGGTGGAATAGAATGAAGAGCGATGTTGCGAGGTTTGTATCGCGATGTTTGAACTGTCAGCAGGTGAAAGCAGAAAGGAAGCGACCGGGTGGTCTGTTGCACAGTCTATCTGTTCTTGAATGGAAGTGGGATCACATTTCTATGGATTTCGTCACGAAGCTACCGCGATCTGTTCGAGGATGCGATGCTATTTGGGTAGTGATCGACAGATTGACAAAGTCAGCTTGTTTTATTCCGTACAAGATGACGTATCGTCTCGATCAGATGGTTGAGTTGTATGTTAGCAACATTGTGAGATTGCATGGTGTGCCGAAGTCGATCGTTTCCGACCGAGACCCTAGATTCACTTTTCACTTTTGTCACAGTCTTCAAGAGGCACTTGGTACTCGATTGCATCTGAGTACAGCTTATCATCCTCAGACCGATGGATAGTCAGAGTGGACAATCCAGACGTTATAGGATATGCTTCGAGCAGTAGTGCTAAACTTTGGCACTAGTTGGCAGGATTCTTTGCTTCTTGTCGAGTTTTCTTACAAAAACAGTTATCAAGAAAGTATCGGTATGACGCCTTTTGAGGCTTTGTACGGTAATAAATGCCGATCTCCTTTGTTTTGGGACAATTTGTCCGAGTCACCTGATTTGGGACCGGATATGCTTAGAGATATGACATAGCAAGTAAAGATCATTCAGTCGAGAATGAAGTCAGCGCAGGATAGACAGGCAAAGTATGTGAATATCAGATGTAGACCTCTGAGTTTCGATCAGGGAGACCGAGTCTTCTTGAAGATTTCTCCTTTCAGAGGCACTGTTAGATTTGGTAAGAGAGGGAAGTTATCTCCGAGATTCATCAGACCGTACGAGATTCTCGAGAAGTTAGGCTTTCTTTCCTACAGACTTGCACTTCCTCCGTCTTTATTTGGTATTCACGACATTTTTCACGTCTCTATGTTGCGAAAGTATCATCCAGATCCTTCTCATATTCTTCAGCCTGACAAAGCCGAGCTTGACGAGACTCTAAGCTATTTTGAATGACCGATTCAGATCCTTGATCGGAAGGAGAAGCAGCTCAGAACCAAGTTGATTCCTTTGGTAAAAGTGTAGTGGAGCCGTCACGGGGTCGAAGAAGCGACTTGGGAGACAGAATCTGACATGAGACAGCGATTTCCAGAGTTATTCGGATGACGTGAGTTCTTTTTACAGTCTTTTGTTCTTTATTCTATCTTATGAGTTGTGATTCTTATTGATTTCGAGGACGAAATCTCTTCTAAGAGGGGGAGAATTGTAACTCCCCAAATTTATCTTAATTGAGTTTATTTGAGATAATCGGAGATTTCAATTTTCAAGAGCCGACTTGATTTTGATCAGGGTCTATTTTGAAAATTTCGGATTTTTCAGGGACTAAAATGAAAATTTGGAGTTTAATATATTATCTATACTTGGTTGAGTTGACAAGTCTTCATATCCTTCATATTTTTCCTATCCTTAGCCGTCTCCCACCATTGAAGCGCCCCTTTAGAAATTTCAAGCTTTCAGATTTCAGTCCGAGCTCGATCCGTCCGTTGGAATTTATTTCTGAAGGCAGATTAGCGATCACCGCAGCGAGAGCTTCATTCTATCGTAAGTTTTTCTTTGATCAGACACACTTATATTTTCGGATGTTGTTAGAATCGATTGAGTTTCGGTTATGTTGTTCTTGACAGAGTTCTGATCTTTTATTCTCAGTCGGTTTTGAATTAGAGCGTCGTTCGGATTTGTTATGATTTTTGGAAGCCTATTTCAAAAATTGATTTTGAGATTTGTTGGGTTTGAGCCATTATTGTTGTATTAACATTGATATGAGTTGATATTGATATTATACTGCTGTCTGTGTTTCCGGTTTGATCAGTTTATAGCCGTTATGCCGCCGGTTTGAGTTTTAGGGATTTTGAACCGTTTGAGTTGTTGAACTTGGCTATTGAGTTTTGATCGTCGTTGTTGATCTTTCTTGCCTCCATACATATTTTTTTGGAGTTTGTCGAGCCCAGAGTTAGCAGCAGTCGATCGTCGAAGAGTTGGACGAAGAGCGGTAAAGAGTTTAACTTGAGCATTGTTGTTGTTTAGGTAGTATAGATTTTGATATAACCTCTTTTGTAGCGTATCCAGAGTTGGAGATACTTGCATTGAAAGGTACAAGCAGCCATCTTTTAGCGGGATAGCATACTCGAGACAGTTGGTTCTTGAGTTTTCCCTTAAAATCACATACTTGCATCAATACTTGTTCTAGCATGTGGAACTTATATTTTGTTGTTGATTGAGCTTTTGTTATATGGATTAATATTTTATGTTTTTCTTATGCATTCATCTTGAGCCAAACCTTTGATTTCAGCGGACAGAACGACCCTTTTTATTTAGATGTTTTAGAGGCTATACTGCGAGTGGCCTGAGTTGTAGAATTTCACCTAGTGTAAGCATGCTCCTTATAGTCGCACCAAAGTCTAGGGGATTGGGATATGTGGCACCACCTCGATTGGGAGATTCGGGAGTTGTTACGTGATCTCATCCTCGGGATCCCAAAAGCATAGCAGCAATCCCTTGTTTATCAGAGTTGATATCCCAATTTTAAAGAAATGCATTTCATTTGGCTTAACTTTGAATATGTTGTCTTAATATCATGTTATTGATATATTACTTGTTATTGCATGTTATGTTGCTTTTACTGGGAATATCTTTCTCATCGGTTTATCCGGCTGTTGCTTTGTTTTGTATGTGTACTTGGCAACAGGTGGGGCATGATCAAGTCAGCGAAGATCTGGTTAACTTCAAGAGTGAGAGATATAAGTGGGACTCAATTTAGAAGTCGAATCAGCATGTCAATCTAGTTTATGATTTGAAGCATGTAGAACTCGAACTTCTTGTTGTTTGTAGTTTCTATTATTCGAATATTATGGATTGAATGTCTTCGTTGCATGTACTAAGAACCTTGTTATGCATCTTGATGTATTGAACTTTTGAGCTTTGGCAAGTTTTATACTGTTTATTTAGCTCTGTTCTGTCACCGCTAGATCGGTAAGATTTAACCGATCGAGCGATGACATTTGTGCCAAGTTTCTATTTTGCATTTAAGTGGACCGCTCAATCGGTTGAATCTTACCAATCGAGCGGAGCTGGTGTTCTTCGGGCAGTAAATTTAGCATTTGTTTCTCGCTCGATCGGTTGGATCTTACCGATCAAGCGAGGCTCTATTTTTTTTTTTTAAAAAAATTTTCTTTCTTTTATTTGCTTTTAACCTTGGATTATTGTATGCTTAATTATTTTTTAATCCTTGATTAGTTGTTTAGAACCAAGGTCTCACAAAGAGGATGCTTAAACCAGGGGAGTGTTGTTTTTATTTTCATTTGTTTGTTTGTTTATGCATTATGTTCATTGTTTCTAAAGCATTTAGGGCAATGCTTTGGATAAGTATTGGAGAGACTAGTTTATTTCATTGTTTGTTATGTTTGTGTTGCATACCATGTTTGTTGTGTCTCGTTAGTTTTATTGTTTGTTTGCATGTGTGTTGAGTAGGATGATATATGAGAACCGATGATGATATGAAGTTATGATTTTTGTGAATTGTTTTTTGTTTTTTCTCTTGATTTGACATGACAAACTGTAGGTTGAACCGTGAATACTTTTAAGCACTCATGTTAGACCAGTGAATTGTAGCGATACCATTGATGATGTTTGTGTCTGCTTGACCATTGCACGACATTAGGTGTTTCGTGATCTTGATTGTGTCCTTTGAGTTTCAATGATTTTCTGACATTGCACTTTTGATCTTGGGCGCACCAAATAATTTTTAAAAATTAAATTGATGCAAATTTTTTAAAAAATAAAAAATAAAATTTAACTTTTGAAAAACTAATAACAACTTCATCCGGGTTTCGGGCAAGAGATTGAAATTCTAATCGCATAGTTTGAAACTAAGTCTGCGGATTCAATGGGGTTGATGCTCCATTCGGGCTATAGAAGAGGGGATTGAAATCCAAATCCTATCACAGCTGTAGCTAAGTTTGCGGGTAATTATTGGGGCTTAAGAAAGCTGGGTGCAAAATCCGGCGGTGCGTAAAAATAATCTCAAGGGAGGTATATTTTGTTAGAATTAATTGGAAGAAATGGATGCATGCAAGTGACTCTTGCACTGATGTGTTTTTAGGTCTCTAAGCAGTCTTAAAACGGATTCTTTCTAAGTTGCATGAAATTGGAATGACAGTTCGCACACACACATTTAGGCTAAACCAAAGGTGTACTGTGAAGAGTTGAGAGTGTTTTTAAGCTGACATCGAACTTCTCTGAGGCAAATGCCCATGAATTTTTCCTACTTATTTGTTTGTTATGACATTTTGTTGTTTTTGTTGCATTTTTTGTCTTTCTCGAGGGCAAGCAAGAGTTAAGTATGAGAGAATTGATAACTGTGTTTTCATGCATCATTTTTTTCTATGTTTGAGTTTATTTTGCATTGCATATGTTATGTTTTTTAGTTTATTTTGTGTTATTTCGTATATTTTGTCTACGCGTCATTCTCCTTGGTTAATTTACAGAAAATGACGGAAACTCGGCATTTTTGGTGAAGAAGAGAAGCTGCACTATGAAGGAAATTGAATTCAGGAGCTGTGTATCTGCAGCATGAATTGGAGCAACTGATTTTACGTGAAGAAGAGACAAGCTGTGAAACTATGATGAAGAAATAAAGGTGTGTAGCTGCATTTGTGAACCAACACGTCTGCGCCATGTGATTTGCGCAGCTGCGCTTAATGTGAGAACAAAGATAAGCATCTGCACGTCGTGAGTAGCGTTTTGAGCATGGATCTGAGCAGCTACGCAAGCCCTGAAGAATGAAGAGAGGCGCTTCTGCATGCCAAGCTGCGCATCTGCGCAAGCCGAGAATCAAGAAGAACCGCGCATCTGCGTGGGAAAAGGACGCATCTGCGCATTCTGCTGTGCGTGAAGAATTAACGAGGCAGAACAAAACTCTCTTGAGCGCACGTTTATGCGCTCGAGAGAGACCTGAGAAGCGTGAAAAAATATATATTTGGAAGAGAATATCTCGCTCGAGCGAGAGTTCGCGAATCTGGAAAAAAAATCAGAATTTTCGGAAATTAAACTCTTATTTTGCGGGCTTTATTTTGTGGGCTTTCAAAGACATATAAATAGAGATTATTAGACGTGAGAAAGGCGGCATATCAGATCGCACGAGAACACAGAGAGAGACAGAGGCTAGGGCTCGGGATTGAAGGCTCCGCATTCAATTTTTCTTCCTTTCTTCTTTGATTTTTATTTCATGATTAAAAACTTTGTTTAAATCATGTTTGTGTTTATGGAGTAGTCGTTTCTTTTTTATCGAGGCCACAAGATTGTGCCAAACAAATCATTGTTGAATACTTTGTTATTATTTGGGATTTTTTAGATTTTTATTTATATTATCGATTGTTGGATTTATATTTTTTTCTTGTGAATAACATGATCAATTATTTACTAGCATGTTAATTAATTCTGAGTCGACAGATTAGGAATTGATTTCGATCGCTCTAATAATTGACATATGGTTAAACCGACTAGAAATAGTATTTGGTTTCAGTATGCGATTTTAGATGAAAACTGAATTTTCACAATTCTCAATGCATTTGAATTTGATTAGAATTAATTAGAAATAATTAATCCGTCAATATTTGAATAGGTTTAATTATTCTAGAAATAGAATGTTAAATAATTTAGGGGAATTCGCCGTGATTTAAGATTAAATCTGAATCCTAAATTTGCCAATTATTTGCATGATTTGTTCGGTACCTGCGTGTGTCCTTGATCGAATTTCTCGTTATTGAAGTCCATTCCAAATTTCTTGCTGCGTTCTTATTTTAATTTAATTTATTTATGAATTTTTAGTTTAATCGAATTTATTTAAATCAATCTTTTATTGCTTAGTCTAGATTACTTTTAAATAATTATATTTTGGTATTCATAAAATCAGTTCCTGTGGGTTCGACATCTGGACTCTCTGTCCATTTACTATAATTTGACCTAGTATACTTGCTAGTAGACACCGAAATAAGCGGTCACTTATCAAAAAGAGAGATAGGGAGACCAGGAAAATGTACTCAGACAGGAACTATATAACATTCACATTGATAATCAAAAGATGGAGTCCATTTGAAAGCACGCAGAAGATGCCCTTGCAAAAACCATCTGATTTTCCCCCAAAACGAGCCATATCTTTCTCAAGTTTAAAATCAATGAATAAGAATCCCGACCACATATATTTCACTCTATAGGGGCCAGAAAACCCTACAGCAGCAAAAGCTTGAAGGGTTTTCTCCCTCGTCGGCCAGCCACCAGAAAACTTCCCGATCAACGCGTGAGGATGTGCTCTGCTCATATCCGAAATCTCCTCATGCATGAAGAGTATCCCAGGTGCATTTTTGTACATCACAATTGGTTTGCAACTGATTGGCCCCTTCACCCCTTCAAGAGAACTTTTTTGTAACGTGCGTGGAGAGGAAGCCATAAAGGCTGCGACATAGGATTTTTTTCCCCTCCGTCCGGTGGCTCTGGTTCATGATAGACTCTGACATGTTGGCAGAGTCTTTGATGTCTGTCACGGATTAATTTTTTTTAATTTTTTTATCAGGTTTGATTGAAAAAATCGATTGGATCAAGGACTAGACCGAATTTTGTTTTTTTAAAAAATACAATCGATAACTGAGAATTGTATTTTGCTTTGAGTTGTTTTAAAATTGACATATCTAAAATTTTATAAATATTTTGATTTTTGAAGTAAAATATATAAGATGAAATATCTTAAACATTTTTTTATTAAATACACACAAATTTTTAATATTTACTTTTTCGTAATATTATGGATATTTGATATAGTAAAATATACCATTTATAATTAAATTTATTTTAAATCAATGAATTTTTTTTATGTTCTTGGTATTTTTAAAATAATACCATAAATGATAAATTTTATAATTTAGACGTATATTAGGTATATATTTAGGTAGTGTTTGAAACTTTTAAAAATAAGTGATTATGAACTTTTTTCTTCATAAAATTGTTAAGAAAAAATTCATAATCACTTATTTTTAGAGGTTGTAAACAAACAATTTTAGCTATCGAAAATTATAAAATTGAGATGATAGTGTATTAAATTTATTTTTCATCTTTAAACTAGCGATAAAAAAAACCTATTAAATATTTTATAATTAAAAATAATTTAATACTCTATCATCTCTTAGTTTTATAATTTTTTATCACTAAAATAATTTAAATATATACCTTATATACGTCTAAATAATAAAATTTATCATTCATGATATTAGTTTAAAAATATTAAGAACATAAAACAAATCTATTAATTTAAAATAAATTAACTGTAAATGGAAAATTTTACTATATCATATATCCATAATATTACAAAAACTAAATATTAAAAATTTGTGTGTATTTCATGAAAAAT
Source organism: Henckelia pumila (assembly GCF_033568475.1). Classification (NCBI taxonomy): domain Eukaryota; kingdom Viridiplantae; phylum Streptophyta; class Magnoliopsida; order Lamiales; family Gesneriaceae; genus Henckelia; species Henckelia pumila. The sequence goes on from NC_133120.1 coordinate 65,990,573, forward strand.
TGTTTTAAGATATTCCATCTTATATATTTTACTTCAAAAATCAAAATATTTATAAAACGGTAGATATGTCAGTTTTAAATTAAACAACTCAAAGCAGAATAAAATTATCAGTTATCGACCGTATTCGTTTTTTTAAAAAAAAATTTAGTCTAGACCTTGATCCAATCGATTTTTTCAATCAACCTGGATTAAAAAAATTAAATTTTTATTTAAAAAAAATTGAATCCGGGATAGACGCAGAGCCTTGGCAGAGCCTATCATGAATCCGGGACAGCATGTCCCCAATTGTGATACTTTTATAAATTTTTCAAATTTGTTTTGTTTTTAGAATTTTTAAAATTTTTATATTATTTTTTTAAAAAAAAACCTTAATATTCAATAACATATATAGTCCATAGTTTTAAATAGCCATTATTTTTCATTCATGTTCTTGTTCGATTGTCAGTTGGCCAGTTGCTTTTTGATATGTTCTTGACTTTTTCTTCTCCAAAGGTGTCCGAGCAAGTTCTAGGCAATCCCTCAATTAACAATCAAATCATATATTCTCAATAATCGTGCTCAAAATTATCTCAATGCATAAAAATAGAATGTCACCAAAGACTAATGAATGACTTTTCCAAGAAAATATATAACATATCACATTCATTTTTTTTCATGTAGGCTCAAAGAGAGACAATAGAATAAGTTTGATCAATAAACACATGCCCGAGAAATTTTAATAAATGTCTAAATCATCTCTATGCTCGTAAAAATCTATCTCAACATCAAGTGATAATTTCATAGTATATAAGAATTTATTTGTCTACTTAGAGTCACCAAGTTCACACAAATGTTCTCTAAATGTCAAAAATGGCAAATGGTCATGGCTTTACGTGAGTAAAAATTGTGAAAAACTCAGAGAAAAATTAAGAACACAACCTTATTCAATCGCTCAGCTTACTTTTCATCATTGGTCACAACAATCACATCTTCCACGAATTCAACACAACAAAATCCAACAATTTTTTTTAGTAATGCCATAAAAATAAATGCAAAGATAAACTGAAATTGCAGTAGCAGGAGTCTGAGAAAATAACAACTAGCAATTAAAAACAAGACAACACCCCTCTCCCCAACTTAAAATTGTGCATTGTTCTCAATGTAAAATAAGCAGTAAGAACAGAGGGATGCACATACCTTTGGCGACAACCGTCAGTAGTAGTTTCTCTCTCTATCTTCATAGAAGGTGTGGTGGAACTACAACACTTGGCTTCAACACACAACTAGAACTTGCAAATAACTAATATCTCAATGAAATTATGACCGGACATGTAAATTCAAATATAAATTAACAAAAATTATGAAACTAAAATATAAAACACAAAAATAATAAAAATAAAACAATAAAAGGATATAATGCTTGGGTTGCCTTCCAAGAAACGCTTTGTTTATAGTTACCAGCCTGACTGTACGCCAATCTTAGCCCGTCACTGCTAATTTGTTGGAGGTCTTGTTCTTCTCTTTCACCCTCCAAACCTTCTTGATTTGATCTCTCTTCTTCTTGAACTTCCTTACGACCCGCTTCACGTGTCGGGCTCTTTGCTTTTCTCTTCAATCACCTCAATTATGTAACATTTTTTAGCTATTTCATCTTGTTTCAGCTTTTTGTCCTCTTGCTCCTTCTTTGGGTGGATTCTCGATTTGAAAACATTGAAGTTGACCTTTCCATCTTCAATTTGCATAGTCAGTTCACCTTTCTTCACAAAAATCTTTGCCTCTCCAGTGGCTAAGAAAGGTCGTCCCAAAATGATAGGGACATGATGATCTTCTTCGATATCAAGAACAAAAAAATCTATCGAAAGTATCAACTTGTCCACCTTTACTAGTACATATTCCACCAAGCCACATGGATACTTGACCGATCTATCTGCCAACTACAACATTAGTCTCGTGGGCTTCATCTTAGTTAAACAAAGTTTCTTATAGATAGACATAGGCATCAGATTCACACTCGCCCCAAGATCACAAAGTGCGCTTCCCTCAAACTGACCTCTACTATAACACATGGGATTGTAAAACTTCCTGAATCCTTAAGCTTTTGTGGAAGCTTCTTTTGAATAACACCGTTGCATTCCTCAGTTAATGTCACATTCTCAGACTCAACAAATTTTTTCTTCTTTGATAGAATCTTCTTCATAAACTTGACATAACATGACATTCTCTCTAAAACTTCAGCGAAAGAGATATTGATATGCATTTTCTTGAAAACTTCGAAGAATTTAGCAAACTGAGCATTCAATCCCTTTTTCTGGAAACGCTGTGGAAAAGGCGCATGTAGGAATTAAGAATATCCGATGTTTCAATCAATGTAGATGATTTTGTCTTAAAGCCCCATTTTGATTGATCACTTGGTGTCTCCACTGCCGTATCCTTCCTTTAAATATCCAAATCTTTGGTGGCTGGATCAACTTCGTTTACATCTCTCAACATAATAGCATTGCAGTGTTCCTTAGGATTCGTTTCAGTGTTGCTAGAAAACATTCCTCTCTACTGATTATTTATGGCACTTTCAAGTTGATTGATTTGCACTTCATGAGATTTCATAGTGGCACCCATATTGGTCACATGTGTTTCAAGGTTGTCAAGTCGAGACTCATATCAATCTAACCTCTTAGAAGACTCAGTAACAAAAGTACTCACCAAATCTTTTAACGATGGTTTACCCTCTTCTTTTTGATTGTTGAACCCTGGTGGAGGATTCAACACATTATTATTGTTGGCGTATGAAAAGTTTTCATGATTACGCAGCCCAGGATCATAATGATTTGGAAGAGGGTTACCTCGATAGCTGCTGAAATTTATGTTGTTTTCATATTGGGCTTGCTCCACAGTTTCTTCTACTTCAACAGCATTCATTCCGGTAGCAACTGCCGCAAACTCGGTCATTTGGTTTCCCTTGTTCATCACTGCGAGCTGTGAAGAAATAGCGGCCCTTTGAGCAGACAATGAGGTGAACGCTTCAACCTCATAGATTTCGGCTGGTTTTCTTGGCTGTAATCTCTCACTTGGCCACTGGTGCTATTAATAGTCATTTGCTCAAGCATATCATATTCACCTTCGAAGTCCTTAGAGAAAACGGACCCTCCGGCCGCAGCATCGACTGACATCCTTGTTGGTACATTTAACCCATTGTAAAACAACTCGATTTGCTCCCAGTCTTTGAAATTATGGGTTGGAAATTTCCGAAGCAATTTTTTATAGCGCTCCAAAGCTTCATTTAACTGCTCTGAGTCTTGCTATCGGAAATTTGTGATTTCTATCTTCAATTGAGCAGATTTGGCCGATGGGAAATATTTTGCTAGAAATTTTGAGGCCATATCTTCCCAAGTTTTTTGGCAAAATACTGGTCTTGGGATATACTGAGCATATGCGGGTGAACAAAAATGGCTATGGAAAAATAGTCGAGGCAAGAGTTTGACCCTTTTTCCTTAAAACATTATTGTCCCGCCCTGGTGCTTACGGCTATTGGCAATACGCTTTCCAAAATACAACGACTACAACTTTAAAATAGTAGCACTACAAATTTTAAAGTCACATGAACTTTGATATGTTTAAAACGCTATGAATTCGAGTTTTACTCGTTCAACTTAAAAATCCAAACCCAAGATTTTATGTCTTGTAAAATTTGGATCTAAGTGTTTTACTTAAAATTCGAAACAACTCTCGAATTTAATTTTAAAGATAGAATCTAAGCGCAAAAAGCTTAGAAAACCCAAACTAAGATTTATGTCTTGTAATTCAAATTTTAAGCGCTAAAAGCTTAAAAATTCACAGAAGAATTAAACAAGAGATAAGAGAGAAGATGAGAGAAAAATGGTGTGCTTTAAATGCAAATGAGGGATCCTATTTATAGATGTTGAAAAGGCTTAATGAAAAGACAAACTTTTACACAAAAGAGAGCAAGCACCACTTCATCTGAAGTGATGCAATCCTTCGCACCACACACGGCCATTGGCCATGTAATTTGAATTGAAATTCACTCGGTATATATATAATATAATATATATATATATATATATATATATATATATTAATAATATATAACATAATATATTATATACTCATATACATATATCGCTTTCCATTAAATATTTAAACTAATAAAATTCAAAATAATAAATTAATTTCTCATTCACCCTAATTGGTATTCGAGAAATAATTTTCTTACGAATTCTACTCGTGATATATAATTCGTTCGTTACTTAACTTGTGCGAATTATTTATCAACTCTAAATGAGTACACAACTCATTTTTTTTCAACAATCCCCCACATGAATGAAAATTAATGCATGTGACTATGCTGATTCGAAAAATAGTGTTCCAGCGAAAAATTATTGCATCTGGATAGGTAGCTTTTGGCTTTGAACCTTCCCTAGTGAAACATAATCGGATTTACTTGGCAATTAATGGACTTGATACCTTGAACTATTCGCCGTGTTGTGTAAACCAAGACAATTATGCTCACACAATAACCTTTCTAACATTTAGTTTGGTTCTCACTGTTGTGTCCATTTCAGCCTTGGACACCGCTTAGTTCAGCGAGTTCTTTACATATTTGAAGCAATCACACTTCGCACTTACGTAGATGATCTCCTAGAAGAGTATTCCGCAATACTCTAACATATCAGTTTGTATGTCTTAGTAATCATTAAAGGTATAGACCTTTCCTCATATCCCTAGTGCGGACAACACCTGTAATCATAGGAATGGGTAGGAGATTTCTCCAAGGTGTTTCTCCAATCTTGTAATTTAGTTGTCCCTTTTGAACCTAGATCTTGGGATCTCCAGTCAACTAGGTTAGGTATCCACTACAAGATTTAATTTTGGGGGTTTTATTCCCATTCCCCTTGATAGGCAATTCATTCAATCTCTCGGTATACCTTTCATTTGTGGATCCGCGAGATTCTCCTTTGATTTTACATAATCGATGGAGATAATGCCATTAGAGATCAATTGCCGTATGGTATTATGTCTAAGATGTATATGTCGAAACTTAACATTATACATACTGTTTTGTGCCCTTCCAATTGCAGATTGACTATCGCAATGAATTATTATTGAGGACACGGGTCTATTCCAACAAGGGATTTCTTCTAAGAAATTTCGAAGGCATTCTGCTTCTTCTCCTGCTTTGTCCAAAGCAATAAAGTCCGATTCTATTGTGGATCGAGCAATACAAGTTTGCTTAAAAGACTTCCATGATATGGAACCACCACCAATGATAAATACGTAACCACTTATGGATTTTGAATCCCTTGTATCCGATATCCAATTTGCGTCATTATAACCTTCTAGCACTGCAAGATATCTCGTATAATGTAATCCATAGTTCAAAGTGTATCTTAGATATCTAAGAACCTTTATCAATGCCTTCCAATGGTCATTACTAGGATTACTCGTAAATCTACTAAGTTTGTTAACAACATATGCAATATCCGGACGAGTGCAGTTAATGATATACATTAAACTGCCAATTATCCTTGAATATTCCAATTGTGATACAGGTTCACCTTTATTTTTGGCAAGATATAGATTTGGATCTACAAGTGTTTTGATCAAGGACAAGTCATTCGCATTATATTTTTCTAATACTTTCTCCACATAGAAAGATTGCAACAAAACACGTACTTCCGATGTCTTGGTAACTTTAATTCCCAAAATGACATCTACTTCTCCTATATCTTTCATATCAAAATTTTTCGTCAACATTTTCTTAGTAGTTTTGATGATGTTAATATTACTTCCCACAATTAACATATCATCAACATATAGGCATATTAAAACATATGCTTCGGGTGTGCCTTTAATGTAAATACATTTATCACACTCGTTAATTTTGAAACCATTTGACAACATAGTTTTGTCAAATTTTTATGCCATTGTTTTGGTGCTTGTTTGAGCCCGTATAATGACTTAACGAGTTTACACACATTTTTCTCTTGTCCGAGAACCACATACCCTTCGGGTTGTTCCATATATATTTCTTCCTCAAGTTCCCCATTGAGAAATGCTATTTTTACATCCATTTGATGTATTTCTAAATTATGCAGTGCTGCAATTGATATCAATACTCAAATGTATGTTATTCTCGTCACTGGAGAGTATGTATCAAAATAATCAAGACCTTCCATTTGTCTATAGACTTTGGCTACTAATCTAGCCTTATATTTTTTAATAGATCCATCAGTCTTGTATTTTTGTTTGAGAGTCCATTTGTATCCCAATGGTTTATTTCCTGGAGGAAGATCAACCAATTCCCATGTGTGATTTTGCATAATGGATTCAATCTCATTGTTCATTGCCTCTTCCCAAAAAAAGGCTTCTAGACTTGACAGTGCTTCACTGATTGTCCTCGGTTCATTTTCTAATATATATGTTAGAAAATTAAAAACAAAATCTTTAGCATTGTTAACCCTCTTACTACGTCTTAATTCTTGTGGTTCTTCCAGGATTTGACCACTCGTAGCTCCATAAGTCTTTTTTCGAAAAATTATCTCTTTCTTTTCCTTACAAGGAAACATTTCTTCAAAGAATACAACATTCCTTGATTCAATAATAGTTCCTTCGTGCTCATCACTTATTTCAGACTTATGTACCAAAAACCGATATGCACTACTATTATTCGCATATCCAATAAATATGCAATCTATTGTTTTTGGTCCAATTTTTACTTGCTTTGGTTTTGGTACTTCCACCTTTGCCAAGCACCCACACACTTTTAAAAATTTGTAGGAAGGCTTGTGGCCTTTCCACAACTCGTAAGGAGTTTCGTCCTTATTCTTGTGTGGTACTTTATTAAGAATGTAGTTGGCTGAAAGGATCGCCTCCCCCCACAAGTTCTGTGGTAATCCTGAACTCAATAACATCGCGTTCATCATTTCTTTAAGAGTGCGATTTTTCCTTTCATCAACACCATTATATTGTGGTGAATAAGGCGCAGTAGTTTGATCAATAACACTAGATACATAGTAGAATTCATCAAATGGTGCTCCATATTCTCCACCTCTATTACTACGAATAGTTTTTATTCGTTTATTCAATTGGTTTTCAACCTCATTCTTATAGAGTTTAAACACTTCAAGAGCTTCATCTTTGCTTCGCAGCAAATAAACGTAACAATACCTTGTGCAATAATCAATAAAAGTAATGAAATACTTTTTCCCATGGCTCAAGTTTGCACAAACTTTAAATCACATAAATCGGTGTGAATTAATTCTAGAGGTGACGTGCTTCTTTTCACTGATGGAAATGAGGCTTTGTTAATTTAGCCTCCACACAAATCTCACATTTGTGTTTCTTGTTAGCATCAATTGAAGGCAATAAATTTAATTTTACTAGTTTACGTAATGAATTATAATTTACATGACCCAAACGATCATGCCATAAATCACATGACTCAACAAGTAAATAGAAGCATATCTTTTATTGCTTTAAATATTACGAAGTACATTCATCGCATTTAATTTGAAAAGGCTTTTTTCCATATTTTCCTACAAACATATCATTCTTAGACAGTACAAACTTGTTAGAATGAAACACTAGTATAAATCCAGCTTTGACAAGTGCTGATCCAGATACAAGGTTCTTTCGAATGTCATGAACATGCAGCACATCAATAAGGGTTAGTTCTTTGCCGGATGTCAGCTTTAGCACCACTTTACCTAGAGCCACGATGTTTGATGCAGTGGAATTACCCATGAAGAGTTCACGTCCACTAATCGGGGTGTAAGTAGAGAATATCTCTTTTTCTGCACATACATGTCTTGTTGCTCCAGTATCAATAAACCACTCTTTTGGATTGTCCACTAGATTGGCTTCAAACACAACCGCAGACAGCATGAGATCAAACATGTCAGTTGACAATTTATCTTCTTCGGTTATGTTCACTTGGTCCCTTGATTTCTTTCGATTACCTTTCTTTTCTCGGTAATCTCGTGCCAAATGGTTGGGTTTGCCACAGTTGTAACAATTTCCCTCGAAATTTTTGGCTTTTCCCTTTTTTGGACCATTTCCTTGGTGCTTTCTTTTTTTGCTGGTATTTTGTTCCACCAAATTTTCCCTTGCCTCAATCCTTGTTCCGGCCTTCCTTTCAGATTCCCTGTTGTCCTCCTCTATTCGTAGGCACACGATCAAGTCTTCAAGACTCATCTCTTTGCGTTTATGCTTGAGATAATTCTTAAAGTCTTTCCACACATGAGGATACTTTTCGATCATGGACGCCACTTGGAATGAGTTACTAAGAGTCATTCCCTCCGCATGAATTTCTTGCAAGATAACTTGTAATTCTTGCATTTGGGCTACAACTGGTTTGGAGTCAGACATTTTGAAATCCAAGAATCGTCCAACTATGAATTTCTTCAAGCCGACATCCTTGGATTTATATTTTTTCTCAAGTGACTTCCATAGTTCTTTTGCAGTTTTCACTTGACTATACACATTGTATAGTGCATTGTCAAGTCCATTCATGAGATAGTTTTTCCATAGAAAGTCGCTATGATTCCATGCATCGAGGGCAGCTCTCTTTCGAGGATCTTGTTCTCCTTCATCAATTGCAGGCATATCTTCTTTAAGAAATCTTGTCAGACTAATGGTAGTCAAGTAGAAAAGCATTTTTTGTTGCCATTTCTTGAAATCAGACCCATAGAATTTTTTGGATTTTTATCCTTGATGAACAGTAGGGTTCGTTGTACTTGTAAAGGTCATTTTGGTTCAGATAACGTTTTAAGATTATTGAGTAAAATACTGGTGTTGGGATATATTGAGTATATGCGGGTGAACAAAAATGGCTATGGAAAAATATTTGAGGCAAGAGTTTGACTCTTTTTCCTTAAAACATTATTGCCCCCCTGGTGCTTATGGCTATTGGCAATACGCTTCCCAAGATACAATGACTAAGACTTTAAAATAGTAGCACTACAAATTTAAAGTCACACGAACTTTGACATAGTTAGAACGGTATGAATTCGAATTTTACTCGTTCAACTTAAAAATCCAAACTCAAGATTTTATGTCGTGTAAAATTTGGATCTAAGTATTTTGCTTAAAATTCGAAACAAATCTCGAATTTAATTCTAAAAATCGAATCTAAGCTCAAAAGCTTAAAAAACTCGAACCAAAATTTATCTCTTGTAATTCAGATTTTAAGCGCTAAAAGCTTAAAAATTCGCAGAAGAATTAAACAATAGAGAAGAGGAGAGAAAAATGGTGTGCTTTAAATGCAAATGAGGGATTCTATTTATAGATGTTCAAAAGACTTAATGAAAAGACACACTTTTCTGTCAAAAAAAAAAAAAAAAAAAGACACACTTTTACAGAAAAGAGAACAAGCACCACTTTATCTAAAATGATGCAATCCTTCACACCACACACGACGATTGGCCATGTAATTTGAATTGAAATTCACTCGGCCATGTATATTTATATTATATATATAATATATATATATATATATATTAATAATATATAACATAATATATTATATATTTATATACATATATCGCTTTCCATTAAATATTTCAACTTATAAAATTCGAGCTAATAAATTAATTTCTCATTCACCCTAATTGGTATTCGAGAAATAATATTCTTACGAATTCTACTCGCGATATAGAATTCATTGGTTACTTAACTTATTCAAATTATTTATCGACTCTAAATGAGTACACAACAAATTTTTTTCCAACAGTTGTAATGCTTCCTAGAAGAGATTGCAGCCACCTTCGTGCAGTGTCTCTGAGTGAGAATGGAAACAGTCATAGTCGGATGATGTCTTCAGTAACACCATGTATTTTTACAGTATCAACAATTGCTAAGAATGTCCACAGATGTAAGTTAGGATCCTAAGAATCCGATCCTCGAAATTGGTTATGATGTACCATATTTATCAGCGCCGGTTTCAACTCAAAATTGTTGGTAGCTATGGTCTGACGAGCAATACCGGAGTAATTAGTATTGATGACCGGTCTGAAGTGGTTTCTGATCGATACCGGTCCGGTATTCTCGTCTCTCTGTTCCTATTGTTTTGGTTCTTCGCCATTTGCTTCAATTCTCATCTTTTCGCTTTTCTCAATGCTTTGACATTTTTTTTGTTATGGATTATGCCGAAGTGAACATGACGATAATAAAAATTGCGGAATAAAATAATCAACAAGAACACCAAAGATTTACGTGATTCACCCAATATAGGCTACGTCCACGGAGCTGCTGCAAATCTTTATTACCAGAGAAATATTACAAGTGTATACAAAACACTATATCTCTCCACACCCAAGCCTCAAGTATTATCGAGAAAATATTTATCTAACTCACACAAGAGATCACCGAAAAAAAACAACTCTTTTTTTTTCTCTCTTTATTTTCTTCTCTAATGTCAATACAAAAGAGAAGAATGAGATACAATAACTGAAAGAAAATGACTCTATTTAAAATGTTTCCTTCATCCTTCTTTCTTCAAACTTTCGATGTGGGATTCTTTAATGTGGGCCTCAACTTGCCTAACAATTCTCCTACTTGAAGACTTGATTTCAATGATGGCTTCACACAATCAATGCAGTAGCTCATGCCTCCTCGCTTATACTTGCAATCCAACTGAAGTCGAACATAACTTCAGTTTGTCATTGGTCACCGCCTTTGTGAACATATCAGCTAAATTTTTACTTCCAGGAATCTTTTCAAGCATCAAGATTCCATCTTCCAAAACTGATCTGATGAAATGGTATCGAACTTGTATATGCTTCGTCCTTGCATGATAAACAGGATTCTTTGCCAAATGAATATCACTCTGACTGTCACAGTGTAATGTGCTATCCTCAAGCTTCTGACCCAATTCCTCAAGGAATGATCTCAACCAAATCATCTCTTTGCTCGCTTTCGTGACTGCAACGTACTCAGCTTCAGTAGTCGAAAGTGCAACAATCTTTTGCAACTTGGACATCCAACTTACTGCCGTACCACCCAATGTGAACACATATCTAATAGTACTCTTTCTGCCATCTAGGTCACCACCCATGTATGTCGGCATCGACATATCTTTGTAAGTACTGATTAGTCCTCCAGAAGCATAGAGATAAACCAACAGTACCTTTCAAGTATCTGAGAATCCACTTCACTGCTTCCCAGTGTTGTTTTCCCGGATTGCTCATAAACCTGCTCACAACTCCCACTACATGTGTTATGTCTGGTCTGGTGCACACCATTGCATACATGAGGCTTCCGAAAACAGAGACATAAGGAATTTTATTCATATAAGCATGCTCCTGATCCGTCGATGGTGATTGGACTTTGGTTAGTTTGAAATGACTAGCCAAAGGAGTACTCACTGGTTTAGATTCATCCATGTTGAATCTGCTAAGCACCTTTTTCACGTACTCTGCCTGAGATAACTTCAAGACTCCGTTCACCCGATCTCTTGAGATCCTCATTCCAAGGATTTGCTTTGCAGCTCCCAAATCATTCATTGCAAATTCTTTTGATAACTCTCTCTTGAGTTTATCAATCTCCTCCAGACACGATCCTGCTATCAACATGTCATCCACATATAACAGTAGAATGATATAAGAACCATCAATCTTCTTCATATAACAACAGTGATCCGCCTGAAACCTCAGAAAACCGTTGTTATTCATGAATCCATCAAACTTCTTGTACCACTGTCTTGGAGCTTGTTTGAGACCGTACAAGCTCTTCTGATGTTTGCATACCATTTTCTCATTCCCTCGTACTTCAAATCCCTGTGGCTGCTTCATATAAATTTCTTCATCCAAGTCACCATGAAGAAACGCCGTCTTTACATCCAACTGCTCCAGATGTAAGTCTTCCTTAGCCACTAGTCCATGTACAGTTCTGATAGTGGTTAACTTCACCACTGGAGAGAAAATCTCGGTATAATCAATGCCTTCCCGCTGTTGAAAACCTTTCACAACAAGTCTCGCCTTGTACCGCTTGCTACCGTCAACTTTTTCTTTGATCCGGTACACCCACTTGTTGTGTAAATGCCTTTTTGTTTTTTGGAAGTTCTGTTAACTCCCAAGTCTGATTGGATGACAGTGAATCCATCTCGTCTTTCATGGCTAACTCCCACTTGATTGAATCAATCATTTTGCATCGCTTCATCAAAGGTCTCTGGTTCATATTTATCTGTCAGAAAAATATAATGAAGTGCAGGGGAGTACTTATCAGGTGGTCTTATTGTTCTCGAAGATCTCCTCAGTTCAATCACCGGAGTTTTTGGATCAGCTTCTTGTGCAGTTTTTTCTTCCTGGTAACTATCCTCCGACTCATTCATAGGAATATCTATCAATGACACTTCATTTGTATTCTTAACTTCAGGACATTTATCTCCAACTAGAATGTCTGATTTGTCCTTGTACAAAACTTGCTCATTGAAAATGACATCTTTGCTCCGAATGATCTTTCGATTTTGGTCATCCCAGAACCGATAACCAAACTCATTATCTCCATAACCAATAAAGAAACATTTCTTTGATTTCGGATCAGGTTTCGTTCTGCTGGCTGAACCGATGTGAACATATGAGAGACAACAAAACACTTTCAAGAACGAAAGGTTTGCTCATTTGCCGTTCCAGACCTCCTCTAGTATTCTGCAATCAAGTGGTACCGAAGGTCCTTTGTTGAACCGATACGCTGCAGTGTTAACTGCATCAGCCCAGAATGATTTCGGCAGTCCAGCGTGCAATCTCATGCTCCTGGCACATTCATTCAGGGTTCTGTTCATTCTTTCAGCCACACAATTCTGTTGAGGTGTATCAGGAATGGTTTTCTCCATCTTGATCCCGTTTTGTGCACAATACTTCTTGAACTCAAAATCTTCATATTCTCCTCCGTTATCAGACCGTAAACACTTCACCTTCAAGTTGGTCTCATTCTCCATCATGGATTTCCACTTCTTAAATGTTTCGTAAACATCAGATTTATTTTTCAAAAAATAAACCCAAACTTTCCTGCTCGAATCATCAATAAATGTGACATAATATCGTGAGCCGCCAAGGGATGTTACAGGAGATGGTCCCCATACATCAGTATGAATCAACTCCAACTTTGCTGCTTTTGGTTCTCTACCGCCTTTCAAAAAGCTCACCCTTTTCTGTTTTTCAAGAACACAACTTTCAAACAGTTTGTGTTCGACAGTTTTTAACTCCGGCAGCTTACCTTTTGATATCAGCATCTTCATTTCCTTCTCACTCATATGTCCAAGTCTACAATGCCATAGACTTGAGTTGGCTCCAGCATCCACAGCTGCTAACATGTCTCTGCAACTGGAAGTCATATAAAGAGTTCCAGTTTTCGTTCCTCGAGCAACAATCATGGCTCCTTTGCTCACTTTCCAAGAGCCATCACCAAAGGTCACTTTATGGCCTTCGTCATAAAGCTGTCCCACTGAGATCAGATTCCGGGTCAACTTTGGTACATGCCTCACTTTGTTGCGCTTCCAGATAGATCCGTTTGACATTTTCAAATTTACATCACCCATACCAGCTATTTCCAAAGGTTTTCCATCAGCCAGAAAAACTTTTCCGTAATTACCAATAGTGTAATTACTAAATAGCTCACGATCACCAGTGGTATGAAACGAAGCTCCCAAATCCATAACCCAAGAATCAACCGGGCTTTACATGGATAGTACTAAGGCATCATGTACATTCTCAGTAACAATATTTGCATTATTCTTGGGTGATTTGCAGTCCTTTTTCATATGACCGGTTTCACCATAGCTCCAGCACTTCAATTTCTTTTCAAATGTATTTTTGTCTTTTCCACTTCTTGATTTGGATCTGCCACGCCATCGGTTAGAACCTTTTTCGCTACTCCTGCCCCTACTTCTATTTTCGAGATTTAGAGCATATCTCGATGATGTTGCTTCTCCCGAATCCATCCTGCGAACTTCTTCACCAAGGATTCGATCTCTGACATCATTGAATTGTAACTTTCCTTTTCCAGCAGAATTGCTAACCGCTGCCCGCATCGGCTCCCAAACATTTGGTAAAGACGCCAAAAGAATAAGTGCATAGATCTCATCATCAAACTTGATTTCCACCGATGTTAGCTGGGAAACAATCGTGTTGAATTCACTGATGTGTGCCGCCACCGAAGCACCTTCCTCCATCTTCAAGTTGAATAACTTTTTCATGATGAACACTTTATTATTTGCTGATGGCTTCTCGTACATGTCCGACAAAATGGACATCATCTCCTCCGTGGGTTTTGCCTCCGCCACGTTGTGTGCCACGTTCTTTGTTAGGGTCAATAGTATTACCCCTAACACCTGTCGATCAAGGAGCTCCCACTCATCATCCTCCATCTTTTCTGGCTTCACCCCGAATAGAGGTTGATGTAGCTTCTTTCTATACAAATAATCTTTAATCTGTAACCGCCAGAACGTGAAATATGTACCGTCGAACTTATTAATTCCAGGTCCCGATCCGTCATTTCCGGCCATCGCTTCTCCTGCCTTAATAAAATTTCAAAAAAATCTTTTCTGATGTGGAAAATCAGACAAAGCTGCAACCACAGAGCATACTCAGAATTTTAAGAAATTTTCCACCAAGGCTCCCGAACACCGTACAGCTCTGATACCAGTTGTTATGGATTATGCCGAAGCGAACATGACGATAATAGAAATTGCAGAATAAAATAATCAACAAGAACACCAAAGATTTACGTGGTTCACCAAATATAGGCTACGTCCACGGAGCTGCTGCAAATCTTTATTACCGGAAAAATATTACAAGTGTATACAAAACACTATATCTCTCCACACCCAAACCTCGAGTATTACCAAGAAAATATTTCTCTAACTCACACAAGAGATCACCGAAAAAAAACAACTCTTTTTTTTCTCTCTTTATTTTTTTCTCTAATGTCAATGCAAAAGAGAAGAATGAGATACAATAACTGAAAGAAAATGACTTTATTTATAATGTTTCTTTCATCCTTCTTTCTTCAAACTTTCGATGTGGGATTCTTTAATGTGGGCCTCAACTTGCCTAACATTTTTCAATCTCTAGATCGAAGAGTAGTGAATTAGAGCTTTGGCTTTTTCTCATAGACTGCGAACACAAAAAAGGATAAAATTTAAACAAAGAAAACAAAACTGCTGCAAATCAAAATGAAGAATAATTAGTAACGATTTAATATAAATCAAATGAAATTCAATCCCCAATAACAACGCCAAAAACTTATTGCATGTTTTCTTCACTCGCAAACGCAAGATTTCAAGTTTTAATATAGAATGAGTAAAGTATCATTCCCACGAAGAATGAAATAATTGATATTATACTAAATATATGAAACTAATATAATCTTAATCATATTTAGAACTACGGAAGTGGAGTGTTTATTCAATTACTGAAGTTTGCAATAAAATAAATACGACTTTGCAGAACGAAGATCAAATGGAGATAAGTTTCAAAGGTTTGATTTCACTTGACTATCAACCACGTTCAATTTCTAAGAGGTCTAAATCAGAAATTCTTCTAGTTTACTAGCCAAAAATTCTTAATATTTTCAATTCTCTTTTCCAAGTGACAAATAGAGCATTCGAATCTAATATCGATTTTAATATTCCTATCTAAAATAAAATATCTAATCCGGTAAATAGCATATAAATTCTTTAATGGCATCACTGGCATTATAGGCCTTCCGAACTCTACAAACGCAGATGATATATTTTCATACGGTCCTGTTCATAATCTGATCTCCTGAGTGCTAGATTTCAAACAAATATGATAATTCAATTAGTGATCAATTAATTGAATGCAATTAAATCAGAAAACATAAGTAAAACAATGAATAGTTCTAATTTATCAATCAAAAGATAAAAAACATGGTATCAGTCAAGGTCAAGCTACGTCGTTCCTCTAGATGAGAAGTTTAGTTCACGATGAATTCAATAAAATAATCAAACATGTTCTGAAACAATTCATCGAAATTAATAATTTATGAAAGAGAAGAAAATAGAATGAAGATTGAAGAGCGTTTTCCGTTCACGGATTGATGCGTTCTTCGTCTTCGTCCCCAAATCTTCCTCCTTCTTGTGTTCTCCAAGAGTTCTATGTGTTCTGTCGCTTTCTCCTCGTCCAAAAACCCTCGATCGTCCTCAAAATAGACTAGGAAATTTTTTTAAATTCGCGAGTCAATCTTTTCTAAAATTCTGCATCCCGTTGGCATCGGGGCGATTGAAAACATGCGTGGGTGCGCGACTGAAAGCGTGGGGGCACCAGATTTTTGCGTGGGGGCGCTGCCGATAGCGTCGCGATGCTATAAAAATAGTGCGGGTGCACTGCTGCTGATTTCGTTTTCTTTTTCTTTCTTTTTTTTTTCCCAATTCTTTCTTCCATCTTTTTGGTCTCTTTCCATGTCGTTTTATGCCTCAAATATTGGTTGTTGCTTAGTTCCCTATAAACGACAAGAAAACACATAATACTGGTCAAGAAGTAACAAAATTCAAGTTAAAAAAATAAAATAGAAGTGCAATAAAATGCACGAATCAGCAGATTGTAGTTGTCAAATACTCAACTGCCTCCAGTCATGGTCCTTTGAATATTTCAGTCGTCTAGTTCAGTTGTGTATATCCAATTATGCTTATGGACTATTAACTTAATATATATTTTTCCGTTTTGCCTTTAAGTTAGTTGTCTTATAAGTGACTTTAACATACTACACTTTTATATACACGAGGTCTGATATAATTTGGCTTTGTCATGTCAATTTGTCTTTATTTCAAGGAACATGATTAAAATTTAAAAATTTTAATTGGGAGAAAAACTGAAAAAGAGACCAATCAACCAACAAACAATTCCTAGAATTTTCAAAAGAAAGAAACATCAAACAAGGATTCCTGCAGAGAAACTTCTCACGTTCCCAAACACCTGCAAAGTGAGAAACGGAAACCTTGGCATGATGAATCCAAATCTTAAACCAACAACATTGAAATACTACGATGACATGTGGGAACTTCAATCCACTGCAACCATCCTTTCCTCGTCGATGGTAAGTTCCCCAGCCCTATCCCCTTCACACTTTTAGTGATTTTCTTGGTGGGCTATTGAAAAGATTCACTATTAAACACTCACAGTGTTAGATATGTATGTGTTATTAAAGATTCGCTGATGTTTTACAATTGTAGTGATGGGTTGTTGAGAAAATTATAGAGGGTATGCTGACTCTTCTAAAAGAGTGTTGAAGGATTACTAATGTACTGTGAATTTCTGTGACGGGTTTTTTAAAAGGGAGAGGATGACAGGCATATATTAGTGCTGGATTCTACAATTTTTCATCCACAAGGGGGTGGTCAACCTTCAGATACTGGTTCCATATCCAATCCGGAGTTCAGTTTCGCTGTTCAAGATGTTCGATCCAAGGACAAAATTGTGCGTTTCTTGGTTCCAGTTTTAAGATTTTCTCTCCTTTTTCTGCTGTTTGTGTTTGCAAGTTCTTTTTTTTTTTGTTTCTGTGTGTGCTGTGCTGACTTTTGGGTTCATTATGTGATAGGTGTATCACTATGGGCATTTTGAGAGCTCCAAAGATGGGGCATTGGAAAGGAATATTGAGATCGGTACTCAGGTTTTGTTAAGCGTGGACGAACGGAGGCGAAGGATCAATTCTAGGTATGAAATGTTTGATTTTGAGCTGGTGTATTTAGAATGCTAGTTCTTGAAATTGGTTATTGAATGTGAGAGGACAGATGTTTCGGTTAAATTTTATGTTGGTGCTCGACTTCATTTCATGTATGGCTGATCAAGATTTGTGTTGATCTTCAAACCAACGTCTTGAGAACCGGATTAACCTCGATTCAAAATCCAAGACAGATCTAAATAGTTTCTATTTCCATGTACATTTTGGCCCTAGTGGAAACACATTCCTAAATCGGTGATTTGTGCTCCACGTCGATCCGCAGTGGTTCTTGAATATTGAGTGTTTTCCTTTTGGTTCACACAGTTTGTTATTATAATCTTGCTATTCTCCTCTTTTCTCCCCATAACTTCAAACCTTTCCACTTTGTAGGCTACATTCAGCTGGACATTTGCTCGATGTTTGTATGAAAAATGTGGGATGGGATCACTTGGAACCTACTAAAGGATACCATTTTCCAGACGGGTATGCATCTATGGTGTTTGTGATCATATGAAATTGAAAAGTTTGTATATTTTCGGTGCCATCTGTACCTCACTAAATTAGTTTTAGCATCCAATGTTCGACGATTATCAGTTTGGTTCATTCAACCAGTCGATCCCACCATTAACTCCCCTTTGAATTCAAAGGGTAGTGTTCTAAAACCCGAACGGCCACCCGCAGCCTAGCACCTAGACATCTTGGCGGTTTTTTAAGCCTAAATCTCTAAAATATTGTTGCTCATTTCCATACCCCAACACTTCCATATCAAATTCAAATTCAAAATCCATGACATCTTCATACTCTTCATTCGATACAAATTCTTCCTTGTGAAGCTCTGATACATAATAGGGAAGAAGTGATATGCAGATAATTTAATATATATATATATATATATATATATATTTAATCCTCCTAGGCGGGATTAATGCAGCAACACTCAGAGATGATGTCTTTGCCAAAATTGGGACGGTGGGTGACTGCCTGGCGCCTAGGCGGTTCTAAACAGTGTCTTTGCGAGCACTGCCAAAAGGAAATAAAAATCGAGGGAGTTTTTTAGCTGCTTCGCGCCATTTCCTCCAATATCACAATTTCAATTCCAGTCCCAAAAGTAAATCCTGAGATCAGTTTTGGTCCTCCAACGTCTCTCTTTTCATTTACTCGACTGGCGATTCTTTTGTATATATGTATTGCATCAGATTGCAAGTTGTTCTAAATTCAAGTTAATCATAATCTACAAATCTTTTCAGGCCATATGTGGAATACAAAGGCGCGATTCAACAGGATGAATTGAAAACTAAGCAAAACAAACTCGAAGTAGAAGCTAACAATATGATTACGAAAGGTGGGAAAGTAAGCATGTTCTTTTCATATTTCGATATGGAAACAAACATCTCATTTAACTGAACTTTATACTAATAATGTTGTATATATCTGTTGATGATTTAATATGTGATTTAGGTTTCAGTCTTCGTCTTACCATATGATAAAGCTACTGAATTATGTGGTGGATCGCTCCCTGATTATATACCCAAGGTCACAAATCATTCCTAATGTACTTTCTGAGAGTGATCTTACGTACATTAATATTTGTAAATCAACTTTTACATTGCAAAAAATCCAATACAAAAATTCCAATTTTCTAAATCTCATGATATATTGAATTCAAATCCCGCGATGTAGTAACAAAATATCACGATATAATAGATGTAAATATCAATGTACAATATATTGGATGTACCTAGCATTATTCTTCTTTTGATTGTCATCAGCTATTCTGCTCATTGTTTTTGCTTTCCAATTCTTCAGGACAGCACTCCTCGCATAGTAAAGTTAGATGATAATCCCGGATGTCCCTGCGGAGGCACTCACGTCAGTGACATAAGTGAGATTTTGAGCTTGAAGGTACCCTCTTTCATGCTGACTGCTGTGAAGGTAGTGTTTGCAACCTCTAAAAAAATGATTATGGATGTTTTCTCTAACAAATTTGTTAAAGAAAAGATACATAATCGTTTCTTTTGGAGGTTGCAAACGCTAACTTAATCATTCAAAATATGTTATTTTACTCTACCTGGTATTAAGTCACACAACTTGCATATTATTAAGATATTGTCAGGCCAATGAAATGTCTGGTTTGATCTTGATGACGGAGAATTTTCCGTTTTCCAATCTTGTGAAGCTAATTGTTGAGATTAACATTATATTCGGCATCCATTCGAGAACCACGGTAGATTACTATTGAAAATAGTAAGAAATAGTGGGTAGAGGAATTATGCCAAGATCTCCGCCGCTAGAAACACAAGAAACCATTGCAAAGAAATCGAGCTAGCTTGGTTAGTGTAAGGAAAAAATTGTTATACATGGAATCTGCGAGATTGTTGGACGGGAGATTTGACTTAAAACGCGCCACTGCAACTTATAGGCAAGCTCTTAAACCACTTGGTTAAAAGAGAGATTTAATTGATGCAGATTGAATCCTAGCTAGGTCCAATTTTTTGAGGTAGACCGCATTATTAATGCATTTTCGATTCTTTCTAATATTCCTGTTATGTTTTTAAATCCTGAACATCTAACTATGATCTTTGATGTTCTTTCTCCATGCCCAAAATCCTGCTTTCAGGATTGATAGGCGAAAACGACTGTATTGACTTCTTTGATTTCAAATGGCTTCATTTTATTTGTGTTGTGTTTTTGAAATAGCCCCAAGCCTTCTGCATTTTGTAGACTCACTTGGTGTTGTTTGTTCAGGTTTCTCAAATTCGGACAAAGAAAGGACAGACCAAAGTTTTCTACAGCATCGAATAAACAAATGTTGGGAATTTCTGAAGGTAGACCGCCTACAAATATCATCACAAAGAATTGTAACAAACTTGTAAGACTATTTTTAAGTGGCCTATTTTTCTGTAACTCTAGAAAAATATTCTATTCCTCGATCGATTTTAGAGTTGTGCGGAAGCCAAAATTAGTCTCACCTTAGGCATTGCAAGTACTATGTAATTTTTATTTTTTAATAAACTATTAAGATTATCGAGTTAAAATAACGAAGTGCACGTGGCCATATTGTTATTAGATATAGGAATGAAACAACGAGTTGATGTTTCTTGTATTTTACATGTTACATTTTCATTGTTCAAACAATAACCTTTTAGTGAAGATAAATTATCTCAAACATTTCATCGGAGAATCATTGCTGACAACTTATACAGAGAATTTTAGTAAATGCCTGATTCCAAATATGTTTTTATTTAAACTCTTCTAATAATGGTGATCTGAGTCAGTTTCAGTTTAACCAACTGAACTGTAATTAATACTTCACTTCACAGCAGGATCTTAGGTACATATAAGAAATTACAATGGCTACACATCATGACCATTGTCATCTAGGAAACAAATCAATATCCTTCTCAACAAACAACTCTAAAAATTTCATGACTGTCAACATTTAAGCAACAATAGAATGAGTACATGGATAAAAAGAGCCTAAAACAAAATTATCATTAACTGAACAAGGAATATTTAATTGAAAGACCACTAGAAAAATCTCACCACCAAAATTGGTTTATTGGGTGCCTATTCAAATCTAGGTTATCTACCCCTAGGACCATCCTTTTGTTCAGGCATTTCGCATTTTCCTTTCTTAGGATGATGTATTAACATCTACGAACCTTCCGTGGACTCGAATCACAGGGATATAGTTGCAAGAGTTCCGGAACTTCATCCACAAAGGGCAACACAAACTTCTCAAGAAAATTTTCTTTTGTGCGCCTGAGGAAACCTGTGACGCTTCTATTACTATAAAGCAAACCTTTTGACTTCAAAACTTCATAAACCAAACACCTTGGAATAATAGTTCCCTTCAAGCTTAGAGACATCATTGCCGGAAACGTGGTAAAAGCAGAAGGATCACAACCCATTCTATTTATGATATAATCCAGTACTGCATCAATTTTATCTTGTGACTTCGCTATGCACTGTGGGTACCTCCTGAAAGCAAGGAGTATTTGATCCTCAGAATAACCCCATCTCTTGTACACGTCCATCTTCTTATCCCAACTTGATCTACAGAACCTCCTCATCACACCGAAACCTACAACGAAGTTCGCACTACCTGGGCTGAAACCCATCTCGGCAATACGCTCCACATACTCCTTAGATTCAGCAAGACCCATCAACAGAGTTCTCGGGCGTTTCTTGAACAAATGCCGAACATTGATTTCCGGGACCCCTGCCTCGAGCAAAATATCCACATTCGGACGCAGCCTCTTGTGTACATCAATATACAGGAGACTAGGAAACCTCTTGATAACATCTACTGCATCCTTATCTGATTTCAGCATATTCTTCATGAAATCGAAAGACGGGATGATTCGATTCTCCAAGCTTCTTCTCATGAAACTTCCTGCGACGGCGATTATCTTGATGATATCGTCCCCAGATATGCCCAAAGAACGGAGGAATTCGATCTTGGGCAAGAGGTTATCCTGAGGCTTCAATGTAAGGATTTGGGGAGCACGCTTGATCAGATGCTTGATCTGGGAATCACTAAGGCCATGTTCCTTGAGGAACGCAAGGACTAAATCCGGGTTTCTTGAGCTCCTAAATTTGACATTGGCATAAGCTTTTAAAGCACATTCCCTAGAGAAACCTAATCTTTCGGAGAGAAAACTGACCGCAAATGGGTCCCCATTTCCATTTCTTGGATCGTAATCAGGAGTACTGATGCTTAACGAAGAACATAAATGAAACTGAAGGAGATGAAACTTACTTACTGAACCGAAACTTCTCCTGCAAATTAGGTTTAGCATGCTCGATTGAAAAAATAGAGAAGACCTGCCCGCTATCTTCTACTGGCGAAATCAATCATCAAATAATATCCTGGCGATTTTTCGCTGTTCGACTTACATATAAACCCTAAACCCCAATTTGAGACCCCCATTCCCATATGCAGGAATTTACCACCGGCAAACGCACACGGACTGCTACAAATATTATGTTTACTAGCATCGGAGTCAAATATAATATATTATATATTGAATAATTTGTTAATTTTAAAGTGTGTTTATTTTTTTGTTTTTTGTAAATATAAAAAAAATTAGTCATGAATGAAATTCAATTTTAATTGATGGAAAGAGAGATAAAAAAAAAAATAGATGATGCGAACAGTTGAGAGAAAAAGTGGGATAAATGAGTTGGAGAGAGAATGTAGGGGTACAAAATGAAAAAATTGGAGAAACAGATCATGTCACCAAAAACAGTTAGAATAGACTACACACACTTAATAAAATAGTAAAGATATATAATAATGACAACGCACACACATTGTACGTCTAAAATAATATTATTAACAAAATTTAATGTGTGTAATTATTTTTAAAAATATTTGATATTACACTTTTGTTTTTTTAAAAAAAAAAAATTCGACATTTTAAATTGCAGTTTAGTTCCTCGATAATTTTTACAACTCTGATATTACTTTTTTCAAATTTTATCATTTATCTATTCTTATTAAATTATCTACGTACAACTTTCTCTACTTTATATCAAAACTCCCATATTTTTTCACCGTGATAATTGTTTATATTTTTTAAAAATAATTAAGTTATCGAACACGTGAAAATCACGTATCTCGCTAGTATATATATAGTTTTGATCATGTACACTGTAGTAACCCGTATCCAGAATTAACGATTAATGAGTAATTAATCGTGTAATCATGTTTGGATTAAGTAAAACATGATTAAGGAAATTTCAAATGGGTTAACGGAGTCCAAAAATGGATTCAGGACACTCAAAAATGGTGGGTAAGATTCGGGAGGTTCGGACACTCTGAACTGAGTTCGGAGGATCCGAACATGGACGGTGTAAGGTCCCGAAAATATTAAGTTATTAATTAGAGATTTAAATTCCGAATTTTGGAAATGATTAATTTGGAAATTATGGAAATTAGAGATTTAATTTCCGAGGTGAAAATATTTAATTTGAGAATTTACGGATATTGAGATTTAAAGTTCGGGATTCTTAAATTAAAAGTTAGAAATATTTGAATTAAATATTTATGGGATTAAGATTGAAATTACGAGTTTGAAAATTAACGAGGATTTAATTTGAAGAAGAAACTCGAGCAGGGACCGATTTGCAAATATTGAACAATTCGGGGGCCAAAGTGCAAATATCAGATTTTGAGTGGGACACTTGTCATTTGGCTGTATATAAACGTGTAAATGCATGTTTTATCATCAGATTTCAGATTTGTTCAGCCAAAACAACCGAGAGCTTCAATTCTTCATTGGATTTTCATCTTCAAAATTCGATTGTTCAAGATCCGGTTGTCCGATTTCAAAACCGAGCATAGTTTTGGAATCCTTGCAAGAAGAGCTATCCATTGATGTAAGTATCTCTAAGATTCATTAGGTCTCGAAATTATGATGTTATGATGTTGGAAAAAATCAGAATTTGAGTATGTGTTAGGTCCTTGATGATATAAACTTTCCGATATCGAAGCTGGAACCAAGAACGGAAAACATATCCAATTGTTATGATTTTCAGAATATGTTTCGAATGCTTGAACCTTCTGATATGCTGGTATAAGTTGATATATAAGCTGATATGAAGTGGATATGAGTTGTTATGATTGAAAGTTTTGATAGTTTTAAGTTTCGGTTACCGAATTTGTACCGTTACGCCGTCAATTTATGTTTGATAAATTCTGAAAATATATGCTGCTGGATTTCGAAATTAAGTGATGAAATGATATTGATATGAGTTATATATCAATGTTTAGATGATGTTTGAGTTGTTATAATTATCGGTTTCGAACCGTTACGTCGCCGGTTTGAATTTCGATCAAATTAGCAAGCCTTGAGTTGTTGAGCTTCGGAATGAGTTGAATGCAATATTGAATGACTTGATATGAATTTCAGATTGTTCAAGAATATATCGAGTTGAGTTCGCACCGATTCGAATCAATTGAAGATTGGTCAAGGTTTGAGTTGCTAGCTTTGATATTTCTATCATTCTATCTAGTGAGTTGATACAAGCTTGGTGTGTATTGTAGCTTGAGGATTGGAACTACTTAGCTATCACGATTGGAAGATATGATTCGACGATGACCAAAGCAGGGAATGAGCATCGAGATGTGTTTGATATCTCGATCCCTTAAATCACACAATAGTTTCTATTTTATGTGTTTATGTGCTTTACTATGCTTTATGTGAGTTATGTGCTTTGATTGCCTTACTTGAGTTCTTGAGTGATGACATGTTTATTAGGCTATGTAGGAGGTGATTGTGTATGGTGTCATCCTGTTGAGCCTAAACGTTCTTCTAGTTTTGCCTTGATATCGTTGATGAGTTTTAAACATCAATATCGTGTATCTGTGATGAGATTCAAGCATTGATACCTAAAGCCGGGTTTATAACATCAATGAGGAGTTCTAGCATTGATGGTGAGTGATGTGTTTTAGCATCTAAACCGGTGTCGCCTTTGAGCCTTATTCCTTCTTAGCCATTTAATTTATTCTGCATTTCATAAGGTGTTGCCCTGTACTTTGCTAAAGCATCCCTGTACTTTGCTAAAGCATCTATACCAACAATACAATCAAATTCTGATAACCCAAGTACAATATAGTCCAGTTCAATCACATTCTCCTCAAATCAAAGTTCACAGTTTCGGACTAATCTCACAGAAACAATTCCTCCACCCAAAGGTAAAGTAGTAGCAACTAAAACAGGCAAAGGCTCAAAAGGCAAAGAATGCATCAATTTTTTTTTTTTCAGAGATAAAGGAATGAGATGCACTAGTATCTATCAACACATACGCAGGATAACTCGAGAGAAAATAGTTACCTGCTATGACATCATCAGGTGCTGCCTGAGCCTGATCTTCGGTGAGTGCAAAGACTCATGCCTGTTGCCTCGGAGGTTGATTCACATTCTGGTTACCACCTTGTTGATTCTGTTGCTGTGGCTGAAAGGAGTGAACTGCAGAAGCTTGCCTTTCAGGCTGAGCTATCGATCTAGAAGAATTCCCACTCTGAGATCGCTCAGAACCACGCTGAGGACATACTCTGGAAAAGTGTCCAGTCTGATGACAGATATGACAGCTTCAAAATATTCCACGACAATTGACCAACTAAATCGGTGTGATATGAATCTACTGGCAAGCGTACCAGGTCAAGTAATAGTAAAGTGGACAGAGAGTCCAAGTATCGATCCCACAGGGACTGCAGTCAATTCTCAAGAATTAATTATTTTACTTAATCTAGACAAAATAATAGAAGGATTTTAAATTAAATAAAATAAGAATATAAAATAAAAACTGATTAAAAAATAAGAATAAAAATAACTGAAGATAAAAATAATTAAGACAAAGACAACCAAGACACACGTAGGTACCGAACAAATCACGTAACATGTAGTCGATTCAGGACTCAGATTTAATCTTAATTCACGGGAATTCTCCTAATTTGTTCAAAGGTCTATTTCTAGAACAATCAAACCTATTCAAATATTGATGAACTAATCTTTCGTAATTCTAATCAAATTTGAATGCATTAAATATTTATGAAAATTCAGTTTACATCCAAACCGCATAATGAAACCGAATTCTATTTCTAGTCAGTTTTACAATATGTTAATTATCAGAGTGATCAAAATCAAAACCTCCTCTGTCGATTTGGAATTGATTAACATGCAAGCAAACAGTTGATCAAACTATTCACAAGACAAATATAAATATGACAATCAATAAAATAAAATCAACTCTAAAAAATCCCAAACAAACATCCAAGTTTTCTACATGAATTTGTTCGGCCCAATCACGCCGTCTTGGTTGAAAATAAACTACTCAATAATTAAAAATAATAATTCAAAAATAAAAATAAAAAGAAGAAAAAAAAAGAGAAATCTTCTCTCCCAAGCCTTGTAGCCGCCTCCTCTTGCGTTGTCTGCGCTCTGGAGCTTCCGAAACCCCTCAAAAATATGTTATATCTTGTATATATATGGTCCGGAACGCCTACCAGTTAATTTCCTTCACAAAATAGGACTTTTCGGAGCACATACGACCCCCGAACACGCGCGCGCGCAGAAGTTAAAAACAGAGATCTGATCACGAAACTCGCGCGCGCGCGAGCTTGATTCTCGCGCGCGCGCAGTACAAGTTTTCTGCACCGAGCGACGATTTTCAAAAATTCATATCTCAAGATCTAGCCGTCGGATTGAGCTGAAATTTGGAAAGCAGCTTCAAAACATCGTGAAATTTAATCTGACCGGTGGAGATCGGATTTGGAGCTCTCTAAAATTAAATTTGATTTTTTGAACAAAGCTGGTCCGCAATTCACTCTTCAACAATATATTTTCCTACAAAATTAACCCAAGGAGTGAAATACACACACATGCACTAAAACACATAAAAATACATAAAAATAATATGAATGCACACAAAATAGACATAAAAATAACATGAAATAATGCATACAAAATGCACTTATCAATACCCCCATACTTAACTCTTGCTCGCCCTCGAGCAAGACATGCAAAAGCAAAATGTAAACAAAAACATAAGTAAGGACGATTCATAAATGTGCAAAGCCTCTGAGAAGTTTAATCACAAAACAAAAAACATAGACATGCTCTCAACTTTTCATAATACACCTTCGGTTTAACGTGAACGTGTGTGTGTGAAATGTCATTCCAGTTTCATACAACTTAGACCGAATTCGTTTCAAAACTGCTTGGCGACCTATGACAAATCAGTGCAAGTTTCACTCTTCAAGTACTCATTCCTTCCAACGACCTTTAGACTAACCCCACCTCCCTTGAGATAATGAATTACACACCTCCGGATTTTGCACCCGGTATTGCATTAGCCCCAATAATTACCCGCTGACTTAGCTATAACTGGCTAGGATACGAAAAATCATTCTATTTTTTCTTTCTAATCCCCTCGTTTATAGCCCGGATGGAGCATCAATCTCATTGAATCCGCATACTTAGCCTTAAATTTAATTTTTTTTTTTTTAGGATTTTAATCCTTTCAAGGCCCGGATGGAATTGTATATAAATTTTTTCTAGGTGCGCCCAAGATCATAAGTGTAAACTAGAGCCTCATCAAAATTCATAGAACACAATCAAGATCCACAAACCACCTATTGCCGTGCAATGGTCAAACAGATAGAAACTTCATCAAATCTTTTGCTACAATTCACTGGTCTAACATTAGTGCTTAAAAATATTCACGGTTCAACCTACAGTTTCTCATGTCCAGTCAAGAGCAAAATTTTTTCAAAAATCCATTTTTTTCAAATAAACTTCATCATCATTGGCTATTATGATTCATCCTACTCATAACAATGCAAACAACAACAAAAATAAACTGTATGCAAAGAAATACGAAACACGACAGATGCAACACAAACACATAGACAATGCAATACTAGTCTACCCCCCCATACTTTTCCAAAGCATTGTCCTCAATGCTTTAGAACAATGAACATAATGCATAACAAACCCACAAATGCAAAGACAAACAAAAACACAATGAGAACAAAAATAACACTCCCCTGGTTTTCGATGCATCTTCTTCCTTCTTGATAGTATCAGCTGGGACAGCAGCAGCAGATTGTATATATCGGCAGGCACGACCAACTGGCATGGGAAAGAAACAAAAATCAAACAAAAACAAAAACAAAAACCAAAAATAAAATAAAAAGCAAAAAGAAAGAACACTGGGTTGCCTCCCAGTCAGCGCTAAATTTATAGTCTAATGCCCGACTATGCAGAAGCAACCATCAAAGAGCGGTTGCCGCCCATAGTAAGAATCATACAACTCTACGTATGGGTCTTGATTTCCTTCGCCCTCAAGCTTGGCGTGATATATACTTTGTAAGCTCGTCGGTCCAACAACACTTGTTCTGAAATTTTTCTTTTGGAAGGAGACTCCGAATCTAGGCTGAAGGTCATAGAGGATGGAATACTGTGGGATTGGCGTCAATGGCAAGAAAGTATCTTCTAACGGTGTACATGAAACGACCACTGACGAGGTAAAATCTCTCTCCTTGAATGGTTCTTTCTCCTCCACTATCATGTTTGGCTCATCCTCACAAGAAGATTCCTCAAAAATGATTTCTTCATGCTCTGGCTCAGTTACTTCACTCAATTGGCAGATATCCAAAATTGGTTCTCTAATAAGCGCAATCTGTTCATCCAAAAGACTTATGCGGCTTTCTAAAAATTGATTTGTCTCTGTCTGTTGCCGCAAAAAAATCTCCAACTGAGCCACATAATCTTCGGAACGCCCTATACACTCTTCTTGATGCTCTGGTGGTTGGTTCGCAAAATTTTTAGAGTTGATATCTGGAGGATATTGGTGACTCCAACCCTGCAGTGAAGGATCACAATGCCAATGGTAGTCAAAATCTGCCATATCGTTCAACAAGTGCATCGCACTGTCTTCATCTCTTCTAAACAATTGACTGCCAGTGGCCAGAGCTCCAGAATCTACCCAACTTCTTGTAATCTCATCCAAACCACCATAAAAAATTTTAGTGAGGGTGTAAGTCAAAAACTGATGGCATTGAAATCTGTTCGCCAAATCATTGAATCTCCCCCAAGCAGCATAGAAAGGCTCCAAGTATTGTTGGCCAAATCTTGTGAACACCTGTCGATGGTCCATCTCCAAGTACCTCACAAGCAAAAGAGAATAAAATTAAAATTAAAATAAATAATTAAACAAATGCAAGAAAAAAAAAATCTAGTCTCAAGCAAATAATCTATCCTAATATTAACTAAACAGTCCCCGGCAACGGCGCCAAAAACTTAACCAACTAAATCGGTGTGATATAAATCTACTGGCAAGCGTACCAGGTCAAGTAATAGTAAAGTGGACAGAGAGTCCAAGTATCGATCCCACAGGGACTGCAGTCAATTCTCAAGAATTAATTATTTTACTTAATCTAGACAAAATAATAGAAGGATTTTAAATTAAATAAAATAAGAATATAAAATAAAAACTGATTAAAAAATAAGAATAAAAATAACTGAAGATAAAATAATTAAGACAAAGACAACCAAGACACACGTAGGTACCGAACAAATCACGTAACATGTAGTCGATTCAGGACTCAGATTTAATCTTAATTCACGGGAATTCTCCTAATTTGTTCAAAGGTCTATTTCTAGAACAATCAAACCTATTCAAATATTGATGAACTAATCTTTCGTAATTCTAATCAAATTTGAATGCATTAAATATTTATGAAAATTTAGCTTACACCCAAACCGCATAATGAAACCGAATTCTATTTCTAGTCAGTTTTACAATATGTTAATTATCAGAGTGATCAAAATCAAAACCTCCTCTGTCGATTTGGAATTGATTAACATGCAAGCAAACAGTTGATCAAACTATTCACAAGACAAATATAAATATGACAATCAATAAAATAAAATCAACTCTAAAAAATCCCAAACAAACATCCAAGTTTTCTACATGAATTTGTTCGGCCCAATCACGCCGTCTTGGTTGAAAATAAACTACTCAATAATTAAAAATAATAATTCAAAAATAAAAATAAAAAGAAGAAAAGAAAAGAGAAATCTTCTCTCCCAAGCCTTGTAGCCGCCTCCTCTTGCGTTGTCTGCGCTCTGGAGCTTCCGAAACCCCTCAAAAATATGTTATATCTTGTATATATATGGTCCGGAACGCCTACCAGTTAATTTTCTTCACAAAATAGGACTTTTTTGGAGCACATACGACCCCCGAACACGCGCGCGCGCGCGCAGAAGTTAAAAACAGAGATCTGATCACGAAACTCGCGCGCGCGCGAGCTTGATTCTCGCGCGCGCGCAGTACAAGTTTTCTGCACCGAGCGACGATTTTCAAAAATTCATATCTCAAGATCTAGCCGTCGGATTGAGCTGATATTTGGACATCAGCTTTAAAACATCGTGAATTTAATCTGACTGGTGGAGATCGGATTTGGAGCTCTCTAAAATTAAATTTGGTTTTTTGAACAAAGCTGGTCCGCAATTCACTCTTCAACAATA
Organism: Henckelia pumila; assembly: GCF_033568475.1. NCBI lineage: Eukaryota > Viridiplantae > Streptophyta > Magnoliopsida > Lamiales > Gesneriaceae > Henckelia > Henckelia pumila. Next base: position 66,021,283 of record NC_133120.1, read on the forward strand.
TATTTTCCTACAAAATTAACCCAAGGAGTGAAATACACACACATGCACTAAAACACATAAAAACACATAAAAATAATATGAATGCACACAAAATAGACATAAAAATAACATGAAATAATGCATACAAAATGCACTTATCAACAATGCTCACTGAGGTGACGACCTCCACACTTGCTGCAAGACATACCTGAAAAGTCAGAACTCTGTCCAGAACCAAACTTCTTCGAGCCACTGGAACTAGAAGAATTGCTCCCTGGATTCTTGAATTGCTTCCCCTTCGGTCGAAAATGATCTCTTCTGCTACTTCCACTGCTACCTCCCTCATATCTCGATGAATGATTCTGAAACTGAGACGACTGATTCTGAAACTGTCTTAGTTGCTGAGATACAAACCGAGCTCCTCGTTGTTTCATCAAACCTGTTTCGGCTCCTTTGGCTTGATTCAGTGCGTCAGCAAAATTATCGGGCCTTCCAGTATTCACCAACATAAAGACATCGGGATTCAAGCCATTGATGAATTGATCCTCTTTTGCTTCCTCGTTCTCAGCAATATGTTGTGCAAATCTCAACAGACTCGAGAACTTAGCCACGTACTCCTAGATATTCAAATTCCCTTGCCTCAAGGTAGCAAACTCAGCCCTCTATCTTTTTTGTACGAGACTGGAAAGAAGCGCTGATAAAATTCAGATTTAAAAAAAGTCCACGAAATAGTCGTACCTCGGTTTTCTAGGGCTTTCTTTGTCATAATGCACCAACTTTTTGCAATACCCTGAAGTTGATGAACAACTAACCGGATTCGACGATCTTTTGTGCAGTCAAGGGATTCAAAAAACTGATCAATGTCTTCCAACCAACTTTCACAGTCAACAGAATTTTCGGTGCCCTTCAGATTCGGTGGTTTGAAAGACTGAAACCTCTTCAGCAAGGTTTCCATCGGTGTCGCAGTGACATCCATTGCATCAGTCGCATTACTACCCTATTTATTCGGAGGGGTTGCTCTTGGTTGTTGCCTGTTCAAAACTCATCGAGGAGTCATATCTGATATTCAAAAGGATTAGGACACAAATATCTCACACACTCAATTTCAACAATTCGATGCCCATCATTCTCTAATCGGCATACTCATTCGATCTCGAGAGTATTCAAATTCGGATCACAATCTGATTCTAATTCGTAACTCAAATAAATCATGCTTTACAATTTAAATCACAAAATCATGTAATTCAACTAATTCTTGAAATAATAAAGCATGCTCGCATGGAATTCATTTAATCAATTAAAGAATTAAATCACATGCGAAGAAAATAAATCAAGCGGACTCGATCTACCCCGCTCACTTCTAATTCAGTCCAAGAAACTTATCGCTCTGATGCCACTTAATGTGAGGATCTCGGTTCTAAACATCTAATCGATAATAAATCATTCATTAAACACAATAAGTCAAGAATCAATTTTTCTAAAAAAAGAAAAGTGTCTCACTCGAGCCGCAACAAGTTACGCTCGAGCGAGCATAACTCTCCCCGTCAAACATAAAGACGCTCGCTCGAGCGGCAACATCTTTCGCTCGAGCGAGATAAGGTCTGTCTCAAAAATAAAAGATCACTCGCTCGAGCGAGACCAAGTCTGGCTCGAAAACAAGGAATTCACCTCTGAACCTGTTAATACAATATCTAAATCAATCCACAAGAGTTTAGCTTCAAAGTTGATACAACAACATAAAAACTCAAGTACTACTCAAAATCCAAGATTCTAGGACATTCAAATTAACATAATTCTTAGCAAGTACAAGTCTACACATGCATCAAAATACCAAACAAGTTCAAAATGTTATTCGACTTCTAAACCGACTCCTCACGTCTATCATTCCATCTCAAGCTAATCATGTCGTCTTTGACCAGCTCCTGCCCCACTTGTTACCATGCACACATACAAAGCAAAACAATAGCCGGATGACTCAAGTGAGAATAAATCCCAATAAAAGCAACATAAACATGCAAGCTCAATTAGTATATCAAAATCATGATATAACATCAATATTCTTCAACGATAAATAAATATGAAATGCATGTCGTTAAAAACGGGATTATCAAATCTGATAATCAAAGGAATATTTTTTCTTATATTGGATCCTGAGGACAAGATCTCGTAACAAACCCACCTATGCTCCCAATCAGGGTGATGTCACGAATCTCAATTCCCTAGACTTTGGTGCAACTATACAGAGTATTCAGACGCTATGAGTAACTCGAAATCCCAAGCCACTCAAATGTAGTTCCCAAAATATCTAATTCAAAACTAGGCGTCTCAGCCCTCTCAAATCAAGAATATAGGCTCGATATGAATGCAATTATGAATCGAACTACATTCAACTAAATCATTTAATATCAATTCAAATAAGAGCATATAATCACTCAACAAATTCAAGTTCTAACTCATAAATAAGAAATCATGCAAGTATGTGATTTCAAGGAACTCGATATTCAATTCTATCTCGAGTCTTCATCCCCATTCAATTTGATGTCAGCTTATACCTTTTTCTCGAATCAAAGGCTCCAATCTGGACAAGCTACAATATCAAGAGATTTCAATCAAAAAATCTATTCAATCACAATTCAAACAATCAAGGTAAAACTCATTACCGATCACAATCAGCTCTTTAACAATTCCAATTATGAAAACTCCGAGTTCCACAACCCTCAAACATATCTGAAATAAGGTGAGTACGACCTCAAGATCAATCATTCAAACTCAATTCAATATCAAGACTCAATCAATCTCCCAAAACTCAACAATTCTCAAACTTTAGATAAAATTTAGTATGCTTTGTGGTTGCGGCACTGTCCGATCTTCCACATCAGAAAGAATTTTCTACGTGATTGAGTTGTGTATTTCCACTTGAAAAGTGAGATTGAGTGTGTCATCCAAGAATTATTATTCTTGAAGTTCTTGGTATCCCATAAATTATTCTAGGGAGAGTTATTGTTATCTCCTATTATTGTAGGAATACTTTGTATTAATTATTGATATAGTAGAGATTTTTTTTGGTAGACTTCGGTCCCGTGGTTTTTCCCTATTTTGGGTGTTTTCACGTAAAATCCTTGTGTCATTTTTTCTCGTGATTATTATCTCGATTGATATTGATATCTTGAAAATAATTTGATCCGATATTATCACTGAAGAGAAAAAGAATCAAACGCTTCCGCTATACAAAAAGTCAATTAAATTTGACTATCTCCCAACAAAAATCAATGCGGGTTAAAGGAGCAACTTCCATGTGGTAGATAATAAGTGAAGCTGTTTCTCTAGCTTTGTATTCAACTCAAGGTAACCGTCCTTCAAAGAAAATTATCCATACTTAATTCTTCAACTGCAACATTGGTGAGAAAGGCCAGAATTCCAGCTAGCAAGTATAACGTTGCGACAACTTTATTTGCATGCACTCTGTGTGTCTCTCAAACCGAGGAAGTTTACTTTCCGTAGAATAAGTTTTTTTTTTCATCCTCCACCTAAGCCATTTAATGTGTAATTTCCCATGCCTTTCCCCTACACCTATATAAAGCAAAAACGAAAGCATTATAACCACAACCTCCATCGCATTTCACCTTTGTTTCTTGATTTCTCTCAAGTTTTACTCTAGAGTCTAGATTCAATCCATCATCCTTTTACCATTCCACGAGAAGTATCAATTATACTTGGGAGAGTTCAAATAATTGCACATCTCATACAAATTGAAGTTTACATATGCACAAGATGTTAATTATACTTGGGCCTATATGGCTATTGTTATCATGTGTCAAATGTCTAGAAAATATTAGTTATATAAGAGTACCAACTAGATGCCATAAAAGAAGACTGGGAGGGGGAAAAAAGAACTCTCCGACGGCGTTGGCTCAAATCCAATGTATGTCAAAAAGCACGTCACTAGAATTTCTAGTTTGATTGCTGGTGTCTTTACCTGCTTTCTTCTGGTCATATAAAGTACATCAATCTCGTAGCATGCTTTAACGGAAATACTGATTCATCATTCATTATTCATTTCGATGATACCTGTTCAATAGTTAATAATCTAACAAATAACCACATAGATTTTAATGAATCGGAAGCAGTCATCTTTCCAAATTTCATAATATTAATGAAGTATTGCATGCATATACATAACTACATACGCATATGATCAAAAGAAAATTGAAGTTTCTTGAATAAGAATTAATAAAGAGTTTAAGTTTCTTGAATAAGAAGTGAAGGCGTTCCAAATGATAACTTTATAGTTCAGAGCTTCCACGACACTATCTTGGTTATTCTAAAGCTCTAATATTGTATAACCAGGAGCATGCATATTCTAAAGCTCTAATACAGTAAAGGTACGTCTTCAATCTCCTAAAGGTAGAATACTTCCATATACAGCAATTATTAGGTAGTGTTTGAAAGAGCTTCTAAGAAGCACTTTTCAGCTTTTTCTTAAAAATTTTACAAAATTTCAAAATTTTGTTTTGGAAAAGCTGAGAAGTTCTTCCTAATCGTACAAGAAATATAGTAAATTAATGTATAGCAGTACTATTTGCCATTATAATTCACCAAAGCCCAAAAGGAATTTAAAATTTGATCATAAAATGTATACAAAACATAAAGCAGTTACCATAATAATTTACCAAAGCCCCAAAAGTTTTTTAAAATTGATCATAATATGGATACAAGACATAAAGCATTTTACACGTAACACAAAAGAATTCCAGTTTATAATTTCTATATATAAGAAGCAGTTGATAAGAATCCTATCATATACAAAACTGAAACATCCCAAGAGTATCTATGAATCTTAGATACGGTAAATTATTACCAAAAGTGATATAAAAAAAACTACCAGCATGAATTCATAACATAATAAAATTGAACACACATCATAACAATATTTAAAGCTTCATAAAAACTGCAAAATACAAACAAAGAAAAGCTTACACCAGTAGTATATAGGGGGAGGACTCGTGCACACAATCCACTTCGAAAATGATCTGATCCACTCCGAAAATGATCTGATTTTAAAGCTTTCGAATTTGTACCGTGCAGCATAGAATCAAATCTGAAAAATGTGAAGCAACGAGAGAAATAATGAAGAAGGTTCTTTTTTATTTAGGTTTATAAGATATCAATTGGGGAGCCATATCTAGTCTTTCATGGCGGCCATCAAATTGACTCATTGTGCAGGTTCTTGATGATTCCACCATTTCTGTTACAATATTGTTTGTGTATTGATTAAAGACTGAAGGGAACATTTATTTCCTAAAAATCTCTTAAAAGTTTTAAAAGTTTTATTTAAGTCTTTTACCTTTCTTGAACATAAAGTTTCTTGGTCTAGAAGTTTTAGAATTATTCTTTAACTCAATTAATTTATTTTCTTTCTTAGTAGATCATTTGAGATATTATTATACTTTATCATAATATTTATGTATCTCATATCTTAATGATCTTTTCCCTTAACTTTGTAGATTTGGTTTGATCAAAAGGAATAAGATCAAGACTTTTAAAAGAATCCTGCGCTTACAAGGAAACAAAGATGAGAAGGATTCCTTTTCCTATATTTAAGAATGAGGCGTGCACTTGTAGAGACGACCAAGAGAGATAGTAAGAGCTTTTGAGAGAGACTTCAGCATACACATACAGAGATTCGAGAACAATAGAAAAGCTGAAGGACACGTAAACTGATGGACGTTGTTTTCCGTAGATTTCGTGAAGAGTTTGAGAGCATTGAAGATTGAAGAATGTTGCTCTCGTGTTTTGGCATCTAAGGGTCAACTCCTTGCTCTGATTTTTTTATTCTATCTTGAATAGAAGTTTAGGAGTTGGTTTATTTGTTTTTATTCTTTATTTTCTCACATGTTTTGAGAAAATTTATTTTTACAATAATTCACTAGTTTTAGGGTTTTGTAAACTCTTTGATTCTATTTTCTAGTGAAAGTTTTGCCCTGAGACGTTGCAAGAGTATTGTATACTCTTGCTTAAATATCTGAGTATATTTATTTGGTTGCTTGTTTATTTTATTCACGCTTTTATTAATTTCCGCTGCATGTTACTCAAGATTTTTTTGAAGATGTTGCCAACACCTAGTGACAATATCTGAATCTGTTTATGTGCAACTGCTTATTCCTTACAAGTGGCACCAGAGACATATTCTTGATACACTAAGAACTGATCCTGGTTTGTTTATTTATTTCAGGGAATATTATGGACTCATCTACTACTGCAAACTCGTTTTTGAAACCTTCGGTTCTTGATGGCACGAATTATGCTTTGTGGAAGACTAGGATGCGCTTTACGATCAAAGCTATGGATGAACGTGCTTGGCAGAGTATTCTTACCAATTGGACTGCACCTAAGGTCATGGAAAAAAAAGAGTGAATATATCATAAAGCCAGAAACTACATGGACAACCGAGTATGCACAAATTTCAAGCTTTAATTCTAAAGCTATCAACGCTATATTCTCCAGCGTGGACATGAGGATGTTTGGCCTTATTGCTGATTGTGTTACTGCCAAGGATGCATGAGATACTCTTCAAGAGCATTGTAAAGGGTCTGAATGTGTCAAGAGAACAAGGTTGAGGCTATTATCCTCGAAATTTGAAAATCTCAGAATGAATGACAATGAAACAATTTCTGAATATGATCAGCGTATTTGGGAGCTGACCACTGAGGCATTCACTCTTGGAGAACCGATTGCTAATGAAAGGGTGGTAAACAAAGTTCTTCGATCACTGCCAGAGAGATTCAATGGAAAAGTTTGGGCTCTTGAGGAAGTAAAAGACACTTCGAAGATGAGATTTACAGAATTGATTAGCATTCTTCAAGTGTTTGAGATTAATATTACAACACAGAAGAAGGACAAAGGAAAATCAATAGTCTTTCAAGCATCGAATGACTCATATGAGGATTATGTTCAATTTTGTCAAGAAGTTCTTCAATCTGATCTTGAGGATAATACGATCTCACTCATCACCAAAAAGTTCAATGACTATCTGAAAAAGATGAAGGAGATCAAGCTGATCAGAAACTTAAGTCACCAATGTTCTCTAACAAGCCATTGAGAATTGCTGGACCAGATCAATCACCAAGGAAGTTTCATTATCCTCAGAAGCCTCGATGTTAAAGGAAAGAAGAAGCCTGTTTCAAAGAAGATTGACATTGTACAGTGTCATTCATGTCAAGGTTTTGGACATTATGCCAATGAGTGCGCAAATACTCTTCGAAAGGGAATGAACACATCACTGAGCGATGAAGTGTCTGAAGAAGATGAAGAACAAGAAGATGAAGAAAGTCACACAGCTCATACAGCTTTACTGGAAAGCAAGAAGTTTTTTCAAGTCAATCATTTAGGTGTTGCCGCAGGTGTTGCCACACCTGGCCACAACATCTCCCAATGGTCAGTATGTTTGACTTCTTCAACTACTAATGATAAGTTTAATTCTGATGCAGGTGATTAAAAATGTATATGGAAGATGTTTGTATGATGTATAAAGAGATGTATGCTGACTGGATTGAAAGAAATAAGTCAAATACTATTATTTCAAAAGAAAATACTGATTTGAAGGCTCCTGTGTCAAGACTTGAAGTTGTGCTGAGTAATAAGGACCTGAAATTGTGTCAGGTAAAGGATGAACTCGTGAAAGCTAAATCTAAGTTGGCCAAGTTTAATTCAAGCACAACCAAGCTTGATTCTTTTCTTATGATGGGAAGGGATGGTAAGACAGGTTTGGGCTTTAAAAACATCAAATTTGAGGTTGGTGAATGCTAAAAAACCCCTGTGTTTGTCAAAAAAAGTAGCTGTATAGGAAGCTCACCCAAAAATATCACACCTACCAATCCACCAAAACCAAAGCCACAGTCTACTACTCCTTTAAAGTCTAGAAGAAAAAGTAAGTTTATTTGTCACTACTGTCATAGACCTGGTCATATCAAATCATACTGTTTTAAGCTGCAGAAAGACTACAGACAGAGATCTTCATCAAAGGTGTTGCACAACACCTCCCACAACATCTCCAGGAACAGATTTATTGTGAGAAAGTTTTGGGTACCAAAAGCTGATATTCACTGTTATATGATTTATAATGCTTTAAAAACAAATATTTCAGGTGCTTGGTACTTTGATAGAGGTAGCTCACGTCAGATGACAGGTTTCGAAAAATTTCTCACTGATTATGTTGAACAAAAAATTGGAAAAGTAACCTATGGAGGAGGTTCAAAGGGAAACATTGTTGGAAAAGGCACACTGATTGTTGCTGGTTTACCTAAGATTCGCTACGTTCTCCATGTTGAAGGACTTACTGCAAATCTAATAAGAATTAGCCAGCTTTGTGATGATAACTTGCATGTTCAATTTGATAAGAAATTGTGCAAAGTCTTTGATATTCTAAATTGTGTTTAATGACAGGTACAAGGTCATCTGATAACTGTTATGAACTTGAAGAAGGGTTGTCTTGTAGACACAAAAAAGTGACAGAATTTGACCTATGACATCAAAAATTGGGTCATGAAAATTTCAAGACCTTAAAGAACCAAAGCAAGCTTGAAGCTGTTAGAGTTATGCCTAATTTGAAATCTGGTATTCCATTTGCGTGTGAAGCATGTCAAAAAGGAAAGCAAACTAGGGTGTCACACTAGATGTTGCTAACATCTGAGATAACACGCCGTCTTGAGCTTATCCATATGGACTTAATGGGTCCAATGGATGTTGAAAGCTTTGAAGGTAAGAAATACTCTTTTGTTTGTGTTGATGATTTTCGAGATATACTTGGGTAAATTTTTTGAGAGAAAAATCAGACACATTTAATGCCTTCAAGAAATTGCTCACTAAGATTGTGAATCTACACAACCTGAAGGCAATCAGAATTCGCACTGATCATGGTAAGGAGTTCGAAAACTCTTTTTTTGCAAGTTTGTATGATAAGAGAGGTATTTCTCATGAATTCTCTGCTCCTAAAACCCCAAAACAGAATGAAATTGCTGAAAGAAAGAATAGAACTTTGCAAGAGATGACAAGAGTGATGTTAAGTTCAAAGAACATTTCAAAACGTTTTTGGCCAGAAGACTTGAATACTTCATGTCATATTTCAAATAGAGTATATTTGAGTAATGGTACTACAATGACATCCTATTAAATCCTCATGGGAAAGAGGCCAAACCTTAAGTATTTTCATGTTTTTGGATATGTATGTCACGTTTTGAATGATAGAGATCATCTTTCTAAGTTTGATGCAAAAAGTGATAAATGTGTTTTCTTAGGATATTCATCAAATAGCCGAGCCTATAGGATGTTTAACTTGAGAACTAGGACTATTTTTGAGTCAATTAATGTTGTGATTGATGATTTTGCAGATTTGAAGAAGAAAACTGCTGAGAATGAGGTTGATGATTTGCTTGAAAATTCTGGAAAATCAGATGTTGTCCAAGGTGTTACAACACCTGTGACAACAGCTTCTGCAAAAATTCCAGAAATGAAATTTGAACAGATCATTGATGAGAATGATGATGAGGACAGTGAGGTAAATGGAGATGGTAAGAATATTCCTAAGAAAATTCAGAAGAATCATCCAACATCACAGGTCATTGGATATGTACATGGAGACTTGCAAACTCGAAGGAAAGAGAAGGTGGACTACAGAAAAATGGTTGGACTGATTTGCATGAGCTCTACGTATTCTCAGGTAAGATTTTCATGCTTTGTGTCAAACATTGAACCCAAAAAGGTTGAGAAAGCCTTAAAAGATGAATTTTGGGTCAATTCTATGCATGAAGAGCTAGAAAAATTTGTTTGGAATGATGTTTGGTACCTAGTACCGTGTCCTGATCATGGTAATGTCATAGGAACAAAATGGATTTTTAAAAATAAGACTGATGAATCAAGAAGCATCATAAGAAATAAAGCTAGGTTGGTAACTCAAGGGTATACACAGGTTGAGGGGGTGGATTTTGATGAAACCTTTGCTCCTGTAGCCCGCATTGAGTCTGTACGACTTTTGCTTGCTATTTCATGTAATATGGATATGAAAATTTTTTAAATGGATGTAAAAAGTGTCTTTTTGAATGGGATCTTGAATGAAGAAGTATATGTGAAACAACCTAAAGGGTTTGAAGATCCAAATCATCTTGCCTATGTGTATAAGTTGAAAAAGACATTGTATAGATTGAAGCAAGCACCACGTGCATGGTATGGAAGATTAACCAAGTACTTGCTCAATCTTGGCTTCAAAAGAGGTGAAGTAGATAGGACTTTATTTGTACAAAAGTCTCAAGGTAATATCTTAATTTGTCAAGTTTATGTAGATGCTATAATCTTTTGTGCTTCGAATGATAAACTTGTTGATGATTTTGTGAAGTGCATGTCTTCTACATTTGAGATGAGCATGGTTGGTGAGTTAACTTATTTCTTGAGATTACAAGTGAAACAAATGCATGATGGTATATTTCTATGTCAGAGTAAGTATGCTAAAAATTTGATGAAAAAGTTCTTGAATGACAACACTAAACACATGCGTACACCTATGGGGTCTAGTGAAAAACTGTCGAGGGAAGATGTTGTCGAAGGTGTTAACAACACCCTCTATAGAAGCATGATTGGAAGTATTTTATATTTGAGTTCTACTAGACCTGATATCATGTTTAGTGTTTGTTTATGTGCTAGATACCAGTCTAACCCAAAAGTCTCACATCTTAAAGCCATGAAACGAATACTGAAATATGTGGCAGACACTTTGAATTTGGGTCTATGGTACACTAAAGAAACTAATTCAAATTTGGTTGGGTTTAGTGATGCTGACTGGGCCGAGGATCTAGATGAGAGAAAGAGCACTTCGGGAGGATGTTTCTACTTGAAAAATAACTTGGTGTCATGGTATAGTAAGATACAAAATTGTGTGTCTCTTTCAACGGCATAATCTAAATATGTTGTTGTAAGTAGTAGTTGTTCACAACTCCTATGGATGAATCAAATGCAAAATGATTATGGAATTAAGAGTGAAACTCTTATTGTGTACTGTGATAATTCTAGTGCCATTGATATATCCAAAAATCCATTACAACACTCTCGAACCAAACACATTGACATTAGACATCACTTCATTCGAGATTTGGTCGATAAAGACATAGTATTTATTGAGTTTGTTGGAACTAATAACCAATTAGTTGATATATTCACAAAATCTTTGGATTTCAAGAAATTTCCAATCTAAGGAAGTCTCTCAGCATGTGTGCATTATAGACAGAACCGAGATGTTGTCTGGAGTGTTGCCAACACTCTGAGACAACACCTTTTCATGCATATGCATCTTTAGGATCATTAGGCATGTTGCAATCATACATTCATATTGTTTTGTGAAGTGTTTGATACTGTGTAACAATCGACCAGTCTACACTCAGGTTTATATACAAAATTATTTTTACAACCTAATATTTGTTGCTTAAATTGGAGCTCTAACTAAATCACTAAGTAGTTGAGGGATGGTTGTGTATTTCATAATCTTGTTCCATGTGAACAGTGATTTCGCAAATTCAGAAACTCAACTTGATGAAATTATCAATGACAATTCATTCGATCATCAAGTCGAATATAAATTCAAAATAAAATGGAAAAAAATCTACCTAGATGAGTCCTTTGAAGACCGTTCCTTTAGTGTGCAGGCTACCACTTCTGTTGCAAAATTTTTTATGGCTGTCTGTTAATTAAAAATTTCTGGAAACCTTGAGTGTTGCTGGAAGATTTTGTCAACATCGTGGAAAACACCTTACTTGTCAACATATATTTTGCATGTGATCACATTTTATTTTTATGTCACACTCTGTTTTAGACATATTTAGGACATGCATAATTTTTTATGTGAATATATCTTGCTGAAAAGTTTGAAGTTTTAAATAAACAAAAATTTAGAATTTGTGCCCTATCCTCTGAAATTTTGATTTTGATTGTGATTAATTTTGTTTCAGTGGAGTTCTATATCGATGAGGAGTTAAATTTGAAAAAAATTGGTGAAATATTTGGGCCTAGATTATTGCCAAGAATCATTGATTTAGTTTCCTAATTAAAATCAAATTTAGGTGTCATTTGAGTTTTATTAGAGTTGAGAGATTTTTTTTACCGTTGGAGGGGATGTCAATCTGAGTAAGATTAGGAGAGAAGGTGTTGTGTGATATATATTAGGTATTTATCTGTTTTTGAAAATATATTTACTCCTTGCTCTTGCCTTCATTTTCCCTCTGATCACTCACTTCCTTTGCTTGATTTTTCCCTAATTATTCCTTTTCTCTCACGCTCGCAAATTCAATGGCACGAAATCAATTCGATTCTCATGATATTCGCTCCGAGATGGGATAAACAGGAGATGCTGCTCAAGGTCAATCACAATACCCTCTGATCGAGCAATCCATTGTTCCGGTTGTTGAGGAACCTATGCCTCTGGATGTTATTGCACCCGGAGAACCTGGGAATACAATTGATGTGGAGAATCTGCCAGACATACCTACGATGAACAATGTGTTTCCCGCGAAACCCTTGAATCGCCGATCCAAACGCCAGGCTGGGTATAACCCCGATTATACTCCTTCGAAGGGATATCACGGAAAGAGTCAATCATCAAGACCATATTTGATAGATACAGAGTATTCATGTAGTAGCCCGGTTCCTTTTTACAAGATTAAATTACTTAAACGTGATTAAGGAATTGATTAAAGGACTAAATTGCAATTTGAGCTCGGGCAGGATCGAAGAGTCCGATCCAAGAACGGAGCGTCCGAACCCAACCAGGTGAGGTGTCAATTTGGAGCTGACACGTGGCGCAGATCGGAGCGTCCGATGTGTTGGCGGGACAGGTGTCAACAAGATCATGCCACGTGGCAGAACATGCAGGATCGGAGCGTCCGATCATGGGATCGGAGCGTCCGATCGTTCCCTATAAATAGGGTCGGATTTGCCTCATTTTCGCTCGTTTGACACCTCTACTCGGCCCATTTTAGCTCGATTTTAAGAGCTTTTGGATACTCTTATTTTAGAGTTAGAGTAGGTAATAGTTTTTATATAGCGGATAGTGTCCGCAATAGTGGTGAGGAGGCGGAGCTCTGGCGAGGCGTCCAAGGGTCATAGCTAGGCTATGCCCAGGCTCTAGGGCATGCGACATCAGCGGACTGACAACGGACGAAGGTATGGCTCTGGCTCCCTGTAGTAAATAGGGAGTAGCTATAGTTTAATTAAGGCTTTTAGAGCCTAGTAGGTGATTTTTGGCTTGTTAGGTAATGCATGGTATTTATGCATTGAAGTGCTGCATGGTAGGCTTGGATCTAGAGGGGAAGCTTATAGGATTTGCCTTAAGTAAGGTACATAAGTATTATTCGAGATATCCAGATTGAGTATGCATGTATTATGTGTTTGCATGGATTATGTGATTGCATGTTTTATATGTCTTTATATACATTATGTCACGACTGTATGTTGCATACATAAGCATATTGAGTCTTTACCTTAGAGGTATCCCATAGTAGGGTGCTCACCCTACGAGTTTGTGGATGGTTGGATACGTAAGTCCTGTGTCAGATCACCGTGTTGGTTGGACACATGTACTAGTATCAGGTCACCATTATCCACTTGGTATATGAGCCATCTCTTGAGGCGACGGCGCAGCGTGCTATATACCCTGGGCCCGGTCTATGAGCTTGTTTCTTGACCTGAGTGTCTTGGTACCCAGTCCATTTGCATACATGCACATATAATACTGTATACTCATACTCTCGTACTGAGCGTGTTAGGCTCACTTCCGGTTGTTTATCTGTTGGCTGGATGCCCTATTCTATGGGGCAGATGCAGGTAGTTCTCCTGGGGACTGGGAGATTAGGTGGTGACCAAGGCTGGATAGCAGGGTTGACCACTAGGTTTTGCTTACTGGTATTATTTTATTCCGCAGTTTCTTTGATTAAGATTAATTATTGTTTAATTGCATGCTTAAGATTTTGATTAGTATGTGATTACGGTGCGAGTCACTACATTTATGGTATTAGAGCACGCAATAAGATTCTTTGGGACATAGTAATGATTTTGGGTTATCCTTTGTAGGATTGCTAGTTGGATTCAATGACGATAGCAGTATTAGGAATTGGAATAGCAGGATACCTAGGATTTTCCAAGATCGTCATTGCCAAGATTGGCAGCAGAGGTTCGTATTATGTGGATCCCAACAGGATGTAGCTGAAAGAGAAGATCCAGTTTTCAATGTCAGACGCTTCTCAAGGTTAAAAGGAATGTGTGACATGTAGTCATCCATTCTGCTTCGACCAAGGAAGCCACCCCGGAAGACTCTTCACTAGTAGTTGGAGAGATTGTCAGAGAAATCTTGTCTCATCTACCAGATAAGGAACCCAACAATATTGGAAGGAACCGGTAGATTAGCGAGATTTAATCTTTTAGATCTTGCGATGAATAAGGTCTACTGACATGAGTGGCAGACGGAAAACTTCATTTTCAAGATCAGTAGACGGAATGAAAGACTTCCGCATGAATTTAAATACTGTATTAAGTTTTGTTGTAAATAATATTTCAGTTGTAATAAGTTGAATCAGATGTATTAAAGATTTCAGTTATTTGATGTACTCAGATATTGTTGTATTGTACATCTTTCAATGTTATATTTTGATTAAGTTATGTATTACATGAGATTGTAATAAAGATTGTATTAGAACCTATATTGGTGGTTCAAGTATTGTAATATTTAAGATTATCTTGGTTATATTGAATAAAATATTTATCATTTGATTAAATGTGTACTTGAAATTTTGTTTATTTCAGATGAATAGTCCTAGATGATTTACCTAAAATATTCTAGTATACCAAGTGCTTGCCAGGGATGATGTGATTCATCAAGGGGCATGAGTGTTTGTTCTAGGTAGGATTTCCTTAGAACAGTTGGCTGTTTTGATCTCTTTAGGTTATTGCCTTGTGATGATGGATTCTCATCAGGATGTCAGACAAAGTTTAGTGACCCACGCCGTGATCACCTACTAATCAGAACTTAAGCATGCAATTAATCAATAAAATAATCTTAATCAGAGTAACTGCGGAATTAAAGTAAGTCAAAAAACAGGTAAGAAAAACCTAGTGGTCAACCCTGCTATCCAGCTTTGTTCACCACCTAACCTCCCTGTCTCCGGGAGAACTACCTGCAACTGCCCCATGGAATAGGGCATCCAGCCAACAAAAAAAACCGAAAGTGAGCCTAACATGCTCAGTACGAGAGTATGAGTATACACTATTATATGTGCATGAATGCAAATGAACTGGGTATCAAAACACGAGGTCAAGAATATCTGATAGAGAACAACTTGAGCCTTGGTATGTACCACGCTGAGCCATCGCTACAGGAGGTGACCGACATACCCAGATGCCCTGATGGTGACCTGACACAAGTCCACGTGTCCAACCAAATATCAGTGACCTGACACGAGCTCATGTGTCCAACTAATATTGGTGACCTGACACGAATCTATGTGTCCAACCATCTACTGACAAGGTAAATATCCTAATACCGGATACCACAAGGATACAGGCTCAATATGCTCAAGTATGCAACATATAGTCCTGACATGCTGTATATAAAAGCATATAAAACATGAAATCACATAATTTCATGTAAACACATAATACATGCATACTCAATCTGGATATCTTGAATAATAAGGCAGATCCTAGAAGCTCCCCCTCTAGGTCCAAACCTACCGTGCAACACTACAACATAAATAACCATGCATTACCTAACATGCCAAACATCATCTACTAGGCTCTAAAAGCCTTAATTAAACTATAGCCTACTCCCTATTTACTATAGGGAACCAAAGTCATACCTTCGTCCGTCGTCAGCCCGCTGATGTCGCATGCCCCGGAGCCTGGGCATAGCCTAGCTACGACTCCTAGACACCTCTCCAGAGCTCCTCCGCCTGGCTGTTACTGCGGACACTGTCCGCTATAAAAAATACTATTTCCTACTCCAACTCTTAAAGAAAGAGTCCCGAAGCCTTAAGATATAGCCATTACCGGGAGAGGAACATCCAAAATGAGAGCCTCGGACCCCTTTTTATAGGCCTGGGTTTGGACGGTCCGAACTGGGTTCGGAGGCTCCGATCCAGGCATGATTTCCATGTGTAGAGTGCATTTTGACACCTCAATCTGGCGGTGAGTTCGGATAGTCCGAACTGCCAGTTGTCCGAGCCACTTTTGACACCTAGACTCTGCTGAGTTCGGACGGTCCGAACTAGTCTGTATGCTCCGAACTACTTCGGGCCTTCCAAACTCGTTTGGCTGTTTTTGGACTGTCTGAGACCCCGGGACCCTTCCTACTATTTTTGGACGTTCCGGATCTGATTTTCCACTTATTTTCACCAATTAATGACTTCTTAAACATGTTTTGATACTTTTAAAATTATATGTCATTTTCTATTATGTTTAAAATCACTTAATCTTGTAAAATGGAATCGGGCTACTACATTCTCCCCCTAATTAAGATATTTCGTCCTCAAACAATATTAAGTATTGAATGCAGTTAACACTGAATAAACATCTTTTATTTAGGCTGAACATTTTACAAGATACAATCTGAAAATACAATAATTCAAAATAGCTCTGGATAATCATACGAATCTCAAGTTCCCAAGTGGTCTCCTCAGTGCCTCGGCGTTGCCACTGTACTAGAACAAGAGGAATGGTCTTGTTGTGTAACACCTTATCCTTAAGACCTATGGTACGCAATGGTCTCTCCACGTATGTCAAATCCGATTCCAATTGTACCTCAAACGGCTGTAAGATATGAGACGCATCTGCCATATACCGTTGCAAAAGTGAAACATGGAACACGTCGCGAATACTAGAAAAATACAGTGGTAAAGTCAACCTGTAAACCAAATCTCCAACATTTTCCAGAATATCGAATGGACCAATGTACCTAGGAGATAACTTACTCTTGAGACCAAATCTCAAAATCCTGCGAAATGGGGAGACTTTCAGGAACATTTTTCTCTCCCACTTTGAATTTCAAAGGTATGCTCTTGACATTCGCATAGCTAGCCTGCCGATCCTGCGCAGTCTTAATTCTCTTCTTGATCTTACCAACAATATCAGCAGCCTATTGACTAACTATAGTCCCTCTAACTGTCGCTCCCCCACTTCTTCCCAGAACAGTGGAGTAAGACATCGTCGCCCGTACAACATCTCAAACGAAGTCATCCCAATACTGCGATGGTAATTGTTGTTGTACGCAAACTCAATCAATGACAACTGATCTTGCCAAGCTAGACCAAAGTCCAAATAACAATGCTCGCAACATATCTTCAATAGTCAAAATCGTGCGCTCTGACTGTATGTCAATCTCTGGGTGATATGATGTACTCAAGCTAAGATTAGTACCCATAGCGCGCTAAAGATTCCCCCATAACCTGGATGTAAACCTGGGATCTCGATTGCTGACTATGATCACAGGCACTACGTGCAATCGAACAATCTCCTGGATGTAAAACCGTGCCACCCTATCAAAACTGTAGTCTCGATTATAAGGAATGAAATTTGCTGAATTGGTGAGTCGGTCCATCACAACCCAGATAGCATCACAATTCCTCGAGCTCACCGGTAAATGGGTCACAAAATCCATCATGATCAACTACCATTTCCACTTAGGAATGGATAAACCGTGAAGCAATCCTCCAGGTCATCGGTGTTCTGTCTTGACCTACTGATACACAAAACATCTAGAAACATACTGATACACATTTTTCTTCATTCCTTTCCATCAGAAAGAACCTCGTATGCAAATATTTGTACACCGAAAGGATTCTCATACTTTATGACTAACACTTGTCATAACACCTGTGACAACGTCGTTGTCCACAATTCTTGATTTCCTAAACCCCTCAGGTTCTCTTCTTGGAAATATCAATACAAATATTCTATTGACTCAAAAAGTCAATTAGTATCACTTATAATGGCATTTATCTCATATCTTGAGATAATACCTGAAAATGAGAATTCTGGTTATCCTGTCATGGATAATATTTTCTTGTTGAATTCTGACTTGCGCTACTAGATGAACAAAACTATTTCATCCCTCTTTGGAAAAGTCCTAAAACCAATACAACCTAGCAAATCCCCTGAATCGATCTCATCTAATCTAACATATCAATTACCTAACGCATCCAATAGAAATCCCAAAAAATTGGTGACAACAATCCCGTTGGATCTAATAACATTAGATCTCAGGTGATGTCCTTTTTCCATGTCATCAACAAGAGTTTTTACTCCAAAACATCAATCAAAAATCACAAATAAAATAAAAACAAGAAGAGAAGAATGGAAGATGATGTTGGCCGCCTGCTTGCCTTCAAAGATGTGTGTAACCCTTATTCTGATGAATAAATTCCTATTTATATGCTCAAGGGTCTTCAAAAGATAGTATCCTTCCAGAGCAAGAATTTCCTTTTTAAAAAACTCTGTACGCGTAGCTCGCTCGAGTGAGCAATCTTCTGCCCCGAAGGTAAATTTTCACGCCTCGCTCGCTCGAGCGAGCAATCTTCTGTCTCGATTGTCACTCTTTCTCTCGCTCGAGCGGGCATAGCCTCTCGCTCGAGCGAGCAATCTTCTGGAAAAATCATGCTATCTCAATCTCGCTCGAGCGAGAATAACCCTTCGCTCGAGCGAGTGAAGCTTTGTCCAAAAACCAAAATTTTGCCGAGTTTCCCTAAAAAACGAACCAGGAAGAGTATTATGCAGATAGATGAATTAAACATGCTAAAACTAAATAAAACAACAAAAATAACATATGAATGAATGCAAAACTAACATAAAAAATATGCATATGAAACACAGTTAACAATAACCCATCAATCAAACTCCAATTCTTACAGGGAAACTTATTTAAGTAAATTCATTACTTAGAATTTCCTGTTCATCTCGTAATCAAGACCCTGATCACTAATTATGCCCTCAATAGAATCAGACAATACTTGTTCAATCCTCCTGGTTCTCTCCAGTATCGCGTGCGAGAACTATTTGCCAAGAATATTCACTTGTCAAGGAATCCTCTCCAAGACTATTCTTTTCACGGAAACCAAATTTCGTATCTCTGATGAAGTCAGATGATATCTAATAAAATCCCTTGGCAATAACCCAATACCAAGAATAATTCCAGAAGACTCAAATAATTCCTGAATATTCTCCTGATAGTTATACCCATTGCTATGACTGTGCATACAACAAGACTGTGGTAAGTATTCATATAATGCCATAATGGAATAAAAGAATCCTTCCAGAGTACACCGGCATAAGGTCGCACTTACTATACCATCTCGAAACCCGACAGTCATCAGCATCCTGGCATAACTCATCCCTGAGTCTCTGATATTATGCAACATTCCTATCTGGACCAAAATCACTGGTCAAGGAAAATTCTCTACATAAGCACAACTCAAATCCTGAATCTGCAAACATCTGACAGTAAAATCCTGTTGAATACCAATTCAACTAAACTCTTGAATTAAATCCTCGAAACCACAATTTCAAGGCCAAATTCCAACTGCTCAGAACAATTACATGTCAAGGAAAATTCGTTCCAATATTGTTCTGACAACTGGACATCTGTATTCCTAACAGACTATAATTATACCTTGATACCACACATGATATCTGTCCTATCCAAAGTTATACCCCGTTGTGACTGTTGCCAAACTTCCAGACTGAGTAGCCTTCCCTATATTGTCACTGGAGCACAAAGGCTTCCAAACAATCTCTGAAGTATGAAAACTTCCAGAGGAATACTGACTAAGGGTCGCGCCTCCTCATGTCTAGTCCTGGTCACAATCCACAGCTCTTGGTATTACTTATCTTGACATCCTGATGAAAATCCATCATCACAAGGCAATAACCTAAAGAGATCAAAACAGCCAACTGGTCTAAAGAAATCCTCCTAAAACAAACACCCATGCCCCCTGATGAATCATATCATCCAAGGCAAACATTTGGTTTACTAGAATATTCTAGGTAAAACATATAGAACTATTCATTCAAAATCTCAAATATACTTTTGAACAAACGATCAATCTTTTACCAAGATAATCTCAAATATTACAATACTTGAAACACTAATCCAGGTTCTAATAGAATCTTTATTACAATCTCATATAATACATAACTTAATCAAAAGATTACACTGAAATATGTACATTTACAACAAAATCTAAGTACAACAAATTCTGAAATCTTTAATACATCTGATTACAACTGGAATACTGTTTACAAAAAAATACAGTATTTAAATTCCTGCAGAAGTCTTTCATTCCGTCTACTGATCTTGAACATGAAGTTTCCTGTCTGCCACTCATGTCAGCAGACCTTCTGAAACGACCCTAACCTCTAAACTTAATTAAATATTAAAGAAAAATGCGGATTTTTTTTTAAAATTTTTTTTGCCATGACTCGTTTGAAATTAAACGAACCACCCTGTCACACGCAGCAATTCTAAAATAAAGAAGTAAAAGTGATAAAAGAAATCCAAGCCGCGATAATCATAAACTTCAAAAATAAAGACAACCACACACGGTTGCAATAATAGCGATAACAAACTTCAAATCATAAAAATTCAAGCACAGGGAAGCACATCCTGGCTAATACTGAAAGTACTCATAGACAAATCCTTTATTTCAAAACATAGTCTAATGCGGAACTTAAATAAAAACAGCGACAGTCATAGGGCCTTGCACCGCCAGCGTCCTCAACCTCGAGGATCCTGCCCCTCGGTCCCTAGGAACTCCTCCTCACCTGACAAACAAACAAGTATAGTGAGTCTAATGACCCAGCAAGTATAAACAGTGTAATAACAAGGGTTTAAAATAACTGCAATAATACTCAAAATACGGTACATAATATACTTGAAACATAAGTTTTAAGAATGCGCATGCTACAAGAGAATGAGACATGTAAATGATGAACACACGCCATCTCACGCTATGAAACTCTTGAACTTTCTTAACTTAACTGAAACTCATGTATGACTGAAAACTGAATGCAATAAAACGAGTCAAACTGGTACTGAAACTGTAAACTTAGATCCTTAAATTGTGACCCTCGGTTTTGATCGATCAATGGCTGTAGTGCACTATTTCGGCAAGATGCCGAGATTCCTCCCAACGCAACTTACCCCTTTATCTGTCATTTGGTAGGGATCCTGAGATTTCTCCCGATCTCACACTACCCGTCTATTTTGGTAGGGATCCCGGATGTCTCCCGATCTCGATCTACCCATCTATGGTAAGTGAGTGGGGCATCCCCCACCCATCACCATGTCCCGTCACAATCAAATCACTTCGTTCAAATGTGGATAAAATACTTAGCATGCATGAAAGAGCCTTTCTTTGTAACCTTTTTGCTTGACCCATGGCCAAGGCTTAAAGACACATGTATGAATTTATATGAATGAATAATCAACACATAAATGTGGATATTAGGTGAGTAAGTGGCTTCCCTAGGTGCTAACCCAACCTTAACTCAAAATTCTCATATACAAGGCACAACCCGAGCAATCGCACCAAAAATCGCTTAACTCTATCTTCCTTTAAGAAAATTCGACACCACTTAAACCGACACTCTCCAAACACTAAAAACTAACCATAGGACCTGTTTTCAACCTCATTTGATAGCCTAATTGTAAGGCCCGGGATTATTTAATTTTAATCCGAGAATATTGAATTTGGGAATATTTAGAGTTTAGAATTAAATTCTAATATTCTTAAATTGAAAAGGATTGAAATTAAATTAAATCGCTTTTTCGGGGACTGAATTGCAAATAGCAGAAAGTTCAGGGACTAAACTGCAAATAGGCTTATATTTATCTATTTCTTCACTTATTCCTAGAATTTGCACGTGAAAACCATCAGAATACAAAGGAAAGAACAGAGGAAATGTTCCAACCCTCAAGAACTCCATTTTCGTTCCGTAAAAGCTTCGATAACTTGCGTTCCGGTTGTCAGAAATTCGAAAGAAATATATATCTGCGATCACAGCTTCGAGACCTTCGATTTGGTACAAGTTTCATTCACTTTTCTCAGATTTTATTTTTATGTGAAAGATGGAAAATTATGATTTTACGATATATGCGTATATCAGCTGTACCGATCGTGTATTCGTAGACGGTTCGGAAAAAGACTATCGTTCGGATTTTATATGATTTTAGCAAGCTAAATTCGAACCCTACCTTATCTGAATATGATGTTTTTGATGGGATTGAGTTGATATAATGAGTTGTTGGGATTGATATCTTGTTTTGGATATTGTTTGGATTGCCGGTTTGTAGCCGTTACGCCGTCGATTCGCAAAATGTCAAGACTTTGATATTCTTGATTCAAAGATGCATGGTTTGAGTTGCATCTGATCTTGTTAGCTCTTTGACATGTTATTTCTCAGCTTTCAATCGAAGATTTATGAATCGAGAGTGCCGAGTCGCAACGAGAAGAAGCTGAAGCAAGGTTTGCTAGCATTGTATTTGAGTTTGAGTTGAGAACTTGAGCAACCGTTTGATATGCTTTATCATTGATGTCTTTGCAGACTTGAAGTACTTTCAGACTTGTTATTGAAAGGTATAAATGACAGCTAATCCAGATGGGATAGAACACTCGAAATAGCTATCGTTTCGAGTATTCCCTTGTTAATCACATACTTAATTGTTTATATGTTTTATGTGATTAGATGTTTTACTTGCTTTGCTTGCTTATGTGATTAGTTGTTCAAGATGTTTTATAGCCTTTAATACATACAGTATATGTTGCATTCATCTTGAACTCCAGCCTAATAAGCACAGAGGGTTTAAAGCCTAGAGTGCATATGACGTTTGGTGGATTGTAGTTGAGTGGCATGGATTGCAGCCTTCGCTTCCAGAGCCAGAAGACTCTCTATAATTGCACCAAAGTCAGAGGATTAAAATACTTGATGCCGCCTCGATTGGGAGTGTCGGTGGTTTGATAGTTATTTTATTCCTCGGGATCCCAAAGAACCAAGCCTTTGATAGCAGTTTTGATAGTCTATTCTTCAAACATGCATTGCATGTATGTTATAGCATTAGATGAGATGCTATCTTTATTGCATGTTATGTTGTTTATACTGGGATTTTATTCTCACCGGAGTTATCCGGCTATTGCTTTGTTTTGTATGTGTGCATGGCAATAGGTGGGGCAGGAGCTAGTCAGAAAAGACAAGGATAGCTCAAGATAGAAGCATAGCAAGTGAGGACATGGGTTTTAGTAGCAAGAAATGTATTTTGAGTTGTTAAACCATGCGGGAAATAATACAAGAACTTTGTATATTGTGGTTTGGAATACATGGTAGTTTATGTATCTTATGTTTAGAAGCTTGTAAGATATTATGAGATAGCATGTATCTTCTTTGGTAGCATGTATAAAGGTTTATGTTTGATTTTTCCATACTTTGACAGCAGAAGTTTGACAGCAGAATTCTATGCATTTTGAGCTCGCTCGATCGGTTAAAGTTTATCGATCGAGCGAGGCCATTAATTGGCTTGGCAGAGGGAGCGAGTTTTGTTCTCGCTCAATCAGTAGAATGTTACCGATCGAGCGAGGCCTCGAATTTGGAAACAGAGCTTTTGAGTATTTGAGCTCGCTCGATCGGCCAAGTTTTACCGATCGAGCGAGACCCTTCTTTAAAAAAAATTTTTTTTTAGCTCTTGTTTCTTTAATTCTTTGTAGTACTTGTTTGATTGTTAATTACAATAAATTGCCCTAAGATAAGATTAGCAACCCGGGTCACCACAACAGGTGGTATCAGAGCATAAGTTTTTGGAATGAGATAGAAGTTGATGAGCGGGGTAGATTGAGTCTGTTTGATTGTTTGATATTGTATGAGATTACATGTTGTATCTGATTATGTGCATTATATACTAGCATGCTTTATATTGCAATAATTATGTGATTGCATGATTATGTGTTTTTATTGCTACTGCATGCTATATATGCAATGATGTTCCAGAATATCCTCAGTCAGAACCTGAATTTTCATGAGAACGCATGAGAATGCTTATCAGAGAAGGATGTTATAAATTGCTGCATATTATATCGTTTATGCACTAATCTGTTTGACAATCAGATATGCCTCCCCGTAAAGAACCAGCTACTAGACATCCATTGACTGTTCCCCAAGCTGAACCAGCACCAGTACCACCGGCAGTGGTTGAACCTCAGAATGCACAGGGTAGTACATCTGCTGACCCTATGGATCCTACTGCTACTCCAATGGAAACTTTGTTGAAGCGATTTCAGTCTTTCAAACTGCCAAAATTGAAAGGAACAAAAAATTCAGTTGATTGTGAAAACTGGCTTGAAGATATAGAACAACTGTTTGAATCACTCGACTATACTGATGATCGTCGTATTCGATTGGTGATACATCAACTTCACGATGTTGCTAAAAGTTGGTGGATTACAACAAACCGGGCATTGGAACAGCGAGGTACGATTATCACCTGGACTGTCTTTAAAACCGAGTTCTATCAACGTTTCTTTCCAGTCTCCTACAGGAAGGATAAAGGTGCTGAGTTTGCCAATCTAAGGCAAGGCAATTTGAATATTGAGGAATATATGGCCAAATTTTCAAGTCTTTTGAAGTTTGCTCCACATATAGCTGCAACTGACGAAGCAATGGCAGATCAGTTTATCAATGGCCTTAATCCAGATGTATTTACCTTAGTGAACAGTGGACGACCTAATACTTTTGCTGATGTATTGAACAAAGCTAAGGGATCAGAAGCCGGTATTTTGCGACAAAGAGGAGTGCCATTTATTTCACAGCCATCTCCCCAGCCTGTATCAGCTTTCATTCCACAGAATCCGCCACAGTTTCAGCAACCATATCCCAGATTTTAGGGAGGAAGCAATGGCAGAAAGGATTCTCGGTTCAGGCCAAAGGGAAAGCAATTCAAGAGGGCAGGCAGTAGTTCTTCCAGTTCTAGTGGACAGAGAAAGTTTAGGGCAGGTCAGAGAACTGGTGAATCAGGAGTCTTTTGCAGTAAGTGTGGTGGAAGACATTCGAGTGAACAGTGCAGAGGTGTGTCCGGTAATTGCAATATTTGTCGTCAACCAGGTCATTATGCCAAGGTATGTCCTCAACGAGCTATTGGTGAAAGTTCTTCCCAACCAACACCTCAGGCAGAAAGGCAATCAGTGCATTCATTTCAGCCTCAGCAACCTCAGCAACAGACCAGAGGAGGAGGAAGCCAGACTGTTACTCAACCTCCTAGACAACAGGCTCGAGTTTTTGCACTTACTGAGGAACAGGCTCAGGCGGCACCGGATGATGTCATAGCAGGTAACTGCTTTTTTTCTGGTTATCCTGCCTCTGTTTTGATAGATACAGGTGCATCACATACATTCATCTCTGAACAATTTGTTATGATGCATTCTTTATCTTCTGAGCCATTGCCTACTGTTGTTTCTATTTCTTCACCTTTGGGTGAAGGTATTATATCTGTTCGAATGATTCGAGATTGTTCATTGCAATATGACGGGAATGTGATTGATCTAGATTGTATAGTACTTGGATTATCAGATTTTGATTGTATTATCGGTATAGACATGTTAACCAAGTACAGGGCAACGGTGGATTGTTTCCAGAAAGTAGTCCGTTTTAGACCAGAAATGGCATCAGAATGGAAATTCTACGGTAAGGGTTCTCGAGCCAAGATCCCTTTGATATCTGTGCTATCTATGACCCGTTTATTGCAGAGAGGTGCAAAAGGATTTCTGATTTATGCTATTGATATATTGAAATCCAGTCCAGTAGTAACAGATATTCCAGTTGTGAAAGAATTTGTTGATGTATTTCCTGATGAAATTCCTGGTTTACCTCCAGTCCGAGAGATAGATTTCAGTATTGATTTAATGTCAGGTACACAACCAATATCCAAAGCTCCTTACAGAATGGCACCTATTGAATTGAAGGAGTTGAAGGATCAATTGGAAGATTTGTTAGCCAAGGGGTACATTAGACTGAGTGTTTCACCTTGGGGCGCTCCGGTACTATTTGTACGAAAGAAAGATGGTTCCATGCGCTTATGTATCGATTATCGTCAATTGAACAAGGTAACCATCAAGAATAAATATCCACTGCCTAGAATAGATGATTTGTTTGACCAATTACAGGGTTCAGCTATCTATTCTAAGATTGATTTGCGATCCGGATATCATCAACTGAGAGTACGAGATGAAGATATTCCTAAAACTGCTTTCAGAACAAGGTATGGACATTATGAATTCATCGTCATGCCTTTTGGTTTAACCAATGCTCCGGCAGTATTTATGGGATTGATGAATCAGATATTTCAGAAATATTTGGATGAATTTGTCATTATTTTTATCGATGATATCTTGATTTATTCCAAGACTGTGGATGATCACGCTGAACATCTCAGAATTATTTTACAGACTTTGAGAAATGAGAAATTATATGCCAAGTTATCGAAATGTGAATTTTGGTTGCAGAAAGTTGTGTTTCTTGGGAATATTATTTCGGGTGATGGGATTTCAGTGGATCCAAGTAAGGTCGAGGCTGTTCTGAATTGGCCTAGACCTACATCAGTGCCAGAAATACGAAGTTTTATGGGTTTGGCAGGTTATTATAGAGGCTTTATCAGAGATTTCTCTAGCATTGCGAATCCTATTACGCAATTGACTCAGAAATATAAGCCGTATGTCTGGACTGAAGCATGTGAAATGAGTTTCTTGGAGTTGAAGAAAAGGCTTACAAGTGCACCTGTCTTGACGATTCCATCAGGTACGGTGATTTTGTAGTATATTGTGATGCTTCTCACAAGGGTCTGGGTTGTGTGCTTATGCAGCGAGGGCATGTTATTGCTTATGCTTCGAGACAGTTAAAGCCACACGAGACTTGATATCCTATCCATGATTTGGAGCTTGCCGCTATTGTCTTTGCATTAAAGATATGGCGACATTATCTATATGGTGAGAAGTTTGAAATCTTTTCGGATCACAAAAGTTTGAAATATCTGTTTTCGCAATCAGAATTGAATATGAGACAGCGTAGATGGCTTGATTTATTGAAAGATTTCGATTGCGAGATTAAATATTATCCAGGAAAGTCTAATGCAGCTGCAGACGCCTTAAGTAGAAAGGTATGTTCTTTATCCTTGTCTACGATAGGTGTATCTCAAATGGTGGAAGATTGTTGTATTTCTGGATTAGTATTTAAAACAGATATGCGACCTATTCGTGTTTGTGCTATAAAAGCTGAGCCAGAACTTTTATTGAGAATCAAAGAAGCACAGAAAGAATATTGGAATATTCAGAATTCTATTGCTATGGTCAGATCTGGACATCAATCTGAATATCAGGTCAGTGCTGATGATGTATTATATGTGAATAACAGACTTGTGGTTCCAGATGTTTCAGATTTGAAACAGCAGATTTTGAAAGAGGCTCATAATAGTCGATTCAGTATTCATCCTGGTGGCAGAAAAATGTATAATGATCTGAAGACACAGTATTGATGGAAACAGATGAAAGCAAATGTCATAGATTTTGTGTCTAAATGTTTGAATTGCCAACAGGTAAAAGCAGAAAGAAAGAAACCAGGTGGTCTATTGCAGAGTCTATCAGTTCCAGAATGGAAATGGGATCACATTTCCATGGATTTCGTTACACAGCTACCATGTTCATCCAGAGGGTGCGATGCCATTTGGGTGATTATTGATCGCTTGACGAAATCAGCATGTTTTATTCCGTACAGAATGACGTACAGACATGATCAGATGGCAGAAATCTACGTCAGAGAAGTGGTAAGATTACATGGTGTGCCTAAATCTATCGTTCCAGATCGAGACCCTAGATTTACATCACACTTTTGGCACAGTTTGCAACAAGCCTTTGGTACTCAATTGCACCTGAGTACAGCGTATCATCCTCAAGCAGACGGATAGTCAGAACGGACTATCCAGACACATGAGGATATGTTAAGAGCTGTAGTACTAGATTTTGGTACTAGTTGGCAAGATTCTTTACCACTTGTAGAATTCTCTTATAATAACAGCTATCAGACGAGCATTGAAATGGCTCCTTTTGAAGCACTGTACGGAAAGAAATGCAGATCACCGTTATACTGGGATGATATCTCAGATGTTCCTGATGTTGGGCTTGATATGATCCGAGAAATGACAGAGAAAGTAAAGCTTATTCAGAAAAGAATGAAAACAGCTCAGGACAGATAAGCAAAGTATGCAAATATCAGACGACGACCTCTATCTTTTGATCAGGGAAACAGAGTTTTCTTGAAGATTTCTCCATTTAGAGATACAGTCAGATTTGGCAAGAGAGGAAAGTTATCTCCATGTTTTATTGGTCCGTACAAGATTATCGAGAAGATAGGTGATCTTGCTTATCGACTCGCTCTTCCTCCATCTTTGTCTGGTATTCATGATGTATTCCATGTCTCTATGCTTCGGAAGTATCAGCCTGATCCTTCCCATATTCTCCAACCTGATGAAGCTGAACTTGACGAAACTCTTAGTTATTTTGAGCAACCTATTCAGATTCTTGATCGCAAAGATAAACAGCTCAGAAACAAGATGATTCAGCTAGTCAAAGTTCAGTGGAGTCGACATGGCACTGAAGAAGCGACTTGGGAGACTGAGTCAGATATGAGACAGAGATTTCCAGAGTTTTTTCATTGATGTGAGTTCTTATTCTGCTTTATGCTATTTATTCTCTTATGTATATACAGATTGTCTATACAGCTTGCTTATGATTTCGAGGACGAACTCATGTCTTAGTGGGGGAGAAATGTAAGGCCCGAGATTATTTAATTTTAATCCGAGAATATTGAATTTGGGAATATTTAGAGTTTAGAATTAAATTCTAATATTCTTAAATTGAAAAGGATTGAAATTGAATTAAATCGCTTTTCCGGGGACTGAATTGCAAATAGCAGAAAGTTTAGGGACTAAACTGCAAATAGGCTTATATTTATCTATTTCTTCACTTATTCCTAGCATTTGCACGTGAAAACCATCAGAATACAAAGGAAAGAACAGAGGAAACGTTCCAACCCTCAAGAACTCCATTTTCGTTCCGTAAAAGCTTCGATAACTTGCGTTCCGGTTGTCAGAAATTTGAAAGAAATATATATCTGCGATCACAGCTCCGAGACCTTCGATTTGGTACAAGTTGCATTCACTTTTCTCAGATTTTATTTTTATGTGAAAGATGGAAAATTATGATTTTACGATATATGCGTATATCAGCTGTACCGATCGTGTATTCGCAGACGGTTCAGAAAAAGACTATCGTTCGGATTTTATATGATTTTAGCAAGCTAAATTCGAACCCTACCTTATCTGAATATGATGTTTTTGATGGGATTGAGTTGATATAATGAGTTGTTGGGATTGATATCTTGTTTTGGATATTGTTTGGATTGCCGGTTTGTAGCCGTTACGCCGTCGATTCGCAAAATGTCAAGACTTTGATATTCTTGATTCAAAGAAGCATGGTTTGAGTTGCATCTGATCTTGTTAGCTCTTTGACATGTTATTTCTCAGCTTTCAATCGAAGATTTACGAATCGAGAGTGCCGAGTTGCAACGAGAAGAAGTTGAAGCAAGGTTTGCTAGCATTGTATTTGAGTTTGAGTTGAGAACTTGAGCAACCATTTGATATGCTTTATCATTGATGTCTTTGCAGACTTGAAGTACTTTCAGACGTGTTATTGAAAAGTATAAATGACAGCTAATCCAGATGGGATAGAACACTCGAAATAGCTATCGTTTCGAGTATTCCCTTGTTAATCACATACTTAATTGTTTATATGTTTTATGTGATTAGATGTTTTACTTGCTTTGCTTTCTTATGTGATTAGTTGTTCAAGATGTTTTATAGCCTTTAATACATACAGTATATGTTGCATTCATCTTGAACTCCAGCCTAATAAGCACAGAGGGTTTAAAGCCTAGAGTGCATATGACGTTTGGCGGATTGTAGTTGAGTGGCATGGACTGCAGCCTTCGCTTCCAGAGCCAGAAGACTCTCTATAATTGCACCAAAGTCAGAGGATTAAAATACTTGATGTCGCCTCGATTGGGAGTGTCGGTGGTTTGATAGTTATTTTATTCCTCGGGATCCCAAAGAACCAAGCCTTTGATAGCAGTTTTGATAGCCTATTCTTCAAACATGTATTGCATGTATGTTATAGCATTAGATGAGATGCTATCTTTATTGCATGTTATGTTGTTTATACTGGGATTTTATTCTCATCGGAGTTATCCGGCTATTGCTTTGTTTTGTATGTGTGCATGGCAATAGGTGGGGCAGGAGCTAGTCAAAAAAGACAAGGATAGCTCAAGATAGAAGCATAGCAAGTGAGGACACGGGTTTTAGTAGCAAGACATGTATTTTGAGTTGTTAAACCATGCGAGAAATAATACAAGAACTTTGTATATTGTGGTTTGGAATACATGGTAGTTTATGTATCTTATGTTTAGAAGCTTGTAAGATATTATGAGATAGCATGTATCTTCTTTGGTAGCATGTATAAAGGTTTATGTTTGATTTTTCCATACTTTGACAGCAGAAGTTT
Organism: Henckelia pumila; assembly: GCF_033568475.1. Classification (NCBI taxonomy): domain Eukaryota; kingdom Viridiplantae; phylum Streptophyta; class Magnoliopsida; order Lamiales; family Gesneriaceae; genus Henckelia; species Henckelia pumila. The sequence goes on from NC_133120.1 coordinate 66,051,930, forward strand.
GACAGCAGAATTCTCTGCATTTCGAGCTCGCTCGATCGGTTAAAGTTTACCGATCGAGCGAGGCCATTAATTGGCTTGGCAGAGGGAGCGAGTTTTGTTCTCGCTCGATCGGTAGAATGTTATCGATCGAGCGAGGCCTCGAATTTGGAAACAGAGCTTTTGAGTATTTGAGCTCGCTCGATCGGCCAAGTTTTACCGATCGAGCGAGACCCTTCTTTAAAAAAAAAAAAAATTTAGCTCTTGTTTCTTTAATTCTTTTAAGTACTTGTTTAATTGTTAATTACAATAAATTGCCCTAAGATAATATTAGCAACCCGGGTCACCACACTAATCAACTTGAACAAAAACCCATTCTGGACAGCCCACTTTTTCCCTCTAAAATTCTGCATCGATACCTTAACTTCAAAAACCCATAACTTATTGAAATCTTAACCGAAATGAGCCCATTTTATACCGACGCAACCAAAACATCATGAAATTGACCTAGGACCAGACCTAACCATGCCCAGACATCATATGACGTCTCCCCTGCCCCAAACTCAGACTGCCCTGCCCAATGCAAACCTCATCATTCAACACTTCTACTTGGAGGAAACACCACCAAGCCCTACTCCCTTGCCCCTAACTACTTCCAAACCACCAAACACACTAACAAACCATCTCTTAAGACTTATCACAAGCACCTTGGCAGCCCTCAACCCTACCTCCACTCCACAATTCAAAATCAACAAGATTATGCACCAAAAAGCCTCACATTCATGAATAATCAATCAAGACCAATTTCCAAACAATAAAATACACTTATATACTTCAATCCCAGCCCTAACATCATGAAAATTTCGAAATTTAGGCATGCTTCATTTCTGAAATTTTTCAAGTGTGCCAATATGCATCAAAACTCATCATTTTTCCCATCACAATGCATCATACAACTCATAATCATCAACATAAATGAGATTTTCAAAATTTTAACATAACTCTAGCTGGAAAACCATAACAACCGAACACATACAAGTCAAATACAAGGGCATTTCAAAATTTTGCAAAGAATTAAACTCAAAACATAGTTAGCTAGTTTGATTGCCCAAGGAAATGCATATACATGCCTTAGCTAGCAAAACTCAAAGAAAAAAAGGAAATGAATATGGACACCACGGCTAGCAGCTAGCTATGCACCCTGCCATGAACTCCGGTCGGCTGCGGTGGCTGGAGAGCAGCGTCGGCGGCCGGAAGGCCAAGGGGAGGAGTGGCCGAAGGTGGGAGAGGGAAATGAGGGAAAAAGAGAGTGAAGGGAGAGGCGGTTAGTTGAGATAGATTTGGGGCTAGGGTTTCACTTGTGTTATAAATTCTAATTTGAATATGTGTATATGTGTGTGTATGTATAGGTGTAAGTAATTAAAATTAGGTGTGTGTGTGCTTTAAAAGTACAACTTTAAAGTACAACTTTTGTCTACTAACTTACACTAATAAAATTCCTAAGTTTAAAAGCCCCAAATCAAAAATAATAAATTGGGTTTTACTAATCCGGGTTTATGAAAACTCTAACTTTTGAAAAAGTTAAAGAATAAACCCAATATTGCAATAATAATAAAAATTATTTCTGATACCCGAAAATTTCTAACTTTTGAACTCTCATCTAATTTTCTTCCTACCTCCCTACTAAACTTTAAAAATAACAAATCTTGAAATTTACCGCCAAAATCCACCATCGCCAAACGCCGAAACCGGAAGCCGCTGTCTCTAAAATTCCAATAATAAATGACTTAAAATATTTGAGCACTTAAATTTTAAAGAAAACTTAAGCAATTAATTCCAAGCAATAAAAATCATAATTATAAAAAAAATGAATTTTAGGCATGAAATTTTAAATTATGAAATCTTAGGTGCTACAATTCCTCCCTCCCTAATATGGAATTTCGTCCTCGAAATTAGAACTTACCAAATAGCTCTGGGTAGCGAGCCCTAATATCTACCTTTGTATCCCAAGTGGCCTCTTCGTCTGAATGATTCAACCACTTAACCTTGACCATTGGAATAGTCTTGTTACGGAGTCTCCTCTCCTGCTCTCCATAATCCGGTTAGGTCTCTCTTCACAAGTCATATGAGGCGATATTTGAAGAGGCTCAAGGTTGAGCACATGAGAAGGATTCGAGATGTACTTCCTCAGCATGGATACATGGAAGACGTTGTGTACTTCAGCAAGATTAGGCGGCAAAGCCACCCTATAGGATAACGTCCCCACTCTATCAAGAATCTCAAAAGGTCCAACGAACCTCGGAGCTAATTTCCCCTTCTTCCCGAATCTCATCATGCCTTTCAAAGGAGCTACTCGGATAAAAACATGATCACCCTCGGAGAACTCCAAGTCTCTCCTCCTATGATCAGCGTAACTCTTCTGCCTGCTCTGTGCAGTCCTCATCCTATCCCGGATCTTGGCTACAAATTCGGCAGTCTACTCTACAATCTCGGGTCCCAACTCCGACTTTTCACCGATCTTGGTCCATAATACCGGTGATCTACAAGGTCTCCCATAGAGTGCCTCGTAAGGCGCATACCAATGGTGGCCTGATAGCTGTTGTTATATGAAAATTTCACCAATGGTAACCTCAACTCCCAACTATCATGAAAGTTAATAGCACAGGCTCTCAGAAGGTCCTCTAGAATCTGAATCACCCTCTCGGACTGTCCATCCGTCTGGGGTGGAAGGCAGTGCTAAACGAAAGCTTCGTCCCCAAAGCTGAATGAAGACTCTTCCAAAAAGACGAAGTAAACCGCGGATCTCTATCAGACACTATGGAAACAGGGATACCATGTAGTCTGACTATCTCCCGGATATACAAATCCGCATACTGAGTCATGGAGAAATTCGTCCTTACTGGAAAAAAGTGTGCCGACTTAGTGAGACGGTCAACGATAACCCAAATAGCATTCGAACCTCTCACTGTCCTCGGCAAGCCAACAACGATATCCATGGTAATATTCTCCCATTTCCACTTGGGAATAGGGAGTGGCTTGAGCAATCCTGCAGGTATCTGATGCTCTGCTTTGACCTGCTGGCATGTCAGACATTCTGACACAAATCGGGCAATATCACGCTTCATGTCCGGCCACCAATACAACTGCTGAAGGTCTCGATACATCTTGGTACTGCCTGGGTGGATAGAGTATGGTGATTTATGCGCCTCTGCCATGTTAGTAACTCGCAGAGAATCACCTGCGGGCACCCAAAGTCTATCCCTGAACCTCACAATTCCATCTACCACGGAGTACAAATCACTGCATCTCTCGTCGGCTCTCCGTCTCCACTTACTCATTTGCTCATCAACTGCTTGAGCAACTCTGATACGGTCAAACAACAAAGTCTGCACTGACAAAGCTGACAATCTAGGAGTTTTATCCTCGGCATAGAACTCTAGTCCGAATCTCTGAATCTCATCCTGCAAAGGTATAGACACCGTCAAAGAGGCAATCACTGCTGACTTTCTACTCAATGCATCTGCGACTACATTAGCTTTACCCGGGTGGTAGCTAATATCGCAGTCATAATCTTTCACCAACTCTAACCATCTCCGCTGTCTCATATTCAACTCCTTCTGGGTGAAGAAGTATTTGAGGCTTTTATGGTCGGTGAATATCTTACACTTCTCTCCGTAGAGATAGTTCCTCCAAATCATTAGAGCGAACACCACCGCTGCTAACTCCAAATCATGAGTAGGGTAGTTCTTCTCATGCTCCTTCAACTGCCTAGAAGCATAAGCGATAACCCTATCTCGCTGCATAAGCACTGCCCCAAGTCCCAACTTGGAAGCATCAGTGTAAACAACAAAATCTCCCTCTCCAGAAGGCATAGCTAACACTGGTTCTGTCGTGAGAGCTTCCTTCAACACATCAAAGCTCTCTTGACACTCTGGCTTCCAAATAAACTTGGCATTCTTCCTGGTCAGCGCTTTCAAGGGCACCGCAATCGATGAAAAGCCCTTGATAAACTTCCTATAGTAACCGGCCAATCCGAGGAAACTGCGAATCTCCGATGCGCTTCTTGGCACAGACCACTCCTTCACAGCTTGAACCTTGGAAGGATCTACTTCCACTACATCCTTGGAAATAATATGACCCAAGAATGGTACTCTCTCTAACCAAAATTCGCACTTGTCGAACTTAGCATACAACTTCCGCTCTCGGAGTACTCCTAGAATTGTCCTCAAATGCTGGGTATGTTCTTCTCTATCCTTCGAGTAAATGAGGATATCGTCAATAAAGACGTTGACAAATTGATCCAAGTACGGCTGGAACACATGGTTCATAAGATCCATGAAGACCGTGAGCGCGTTCATCATCCCGAACGGTATCACAAGGAACTCGTAGTGGCCATAACAAGTCCTAAACGCTGTCTTGAACACATCAGACTCCTTCACCTTCAACTGGTGATATCCTGAACGAAGATCAATCTTCGAAAACACAGAAGCTCCTTGTAACTGATCAAAGAGATCCTCAATTCTAGGAAGTGGGTACTTGTTCTTCACTGTTACACCATTCAACCCTCGATAGTCTATGGACAATCTCAGACTTTCGTCTTTCTTTTTCAAAAAGAGGACCGGTGCGCCCCATGGAGAGAATCTAGGGCGTATGAAACCTTTATCAAGCAACTCTTTAATCTGCTCTTTCAGTTTCTTCATTTCTGTGGGAGCTAGCCTGTACGGTGCCTTAGAGATTGGCACAGTACCCGGTATCAAGTCGATAGAGAACTCGACTTCCCTATCAGGTGGGATACCTGCAACATCTTCCGGAAACACATCCTCAAAATCCCTGACCACGTCCACATCTGAAATATCCGGACGATCTGGCAACTCTGACAAGGATATGCTGGCTAAGAATGCCTCGCATCCATCATGCACCAACCGCTTAGCTTGCATGAGAGATATAAGCTGAGTCCTCTTCGAACTCCTAGTAGCCTCGAACCAGAATGGTTCCTCTCCCTCCGGTCTAACCATCACTGATCGCTGCTGAAAATCAATCACCACAGCGTTTTTCGTCATCCAATCCATCCCAAGTATCAAGTCAAACTCAGGCATGGGCAACACGATCAGATCGGCACTCACTGATTGCCCTTGAAGCAAGAGCTCCAGATTCCTCACTATATTCCTCGTAGACAATTCTTCCCCTGATGGGATGGTCACTGTGAAACCACCCAACAACTCTTCATACTCAATACTCCGCTTACGGGTAAATGCCTCCGAAATGAAATAATGTGTAGCTCCTGAGTCTAACAAAGCTCTAGTGGCTACACCAGCTACTACAATCCTACCTGCATTAACGGTGAATACATCCACAGAAAAGATCGAAGTTAAATAACACAAGTTCTACTTAGACTCATTCTAAGTCATCAAATCACAAACAAGATACTACGCATGCTAATACAGTCAAATTCTCCAATCATGCAACATGCTACTAAATTATTGACCCCAAATAAGAAAACTTAAAATCACATGCATCAGTGAATCGATTAACTGCTCTAAACCCAAGAAAAACTTAAGATGTTACCTGTGATGAGTGTGGTGTCTGGGTCGGCCTCCTCGGACTGCATCACAAACACTCGACCCTGCACAGGCCTCCTCAACTCCGGGTAGTCTTTAGCTACATGACCCAGCTTCTTGCATTTGAAACACACTCCTGCTTCCTTCAAGCACTTCCTAAAGTGTGGACGGTGGCATGTCTGGAAAATAGGCTTATCCTCACTCCTGGGAGGAGCAGGTCTCTGGGCCTGATGGTGCCCCTGGGGCCTCTGCTGCCTCTGCTGTCCCTGATATGGCTTCTTGCCATGCTGCTGCAGGTGACCCTGATGAGTGAAGGCTCTCTTGCCATGAACCTCAGCACTGATGTCCTTCAAGGACTGCTCAGACCTCATAGCTTTCCTAACGGCAGCTGCATAATCCATTGGCTCATCCATCATCACATCCCTACGAATGGTAGGCCACAGACATGCAACAAAGTGCAACTTCTCTGCCTCATCATTCCCTATCAATGGCACGAAGTGGCAGCCCCTCTCAAATTTCCGAACAAACTCGGATACAGACAGATCTCCCTGCCGGAGACTCATGAACTCTTTCTTCAACTGCGCCCTCACCTCAGCTGTATAGTACTTCTCATAGAAGAGAGTCTTGAATGCTTCCCAAGTCAGCGTGGTAATGTCAACAGTCTTTTCCACACCCTCAAACCACAAGGCGGCGTCATCCTTGAGAAGGAAAGTCATACAGCAAACTCGGTCCGCATCTCCAAAATCCATGTAGCGGAAAATCGCCTCTAGCGAGCGAATCCAGCCCTCTGCTACCATCGGATCTATAGTACCAAAGAAGTCCTTAGGATCCATCTTCCTGAATTGCTCATAGACCGCGCTAGGTCTAGACCTCGGGGCCTCGGCATGTTGCTCTAAGATACGAGCCAGGCCAGCTAGCACCTGAGCCCCAACATCAACTGACAGAGGGGGCGGAGGAGGTGGCGGCGGTGGAGGAGGCGGTGGAGGTGCATGGGGATCACGTCGAGGTGCCATCTGAACGCAAGTCCAAATTTCAAAAATTTAAATTTCATGCCTTAAGAAAAAGATTTTTATTTAAACTTAAAACATGCTCAAATAATTTAAGAAACTAATGCTACTAATCTGAACAAATAGCAATAAGAGAAACATAAATCTTACAGACTTCGAGGCGAGATCCCTTGAGTTTCGACAACCGGCAGTAGGCTCAGCCCCAACCAAGACCGTGCTCTGATACCAACTGAAATGACCCTAACCTCTAAACTTAATTAAATATTAAAGAAAAATGCGGATTTTTTTTAAAAAAAAATTTTTGCCATGACTCGTTTGAAAGTAAACGAACCACCCTGTCACACGCAGCAATTCTAAAATAAAAAAGTAAAAAGTGATAAAAGAAATCCAAGCAGCGAAAATCATAAACTTCAAAAATAAAGACAACCACACACGGTTGCAATAATAGCGATAACAAACTTCAAATAATAAAAATTCAAGCACAGAAAAACACATCCTGGCTAATACTGAAAGTACTCATAGACAAATCCTTTATTTCAAAACATAGTCTAATGCGGAACTTAAATAAAAACAGCGACGATCATAGGGCCTTGCACCACCAGCATCCTCAACCTCGAGGATCCTGACCCTCGGTCCCTAGGAACTCCTCCTCACCTGACAAACAAACAAGCATAGTGAGTCTAATGACCCAGCAAGTACAAACAGTGTAATAACAAGGGTTTAAAATAACTGCAGTAATACTCAAAATACAGTACATAATATACTTGAAACATAAGCTGTAAGAATGCGCATGCTACAAGAGAATGAGACAACATGTAAATGATGAACACACGCCATCTCACGCTATGAAACTCTTGAATTTTCTTAACTTAACTGAAACTCATGTATGACTTAAAACTGAATGCAATAAGACGAGTCAAACTGATACTGAAACAGAAACTGTAAACTTAGATCCTTGAATTGTGACCCTCTGTTTTGATCGATCAATGGCTAAAGTGCACTATGCCGGCAAGACGCCGAGATTCCTCCCGACGCGACTTACCCCTTTATTTGTCATTTGGTAGGGATCCCGAGATTTCTCCCGATCTTACACTACCCGTCTATTTATGTAGGGATCCCGGGATGTCTCCCGATCTTGATCTTCCCATCTATGGCAAGTGAGTGGGGCATCCCCCACCCATCAATACCCTGTCCTGTCACAATCAAATCACTTCGTTCAAAAATATTTTTCTTTTCTTTTTCCTTCTTTGACTCGGCATTAAAATACTTAGCATGCATGAAAAAGCCTTTCTTTGTAACCTTTTCTCTTGACCCATGGCCAAGGCTTAAAGACACATGTATGCATTTATATGAATAAATACTCAACACATAAATGTGGGTATTAGGTGAGTAAGTGGCTGCCCCTAGGTGCTAACACAACCTTAACTCAAAATTCTCATATACAAGGCACAACCCGAGAAATCGCACCGAAAATCTCTTAACTCTATCTTCCTTTAACCAAATTCGACACCGCTCAAACTGACACTCTCCAAACACTACAAACTAACCATATGACCTGTTTTCAACCTCATTTGACAGCCTAAGCAACATGAACAAAAACTCATTCCGGACAGCCCACTTTTTCCCTCTAAAATTCTACATCGACATCTTAACTTCAAAAACCCATAACTTATTGAAATATTAACCGAAACGAGCCCATTTTATACTGACACGACCACAAAATCATGAACTTGACCTAGGACCAGTCCTAACCACGCCCAGACCTCATATGACGCCTCCCCTGCCCCAAACTCAGACTGCCTTGCCCAATGCAAACCTCATCATTCCACACTTCTACTTGGAGCAAACACCACCAAGCCCTACTCCCTTGCCCCTACCTACTTCCAAACCACCAAACACACTAACAAACCATCTCTTAGGACTTAGCACAAGCACCTTGGCAGCCCTCAACCCTACCTCCACTCCACAATTCAAAATCAACAAGATTATGCACCAAAAATCCTCACATTCTTGAATAATCAATCAAGACCAATTGCCAAACAATAAAATACACTTATATACTTCAATCCCAGCCCTAACATCATGCAAATTTTGAAATTTAGGCATGCTTCATTTCTGAAATTTTTCAAGTGTGCCAATATGCATCAAAACTCATCATTTTTCCCATCACAATGCATCATACAACTCATAATCATCAACATAAATGAGATTTTTGAAATTTTGACATAACCCTAGCTGGAAAACCATAAAAACCGAACACATAAAAGTCAAATACAAGGGAATTTCGAAATTTTGCAAAGAATTAAGCTCAAAACATAGTTAGCTAGTTTGATTGCCCAAGGAAATGCATATACGTGCCTTAGCTAGCAAACCTCAAAGAAATAAGGTAAATGAAGCTGTACACCATGGCCAGTAGCTAGCTATGAACCCTGCACACGAACTCCGGTCGGCTGCAGTGGTTGAAGGGCGGCGGCGGCGGCCGGAAGGCCAAGGGGAGGAGTGGCCGAAGGTGGGAGAGGGAAATGAGGGAAAAAAGAGAGTGAAGGGGGAGGCGGCTAATTGAGATAGATTTGGGGCTAGGGTTTCACTTGTGTTATAAATTCTAATTTTAATATGTGTATATGTGTATGTATAGGTGTAAGTAATTAAAATTAGGTGTGTGTGTGTGTGCTTTAAAAGTACAACTTTTGCCTACTAACTTACACTAATAAAATTCCTAAGTTTAAAAGCCTCAAATCAAAAATAATAAATTGGGTTTTATTAATCCGGGTTTATGAAAACTCTAACTTTTGAAAAAGTTAAAGAATAAGCCCAATATTGCAATAATAATAAAAATTATTTCTGATACCCAAAAATTCCTAACTTTTGAACTCTCATCTAATTTTCCTCCTACCTCCCTACTAAACTTTAAAAATAACAAATCTTGGAATTTACCGCCAAAATCCACCATCGCCAAACTCCGGAACCGGAAGCCACTGTCTCAAAAATTCCAATAATAAATGACTTAAAATATTTGAGCACTTAAATTTTAAAGGAAACTTAAACAATTAATTCCAAGCAATAAAAATCATAATTATAAAAAAAGAATTTTAGGCATGGAATTTTAAATTATGAAATCTTAGGTGCTATACCTTCTACCTCGCAAGATCTATAAGAATAAAATCTTGCTAATCTACTGGATCCTTCCAATATTGTTGGGTTACTTATCTGGTAGATGAGACAAGATTTTCCCGTCGATCTCTCCAACTATTAGTGGAGAGTCTTCCGGGGTGGATTCCTTGGTTGACGCAGAATGGATGACTACATATCACACATTTCTTTCAACCCGGAGAAGTGCCTAGCATTGAAAACTGGATCTTCTCTTCCAGGTCCATCCTGCTGGGATCCATATAATACGAAACTCTGATGCCGACCTTGGTGATGACGATCTTGGAAAAGCCTAGACATCCTGCTATTCCAATTTCTGATACTTCTATCGTTATTGAATCCAACTTGTAATCCTACAAAGGATAACCCAAAATCAATACTATGTCCCAAAGAATCTTATTGCATGCTCTGATACCATAAATATAGTGACCCGCGCCGTGATAACCTACTAATCAGAACTTAAGCATGCAATTAATCAATAAAATATACTTAATCAGAGTAACTGCAAAATTAAAGTAAGTCAAATACAAGGTAAGCAAAACCTAGTGGTCAACCCTGCTATCCAGCCTTGTTCACCACCTAACCTCCATGTCTCCGGGAGAACTACCTAAAACTGCCCCATGGAATAGGGCATCCAGCCAACAAAAAAAAAACCGAAAGTGAGCCTAACATGCTCAGTACGAGAGTATGAGTATACACTATTATATGTGCATGAATGCAAATGAACTGGGTATCAAGACACGAGGTCAAGAATATCTGATAGAGAACAACTTGGGCATTGGTATGTACCACGCTGAGTCATCGCTACAGGAGGTGACCGACATACCTAGATGCCATGATGGTGACCTGACACAAGTCCACGTGTCCAACCAAATATCAGTGACTTGGTGACCTGACACGAATCTATGTGTCCAACCATCTACTGACAAGGTAAATATCATAATACCGGATATCACAAGGATACAGGCTCAATATGCTCATGTATGCAACATACAGTCATGACATGCTGTATATAAAAGCATATTAAACATGAAATCACATAATTTCATGTAAACACATAGTACATGCATACTCAATCTGGATATCTCGAATAATACTTCCGTACCTTTCTAAGGCAGATCCTAGAAGCTCCCCCTCTAGGTCCAAACCTACCGTGCAACACTACAACATAAATAACCATGCATTACCTAGCATGCCAAACATCATCTACTAGGCTCTAAAAGCCTTAATTAAACTATAGCCTACTCCCTATTTACTATAGGGAACCAAAGTCATACCTTCGTCCATCGTCAGCCCACTGATGTCGCATGCCCCGGAGCCTGGGCATAGCCTAGCTATGAATCCTGGACACCTCTTCAGAGCTCTTCCGCCTGGCTGTTACTGCGGACACTGTACGCTATAAAAAATACTATTTCCTACTCCAACTCTTAAAGAAATAGTCCCGAAGCCTTTAAAATATAGCCATTACCGGGAGAGGAACATTCAAAATGAGAGCCTCGGACCCTTTTTTATAGGCCTGGGTTCGGACGGTCCGAACTGGGTTTGAAGGCTCCGATCCGGGCATGATTTTCACGTGTAGAGTATATTTTGACACCTCAATCTGGCGGTGAGTTCGGACGGTCCGAACTGGGTTCGGATGGTCCAAACTGCCACTTGTCTGAGCCACTTTTGACACCTAGACTCTACTGAGTTAGGACGGTCCGAACTGGTCTGCATGCTCCGAACTACTTCGGGTCTTCCAAACTTGTTTGGCTATTTTTGGACTGTCTGAGACCCTTGGGACCCTTCCTACCATTTTTGGGCGTTCCGGATCTGATTTTCCACTTATTTTCACCAAATAATGACTCCTTAAACATGTTTTGATAATTTTAAAATTATATGTCATTTTCTAACATGTTTAAAATAACTTAATCTTGTAAAATGGAATCGGGCTACTACATTCTCCCTCTAATGCTCAGATATTCAGTTCTCAGAAACGTTTCTGCAATATTTCAAGGATTTCATTGTTAGAGATTAATTTAGCAAGTATTTAATTTTAATGGGTACTAAAAGGATAGCATCAAGTATTTAAACATGGGAAAAGAACAGCAACTGAGATCTAAGGTTACCAGGTCTAGCGAGATTGTTGTCACTGATTTTTCGATATGACTATTGGATGCGTTAGATCATTGAAATGTTTAATTCGATGAGATAGAGTCAGGATATTAGCTAGATTGTATTGATTTAAGGACTTTGCAAAAGAGGGATGAAACAGTTTTGTTCATCTAGTAGCGCAAATCAGAATTCAGTAAGGAATTACTATTATCCATGGAAGGATAATCAGTATTCTTATTTTCAGGTATTATCTCAAGTTATGAGATAGAAGACATTATGTTAGTACTAGAGAATGTACTAATTGAATTTTGAGTCAACAGAATATTTATATTGATATTTCCAAGAAGAGAACCTGAAGGGTTAAGGAAATAAAGAATTGTGAGCAATGACGTTGTCACAAGTGTTATGACAAATCTTAGTCAAAAAGTATGAGAATCCTTTCGATGTACAAGGAATTGAGTACTATGTTTTGGTGGAAGGGAATGAAGAGAATTGTGAATCAGTATGTTTTGAGATGTTTGGTGTGTCAGCAAATCAAGGCAGAGCACCGACGACCTGGAGAGTTGCTTCACAGTTGACCTATTCCTAAGTGAAAATGGGAGTTGATCGCGATGGACTTCGTGACCCATTTATCGGTGAGCTTGAGGAATTGTGATGCTATCTGGGTTGCGGTAGACCGACTCACCAAGTCTACACATTTCATTCCTTATAACCAGGACTCTAGTTTTGATAGGATGACAGGTTTGTACATACAGGAGGTTGTTCGATTGCACGAGGTGCCTGTGAGCATAGTCAGCAATCGAGACCTCGGGTTTACTCCCAGGTTCTTGGGGAGTCTTCAGCACATTATGGGTACTACTCTCAGCTTGAGTACAACATATCACCAAGAGACTGACGCGCAGTCAAAGCGCACGATTCGTACTCTTGAAGACATGTTGCGAGAATTTTCTTTAGATTTTGGTCCATCTTGGCAAGATCAGTTGTCATTGATTGAGTTCGCGTACAACAACAGTTACCATCGCAGTATTGGGATGGCTCCATTTGAGGAATTGTACGGTTGATGATGTCATACTCCACTGTTCTGAGAAGAATTGGGGAGCGACATGTAGAGGGACCAGAGTTAGTCCAGCAGGCTGTTGACATTGTTAGACATATCAATAAGAGAATTAAGACTGCACAGGATCGGCAGGCTAGTTATGCGAATGTCAAACGCAGACCTTTGCAGTTTGAAGTGGGCGAGAAAGTATTTCTGAAAGTCTCATCATTTTGCAGGAATTTGAGATTCGGTCTCAAGGGTAAGATATCTCCTAGTTTCATTGGTCCATTTGAAATACTAGAAAGTATTGGAGATTTGGCTTACAGGTTGGATTTACCGTCGTATTTTTCAAGTATCCACGACGTGTTCTATATTTCACTGTTGCGATGGTATGTGGCAGATGAGTCTCATATCTTACAGCCGTCTGAGGTACAGTTGGATACGAATTTGATATATGTGGAAATACCTTTGCGTATCATAGGTCAGAAGGATAAGGTGTTACGCAACAAGATCATTCCTCTTGTTCTAGTTCAGTGGCAGCGCCGAAGCACTGAGAAAGCCACTTGAGAACTTGGGAGTCGTATGCGTACAGATTATCCAGAGTTATTTTGAAATTGTTGTATTTCTAGTTGTATCTTGTAAATGAATCAGTTTGAATAAAAGTTGTTTATTCAATATTTTACTGCATTCAGTATTTAAGATTGTTCGAGGACGAAATATCTTAAGTAGAGGGAGAATGTAGTAGCTCGGTTCCATTTTACAAGATTAAAGGACTTAAATGTGATTAAGGAATTGATTAAAGGACTAAATTGCAATTTGAGCTCGGGCAGGATCGGAGCGTCCGAACCCAACCAGTGAGGTGTCAAGTTGGAGCTGACACGTGGCACAGATCGGAGCGTCTGATTGGGGATCGGAGCGTCCGATGTGTTGGCGGGGCAGGTGTCAACAAGATCATGCCACATGGCAGAACATGCAAGATCGGAGTGTTTGATCATGGGATCGGAGCGTCCGATCGTTCCCTATAAATATGGGTCGGATTTGCCTCATTTTCGCTCGTTCCACACCTCTCCTCGGCCCATTTTAGCTCGATTTTAAGAGCTTTTGGGTACTCTTATTTTAGAGTTGGAGTAAGTAATAATTTTTATATAGCGGACAGTGTTCGCAGTAGTGACCAGGCGTCGGAGCTCTGGCGAGACGTCTAGGGGTCATAGCTAGGCTATGCCCAAGCTCTGGGACATGCGGCATCAGCGGGCTGACGACGGAAGAAGGTATGGCTCTGGATCCCTATAGTAAATAGAGAGTAGGCTATAGTTTAATTAAGGCTTTTAGAGCCTAGTAGGTGATGTTTGGCATGTTAGATAATGCATAGTATTTATGCATTGAAATGCTGCATGGTATGCTTGGATCTAGAGGGAGAGCTTCTAGGATCTGCCTTAAGTAAGGTACGTAAGTATTATTCGAGATATCCAGATTGAGTATGCATGTATTATGTGTTTGCATGGATTATGTGATTGCATGTTTTATATGCCTTTATATACAGCATGTCACGACTGTATGTTGCATACATGAGCATATTGAGCCTTTACCTTAGAGGTATACCATAATAGGCTGCTCACCCTACGAGTTTGTGGATGGTTGGATACGTAAGTCTTGTGTCAGGTCACCGTGTTGGTTGGACACATGTACTAGTATCAGGTCACCATTATTCACTGGGTATATGAGCCATCTCCTGAGGCAACGGCGCATATACCCTGGGCCCGGTCTATTCGCTTGTTTCTTGACCTGAGTGTCTTGGTACCCAGTCCATTTGCATACATGCACATATAATACCGTATACTCATACTCTCGTACTGAGCGTGTTAGGCTCACTTCCGATTATTTTTCTATTGGCTGTATGCCCTATTCCATGGTGCAGATGCAGGTAGTTTTTCTGGGGACAGGAATATTAGGTGGTGACCAAGGCTGGATAGCAGGGTTGACCACTAGGTTTTGCTTACCTGGTATTATTTTATTCCGCAGTTTCTTTGATTAAGATTAATTATTGTTTAATTGCATGCTTAAGCTTTTGATTAGTAGGTGATCATGGTGCGGGCCACTACAATTCATCTAGTGATGCAAGCTCCGATGAAGACTTCAAGCTTGTGCCGTGTAAGAGGGGAAAAACAAGTGTACATAAACCAACTGGTGAAGTCATCCTTGTGCCATTTGCTGATGAAGGAAGTTCAAAATATGTTACTTCCTCTGATGATTAGTCTATCGAGACAGAGACTCAACCAACTGTTGCTGCGAATAAAGGTGTATCTGCATCTGTTCCTATTTTTGAGGAACCATCCACCACTATTCCTCTTGTGTTTTCTGATGATGAAGAAACTTCAATAGCCAAGTTTATGGCTAAGATGAAGAAATCTAAGAGCCAGAAATCTGTTGTCACTGCTCCTGCTTCTGAAGATGAGTCAGACGAAGAGATGATGCATGAATTTGCTGATAACCGCCCCCATAAATCTGATAGTTCCAGCTCTGATTCAAGTAAAGACTCAGATGCTGAGAAGATTTGGAAGAAGAGTCAGAAACTGATGACTCTGAGGATGATGTTGAGGAAGGCGTTGCTGACACCTTGGACAATACCTTAGGAGAAGACTACCGGGTAAATGAGTCTTACTCCTATTTTTACTCCAAGGTTATTGCTGATAACTGGGAACAATAATAGTGAGTTCCTTGAAGAACACAATATTGATCTGGAAAGCTATGGAGCTCAGAACATGGTTAGATTCTTTGAAGTGAGGAATATGCTTGCTACTGTCACCACTGCTGCTCCGTACTGCAGGGAACTTGTGCTAAAATTTTACTGCAATCTTACTGAAGCTGTGAAGGATCCAAGATTCGTAAAGTATGGGAAAGTGTACGTGAGAGGACAGATCTTTCAATTTAGTCATGCAGTTATTAATGGTTTTCTGCGGACATCCTCTGCTGATGATGATGTTTTACCCTCTTTGGATGCAATGACCTTTGTCATTACGGGTGGTCAAGTCACAACGTTTCTAGCTCATCCTAAGAAACTCCTCGCTGCCAACCTCACATCTCTGTACTCTGTTCTGCACAAGACCGTAGTGAAGACATGGACTCCCTCCGGGAACTCTACTGTAGTCACCAAACATCAAGCTCCAGTGCTATATGTGATTGGAACAGGAGCTGATTTTAACTATGGCTGACTTGTGTTTGACACAGTAGTGGCCTTTGCTGACTACAACCAGATCACTTTCAAGCTTCCTTATATGTCCCTTATTTATTCCATGATGGTAAGTCAAGACATTGAAAAAGATGATGATGAAGGTCTTACTGATCCGGGTGAGGATTTGAAGATTGCACCAGCATACTTAGAGGAAATAGGAAGTTGGATCTTCCTTGGTCAAAAACAGGTGCTGCTGAAGATGTTGTGGCAGATGTTGTCAACACCGCCCCTGCCACTGCCATATTTGTTCCACCCTCCTCAGCTCAATCAGTGGATACCACATTCATCCAAGCTCAACTACTGCATGCTGAGCAGAAGATTATTCAAGATAAGGCTGAAATTTCCTATTACGAGGCACTGAAAGTGCATTATGAATCCTTGCTTGGAGTAGGTACCTCTTCTAGACAAAAAGGGGGAGAAGAAGGTGAAGCTGAACACAGAGATGACGAAGAAACTGAAGCTGCTGATAATGGCTCTTCTGAGATCAATCAATTCAAGTTTTGGTTTTTTTGGTTTAGTTGGTTTTTGAGTTTCTTTTATGTTTTTGGGTTTTTAAAGTGTTTTGTTTGCTCTGTTTATAATCAATGATTATGATAATTGCATTTTGTATGCATTATTTTATGTTATTTTTATTTTTATTTTGCATACATTCATATCATCTCATTGTGTTTTTATGTGTTTTTATGTGATTTATTGCATATGTGTGCATTTCACTCTCCGGGTTAATTTTGTAGAAAAATGGATTTTTGAAAAATGAATTACGGAGCAGCCTTGGTCAAAAATTAATTTTTTATTCTAAAGATATCCAAATCCAATCTCCACCGTTCAAATTAAATTTCAAGATGTTTTGAAGATGCTGTCCAAATTTCGGCTTGATCTGACGGCTAGAACTCCAAATATAAATTTTTTTAAAAATGCTGCGCTTTGCAGAAAAGTGAGCTCGCTCGAGCGGGAATTTGTCACCGCTCGAGCGAGATCTGTGCTGCGGGAAAAAAAAATGGGACAGAAAGTTGCTCGCTTGAGCGGGAATTTTCTACCGCTCGAGCGAGGCGTCGCGCAGACTCAGAAATTAGAATTTTTGGGAATTAAAAATCTTAACTTTCTGGGCTTTATTTTATGGGCTTTCGAAGCCATATAAATAGAAGATTAAGCAACAGATAAGGGAGGGGAGATCGCACGACAACTGAGAGGAGGCGGCTAGGGCGGAGATTGAAGATTTGAAGAACGCTACATTTTAGTTTTTTCTTTCTTTTTCTTATTTTTGTTTTTGTTTTAATATTGTTTTCAACTATTGATTAGTTTTCTTTCAACCAAGGTCACGTGATTTGGCCGAACAAATTTATGTAGAAAACTTGGATGTTTGTTGATTTGGTTTTATATTATTTATTATTAGATTTATATTTGTATTGTGAATAATCTGGTCACTTGTTTGCTTGCATGTTAACCGATTCCAAGTCAACAGAGGAGGAATTGATTTCGATCACTCTAATAATTAACACGAGGTAAAATTGACTAGAAATAGTATTCGATTTCATTGTGTGGTTTTCGGTGCAAGCTGAATTCTCACAGTTCCTAATGCATTTGAATTTGATTAGAATTATAAAAATTAATCCGTCAATATTTGAATAGGTTTAATTGTTCTAGAAATAGACCTTTAAACAAGTTAGGAGAATTCACCGAAATTTAAGATTAAATATGAATCCTGAATTGGCTACATGTTACATGATGTGTTCGGTACCTACATGTGTCTTGGTTGTCTCGTTTTAATTAAATTTTTCTTTCAACTATTTTAATTCTTATTTCTTAAGCAGTTTTTATTTTAAATTCTTATTTTATTTAAATCAAATTTCTCTGTATGATTTTGTCTAGATTAAGTAAAATAATTAATTCTTGAGAATTGGCTACAGTACCTGTGGGATCGATACTTGGACTCTCTGTCCATTTTACTATTACTTGACCTAGTGTTCTTGCTAGTAAATATCGAATTAAGCGGTCAGCTTATCTTAAGTCTCTCTGCTGTGTTTATCATTGTTTGTTATATTTGTGTTCTCTACTCTCTGTTCTTTCTATTATTAAGTGTTGTTGAAAGATGTTGTCAACACTTCTGTCAACACCTTGTCTAGACTAAGGGGGAGATATTCTCAAATTCAGGGGGAGTTTTGAAATTTAGGGGGATACTTGATATGTGCTAAAATGTTTATATGTGTTTTGTCCAGAAACTCAAAAAATGGGAGATTGAAGGGAATATTTATTTCCTAAAAATCTCTTAAAAGTTTTAAAATATTTATTTAAGTTTTTTGCATTTCTTGGACATAAAGTTTCTTGGTCTAGAAGTTTTAGAATTAATTTTAAACTCAATTAATTTATTTCATTTCTTAGTATATTTGAGATATTATTATACTTTATCATAATATTTATGTATCTCATATCTTAATGATCTTTTCCCTTATTTTTGTAGATTTGGTTTGATCAAAAGGAATAAGATCAAGACTTTTAAAAGAATCCTACGCCTACAAGAAAACAAAGATGAGAAGGATTCCTTTGCTTATATTTAAGAATGAGGTGTGCACTTGTAGAGACGACCAAGAGAGATAATAAGAGCTTTTGAGAGAGACTTTAGCATACACATAGAGAGATTCGAGACCAATAGAAAAGCTGAAAGGCTCGCATAAACTGATGGTCGTTGTTTTCCATAGATGCCGTGCAGAGTTTGAGAGCATTGAAGATTGAAGAATGTTGCTCTCGTGTTTTGGCATCTAAGGATCAACTCCTTGCTTTGATTTTATTATTCTATCTTGAATAGAATTTTAGGAGTTGTTTATTTGTTTTTATTCTTTATTTTCTCACATGTTTTGAAAAAAATGATTTTTACAATAATTCACTAGTTTTAGGATTTTGTAAACTCTTTGATTCTATTTTCTAGTGAAATTTTTGCCCTGAGGTGTTACAAGAATATTGTATACTCTTTCTTAAATATCTGAGTCTATTTATTTGGTTGCTTGTTTATTTTATTCACGCTTTTTTTAATTTCCGCTGCATGTTACTCAAGATGTTTTTGAAGATGTTGTCAGCACCTAGTGACAAAATCTGAATCTTTTTATGTGCAACCACTTATTCCTTACAAAAACTAAATGGCAGGCACTTGTGCAATTAGGATACTGAAAATGGATCCGCAAAGGTGTGAAATAAAATATGAAACAAGGAAAAACGAAATGGTTACAAAATGAGCGGCATTCGAGAAGATTTAATTAACAAGATTAAACTGAAGCTTATGAATTCGCAGTCATCTTTGATGCAGATTTCCAGCCAGAAGATGATTTCTCTGGAGGACCATCCATACCTACTTAAAAACCAAGAATTGGGCTCAATTCACGCAAGGTGGAAATTTGGTAAGGCCAAAGACATTATACTTGAAAATTTCCCCCCCAAAAAATTCAAAAGACACTAAAATTTAAAAAGTATCATCTAATTCAATATAAGATTCAAATGACACCATCGAGATTGGTGTTCTCAAGTCTTACAAAGAAAAATTCATAAATGACGTGCCACTTCAATCTAGAAGTGGTGGCACACTCTATATGCATTTTTCTTTGTAAAGATAAAGAAGAGCATTACACATGGGTTATGGTTTTCTTTTACTATGTCGTAATCCCTGCAAAAATCTTAATGCCTGAATTCCATCCGCCAAAGCAGCTCGCGAATCATGTCAATCTGCCCAGACTCTGAAGGTGGATGACTGGATTAAGAAAGCTAAACATCCTATAAAGAAAATAAAAATATTGAAAGTTGTAACTGTTAAAGTATTAGAATATTAATACTAATTGTATTGATTTTGTAACTAGCCTACTGTAGAAAATATGGTTACTAGTTTGTTAAGTAGATGTTTCTCGAATAGATCCTTTGGTCTATATATTGTACAGTAAACAATGTAAAGGTATTCATTAAATATTATAATATTTTTCCTTCTCACCTTATCTCAACTTGGTATCAAGAGCCTACAGCTTTATGGCCTCCACTACTTCTTTTTCTTCGTCTCAGCCACCACTGCCGATATCTAATCCTCTTTCAAATCTCATCAATCCGGCCAACCAGCTAGCTACTGTACGCTTGGACGATGGAAATTATCTTATGTGGAAGCAACAACTTGAAGCTGGAATCCGTGGACTTGGGCTTGAAGATTTCATCTACGGCAGATCGATCTGCCCATCTGAGCTCTTGCCATCAAAAAATGGCCGCCCGGGATCTCTCAATCTTGAATATGTTCTCTTTCAGCGACAAGACTCGTTGTTTTTCTCTTATCTTCTGGCCACCATGACTGAAAATATTCAAGCTCAAATGGTTGGATGCAATACGGCCTATGATGTTTGGAAGGCAGCCTCTGTTCTATTTGGGTCAAGATCCCAAGCCAAAATCCTGCAATTTAAGCTTCAGCTTCAAACCCTTAAAAAGGATGGTCTTACGATGATAGATTATTTGGCAAAAATGAAGACAGCAGCGGATACTCTTGCTTTGGCTGGTCATCGTATCTCTAATGAAGATCAAATTCTTCATATTCTTGCTGGTTTAGGACTTGAGTATGATTCTGTTGTGGTTAATATTACTAATCGCACTGAACCTCTCTCTGTGGATGAAGTTCGTGTTGTTCTTCAAACCCAAGAAGCTCGTCTCGACCAATTTCATATTACATCAGTGTTTCTGCTCCCATGGAAAATCTTGTCTTTCATCACAAAATATCTGGAGGACGTGGATCTGGGACCTAATTCTCCCACTCCAACTTTCCTAATGGTTCACCAAATCAGGGAACTCGTGGTCGAGGACGAGGTAATAGAGGAGGTCACTTTTGGAACAATGAAAATCGTCCTCAATGCCAACTTTGTGGCAAATTTGGGCATACCGTTCAAAAGTATTATTATTGTTTTGATTCAAATTTCACAAGGTTTAATCCAAATCCAAATTCTGGAAGCCAACTCTCTACTAATCCTTCCCCACAAAGACATGCTCTGATGGCTGCTATTGCCTCTGCTTCGGAGAACTTTCCAGACCCCAACTGGTACCCCGATTCTGGAGCCCCAAATCATGTCACAGATGAGCTAAGTAATCTCAGTGTTGGATCCGACTATACTGGTAATCAACAACTCTTCATGGGTAATGGTATGGGTCTTCCTATCTCTCATACAGGATCTTTTAACTTTTGCTCACCAATTACCAGTAAAGTTTTTACTTTTCGGAATATGCTTCATGCTCCCCATATCACAAAAAATCTGATTAGTGTCAACCAATTTACTAAAGATAATGGAGTTTCCATTGAATTTAATCCATCTTCTTGTTTTGTGAAGGACCTCACAACAAAAACCAAGCTTCTCCAAAGAGTCTACATAATGGGCTTTATCGGTTCGAGATACCTGCAGATCTCTGTGCTTCATCCTATCCTACTCCACCACCTTCATCTCCTCTTGTTTTTGCAGCTGAATCCCAAGAACAAAGTGTTTGCCACCGTCTTCAAAAGTCGAATTTTGTTTTTGATCTCTGGCATAGAAAGTTAGGACATCCCTCATTATCTATACTTAAGAAAGTTTTGTTAGCCAAAAATGAATTAATTGATATTAATGAGAATTTCCATTTATGTTCTGCGTGTCAACTTGGAAAAAGTCATAGACTACCTTTTTCTCATTCCGAAACAAAATACACAGAACCTTTGCATCTAATTCACTCTGACTTATGGTGTAGTGCTCATGTGTTATCTCACAATGGAAATCGATATTATGTTAGCTTTATCGATGCTGCTACTCGTTATAGTTGGATATACTTTCTCAAAACAAAAGCAGATGTCTATCAAGCTTTTCTCCATTTCAAAAACAAAGTCAAACTCTTGCTCAATCACAAAATTAAAATTGTTCAATCTGACTGGGGTGGAGAGTATAGAGCACTCACTAAATTCTTCCTTGATCATGGTGTGTCTCATCGAGTCTCTTGTCCTCACACCTCGTCTCAAAATGGTGTTGCTGAGCGAAAACATCGGCATATAATTGAAACAGCTCTTACTCTTTTGGCTCAAGCATCGTTACCTTACAAATTCTGGGATGAAGCATTTGAAACTGCGGTGTATTTGATCAACCGGCTTCCTAAGCCTGTGCTTGATGGACAGACACCTTTGGAAAAGCTGTTTCATACCTCACCAAACTATGATTTTCTTAAGGTATTTGGTTGTCAATGCTTTCCTTATATTAGACCTTTTAATTCTCATAAACTTGAATTTCACTCTTCTCCGTGTGATCCCGATGATAGAAAATCAGTTTCAGGCTTTTGCATTTATTTAGGCAAGTGTTTGATTGCTTGGAGCTCCAAAAAACTCACGATCGAGTACTAAAGCAGAATATCGCAGCCTAGCCAGTGCTGCTGCAAAAATCACGTGGATTCAATCACTTTTACATGAGCTTCAGATTATTTTTCCAAAAGCTCCTGTTATTTGGTGTGATAACCTAAGTACGGTCTCTATGAGTGCAAATCCGGTTCTACACTCTCGTACCAAACACATGGAGCTCGACTTATACTTTGTTCGGGAGAAAGTGCTTGCTGGAACTTTACATGTTCAACATGTTCCAGCTCTTGATCAAATCGCGGATATACTTACCAAACCACTCTCATTTGCCTCTTTTGACAGATTGCGTTCCAAGCTAAGTGTGATGTCATCCACCAAGCTTAGCTTGCGGGGGAATGTTAAAGTATTAGAATATTAATACTAATTGTATTGATTTTGTAAATAGCCTACTGTAGAAAATATGGTTACTAGTTTGTTAAGTAGATGTTTCTCGAATAGATCCTTTGGTCTATATATTGTACAATAAACAATTTAAAGGTATTCATTCAATATTATAATATTTTTTCTTCTCACCTTATCTCAACTGTAACAAGTACATGAAAGACCAAAATCCATGTCTACGAATCTCCGTTACTTTATGGGGAAGTAAGAGATGAACCCTTAATTGATCAATATCCTAAGCACCATTATGAAAGAGAATTCAAATGGTGTCCAGTCATTAACTTAAATTCATTTTGGTACATAGGGAATCCACTTAGCTGACCCTGAACTTATTATGGGAATGTTTCTCCTACACATGCCTTATACAACAATATAACGACGGAAATTTCGAACCTACTCATGGGGTATTACTCCATGGGTGGTGTGGAGTGTTGTGATTGGCCTAAATTATGTGGGACCCATATAACATGTGCTTCCACACCACCCATGGGGTATTACCCCATGGGTAGGGTCAAAGGAACCATATAACGACCATTTCTGTATAAAAGAATTGTCTATTTGTTTTTTGCTGAATATGGTATATTTTTATGTGATTGCACAGCACACTAAATATAAAATCTAATGTTGAATATTTAAAGGAAGAGATTAGATAACTCTTGGGTCAGTAGTGATCTAATAAGAACTTATCTCTTAGATTTCAAATCAGGGGCGGTCCTAAGAAAAACGAGGCCTTGCCCAAAGTTTAAACTATGGGCCCTTTGGTATTAACTTGAAAATATATATATATAGTTTCTTTCAAGTGCCCACCTACCATGCCCACCAATGATGTGGCATTATTCTATTGGACTTACAATTTATCACATCTTTATCACATCCAATAGAATAGTGTCACATCGTTGGTGGGCATGGTAGGTGGGTACTTGAAAAAAAATGTATATATATATTATATATATAGAGAGAGAGTTTTGATATGCTGCCCACCTCCCGTGCCCACCTTCATGCCCACCTATAAGGTGGCACTTATCCATTGAATGAACCATTTTTATATGATTCATCTCATCCATGGGATGATTGCCACCTCATAGGTGGGCATGGAGATGGGCACGAGAGATGGGCAGCATAGCAAAACTCTATATATATATATATATATAATTTTGCTATCCTGCCCACTCACCGTGCCCACCTAATATGCCCACCATGAGGTGTCACTCAACTATTGGATGTGATGGATTGTGCGTCCAATAGTTGAGTGCCACCTCATGATGGGCCCATTAGATGGGCATGGTGGGTGGGCAGAATAGCAAAACTTTTATATATATATATATATACAAATTCGAATAACATAATTAAAATAAACCAAAATACATAAATCAATAAAATACACAAATAAAAGAAGGTTTAAATAATTCTTCAAAATATTTTAATCAACAAAAAATATTATTTAAAATTGGTTCTTCTTATGTTTTTTGAAACAAAATCATCAGTTATGTCGTCATTAGATATATCTTTGAATATGTTTTTTTATGCAGAGGATCGTCAAATCATTCGATTTTTTCTGACTCATTGTGATTCTCAAATAAAATTTCAATAATTTTAACTTGAAAAAACTTTTTTCAACTGATAATACAGTCACGGGAATAGTCAATAAAATTTAATACGCAACCACGATCATAAAAAAAATATTCATTTTCAGACCTGCAATCCTCGAATTTTCAGAATCTATGTGAAATTACAAAAAATATTAACATCTTACCTTAAACCAAAATAATATGAACAAAAACATTAAATCAAAATAAGATTAAACAATATAATATATCTAAATTCGAAAATAAAATAAATTTGAACAAAAATCTTCTAATTCATGTCTTGGATCGTTTTGTTGAATGCGTTTCTGTATTTTCGTAAATTTTTTATTTTTCTATTTTCTGAATTCTTAAATAGCCAATTCACGTAATCGCACGCAACCACAAACTGAATCGCACGCAACCACAAACTAACAAAAGGGCAAAGTATTATCACAACTTTCAAAATTAAAAATTCAAACCTTTCTTTTATGTAGATGAATTTTGTGTGAGAACATAATATATAAATTTATATATAAATAAATATATATAATAATTTTTTTTAAAAAAAATTTTAAATCCCACACAAGGGTGGGGCCCTGGGCGCGTGCCCTGCCTGCCCATGGCCAGGGCCGCCCCTGTTTCAAACTAAAAGTAAATTAGATTAGATAGTATTTTTATTTCGCAGAACTTCTATATATTCTGATGTATTCCTTCATTATAATTAATTAATGGAATAAACGACATCTAACCATGTAGAAATTCCTTAAAGTCGAGGTGAATACAAATTCATGACAAGGTGTCAAAATTTCAGCCAACCTTCCTAATTAGTTGAATAGTGGCTCATCACCTCCTATAGAATGATCCCTTGGGGCGGGCAGCAGGGGAGGAGAGACAAGTTTTGGTGGCTGTAAGCACCGATCAGATGAAAACTATTCTAATTCCATGTGTATTTTTTAAATATATATATCCCGATTCAGTAGCTGAAGTAAACACTTGAGGTACGGGCATCGTAGTCGAATATCCCCATTTGAATTAAAAACAAGACCAGGTCAATATCCCCATTTTTCCGTGATATCTCGATCTAATATACCCAAATTTCGCAACAAAAATCTAGTAAAAAACCTGGCTTTATCTTATTTTAATTTGAGAGCTACGCATAAATTCATTTTTCCAATAATTGACTCAATATATCATAAATCCAAGTTCAACCCACAACGATGAATCTCAATCATCCAAATCCAACACATTCATCCTAGTAAGAAAATTAGGGGAAACCCACGTTCTTAATTCTGTAACCTAGATTGTAATTCTAGCACAAGCAAAACCAACAAAAAAAACCCAAGAAAAGAATAACAATCGATGGACCAAATTTCATCAATCAGCAGCCGATTCACAGCTCAGACATCCAATACAAATTCTCACCAAGAATCTCAAGCAACCGGAGAAAGAAACGGCATCGTTTCATGGACGTCGGGCACTAAGATTACTGCGGCGATTATGCTTCGGTGGAATCACAGCTGCATGCAATTGCTTTTATATTGACACACACAGGGATATCGTGGCGTGGAGGAAGTAATTTCGGAGTGGCACGTGGGAACTCAACCATTTACATTTCAGCACATATCATACCAACGTGGAACAACCTTTGGAGATGTAAAACAATAATTTTGTATTGCTATTAAATTTAATGCACATTATTTGCGCAAATGTTTTTTTTAAAATAAATATTATAATTTTATCTTATTTAATAAATAGCACGATACGTCGCACGTGAAGATAATTTATTTATATAATAAATTTATTTTGATACATTTTTATTTATTGTATTAAAAACAAAAAATTGTATATAAATACTGGCTTGTAAATATCAAAATAATATTTTTATTTATATATTGTTTATAATTATGAAATTTTTGTATTAAGATAATAATATATATTCATTATGAATATGTGAATAATAACAAAAAATACGAAAAATAAGAACAAAAGGACAGTAATAAATTTGTATACTTAGGCTTCCAATTCTTTATTTATACTATTGTATTGATGCACGCGTTGTGTGCTTGTATAATATTTTTGTAATTAATTTGATTTATATTCAAATAAGATTAATATCATAGTTGTAAAAATTATCGAGGGGTTAATTCAACTACAATTTGAAATATCGAAATTAAAAAAATAAAAAAAAATAAAAATGTAATATCTATATCACATAAAGATAATTTGGGTAAAAAAAAATGGCGTCTAAGTCACATATTCTTTATATATATGGGAAGATTCCTGCAATCATATATTTTCTTTTATTGTTTTCATCATTTAGAAGAGTACATATAAAAAGGATTAATATAGTGAGCCAATTACGAGAGGTTATTTGCAAAACCAAAAGAGACCAAAAGTATCAATGGAGAATCAAAAGAACAAGAACCAAAACAGTTAGTCCAGGAAGCTCAACAAAACCATATTTCCTTCTCTCTTCTGCTATTAAATTTATTGCACATTATTTGCACAAATGTTTTTTTAATAAATAATATAGTTTTATAATAATTTGAGAGGATAATTTTTTAAAAAACCTTGTTGCTACGTATATATTTTTTAAAAATATATAATCTTAGAGTGCTATATTCTAAAAACAAAACAAACGAGGATACTTTCATCTAATTTTATTCTTAGATTCTATTCAAACTATCGCTCTTGTACGCGACATATGCATGTATATAAATTTTTTTATTGTAATTACTTTTCATGTTATTTTCAAATTAGCATAATGAATTTAATTTTTAAAACTTTAGATTAAGTTAAATGCATATTTAATAACTTATAAAATTTTAAAAATAGATAAGACATTATAATTATAAATAAAAGTTATGATGTGTAATCTTTAACCTTATTAATATTATATATAAAAAAAAAGGGTTGACCCCGAAGGGGACCCTATTCTACATGAGTTAGAGGCTCATTGGCTCATACGGAGGGTAATTCGAGGGATGTGCACGAGCGGTAGGGACCTGAAGGAGGGAGCACATGGCCCAATCCCCAGAGCATACCCCCCACAATATTTCTGCAAAAAATATGCTCCACACGAGGATCGAACCCGCAACGCTGGGGTCTAATGACACCACCTTCCCTAAATTTGGGAGAGGTCAAAGGTTCTAAACCGACAATCCCACCCCTTTGTCAAAAAAAATGATAATAATTGAAATTTTTATTTATGTTTCACCAAATTAATTAATCTAATTACTCTAGATCTCTCTGTTTTAATTATATAATACAAAATTAAATGAGAGACATTCATTTACATAGGGGTGGTTCAATACGATATACCGCGGTATTCAACAAATACGTTGATAACCGCTGGTATGACATAAATCCATACCGTTCTTACCGAAAAATTTCGTTATACCGAAATTCGGTACGGTGTCAAGTCTTTTAAGGAAATTTTTAAAAATGTATATTCAACCGCGCCCCCCCCCCCCCCCCCCCCTCTCTCCCCCTTCTACACACATTCGATCCCAACAAGGTAGGTGTCATAAAATACTGACTCCGATCTTGAACTATCACCGTCTTGGGTAACCGTACACGCTTGTAATATCCCAGACATCACCAAACATGCTTTCTCATAAATAAAATGTGGAATTAATTTTTTATTTTTTTTTTGCGAAAAATACATTCAGGTAATTGCAAAGTCAAGTTTCATACACACAGAATAAATAAATATCATGCATTCAAAATTTTAACATCTCAATGTAACATCCCAAAACTCGAGAACGCACTAAACATTCATTCTTAAAAGTTTGGGAAATTTTTTTGCGGAAATAAAAATCTTTAATTAAAATAATAATTGTTCACCACAAACTTAATGAAAGTTCTCAAAACCATAAAATGTAAAACTTGTTTTCCTCCAACTGTGCACAACAAAACTACTAAAAAATGTAGCGCTCATGCATCTTCCGTCGGCCCGAACGTTTGCTCCTCTTCAAGCCCGACTCCATACTCATCAATAAAGTCATCGATAGCATCATTACCTGCATCATTCAAGTATAATGAGTTTAAAAACTCAACAAGCAAATGCATACAGAAATCAAGTATAAACTTGAAACTTAAATCATGGCATAACATAAACATATAGTAAAATTACTTGACATCTATGGCGATGAAATACATGCATTTGTGACAACTATCGTTATGAGCACATCATTTGGAAAGGCTTCTCTGGAGCTCATCTCGGAGAACCAGTCCTAACATTTCATCTCTTGAGCACAACTTTTGGAAAGGCTCTATCTCGGAGTACCAGTCTCATATTTCTGTCCCGTGAGCACATTGTTTGGAAAGGCCCCTCCGGGGCTCATCTCGGAGTACCAGTCCCATATTGCCACCAAAAATTCATATACAACATCAAAATATTTTAATGCATCATCATCATAACTTCGTCATCTCATGATCATAAACTTTCGTGATAACATCATGCATATCATACTTTATAAATTTTCATGACTTTCAATGTAAACATATGTTTCATGAGGAAAGGTAAGTAGGTAACATACATATGCATTACATAACTGCATCGATCTACGTGAGTCGTTCTTTTCGTTCTTGACATTTAAAAATAAAATTTTTTGCATTAAAACTCTTAAGAATGTTTAAAATACCTTGAAACATCATAAACATGAATTTTGGGACCTCAAATTTGAAAAAAAAAAAGTTTTTTTTTTTTTTTAATAAAGGGCTGCCCAACCCACGCCATGCCCCCTCGCGTGGGTGGTCCAGCAAAATGGCTGGACTACCCACGCTAGGGGCACGACCGCTTGCCCTCCCGCGTGGGTGGTCCAGCGACCACCTGCGCGAGGGTTTTTCGGCGCACTCTGATTCTCTTTTCAAGCCTATTCACACACTCATTGAAACTTGTGATCAAACACCTTAAAATTTCAAAATATTCACATCACACAACCCATCTTTCAACCCATGCTAGGGGCACGACCGCTTGCCCTCCCGCGTGGGTGGTCCAGCGACCACCTGCGCGAGGGTTTTTCGGCGCACTCTGATTCTCTTTTCAAGCCTATTCACACACTCATTGAAACTTGTGATCAAACACCTTAAAATTTCAAAATATTCACATCACACAACCCATCTTTCAAAGGTTTCATTCAAAAACTTTTCACACATCGACACACACTAAAATTTCTGAAAGTTCACATCTAAATCTGTAAATTTCTACAAATTTTGCCAAGGACATCGAGAACGAATCACACTTGACAACAATGCATCATGCTCTTAAAATCATCATAAATCATATATCAAAATAACATATAAAATTAGGGTTCATAGAAAAAATATCTATACTCTTGAATTGTGGTTTCAAAACATTGAAAAACTTGTCTGATTGCTAACGTTTGGAATTAACTTACAACTTTGGGATCGATCTGACCTCGAACGGAGAAGAACTCGATTCTAGACTTGGATGTAGTTTGAACGTGAGAATGAGAGAAAGGGGAAGGAGGCGGCGTCCAAA
Organism: Henckelia pumila; assembly: GCF_033568475.1. Classification (NCBI taxonomy): domain Eukaryota; kingdom Viridiplantae; phylum Streptophyta; class Magnoliopsida; order Lamiales; family Gesneriaceae; genus Henckelia; species Henckelia pumila. The sequence continues at coordinate 66,081,808 of NC_133120.1, forward strand.
GTGAGGAAAAAAGAAATTGATAGATTTCTTTGAATGCTTAATCAGTTTGTGACTAATGGGCTTAGTTCGACCCATTAGTTGCAAACTTTAAAAATTCTTTCACCTAACTAATAAAATACACTGCATCAACTTTAATTTTTTAATAAAAAATAAAACATTTTCTTAACTTGTTCCAAGGCCAAACTCGTTCCTTCAGTCCAGAATAATTTTCAAACCCGAAAACAATAAAATAGCTTGCAAACTCTTTAAATTTCAGGCATAACATGACATCATACAATTAAACATAATAATTAAATATTATGAACAACATGCATAAAATCATATAAATCACTTAAAATCATCGTGATCAGCTAGTGGACTTTTGAACCGTAAACTCAAACTCCATAACCCTCTAACATATAAAACTCCAAAACTGTAAATGTATGAAACCCAACTACGATTTAAAGCATGAAACAAAAGAATTTATTTCAAACTTAACTAAATGCAAAAACTTCGTAAACAATATTGTAGGAGGTTCTCCGACAACGCGTCATGTAACTCCTCACTTCCTCAACTACTCTTGCCTCTTGTCCAACATCAAAGTCATTAACATTTTCTTCCTCACCTGCATCATCCAAGCACAGTATGTCTAAGACTCTACGAGCAAACTCGAATAATAACGAATATATAATAAAATTTTGTAACATGCATAGGACGTGATCATAACAGAAGAGTAAACTTTCTTTTCTTTCGGTGATGAGATACATGAAAATTTGTCAACAATTAGAACACATTCATTGGGTTCCATGATCATGTAAATAGTTGCGCAACCCAGATATATCATTTGATACAACTCATACTAGCCGAAGCCAATATGACGAAGATCTTAAAATTCCAAGAAAAATTTGGAATTACCTCCTTACGGTTGCGAGCCTTGGGTGATTTTACGTAACAGACACAGAAAAATTGACAACCACAGTAACGAGAGGTATAGTGAATCCACATGCAGTAATAACCACATATCAAATATATTTATATCGAATAAGGATAATGCTACGTGTACATAGAGTTGTACATAGAGAGTTACACGTCCTATAAATTAGAAAAGTATATCAAATTTTTTTTAAAATATATTTATTTTCAATAGTTTGTCTTGCTCAAAAAAACTTTTAACGAAAATATTATTATTTTTATTTTATTATTTATTGTGCAGTTTTAGGGGGTGTCAAAATTGAACCCGACCCGAGCTGACCAGAAAATTATCGGATTACGGTTTTGAGGTTTTGGGATTCGGGTTGACCTGAAATATTTGATTTTTTTTATTTTTAACAAAATAATTAAATACACATAATAATAATAATCAATATATTTTAATTTAAATACATAATAATAAAATCTCACTTATATAGTTTTATATAATTTAAATTGAAAATTTAATTGTACGAAATTTAAAATATACTTACTACACAAAATAAAATTTATTTTTAAAAATCAATGTTTTAAAAATAATGATTACATGTGAAAAATCTATGATAAAATATACAATAAATTTTTTTCAAACATATAATATATAAAAATATAGTAAATATTTCTTAATTAATCTATAAGTAAGTACAAAAACTTTTTAAAAATTTTTCAAACCAAACCCGAATAAATCAATAGCGACCGACCCGAACTCGACTAACTCGATCAACCCAAACCTACATGATTTGAGTTTTGATTTTGTTTTTTTTAACAAAATATTAACTATTACACATAATAATAATAATAAATATATTTTAATTTAAATACATAATAATAAAATCTCGTTTATATATGATTTAAATTTGAAAGTTAAATTTTAAAAATTATAAAATATATTTACTAAAAAAATAAATAATTATTATTTTTGTTGAACTCAGTAAAAAGTTATATATATTTTCATAATTACTTTTTAAAATTTTATAAAATAATTATTTTTGTTGAACTCGGTAAATTAATTCTAAAAGTAAGTAATAGAATAAAAATAATAATATTTTAGAAAAATGTTTTTAGAGTAAGACAAAAAATTATAGGTTGAAGAGAAAAAAAAAATTTAAGATATTTTCCTAATTTAATTAACGTTTAACCCTCTATGTACAATTCTATGTACACATAGCATTGTCCATCGAATAAATATAATACCATATGAAGCTTCTTCTATTTAAAGTCACAAACCAAAACAACATTCCTTTGCATCGTAACTAGAATACCATACACAATAGAATATTATAATCCCCTTGATGCAACCAAAGTAAAGAACACGACAAAGCTATTTAGCACCAAATTGAAAGCTATATTCATATCCCATTGTGCCCACCCTCGAAGAAGCAATCAACATGCCAAAACCGATTCTATGATCAAGACAATATCTATCCAACCAAAATACCAAATAACTGATATGAGCACAGGTCAAATATATATATGGATCGAACAAACTTCAACTCAATTACAGGAAAAAAGAAGAAGAGAAATTCAGGAATTCGCTCAATGTTTTGGCATAGCCTTACAAAAGAAAACTCGAAGAAGAAGAAACTAACTCAAGCAAAGAGAAAATGGATAAAAATGAGCAACAATAATCTGTCCTCATGCTTCAGATTCCTGCAAATATATCCCCAAACCGTTAGCACTATGGCACAAAAAATCTTGTAGATGCTTGGGTGGAACCCTCATCGGTAGCGGTTACTGATACACGTGGCAGTCATTTGGGTAGGCACGTGTTCTGCTTCATCCCACAAATTCATATCAGTAACTTATAATGGAACAAACTAATACTCATAGCAACAGTGATTCATTTTTCAGGCATCGCAAAAAGAACCCCATTTCTCCAAATTATAAACTGTGTTTCCATAATTCTCCAAATTATAAACTGTGTTTCCATAACTCCTCAGAGAGAGAGCGCGCGCGCGCACACACACATATATATATATATATAATAAACTCTTTAGATCACTGAACAGTGCAGAAAAACAGCGCGGCTATCATTTACTTCCTAGCCTCTCTCCATCAACTTTTTGGCTAAATGATGCAAGAGAAGATGAGGAAAGTAACCAACAGCAACGACAATAATGAATCTAAATCAACTTAATTGATGTCCCATAAATGACTTCCTAGTTTTACCCACTGGAAATCATATACCATAGTGGAAGGCATATTTAGTTAATTGTTTTTTCGCCAATTTCCTTGAAAAACCATTTTTCCTTGAAAGGCCATTTTTGATGCTATGTGAATATTGGTAACTACAGTCCTCTATTATATCACAATCATTCATCAATCCTATATAACGTGGTACATACCCACAGAAAAGCTATTTCATCACATGTCACTTGAACTTATGTTTGACAGGCAGCATGCCTACTACCATGGAATTCCAAATGCAAAGGAAGTTTGACAATGAAACAGGGAAAAAATCCATCCATAAAAATTAAACTCGTGGCACTGAAGTAGAAACTGAAAATAAGGATATTGAAAATATAAATTTACCTCTTGCAGTTTAATTTTATGTTGACTTCCTTCAATTGAAAGAAATGTGAGAAAGGTTGAAACATTTTAGTAATGCCCTAATCTAACAAAAAAATAACAGTAAAATAGTAGTCTCTTTGATTCCATCAATAACATTATAATGGAAAAAAAAAAAAAAAACAGCTCCAGAACAACCTTAATTGATTGACAGTTTGCATGTACTTCTCAACAGTAATTCCATCGCCTTTAATCCTTCTCAGCCTTTGTAGGTTCCAGGAACATCTGAACCTCGTTATCCTTCTGTTTTTGGATTTTGGATTTCAACTTTCAGTTGGTGTTGGAAAGAGGGTTTAATAGGGAAAGAGGAGTGAGAGACAGAAGATGGGGGCAAAGATATGGAAAGGAGAGAAGTTGATTACAGGTTTGATCATTTTTATTTTTGCCCTTCCTTTGATTGAGATTACAAAAGAAGAATAATGGTATTTTGGTGACTTCTTTCGGTAGGGTTACATTTGCAACTTTTGTAATGGTCATACTAAATAGAACAAGACAGTATAGGCAAAAATCAATAAAACTCAATGCCGATTAAAGGATCAACTTCCATATGGTAGATAATAATAAGTGAAGCTGCATCTCTAGCTTCGTGTTCAACTCAAGGAAAGAAAATCATCCATATTTAATTCTTCAACTGCAACAATGGTGAAAAAGCCAGAATTCCAGCCAGCAAGTACTACGTTGCAGCAACTTCATTTGCTTGCACTCCGTGTGTCTCTCAAACCGAGGAAGTTTACTTTCCATAGAGCAAGTCCTTATAGCCATCTTCCACCTTAGCCATTTAATGTTTCATTGCCTATGCATTTCCCTACACCTATTTAAAGCAAAAAAACTAAGCTACCTAAAACATTGTAACCACAACCATCATCACATTTCGTCTTAATTTCTTGATTTCTCCATTGCTTTGACTCTAGAGTTAGATCCAATCTATCATCCTTTTACAATCCCACGAAAGTATAAATTATACATGGGAGAGTGAGAATTCAAATAATTGCACCTCTTGTACAAATTGCACTTCACGTATTCACAGGGATTTCAATTATACTTTTCTTTGAACGGGGCTACATGGCTATTGTTATCATTTGTCAATGTCTGGAAAATAAAATATACGCAGAACAACAGCTAGATGCCATAAAATAAGACCAGGAGGTGAAAAAAAGTACTATCCTATGGTGCTGGCTCAAATCCCAGTGTATCACGAAAAGGAGGTAAAACACTAGAATTTCTAGTTTGCTTGCTGGTGTCTTTACCTGCTTTCTTCTGGTCATATGAAATGCAACAATCGTGTTGAAGGCTTTCACAAAAATAATGATTCATTATTCATTTCGATGATACCTGTTATTAATTAATAATCTAATGAATAACCACATAAATTTCAATGAATCACAAGCAATCATCTTTCCGAATTTCATAATATTGAAGTATTGCATGCATGCATATACATAACTACATGCACATATGATCAAAAGAAAATTTAAGTTTCTTGAATAAGAAATAAAGATTTTAAGTTTCTTGAATGAGAAGTGAAGAGCGCAAACAATAACTTTCTAGTTCAGAGCTTCCATGGTACTATCTCGGTTATTCTAAAGCTCTACTATTGTATAACCAGGAGCATGCACTCTTGCATAGTTGCACGGTGAATGAAACAAATCGGTCGCTTGTTCTCACTCTCTCTCTCTCTTTCTCCAAGTTATTTGAGTGATAAAAAAATGTTTAAGAGTTCAATTAATGGTAGGCATAATCTACTTGTTTGCACTTCTAGTTGCATTGTACTGGATTGTGGAGCATAAATGTTTGTTATCCACTTCTTTAAGGGTACGTCTCCAATCTTGTAAAGGTAGAATACTTCAATATACAGAAATTATTAATCTCGTACAAGAAATATAGTAAGTTAATGTATAACAGTACTTTGTTGCCATAATAATTCACCAAAGCCCCAAAAGAAGTTTAAAATTTGATCATAATATGTATACAAGACATAAAGCAGTTACCATAATAATTCACCAAAGCCCCAAAAGTATTATAAAATTTGATCATAATATGTATACAGTATACAAGACATGAAGCATTTTACATGTAACATAACAAATTCAGTTTATAATTTCCATATAAAAGAAGGATTTGATTAGAATCCTATTGTATACAAAACCGAAACATCCCATGCGCATCTGTGAATCTAAGATACAGTAAATTATTACCAAAAGTGAAAAAATAAATAAATAAAACTACCAACATGAATTCAAAACATAATAAAAGTGAAGAAACAACATAACAGGATTTAAAGCTTCATAAAAATTACCAAACACAAATGAGGAAAAGCTTACACCAGTAGTCCATAGGGGTGGACTCATGCACAGGATCCACTCTGAAAATGATCTGATTTTAAAGCTTTCGAATTTGTACTTTGCGGCACATAATCAAATCTGGAAAATGCTTAGCAACGAGAGAAATAATGAAAAAAAAAGGTTAAATTTTTACTTGGTTTTATAAGATATCTAGTCTTTCATGGCCATAAAATCCGGCCCGTTGCAGATTCTTGATGATTCTACCAATGAATTCTTACCGGTATATGGCTCAGCCCCATATACAATCTGCATAAGATTTCTGTTACAATCTTTGATTCATGATTCAAATGACACCAGCGAGATTGGTGTTCTTAAGTCTTACAAAGAAAAATGCATAAACGAAGTGCCACTTCAATCTAGAAGAAGTGCCACATCATATATGCATTTTTCTTTGTAAAGAGAAAGAAGAGCATTGCACTGGCACATGGGTTACGGTTCTCTTTCACTGCATCGTAATACCAGCAAAAATCTTAACGCTTGAAGTCCATCCACCAAAGCAGCCAGCAAATCTGCCAGATTCTGAAGGCGGATGACTGAATTAAGAAAGCTAACCATCCCATAAAGAAAATACAGACATTGATAGATGTAAAAAAGCACATGAAAGACCAAAATCTCCATTTACTTTCTGGGGAAGTAAGAGATGAACCCTTGATTGATCAAAATCCTAAACACCCCGTCCGAAAGACAATTCAAATCGTATCTAGCCATTACCATAAAGTTAACCCTTTTCGAAGCTTAAAGGAGAACAAACAAGAAAAATGGGCATTCGAATTAAATGAATACGAACGGATGAACTAATTCATTGTGTAATTTATTTTTAAATATATATATATATATTATATATACACACACAAATGATTCACACGCTCATTTGTTACCAAGGGAGAATATCTCGATCATTTGTTACACATAATAAACGGGGCATCGTAGTCTCGATCTAATATACCCAAATTTCGCAACAAAAATCTAGTAAAAAACCTGGCTTTATCTTATTTGAATTTGAGAGCTACGCATAAATTCAATTTTCCAATAATTGACTCAATATATCATAAATCCAAGTTTAATCCACAACGATGAATCTCAATCATCCAAATTCCAACACACACATTCAGCTTAGTAAGAAAATTAGCAAAAACCCCCACTTTCCTGATTCTGTAACCTAGATTATAATTCTAGCACAAGCAAAAACACAACCCAAGAAAAGAATAACAATCGATTAACCAAATTTCATCAATCAGACATCCAACACAAACTCCGGCCGAGCATGCAGACTCTCACTAAGATTACTGCGGCGATGACGCTTCGGTGGAATCACAGATGCATGCAATTGCTTTTATATTGACACACACAGGGATATCGTGGCGTGGAGGAAGTAATTTTGGAGTGGCACGTGGCAACTAAACCATTTACATTTCAGCACATATCATACCAAACGTTACGTAGAACAACCTTTTGGAGATATAAAACAATAATTTTGTGTTGCTATTAAATTTAATGCACATTATTTGCACAAATGTTTTTTTTATATAAATATTATAATTTTATCCTAACTAATAAATAGCACATACCTCGCACGTGGAGATAATTTATTTATACTAGTCACCCGAGCACATCCGTTGTATATGTGTAAAATTTATATTTTTTAGTTAAAAATATATACAATTTAAAATTTTTAACATGTTTAAAAATATGTGAGTTTGTGGATTCGTGGCATTGAACGTGTGTTTTGATATTAAAAAATAGTCATGTTCGTTTTTAAGAAGTGTAAAATAAAATATTAATATTTAAATATCAAATTTGTTAATTAATATCAAGGGTATTTATGTCCACACATATTTATGACCAAAAGTAGTTATTTTAAGGGGTGAAGCCACTATAAGATAGTAAGATAGTAAGATAATAAATTTATTTTGGTACATTTTTATATATTATATTATATTTTTGAAGAAAAATCTGTATATAAATACTGATTTGTAAATATTAAGATAATATTTTTATTTATATATTGTTTATAATTATGGAATTTTTTGTATTAAGATAATACTATTTATTCATTCTGAATGTGTGAATAATAATAACAAATAAGGACAGTAAAAAAATTTGTATATTAGGCTTCCGATTCTTATTTTATATGAAACACATTTCTTTCAAATTTAACATAAAAAAGGCAAAACATCAAAAAATAATAATTATTAAATTCAAAAATAAAAATCATGACTTGAACAATGCTATTAGTTGTCTTTGTTTGGGCCAATTTGGATTAATCACCTATAAACCGTCCATTTATTTGAATTATATATTATATACAATACAATATTTCTTTTCTTTTTACTAACATGGGAGAATAAAATTATAATCCTGCAATCATATATTTTTATTTTGTTATTTTCATCACTTAGAAGAATACCTGTAATTATAAAGGTTATAATGAATCAACTAGAGGCTATTTACAAAATCAAAAGAAACCAAAAGTGTGACGTCTCGTGTTTTTGGCAGATATTTTCAAGAATTATGATGCGAAAAATGTGGGGACTTTTTCAAATACAACAGTGTACAGTGCAGGGCATGCATCGCGTTTGCAAATTCAATAAATCATGCATGAAATTAAATCTATTTAAATAACACTTAAAAATCTCGTGACTCAAACGTGCATAAAAAATTTGAAACAAAATATGCAATCTTACAATTAACGGCTGCTTCTTATACGAGCACTCCAAAACTTCTAATTACATACCAAAACCTGAATCGAAAATTAAGATCTTACGAAAGCAGACGAAACAAGATTTTCAATAAAATAAGCTTAGTGCAAAAAATACATTTTATTCTTTGTAGAAAGTAATAGATACCTCAGGAACTCGATATAGCTTTGCTACGAATGGATCGTCGAACGATCTTTCTCTTCAATGGTTGCATTTTTCAAAAACCAAGAGAGAAGAGGGGAGGACTAGGCGGCTAGGGAGAAAGACGAAAAAAAGGGAATTGTAACGCCAACTCAATTATGAGACCAAGGGCATCTCCAATGTCATTTTTCATTTTGGAGACTCTATTCTCCAAAATAAACTATTGAATTCTCTATTTCAAAAATCTTCACTAACCCATCTTCTCTATTTATAATAAAATTCTCTATTTTATTATTTTTAATTCCAAATTAATTAAAATAAGAAAAATAATAATTATATAAATAAACTAAATTAAATATGACTCGATTGTTTTAAAAAAATAATACATTTATTTTACATCAAATTTCAAGCATTCACACAACAGTAAATTACATGCATAAATCGAGATAATTATAAACTATACATATAATTAAACACTAATATTCCGAATTAGGTATTCCTCCAACAAATGATCAATAAGAGCATCTCAGAGAGCATAGTGAGCCGACCTATCATTGATTTGACAATGACGTGCAAGAAACTCTTGGAATCAGGCATGTTCATCATGTACCATTTCAACTTCTGGGATGGGTGCTTCGCGATAATTTGTGATTGGCATTTGCTCATCCCTCTCATCTTCAATAATCATATTATGCATTATAATGCACGTTTTCATGATATCATGCAAAACACGTTTGCTCCAAATGCGTGCAGGACCTATGATTATCACCCATTTTGATTGCAATAGCCCAAATGCTCTTTCCACATCTTTTCTACAACTCTCTTGTCTAGCTGCAAAATATTTCTTCTTTGGACCTTGTGGATTGTGAATTGTTTGAACTTTAGTTGCCCACTTTGGAGATATATATATATATATATATATATATATATATATCCTCAGCTAGATAATATATCATGTTATAATTTTTTCCTTGGATGATATAATTAGCAGGAGGAGCTACTTCATTGGTCAGATTAGCAAAGAGATGGGATTTTGACAACACATTAATGACGTTGTTTGAACCTGGTAAACCAAAGTATGCATGTCATATCCATAGCTCGTAATCAGCTACGACCTCTAAAATAATTGTTGGTCTTCCACTAAGACCGGTATATTGTCCTGCCCAAGCTGTACATTGGACAGTTTTTCCACCTCCAATGCATGCAATCAAGGCTTCCCAGCATCCCCAGAAATCCACGTTGTTTTCCAATATGGAGAAGTGTAACGTCCCAAAATTATCTTAATTGACTTTATTTGAGATAATCAGAGATTATAAAATTCGAGGATCGACTTGTATTTGATCAGGGACTACTTTGCAATTTTCAAAAATTTCAGGGACTAAAATGCAAAATTGGACTTTATTAGATATTTATAAGGGTTATTGACTTTTCTCCTCACTCTTCACCTCTCCCATCTCGCCTCTCCTCCATTAGAGCCGACTCCAAGCTTTCTCAAGCTTTCAGATTTCACCCCGAGCTCGATCCGTCTGATAGAATTTCATTCTGAAGACATATTCGCGATCACGGCTGCGAGATCTCTGCTATGCCGTAAGTTTTTCTTCGATCCAGTATGCTTCAATTCTTGGATGATGTTAGAATCGGATGAAATTCGGATATGTTGTTCTTGAGCTAAGATAAATCGTTTATTCTCAGTCGGAATTGAAAAAGAGCGTCGTTCGGATTTGTTATGATTTTTGGAGTGTAATTCGAAAATGGGGTTTAAGTATTTGTTGGATTTTGAGTTTTTTTGGATAAATTATGAATGTTAGGAGTTGCATTGGATTGACTTTTTGCTGTCTGTGGTTTTCGGTTAGTCGATTTATAGCCATTATGTCGTCGGTTTGAGATTTTGAATTTAGGAGTTGGAATTAAGATTTTGATAGGGATTTTGGATTTGTTTTGAATTGATTGGTTGTTATTGTACTCGTTTATCTCTCCATACAGATTTGACTGAAGATCGTGGAGTTCAGATTTGGCAGGATTCGAATCGTCGAAGTATTGTTAGAGCTTGATCCAGATTGGAAGCTACGTTGAATCAAAGAAGAGGTAAAAGACAACTTAGAATTGAATGGAACGAATGACTCGAATCCGACTTGATTCGAGTGTTCCGGAGAAATCACATACTTGCATGTTAATTGATGTGTTTGATTTTAATTGAATGAGTTATGATTTGCATTGCATTCATATTGAGCCAAATGATTATTTCATTTTGAATTAGACGTTCTGAGAACTATAGTAGGAGGCATTGGCAGGTGAATTACTGCAATGACCGACTTAACTCTATATAGTTGCTTCAGAGTCTAAAGGATTAAAATATACATTATCCACCTCGAAGGAAGAGTCGGTGTGATTGATGTGATATTTCATCCTCGGGATCACAATAGAAGAAGAGAATAACCGGAGCACATTTGATTATCCAGACTTGATAATCTCGGATTTTAAAGTCATGCATTTCATTTATAGTATTTTAATTGCATTGTTGATGTTGTATATAATTAGTTCTTATATTGAATGGTATTACATGTTCGTTGCTTTTACTGGGAATGTTATTCTCACCGGATTATCCGGCTGTTGTCTTGTCTTTGTATGTGTGCCTGGCAACAGGTGGGGCAGGACCAAGTCAGAGATCGCATGGCTAGGTGGTCGAGTGGATAAAAGTGAGGCCTTGTATTCGAACTCGTTGTATTTTCGTGAGTTGTAAACCTAGAAATTGAAGCATGTTATAATATTTTGGAATGGACGAATATTTTTAGAACTACTTTGTATGGTATTTTATTGTGCATGTTGGACGAGCTCATGTTGAATTTGATTAGATTTGGTTGTTGAATTGGAGTTGGGGAACCTGCTCTGTTATCTTATTTTTTTGGGCAGAGGGCGCGCTCGATCGCACGAGTTGAGAGGATCGAGAGCGGCCCTTCAATTTTTGAGGCAGTCTTTATGTCCAGGGGTGGCGCGCTCGATCGCACGAGTTCAGCGGATCGAGCACGGCACCTCAAATTTTCCCGGCAGTGTTTGATGCTTGGATGGCGCGCTCGATCGCGCGAGTTCATGTGATCGAGCGAGGCACCTTTAAAAGAATTTTTTTTTATTAGATTTCTTCGGGCTTTGATTATCGATGTATGTTTGTATTATTTCGAGTTTAGATAATTAGAATCGAGGCCTCACATTAAGTGGTATCAGATCGATAAGTTCTTGGACTGAATTAGAGTGAGCGGGGTAGATCGAGTCCGGATGAATTGAATTCTCGCATGTGTTTGAGTTATTTAAAATGATTTATTTAAATACCATGCGAGCATGCTTTATTAGTTGAGAGTTATTTAAATTGCATGATTTTGTGATTTAATTGATAAAGCATGAATTAATTGAGATACGAACTGTATTTTTCCTGTTTAAATCCAGATTCAGTCGTATGACTTGAGTAAGCAAAGCAGAGGTTTTGGATATCGAATGTTTGAAGACCGAGGATTATTTTCATAAAGTTGCCAAATTCAGATCTGAATCATTAGAAAAGTGGAAATCCTCTGGTAAGAATTTTTTATTCAAGGATTCTTTGATATTATTCTGTAGAGGAACCGTTTATTACGGAATTGTGCGGAGGAATTCTCAATGCTGCAGTCGATGTCCTGGATTGTAACCCGAATTGGTTGATTACCAGTGGTTATAGAGTGGATCGAAGTTGATTCGGACGAGATTCTCAGATTACCTCTGATTGTCAGATCGAGAGAGCTCTGACTGGATATCAGGACATCGCAGTTGAAAATTGAGAGGAAGTGTTCCTTAGACCGCACTCGTGTAGAGGTACGACCACGTTGATTTTGTCATGCCAATTGATAGACAGACGCTCCTGCAGCATTTAGGAATTTTAGGAGCCGAATCTTTCAGATTCTTGGAAAGTTGTTTGCAGAATTGCATGCCGAGCAGTTATATGCTATTCTATCGATGTCCTTACCTGAAATTTGAAGATTTATGAGTTTTATCGCAGAATCTTTGAGGAATTCTTATCGTTTGTGAAGCCGATTACTCTGCGGATTATGTTCTTCTGTCTGGAATTCATCTTATGAGACCAGTTCTTATTGTTGAAGAAGAGATTTATCAGCGCTTCTTTATCCCTTATTTCTTCTGTATTGATGACCTTACAAGTGCTTTACACTTCTTCTTATTGAGGTTATGGTATATTATTGTTCAGAAGAATCACTTATTAGCTTGAGCACCGAGACAGCTGAAGACACGCGAGACTCAATGTCTGAATCTGGACTTTGAGCTCGCAGCGATCTTATTGATTGGAAGATCTGGCATCATTTCTTTTATTATGAGGAGATTCCGTAATCTTCTCTGATCTCGGAAACTGTGGTACTAGTTTCTCCGTACAAACTGATTATGAGAAAGAGAAGAGGATTAGAAGTATTGAGGAACTTCTGATTTAGAGCCTGATTCTATTTGAAGAAATTGAATGCAACAGCTGATGCTCTGAGCCGAAAGATCTATTCTTATTTTATTTACTATCGATATTTCTTTGATCGATGATTGTTACACTTCTGATTAGAGTTTGAAACAGATAGGAGGCCTATCAGGAATTTTGCTTTTGAGCCGAATCAGAATGGGATAGAGATTGCTTTCGAGGGATACGTCGCGAGACTTCTGTGATCTGTTTGAGTTGAGTTGCTATCCGTGTATGATTGACGATTAATAAATTTGATATTGTATTCCCTACAGATTGGTTCTCAGACATGATCAGATGATGGATATTCTGTCTGAATTTTGTTAGATTGTTTTGACTGCCGGATTTGGACATTTCAGACACAGATCTTTGTTTTACCTTTTCTTCTGGATTAGTCTCCGAAGAGGTTTTTGTTATTCCAGTACATCTGAGTACAGTTGATATCCTCAGGACGACGGACAGCCAGAACAGACAATTTGGATTTAAAGGCTTGGTCAAGCTGTAGTACTGGGCCAGCCCAGTATCTGAATAACTTAATTGGGATAAATTTTCTGAGTCACCTTATTTGTGATCATTTTTGTTTCGAGGTTGGATGACAAATGAAGATTTTATGTCGAGAATGAAGACGACTTGGATTAGACCGTCGTAGTACGAATTTTTAGATGTAGACTTTCGTATTTTGATCAGTAAGACCGGTGTTTTCTGAAGATTTTGACTTTCAGAGAACATGTCAGACTTGAGAAAGAGAGAAGCCGTCTCTGAGATTGATTGTTCTCAATAGATTCTGGAAATGATAGGTGATCTTGCCTACAAACTGGTTTAGTTCGATCTCCTTCTGGTTGTTCACAAGGAGCTTTTCTGTCTTTTGATGCGGATTATCACCAGATCTTTGTTGCGGAATGACTAGACCAGAGTTTCTTGTGTTCTTTAAATGTTGAGACCGGATTTGTTGAGATGACGAATTGCTTGAGACGACTGATTCAGAGTTTTGACCTGAATTAGAAGCAGTTCTAAAACAAAGCGATTCAGTTGTGTAAGTGCAGTTGAACTGTTACGGTTTTGAAGAAGAGATTTGTGAAACAAAGTCTGAGTTGAGGCAGCGTTTTCAGGACTTATTCTGAGAGATGAATTCTCTTGCAGTTTTGGGTTTTATCCCTAAGCTTTTGAGATTGAGTAGTATTTGATTTCGAGGACGAAATCTATTTTTAGAGGGGGAGAATTGTAACACACCGAAATTATCTTAATTGACTTTATTTGAGATAATCAGAGATTATAAAATTCTAGGATCGACTTGTATTTGATCAGGGACTACTTTGAAATTTTTAGAAATTTTAAGGACTAAAATGCAAAATTGGACTTTATTAGATATTTATAAGGGTTATTGAGTTTTCTCCTCACTCTTCACCTCTCCCATCTCGCCTCTCCTCCATTAGAGCCGACTCCAAGCTTTCTCAAGCTTTCAGATTTCACCCCGAGCTCGATCCGTCTGATAAAATTCATTCTGAAGACATATTCGCGATCATGGCTGCGAGAGCTCTGTTATACCGTAAGTTTTTCTTCGATCCAGTATGCTTAAATTCTTGGACGTTGTTAGAATCAGATGAAATTCGGATTTGTTGTTCTTGAGCTAAGATAGATCGTTTATTCTCAGTTGGAATTGAAAAAGAGCGTCGTTCGGATTTGTTATGATTTTTGGAGTGTAATTCAAAAATGGGGTTTAAGTATTTGTTGGATTTTGAGTTGTTTTGGATAAATTATGAATGTTAGGAGTTGCATTGGATTGACTTTTTGATGTCTGTGGTTTTCGGTTAGTCGATTTATAGCCGTTATGCCGCCGGTTTGAGATTTTGGATTTAGGAGTTGGAATTAAGATTTTGATAGGGATTTCGGATTTGTTTTGAATTGATTGGTTGTTATTGTACTCGTTTATCTCTCCGTACATATTTGACTGAAGATCGTGGAGTTCAGATTTGGAAAGATTCGAATCGTCGAAGTATTGTTAGAGCTTGATCGAGATTGGAAGCTACGTTGAATCAAAAAAGAGGTAAAAAACAACTTAGAATTGCATGGAATGAATGACTCGAATCCGAATTGATTCGAATGTTCCGGAGAAATCACATACTTTCATGTTAATTGATGTGTTTGATTTTAATTGAATGAGTTATGATTTGCATTGCATTCATATTTAGCCAAATGATTATTTCATTTTGAATTAGACGTTCTGAGAACTATAGTAGGGGACATTGACAGACGAATTACTGCAATGACCAACTTAACTCTATATAGTTGCTTCAGAGTCTAAAGGATTGAAATATACATTATTCACCTCGAAGGGAGAGTCGGTGTGATTGATGTGATATTTCATCCCCAGGATCCCAATAGAGGAAGAGAATAACCGGAGCACATTTGATTATCCAGACTTGATAATCCCGGATTTTAAAGTCATGCATTTCATTTAGAGTATTTGAATTGCATTGTTGATTTTGTATATCATTAGTTGTTATATTGAATGATATTACACATTCGTTGCTTTTATTGGGAATGTTATTCTCACCGGATTATCCGGCTGTTGTCTTGTCTTTATATGTGTACTTGGAAACAGGTGGGGCAGGACCAAGTCAGAGATCGTATGACTAGGTGGTCGAGTGGATAGAAGTGTGGCCTTGGTGTTTAGGAGTCGATTTTTTATTCAAACTTGTTGTATTTTCGTGAGTTGTAAACGTAGAAATTGAAGCATGTTATAATATTTTGGAATGGATGAATATTTTTAGAACTACTTTGTATGGTATTGTATTGTGCATGTTGGACGAGCTCATGTTGAATTTGATTAGATTTGGTTGTTGAATTGGAGTTGGGGAACCTGCTTTGTTTTTTGATTTTTTTGGGCAGAGGGAGCGCTCGATCACACGAGTTGAGCGGATCGAGCACGACCCTTCAATTTTTGAGGCAGTGTTATGTCCAGGGGTGGCGCGCTCGATCGCACGAGTTCAGCGGATCGATCACGGCACCTCAAATTTTCGCGGCAGTGTTTGATGCTTGGATGGCGCGCTCGATCAACACCTTTAAGAGAATTTTTTTTATTCTATTTCTTGGGGCTTTGATTATCGATGTATGTTTGTAATATTTCGAGTTTAGATGATTAGAATCGGGGCCCCACAAAAAGTCTTTCAATGTCCTGGGCATTAGGAGAGCGAAGATACAAGTCGCCAAACACCTCAACCACGACCCGACAAAATCTCTTCACATTTTCAATCGCAGTAGACTCCCCGATTTTAATATACTCATCTGTTGCATCGGCACCCACATCGTATGCCAGGACCCGCATTGAAGATGTTGTTTTTTGGTATGGGGACAACCGAGGTCGGCCTAACGCATCCGCTTTCTGCATAAAGTAATTGTCATGCTTTTGAATGGATGTCATAATGCGCAGGAATAAACGACGAGACATTCGAAAACTCCACTTGAACATTGAGTCGTTATACAACGGATAATCTGCAAAGTAATCATTGTACAAGCGTTGTTCAGTGGCCGCTCTATCTCGATTAATCACCACACGTCCATTAATCGATCCTCCATGGTGCATGTTATCAACTTGCTGGAAATAAGAAGAGACTACAGTAGCATTGCTTGTAAGTTGGAAAAACACCATCTGTTGTTGTTGGTCAATGAGTTCAAACTCATTTTTTATCATGTTACCAAACTCATCGTCTTCATCAGAGGAGGGTGGGGATACATGAGAAGCAAATTTTGAAGGACCTCCCTCACTAAAATTCATATTAAGTTGGATGTAGAAATGATTATGGTAGTTCAATCATCCGTTGCTACTCTTAAATAATTCCATTGAATTGTTGTATACACGTCTTCAATAAAAGATAATTTTTATATCTATACCGTTGGATGAGATTACACGTAATTTGGAGCATCGGATTAGGAATCTTTTCAAATCAGTAGATAAGATATTTCAGATACATATATCATGATGTACCAATCATAAATAAAGACAGTGAATTGTCATATCAACTATTCCGAGCATCAAATTATTGTCTTTGAGAATCCAATACAAGATAAAGTCATTAAATTGTCATATCCACAATTCAAATAAAGATAAACTTTATATATATACCGTTGGATGAGATTACATCTAATCTGGACCATCGGATTATGAATTTTTAATGATTGTCTATTTTCTTATGTTTTAATGTGATTGCATGTTTATTTCAAGTTAATTAATTCGATTTCAGTTCGTGATCAAGTATGTATTGTATTTTAGTCACGATCTTATTTAATTATTATTATTTTTTTGTCTTTAATATAATTTAATTAGAATAAATAAATAAGAATAAAACATTGAATACATTTAAAAAACACCAAAAAAATTAAATTAAATAAAAGGATTGAAATAAACAAATATATATATATGATTGAAACAAAAAATAATTCATAAAATACAAAAAGATTAAATTGCGATTTCGGATAATGACATTTGCGTAATCAAATCCACACTCCAAATCCACCATCCAAATCTACAGTGATTCTCCATTTTTGGTAGGGGTGTCAAAAACCAACTCAATCTTCCAACCCGACACAAGTCGACCCGAAAAATATCAGGTTCGGGTTAACCCGAGATGACCCGAAAATTTTGATTATTTATTTTTTATATATAAGATTAAGAAATATTTGCTATATTTTCATATGTTGTACATTTGAAAACATTTGTTGTATATTTATATAATAGATTTTCGTGATTTAATATTTATTTTTTACAATTTTGATTTTTTAAAATATTTTTTTATTTTTTGTAGTAAGTATACTTTAAATTTTATACAACTAGACTTTCAAATTTAAATTATATATAAGCTTAGATTTTGTTATCATGTGATTAAATTAAATTTTACTATTATTATTGTGTGTTTTGAATTTTTATTTAATTATTTTTTTAAAAAATAAAAAAATAAAACCGGGTTGGTTCGGGTTGATCGGGTTAGTCGGATTAGCCGGGTTTTTATTCGGATTGGCCATTTTTGGGTTGGTTCGGGTCAATAAATTTTTTAATATTTTTTCGTCAACCCGACCCACCCGAATTGAGACCCCTAATTTTTGGAGAATCACTGTAGACATCTCTATTTTGGTTCTTCAAAATAGAGATGGGTTGGAGCGAATTGTGTTCTCAATTTTGGAGATGTTTTCTAGAATGGAGAACGGGTGGAGATGCCCTAACGAGCCAAAAGCTGGCCCATTACTTAAAAATACTGACTTTTAAATCTTTCCTCCCAAAAACTTTAAAATTTGGCTGTCAAGCCCAACTTTAAATAAATTTGCACCCTAAAACATTTTAACTTAAAAACTTAAATAAATGCATAATGGTCATATACTTCTTTAAAATCCTCAAACCTCGTTCGTAGGCTAATTTCGATTTATTTCGTCACCAAAATTAAACTCATACCTGAAACATATAAAAACTAACTTGCAACAATTAAACATCAGACAACTTTAGATAACATGAAATCATTTAACACAAAATTTAAATATATCTTTTAACAACTCAAAACTTAACTTTGAAATATTAAATCTCATGCAAAATAAATAGCATAAAATCTTTTAAACCTAAGTTTTAAATCATTAATATATCACATAAAATCATTTAATTAAACATAACTTTTAAATCATAAATAAATAAAATAAAATCATTTAAACTTCATTTAAATAACATTCATAGTATTAATTATTCTTTCTTTGGTAATTTTGACAATAAAATATCTAATTATAATGTCAAACACATCAACATCTTTAATTCGTTTAAAATAAGTTCATCCAACCACTTTAACAGTTTATTTTAAAAATAAGTCGTGACAGCTTATAAGCTCCTAAACCAACTTATTTTAGAGCTTATAAATTGTTTTTAATAAACTTAGTCAAACACTCTTTTAGTTTATCTTATCTTGCTCGGCCAAGAATATGAGCTCAGATTTGTATGAGTTCATAGTAGCTAGTCTGATATGCTTCTCGGGTTACTGCTTCTCAGATTTTATGGATGCCTAAGCGGCCAGGGTGGATATTTGTCCTACCGAGACCAGATCCAAGTCAGTCTTTTCTCGGCTTCTCTTTCCCGTTGGAGTCCAAAGATGACCACCCGAGCCTTTCCCAAGGCATCATACTTAGAACTTAGAAGTTAGATTTTATTTTTCATCAATTAACTTGATATTGTTTTGCTACAACCTGACACGCCCACGTCGCAATCTCAAAATTTGTACAAATAATTAATTTTACATCTTTTAAAATCTCATCTGTTGCATAAAATAAATATATATCTAAATTTTCCATCACGTCAAATGCCCCTCTTAAAAAATCTCGAGTAGTTTCTCCGTCTTTGGTCTTATAGTGACCATTGATCTTCCGTAATATTTAATTCGTGTGATAACTACATTCAAAACATGGTATCGTAATAAAAGGTTATAATATGATATCTGGCAAATTGTTGCGTGTTTTAATATGATATGATATTTAATTTGTGTGGTAATTATATTTTTAGCGTTTTTAGAAAGTTAGTTTTGATTTCAAAAGGAAAGAAAAAAAAAATTTAAAATATTTATTGAGAAAATGCATGTTATGATTTTTCGTGTATATTTCAATGTAATATGCATATTCAATAATGAATTAAATAGTTATTAGTTTTTTAAAACATTAAATTATATTCATAATAAAATTTTAATTTATGTAATTATTTTTATAAAAATTTTGAACAATCAATGGATAAACAATATAGTGAATGTTACATTAATAAACAACACAGACTGTTCTTTATACTATGTATTCTGAATAAATATTTTACTTTATATGATTTTAGGCATGAGTTTTTACTTTTTTTTTTTTTTTTTTTGTAACATTAGTACTTTTTGTTTCTACACCAACAAGTTAGTCAGCTTTTGCTAAACGACTTGTGGTGGGTTATTCGTTAGAATTCGAGGGTAATGAAATTTTGACTGCAAACTTGATGATCTTGTCCATGAAATATTTTGACGGTAGCTTGGGTATCGACTTACTCACCTCGTATCGAGCAACATTCGATTGCAATCAAAGGCTCGTGCATTTTCATCCAGAAGGATGCGATAGTTGGTTTTTTTTTTTTATGGAAAGGGAGTGCGAACCCTGATGCTTTTGGTGTCCGCTTTGAAAGCTTGTCGTGCTTTGGAGTCAGGAGGGGAAGACTATCTTATCAACGCAGTTGATGAAACCGTTGGCTGTTTGGACATTGAGCATATACCAGTTGTCAATGTCCTGATGTTTTTCCTGATGAGATTCCATGTTTTCCTCCGATTAGAGAGGTGGAATTCAAAATCGAGTTTGTACCAGGGACATTTCCGATTTCTAGAGATTATATCCAGCGAAGGGATTTTCGATGATCCAAGCAAGATTGAGGTTGTATTGAATTGGCCACGTCCAACAACTGTGACTGAAATCAGAAGTTTTCTAGGTCTAGCAGGTTATTATCGATTATTCATTGAAAATTTCTCTTAATTGGCTAAACCTTTGACACAAATCACTCGAAAAGATGTACCATTCGAATAGTCATTAGACTGTGAAGAGAGTTTTGGGGAGCTTCGTAGGCGTTTGACTTCTCCATCGGTTTTAGCTCTACCGTCAGGATCCGGAAGGTATATTGTTTATACTGATGCATCAAAGCAAGGATTGGGTTGTGTTCTGATGCAGAATGACCATGTGATTGCTTATGCATCCCGACAGTTGAAGAAACATGAGGAGAATTATCCAGCTCATGATCTGGAACTAGCAGCAATCGTGTTTGCTCTTATGATTTGGCGTCATTATCTCTATGGAGAGATATTTGAGATTTACACCGATCACAAGAACTTGAAGTATATCTTTACTCAAGCAGAGTTGAACAGGTGCCAAAGACGTTGGATGGATTTGCTGAAGGACTATGATTGTGAGATCAAGT
Organism: Henckelia pumila; assembly: GCF_033568475.1. NCBI lineage: Eukaryota > Viridiplantae > Streptophyta > Magnoliopsida > Lamiales > Gesneriaceae > Henckelia > Henckelia pumila. The sequence goes on from NC_133120.1 coordinate 66,102,937, forward strand.
ACCATCAGGGGTCAGCAAATCTCACAACAGATGCTCTTAGTCGTAATGTGAGGTTATCTGCTCTTCAAACAAGTGTGGTTGCCAGTATCATCCAGGGGTATTGTTATTTGGGTTCAATTTCTGACACAAGAAAGGAATGGAAAGTATCGGGTATCTTGCATCCTATCTGAACCAGCTTTGTATGTAAAGATCGGAGAAGCTCAGTTTTCTAACCAGAAAGTGCAGAAGTTAGCTAGACTAGCTAACAGAGACAACACATCTGGCTTCGCGTTTCAGACAGATGGAACATTGTGTTTGTCAGGAAGAATTGTAGTATCGGGGGATTCCGAATTGAGAAAAGAAATTCTAGCTAGCCCAAGTTCACCAGATCAAGCTTAGCATTCACCCGGGAAGGACAAAAATGTATAAGTATCTGATAACTCGATTCTAGTGGAAAGACATGGAGCGGGACGTATATGAGTATGTATCTAGATGCTTGGTATCTCAGCAGGTTAATGCTGAGCACCGAAGGTCTGAAGGTTTGATTCTTAACCTACCGATTCCCGAATAGAAATGAGAGCATATCACGATGGTCTTTGTGACCCATTTGCCATTTTCATGTAGGAATTGCGATGTCATTTAGGTAGTGATGGATAGACTCACCAAGTCAGTGCATTTTTTTCTGTACAACCGAGATTACACGGTTTACACCTTTGATCGTATGGCTCATTTGTATATCCAAGAGATAGTATGATTGCATGGTGTATCAGCGAGCATTGTCAGCGAAAGACTTCTAGAATTTGGGGAAGTTTCCAGCGAGCCTTGGGCATTACTTTGATTCTAAGTGCTACCTATCACCCTGAGACGGATGGTCAGTCTGAGAGAACCAATCGCACCCTTGAGGATATGTTGAGAGCTTGTACCATGGATATTAGTCCAGTTTGGCAAGATTATTTTCCACTGATTTGAGTTTGCGTATAATAACAGATATCACAGCAGTGTAGGTATGACACATTTCGAAGCGTTGTACGGGCGATGATGCCGTACCCCGTTGTTCTGGTACGATGTTGTACCGTTGTTCTGGGAATAATTCGGAGAAAGACAAGTGGAAGGACCTGAATTGATTCAGCTGGTTGTCGATATTGTTGATCAGATCAAGAAGCGAATCAAGAATGCGCAGGATTGACAGGAAAGCTACGCAAACACCAAGCGTAGACCCTTACAGTTTCAGGCGAGGGAAAAGGTATTTCTTAAATTTTCTCCTTTTCATCGAATTTTGATATTTGGTTTCAAAAGAAAGCTATCTCCGAGATTCATTGGTCCATTTGAGATTCTGAAAAGCGTTGGAGATTTAGCTTACAGGCTAGCCCTACCATCCTACTTGTCCAGCATTCACGACGTGTTTCACGTATCTCTGTTGAGGCGGTATATGACAGGCGAGTCCCATGTTCTAAATCCATCTGAGGTTCAACTTAATGAGGATCTAACTTATGTGGAGAGACTGATTTTCATTCTGGACAGGAAATACAAATAATTGCAAAACAAGATCATCCCTCTTGTTTTAGGCCAGAGGCAGCGACTAGAGAGTCGCATGCGCACTGAACACACAGAGTTGCTTTGATTTGTATTGCTTTGTTGTGTTTTCGTTGTAAACCTCATTTATAACATCAGTTATGTTGTAATAAATTATTGTTTTCATAAGATTTTCCTGATTTCGAGGATGAAATCTTTTAAGTTAGGGAGAATATAGTAACCCGACTCCCGATTGAGAAATTAAATTATCTAAGCATGTTTAAGTGGTTAAAACATGATTAAAGAACCCTTAATTGAGGAAATTAAGTAAGAAATAGGATTCAGGACGTTTGGAAATGACCCGGAGGGTATCGAGGGCCTGATCAATTTGGAAGGTCCGAACTAGAGCTGGGTAGATCGGAAGATCTAAACTGGTACGAATGACAATGATGTGCTTGGAATCACCGAGCAGTTCGAAAGCTTCGAAATCGAGATCAGAACGTCCGAACTCTTCCAGACAAGACAAGGTATGGGTTCTGATTGGCGCTTAAACTAGAGGGAGTTCCAAAGCTCCGAACTTTGCAAGCGCAGTGATTGTCCAATCAGAGGACACACGTTCGGTGACTAGAGATCGAAAGCTCCGATGGTGAGATCGGAAGTCCCTAATTGCATTCGAAAGCTCCGAACCAGGGATCAGAAGTTCCGAACTTCTATCTTGAAATAAGGGTAGAAACCCTCATTCAGAATTGCCAATTCTCAGCTTTCCTCTGTAGTTATTAGTCCATATTTGGGGCTTTTAGGCATCGTCTCGTGGGATGGGCGATAGTAAGGCGCTACCGGGGTCGAAGCTAAGTTCTGCTTAGAATTTGGGGTCATCGCCATCAGTGGGCCAACGACGGATGCAGGTAATACTCCGAGATCCTTGATAAGTTTGGAAATATCTATTAGCTTGGTTAAGGATTTTAGAATGGTATAAGTGATATGATATACGTTTGATTATAGGCTTGGATACTAGGTTGTTCACCTAGACTTGACCTATAGAGGTACGCAACTACTGACTGAGATATCCAGGTGAGTATGCATTCTTATGTGTTTCATTTTATCCGTCATGATGTATTGACCCGTTCCGAAATCACTAACTAATAAAAAATTAAGCATGCAATAAATATCTTAAAGCAATAATCAATAAAACAACATAAACTTAAAATGATGCAACTAAAAACCCCTGTAGAATACAACCGGTACTGAAATCAAGTGTAGCCAAATGTGATACAACCCCATCGAATAACAATGCTAAAAATATACTAATAGAAACCTGGTACGGTACAATCCAACCCTACTGCAACAACCGCTATCTCCCGGTCCGTCCAACCTAAACCCTGCCCCGTAGAATGGGTTGTCCAAAACAAAAAATCGAGGAAGTGAGCTAACAACGCTCAATACGAAAGCATGAGTATACACATGTCATGAATGCTAAAGCAAATGAAAGGTACCGGAAACCTATCACGGTAGAAATCTATTGGTCAAATAATAGGCGCCATGGTATGCAACACACTGAGCCGTTGCATCAGGAGGTACTTCCATATCATCAGAATAAGTGGGTAATAGTAACCGGACCCGAATCCACGGAATCCATCCACAATAACTTGGGGCTGAGCAACCCTTCTACTGGTAATATCAAGGTATAGGCTCAACATGATAATGTGTGTACGTAGTAGTAATAACCGTGTCATAATAAATACACATAAACCGTGTCATATAAATCATGCAAATATAGAACATGCATAATCAACCAGGATATCTCGGATAGTACATTCGTACCTCTATTAAGCAACTCAAGCAACCTAGCAACACCGGCTCTCTAGTCCAAGCCTATAAGCAGATAATCATCATATCACTTATTGTCTACTAAAAGCCTTAACTAAACTAATAGTTACTCACAGAAGCTAATCAGATGCTAGACTTATACCTGCATCCGTCATTAGCCCTTTGATGCCATGACCTCAAAACCTAGGCACAAATTCGCTACGATCCCGGTAGCGCTTTGCTATCGAATGGCCCTCAAGACGATGCCCGAAGCCTTCCAAAACCACCAAAAAAATGAGAGAGGAATGATTGAATTGGCGAGTTGCAAATGAATCTCTCGGCTCTATTATAGGCAACAATCGGACCTTTCGATCGAACTTCGGACCTTTTGATCTCTATCAAAGCTTTCGATCTTTATCCACCGATCGTGTGTCCCTGATTGGACAAAACACTACTGCCAACGGATTTCGTACCTTTCGAACTAGGGTTCGGAGCTTTCGATTTATGTCTCGTCAAGTCACCAATCAGAAAGTCCATAATTTCTTATACAAAGGCGATCAGACCTTCCGATCTTGAGTTCGAAGCTTTTGAACTCACCCGTCTGATTCTGAAGTACAACTCTGCTTCCGAACTGGTTCGGTACTTCCGAATTGCTCTTCAGAGCTTTCGAACTGTCCAATATCTTGAAGTCCTTGGAACCATTTCCGATCATTCCGAATCCGTATTTCAACTCCTTAAATCCACTTAGGAATCCTTAATCATGTTTAGATAGTTGAGTAACTTAATTAAGAATCGGACAACTACACATGATATGCATGTATTACTGTTCATATGTTGCATATCCTTGTATCACATTGAACTGAATCTCCTTCGAGATAGTCATGTTTAGTAGGGTCGTTCAGCCCTAGTTTGTGGACGGTTGGACAGCATGAGTCACATGGCCGACGGGTATGGAGAACTATGATGCTTCCAGGATATTTTCAGATCCACGTTCAAATGTTTTGTTCTAGTTATCCAGAGGAGTATTTTCGTGTTGATACTATGCACTCTGGTGCCTCTAGTTGAGCATGAGTTTTTCCCTATCGATCCAGTTATCCATTTCACGTCATATGCATAAACATATAGGTTTGTATACTCATATATATTGTACTAGACATTAGCGCTCACATCTTTGTTTTCATCTTAGACATCACATTCTGCGGGGCAGGCCTCAGGTTGGATGATGTAGGCAGGAGTGAGTCCTGAGGCGAGGAGCAACACCATTGAGTTGTCGGTTAAATTGGTTTGGTTGTTTTATTTGGGAATTGTGTTTGATACTCTTATTCGATATGGTTGTACCTTAACGAGTACTTTAACTGATGTTTTCGATTTTAGCTAGTATAATGTATTTGCGTTTTCGCTGACTTATTTGATTCTTGTTAATTAAGATTTAAATGCATGTTTAGGATTTAATTTAGTAGGTGATTTCGGTGCGGGTCGCTACAAATATGTTTTTTTAAATTTTAGACGACTATATCACTCTTAACAAAAAAAAACAAAAAACTATTAAAATTCATTAATTTGAAAATGATGAAAATTATCGTGTAATTCCAACGTAGAAACACCCGTGTGGAAGGACACCACCAATAATATATAATCGGTGTGGACACTAACTTGCAAGAACCATAAATTGCAAAACCCAAAAAAAAAAAAATGGCAAGTTCCTGCGGGAATTATCCAAAGCAGCCACATGCGATAATGATTTCACTATGCCCGCAAGGTCATGTGATCCCATTCGTAAACCTCGCTTTAAAGCTTGCTTCAAATGGTTTCACCATCACTTTTGCTCATCTTGAATCCGTTCATCACCACATCTCCACTGCTACTTCTCAGCTCCAAACCGACATCTTTTCTGAAGCCCGAAAATCCGGCCTCGATATCAATTACGCCACTATCAGCGATGGTTTCCCCGTCGAATTCGACCGTTCCAAAAACATAGACCAGTATATGGAATCACAGCTGAATCATTTTCCACGTAGAGTGGATGACTTTGTTGGAGGAATAATGCTGTCTTCAGATAATTTTGAATACTTCTTGGTGGCTGACACTTTCTCCGTGTGGGCACCGGAGATCGCGGAGAAGTATGGCATGGTCTGTGTTTCGCTATGGACCGAACCGGCCACGGTGTTCTCTTTGGGTTATCATTGGGAGCTTCTCATAAAGAACGGTCATGTCCCTGTCAATGGCCGGCGGGAAGAAGTTAAATGCGTTCCCGGAATTCGAGCAATCAATAGTAAAGATTTCACGTCGTATTTGCAAACTTCGGAGCTAAATAATTGGTTGCAGAAAGCAGGGTTTCTGGCCTTCGATGCTGTGAAAAGGGCAGATTTCATTTTGTGCAACACTGTCCAAGAACTTGAAGAGGAAGTCATCTCAGTTTTACGGAAGAATCAGCCATTTTACGCTGTCGGGCCTCTTTTTCCGTCGAATTCGCTGAAAGGTTTGGTCCCTCGGAGCTTGTTGCCAGAGTTCGACTGCACGGAGTGGCTGAACACGAAGGAACCCGGATCGGTTTTGTACGTTTCGTTTGGCAGTCTTGCGACGGCTGAAAAAAATGTGATCCTCGAGATTGTTTGGGGGATTCTGGAAAGCCGAAGGAACTTTATTTTCGTTCTTCGGCCTGGAATGGTGGGCGAGGATGAGGATGAGGATGGGGATGAAGATGGGATGCTGCCTGATGGATTCGAAGATCGTGGCCTGATCGTGCCGTGGTGCAAACAGAGTCGGGTGCTGTCGAATCCGGGGATCGGAGGATTCTTGACGCATTGTGGATGGAATTCTGTCTTGGAAAGTATATGGTTTGGGGTTCCAATGATTTGTTATCCGTTTTTTGCAGATCAGATTACTAACAGGAAGTTGGTTGTGGATGATTGGAGAGTTGGATTGAATCTTTGTGATGGGGAAAGTGTGACAAAGGAGGAAGTTGCGGAGAAGATTGGGAGTTTGATGGATCAGAAAATGTCTTGTGAATTAAGGCAACAGATTCATAAGCTGAGAAATACCCTGCAAAATGCTTTGCGTGAGGATGGATCATCAGAGACCAATTTTGCTCGTTTTATTGACGATTTGAAGAATAAAGTTTTCTCCAGAGGTTAGGTAAGGTTGCAGCATTTAGATAGATGGATGAAATGTCAAGGATTTCGAATCTATAATAACAAATCCTCGACTAGTTGTTTCTTGCGTTTGGATAGATGAGTTTAGATATGAGGAATTATTTGAGATGAGAATTTGAAATAAATGAATTCAAAATTCATTACAAAGACTCAAAAAATAAGTATTTAATATTTGAAATCAATTAACAATTGGAGCTGGAAAAAAAATACAATAAATTTGGTTAGTAAAAATTTAAAATCTAATTTTAAATCCATAAGTATTTAATATTTGAAATCAAATAACAACTGGATATGGGAAAAAATACCTACTAAGCAGAGTCCGCTGCCACTAGGAGCGGACTCTGCCAATGTGGCAGTGCAGCGCACGCTGCCCATGTGGCTGCACGTTGTCAGCTGCATTATTTCTTCCGCCCACCTCTATTATTTTTTTCGGCCCACCTCTATTATTGTTTACTTCAATTTCAATTTCTGTGTATATGTACAAAGAACTTTTCTTTTTCTTTCTCCATTTTCTTTTAGGACATTTGTTCATCTTTCTCCATTGTTCGTCCAATTACAAATTCAAGAGTAGTTTTGGAATTCTTGCAACAAGAGTTTTTTTTTACACCAATTTTTCGAGTTTTTTTCGCCCTCTCGTAAACGTTATCCGACCAACCATGATTTTTCACAGTCGTTCACCGCCGCCGATCGTTGTTTAAGCTAGGAGGAAGTTATTTAGGTTGGTTGGAGCTCTATTTCAAAACTTGGAGGTAAATTCGAGACTAAAGTTTTGAAATTTGGGTGTTTTGGTTCAATTGAGTTCTTATAATTAAAATATGTTTAATTGTTGGTTGTAGATACTTAAAAAAGCCATTTGGAGGTATATATTATTTTTCAGATTTTTTTAAGCATTATTTTGAATTTTAGGTTTACGCCTTAAATTATTTTATTTTACGCGAAAATCATACGCGTGAATACGTTTTTTTTAATTATTTTAAGTGTTAAATAATTTAAAATAATTTTAAACGAGCCACCTAGGCAGCGTCTGCACCCGGCGGAGGACGATGCCTACGTGTATATCATCGTCCGCTGTCAGATTTGGAGTTTTACGATATTTGTGAAATTTTTTTCATTTTACGATATTTTTGAAATTTATTTATTTTTCTTACAGTAAAAATAAAAAAACCCAGAAAAATACAATAAATTTGGTTAGTAACATCGATCCAAGTGTCCTGAATAATGTTTTGTCAAAAGCATTGATGGCACGACTTCTCCAATTTATGAGAGAGGTGGTAGTTTTTAGTCCCACGTTATATAATAAATAATATAATAATAATCATAATAATGATACCGTCAAAAAATAATAGTGACGATGATGATGTATTTACTTTTTACTCGACCCAATTCGCTAATCGCTAATGTCCTTAAGTTTTCACTAGATCGTTTTCGATCTTTCTATTTTATAAAGAGTGAAGATATCATACAAACTTCTTGGTCAATTTGGTATGGCCCATAAGTTTTTGTATGACCAAATCAATTTTTTTTAAAAGAAAAACCTTAACTTAATTAAGGCCCGTCGGTTTGGTATGGGCAAAATCGCTGAGCGTCCACCTCTTCCGACGTCGTGGGAAGATGGAGAGAGGAAGTCATAAACACCAATCGGTTTCTACTTGCCACAAATCCTACCAATTTTTTTTAAAATTTTTTACGGGTTTTGACCGAAGACATGTGATTTCTCGACAATTGCAGAATGAAGATTAACAACCGACGAAGCAGAACAGATGATATCAAATCGAGCGGCCATTAAATTTGGTTTAATTTTGTTTTGCTGCATGTGAAAAACAGAAACATGGGAGGAACCTTTATACGGTACAAATTTATGTTTCTTCACCATATATTTAGGCCTCATATACAATACCCATAACCACCAAACATTTTTCACCTCCTTCAACTGAAACACTTATATTTGCTCCAAATCCTTAATTCTGGTTTCTCATTCGAAGCTGATAAATCTCGACATTTACATAATTGAGAGTTCGGTTGTTGCTCATTCGAAACTGGTAGATTGTTGGAAAAGTTTGTGAATAAATTGGAGGAAAATAAGTTTGTCCAAGTTTTTTGAGAAATTATTGAATTAATTGGAGGAAAAAGGCTTGTCCCACATTGGAAGAACTCCAATGTGTTTGTCTACATAAATAACCCAAGTTTGAGTTATGAGATTGAGCCCTTAGGGCACCAGATGTTTGGTAAAGGGGCAAGACACTGATCGATGCAACAAACACACACGCGCGCGGCCTCCGGTGCGGTGAGGTCTTACCTATTGTTCTTGTAGAATTTTATCGCTCGGGCGCAGCGACAAAAATGCGAGATAGAAGGGTTGGCACACGCGCGGCCTCCGGTGCGGTGAGGTCTTACCTATTATTCTTGTAGAATTTTACCGCTCGGGCACAGCGACAAAAATGCGAGACAGAAGGGTTGGCCGCCCGAGCGGGTTGCATCCTTAGGCCATAAGACGTGTTAGTTGGAGTCTTATGATATATATATATATATATATGATTGATATAACGCAGGAAAACGGATCTGGAACATCTGATAACGTATATACATCATATTTCTGGTTTTCTGCTTATTCTCCCTCTCTCTCTCAAAAGAAAGTTTTTCATATTTTTATTTGTTAAAGTTCGTGATATTTGTATTGCTGCTATATCACGATCGTTAGTCGTTGTATCTTAGAGACGATTGCCACCAACGTTGAGCATAGTTAACGGGCAATTTCGTCTTGCGGATAGAGAGAATCTCTCGCCTCGACTTGTTCATTATTGTTGCTTCTATTGTTGTTGTTGTCATTCAAGTTTTTCAGAATTTGGAGTACATATTCATAACAATCGCAAGATGAAATTTTGTGTATTTTTCGGATTTTGAATATGTCTATCATCTCGTTCACTCCTCTCGCTTCAGCCCCCGTACATGGAGAAAAGCCGCCAAAGTTTTTTGGTGCCAACTTCAAACGTTGGCAGCAGAAGATGTTGTTCTATCTGACAACACTCAACCTGTCCAGATTCCTCAAGGAGGATCCCCCTATAGTTGTTGAAGGCGATTCAGACACCCAAAGAAGGACCGCAGTTGACGCATGGAATCACAATGATTTTCTGTGTCGAAACTACATCTTAAATAGTCTTGATGACACTCTCTATAGTGTCTACTCCTCTGTCAAGACGGCTAAGAAACTCTGGGATTCCTTGGAAAAGAAGTACAAAACAGAAGACGCCAACATAAAGAAGTTCGTGGTTGGCAAATTTCTGGACTTCAAGATGATAGACTCAAAAACTGTGATGAGTCAAGTGCATGAAATACGAATTATCTTGTATGACTTATTGGCTGAAGGGATGGAAATCAATGAACCATTCCAAGTCGCATCTATGATTGAGAAGTTGCCTCCTCTGTGGAAAGATTTTAAGAACTACCTTAAGCACAAACTTAAGGAGTTAAAATATGAAGATCTGATAGTGCGACTTCGTATTGAGGAGAATAAAAGAAATACCGAGGCCAAGTCACATAAAAAGATGTTGGAAACCGAGACAAAAGCAAATCTAGCAGAATCGAGTATGAATCACAAGAAAAAGCGCCCCAATGATGGAAAGCAAAAAGGGAAAGCGAAGAAATTCCAGGGAAGTTGCTACAACTGTGGCAAACCGAATCATATGGTAAAAGACTGCCGAGTTCTAAAGAAAAACAACAAAAATCAGAAACCAAACCAAGAAATCATGGTTGAACAAAGGTATGTGCCTTTAGCGATTTCTGATATTGATCTTAGTGTTGTTATCTGTGAAACCAACATGGTGGATGATCCAAGAGGATAGTGGATCGATACTGGCTCTACAAGCCATATTTGTGCCGATAAAGATATATATTCCACCTACGTCACCGTTGGAGATAGAAAATTGTTCATGGGAAACTCTGCAACTTCGGATGTCGTTGGAGTTGGCAATGTAGTGCTGAAGATGACGTCGGACAAGGAGATGACTGGTAGCGCTAAGTTGCGTCACGCCCAAATTACCCAACTCAATCAGATAACCACAGAAATGTAGTAGTGTGAGTAGGGATCGTTCCAACGAGGAAAGGTAAATTTAATGTGTTCTAAATAAACTAAAAGGGGGTTTGACTTTTGGAATTAACTACTAAAAATTAAACAATTAAAGATAAATATAATCATTAGCATGCAAGAATGAAAATTTAACTGAAGAAATCAATAATAGACAAGCCTTGGTATCGGTCGACTACACCCTTGATATTCATTCATTCAATCATTGATTCCCTAAAAATAATTAATCCTATCAAATATTCGTCATCGGAAATAAAATTCCTGTTTGACCTTAATTTTAATTAATTAGACATCAGCGTTCTAAATTAACCATTACCAATAAATTAATCCGGATTCCAACGATCTAGATTTAAATCTAAGGTAGCATTCGAACGAGTAAAACTGACGAATCTAGACAACACAAACACCAGCGGTTGTATTTAGCCTAGTCAATAGTTGACCCTACGAATTAATAAATTCAATAGCAGAAAATATCAAACGTAGTTGCTTCGCAAATTAGTTGATTCAAACAATTACGGATTTGAATTCTAATTTATCTATAGATTATATAGCAAAATCCTAAGATGACCAATCCTAAAATCTCGCACACAAGCATAAAATAAAACAGATCAACTATTGATACTTGATAAAGATTAAACACTGAAAATCAAATCTCATGAATAAATTATATCAAGGTTTCGTCTCCCTCAACCAAGTATAAAAGTTTAGCTACAACGATTCATCGATAGAGATGGAAAATAAAACCTAGCCTCATAATCCACTCTCCAAAACGGAATTAAAACCTAATAATAACTAGAAGCTAAAATAACAAAGTTTCCAAAATTACAAATATTTTCCCGAATAGCGACGCTCACGATTGGTAAACATTGGCCGATCGAGCGAGCCAAAATTCCCGAACCTACTGTTTTGCAAAATACGTGCGCCGCTCGATCAAGTGAAAGTTGCGGATCGAGCGGCTGAAAATCCCAAAGCTACTGTCTTCATCATATAGGCGCCGCTCGATCGGTGAAAAACTGCAGATCGAGCAGCCAACATTCTTCAGAAAATTTCCAGCATTTCCATGACTCCAAAGTTCCGTTCAAGTCCGCCAAAATATACGACCTAACCACAAAACCGGAGAACACATCATGCAAACACAGAATATGAAATACGAACAAAATACATAAATAAAATACGTAAACTAATGCAAAACAACAACAAAATGACATTAACAAATGCAATAAAAATATAACTATCAATGACGCTAAAAAATGTGCTACATGTGCCGGACGAAGAATTTAGTTTTGGGCTCTCTTTTGAGAAAAGCAGGGTTTAGATTGGTGTTTGAGTCTGATAAGTTTGTATTAACAAAGTCTGGTGTATTTTTTGGTAAAGGGTACCAAGATAGTGGTCTTTTTAAATTGAATGTAATGAATGTTAACCGCCCTGAGGTAAAGAATAAAGTTGTTGGTTCTGCTTACTTGACTGAAAGTTATGATTTATGGCATGACCGATTAGGATATGTTAATTTCAACACGTTGCAAAGACTTGAAAATTTAAATATAATACCTATGTTTAGAAGAAATTCACAGCATAAGTGTGAAATTTGTGTTGAAGCAAAAATGGTCAAAGCCCCATTTCATTCTGTCACGAGAAGTACTATGCCACTCGAATTAATACACACTGATGTATGTGATTTAAAAATGGTACAAACTCGAGGTGGCAATAAGTACTTTATAACATTCATTGATGATTGCACCAGATATTGTTATGTATATTTATTGAAAAGCAAAGATGAAGCAATCGAAGCTTTCAAGAAATATAAGACTGAGATTGAAAATCAACGAAGTTCAAAGATTAAAATGATTCGAAGTGATCGATGTGGAGAATATGTGGCTCCTTTTGAACAATTTTGCTCAACTTTGGGCATCATTCATCAAACGACAACCCCATACTCTCCTCAATCCAATGGCGTTGCAGAACGCAAGAATCGAACCTTAAAGGAAATGATGAACGTGTTGTTAATAAATTCTGGCTTACCTCAAAACATGTGGGGTGAAGCGATTCTCTCAGCAACTCACATTCTAAACAAAATACCAGTCAAAGGGAAAGATGAAACACTGTATGAACAGTGGAAAGGTCGTAAACCTTCTTACCAATACCTCAAAGTGTGGGAGTGTTTGGCTAAAGTAGAAGTACCTAAGCCAAAATAAATAAAAATTGGGTCTAACATGGCTGACTGCATATTTATTAATTATGCATACAATAGTAGTGCATATCGATTTTTAATGCATAAGTCAACAATTTCTGATGTAAAAGAAGGCACAATAATGGAGTCAAGGAATGTTGTTATCTTTGAAGATATATTTCCTTGCAAATAAAAGAAAAAAATAAGTTCGATCAAGCGAAATTATGATGATAATCATGAAAACACAACTGAAACTCCACAAAACAACAAGGAACCAAGATGCAGCAAGCGTGCAAGAGTTGAAAAATCGTTTGATCCTGATTTTCTAACATGCATGTTAGATAATGAGCCTACAACTCTTTAAGATGCTTTATCAAATCCCGAGGCTCCTTTTTGGAAGGAAGCTATACAAAATGAATAGATTCCATTATGCATAATCATACATGGGAGTTGGTTGATCTCCCTCCAGGATGTAAACCTTTGGGATCCAAGTGGATCCTTAAAAGAAAATACAAAGAAGATGGATTTATAGATAAATAAAAAGCTCGACTAGTGGTTCAAGGTTTTAGAAAAAAGGAAGGATATGATTTCTTCGATACCTATTCTCTAGTTTCTAGAATAACATCCATTCGTGTTCTCATAGCTATTGCTGCATTGCATGATTTTGAGATTCACCAAATGGATGTTAAAACTGCATTTTTGAATGGAGAGTTTGAAGAAAAAATATATATAAAACAACCAGAAGGATTTATTGTACCCGAAAAAGAACAAAATGTCTGTAAACTTGTCAAGTTGTTGTATGGACTTAAACAAGCATCTAAGCAGTGGCATCAAAAGTTTGACACTGCAATGTTGTCAAATGGTTTCAAAATCAATGAATGTGAAAATGTGTCTATATTAAAGGTACTACAAATGCATATGTAATTGTTTGCCTTTACGTAGATAACATGTTAATCATGGGAAACAACCATGAATTGATTGTGAAAACAAAGAAAATGTTGAGACAACATTTTGACATGAAAGATTTGGGATTGTGTAATATTATTCTAGGGATTAAAGTTTCTAAAACATCTGCTGGAAATATTTTATCCCAAACTCATTATGTAGAAAATATTCTTGAACGATTTAATACCACAAATCGTCCTCTGGCTAGAACACCTATGGATTTGGGTACACATTTAGCCAAAAATAGAGGAGAACCTATTTCACAAGAGGAATATGCAAGGGTGATATGAAGTTTGATGTACTTAACTAACTGTACGCGTTTTGATCTTGCATATACATTAAACAAACTTAGTCGGTTCACAAGTAATCCAAGTGAGGATCATTGGAAAGCATTAATGAGAGTTCTTGGATATTTGAAATACACTTCAAGTTATGGAATAGTATATACAAAATATCATGCGGTCCTAGAAGAATATTGTGATGCAAATTGGATTTCTGACACGAAAGACTCCAAGTCTACTAGTGGATATGTGTTCACAATTGGTGGAGGAGCGGTGTCATGGAGATCTTCTAAACAAACTTGTATAGGTCGGTCTACTATGGAGCCCGAGTTCATTTCTTTAGATAACGCTGGAGAAGAAGCCGAGTGGCTTCGAAACTTTCTAGAAGATATTCCTTGTTGGAATAAATCGGTGTCTTTCATTACTATTCATTGTGACAGTCAGTCAGCAATAGGAAGAGCACAAAATAGTATGTGCAATGGTAAATCTCGACATATTCGTCGGAGACACAATACCATAAGATAATTGATCTCGAATGGGGTTATTTCGGTTGATTATGTGAAGTCAAAAGAAAACCTTGCAGATCCGCTTTCAAAAAGTATAAATAAAGATCAAATGTACAAACTACTAAGAGGAATGAACTTAAAATCCACAAAATAAAATATTTATAGCAGTAACTCAACCTTGAGAATTGGAGATCCCAAAACCTTGGTTCAATGGGCCAACTAAGTTATAAATATTAGTTTGAGTACTTGAAATCTTTACTCGCTCATTCCTAGAACATCCAAGTAGAACATACCTGCAACATGTGGTGATGTTAAGTTTTTTTTTAATGACTCATATACCTATAAGGTAGAGTAACGCAGGATACTCTTGATAGGAGATCATCTATATAAGTGCAAAGTATTGGCCGCTTTGATTGAAACACTTATGAATCTAAGATATGGTTCAGGGCCAAAATGGACACAACGTGAGAACATAAATTATTTATTGCTTTAGAATGGTTGTTGAAGATATATTTGTAATAATTTCATCTCTAATATGATAGATGTGTGTAGTGCAATATTTTTCCACAATCAAATGTTCTAACACCGTATACATTTTTTATTTTTTGAGTTTGATATAACTTATTCTTATATTTATTAAGCTACTATTCTTATTCTTGCATTACATTTATATGCTAAGGAAAAAACCAAAATGTAGAGATAAATATCGCGCAGTTCATTTGTGGAGACGTCATTTTATTTTTATGGGGTTATTTGCTGTACATGGTTCTTGAAGAAGAAATTTTTTTTGGTTGTTGTTTCTTTCTTTAAAGTTTCTGAAAGGTCAAATATTTTGTCCAAAGTTGAGTTATTGCTTTGGAAATTTTACTAGGCATAGTAACAAAAATTTACATTAAAGTGATGTATATTCATATGTCTAGCTATGCAAACCTGTAAATGTGATGTCTGATGAATCAAAGTATAAATAAAAATTTTATTGGTATGTTTTCAAATTGGTAAATATTGTAAATATTATTTAGTTTATTAAAAAATAAAATTCTTATTACTTTGTAGTTTTGCATGAATTTGACTACATCTACAACTTTTAATTTTTTTTGTGTGCTGTTTTTTTTATAGTATCTTAATTCCAAGTTTTCGAATATGACTAATGACTATATTTAATGTCATCATCTTTTCGATAGCCTAAATTTTTATTCTCAAGTTTCTTTTTGAATTAATGAGAATTATTTTTGATGAACCTTTTTTATTGCATTTTTAATATTGATGCGTGAGATGTTAATGTTTTCATCTATTATTTTACTAGATATTATAATATCATAACATTGAATTTTATGCAGCAACGATGATTCGGTTCCTACAACTATTTTAAGTCCACACGACATAAATCCATGTGGATGATTACAAGAAGTTTAATTTCATGTATTGAAATGCAGGAATATCCTTGAAGTTTAACTATAGAATCAACTTATTTTATGGAACATGTATATATTAGGATTGTATTTTCAACTTTGTTTAATTGTATGTCTTTTTAGAAGGCACGTGATACGTGCATATATATTTTAAGTATTTTAGTTATCTTATTTGACTGCATTAAATTTATTTTTGGAACATATATATGAAATATGCATTAAGTTATACACGAATGCGTTTACCATATTTTTTTTCATTACACACACAACGTGTGTGTCATAAGTACTGGTTTAAATTAAAATTCTTATCGAAATCGTAAAATTGGTCATCAATTGGAATTTTGGTAAATAATTAAACTTCAGTCTTGGTTCGTAATGTTTTACATGTTTTTCCATACCATTGGTGAAAAAAACTTGAATTCATTTGGAGGTATATCTCTAGGCATATTATATGATTGAGTAAAATAGGAAATATAAATTTATTTGTATCATTATGATTAAAAATAAATGTTGACACTTAAATGTGAATAATTTCACTATGAAATTAGACGGCAGATGTTAAAATTATGCAAACATTATCTGATTATTGATAATAATGATAACAAGACAAATGAGATTACAACATATGCATTGAGAAGATTACATACAACAAGAAGTAAAAATAAAAATTAAAAAAAGGTTCCCCTTTTTCTTCATAATTACAGCTCATCTAACACAAAGATACTAACATTGAAACAAAATCTGAGATTTGAGATCCAATTGTACCCAAGTAATCTACCAATCAAAACAAAACCTTTATTTGAAAAATAGCATTTGATTGGTTTTCTTTTTTCTAAAGAAACAAAAACAATGAAAAATATTGTATTTAGGCTTCCAATTATGTGGCATTGTGGCTATCTTGAATTCTTGATACCATTAGAACTAGGGGTGGAATAGGGTCTGGACCCGTCCCGTGACCCTCCTACCAAATTTTTATCCCGAAAATAATCAATTTTTTTTTCTTCCGTTCCTGTGCCCGACACATTTCGGGACCCGAATATTCAAGATTCGGAACATTCGGGATCCCATCGGGTAAGGAGAGAAATCCCGATTTTTTCTTCCATTTTCAAGATTTCTTCAAAAAAACATAAAAATGTGATTATTTTATTTAAAAAAAATACTATTTATAAATTTATATTTCTAATTAAAAATAAATATTCAACGTAAAAAATATAATATTAAAATATTTTCGATAATTTTTCAAAATTTTGTCAAAAGAAGGACATCATATTGTGCATCGAATAATTATTAATAAAATATTCGAATACAAATTACTAGATAAGTTTTGCCAAATAGATTGTCAAATTTCATATCATATTCTACATATTTGTTCTAATTAGATAATTATAAATATGAATTAATTAAATTATTAATTTAGTTTTATAAAAAATACACAAAAATAAAATATCATTTCGTGATTATATTATTCGATAATTTCAATAATAAACAATTATTTGAATTAAATCCATAATTAATTGTTATATGAGTGGAAATACAATAATATTTAGCTCCATATATTAATAAAATTATTAATTAAATATATTATAATATTATTTTGGGACGGATCGTAAATTCCGTCGGAATAAGGTTTTATTCTCGATCTCTCTCCTGATATTAATCGGACGAAAAAAATCCAGAAAATTCGGATAAAAAAAATATCGGGTTGAGATTTTTTTGAGATGAGAATGAGATTGAATTCGGGAAGATTCGGAATTTCGGGGATTTTTGTCACCCCTAATGAGGACAAAAGTTAAGTATTACACATTCAGATCATGTCAAAATCATTATAAAATGAATTAGCCAAATAATTAATTGGTTCACCAAACTCTTTGCCAAAGTTTATGTTAACCGTAAGATTTATTTTGATTTTGTCTTATTTTCAAATTTGAAATTTGGTTTATCATGTGACTTTTCGATATCTTGATCCATGATAATCATATATGATTTTAAAATTTAAATATGCCTTGATTGATATATTATAAGAGTGGTGATTTAAACTTAATGTATCTGTTGTTTAAATATCACTGAGTATATTGATGCAGCATTTTAGGCTTAAAAAGCCCAGATATTATATGAAGATGTTTGAATATATGTTGCGTTGGTGTCTAGGTTTGTTTTCACTAGACTTAAATATTGTGCGCGCGGTTGATAATTGATAAACCAAAGTGTGATTTGTTTAGATTTTGTAGGAACAAGTTTTGTGATATGTCAGGGGCTTGAACGCCAATGTTATTCTGAAAAGACTGCAATAGAAGTGGACGAATTCTGAAGAAAAATACGAGCTAACCATTTTATGTCTCGACATCTACTGGAACACACTTCACTCAGCGCCACCTTATCATTCTGTTTTGAGAGCTTTTTCATTCTGGTGGTGCACATATACTTACACTAATTGGTGATACATTCCTCGAGAGAGGAATGTGACGTTTTCGAGAAAGAACAATCCACTGCATCGAAAGAACGAAGAAAATAGAATCAAAGACGAGTGGTTCTCACCAAGTGACTCTGTTGAAAGAATTTGTTGTAGAGACGTCACAAAAAGAGGAAGTTTTTTGTTATTGCATAAGTCATTAATTATGTGATTGTAGCATACTCAATTTTAGTAGATTCATTTGATATCTGAGCGTGGCCTCATAGATGTAGGTATTTCGACCGAACTAAGTTAAAATTTTGTGTCTTTAGTTTTTTATTACACTGCTTACATATCCTAGAAATAACGTTAATATAAAAGACACATAAACTGCAAATTAAACACGAGTTTCAATTGGTATCATAGAGGTTCACTATTTTATACTTAGTGAGATCTTGATTTTATTTTGTCATTTTCAGGTATGAATTTTGGAAGAGAATGTGTGGGGACCTCGGTTCTAATCATCTAATCGAGAATAAATCATTCAATCATCAACAGAGAGTCAAGACAAAAAGGGAAGAAATTTTTTTAAAAAAATCATGCACGGACCCGTGCACACCTTCGTGTTCGGGTCCGTGCATTAACCTGTATCCAAGGATCAACGACATCAAGGTACACGGACCCCATGCCACCTCCGTGTCAAGGTCCGTGCTTATTCAATACACTAAAAAGTCCACTCTCTATTTTATACACGGACTCCGTGCACCCTCCGTGCTCGGGTACGTGCCCAACATTTCAATATCTCAAGGTTACTGCCTCGATCAGAGTACACATGGACCCATGCACGGATGCATGTACGGGGTCCGTGCATGAACAAATTCAATACATTACAAAATGCGAAGGTACACGGACCCATACCAGGAGGTATGCACGAGGTCCGTATTCTGCTAAAATTCAAAAAAATAATAAAGGCATGCAATCTGAAAATTCCCAACAACAACTTAAATACAATCCATAACATGCATTAGTACTTCAATCTAGCATATTACAAAACATGGTATGTCTAAAGTTGATCGAATACTCAAAAGGTAGAACATGCATCGGTTCTAATTATTACAATACAAAATACATATCGAGTTCGAAATACAACGTCGACTCTAAACCGAGTCCCCACTTCTATCAAACTCAACCCAATCTAGCCATGTTGCCTCTGACTCGATCCTGCCCCACCTGTTGCCAAGTACACATACAAAAACAAGACAATATTCGGATAAATCCGGTGAGAATAATATTTCCAATAAAAGCAAGAAACATGCAATATCAAATAATATATCAAAATCATGATATAATGACAACATATTCCAATTGTGAAATAGAGTGAAATGCATGACTTTAAGTTTTGGGATTATCAACTCGGATAATCAAAAGATAACTCGGTTCTTCGATTGGGATCCCGAGGTCAAGATATCGCAACAACTCACCGACTCTCCCGATCGAGGTGGATGATGCATATCTCAATCTTCTAGACTCTGGAGCAACTATAAAGAGTCTCGGGCTATTGGAGTAACTCGGCGACCAATGTCACTCGATTATAGTCTCCAAAACGTCTAATTCAAATTGGAAACAAATCATTTGGCTCAAGATGAATGCAAATGAAAATAGAATCCATTCAACATAATCCAAGTAATTCAAGTAAACATGCAAGTATGTGATTTCAGGAAAACACAAAAATCAACTCGGATTCGAGTATTCGTACCAATTCAATTCAATGTCGACTTATACCTTTCCTTTGATTCGAGATGCTCCAAACCTGGATAATCAAATCATAGTCTCATATCAAAACTTATTTGAAACCAAAACAATCGTCAAGAGATAAATAAATACTATACCGGCTTCAACTCTATCTGCTCGAATTCCGCTAACTCTGGATTCACCAATTCTCAAACCAATCTGAAATGAAGCAATATAAGATCAATATTGACATTCAAACTCAAACAAAATACGGCTCAATCCAATCAAACTACTCGGCATCCAAAACTCCCTAATATCAAACCGGCGGCATAATGGTTAAAATACGGCCAACCAAAAATTACAACTCCGCAAATTTATCAAATCTACTTCAAATCTCCAACAATTCATCAAAAACAACTCAAATACCAACAAAATCTCAAACCCCTATTTCAAATTTCCCCTATAAAATCATAACAATTTCAAACGTCGTTCTTTTTCTGATCCGTTTTTGAATAAACCATCTATGCTAGCTCAAGAAAAAAATATTCAAAAATAATTCGATTCCAACAACATCCTGAAATTGAAGTATAATTGATCGAATAAAAAATTACGATAGAACGAAGCTCTCGCAGCCGTGATCGCAAATATGCCTTCAGATTGAATTTCTATCGAACAGATCGTGTAAAATCGAAAATGAAAAGCTTAAAGGGGTGTGGCTATGGAGAAATCGGCGTGAAGGAGAAGGAAAGAATAAGAAGAAATACCATCACACGCCTAGTCACTCATTTATATATTTAAAACCAAGTCAAAATAAGGAAATTACACTTTGGTCCCTGAATTTTTCAAAATTTGCAAAACATCCTCTGATCAAATATCAATTCAACCCCTCAAATTATAATCTTCGAATATCAATAATAAACTCAATTAAGATAATTTTGGGGCATTATAATTCTCCCCCTCTAAGAACTGATTTCGTCCTCGAAATCGAATAAGAATCAAACACATAAGATAGAGAATAAAGAATCCAAAACTGAATAAGAACTCACATCATAGAAATAAGTTTGGACATCGTGAAAGAGTGGGTGCCCGGTGAGCCAACTTGTGGCTAAAGGCTTTGATGACTCTTTGTATAAACAATCTTTTGTTTAATATAATTTACACTTTTATTAATGGCAATGACTTTATCTTTCTTCATATTGTTATATTGTGATATACTATTGTTGTTTTGATAAAGACCTTGAATATACTATAGTGTATGTAAGATGTGGTAGCACATGGGGATGGCTATCATGGAACACATCTTATAATCACTGTATGTTCTAAACTGTTCCTAGTCGATTGAGCCGTCCGATAATAAGGATAAGGATCGCTCGAGTTTGAGACTAGCATTTGCGATGCAGAGTACCACGTTTCATTGGTAAGGAACATAGAGATGTTCAAAGCATGCAAATGGATATTCATACGATGAATGATCGAACTACCCTATCCGGACTTTCCAAGTGGTTATCACTTATCGAGTGGATAAAGTCCGCGGTTTTGGTTGTACACCATTAGTATTTACTACTTGAAACATCATTGAGACTCTATATGCTAGTACTGTGCTTTGACTTGTTTACCGACTCTATTGGGGTCATCAGGTGTCGGGATTGGGTACAGTTACAACACATATAGGAGTCGATTCTTTGTTGTCAAGGATTCACCACATACTTGCGAGTGTGGATATCCTATGCAATATGAGGAGATATTAGTGTGACGAATCTCTGGCCTGAGTACATGATGTGTTTTAAGAAATGGTTTCTTAGTAGCACATGCGATGTCACTATTTGATCTTCAAGATGTATTGCATAGTTATCGAATCTCGAACGACTCTCGATTTACCAATGGTTGTTGATTCGATCGGGATATATGGATGAAGGGACCGTACTGTACGCTAACCAAAATCTATTGGTTCTTGCAGGCACTATCAGTGATACCTAGGGAATCATGGGGCGATGTTGCTAGGCGCTCTTACCATGATTCGATGGGCAAGTCGGAAATTGTTGTTCCGAGTCACAAGGAGTTGTGAGCCCACGGCTAGCTGTATCCCTGAACCATTGAGGGTCACACAGAGTAATGGATTTTTAATCCCCGTTGAGATAGTTAAATTTAAAGAGTTAAATTTAATGAACAAAGAAGTTGGACTTCTTAATTAAGAGTAGAGGAGTAAGATTTCCTAAAATGACATAGGGATGGGCATTTTTGAAAATCACTGAATTCGAATTCAGAAAAATTTATCTTGACTTTAAAAGGTGCAGAAATGGTTTCTGTGCACATTGGTGAAATCGGTTTATCAATCGGAGTCATGATGAATTTTATATTAATTTCTGAACATGCGGGCTTTGCTTGTCGGGCTTGAACTTATGACTAATGGGCCCTAAGCTGTTAGCGGCGTATATTATAAATAAGTTATTGCAGTACATAAATTACACACAACACAGGTCACAATTTTCGAAAAAACCCTAGTTTTCTCTCTAACAGTGGCCGCCCCCCTCCCCTCTGCTCAGGAAAAATCCAGCCTGTGAATTTTGAATTACAGTCTGGTTTAACGGATCAAATTTGTTAATTCTCTTCGTAGAAACTTTTGATATATTTTCTAGTGCAATCTATCAGAGGGATTAAATATCCGTTCGTGGACCTGATTGAAGAACAGTTCGTCCATCAGTTCCAGGGAGATACAACAAGAGCAGAGCAATCTGTTGGTGTCCATAATCTCGATTCGAGATTGGAGGTAAAAATTTATAATTGTTATTTAATTTTTACACACACAATTTAATCGTAAAAGTTTTGATACCCATTATGGAATCGTTCCATATAAAATTTTTAAACTTCCGCTGCACCGGGTATCAATTCTGATTGATCTGATCGTCGTTCTCCAACAGTGGTATCAGAGACAGGTTGCTCAAATCAAGCGATTAAATTAATCGATTGTACAAAAATTTTTTAAGCCTCGGTTTTTGAAACAAAATAAATTTTTTAAAATTAAAAATTTTTCGGGCAAAAACACGGGTAGCGATTGGATCGCTGCCCGAGGGGCAGCGATGGTCGCTGCCCCGGGCAGCGATCGTCGCTGCCCTAGGGGCAGCCGGGCTGCTCGGCCCGAGACCCTTTGGGGCGCGGGCAGCCCGGGAACGTCCCGGGCGGCCCGCGGAAAAAGTAATTTTTAATTTTTAAATTAAAATTTTAATATGTTAAAATTTTATTTTTGGTCCGATCGAAAATTATTTTTGATTGGTCAACGAGGCGTCGGATCGAATTGTTTGAGTTCGAAAATTTTAAAATTGATTTTTGGATAAATTTGAATTTTTAGAAAATTTATAAATTTTATCCGTTAAATCAGATTTTATGAAATTAATTATTTTTGGTACAATTGATGATAAGATATGATCTTATGGAAATATTGAGTAAAATATGATTTTATGTATAAAATTGGATTTTATATGTAAAATATGATTTTATTTGATAAAAAGATAAAATATGATTTTGTATGTAAAATAAGATTTTATATATGAAAAATGATTTTATCCTTTTAAATTTAAATTGCCATTGCATGTTATCCAATAAATTAATTTTGAATTAAATGTTATTGGATAAGGATGATCGATTGCCATGACCAATTTTGTAGGTGTATGTTAGGAATTTACATTTGTTTTTATTGTTGTTGGATTTATTAATGGGTCTGGTTTATGGCCCAATATGAATTGTCATATGTAATAAAAGTGAGCTTGGTTTATAGCCCGTTCCCACCCCTTAAAATTGTATCCCCTACTTGTCATTGTTATTTATTGTAAATACATTAGATTTAGTGGGAGATGAAGATTTGAAGACGGAGGTGGGCCCAGCAGACAATAAAGACAGAAGAAATGTAAATTGGAAGCACAATGTAATAGGATTGCATTGCATACCTGCATATTACCTAGGATTGGACTAAGACTCGTGATTGGCAACCACGGGTCGATTAGAAATGGAATCGATCATCCTATATAATATATGATATTATTGTTGTATGCATGTTTTAGACAAAATTGTGTGAATCCGGCAAGCATACAAAATTTTAAAATGATGAGACAAATTTTCAAAATTAAAATCCCTCATTTTAAATATGATTTAAAATTGATATCAAGATAAATAAAGGAAATTTAAAATTGTTTAAATGTTCCTACCTTCCATCAACGATCAATGTATGAGATGCTACCCACGGATACGGTCCGGCTCATATTATTGGGGGGGCCCGTTCGTCGGAAAGCTGTACATTGGATCGACACATGTTGTAAGTTGGGTGGAACTCCCATGGGATCGGCTCATATTATTGGGGGATCCACATGACGACCGTCCATCACAACTTAATATTGATGGGTCATCTTGACATGTCACAATAAACGGCGTCATATTATTGGGCCCTTATTGGACATGAGGTAAAAACGTGGAGGTTGCTTTGGAAGCAATTGGGCTCTACCTTTTGAAAATTATGGTTGGCTGATATTATTCGGAACCATAGTTTGTCAATTGGACTCCATGTTCTCACTAAGGAAAACAGTTTTCCGTTTTCACTAGAGGGTAGTGAAATCGTTAAAATAGTGGGAGTGAGATTCATAAAATAAATTTCGCCTATTTTATGTCTTAGTAAATTAATTAAACAATCACTGATATTTGTCTGTTTCTTTTCAGTATTTCATAAAGATGAATTCGCGTAATCCACTTTTCTCGATCCTCGAACAAAATAAATTGACTGGCGCAAACTATACGGAATGGTTTCGTAAGTTGAAGATTGTCTTGACTTCGGAGAAGATGCTCTACGTGTTAGAAAAATCTCCTCCGAAGGAAGCACCAGCTGACATAAGTCCGGAAGAGTTAGCCAAACTTGATACATGGTGGGACCATGATATCAAGGCCAAATGCTATATGCAAGCCTCGATGTCTGATGAAATCCAGAGGCGATTTGAGGACACCGTGAATGCTGCTGACATTCACGTACAACTCAAGGAACTTTTTGGGGCTCAATCGAGAGCTGAAAGGTTCGCTACTGTAAAGGAGCTAATGACGTGTCGCATGCGTGAAGGGACTTCGGTCCGTGATCATGGGGTACGAGTGATTTGGCTCATACAGAAGTTGGTAACGCTTGATTTGGTGTTGGAGCATGAACTCAACGTGGACTTACTACTTCTATCTCTTCCTTCTTCGTTTGACGGATTTGTGGTGAATTTCAATATGAACAAGATAGAGGCCTCCCTTGAAGAGATGGTCAATATGCTTCTAACATATGAATCCACTTTAAAGAAGGATAAACTGGCTTTCTTGGTGGGCTCCTCTTCTTTTGCTAAGAAGGGGCCAAGTACAAAGGGTAAGAAACGTTCTGCCCCACCCAAGAAAATCGAACCCGAGAAGAAGTACAAGACAAAGGCTTCAAACATGGAAAAGTCCAAGGATGTTTGCCATTACTGCAAGAAGCCCGGTCATTGAAAGCGTAACTGCAAGGAATATCTTGAGCAGTTGCGAACTACGAAGGGTATGTTCTATATTGAAATAAATATTTCACTTAATACTACTTCTTGGGTATTGGATACCGGATGTGGATCTCACATTTGCAATGATTTGCAGGTGATGACAAGAAGTCGCAGGCTTAGAATGGGTGAGACCCAGCTGAGGCTCGGAAATGGTTCCAGAGTTGAATCTAAAGCTGTGGGAGATATTTATTTAATTTGCAGAACGGTTTTAAGTTACTTTTGAGAGATGTTTTATTTGTTCCAGATTTGATTAAAAACATTATTTCTGTTTCTATGCTTGATAGAGATGGTTATTCTTGCAATTTTGTGAATGAGATTTGCAATATTTACAAGAATGAATGTTTGATTGGAAATGGACAACTTGAAAACGATCTATATAACTTAAAACTAAAAAACGTTCCAATAAATTATGTTGATAAACCGGCAACAACAAACAAAAGGAAAATCGATATTCAAAACCCGTCAAACCTTTGGCATGCTAGGCTAGGTCATATTTCCTCAAGGAGGATGAACAAGCTAGTGGGAGAGGGTATGTTTGATATGTCTGATATTAACTCTCTACCTACTTGTGAGTCCTACCTGAAAGGAAAAATGACTAAATCTTCTTTTAAGGGGAAACCTGAGCGTAGTCAAAATCTGTTGGATTTGATCCATACAGACGTTTGTGGTCCATTTAGAATTGGTACTCAATATGGCCACACCTACTTCATTACCTTTACTGATGATTATTCTAGGTATGGGTATTTATATTTAATGAAATATAAGTCTGAAGCATTTGAAAAGTTCAAAGAATTCAAGGCTGAAGTAGAAAACAAGCTAGGTAAAAGTATTAAAGCACTTCGATCGGATCGAGGTGGAGAATACTTGAGTACCGAGTTTTTGGACTATCTGAAAGAGAATGGGATTCTCTCTCAGTGGACTCCTCCTATGACACCTCAGCTGAATGGTGTATCGGAGCGTCGTAATCAAACTTTGTTGGACATGGTTCGATCCATGATGAGCTTCACTGAGCTTCCACCTTCATTTTGGGGCTATGCGCTTGAAACGGCGGTATTGTTGTTGAACAACGTCCACACCAAAGCAGTGGACAAAACTCCATACGAGTTATGGAATGGCAAAGCTCCTAAGTATTCGTACTTGAGGATTTGGGGATATCCTGCTTATGTGAAGCAGACAGTGGGAGATAAGTTGGATAGTCGATCTACCTTATGTTATTTTGTAGGGTATCCGAAGAATTCAATCGGATATTATTTCTATCATCCTGCTGAAACAAAGGTGTTTGTTTCAAGGAATGCCACCTTCTTGGAGAAGGAGTTCTTATTGGATAAGAAAGGCGAGATGATGGAACTCGAAGAAATTCGAGAAGAACCCGAAATACAAAATAATGATCCTACACCTCAGGAACCATTGATAGACATGCCTATACCTAGAAGATCCGAGAGGACTTCTAGACCTCCTATTCGATATGGTCTTCTTCTTGAAGGGGATCAAGATGAACCCGATGTTGGATGTGATCCAAGAAACTTCAAGGAAGCAATTTCTGATGCGGATTCAAATTTATGGCTTGAAGCTATGCAGTCGGAAATAGATTCGATGCATACAAACCAAGTTTGGTCTTTAGTAGATCCTCCCGATGGAATTGTTCCAATAGGGTGTAAATGGATCTACAAGAGAAAGCTTGGGCCTGATGGTAAGGTATTGACCTACAAGGCGCGATTGGTGGCGAAAGTTTATACTCAAAGACAAGGAGTTGACTATGATGAAACATTTTCACCAGTTGCAATGTTCAAGTCCATAAGAATCCTTATTGCCATAGCTGCTTGGTATGACTATGAGATATGACAAATGGATGTGAAGACTGCATTTCTTAATTGAAACATTAAGGAAGAGATCTATATGACGCAGCCTGAGGGATACACATCCATGGGAAGCGAGCATAAGGTATGCAAGCTTCAGAGATCAATTTATGGTCTAAAACAAGCATCAAGAAGTTGGAACCAGAAATTTGATGAAACAATAAAAGATTTTGGTTTCATCAAGAACCCGGAGGAACCATGCGTGTACAAGAAAGTAGTTAAGGATGCTGTGACATTCTTAGTACTTTATGTTGATGACATCCTACTCATTGGGAATGACGTAGGGATGTTGCAGTCAACAAAGATATGGTTATCAGGTAGATTCTCGATGAAGGATTTGGGTGAGGCATCCTATATTCTAGGGATACAGATCTATAGAGATAGATCTAAGAGAATGATAGGACTCACTCAATCAACCTACATCGACACCATATTGAAACGGTTTTCAATGGATGGTTCCAAGAGAGGACATCTACCCATGTGTCATGGAGTTTCTCTATCCAGGTCTATGTGTCCCAAGACTGATGAAGAAATAGAGAAAATGACACATGTACCATATGCGTCAGCCATTGGTAGTATCATGTATGGGATGATATCTACCAGACCGGATGTAGCATTTGCTCTGAGTGTCACGAGCAGATATCAAGCTAATCCCGGTCAAATGCATTGAAAAGCCGTGAAGAACATTCTTAAGTACTTACAAAGGACTAAGAATATGTTCATGGTATATGGAGGAAGAGAACTAAAATTGGAAGGCTATACCGACTCTAGCTTCCAAAGTGACGTGGATGACTCGAAGTCAACCTCTGGATTTGTGTTCATGCTCAATGCCGGTGTTGTCTCTTGGAAGAGTTCCAAGCAGGACACCACAGCGGATTCCACCACTGAGGCAGAATACATTGCAGCATCAGCTGCTGCTAAAGAGGCCGTTTGGATGAGGAATTTCGTCCAAGAGTTGGGCGTTATTCCGGAAGTTGTTGGTCCAGTCCCGGTGTACTGTGACAACACGGGTGCCGTTTCTCAGGCAAAGGAACCAAGGTCTCATCAAAGATCCAAACACGTACTGAGGAAATACCACATCATCCGGGAGATTGTGGAAAGAGGAGACATCACTGTCGAAAGAGTGGCCTCTGCAGACAATATCGCTGATCCACTTACTAAGCCCTTGCCAGGACCATTATTTGACAAACATCGCGAAGCAATGGGTCTACGTAGTATGACTAGTTGGCTTTAGGGCAAGTGGGAGATTGAAAGAGTGGGTGCCCGGTGAGCCAACTTGTGGCTAAGGGCTTTGATGACTCTTTGTATAAACAATATTTTGTTTAATATAATTTACATTTTTATTAATGGCAATGACTTTATCTTTCTTCATATTGTTATATTGTGATATACTATTGTTGTTTTGATAAAGACCTTGAATATACTATAGTGTATGTAAGATGTGGTAGCACATGGGGATGGCTATCATGAAACACATCTTATAATCACTGTATGTTCTAAACTGTTCCTAGTCGATTGAGCCGTCCGATAATAAGGATAAGGATCGCTCGAGTTTGAGACTAGCATTTGCGATGCAGAGTACCACGTTTCATTGGTAAGGAACATAGAGATGTTCAAAGCATGCAAATGGATATTCATACGATGAATGATCGAACTACCCTATCCAAACTTTCCAAGTGGTTATCACTTATCGAGTGGATAAAGTCCGCGGTTTTGGTTGTACACCATTAGTCCTTACTACTTGAAACATCATTGAGACTCTATATGCTAGTACTGTGCTTTGACTCGTTTACCGACTCTATTGGGGTCATCAGGTGTCGGGATTGGGTACAGTTACAACACATATAGGAGTCGATGCTTTGTTGTCAAGGATTCACCACATACTTGCGAGTGTGGATATCCTATGCGATCTGAGGAGATATTAGTGTGACGAATCTCTGGCCAGAGTACATGATGTGTTTTAAGAAATGGTTTCTTAGTAGCACATGCGATGTCACTATTTGATCTTCAAGATGTATTGCATAGTTATCGAATCTCGAACGACTCTCGATTTACCAATGGTTGTTGATTCGATCATGATATATGGATGAAGGGACCGTACTGTACGCTAACCAAAATCTATTGGTTCTTGCAGGCACTATCAGTGATACCTAGGGAATCATAGGGCGATGTTGCTAGGCGCTCTTACCATGATTCGATGGGCAAGTCGGAAATTGTTGTTCCGAGTCACAAGGAGTTGTGAGCCCACGGCTAGCTATATCCCTGAACCATTGAGGGTCACACAGAGTAATGGATTTTTAATCCCCGTTGAGATAGTTAAATTTAAAGAGTTAAATTTAATGAACAAAGAAGTTGGACTTCTTAATTAAGAGTAGAGGAGTAAGATTTCCTAAAATGACATAGGGATGGGCATTTTTGGAAATCACTGAATTCGGATTCAGAAAAATTTATCTTGACTTTAAAAGGTGCAGAAATGGTTTCTGTGCACATTGGTGAAATCGGTTTATCAATCGGAGTCATGATGAATTTTATGTTAATTTCTGAACATGCGGGCTTTGCTTGTCGGGCTTGAACTTATGACTAATGGGCCCTAAGCTGTTAGCGGCCTACATTATAAATAAGTTGTTGCAGTATAGAAATTACACACAACACAGGTCACAATTTTCGAAAAAACCCTAGTTTTCTCTCTAACAGTGGCCGCCCCCTCCCCTCTGCTCAGGAAAAATCCAGCCTGTGAATTTTGAATTACAGTCTGGTTTAACGGATCAAATTCGTTAATTCTCTTCGTAGAAACTTCTGATAGATTTTCTAGTGCAATCTATCAGAGGGATTAAATATCCGTTCGTGGACCTGATTGAAGAACAGTTCGTCCATCAGTTCCAGGGAGATACAACAAGAGCAGAGCAATCTGTTGGTGTCCATAATCTCGATTCGAGATTGGAGGTAAAAATTTATAATTGTTATTTAATTTTTACACACACAATTTAATCGTAAAAGTTTTGATACCCATTATGGAGTCGTTCCATATAAAATTTTTTAACTTCCGCTGCACCGGGTATCAATTCTGATTGATCTGATCGCCGTTCTCCAACACATCGCTGTCTCATATCAGTCTCGTCTCCCAAGTCGCTTCTTCGACTCCGTGTCGGCTCCACTACACTTTCACCAACGGAATCGACTTGTTTTTGAGTTGTTTCTCCTTTCGGTCAAGGATCTGTATCGGTTGCTCGATGTAGCTCAATGTCTCGTCAAGTTCTTCTTCGTCATGCTGTAGAACAAAAAAAGGCTCTGGGTGGTATTTTCGCAACATAGAAACGAGAAATACGTCGTGAATACTAGGAAGAGATTGAGGAAGTGCAAGTGTATAGGCAAGATTGTCTATCTTCTCTAGAATCTCATACGGACCGATGAATTTCGGAGATAACATCCCTCTCTTTCCAAATCTGACTGTTCCTCTGAAAAGAGAAATCTTCAGAAATACTTGGTCTCCCTGATCAAAATACAGAGGTCTACGTCTGATATTCGCATACTTCGCCTTTTGTCCTGAGCCGTCTTCCTTATCATGAAAGAGTGGGTGCCCGGTGAGCCAACTTGTGGCTAAGGGCTTTGATGACTCTATGTATAAACAATCTTTTGTTTAATATAATTTACACTTTTATAAAGGCGTTTACTTTATCTTTTATCATATTATTATGTTGTGACATACTATAAGATGTTTAGATGAAGACCTTGAATATACTATAGTGTGTGTAAGATGTAGTGGCACATGGG
Source organism: Henckelia pumila (assembly GCF_033568475.1). Classification (NCBI taxonomy): domain Eukaryota; kingdom Viridiplantae; phylum Streptophyta; class Magnoliopsida; order Lamiales; family Gesneriaceae; genus Henckelia; species Henckelia pumila. The sequence goes on from NC_133120.1 coordinate 66,134,062, forward strand.
GATGGCTATCATGAAACACATCTTATAGTCACTGTATATTCTAAACAGTTCCTAGTTGATTGAGCCGTCCGATAATAAGGATAAGGATCGCTCGAGTTTCAGACTAGCATTTGCGATTCCGAGTACCACGTTTTATTGGTATGGAACATAGAGATGTTCAAAGCATGCAAATGGATATTCATACGATGAATGATCGAACTACCCTATCCGGACTTTCCAAGTGGTTATCACTTATCGAGTGGATAAAGTCCGCGGTTTTGGTTGTACACCATTAGTCCTTACTACTTGAAACATCATTGAGACTCTATATGCTAGTACTGTGTTTTGACTCGTTTACCGACTCTATTGGGGTCATCAGGTGTCGGGATTGGGTACAGTTATGACACATATAGGAGTCGATGCTTTGTTGTCAAGGATTCACCACATACTTGCGAGTGTGGATATCCTATGCAATCTGAGGAGATATTAGTGTGACGAATCTCTGGCCAGAGTACATGATGTGTTTTAAGAAATGGTTTCTTAGTAGCACATGCGATGTCACTATTTGATCTTCAAGATGCATTGCATAGTTATCGAATCTCGAACGACTCTCGATTTACCAATGGTTGTTGATTAGATCGGGATATATGGATGAAGGGACCGTACTGTACGCTAACCAAAATCTATTGGTTCTTGCAGGCACTATCAGTGATACCTAGGGAATCATGGGGCGATGTTGCTAGGCGCTCTTACCATGATTCGATGGGCAAGTCGGAAATTGTTGTTCCGAGTCACAAGGAGTTGTGAGCCCATGGCTAGCTGTATCCCTGAACCATTGAGGGTCACACAAGTAATGGATTTTTAATCCCCGTTGAGATAGTTAAATTTAAAGAGTTAAATTTAATGAACAAAGAAGTGGGACTTCTTATTTAAGAGTAGAGGAGTAAGATTTCCTAAAATAACATAGGGATGGGCATTTTTGGAAATCACTGAATTCGGATTCAGAAAATTTATCTTGACTTTAAAAGGTGCAGAAATGGTTTCTGTGCACATTGGTGAAATCGGTTTATCAATCGGAGTCATGATGAATTTTATATTAATTTCTGAACATGCGGGCTTTGCTTGTCAGGCTTGAACTTATGACTAATGGGCCCTAAGCTGTTAGCAGCCCACATTATAAAAAAGTTATTGCAGTACAGAAATTACACAACAGAGGTTACAATTTTCGAAAACCCTAGCTGTTTTTCTCTCTAAGTGGCCGCCCCCTCTCCCTCTCTGCTCGAAAATTCCAGCCTGTGAATTTTGAATTTGCAGTCTGGTTTAACGGATCAAATTCGTTAATTCTCTTCGTAGAAACTTCTGATAGATTTTCTAGTGCAATCTATCAGAGGGATTAAACTTCTGTTCGTGGACCTGATTGAAGAATTGTTCGTCCATCAGTTCCTGGGATATACAACAAGAGTAGAGTTATCTGTTGGTGTCCATAATCTCGTTTCGAGATTGGAGGTAAAAATTTAATTGTTATTTAATTTTTACACGCACAATTTAATCGTAAAGTTTTGATACCCATGATATGGAACCGTTCCATATAAAATTTTAAAACTTCCGCTGCACCGGGTATCAATTCTGATTGATCTGATCACCATTTTCCAACAGTGGTATCAAAGCCAGGTTGCTCAGATCAAGAGATTAAATTAATCGATTGTACAAATATTTTTAAGTCTCGGTTTTTGAAACAAAATAAATTTTTTAAAATAAAATTTTTTTTTTCTTCGGGCAAAACACTGGCAGCGATTGGATCGCTGCCCGGGGCAGCGATGGTCACTGCCAGGGCAGCGCACGCCGCTGCCTAGCGCAGCGCTGGGCGCTGCCCAAAGGGCAGCGACGGGCTGCCCGATATCGTCCCGGGCGGCCCGGGAAAAATTAATTTTTTATTTTAAATTAAAATTTTAATATGTTAAATATTTATTTTTGGTCCGATCGAAAATTGTTTTTGATTGGTCCACGAGGCGTCGGATCGAATTGTTCGAGTCCAAAAATTTTAAAATTGATTTTTGGATAAATTTGAATTTTTGGAAAATTTATAGATTTTATCCGTTAAATCAGATTTTATGAAATTAATTATTTTTGGTACAATTGATGATAAGATATGATCTTATGGAAATATTGAATAAAATATGATTTTATGTATAAAATTGGATTTTATATGTAAAATATGATTTTATTTGATAAAAAGATAAAATATGATTTTGTATGTAAAATAAGATTTTATATATGGAATATGATTTTATCCTTTTAATTTAATTGCCATTGCATGTTATCCAATAAATTAATTTTGAATTAAATATTATTGGATAAGGATGATCGATTGCCATGACCAATTTTGTAGGTGTATGTTAGGAATTTACATTTGTTTTTATTGTTGTTGGATTTATTAATGGGCCTGGTTTATGGCCCAATATGAATTGTCATATGTAATAAAAGTGGGCCTGGTTTATGTCCCGTTCCCACCCCTTAAAATGTATCCCCTACTTGTCATAGTTATTTATTGTAAATACATTAGACTTAGTGGGAGATGAAGATTTGAAGACAGAGGTGGGCCCAGCAGACAATAAAGACAGAAGAAATGTAAATTGGAAGCTCAATGTAATAGGATTGCATTGCATACCTGCATATTACCTAGGATTGGACTTAGACTCGTGATTGGCAACCACGAGTCGATTAGAAATGGAATCGATCATCCTATATAATATATGATATTATCATTGTATGCATGTTTTAGACTAAATTGTATGAATCCCGCAAGCATACAAATTTTAAATGATGAGACAAATTTTCAAAATTAAAATCCCTCATTTTAAATATGATTTAAAATTGATATCAAGATAAATAAAGGGAATTTAAATATTGTTTAAATGTTCCTACCTTCCATCAACGATCAATGTATGAGATGCTACCCGCGGATACGGTCCGGCTCATATTATTGGGGGGGCCCGTTCGTCGGAAAGCTGTACATTGGATCGACACATGTTGTAAGTTGGGTGGAACTCCCATGGGATCGGCTCATATTATTGGGGGATCCACATGGCGACCGTCCATCACAACTTAATATTGATGGGTCATCTTGACATGTCACAATAAACGGCGTCATATTATTGGGCCCTTATTGGACATGAGGTAAAAACATGGAGGTTGCTTTGGAAGCAATTGGGCTCTACCTTTTGAAAATTATGGTTGGCTGATATTATTCGGGACCATAGTTTGTCAATTGGACTCCATGTTCCCACTAAGGAAAACAGTTTCCCGTTTTCACTAGAGGGTAGTGAAATCGTTAAAATAGTGGGAGTGAGATTCATAAAATAAATTTTGCCTATTTTATGTATTAGTAAATTAATTAAACAATCACTGATTATTGTCTGTCTCTTTTCAGTATTTCATTAAGATGAATTCGCGCAATCCACTATTCTCTATTCTCGAACAAAATAAACTGACTGGCGCAAACTATACGGAATAGTTCCGTAAGTTGAAGATTGTCTTGACCTCGGAGAAGATGCTCTACGTGTTAGAAAAATCTCCTCCGAAGGAAGCACCAGCTGACATAAGTCCGGAAGAGTTGGCCAAACTTGATACATGGTGGGACCATGATATCAAGGCCAAATGCTATATGCAAGCCTCGATGTCTGATGAACTCCAGAGGCGATTTGAGGACACCGTGAATGCTGCTGACATTCACGTACAACTCAAGGAACTTTTTGGGGCTCAATCGAGAGCTGAAAGGTTCGCTACTGTAAAAGAGCTAATGACGTGTCGCATGCGTGAAGGGACTTCGGTCCGTGATCATGGGGTACGAGTGATTTGGCTCATACAGAAGTTGGTAACGCTTGATTTGGTGTTGGAGCATGAACTCAATGTGGACTTATTACTTCTCTCTCTTCCTTCTTCGTTTGACGGATTTGTGGTGAATTTCAATATGAACAACATAGAGGCCTCCCTTGAAGAGATGGTCAATATGCTTGTAACATATGAAGCCACTTTAAAGAAGGATAAACCAGTTCTCTTGGTGGGCTCCTCTTCTTCAGCTAAGAAGGGGTCAAGTACAAAGGGTAAGAAACGTTCTGCCCCACCCAAGAAAACCGGACCCGAGAAGAAGAACAAGACAAAGGCTTCAAACATGGAAAAGTCCAAGGATGTTTGCCATCACTGCAAGAAATCCGGTCATTGGAAACGTAACTGCAAGGAATATCTAGAGCAGTTGCGAACTGCGAAGGGTATGTTCTATATTGAAATAAATGTTTCACTTAATACTACTTCTTGGGTATTGGATACCGGATGTGGATCTCACATTTGCAATGATTTGCAGGTGATGACAAGAAGTCGCAAGCTTAGAATGGGTGAGACCCAGCTGAGGCTCGGAAATAGTTCTAGAGTTGAAGCTAAAGTTGTGGGAGATGTTTATTTAATTTTGCAGAACGATTTTAAGTTACTTTTGAGAGATGTTTTATTTGTTCCAGATTTGATTAAAAACATTATTTCTGTTTCTATGCTTGATAGAGATGGTTTTTCTTGCAATTTTGTGAATGGGATTTGCAATATTTACAAGAATGAATGTTTGATTGGAAATGGACAACTTGAAAACGATCTATATAACTTAAAATTAAAAGACATTCCAATAAATTACGTTGATAAACCGGTAACAACAAACAAAAGGAAAATCGATAGTCAAAACCCGGTAAACCTTTGGCATGCTAGGCTAGGTCATATTTCCTCAAGGAGGATGAACAAGCTAGTGGGAGAGAGCATGTTTGATATGTCTGATATTAACTCTCTACCTACTTGTGAGTCCTGCCTGAAAGGAAAAATGACTAAATCTCCTTTTAAGGGGAAACATGAGCGTAGTCAAAATCTGTTGGATTTGATCCATACAGATGTTTGTGGTCCATTTAGAATTGGTACTCAATTTGGCCACACCTACTTCATTACCTTTACTGATAATTATTGAAGGTATGGGTATTTATATTTAATGAAATACAAGTCTGAAGCATTTGAAAAGTTCAAAGAATTCAAGGCTGAAGTATAAAACAAGCTAGGTAAAAGTATTAAAGCACTTCGATCGGATCGAGGTGGAGAATACTTAAGTACCGAGTTTTGGACTATCTGAAAGAGAATGGGATTCTCTCTCAGTGGACTCCTCCTATGACACCTCAGCTGAATGGTGTATCGGAGCGTCGTAATTGAACTTTGTTGAACATGGTTCGATCCATGATGAGCTTCACTGAGCTTCCACCTTTGTTTTGGGGCTACGCACTTGAAACGGCGGTGTTGTTGTTGAACAACGTCCACACCAAAGCAGTGGACAAAACACCATACGAGTTATGGAATGGCAAAGCTCCTAAGTTTTCGTACTTGAGGATTTGGGGATGTCCTGCTTACGTGAATCAGACAGTGGAAGATAAGTTGGATAGTCGATCCACCTTATGTTATTTTGTAGGGTATCCTAAGAATTCAATCGGATATTATTTCTATCATCCTACTGAAACAAAAGTGTTTGTTTCAAGGAATGTCACCTTCTTGAAGAAGGAGTTCTTATTGGATAAGAAAGGCGAGATGATGGAACTCGAAGAAATTCGAGAAGAACCCGAAATACAAAATAATGATCCCATACCTCAAGAATCTTCAGAGGACACGCCTATACTTAGAAGATCCGAGAGAACTTCTAGACCTCCTATTCGATATGGTCTTCTTCTTGAAGGGGATCAAGATGAACCCGACGTTGGATGTGATCCAAGAAACTTCAAGGAAGCAATTTCTGATGGGATTCAAATTTATGGCTTGAAGCTATGCAGTCGGAAATAGATTCGATGCATACAAACCAAGTTTGGTCTTTAGTAGATCCTCCCGATGGAATTGTTCCAATAGGGTGTAAATGGATCTACAAGAGAAATCTTGGGCCTGATGGTAAGGTATTGACCTACAAGGCACGATTGGTGGCAAAAGGTTACACTCAAAGACAAGGAGTTGACTGTGATGAAACCTTTTCACAAGTTGCAATGTTCAAGTCCATAAGAATCCTTATTGCCATAGCTGCTTGGTATGACTATGAGATATGGCAAATGGATGTGAAGACTGCATTTCTTAATGGAAACATTAAGAAAGAGATCTATATGACGCAGCCTGAGGGATACACATCCATGGGAAGCGAGCATAAGGTATGCAAGCTTCAGAGATCGATCTATGGTCTCAAACAAGCATCAAGAAGTTGGAACCAGAAATTTGATGAAACAATAAAGGATTTTGGTTTCATCAAGAACCCGGAGGAACCGTGCGTGTACAAGAAAGTAGTTAAGGATGCTGTGACATTCTTAGTACTTTATGTTGATGACATCCTACTCATTGGGAATAACGTAGGGATGTTGTAGTCAACAAAGATATGGTTATCAGGTAGATTCTCGATGAAGGATTTGGGTGAGGCATCCTATATTCTAGGGATACAGATCTATAGAGATAGATCTAAGAGAATGATAGGACTCACTCAATCAACTTACATCGAAACCATATTGAAAAGGTTTTCAATGGATGGGTCCAAAAGAGGACATCTACCCATGTGTCATGGAGTTTCTCTATCCAAGTCCATGTGTCCCAAGACTGATGAAGAGATAGAGAAAATGACACATGTACCATATGCGTCAGCCATAGGTAGTATCATGTATGGGATGATATCTACCAGAGCGGATGTAGCATTTGCTCTGAGTGTCACGAGCAGATATCAAGCTAATCCCGGTCAAATGCATTGGAAAGCTGTGAAGGACATTCTTAAGTATTTACGAAGGACTAAGAATATGTTCATGGTATATGGAGGAAGAGAACTGAAATTTGAAGGCTATACCGACTCTAGCTTCCAAAGTGACGTGGATGACTCGAAGTCAACCTCTGGATTTGTGTTCATGCTCAATGGCGGTGCTGTCTCTTGGAAGAGTTCCAAGCAGGACACCACAGCGGATTCCACCACTGAGGCAGAATACATTGCGGCATCAGCTACTGCTAAAGAGGCCGTTTGGATGAGGAATTTCGTCCAAGAGTTGGGCGTTATTCCTGAAGTTGTTGGTCCAGTCCCGGTGTACTGTGACAACACGGGTGCCATTGCTCAGGCAAAGGAACCAAGGTCTCATCAAAGATCCAAACACGTACTGAGGAAATACCACATCATCCGGGAGATCGTGGAAAGAGGAGACATTACTGATCGAGAGAGTGGCCTCTACAGAAAATATCGCTGATCCACTTACTAAGCCCTTGCCAGGACCATTATTTGACAAACATCGCGAAGCAATGGGACTGCGTAGTATGACTAGTTGGCTATAGGGCAAGTGGGAGATTGAAAGAGTGGGTGCCCGGTGAGCCAACTTGTGGCTAAAGGCTTTGATGACTCTATGTATAAACAATCTTTTGTTTAATATAATTTACACTTTTATAAAGGCGTTTACTTTATCTTTTATCATATTATTATGTTGTGACATACTATAAGATGTTTAGATGAAGACCTTGAATATACTATAGTGTGTGTAAGATGTAGTGGCACATGGGGATGGCTATCATGAAACACATCTTATAGTCACTGTATATTCTAAACAGTTCCTAGTCGATTGAGCCGTTCGATAATAAGGATAAGGATCGCTCGAGTTTCAGACTAGCATTTGCGATGCCGAGTACCACGTTTCATTGGTATGGAACATAGAGATGTTCAAAGCATGCAAATGGATATTCATACGATGAATGATCGAACTACCCTATCCGGACTTTCCAAGTGGTTATCACTTATCGAGTGGATAAAGTCCGCGGTTTTGGTTGTACACCATTAGTCCTTACTACTTGAAACATCATTGAGACTCTATATGCTAGTACTGTGCTTTGACTCATTTACCGACTCTATTGGGGTCATCAGGTGTCGGGATTGGGTACAGTTACGACACATATAGGAGTCGATACTTTGTTGTCAAAGATTCACCACATACTTGCGAGTGTGGATATCCTATGCGATCTGAGGAGATATTAGTGTGACGAATCTCTGGCCAGAGTACATGATGTGTTTTAAGAAATGGTTTCTTAGTAGCACATGCGATGTCACTATTTGATCTTCAAGATGCATTGCATAGTTATCGAATCTCAAACGACTCTCGATTTACCAATGGTTGTTGATTAGATCGGGATATATGGATGAAGGGACCGTACTGTACGCTAACCAAAATCTATTGGTTCTTGCAGGCACTATCAGTGATACCTAGGGAATCATGGGGCGATGTTGCTAGGCGCTCTTACCATGATTCGATGGGCAAGTCGGAAATTGTTGTTCCGAGTCACAAGGAGTTGTGAGCCCACGGCTAGCTGTATCCCTGAACCATTGAGGGTCACACAAGTAATGGATTTTTAATCCCCGTTGAGATAGTTAAATTTAAAGAGTTAAATTTAATGAACAAAGAAGTGAGACTTCTTATTTAAGAGTAGAGGAGTAAGATTTCCTAAAATGACATAGGGATGGGCATTTTTGGAAATCACTGAATTCGGATTCAGAAAATTTATCTTGACTTTAAAAGGTGCAGAAATGGTTTCTGTTCACATTGGTGAAATCGGTTTATCAATCGGAGTCATGATGAATTTTATATTAATTTCTGAACATGCGGGCTTTGCTTGTCAGGCTTGAACTTATGACTAATGGGCCCTAAGCTGTTAGCAGCCCACATTATAAATAAGTTATTGCAGTACAGAAATTACACAACAGAGGTTACAATTTTTGAAAACCCTAGCTGTTTTTCTCTCTAAGTGGCCGCCCCCTCTCCCTCTCTGCTCGAAAATTCCAGCCTGTGAATTTTGAATTTGCGGTCTGGTTTAACGGATCAAATTCGTTAATTCTCTTCGTAGAAACTTCTGATAGATTTTCTAGTGCAATCTATCAGAGGGATTAAACTTCTGTTCGTGGACCTGATTGAAGAATTGTTCGTCCATCAGTTCCTGGGATATACAACAAGAGTAGAGTTATCTGTTGGTGTCCATAATCTCGTTTCGAGATTGGAGGTAAAAATTTAATTGTTATTTAATTTTTACACGCACAATTTAATCGTAAAGTTTTGATACCCATGATATGGAATCGTTCCATATAAAATTTTAAAACTTCCGCTGCACCGGGTATCAATTCTGATTGATCTGATCACTGTTTTCCAACATATCAACCAAATAATCTTCACCTGCTCAGCCAAATCTTGAATCATATCGGGTCCCCAAATCAAGTGACTCCAAAATATCATCCCAATTTATAGGAGATCTGCATTTATTTCCGTACAATGCTTCGAAAGGTGTCATACCGATACTCGTCTGATAGCTGTTGATGTACGAAACTCAACAAGAGGTAAAGAATCCTGCTAACCAGTGCCAAATCAAGCACTACAGCTCGTAGCATAACCTTTAAAGTCTGAAACGTCCGCTCTCACTGACCATCGGTCTGAGGATGATAAGTTGTACTCAGATGCAATCGAGTACCTAATGCCTCTTGGAGATTATGCCAGAAGTGATAAGTAAACCGAGGATCTCGGTCTGAAACAAAAGACTTCGGCACACCATGAAATCTGACAACGTCTCTGACATAAAACTCAGCCATCTGATCGTGTCGATACGTCATCCTGTACGGAATAAAGCAAGAAGAATTCGTCAATCGGTCAATCACTACCAGATAGCATCACAACCTCGTACTGATCGTGGTAGCTTCGTGACGAAATCAATCGAAATGTGATCCCAATTCCACTCTGGAACTAATAAACTGTGCAACAAACCTCTCGGTCACTTTCTCTTTGCTTTTACCTGCTGACAGTTCAAACATCGGGATACAATTATTGTAGTGACCCAACCCGGATCCATTACCTGATCAGAGTTAGAGCATAATTAAGCATGAATTTAAAATAAATTGCTGCGAAAGACTTAAATAAAATCTGACCGGCAGAATACAACCGGTTAAATAAACCAATATACAACCCAATCGAATTACAAATAATACTAAGGGTAAAAACCTATAGCTAATCCTTTTGTCTCCAAGGTCACTGGCCACTCCAAGCTACTGGGTACACCACCTGTACCTACATCTGCCCCGTCGAATGTGGTGTCCAGACATACAAAAACACTGGACGTGAGCGACTATGCTCAATACGAAAGTACGGGTAAACATATAAACATGATGCATGCAAATGACAGGGTATTCATATTTGGGATAACTGTATAAAAATGCTCAGAATGGCGCCTAGGATATGAGTGGTACAAACCCGGGACAAACCACTGTGTACACTTCTCATTCCAACTGGATGTGGACCGTGTCCTACAGATGTCAGTGTCGGCTATCCCATCGATCGCGGGGCGCTCGACATCGACCGTTCAAACAGGGCTGAGCGGCCCTACATAGCTCATCTCAAAAGATGTACATGATCAATATGATGTGAACATGACGCATAATAATTCATGCAAAACATAACACATAAATGCAACACATAAGCATGCATACCCGCTGGCTATCTCAGTCAGTACTTACGTACCTTACTACTGAAAGTCCTAGCACAGTCCCACTCTAGGTTCTCAAGCCTATCATCAGCTCTACAATGCAAATACTCATGCATCATTATTTAAGCTCTAAAAGCCTTAACTAAGCTAATAGATACTCATAAATAATTTAATGAGATCATAGCTATACTTGCGTTTGTCGTCAGCCCGTTGATGGCGACCACCTCAAAACTAGGCCACAACTCCGCTACGACATCAAGATCGCTCCGCTACTTCCGGATTTCCTATAGAACGCCTAAAACTCCCTAGATCTGAATAGAGAGACCAAGGAACGAGAGAGAAAAGAGGAGAGAGACGAGTTGAAATGAGGCCTCGGATCCCCTATTTATAGACAGCAATCGGACCGTCCGATCACGCCATTGGAGCATCCAATCCTGATCGGAGCGTCCGATCTCCGCCACGCATCCATCCAATCGCATGCAACCACACACCTGCCCCGGACACCGATCGGAGCATCCGATCCCTGTTCGGAGCGTCCAATGTCCCCTGACGTCACCGATGATGTAATATTTCAAGACAGCTAGCAAGAGGGGTTCGGAGCCTCCGAACTCCATTCGGACCGTCCGATCACCTTCGGAGCTTCCGATTGCCACAACGGATCTTTCGTTCTCACTCGAGAATCAGGACCTGCCAGACCCTTTTCGAGTGTTCTGGATCCCTTTCTGGACTTTATTAAATCATCTGGGTTTTTCTTAATCATGTTTTCACTTAATCTAAACATGATCATTGGATTAATTACAATTAATCCTTAATTTAGGATACGGGTCAATACATTCTCCCCCCCCCCCTTTAAAATATTTCGTCCTCAAAATCTAAGGAAATCCCGAGAACGTAATAAAGATAATTACTTGCGCGTCTTGGTCGAATAGCCTTCGACAAACTCAGACTTTTGTCTAGTTCTCTGCAGTTTCATCAATGCTAAATCACATTAGCATTTCCCAAACTCATCAGTTTGGTTCTCGCAGAAACTGAAAACTGTTGCCTTACTCTTCTAAGGTCGGACCTACTTGAGATAATTTTGGTCCTCAAGGCGTATCTCTTCGAGATTCTCCTGCTGAGCTGAAACTCGCCACTTTTGGGCATTGATCTTGTATCAATTGATCACGAGCAACCTGCTTGCTCAAGATCACCATCCCAAAAAAAAATCTTATATAGACAAATTCCACGTTATAACCTAACTGGTTCGCGACATTCGTTGAATCACTAACTAAGTTCAATACATTTTATGGTTCAAAATATTCCGGTGTAGAATGCTTATCCCAACACCATCCTGATATTGAAAATCATGAATCTCTTTTCAATAGAATCCGGTTGACACTAAGCTATACTTCAACGTAATTTCTTAACGCGATTTCCAGACTGGCTACCCTTCACATGCTCTCCTGAATCATAACAAGCTTTCCAAGAAATACTAGGAACTCAGACCACCAAGTCTTGTACGAATCACAGTTCATGTTTTTTTAGTATAACGCAATCTTGTGCCCTGATGAGAACTATCATCACTTGGAAATTATGACGCTAAGTCATCCTTTAACCATTGGTTTGCGAAGCCTATACGCCTACACCGCAGGTAATCATTATATTTCTAATGATCTACATTTTCTTGACTACAGGTTTATCACCTATGAGTCTCATTCGACAGACTAAACAAATCTCTCTACAAGATTCAGTTATCGTTTGGCATCCCCCTGATAGTTATACAAACTTGCAATCACTGTACCCACATCAAGACTAAGACAAGCTTCCACAAAAATGCTCAACTCAGACATTCCACAGTGCACTGGCATATGGAATGCTTCCTATCCTGTCTTGAAACTCGACAATCATTGCATCCGGTATAGCCCATCTCGGAGTCCCGGAAGACAACAATCATCATCAATTCTATCCCTACTAGATCTGACCAATTAATCCCAACAAACACGTCATCCCTTGGAATTGTCACAAGATATTGGTCACCAAATTACACTTGAAAATACTCTACACTTGAAGTGACTTGCTACACATCACAAACCCAACTATTGTCCATTGCTGAAACGCAACAACCTTGACAATTAGTCCGTACTGATGTGACCCATCTTTAGACAAGATGCATTGACCTTCGTACTGGATTATGGCAATCGCCCTCAATCCATTCTATCATTCCATTGGAACAGCACATCAGAATCTTATCGGAATATTAATGACAACAATCCTTCTAGAATCCGAAAACAAGTCTCAGCTATTTGTCTCATCCCACGATCAAAAATTTTATGTTCACTCACTAATGCCCATTAGAATTCACAATACTCGTCGGATCTAATGTGGCTCGCACTTAGCTGGTCAATGGTAGTCAAATCATACAACCACTGATTATCGAAACCTACATGGCCCGATTAATAACCTTGACTCAGCTGCCACAAATGAACTATTCTAAACATTTGGAATTGAAATAACTACATCGGATATCTTATATCCATTTCTGACGGCATTAGATAACAATTTAAAAGTAGTTTATTGGCACAAGTCCTGCGTTATCCAAGCACTACCAATCGCTACCTTGATTACTCAAAGCGGTCACCAAGGCGAATTAACCCCAAGAAACTTTCGCGATCTATCAACCTAGATCATTTCCATCCCATGAAAAATTCTACGCTTAACTTTGAAACATCCGACAATACTTAGCGCAATCACTGGACTCACTATCCTTTGCCTCGTTCACTCAGGATGAACGCCACGGCTCGTCAGGTCCAAAAATTATAACTAATGAATCCTAAAGATTCCCACAATCTTCGAAAACACTCCTGATTATACCCCTCGCTAATACAGTACAACAATTTAAGACTGAGGTAGCTTACCACGATGTCCACTTGGAACGACCACCAAGGGTACTCTGGCATAGGCCACACTCTCCTCTCATCTCGAATAATCCTATACAGTACTCATCCCTTGATATAATCCATTACTGACAAAAACTATCATCACTGGGCAATACCCATCTCCAGGTCAAAGCATACAATCCCATATCCTGGATAAACCTTATGGCAAGAAATCTCAATCTTATCATCAAATACGATACTAAGTTAGATGATATTCCCAATCATCATTGGTAGAAATTCGACTACAGACTAGATCGAATAGTCTAGCAGTATCTCATAGGTAAAAAATCTACCTGCTCAGAACATTCACTTGTCAAAGAAATCCCTCCAAGACTGGTACTCACAGCAGAACTGGGTATCTAATCCAAGGTCATACTCCATCGTGACTGTTACCAAAACTCTAGACTGAGTAGCCTTTCCACCGCCATCCCCCCTAAAGCGCAAAAGCTTCCAGGTACACCGGCATAGGGTCGCGCCTCCTCACGTCTAACCATGGTCATAGTCCACAACTCTCGGCATATACTCGACCTGGAATCCTGATGAAAACCCATCATCATAAGGTCATAACCTAAAGAGCTCAAACAAACTACTGTTCTAAGGAAACAAACTAGAACAAAACCCAACGTTCTAAAAAAACAGTTTAGAACCATATTATCATGCCTCATGAGGAACCACCTCATCACTGGCACTACCCATAGTCTAACGACTATCTAGTTCAATTCTATGAAAATACCTAGACTAACCACATGTTAAACAGTTACAATCGGCTCACTCAAAACCTATGAGTTACAACAGTTGAACACAAATCAACTAAAACCGAGTCAACCTTAGCAAGATCACTTGCAGTTATTCACGAATCGCTGAACAATTCTCAAATAATGCATGTACCATTTTTTCAAGTTTATGTACAATTTTTTTATTACAATACCATGTAATACAATTACAGTATCCAAAAATACAACGAAAATGTACAACCAATAACTTGAAAAGATACAACCAGATTCTGATGATTCATTATAACTGAAATACTGTTTACAATTACAACAATACAGTATTTTAAAATCATCGTACTCGTCTTTGTTTCTTGAGCATGAAGCTTCTCATCGACACACACATTAATGCTGGCGTACTCTTGACCAAATATCTCTACCCGTCCTCCTGCAAAGACATCCGGAGAAATGGTACATGTTTGCTAACCAGCTATGCTCTGTATCAGTATATGTCAGCCGACCTCTTCTGCTAATGATCTAACGTCAGAGTTCTTCTTGCGTCCATGATCGCTTAGATCGATGTGATAAAAATCTACTGGAAAGAGTACCAGGTCAAGTAATAGTAAAGTGGACAAAGGTCCAGATATCGAACCCACGGGGACTGTATATGTATGAGTACCAAAATATGATTATTCCTATTTAATCTAGACTAATCAATAAAAGAGATGAATTTTCATATTTTTAACTAAGAAATTAAATTGCAATTAAAGTTTAAGTAAAAACGCAGCAGAAATCTTGGATTAAATTCAAATATGGGAAAAGTTCGATCAAGGACACACGTAGGTATCGGACAAAACATGTAACATGTAGTCGATTCAGAACTCAGATTTAATCTTAAATTATGAGAACTCTCCTAACTTGTTCAAAGGTCTATTTCTAGAACAATCAAATCTATTAAAATATTGACGGATTAATTTTCCGTAATTCTAACCTAATTCAAATGCATGAAGATATTTGAGAATTCAGTTTTCATCTAAACCGCACACTGAAACCGAATTCTATTTATAGTCGGTTTACCATGTGTTAACTATCAGAATGATCAATTTCAATTCCTCCTCTGTCAACTTGAAATAAATTAACATGCAAGCAAATAGTTGATTAGACTATTCACAAGACAAATATAAATCTGACAATCAATAAAATAAAATCAAATCTGAAAATTTCCAAACAAACATCCAAGTTTCATACATAAATTTTTTCGGCCCAATCACGTGGCCTTGATCGAAAAGAAAGAACTACTCAAAATCTAACATGATTCACAATCAATGTTTTTAATACAAAACATAAACAAAAAATCAAAAATAAAAAATAAAAATAAAATAATAAGAACATATTGGAAGATGAATTGTAGCCGCCTCTTGCCTCTTCAAGCGTTGTGTAACCCTCAATCTGATGAAGAAAATCGGTATTTAAATGTCCAAGGATCCCCAAAAGATAGTATCCTTCCCGAGCAAGAATTTCCAAATATAAAAATTTTGTACGCGCATCTCGCTTGAGCGGGCGCAACGTGCGCTCGAGCGAGCGTAGCTCTGTTTCAAAGATTTTCTGATCCGTCTTTCTCGCTTGAGCGAGCACAATGTGCGCTCGAGCGAGAGTACTTCCAGGATTTTTTTTTTTGCTTTTCTCTCGGTCTCGCTCGAGCGAGCAGAACATGCGCTCGAGCGAGTGTAAAACTGTCCAAAACTTCATTTTTCCTTGAACTATCCTACAAAATAAACCAGGATAAGTATTATGCAGACAATATGCATGAAATATGCTAAAATTAAACAAAACAACAACAATAACATATGAATGCATGAAAAATAATCACAAAAATATGAATATCAAACACAGTTATCAACTCCCCCATACTTAAGTCTTGCTCACCCTCGAGCAAGACATGCAAAAACAAACTGCAAACGACATAAGTAAGAATGAATCATGAACATTATAGCCTCAGATAGGTTCCAACTTCAACAACTAAAAACCACAAATACTTCTGATTGTCCACAATACACTGTCAGTTTAACGTAAACGTATGTGTGTGCCATGTCATTCCAGTTTCATGTAACTTCAAAAGAATCTGTCCTAAAAATTCTTAGCGACCTATGACAAATCAATGCAATTGTCACAATCTAGCACTCTTTCATCCCAACAATCTCATCAATTACACACCTTCGGATTTTGCACCCGGTATTCATAAGCCCCAATAATTACCCGCAAACTTAGCTATAACTTAGGTAGGATTCGAATTTCAATCCCCTCGTCTATAACCCGGATGGATCTACAATCTCATTTAGCCCGCAAACTTAGCTATGGAAGAATGATTAGAATTTCAATCATTTTCCAAGCCCGGATGGAATTGTTATTTTAAAATTTCAAATTTTTAACCCCATGAAATCCGCATACTTAGTCAAGAACATAGGATTATGATTTCAATCCCTTGCTCGTAACCCGGATGGAGTTAACTTATTTTTTTCAAAGAATTTTTTCAAAAAATTTCTAGGTACGCTCAAGATCATACCTGCAATGTCATAAAATCATCAGGAATCCCAAGACACTATCATGATCAACAAACACCTATTTCCGTGAAATGGTCAAGCAAACACGAACTTCATGAATTACTTTGCCACACTACACCAGTCTAACATGCGTGCTTAAAATGATTCACGATTCAACCAAAAGCTTCTCATGTTCAATCAAAAACAACATTTTTACAAAAGCAATTTTAACAACTCTATCATCATAGGCCAACATTCATCATTCTACTCATTTAAATCAAATTAATGCACAACATAATGATCAATAAAACAAAACATAACTAAACAACACCCCCTCATACTTATCTAAAGCATTTCCCTCAATACTCTAGAAACACAAACATAATAAAAATAGGACAAAGAACAAAATGCAAACAAAATGCAAAACAAAAAGAAAACTCCCCTGGTTTAGGATTGGTCTGGAGCATCATCACCTTCATTGTGCTTCGAAGGTGGCATTTCTTGGCCGGTATATGGAAACTGGAAAGGTGTAACTTGAAAGGAGGGAGTCGGGCAGCATACTGGAATTGGAATGGTGGCGGATACGGAACAATAGCAGGAATAGACGAGGTGTCCAACCCCAAATGAGTGGTGATTCCACGGATTAGAGCATCCATGGCTTGAAAGTTGGCGGTGACAGCAGTCATAAACTCATTTTGCAGATGAGCAAAAGCAGTAAGCTCATGAACTGACTCAGGAAGTGGCCTACGACGGGGATGTGGTGGACGTGAGGCAATAATGGCACTCGAACTAGCTCACCCTACTTGCGGAATATCCTCCTTTCTATTTGCCTTCTTCTTATCAACAAGAGATTTATCAACAGCTTGTCTTGGCTGCAACCACTCCTCATCTGCTCGAACTGGAACTCTCGCTTGAATACAAAGCTCCGATATGATGGTGGGGAAAAAGAGGCCCATAGAAGAATTATAAATGGATCGCCTGATTTCACTAGGAATAACACGGCCGACATTGATCGGCCACCCCAAATCCAGAGCATAAAGGAGGAAGGCGCTCGCCATATTCACGCCGCTCGTATGAGATATAAGAATCAACCGCTTCGAAGTAAACGCAAACCAAGTCGATGGCTCCATCAAAATAAATCGCTCCGAAAAATGTAGATAGGTGTACGAGTCATGCCAAGACCCTTCAAATCACAACTGCTCAAGAATTTCATTATAATCAGGGTCTACCTTCAAACTCTGATACAAACTATCATCGATGTTTGGAGTTTGAAGCAAGGCATTAATTGAATTTTCATCAAAATATACAATCTTTTCCCGCACATACACTTTTCCATCCTCATGTTCAGTGGCATTTGCATAAAATTCATGAACTAAGGGCACAACGGTCGCCTTAGGTTGTTGACAAAAATAGTCCCAATTCCTATGTCCAATATCTATCTCCACTCCACTATCTCTCTGTGTTAACTCGACACCCCTTTCAGGAATAGGAGTATGATTGAGTTTAGCGCGATCATACCTCTCTTTTGCCGCGGCGTTTACGAATTTTTTGGCGAGGCCCGATGAAGAAGAAGCGGTCGGAGCACGTTGTGACGAAGAAGCACCATCGAGACGTGTGATGAAACTTAAAATTCGTAGTTATTTATATGTTAAAAATTGTGTTTTAAAATTAAAGTTTCATTAAAATTATGAAGTTGTATTATTTTAGTGTTATGTGTTTATATTTAAATGTTTTACTAAAAATGTTGTATTTTACAGTTTACGCAGAATTGGTAAAAATAAAATTACGCAAGCTAGAGAGGTCTTATTGGAGTAATTTTATATCCTGTAGAATCAAAAAAGAGGCATCTTCAACTTTGTAGAAGACAAGAAATTTCAAAAACCTCATTAAGATGATCAAAATGAACAAAAATAAAATAGGAGACAGATTTACTTTTACTATGACCAGCTTGTAGTAAAATTATCATAACTATTTAATCTTTTACCCAAAAGAGGTGAATTATATGTCCAAACACATTTACACAAAATTTTCTACGTATTGTATTTTGAGTGGAAGGTCTGAATCAGTGGTCTAAGGCATCAAACATGCCAATTAAAGTTGCGTCAAGGTATTGACATTAAAGGAGACAAGCACCCACCAACTTTACTATTCCACATTTAATGAGTCTTGGAATATTGCTCTCATTTGGCCTAAAAATAGATGTGTTGTATAAGCTTTGAAGTATGCAAAAGTATAGATAAATTCCTTATTTGTAAAATAAATATTGTGTGTGAGAATAAAAGTTTTAGTGTGCATATTTTTCAAGTCCAAGTATGAAATTTCCTTTATCCTTACTCTTGAGTCTTATGTTCATCGCAAGCTAAATCCTCTTATGTCAAGGTGAAAAAGTTTCATTGTTGGTCAAGTAAGATTGTTTATATTTTGTATATTCTCCCATTTTCTATTTTTATTTTGCTGGAGGTGCAAGGTTCTATCCCTGGTGAGGGAAAAAACTCACTTCCAGGAGTGGGGAGGTCATGAGTGCGATGTCCGTCAAACCATGCCGTCCGAGCCCATGCTACGGGCTGGGAAGGGATGCGGTGGAAGGACGTGGGTCGTTACATGTTTAGTTTTTCCTCCTGATACATCTAATTTCAATTTTAAACTTCAAATCATTTAACTTTTACCAAATTTTTATGGCTTAGATTCTGAAAATCCATATTTGCATTTAAGGGAATTTGAGAAGGTTTGCAACACTTACAATGATCAAAATTGTAGCATGGATATTGTTCAATTTAATTTTTTCTCTTTTTCCTTAAAAGATAAAGCTAAAACATGGTTGCAAAATTTGAGATCAAGTTCAATAAGATCATGAGAAAAAATGCAACAACAATTTCTTAAAACGTTTTTCCCTTCCCATAGAACAAACTCTTTTAAAAGACAAATTACAACTTTTTTCTCATGGGATAGATATAAAGAGTTACTTAATACATGCCAACATCATGGTTTTGAAATATGGAGGATAGTTTCTCACTTTTATGAAGGTTTAATACCTAAAGATAGGAAAATGATAGAATTCATGTGTAATGAAACTTTTGAAGATAAAACCCAAATGAAGCTATGGAATATTTGGAGTCATTAGCAGAAAATGCTCAAAATTGGGATAATATAGGCTCAAATTGAACCACCAAGTAAAACCAATAATTCAACAAATGGGGTTGGTATTTATCATCTTAAAGATGATGTAGATATTCAAGCTAAACTTGCATCTTTAGCAAGAAAAATCGAGTCATTAGAAATAAAAAAGTGTGATCAATTTAAAAGTGTTCAAGAAATTGTTTGTCATATATGTGATACACATGATCATCTCACAAAAAATTGTCCAACTTTTCCTTCATTTAAAGAATATCTCCATGAACAAGCCAATTATATTAACAATTTTAAAAAACCAACATTAGATTTTTTTTCACAAACATATAATCCTGGTTGGAGAAATTATCCTAATTTTAGTTGGAGGAATGATAATAATGCACAACCTTCACAACAACCTTTTCAAAATAACCAAAATCATCAAGGTTATGCTCCTTATATCCCACCTCCAAGAAAACATTTTGAAGATGAAATTCATGCTTACATTCAAAAGCAAGAGTCAATCAATATTCAAAACATTCAATCTATGAATGATTTGAAAGAAACTCTTGCAAAATTTGCATCTACACTTAATATTCATGAAAAACAAAAATTTTCATCTCAACCATAACCTAATCCTAAAAATCAAAATCAAGATAAATTTGATCAAGTAAAATCTGTTATTACTCTTAGAAGTGGTAAAATAGTTAATGATCCATATAGTGATGAAAACAAAGATCAGTTAAACTCAAAGAGTAATGATTCAAATCCTGATAATTTTGAGAAAGATGATACTTTGAGTCCTAAAAAAGTTGATGATAAATTATCTAAAATAAGAAGCGAACCAAATAAACCTTTTCATTTTCCACATGCATTAGTAAATAATAAAAAACAAAAAAAATGATTCTGATATTTATGAAGTTTTTAAACAAGGTAAAATAAATATTTCATTATTAGATGTTGTTAAACAAGTACCTTCTTATGCAAAGTTTTTAAAAGATTTACTGTAAAAAGACAATTGCATGTAAAGAATAAAACATTCTTAACTGAACAAGTAAGTTCTATTATTCAAAATAATTCTGCTTTGAAATATAAAGATCCTGGTTGTCCAACAATTTCGTGTATTATTGAAAAAAATAAAATTTAAAAAGCTTTGTTAGATTTGGGAGCAAGTGTGAATTTACTTCCTTATTCAGTTTATGAAAAACTTAAGTTGAGAGATTTAAAACTTACATCTGTTACTCTTTTACTAGCCGATAGGTCAATCAAAATACCTAGAGGTATCGTAGAAGATGTGTTAGTTCAATTCGATAAATTCATATATCCTGTAGATTTTATTGTCTTGGATACACAATCAATAGAAGTAGATAATGAAATCACAGTATTATTAGGACGTCCATTTCTAGCAACTTCAAATGCTTTAATTAATTGTCGAAATGGAATAATGAAATTATCATTTGGAAATATGACTTTAGAACTTAATGTGTTTAATTTATGTAAACAACCAAGTATTAATGAAGATGAAGATGATAATGCAATAGAAACAATCGTCGAAGAAAATATACACCAAGAAAACTTAAATAAAAAATCTGAAGTTTGTTTAGTGGAAAGTTTTGATTCAAAAAATGTTTTTAAATCAAATTTATTTGAAGAAATTAATGAACTTGAAAAAGTAAAAGAAGATGATCATCCAAAACTTGAATTAAAACATTTACCAGTAGAAACTGAAATATGTTTTTCTTGGTAAAAATCAAACATATCCTATTGTAATATCTTCGACCCTCTTACCAAAACAAGAAGAAGATTTAATAATATTACTTAAAAAGCATAAAAATGCAATTTGATGGACTTTGCAAGATATAAAAGGTATAAATCCTTTAATCCGCACACATAAAAGTCACTTGAAAGAAAATGCTAAAACATATCAACAACCGCAAAGAAGAAGATTAAATCCACACATGAAAGAAGTTGTTAAAAATGAAGTTTTAAAACTATTAGATGCCGGAATTATTTATCCAATCTCGGATAGTAAATGGGTAAGTCCAACACAAGTAGTACCGAAAAAATCAAGCGTCACTGTTATAAAAAATGAAAAGGGGGAATTATTACAAGCTAGAATTCCATCTAGTTGGCGTATGTGCATTGATTATAGAAAATTAAATGATACAACTAAAAAAGATCACTTTCCGTTACCATTTTTAGATCAAATTTTAGAGAAAGTGGCAAGTAATTCTTATTATTGTTTTTTTGATGGGTATTCGGGATATTATCAAATACGAATATCATTAGAAGATCAAGAAAAATACTACTTTATGAGAGCAATCGGCAAGGCGTTGGAAGAAAATTGAGGGACGACTTCAGTCCATTTTCGCTAATCGTGAGAAATTGAACTAAATCAGGTGGCATCATTACAACTGAAATGGAGGCATGAACTTACTTATGTGTGGCTTCATGCACGCATTAACATGATATTTTTAAATTAATTGTGTTTTATATTTATAATAAAATATCTGTTCAATGCTTTTCAGCAATTCTTACATGAAAAATAAATCAGACAGCCCAGAATCTGCTGCCAGTGTGGAACCGAAAAGAGAAGCAAAAAATCACATGAATTTGACATCTTCTTCTTGTTGCTCTAAGACAATGGTAGCAAGACCAAGCCTGTATGCTGTGGATCTCATATTCCTGACCAAGACAAAAATCTCCTTCCTCCTCCGCCTCGCAGGTAATGCCTTCCACTGTTCCAATCTGAGCCTAGCAAGTAAAATTGCCTCACAAAGGGCACCTGCCGTTGGTTTCTTGCTGTATGGCCAAAAAAAGGTAAAGAACAGTAGTGAGTTGACATCGACCATGAAAATATCTCAAAATAAGCTCTTCAAGAATGAAAGTGTTGAAAGAACTTGCCTTCCCCGGACAAAACCAGTGGTAATAAAACCAATAGGACGCCTATATGACTCTCTGACAGCTGGATCTTCAGGAATTTGAAGTGCCCATTTACCTGATGGCAACCGCACAAAGTGCGATCTCAATGAAGACTGAGGTATTTGAAGTTGATGGTTATCACAATCTGATCTGCGCCATGTAGAGCACATAAGAAGTAATTGATGAAGAAAAGTTGTCAGAACACAAGCAGTGAGAACAAGAAACAACAACGATGAAAATTCTGAAAAAGTGAGAACCTTGTCCACGACATTATGTCAGCAGCATCGGGTGCACAAATCACCGCCCCTTGTTCAAAAACACCTTCTTTATGAGCGTGAATATGAACTCGAAGAAAACATCGTGTGTTGCCACACTGCATTCCTGATACATTGGCAATTTGTTCAAGATGTTCTTCGTCATTCATGAATTTAGGCATGCAAGTTTTTTGATCCTTCATTCTTGGGAATAGAAGCAAATGACTGGCACTGATATTGTTCAAGAAATCATTCAGACTGCAAGAAGTCCTTGCCACGAAACCTTCAAATGGAATAGTAGTAGTATCTGATAGTCCACAGACACTGTTTCTCACTAAGTTGTCCCCTAAAACATCAGCAGAACCATGTCCTTCATCCTGATTAAGAGAATTACCCACTTCACTTGATGGCTTCACAATAAGTTTCACACAATCCCATGGAGGTGGTATGGGAATTTCTAGTGGCCTCTGAGAAGGAGGACATAGTGTTGCTCTCTGATTCATGGCAGTGGCATCCATTTCCATAATATACGAGTAAGCACTGCAATCCGGATAGTCCCATGGAAAATAGGGCAATCCAATCTACATAAAGAAAAAGATGTTAGGAATCATGATAACCTTATGAAGAATAAAAATTTGTGCACTTACTTCACATGCAATCCAGTGCTTCTCTCTTAAACCTATGGCATGAGCACCATTTAAAACAAAAGCATTCCAAAATACTTTAACCCAACTTAGTGGGAGAACAATTGAACACCTGAAAAAACAAAAACAAAATTGATCATATGTACATTGATGTAATAGTAACCTGTTCATAGTTACCTCAATTTTTCTCCAAACAACAATTGATGAAACAAGGATAGACACAACATAAAAGCAGTCCAATTAAATTATCAGGGAATTATCATATGAACATGTTATCTCTTCATCAAAAAATTTGCTGACAGATGAATTTTTTTCTACCATCTACACAGATACCTAAGCGCACAATAATGCATATTAGATCACAGAAGGGATGTTACAAGTTGTTACACTTGAAACCATGATCAAAATGAGTTTCAAGCCCAATCTTTTTTCTAAAAATAAAGAAAGAACAAATTGAAGTGAGTTTTTTTTTAAGAAAACTAAAATTTATTACTGAAACACATACCTTTTGACAGAATCTTCATGATTTTCATTCTTCAGTAGCAAAACAGGGCAATATCTAGAATATTTCCCCTTCACTAGAGCATTTTGATTCCCAAAATTTGTAATCCCCAGTCCAATATACTCATTTCGCTGATAATATTTTTCCATGCAGGCAACACTTTCTTCCATTGGAGGACATATCCCTTCACTAGCATCCCACAAATCACCGTAATCAACAACACTTTCGCTTTCATGCTCAGTCTCAACTTCTTCATATCGTAATAAGTTACAAGAATTTCCCAAGGTAAAAATTGATTGTTGTTTCATTGTCAATGCACGAGGATCCTTGACAGTTAATGGAATAACTAAAGATGAGGAAATCTGATTATTAATCTTAGAGACGGGTGTCTTCTCTAGTTTGCCTGGATAACTATTCTCAGCTGCATTACATTGCTTCAGATACCATGATTTCTCAGGAATACTGCACCAGCCAATTAGTTCCACTAAGCCATTGCAAAAGTACATGCCTGAATCGACAAGAAAGAAGACATGATATTGAGTGTGTCTTACTAGCAGGCAGGTGGTAGCATCTTCTCAACAAGTTCTGATGCTTTTGATCCAATCAATTCTAATGTTGCCAGATGACCCTCAAGAGAAACACACCTGGCTGAACCACCTGTCATATCCATCTGAAATAACTTCTTTTTAACACGACTCAAAGAAATACATAAACATTTGATTGCATATTGAAGCAAAAAATGTTCTTGTACACATATATGCTTCTAAAAAGGAAGGCCACAAGGTGTAGTCTCCTATCACTGTAATCAAGTGACAGTCAATATAAAACCGATTAAGAAAATTCATTAGCAAGCAAGCTTAAGATGGATAAATATTAGTCATCCTACAATTAAATAGGAGACATACTAATGGAACTCAAAATCTAATAGACATGTATTAAAGCCATTTCTATCAGTATTGGACGCATAAAACATTGTAACTCATTCGAGTTTGAGGCAAAAAACAGGGCCGTAAAGAAACTTCAACTAGAATAGAACTCCTGAAAATTATAGCAGCTAAAGTTTTAAAGGATTTTGGTAAATAGGTGACTAACACAGGCATGTGCCAAAGCTTCAGATGCCTCTTTCAAAGCAGCAGCATGTATGCACACCCAAAGCCGGCGGAAAGTAGCCCCATCATCATTACTTTGCAACTCATCAAGCATGTTGACATTATCGCCTTCTTTGTGAATAGTGATATGTTGAAGAGGTCTCCACATGAAGGTTACAGGAGCTATGGATGGGAAACTAGGCTTTCCAGTATGATGAAGCTGCAAATGACATATGAGAAATTAGATATTTAATCAGTAAGGAACTTTAAAAAAATAACAAAAAAAAATAAGAAATAAAGATTCACCTACCACAGCGCGTCCAAAGATGTCACCAGAAAGAATATCATCAAAATTTTCTCCATCGTGTTTTGATGGAGGAGGTACCAAAACAGAACTCAAAACCGAAAGTAGTTTGTCCTGGAAACATTCCTCACGAAAATTAAATCAGAAACTACCAACAAGGATTGGAGTTGGATTTTCTCGAGGAACTCAAGGTATGATTTATAAGTTACAAGGTAAGGAAAATGTTACCTGTGGACCCTCCAACTGGACTGTGCCATAATAACTTGCATCATGGATAAGTACTCCACTTCTTAGTTTCTTTAACAGAGCCCTTGAACCTCTTCCTCTGCATCCCATTAATATTGAGTCGCTAATAATTTATGTTAAATAGGAAATTCTCACCTCATAACTAGAAAAATCAGAACTTTCATACCAAACTAACTAAACTTTGTGAGCCATTCAATTCAATTCATTAGTTTGCAACACTTGCATTTCACTTTTGCTAAACTGGCCTGAAAACTAGTATATATATCATTTAAAATACACCATCACTTTTAAAATAATTTAATAAAAGCTGCAGATAATTACCTTCCATGAAGACCAAGGGGAATGTGGAATCCCCAAAGTTTTGTCATTGAGAACCTCTTTGCATGCCAAACATGTGTTCTCAGTCTCTTCGTCCCATCCCCTGAAGTGCAAAACCCAATTTGTGGATTCTTTTTAAGTTCAATGCTCCTGCGTGTGCGACGGGAAACTTTTTTCTCATGCTTTTCCAAACGATCATTGTTACAAGAATTTCCAGATTCCACTCTCTTCTTTTTTCTATACTTCTTACGTGCAACCCTGTTGTCATGTCCGGTTGTTCTTTTCCTCTTGTTCCTTAGGGACCGGAAATCATTATCTAATCGATTAGCAACCACCGAGTGAAGACCCTCGAGTTCAGAAGCTCGAGATTCTGCAAATTTCCTCACATTAAGTTCATGTGGTGGAAGCTTTGAAACTCGAGGTTTGCTCGCATTAACAACCATATTCCCAATGCTCTATGACCAACTCAGTATTTTTAGCTATCAGTTCTCCATCTAAACAAAAGAAAATTTTTAAGGTTAGCTTCTCAAACAACATATTAAACAATATTTAAGCAAAAAAAAAAAAACATTTGCTATCATACTAGAAGATGGTCAGGACAAAAATCGAATACACTTGAGAATTCACGTAAAATTAATAACCTACACACGATGGCCGCTGCGGCTGGACGCAGGTAGTAATCTGCTCAAATCAATTCCCCGAGCAGGATGAGAGTGCGGGATGAAGTTAGGACTTGGATGGAGGGAAGGTTGGCATTCAGAGGCGGAGTAGAAGTGGGACGTATCTGCGGAGAAGAAGCAGAGCTTATGGGCGGAGAAGGAGAGGATGCTAACGGCGGAGAATTCGTCGGAGGAAAAAGGCTCGACGGTGTGCAGACGTGAAAGGTCAAGTTCATAAATTTTCCAAGGAAAGGGTTTGGGGTTTAAATAAAATATATATTTTCCAAATTAATTTTTTTTAAAAAAAAAATAGTTGAATTTAATAAATAAATAGATGAACTTATACAAAATAGGTGCAACTTGCATATCACCATGTAAAAATGAATGGACAAAAACGAAAAATCCCCCTAGGCTCCTCTTGAATAAAAGTATTTCAAATTCATGGATTTCAAATGCATTTTTGTTATTTAAAGAAGTAGCACAACAAACATTAAATCCACTTTTTTATGTGGATTTTAAGTTCATTCAATAAATTGATGATTTAAAATACTTTTTAATCCATTTAAGTAATGTGTAAATAATTAAGTTATGAATTTGAGATTTCTATTATGTTTTATTGTTAACACTAAAATTATAATCGAAATCTATGGATTTAAAATATTTCAATCCAAACGCAATCCTAGTGAAGTCAGTTGTGTTCAAAAGCCCAGCTAATTTTTCGTTTATGTTGTTAAGGCGATCCGATGCCCAGCTACTCGCGCACTTGCTGCGGAAGTGTTGGCATAGATTTGTGAATTGATCCCTTTGCATTCAAAGGGAAGTTTTAATTGCTCATCGGTCTACAAATGTGGTAGCGCGTAATGTTGGCTAAGCCTAATTTTGTTTAGGATGATGCACTCCGGCCACTTCCTTTATCTTTTATTTGGCTAGTTTATCATAATGTGCTTATTTGACACATTTACAGCGGTATGATAAGGGTTTTTATGCTAAATTTCTTAAAGTATAGGGTCTAACATTATATTAATTTTACACGTGTTTACTTTTTTGATTTTTCACGTGGGGTGTTGATGCAATTAAACAAAAATGATAATGACGAATCAGAGATAAGAGGGACAAGTGTCATTACATATATTTTTTCCATGACGTATTAGGTAAACATATGGGTTAATACAATAACATGCAAATCATGATGTGTCAGGCTCGTCAAATAAGGTGTTGTAGGGGTAATCGAATTTCTAATCATTTGTAAAATGTTCACTTATTCCACCAACTTGAATATTCCTTTAGCTTTGTCCATATATTTTGATAAATTCATTTATTATGTTGAAAATAATTATGCAAGTGTAATTTTATTCTTTTTATATTTTATTTATTATTTATTTTAATTCATTTTTCATAGCTGCCACCTTTGAAGTTTTAACACTTTAGTTTGGTCCTTAATTTTTTTTAAAAAAACATGACACAATTAGCCCATAATTTTAAACCTTATATTTTTTTATGTCACATAAAATTTCAACTTAACTCTTGTTCCTAAATTCATAAAATATCATGCAATTAATTATCTCTGGTAAATTTATTATGAAATATGGTTGTAAAGATTACTTTGAAAAAGATCTAAAAATTGATCTCTGCGTCATGGTGTGCAAAAAATCTATAGGCTACTGTCCATATAAAATATATATATATATATATATAAATTGGTAAAACACGCTACCATGTTTTTGCAGTCACCCACGAATTAATTTCTTGCATACATTATATATATATATATATATATATATATATATATATATATATATAGTGTGCACATGAAATTCGTGAGCGGCTACACACTACTGTATTTTAGTAATTTTCTATGGATTTTCTATATCAATTGTTCTTTCAACAGATATAGTATTACTGAAAGCATTAGAGGTGTCAATTCGAGTGGGTTCGGATCGAGTTGATGCAATGTACCATTTAAAAAATTGTGAACCCCGAACCCAAATCAACTCGACAATGACTATCCCAAACCTGCCTAACCCAATCAATCCGATTATATTTTTAATTTTTAATTTTTTTGTAAACAAAATAATTAAATAAAAATTTAAAACAAATAATAATAATAATAATAATAATAATAATAATAATAATAATAATAATAATAATAATAATAATAATAATAATAATAATAATAATAATAATAATAGTAATATCTTGATTTAAATACATATAACAAAAATATCACTTATATATAATTTAAATTTGAAAGTATATGGTAGAAAATTTAAATTATACTTGCTACAAAAAAAATGATTAATTTAAAAAAAATCAAAATCTTACAAAATAAATGTTAAATGAAAAAAATCAATTAATATATCAATATGCAATAAATTTTTTTCAAACCTATAATATATAAACATGTAATCAATATTTCTTAAATCTATGTAAAAATAAATTTTAAAAATTTCTGGTCATATCGAAGGTTGACCTGACCGAACCCGATTAATTTTTGAATTAGCTTTAGGGCCCAACCCGATCTGTCTCAAATCCAAAAATCTTCAACTCTAATCCGATATTTTTTAAGTCAAATCAAGTCGGATTGACCGAATTCATTTTGGACACCCTATGAGAACTAAAAAATATTACAACAAAGATAAAAACAGTCACCTGTAGAGCTGCTCAAATATGATAGGATGAAAATAATGCGTGGGAGGAACATCGTTTTGAAAAAAAATTTCTTCTTTTGGTTATAGTATAAAATAATATGCATCTAAAATTCTAAATAATATTTGACAGAAAATAAACTCGAATCTTTCGAATAAAAATGATTCAATATAGGATCATTTGTAGTTGATTTATTAACCTTTTTTTCGACCATCGTAAAGCCTCCATGATCCGGATCCAATAACAAACGGAGAAGAAACGATTTTCACAATCCAAAGCCTTAAACAATTGTTGTATAAGCCTTAAACAATTGTTGTATAATGATTGTGAGATTTGGAAGTATATGAATATCTCTCGGCCAACTTCATGTGTATTATAATATTGAATAAATAATTTTACTTGTGTACATGGGAGTTGGATAACTACTCCCTCTAACAATTCAAAAACAAATATTTGAATTTATTTGGGCAGGGTCGGATCAAACCTCATGGGCACGTATGCCCGTTAGGTTGTCTTGTCACGCCATCTAAAATAGGTGAGTTGTGTTGGTATTTTTTCAACCCACCTCGTTAAATGATGGGTTAAGACGGATTGTGGGCCGATTCGTTCCACTAGCCCGTTTTGACAAGTTTACTCAATTTATTTTATTTTTTGGGTTTGGTTCGTCTTCTTTAAAAAAAAAACCGGTTTACTAAATTTTTTAACATAAAAATGATTTCTCTAAAAAAATAAAAAACAGTGATCACTCATCTCTTTTGCATATAAGTTACGCTCGCTTTTGATTGTTCTCTTAGATTTTTTTAAGATCGTCTCTTTTCTTTAAATCTTTTTTTTTTATGATGATTGACTTGCATGTTGTGTTGTTTAATTTAGAAACTTTAAATATTTAATGGTTATGTGATTTCTAATTTGTTTTTATTTGATGATTTTGTTGCAATTATATTATAAAAGAAAATGTCCTCTTCTTTTGGTTATAGTATAAAATAATATGCATCTAAAATTCTAAATAATATCTGACAAAAAATAAACTCGAATTTTTTGAATAAAAACGATTCAATATAGGATCGTTTGTAGTTGATTTACTAATCTTCTTTTCGACGATAGTAAAACCTCGATGGTCCGGATCCAATAACAAACGGAGAAAAAACGATTTTCACAATCCAAAGCCTTAAACAATTGTTGTATATTGATTGTGAGATTTGGAAGTATATGAATATCTCTCGGCCAACTTCATGTGTATTATAATATTGAATAAATAATTTCACTTGTGTACATGGGAGTTGGATAACTACTCCCTCCAACAATTCAAAAACAAATATTTGAATTTATTTGGGCAGGGTCGGATCAAACCTCATGGGCAACCCATTTTATATTTCTTACAATATCCCTTTCTTTGTCTTCATTTTCTACTAGTACACGGAGGACATGCGTTGCATGTGCATAAAATATATATTATTTGAAATTAAATATTATTTTATAAACTTAAATTTAATTATAATTTTTGTTTAAATGTTAAGATAATATGATAGTGGTTAGGATAATAAGAATAATGGAACATAACGTGGAAAATTTTTGAATAAGAAATTTACTTTTTTGGACCTCCATTATTAAACATATTAAAAGAATGATAAAAGGTAAATTTGAAAATATATTGAAATGATTAAATATAATTTTTCTATGAGGTTTATGTATTATAATATAGTAAAAATATTAAGAAATTACCTTGATGAGGTCTTCCTTATATCTTATCACTCAAACTTTGGACTTGCATGAAATTTTATACAGAAAAGTTCTAATATTATTTATGAGGAAGGGATGCAGTGGGAATTTTGTCACTATATATTCAGGGGCAGCTGACCCTTTAAATTTGTGATATAGAGGTTACGAAAATTCTTTAACTCTAAAAATTATAATTTACAAATAAAAGTAGAACAAAAAGGTAGGCAGAAAATTCTCGTGGCTATCGCAATGTGGACTAATTTTAGATGAGTCAAAATGGATTAAGCTCGTTAGGTTAGTCCGTCTCGCCATATGAAATAGGTGGGTTGGATTGATAATTTTTCAACCCGCCTAAACGATGGGCCGATCCACCCCGCCCCGTCTCACCTAATGGTGGCTTGTGGTGGGTTGCGGGTTGGCTCGCCAAATTACACGTATGCCCGTTAGGTTGTCTTGTCACGTCATCTAAAATAGGTGAGTTGGGTTGGTGTTTTCTCAACCCACCTCGTCAAATAATGGGTTAAGACGGGTTGTGAGCCGATTCGTTCCACTAGCCCGTTTTGACAAGTTTACTCAAATTATTTTAATTTTTGGGTTTGGTTTGTTTTCTTAAAAAAAAACCGGTTTACTAAATTTTTTAACATAAAAATGATTTCTCTAAAAAAAAAAAACAGTGATCACTAATCTCTTTTGCATATAAGTTACGCTCGCTTTTGATTCTTCTCTTAGATTTTTTTTAAGATCGTCTCTTTTCTTTAAATCTTTTTTTTTTATGATGATTGGCTTGCATGTTGTGTTGTTTAATTTAGAAACTTTAAATATTTAATGGTTATGTGATTTCTAATTTTTTTTATTTGATGATTTTGTACAAATTATATTTTTGTTTATTGAGATGGTTGATTGAGTTATACTTTATTGAGAATTGAGATGGTTGATTGAGTTATATTGGTTAGAAGAATTAATAAATTCGGTGATACTTAAAAATAATTTTTTGGGCATAAATAATTAAAATATGTATTTGTGTTATTTTTAAAATAACATATTTTGATGTTGATTCTATTATTCAAAAAGTTTAACGTAATAAGAATACGATATCAATGTATAATATGATCTGTTTTATTTTTAATATTTTTTAAGAATTTTCTTTATATATCCATTAGATATCATCTTTTTTTTTTTTTTTTACCAAAACTACCCTTATAATATAGATATTACACTTTTGTTTTTTTGTTTTTATTTTTATTCTTTAATTTTGACATATCAAATTACAGTTTAGTCCATCGATATTTTTTACAACTATGATATTACACTTATTTGAATATAAATCAAATTAATTACAAAATAGTATACAAGCACGCAACGTGTGCATTAATACATTAGTATTTATAATAAATGTCTTCTAAAAATTGATTAAAAAAATCTTTTGATAGAGATGTTGAAATCGAGACATTTAAAATCTTTTAAATATACATGGATATCTTTAAAATTCTTGAAGTATATAAGAAAATCTGGAAACAGCCGCTTAGCTATTAGGTGCCATCTAATCTAAGCTAAAGAATTTAAAATTAGAATATATATATATATATATATATATATTGTAAAAAGTAAAAATTTACGGTAAAAAGTAAAATTCTCAAACTCTCAAAATATATCAAACTACATATTTTATAAAAAAAATTCACTTAATTGTGTTATCCTTCACAAATGGAGAGAACTATTTATAGAATCTCTTTGGAAAATAGTCCAAAAATAAATATATCATTACATAGATCATCACACAATATTAATTTTCAACATTTCCAACTCTTATTTTCAACACTACAATTATTATTCTCAACACTTTCCCTTGTGATGATGATCGTGAGACAATGACTGTCTTCATTACGTGTTTTTATACTGCCTCGTTAAAAACTTTATTAGAAAAAATCCATTGAGATAAAAACCATAGTAAGAAAAAAAGAGTGCAGTCACATAAACTCTCCCTCATGTTAACACGAGCGATTCTTCACATATTTCGTAGATTACGCATCTCAATGTTATATATATACTTTCTGAATATTGTCGTAGGAAGTGCCTATGTGAAAAAATCTGATAAGTCTTCACTTGATTGAATGTAAAAAATATCATTATATTTAGTCTTCTCAAGCTCTTGGGTGAATGCAAAGAATTTAGGGGGAATATGTTTGGTTCTGTCGCTTTTGATGTATCCTTCTTTCATTTGAGCAATACATGCAGCATTATCTTCGTATAGTGTCATAAGCTTATTGTCTACTGATAATCCACACAATGTTTGGATATGTTGGATCATTGATTTTAGCCATATACGTTATGTTCATGACTTGCTTCATGTAATACAATAATCTCGATGTGATTTGATGACGTTGTTACGAGTGTTTGTTTATGTGAACGCCAAGAAATTACAGTGCCTTAACGAGTAAATACATATCCAGTTTGGGAACGTGCCTTATGTGGATCAAATAAGTATCCAGCATCAGCATAACCAATTATACTTTTATTGGAATCTTTTGAATACAAAAGTCCTAAATCTGTCATTTCTCGTAGATAACGGAATATATGTTTAATTTCGTTCCAATGTCTCTTTGTTGGTTATGAGCCAAATCTTGCCAATAAATTTACAGCAAAATATATGTCAGGTCTTGCACAATTTGCAAGATACATAAGGGCATCAATAGCACTTAGATATGGTACTTCTGGACCAAAAATAACTTCATCATATTTACATGGACGGAATGGATCATTTTCTATGTTTAATGATCTAACAACTATTGCAGTACTTGAAGGATTTGATTTATCCATATTAAAACATTTAAGGACCTTTTCTATATAATTTGACTGGTGAACAAATATTTCACATTCCTTTTGTTCAATTTACAAACCCAGACAATACTTGGTTTTCTCAAGGTCCTTCATTTCAAATTCTTCTTTCAATTAGTACAACATAACTTCTTGAATTTTTTTATTCGTTCCAATGATATTTAAATCATCAATATATACAGCAATATTTGCGCATCCAGATATTTTTTCTTGATGAAAACGCAAGGGCATATTTAATTGTTTACATATCCCTTTTTCATCAAGTGTTCACTTAGCCGATTATACCACATTCGGCCGGATTGCTTTAACCCATATAATGATCTTTGCAATTTCACAGAATAACATTCTTTGGGTTTTTAACTTTGTGCTTGAGACATTTGAATCCTTCAGGAATTTTCATATATATATATTACTATCGAGTGATCCGTATAATTAAGCTATAAAACATCCATAAGATAGATTTCTATGTTTTCAGATACCGCCAAACTAATAAAATACCGAAACTTAATTGCACTCATAACGGGAGAATACGTTTCTTCATAATCAATTCCAGGTCTTTGAGAAAAATCTTGTGCAAAAAGTCGAGCTTTATATCTTACTATGTTATTTTTCTCATTTCGCTTTCGAATAAAAACCAATTTTTATCCAGCAGGTTTTACACCTTCATGTGTAAGGATTATAGGTCCAAAAACGTTACTTTTATTTGGTGAATCCAATTCAACCTAGATGACATCTTTTTATTTTACCAATCTTGCCGATTTTTACATTCACAAAAAGATTTTGGTTCATGATCTTCATTCTCATTTATGATTTCAAATTCCACATTGTAAGAAAATATCTCATCAACTTCTTCTACATATTTTTGGTTTCATATTTTTTCAGTATTAATATAATTGATAGAGATTTAATTTCACGATTCTCGTCATTTTGTGGTTCTAACAGAGCATTTTCATCATCATGTGTTTCTGTTAGAACATCATTCTCTATTTTGTGATCATCGTGTTTCTCTATGCATTTTTTTTATGAGGATTTTTATCCTTGGAACCGATTGACCTTCCACGTTTCAAGCATTTTATGACATCATGAGTGTCTTTAATTTGCCTCTTTGGAATTTCAATTCTAGCAGGGGCATTTACAGCATGTATATATGATTTAGTTACCTATTTTGTGTCTGCAAATGTATCTGGTATTTGATTTGTTATTCTTTGCAAGTGCACAATTTGTTGTACATCTTTTTCACATTGTTTAGTTCTTGGATCTAGATGTAACAATGATGGTACATACCATGTAATTCCTTTTTGATATGTTTCTTTTCTCCCCTAACATTGGGAAGATTTTCTCATTAAAATGACAATCAGCAAAGCGTGTTGTAAACACGTCGCCTATCTGAGTCTCAAGATATCGAATGATTTATGGGCTATCATAACCGATATAAATTAAGATCTTTCTTTGAGGTCCCATTTTTGTTCATTGAGGCGGTGCAATAGGCACATATACCACACATCCAAAAATTCTTAGATGAGAAATGTCTGATTCTTTACCAAATGCAAGATGCAATGGGGAGTATATATGATATGCACTTGGTCTGATGCGAATTAATGCAGCAGCATGTAAAATTGCATGTCCCTTTAATTTATGGAAATAGGGAGTTTTGTTTTCATAATCATTGGTCTAGAAATCAGTTATAGATGTTTAATCAGTGATTCAACTATTCCATTTTGTATATGTACATGAGCAACAGAATGCTCAACAGTGATTCCCACTGACATACAATAATCATTGAAAGTTTGTGAAGTAAATTCACCAGCATTATCAAGTCTAATTTTCTTGATTGTATAATCGGGAAATTGATTTCGCAATTTTGTTATTTGAGACAGTAATCTTGCAAATGCCACATTTTGAGTTGATAATAAACATACATATGACCATCTGCTGGAGACATCGATCAATACCATAAAGTATCGAAATGGTCTACATGGTAGATGAATTGATCCACAAATATCACCCTGAATACGTTCAATAAGCATGGATGATTCAGTTTGGATTTTAGCTGGTGATGGTATTATAATAATTTTTCCAAGAGAACATGTTTTATATTGAAACTTGTTATTCTGAAGATCTTCTCGTCTTTCAGCGGATGATCATGTGTATTTTTTATAATTCTTCGCTTTATTATTGAACCAAAATGTCTTAATCGATCATGCCAATTAGTTAATATTGAAGAATTTTCAACTACCATGTTTGATTCAATTGGACTTATATATGTATAATGCAATACAATAGGGAGCATTGGTAGTTTTTCAACTATATATTTCTTTCCTGATTTATATGTGATAAGACACATATATTTCTCATTTCCTTCAGTTATTGTCTGAGTATCATAACCATGAGAATATATGTATTAAAACTCAACAAATTCCTTTTCGATTGTGGTGAATACAAAACATCATTTATCAGAAATTTTGTACCATTGGATAACAAAAAATGTGCTTTACCACAACCTTTAATCAAGTCTAAAGGACCTGATATTGTATTCATCATTTTTTTTATTAGCTTTAGTTCCAAGAAATATCTTTTATCTCGGAGAATAACAAATCTGTTTAGTACGTCCCTTTTGATAGGTCTTTTCTCATTTCAGCTGATTTTTTTTATATAGGCTGCCCATTATTTTAATCCTCATCAAAATTAGTTATTTGATCTTCTAAATATTGATTAGAACTGGGTATTCAACAGGTTTTGCATCAACTGGTTGACATACTGAATCATTCCATTTGTATGACGGAGCGTAGAGATATGTCCATTACATCAGAGCTGGTCTCTCAAACTGTTTGTTGTCATAAATATGTACAGTTTAATGTTGAGGCAGCAGTTTGACCTAGCTAACATCCGAATTGGTCCACCTAGTCTGAAAATATAACTTCTAGATATTTAAGTTGGCTTTTCAACGTTTTTGGCAGCTAGTTATTTGGATCATCGAGCTATGCGATATGCTCAAAACAAAAAGCTACGCCAAAAACTCGATTTGGTTGAATTCGAGTTCATCATCTCGAAACTTACAAAATGTGAGCTACCAACTATACATTTAAGTAAATATGTTAGAAACATAGCAACAAGTTTTGTCATCATCAAAATCAAGATTGGTCTGTAAAAACAGACCAAACAATCTCCCTTTTTTATGATCACAAAACTTTGATAAAAATATGCACATTGAAACTCAAGAAATGCAAATAATGAAAACATGTTTTTATGCAACATATTTCTTCCCTTTTTTGTGAAAATAAAAAAGGTTCAAAAATATGAGAAATGATGAGTTCCTCCTCAAGGTTTGAATAAAAGAAGTTTGTAAAAATGGATGGGTAAATCCAATATGCTCTACTGATTTTTTTTTTAAATCATTTATCCCCCTTGCTAACAATCATTTCAAGATTTTAAAAACATGAATACAACACATTAATAAATGAATCAAGCATCTAGATTCAACAAGAATGAGCAACTCAAAATCATATATTTCAACCAATACAAAATCAAGAAATGGTTTCCAATTCCAATATTCATAAACATTGAAACTGTCCTTTATTAATCATTAAGCACAACCAACAAATGTAACAGAAGTGCTAACCAAGCTAGCATAAGATGGAATATATAATTGGCATTTTAATCAAGTACCATGGAATAAATAAAACTTGGAGCGAGTGTACCAAGTTTTCTTGATGATATATGACTGAAATTTTAATTTTATCACATTTTTAATTGATGATGGGAACAGCCTTGAGCATTTTGACAAAAACTCCAACTTTGTCCTTAGATCTATTTTCTACCGCAGCATATGGTCTAACTTTAATTAATAAAATTCTATCACTCTTGCATCTCTAGGATGAAATTTTATACCTTTGCGAGCATCAACAAGTCTAGTTTTCAATTCAAAAAGTGGTTTGTCATTTGGACACTCGAGCAAGAAGTTATGTCAGTTTTCCCAAAGTCGCAGCTAACTGCCAGAAAAATCAACTATGCATATATGTGTTAGAAAAATCATGAAAAACGAATTTGAAAAATCAAAATTAGTTTCAAATGTTCTTTCAAGAACAACCCTCTCTGATACCAATTGATAGGATCGATTTGGGGAGATTCTTTGAGCTATAAGAGATCGTTCTTGAAATATTGAACACCGATGAATTAAATTGAGCTTGGTTTTCAAACCAAGTGAAAGACACTCAAAATAATCTTTCGAAGAAATCGATTCATTTTTTTGTAAATCATTTTAAAACAATCCAAAACAACAACAATAAGGAAATGCAATAAATTAAAGAGACGTGAATTTGTTTATGGATGTTCGGAGACAAAACTTCTACGTCACCACTTATTCCTCACGGAAAAGATATACTAGAAAAATTTGGTTTATACACTCATTTTTATACAACTCAATCCAATCGTAGGACTTGTCCTTTGTCTAGATCAAAACTTCTAGCACACTCGATTGTAGGCTTCAACCTTACAACCCACATAATGTTTAACGTCCCTTATGCCAAGACTACAAACACAATCTTCAATGTCTTTGTGTGAAGACTTTCACTCAACTAATTGACCGGCTAAATCGGTGTGAATAAATTCTACTGGCAAGCATACCAGGTCAAGTAATAATAAAGTGGACAAAGGTCCAGAAGTCGATTCCACAGGGACTGTATAAATATGACTACCAAAATATGATTATTTTTACTTAATCTAGACAAATTAATCAGAGTGATTTCAGGATTTTAAACTAAGAAATTAAATTGTAAACAAGATTCAACTGATTCAACTCAAAACACAGCAGAAATTTTTAATTAAAATTCAATTTGGGAAAAAGCTCGATCAAGGACACACGTAGGTATCAGACAATTCATGTAACAAGCAGTCTATTTAAGACATCAGACTTAATCTTAATTCACGGAAATTTTCCTAAATTATTCAAAAGAATATTTCTAGAACAATCAAACCTATTCAAATATTGACGGATTAATATTTCGTAATTCTAATCAAATCTGAATGCATGACGAACTGTGAAAATTCAGTTTACACCCAAACCGCATAATGAAACCAAATTCTATTTCTAGTTGGTTTTACAATATGTTGATTATCGAAGTGATCAAAATCGAAACCTCCTTTGTCGAATTGGAATCAATTAACATGCAAGAAAATAACTGGCCAGGAAATTTACAAGACAAATATAAATTCGATAAACAATAAAATAAAATAAAGTCTGAAAATTCTCAAATAACAAATCAAGTTTTCTACATAAATTGTCTGGACCAATCACGTGGCCTTGATCGAAGAAAAACTACTCAATAAATAAATTCATGATTTAAACAAAGTTTTTAATCATGAATAATCAAAAGAAAATAAGAAAAGAAGAAGAAATCTTCTCCCAAGCAGTAGCAGTAGCCGCCCTCTCACGTTCTCTGCGTCTGAAATTCTCGAACCCTTGAAAAATATTAAAATCTCCTATTTATGGTGCTCGGATCTCGTATCAATTTGTTTCCTTCACGAAATAAAATTCTAAAAATATTTCTGACTTCGGAACATGCGTGCGCGCCTGAAAGTGTCCTCGCATGCGCGCAAGTCTTCCTCACAGACTCCTTGTCCTCCTCTCGCGCGCGCGAGATAAGAGCTCTCCCGCGCGCGATCTGCTCTCGAATCTTTGGAATTTTGTTTGGCGCTCGCGCGAGCTAATGCCCTTGCTCGCGCGCGTCTTTTCTTTTCTTCATGAGCGATAGCGTAACTCATAGCGCGGTTCCCCCTTTTTCTTGCGCGTTAGCGCTGCCTTCCTGCTCGTTTGCACTACATGTTGTGCGTTTGCACTTGATTTCTCCCGTTTGCACTGCATGTTGTGCAAAAAAAATCTTTAGCGCTTGATTTTTTTCTTTTTTTTCTTTTCTCTTACCTTCAAAACTCTTTTAATTTTCATTTTTCCTAAAAATAGAACCCGGAGAATGAAATGCACACAAATGCAATAAAACACATAAAAACACACAAAATAATATGAACGCACAAAATAAACATAAAAATATCACGAACTAATGCATAAAAAATGTACTTATCAACACCCCCATACTTAAATCTTGCTCGCCCTCGAGCAAGACATGCAAAAACAATA
This sequence comes from Henckelia pumila, assembly GCF_033568475.1. Lineage (NCBI taxonomy): Eukaryota > Viridiplantae > Streptophyta > Magnoliopsida > Lamiales > Gesneriaceae > Henckelia > Henckelia pumila. The sequence goes on from NC_133120.1 coordinate 66,174,111, forward strand.
TGCACACAAAAACATAAGTACGAACGATTCATGAGAGTGCACAGCCTCCGAGAAGTTCAATCACAAAAAAAAAAAATCACACACGCTCTCAACTTTTCATAATACACCTTCGGTTTAACGTGAACGTATGTGTGTGAACTGTCATTCTAGTTTCATACAACTTAGAACGAATTCGTTTCAAAACTGCTTAGCGACCTATGACAAATTAGTGCAAGTTTCACTCTTCAAGTGCTCATTCCTTCCAACGACCTCTAGACTAAACCCACCTCCCTTGAGATAATGAATTACACACCTCCGGATTTTGCACCTGGTATTGCTTTAGCCCCAATAATTACCCGCTGACTTAGCTATAACTGGCTAGGATACAAAAAATCTTTCTCTTTTTTTTTTCTAATCCCTTCGTCCATAGCACGGATGGAGCATCAACCCCATTTTACCCGCAAACTTAGCTATGAAACAATGATTAGGATTTCAATCATTGTCCAAGCCCGGTTGGAGTTGTAAAAAAAAAAAATTCTAGGTGCGCCCAAGATCATAAGTGTAAACTAGATCCTCATCAAAATTCATAGAACACAATCAAGATCCACAAACCATCTATTGTCGTGCAATGGTCAAACAGACAGAAACTTCATCAAATCTTTCGTTACACTCCACTGGTCTAACACAAGTGCTTATAAATATTCACAGTTCAACCTAAAGTTTCTCATGTCCAGTCAAGATCAAATTTTTCAAAAATCCATTTTTTTCAAATAAACTTCAGCATCATTGGCTATTATGATTTATCCTACTCATGCAAGACAAAATAAACAACAAAAAAAACAGACTAAATGCAAACAAACACAAAACATTACTAATGAAATAAAAACACAACAAACAATAAAATAAACTAGTCTATCCCCTATACTTATCAAAATCATTGCCCTCAATGATTCAGAAACAATGAATATAATGCAAGAACAAACACACAAATGCAAGACGAACAAAAACACAATGAAAACAAAAATAACATTCTCCTGGTTTTCGATTCATCCTCTTCCTCCTGGACGGTATCCGTTGGGTAAGGTAGCATCAGTCTAGATATATTGGCAGTCATGACCAACTGGCATGGGAAAGAAACAAAAATCAAATATAGATAAAAATAAAAATACGCAAAAAGAAACTAAAAATCAAAGTAAAAAACACTGGGTTGCCTCCCAGCCAATGCTAAATTTATAGTCTATAGCCTGACTATATTCCTCTCTTAAGTGGCGACATTCAAGGTGGCTTATCCCCCGACTTGAAAAAATTCAGATCAGTCCTGCACTTTCATGCTACATCTCTATAGAAATTTTGTAATGGACCAATTCCTGCGGAGATCTGAACCTGCCGACATTCATCACCAATAGCATTAATCACATCAACAAAATAAACAACAGAACAAGATTTTAAAGTTGGGCTCTCAGTAGCCGACTTAAGCATATTAAACACAACTTGCTCATTATTCAACCTCAACACCAATTCTCCTTTTTCAACATCAACTAAAGCTCTACTAGCAGCAAGAAAAGGATGCCCTATAATCAGCGGAACCTCAAAATCCTCATCCATGTCAAGAATAACAAAATCTACAGGATAAATAAAATTTTCTGTCTTGACTAGAACATTCTCTACTACTCCTCTCGGGTATTTAATAGATCCATCAGCAAATTTGAGAGAGATAACAACAGATTCAAAATTGCATATACCCAATTTCTTAACAAGAACATGAGACATCAGATTTATGCTCGACCCTAAATCACACAAAACATTTGCAAATGATAAATTTCCAATTTGGCAAGATGTAAAAAAACTCTCTGGATCTTGAGATTTTGGTGGAAGCTTATTTTTCAGCACTGCCGAGCACTCCTCATTCAGTGTAACCTGCGTAAGATCGTTCAACTTTTTTTTGTTCCTCAATAAATCCTTCAGAAATCTTGCATAATTCGGCATCTGAGCTAATGCATTTGCAAAAGGTATGTTAATATGTAGTTTCTTGAAAATTTCAAGAAACTTTTTAAATTGAGAATCAAACAATAATTGCTTAGCTCTTTGGGGGAAAGGTAGGGTAGAAATATCAACATTATCATTAACTTTAAATTTTGAAGTCTTACCTTTCTTACCTGCCTTTGAGGAGTTTTCAGCACGAATATCCTCCTTAGAATCTAAACTTTTTGGCACTTCCATCATCTTCTCTTTGTCCATTTACTGCTCCTCAGACTGTGCTTGAGTCACGAACATGATAGCATTCACGCCTCTGGGATTTGGTTCAGTGTTACTTGGTAAAGCTCCAGCAGGACGGGTTGATAATTGGGTTGCGATCTGACTCATCTGAATTTCTAACTTCTGCAGCATACTTTCCTGATTATATAACCAAGTTTCAGTTCCTGCAACGTATTTAATCATGATCTTCTCAAAGCTCGGCTTTTTCTCCTCTTGCTTGTGCTGCCAGTTCTGATTATAGTTGTTGTAAGAGTTGTACGATTGCCGTCCTTGATTTTCTGCAAAATTAGCCGCTTCAACTTCAAACAACTGTTGCTCTTCTTGCAGATTCCCTTGCGCGTGATTCACTGGCGCTACTTTCATGAGTGCCACTTGATGTGTCAGAGCATCGATCTTTGCATTCAGGGCCACCAAAGCATCGACTTATAGAACTCCAGCATTCTTTTCCTTATTCACAGCCTGCCACCCTATATTACTTTCAGCCATGTTTCCAATGATCTCCCATGAATCATATGGCGTTTTCCTGAACAAGCATCCATTAGCAGCAGCATCCAGCATAGATCGAACCGACTGATCGGCTCCATTTTAGAAAGTCTGAGTCTGCTGGCTTTGTGTGAGATTATGTTAATTACACATCCTCAGCATCTTCTTAAACCTAGTCCATGCCGTATGTAAAGATTCACCCTCCTTTTGCTTGAAAGATATAATATCTGAAAACAATTTCATCATCTTCGTAGGAGGAAAGTACTTGTTCAAGAAGATTTGAACAAGCTCAGTCCAGGTGGTGATAGATCCTGTAGGTAGATCATCAAGCCATTCAGTCGCTTCACCTTGTAGAGAGAATGGGAATAACCGCAGTCTTACTGCAGCAGAGGTTACCACGTTAACTTTGAACGTGTCGCAGATCAACAAAAATTGCTCCAGATGAGCGTAGGGGTCTTCTACAAATGTGCCCCCAAATCTTGCTTGCAGTTGGATCAGCTGAATAGTAGAGGGTTTCAGCTCAAAATTGTTCGCCTCAACAGCAGGGCGAACGATGCTAGACCCATATCCTTCAACAGGAGGCCTAATCAGATACCAAACAGTACGATTGTCCTCCATCTCTTCGTCTGGCAGATGAGTACCTTAAAATTTCAAAGAAAAGAAGAGATTTCAGAATTTAATAAAATAAATTAAAATACAGTCTAGTCTCAAGAGAAACAAAAATTCTGATATCACAAACAGTCCCCGGCAACGGCGCCAAAAAACTTGACCGACTAAATCGGTGTGAATAAATTCTACTGGCAAGCGTACCAGGTCAAGTTATAATAAAGTGGACAAAGGTCCAGATGTCGATCCCACAGGGACTGTATAAATATGACTACCAGAATATGATTATTTCTACTTAATCTAGACAAATTAATCAGAGTGATTTCAGGATTTTAAACTAAGAAATTAAATTGTAAACAAGATTCAACTTATTCAACTCAAAACACAGCAGAAATTTTTAATTAAAATTAAATTTGAGAAAAAGCTCGATCAAGGACACACGTAGGTACCAAACAATTCATGTAACAAGCAGTCGATTTGAGACATCAGACTTAATCTGAATTCACGGGAATTTTCCTAAATTATTCAAAAGACTATCAAACCTATTCAAATATTGACGGATTAATATTTCATAATTCTAATAAAATTTGAAATCATGACGAACTGTGAAAATTCAGTTTACACCCAAATCGCATAATGAAACCAAATTCTATTTCTAGTTGGTTTTACAATATGTTGATTATCTAAGTGATCAAAATCGAAAATCTCCTTTGTCGAATTGGAATCAATTAACTTGCAAGCAAATAACTGGCCAGAAAATTCACAAGATAAATATAAATTCGATAAACAATAAAATAAAATAAAGTCTGAAAATTCTCAAATAACAAATCAAGTTTTCTACATAAATTGTCTGGCCCAATCACGTGGCCTTGATCGAAGAAAAACAACTCAATAAATAAATTCATGATTTAAACAAAGTTTTTAATCATGAATAATCAAAAGAAAATAAGAAAAGAAGAAGAAATCGTCTCCCAAGCAGTAGCAGTAGCCGCCCTCTCACGTTCTCTGCGTCTGAAATTCTCGAACCCTTGAAAAATATTAAAATCTCCTATTTATAGTGCCCGGATCCCGTATCAATTTGTTTCCTTCACGAAATAAAATTCTAAAAATATTTCTCACATCAGAACACGCGCGCGCGCGCAGGTCTTCCTCACAGACTCCTTGTCCTCCTCTCGAGCGCGCGCAAGATAAGAGCTCGCCCGCGCGCGATCTGCTCTCAAATCTCAAGAATTTTGTTTGGCACTCGCGCACGTCTTTTCTTTTCTTCATGCGCGATAGCGCAACACATAGCGCGGTTCCCCCTTTTTCTTGAGCGTTAGCGCTGCCTTCCTGCTCGTTTGCACTACATGTTATGCGTTTGCACTTGATTTCTCCCATTTGCACTACGTGTTGTGCGTTTGCACTACATGTTGTGCAAACAAATTCTTTAGTGCTTGATTTTTTTCTTTTTTTTTTTATTTTCTATTTCCTTCAAAACTCTTTTAATTTTCATTTTTCCTACAAATAGAACTCGGAGAATGAAATGCACACAAATGTAATAAAACACATAAAAACACACAAAATAATATGAATGCACACAAAATAAACATAAAAATATCATGAACTAATGCATAAAAAATGTACTTATCACTAATCTTTACACATCATCTCTCATATGTGTGTGTGTGAGTTGGGGTGTGAAGAACTTGAATGTGAAAGCTCAAGTATTCTATTTTTGTTCTTCACAACAAGGGCAAGCTCTCAAGTAGCTAGCAAATCTGTTTAGTACGTCCCTTTTGATACGACTTTTATCATTTCAGCTGATTTTCTTTATATAGGTTGTCCATTCTTTTAATCTTCATCAAAAGTAGTTATTTGATATTTCCAATGTTGTATAAGAACTAGCTTCGCTCAACTGGTTTCGTTTTGGAGCAGTCAGCCTAGAATGGAGCAGTTGGTAAATGAAAGAGCAGTTGGAGCATGATTTGTTGATATCTGGGTAAAGTTATGAACATCAAAATTGTATCCCTTTCTCTTAGCTTCTCATGTAATTAAAAATCACTCCATTTCGAGTTCATATGAGAGAGATATTCTTGAAATACCAAACTGTGCCAAAAATTCTACTCTGCAGAATTTCAGTGCATACCCAGAGATATCAATGCAGTTTATCAGCTCTTTATGCTCCGATTCAGACATTGGCTTGTGAAGATGATTTGTAGTAATATTATTAGATTTTCAATGCATACTGAATCATTCCATTTGAATGACAGAGCAAAGAGATATGTCCATTACAGCAGAGCTGGTATGTCAAACTTCTTGTTGTCATAAATATGTCTAGTTCAATGTTGAGGCAGCAGTTTGACCTAGCTGACATCCGAATTGGTCCACCTGGTCTAAGATATAACTTCTAGATATTTGAGTTGGTTGTTGAACGGTTTTGGTGGCTGGTCATTTGAATCATCGTGCTATGAGATATTCTTGAAACAAGAAGCTGCGTCAGAAACTCGGTTTGGTTGAATTCGAGTTCATCATCTCGAAACTTATAAAATGTGATCTACCAACTACAAACTTAAGTAAATATGTTAGAAACATAGCAACAAGTTTTGTCATCATCAAAATCAAGATTGGTCTGTAAAAACATACCAACAGTCCCTTTAATACAGAACTATATGTCGTCACCTACCAGAAAAAACTGAACTATTGTTGATAGCAATACACCTAGAATAATAGCTTCTGGTTCCTGACCCTTACTGGGATCTAAAATTTACTGGTTTTGTATAAACTTGGTTATAGTTTTATTATAATCAAACCTCAAACTGTGGCTTTTTCAGGAACTATCTGATCCCTCAAGAAAACTGTAATCAAAGAAAGCTAACAACCAAAATATTTAAATTCAATACCTCTGACTGTGTCAGACGATAGGTACTAATAATCTTTTGGTACTAAAAACCAATACCAACTAATTCTCACTATTATAGAAAATATTACAATCTCAATAAGAGAATCCATTCATCATTTTAATGCTGATAGGATATCTAAAACATCAGTGACTGTAAATGCCAACATGACTGTGCCTATGATACATCTAATCATCTTTGGCAATGCAAATAAAAATCAGATACTTAATCTATTGATCTGAACAATCACATTGTTAATATGATAAATACTTAACATTTAAAGTAATCAATCCACATTGAATGGTGTGAGATAAAACTGTTGATATAAAAACCAAATGTCTGGAATCAACAATACAATGATTCAGTGCTTACACAAGGAAACACATTAGAACAAGCTTGTTTCTTACAAGGTACAATGCTTACAATCTAATGCATGCAAAAATCTTACATTCCGTCTATAATACCTTATTACAGTTCCCTAGAAGAAACTCTTCCTGCCAAGATCTAAAAAATATTACCACCCTACCAGATCCTTCCAATATTGAGGGGTACGATTATTAGGTAGCTGAAGTAGGATCTTCATAAAAATCTCTCCACTGCTTGTGGATTATTTTCACAGGTTCTTCCTCCCGTCACAAAAATATTGGAAACAATATCCCCCACATTTTGCCCAATCCTCCGCTACGTTTGGAATATCATACTTGTTCATTGTCTTAGGTCCAATCCTAATGAACCTATGCAAGTCGAAACTTTGACGATTGTCCTCTTGTTTATGACGGTGACTACAAGGATATCTGAGACGACCCTAACCTCTAAACTTAAATAAATAATAAAAGAAAGTACGAATTTTTTTTTAAAAAAAAATTTGCCATGACTTGTTTGTAAATAGACAAGCCACCTTGTCTCAAACCACAAGTAAAAACAAAGATGCCATAATCGCGATAAAAGATAACCATAACTCCGAAGTAAAACAACCCCACACGGTTGTAAAGAAAATAGCGATAACCAACTACGAATCATAAAAGTAAAACTCCAAGCACAGGAAAAACACATCCTGGCTATCTCCAAAAGTACACATGTTTAAAATTCTTTATTACAATCATAACTTAGTGCGGAAACATGAAAATAGCAACGGTCGTAGGGCCTTGCACCACCGGAGTGCCTCGTCTCAAAGGTCCTGCCCCTCTGTCCCTACGATCATATCCTCACCAGGCCAACAAGAAAGCGTAGTGAGTCTAATGACTCAGCAAGCATAAGCAGTAATAATAACAAAGGTTAAAAATACAATCGGTCATACTCAAAATACGGTACATACTATACTTTTGAAAGTTTAGGTAAACACGTACATGGTGCATGAGAAATAAAATAATCTCCAACAATGAACTCACGCAATGAAACTTTTAACCTTTCCTTTCTTAACTAATCAACATGCTTTTTTCTATAAACTAAATAAAATAAGACGAGTCAAAGTAGCTTTGAATATGAAATTTCAACTTTAAACTTTAAACTTAGCTCCTTGAATTGTGACCCTTTGTTTTTATCGATCAATGGCTGCAGTGCACTATGCCGGCAAGACGTCAAGATTTCTCCCGACGCGACTTACCCCTTTTTCTTTTATTTTCTTTCATTTGGTAGGGATCCCGAGATTTTTCCCGATCTCACTCTACCCGTCTAGCTTGGTAGGGATCCCGGGATGTCTCCCGGTCTTGTTCTACCCATCTATTTGGCAAGGGAGTGAGGCATCCCCCACCCCACAATATCCTGTCTCGTCACAATCAAATCACCTTGCTCATAAAAATATTTTACTTTCTTTCTTTGACTTCGACTCAAAATATTTAGCATGCAATTAAAAAGAATTCCTTTCTTTATAACTTCTTGCTCGACCCAAGGCCAAGCCTTTAAAAGTAAACACGTGTATGCCTTTTCATGAATGAATGCTCAACACAAAATGTGGGTAATGGGTGAGTGAGGGGCTACCCCTAAGTGTAAACACATTCCTTAACTCTTCATCTCACATTCAAGGCAACAACCCGAGCAATCGCACCAAAAATCTCTTAACTCTATCAACCCTTAACCAAATGCAACCCCGCTCGAACCGACACTTTCCAAATACTCCAAACTAACCATATGACAGGTTTCAACTTCATTTGAAAGCCTAAGCAAAAAGACCAAAAACCAAAACCGGACAGCCCACTTTGCCTCAAAATTTCTACACCGACACCCTAACTTCAAAAATTCATAACTTATTGAATACTTATCCGAAATGGGACCATTTTATACCGATGCGACCAAAACATCATGAACTAAACCTAAGACTAGCCCATGACCTTCCCAGGTCTCGCCCAGAACCTGCCCTGTCCCGAAACCCAACTGCCCTGTTCAAAGCAAGCACACTCAAACACACAACTACCTTGTGAAAACACCTCCAATCATATATCCTTGCCTCTACCACCCATCCAAACCACCAAACACACCCAAAACCTTCTCTTAGGACTTAACACATACACCTTGGCAACCCTCAAATGCACATCAACTCCACAATTCAAAATTTACACGATCATGCTCCAAAATGCAAATATCTCATAAACATTCAATCATGCTCAATGCACATCATTAAAATGGTTTAACTCACATCAATTTCAGCCCTTTACACCATGTAAATTTCGAAATATAGGCTAGGTTCATTTCTGAAAATTTCAAGAGTGCTAAAGTATGTTAAAACCCATCAAATTCCTCAACACAATGCATCATTCAATTCATATACAATAATGCCCAACCAAATTTCGAAAACCACCAATAACCCTACTGAAAATTTCAAATAATTCGAACCCTTCATGTGAAAAATCATGTGCATTTCGAAATATGTCAAGAAACAAGAAGGAAAAACTATGTAGCTAACTTGTATGCCCAAAGAACAATCTATACTTGCCTTGTCTAGCTTTCACCTTAAAAATCGAAAGCAAGAAGGAGGAAGAGAGCTGGGATTTCGGCCAGCAAGGAGGAGACCTTCCAAGGAGGTTCTCCGGCGGCGGCGGCAGCAGCTGTTTGAAGGGAGGGGGCGGCCGAGAGAGTAAGGGGGAGAGAAGAGAGTGTGAGGCGGTTAGGGCTTGTTTTAGGGCTAGGGTTATAAAAATTGCTGTGTTTTTATTTTAAGTGTAAAGGTGTGTACATATATGTGTAGGTGTAAGTATTAAAGGTGCTAGTACACTTATAAAAATGCTACAGTAGTTTAAAACTTTACCTCAACTTCTATGCACCTTTAAAACTCTTAAATTTAAAATCTCAAGTCAAGGTGTTTAAATTAGATTTTTATCAATCCGGGTCTAATAGAATTTTAAATTTTGATATGTAAATAAATAATCTCAAGAAAAGGATAAAAACGGTCTTTAACACCCGAAAAATTCAAAAAGTCAAACTCTCGGTCCAAACCTCCATTTTTCTTATCTAAAATTCTAAAAATTAAAGTCTTGGAAATTAACCGCCGAATCCTCCATCACCGCATTGCCGGAACCGGGAACCTCTTATTCAAGCATTTTTAAATAAATAACTTAACAAATTGAGCAACTCTAGCTTTAAAAGAAACTAAGCTATTAAATTCAAGACATTCAAAAAAAAAATAAATATAAATACTGAAAATTAATTTAGGCACTATCTTAGGAATTAAAATCAACACTTTAAATATTTTGATTTCGCAACGATAATTAAAATTTTTAAATAATAAATAGAGCGATTAAAATAATTTAAACAAAACTAGATGGACGTTTAAAAGTAATCTAAATAAATACACGAGCAGAAATAAAAACCTTAAAATGATTTGGAGATATAAAATCTTTTAAATAAAATAAACTAAGGATTAAAATAATTTAAAATAACTAACCACTAAATTTAAGTTATTTAAAATAAATAAATTGGGCAATCAAAAGTATTTAAATAAATAAGCTAAATAATTAAAATAATTTTAATGAATAAACTAAACAATTAAAATCATTTAAATATGCAAGCTTAAACCTTTAAAATATTTAAAGCAATTTAAATTGCACAATAAAATCATTTGGACAGATAAACTTAAACAATTAAAAATATTAATTAAATAGCTAGTAAAATAATCATTTGAATAAATAATAAAAATATTTATTAACACATAATTCAAATAAAAAATTTAAATCAATTAAACTTAAAAATAATAATCTTAATATTTATTAAATTAATTAATGCGATTTAGTAGATTGGATTTTAGGCGTCACAATTCCTTCCCCCCTTAAATGAAATTTCGTCCTCGAAATTCAAGGATTTACTAACTAGGTTTGAATGTCTTAGACCAGATCAACACTAAATTTCCAACTTTTCACCTACATGAGTTGGCCCAAAACAGCTTTCGCTGCGCGCTCTGATGCTTAATGCTATCTATATCATCAAGGAACTGACTAACTCTTATTGCAATATAAAATTTACAAATTCCTATTTATCTCCAAATGGTTGTAACCTAAGAAAATTTCTATTCATCGATCTCATGTGACTATAAGAGTTTCAATTCGCCAACTAAACTCCTAAAATATCTGATACCTTCAAGAACAACCTAACATCCAATTTGAAATTCTAAATGTCTACGCCACTTATTAGCAATGAATTGCTTAATGCTCTTGGACTATGCTCAAACCATTATTAGTTACTATAACTCGCAACGCTTCTAAGGATGCTTAAAGTTCTCTTAAGCAATGACTCTATATCAGTTAAACTTCAAGTGGGACAAATGACTCTCTTCAACTTAGGATTGATTGACCCATTTCTATAAATAAATCCAATCTAATCCTTGAAAAAAAAACATAAGCATAAAATCCATTGCTGTTCAGTCTCAAGGTAATAACCGATAACATATAGAATCCAAATAGGTGACTAAACAGATCCCAATTATCCAAAGATTCTACCGAAAGTTCAACTCTTAGTTAAATTTCCAACAGATTAATCCACCTTTTCTATCCCAGACGCAACGACTAAGAAATCTATATTTACACCTCAAGTAAATATATATATATATATATATACCACGATCTATTATCCACTCATTGGGTTAGATGGTCTCTAAGTACCAAATAATTCTAACATATCGCCTGAAGACATGTCTCAAATCCCTAGTTCAACTTGACAGCAAGTCTGAAAATCTAAGAATTCCCAATTTATTATATGTACAACCTTAATTCATAATTCAAGAACTTAGTATACAATTGGACACCTCGAATAGTTTGTAACCTCTTCGAATAGGCTTTTTAATTGACCCTCCAGTACCTCAGTATTTTACCAAATAATAAATCTATAACTTATTTAGAAAATTACCTGAATGTTCTATTCAGCATTCTATTCCCATAGTTGGTGCATTAGTCTTATCGGTCGACAATCACAAAGTCTTAGAATACAAATGTAAAGTACTATAAAGTATTCTAGGGACAGCTCTATTTCCTATCTCGCAACTGTTCACCCAATCAGCTCACAAAAATCATCTATTTACTCTTAACGATCACGTTTAACATTTGAAACAACCCATTCAATTAACCCATCAACTAGTAGTCTTCGCGTTAGAACTTGATATAATTGTTAGTCGTCATCCCTCGGATCACCACAATAACTTAGGATTTTATCTTAGTACTAATACTAAATTCAAACGGCCTAAACACTTATTAGGCGGCTACGAGCCAATTCTCTACACAAGAATTTGAAATAATAATTGAAATTATGATTCACCCAAATCCCCATCATGATGGATCATGAAAGAAAACAGACATACAAGTAATGCTGCTTAATGTGAGATGAAATAATGCAAGCATTACAAACAAACGAGCTGAAAATAAAAATCTAAATAAGTGAAAACAACTCACTCATAATTCAATTCTAGGGGTGAATGAATAATAATGGAGGCTCCATAAATAATGAACATGGGCCAACAAGATGCAAATCTCATGATCATTTAGCCATGGGTACTGAATTCATGCTCAAACGATCAAAGTACGATTAAGAGCAAACGGTGTGACTTCAATCGAGATAAGTCCACATATGTCAATAATAAGGAAGAACAACGGTCTCAAATTAAAATCAGACGTCAGTCACACAATGTGAGTAGATTACCAAAAAGAAAGACAGTAAATCTTACACATCAACATGTGGCTCTAGTACCGAATAAAATTTCAAAAAGTGTGAAACCTTAACAAGATTTTACAAAGAAGTTCAACCAATGCCAAAGTGGCATAATTCAATGTTGATTAATGTCATACGAATCCATAAATGCTCAAAGAAAGTGCAAAGAAATTTCGGATATTCGAAAGTTGATGTTACAATTGATACAAGCACAAATGAAAAATAAGGAAATAATGATCGAAATATTAGTTCTCATAATTGAAAGGCTCATAGTAGTTCTTAAAAAAAAAAAAAAAAAGGCTCATAGTAACCGACTCACTATTTCCCAAAATCCTAATTACCCAAATTACCAAAAGAAGACTCAAACTATCCATAATAATATAAAGCAAAGTACGTATCCCAAGTATTCGCATGAATTCGTTTCACCAACTTAACCGACAAAACATACGTCTATAAATTTCTAAGAAACTATACACTTAGTTTTATCCGACTAATCCATCCATAAGAGAGTAAATTACTACAAGGACACATCAATTAATATTTCCTAATGCGCAAGTTTAATGTTTCTGACAAATTCCTACAATCACGCCAAATATTATTAACACCACCTAATAACTCAAACAACATCCGCGTACTGTCCAAAACTGAAAAGAATTTTTGTACACCAACATTGTTTAACTTGAAGTCGCATGCTATATATATAAATATAAAAAAAATAAACATTTGAATGGTACTCTTTAAACTACTAAAAGAAATTTTTAAACAAAATTAAACACTGAAATTACACATTTAAATTTAAAGGATTTAAACATCTATTATAAAAATAATTCTTAAAAATATGATATCAAAACATTTAAAGCAATAAATCAATTACAACTACCATAAAAATTTTCATTAAAACTTAAAGTCCTTGAGGCGAGATCCCTTGCGTTTCGGCAACCGGCAGTAGGCTCAGCCCAAACCAAGACCGTGCTCTGATACCAACTGAGACGACCTTAACTTCTAAACTTAAATAAATAATAAAAGAAAGTACGAATTTTTTTAAAAAAATTTGCCATGTCTTGTTTGTAAATAGACAAGCCACCTTGTCTCAAACCACAAGTAAAAACAAAGACGCCATAATCGCGATAAAAGATAACCATAACTCCGAAGTAAAACAACCCCACACGGTTGTAAAAAAAATAGCGATAACTAACTACGAATCATAAAAGTAAAACTCCAAGCACAGGGAAAACACATCATGGCTATCTCCAAAAGTACACATGTTTAAAATTCTTTATTACAATCATAACTTAGTGCGGAAACATGAAAATAGCAACGGTCATAGGGCCTTGCACCATCGGAGTGCCTCGTCTCAAAGGTCCTGCCCCTCGGTCCCTACGATCATATCCTCACCTGGCAAACAAGCAAGCGTAGTGAGTCTAATGACTCAGCAAGCATAAGCAGTAATAATAACAAGGGTTAAAAATACAGTCAGTCATACTCAAAATACGGTACATACTATACTTTTGAAAGTTTAGGTAAACACGTACAAGATGCATGAGAAATAAAATAATCTCCAACAATGAACTCACGCAATGAAACTTTTAACCTTTCCTTTCTTAACTAATCAACATGCTTTTTGCTATAAACTAAATAAAATAAGACGAGTCAAAGTAGCTTTGAATCTTGAAATTTCAACTTTAAACTTTAAACTTAGCTCCTTGAATTGTGACCCTTTGTTTTGATCGATCAATGGCTGCAATGCACTATGCCGGCAAGACGTCAAGATTTCTCCCGACGTGACTTACCCCTTTTTCTTTCATTTGGTAGGGATCCCGAGATTTCTCCCGATCTCACTCTACCCGTCTAGTTTGGTAGGGATCCCGGGATGTCTCCCGGTCTCGTTCTACCCGTCTATTTGGCAAGGGAGTAAGGCATCCCCCATCCCACAATACCCTGTCCCGTCACAATCAAATCACCTTGCTCATAAAAATATTTTCCTTTCTTTCTTTGACTTCGACTCAAAATATTTAGCATGCAATTAAAAAAAATGCCTTTCTTTATAACTTCTTGCTCGACTCAAGGTCAAGTCTTTAAAAGTAAACACGTGTATGCATTTTCATGAATGAATGCTCAACACAAAATATGGGGTAATGCGTGAGTGAGGGGCTGCCCCTAAGTGTAAACACATTCCTTAACTCTTCATCTCACATTCGAGGCAACAACCCGAGCAATCGCACCAAAAATCTCTTAACTCTATCACCCCTTAACCAAATGCGACCCCGCTCAAACCGACACTTTCCAAACAGTCCAAACTAATCATATGACCAGGTTTCAACTTCATTTGAAAGCCTAAGCAAAAAGACCAAAAACCAAAACCGGACAGCCCACTTTGCCTCAAAATTTCTGCACCGACACCCTAACTTCAAAAATTCATAACTTATTGAATACTTATCCAAAACGGACCCATTTTATATCGACGCGACCACAACATCATGAACTAAACCTAGGACCAGCCCATGACCTGCCCAGGTCTCGCCCAGAACCTGCCCTGTCCCGAAACCACAACTACCTTGTGAAAACACCTCCAATCATATATTCTTGCCTCTGCCACCCATCCAAACCACCAAACACACCCAAAACCTTCTCTTAGGACTTAACACAAACACCTTGGCAGCTCTAAAATGCACATCAACTCCACAATTCAAAATTTACACGATCATGCTCCAAAATGCAACAATCTCATAAACATTCAATCATGCTCAATGCACATCATTAAAATGGTTTAACTCACATCAATTTCAGCCCTTTACACCATGTAAATTTCGAAATATAGGCTAGGTTCACTTCTGAAAATTTCAAGAGTGCTAAAGTATGTTAACATCAAATTCCTCAACACAATGCATCATTCAACTCATATACAACAATGCCCAACCAAATTTCGAAAACCACCAATAACCCTACTGAAAATTTCAAATAATTCAAACCCATCATGTGAAAAATCATGTGCATTTCGAAATATGTCAAGAAACAAGAAGGAAAAACTATGTAGCTAACTTGTATGCCCAAAGAACAACCTATACTTGCCTTGTCTAGCTTTCACCTTAAAAATCGAAAGCAAGAAGGAGGAAGAGAGTTGGGATTTCGGCCAGCAAGGAGGAGACCTTCCAAGGCGGTCCTCCAGTGGCGGCGGCGACAACTAGTTGAAGGGAGGGGGCGGCCGAGAGAGTAAGGGGGAGAGAAGAGAGTGTGAGGCGGTTAGGGCTTGTTTTAGGGCTAGGGTTATAAAAATTGCTTTGTGTTTTTATTTTAAGTGTAAAGGTGTGTATATATATGTGTAGGTGTAAGTACTAAGTGCTAGTACACTTATAAAAATGCTACACTAGTTTAAAACTTTACCTCAACTTCTATGCACCTTTAAAACTCTTAAATTTAAAATCTCAAGTCAAGGTGTTTAAATTAATTTTTTATCAATCCGGGTCTAATAGAATTTTAAATTTTGAAATGTAAATAAATAATTTCAAGA
Organism: Henckelia pumila; assembly: GCF_033568475.1. Classification (NCBI taxonomy): domain Eukaryota; kingdom Viridiplantae; phylum Streptophyta; class Magnoliopsida; order Lamiales; family Gesneriaceae; genus Henckelia; species Henckelia pumila. The sequence continues at coordinate 66,189,945 of NC_133120.1, forward strand.
AAAGGATAAAAACGGTCTTTAACACCCAAAAAATTCAAAAAGTCAAACTCTCGGTCCAAACCTCCATTTTTCTTATCTAAAATTCTAAAAATTAAAGTCTTGGAAATTAATCGCCGAATCCTCCATCACCGCATTGCCGAAACCGTGAACCTCTTACTCAAGCATTTTTAAATAAATAACTTAACAAATTGAGCAACTCTAGCTTTAAAAGAAACTAAGCAATTAAATTCAAGACATTCAAAAAAAATATAAATATAAATACTGAAAATTAATTTAGGCACTATCTTAGGAATTAAAATCAACAATTTAAATATTTTGATTTCGCAATGATAATTAAGATTTTTAAATAATAAACAGAGTGATTAAAATAATTTAAACAAACTAGACGAAAGTTTAAAAGTAATCTAAATAAATACACGAGCAGAAATAAAAACCTTAAAATGATTTGGACAGATAAAATCTTTTAAATAAAATAAACTAAGCATTAAAATAATTTAAAATAACTAACCACTAAATTTAAGTTATTTAAAATAAATAAATTGGGCAATCAAAAGTATTTAAATAAATAAGCTAAACAGTTAAAATAATTTTAATGAATAAACTAAAAAATTAAAATCATTTAAATATGCAAGCTTAAACCTTTAAAATATTTAAAGCAATATAAATTGCACAATAAAATCATTTGGACAGATAAACTTAAATAATTAAAAATATTAATTAAATAGCTAGTAAAATAATCATTTGAATAAATAATAAAAATATTTATTAACACATAATTCAAATAAAGAATTTAAATTAATTAAACTTAAAAGTAATAATCCTAATATTTATTAAATTAATTCATGCGATTTAGTATATTGGATTTTAGGCGTCACAATATCTCAGGGTATTCACACTCCAATGCCCATCTCTGTCATGATTGTTACCATCGTCATAATCGTCCATCCACGAGAATTCACAATCGTTAACCCAAATATCTTCAACTATGTCCCAAATATGCTTAATGCATGTTCTGATGCCATATAATGTAGTGAATCAACCTGGATCACCTACTAGCTAAACACTAAGCATGCAATAAAACTTAAACATATAACCATAATCAGAATAAATGCAAAAACTTAAAAAACTGCTACCTCGACATAATAAAACAGGTAACATAAACCCAAATCAGAGTTAATATACAACCTAATCGAATAAACAACTTAAGTATACTAACAAAAACCTTCGCATCCTCGCCTAGGTCATCTACTACGCATAGGTCCAATTGCTGAGACATCTGCAACTGCCCCGTCGAATGGAGTGTCCATGAAACAACATAGACGTGAGCGACCTTTGCTTAGAACGTAAAACATGAGTATATGTTGATGCATGCAGAATGAATGACTGGGTATCTGGGTAGACAAGATCAATCCTTCTCAAACTGGCGCCAATGAGTGAATAGTACCATCGAGGACTCAAACAACTGGGTAAACTCTCTCACTCCAAACGGGACGTGGATCTACAATGTCCAAAAACACTAGAGCCCACTCGACCCATCGGCCACTGTGACTCTCTGTGTATATCCGTCAAAAAACGAGGCTGAGCAACCCTACTGAAAGTCTATCTTGAATGAGATACAAAAAAACATGATATATGCACATGAAAAATAAATATATCAAAGAAGTAAAACATGTATGACGACATATAAATGCAACATATAAGCATACATACATGCTGACAATCTCAGTTAGTACTTACGTACCTCAGAAACGGTCATAGATGTAAAATCATCTACATTCCATCAGTACAAGTCAAGATAATTACACATCACTAATACTGATCTAAACGCCTAACTAAGCCAATAGATACTCCCTAATACTACTAAGGGTGTCAGGCTATACATGCGTCTGTCATCAGCCCGTTGATTTCGAAGGCCTTGACCCTGGAACATCTTCGCTACAAGCCCTGTAGCACCTCGTTATCGCCCGGCCCTCGAGAATAAGGCTAAAACCCTAATAATTTAGACTAAATCTGAAACTCACACACACATTTCACACACTAAAATGTCATTATCGGCCCCTATTTATATGCATGGGTTCGGAATCTCCGATCTTAGGTTCGGAAGCTCCGAACCTGCATGAATGCCACATCTCGAAATACCTCTGATCGGAAGCTCCGATATGATCTTCGAAAGTTTCGATAATATTCGGAATCTCTGAACTCCTACTTCGAAAGTTCCGATCTGCATGTTTACCCAAGTGTATACTCACACTTGACACATCGATAGTGCACATGTTCTAACTCTTTGGAATCTCCAATATCACGTTCGGAAGTTCCGATCTCAACCCTCAGCTTCCGAACTTCACCGCTTATTCCGATCTGGTTGGATCTTCCGATCCTTATTGGTTCAAGTTTGGTGGTTTCGAACCAACAGAAATCATTTTGTAATATGGTCTATTTTCGATAATTCTGGGGTCGTTTATCCATTCGATTTAATCATAATTAACCCATTAAGCATGTTTTACTCATACTAATAATGATTATCCACTTAATCATGTAAAACGGATTTCGGCTTACTATAGTTTCAACAGTAAATAAAAATGGGAAAAAAAGAAAAAAGTTTCAAACTAAAAAAAAGAATTCGAAAAAGCGATTCTCTTGCCTTTTGAAAAGCTTCTTGATGGTTCTATTTTCTCTTTATCCGAGTGAATAGAGTTGTTTTATTTTCTTCTCAAGCTTCCGCTCTCTTGGCCCTGAGATCACCATAAATCTCCATTATAGATTCTACAACAAACTCAACGCAAGAAGTGGAAGACTTATGTAAGAAACTCTAGAAAAAATGACTCTTAGATTATGATCAAGTCCATACATAAAACGACAAGCCGGAAATCAAATGGTGTCTTATAGGTCGTTTCTTTACGGATAAAGATATTTACTTTTTAGCTATGAAGAACTTGTTCGCTTCAGTTTGGAAACCCATAAAAGGTGTTTGTATTCAAAATCTCCGTATTAATTTATATATATTTCTAATTCTTTCATGAATTGGATGTCCTACGAGTTTTGAGAGATGGCCTGTGGACTTTTGAACAACATCTACTAGTTTCGGAGCAACTTGAATTTGGTGTGGTCCCTCAACACATCCCATTCTTTCAAGTTACTTTCTAGGTACAATCACATGATCTTCCAAATGGTTTCATGTCTGAAAAATTAGCTTAAGATATCGGCAATTTCATTGGTGTCTTTATTGAGGCTATTTGAATAACTTTAATGATGCTTGATGTTCTTATCTTCAATTTTAAATATGAAAAACTCCCTAATTTCTTATATTTATGTGGCATTATTGTACATTCAGATAATTTCTACGAAAAATTCTTTGATTATCTGAACAAAATAGTAGAAAAATTATTTGGTGTTTGGCTTTAGGCGCCTTCTCGACGTTCCACAATTTGGACGGGCGAGCTTTGGTTAGGTCATCTTTCTCAAGATTTTTCTGGTGCTTCCATGGCTGTTGATGATACAACCAAGGCGGTTTTGCAGGTCTCCAAGATTATTTCTCAACATTATGATTACAATATGGTCTCTAACAATGCAAAAATCTCATAAGGGCAACATAGATTGAAAGACATGATCGTGACTTGAGAGGAAAAGGGAAGGCTACAGTAGTGGTGGATATGGATAATCCTCAAACACATGACCAGGATAGTCTTATAATCCAAGATATTAGAAGACGACATGTTGATGATAGTAGCGAGAAGGCCCATAAACCTATTGGGAAAGCATTCTCAAATACCGATATGGTCATCTCTGATCCAAAAAACTTTCTAGAGGCGGGATTTAGGATCCAGACCAGCCCGGATTCATGAGAAATCTAAGTTGGAACTATCATGTGCTGGGTAGCCTACGTACAATTCAAGATTTATTGGACCTTGTGTCCAAATATAAGCCAAGTTTATTTTCTTATAGAAATTAAGGCTTCAAAAATAAAAATTTATAACCTCGAGAACAAAATGGGATACGAAAGTATTTTTGTTATTCCTAGTATAATTTTGACATTTTCAAGAATTTAGATGCAGAAAAATGCGGCAAAAATTTTCAAATACAAAAGTCCAGGGCATGCATCGCGCTAGTAAGTTCAACAACTCATGATTGAAATTAAAATCTATGTAAATAATACTTAAAAATCTAATGGTTCTAACATGCATAAATGATTTGAAACAAAGGATACAACCATACAGTCAACGATCGGTTCTTATACGGGCATGCCAAAAACTCTACTTACATAGAAAACCTGAACCGACATTTAAAATCTTAAGAAGGCATACAAAACATGAGTTTCGATAAAATAAACCTAGGGCAGAAAATACCTTGTAAAAAATTCGTGAAACCAAACATAAACTACCAAATGAAATAATCAACATAAAATGTTTCAATTTAAAATCATTGAAACTCATTGTCACGAGACAATCAATGAAAATACTTAAATCTAAACTTTTCTCAAAACTGACTTTAAAATGCCATGCATAAAATAATGTAACAACCAATTATCAATAAAAATATGCAATGTTTCTCGATTTAAAATGCGAGAGATTCGAACAGTGGTGTCATGCAATGTCTTCGCCTCTTGGACACTTCAGCCTTTCCACCAAATCTTTTAATTCATTTACATCTCAACTCTAACTGCATCAATCAAGCATAGTAAATCTAAAGACTCAGAAAGAAACATACAATACATAGTTGATACATATTAAAATATCATTATACTTTGGACGTGCAACATTTGAACATAAACATCATGTATAAAAATAACATAAAAGTAAATTTCTTCAATTTGGGGTGATGAAATTTGTGCAGTTGTGGCAACCATCATCATGAATGTCTAGAACGAAAAAAACTTTGCACTCAAAATACACACACCAAAAATACTCATATTCAAACATTTTACTCAAAAATCTTTAACATCTATCTCAAAAATCTTTAACATCTTTCTCAAAATCTTTACACCTAACGTCAAGAACGATTCACGTATCACAATTCTACATCATGCTCTTCAAAATATATTAAAAATCAATGCAATATCCATTGCATACACATCACATACATGTTCTTCATATCAAAATACATATATTCTCGATTAATGGTTTCAAAAGCGTTTAAAAAATTCCTGATCGTCGTAGGTTGGAGATAACCGAAACCTTGGTAGCGATCCTAGCCTTGCACAAATGAGATCGAGGCATCTTTCTTCTTCCTTGCTGCAAGGTTTGAACGAGAGAAAAGGAAGAGTGAGAGGGTGGAGTAGGCGACAGCTAGGGGAGAAAGTTTGAGAAAGAATTTGACGCCTACTTAATTGTAACTAATGAACTTGAAAGTCGGCTCATTAGTGACAAATACTGACTTTTAAAATATTTTTCTCCTAATTATAAAAATTACACTGAACCAACTTGAACTTTAAAATAAACATAAAATTATCTGCTTAAACATCGTTCGTAGGCTAGTCTCATTTTTCTCAGTCCAAAATTAATTTCAACCTGAAAACATTAAACTAATTTGCAACATCGAAACATCAGATACATTACATAAAATAAATAACATGAAAACCTTTTTAAACAAAATCTTTTAAATCTTGAATACATCACATTAAAATCATTTAATTAAACATTATATTTCAAACCATAAATAAACAAAATAAAATCATTTAATTTCATTTAAAATTCCTTTAATAATCATGAGTAGATTTATGGATTTTCGGGTGTTACAGTTATAGCTCTCATATAGAAGGAATCATCGATGACCAGACTTTTGGCCTATTCTCAAAATTTTATTGACATTGTAGTTTCAATACAAGGATCGATGGATTGGTTGTTGACTAGTTTTTATGGTCTCCCGGAGAGGAATAGAAGAAGACAATCATGGGAATTATTGAAAACTCTTTCGCACCGATAGTCTCTTCCTTGGTGCTGCATTGGATATTTCAATGATCTTCTTTCCCAAGCTGAAAAACGAGGTACTCTATCTCTCTCTCTCTCTCTCTCTCTAATTAATGATTTCAGGAGACGATTGAGGAATGTGGATTACAAGACTTTGGAATGGAAGGACATGAATTCAGTAAGGAGAAAATTCAAGGTATGCCACGATTTGTTGAAGAAAGACTTGATAGAGCTTTAGCCAACTCCGCCTGGATGACTCTCTTTTTAAATGAAATTTTTTTTAATTTGGAAGTTGCCACCTGTGATCATAGTGCCATCTTTCTCAAATCTGTTTCTTTCATCTCTCATCGTCGTAAAAGATTTCGGTTCGAGAATTCCAGGATTTCGGAACTAGAGTATATAGAGTTCATCAGATATGGGTGGAAGGAGCATGATGCAGAAGGTATCCAACAGAAGATTGTTTTTTTGGTCATGATCTACTAATATGGGGAGAAACCCTGAAACAAAAGTTCAAGAAGGAGATACACATTTGTCTTGTTCAAATCAGATAGATATAAGTTTGGGTAGTGAGGATCCAAAAATTGGAGAATTGAAGCAGAAACTTGATTTACTCCTTACACAAGAGGAATTATTCTGGAAACAAAGATGTAAAGTTTTTGGCTTAAGGAGGGAGACATTAATACGAAACTTTTTCATCATTATGCATCGAATAGTAGAACGAAAATTATATTGTGAATCTTCAGGATGCGAATGTCCATACTTATACTTGGGGTGGAGGACTTTAGGAACATATTGCGAATTATTTTCAGGTTCTCTTTTATTCTTCTGGTTTTATAGATCACCAAATCATCGATAAGGTATCCAATTGCATTAATACTTATCAAAACCAATTCCTTACACACCCATTATAAGAATATGAAATTGCTGCTGCTCTTCGGTCTATGCATCCAAATATATCTCCTGGTTTGGATGGGTGAATCCTGGTTTCTACCAACATTTTTAGGACATTATGGGTACGGATATTATTCAAGTTTGGCTTTCATTCTTAAATACTTTTTCTTTTCCTTAGGGGCTGAATGATACTTCTATCGTCCTTATTCCTAAGAAGAAAAAACCAGTAACTTTATCGTATCTACGGCCGATCTCTCTGTGTAATGTTATATATAAACTTGTCTCCAAAGTGTTAGCTAGCAGGCTCAAGATAGTTCTTCCATATATCATTTCTCCAATGCAAAGTGCTTTCACTTTTTGGCGATATATTACAGACAATGTCCTTATTGCTTTTGAGGTAGGACATTATTTAAAAAATAAGACACAAGGAAAGAGAGAGGATACTGCCCTTAAATTAGATATGTCTCAAGCTTATGATTGTGTAGAATGGGACTTCCTAAGACATATGATGATTCAAATGGGCTTTAGCAGTCAGTGGGTGGATTTGATGATGTTGTGTGTTTCAATGGTGCGTTATACGATGGTTCACAATGGCTACGAAGTGGATCAAATTATTCATATCTCCCTATTATTTAATTTTTAAAGAAGGTATTGCTGAAAATATTGAATGAAAAAGGGTTAAAATAGAGTTGGAGAACCTTCCCGGACAGAAGAGGATGCCTCGAGCATGCAACAAATTGGCACGCTCGAGAATGACTGGACAAAGCAAAGGGGCCAGGAAGAACACCGCATGCTCGAGCGCACAGTTTTGCGTGCTCGAACACGCCTGGCTGCACTCCGCGCATGATTTTTTGTGTTGGAGCACGAGCCATGCTGCCTGGGAGTCCAATTCCAGGAAGCGTTTTTACTCCGGATGGTTGCATCTTTTCATGCTCTCTTTTGTTACATTGTAGAATGATGGTTTTTGTACGATATACTCTCATTCTAAGGTGCATAAAAACAATATCGATGCACGATAAATGTTTTTTTCCACATAAGGTTTCATCCTTCGACAAAAGGTCATGTTCCTTGAATACAAACCCATGATTGTCTATATATAAACAACCCCCTGCCTGCATAAAATTAATACACATAAAACACTTAATAGCATACATATTCTCTGCATACATTCTCATCTTATTTTCATTGAAAGTTTTTCATATAATAATTCACAGAGATCAAGTAATTTGGTGTGCTACTATTAATTGATACAAGTCTTTGTATTTTAGAGACGATTGCCAACACATTTTTAGCACTTGGATACGGGAAAATTTCATCTTGTGAAAAGAGAGTTATACTCTTGTCTCGATAGACTGTAATATCCTCTTCCATCTATATCTCACATACAACAACAATTGATATTTTGAATAACAATCGCAAGATGAAATTCTTTTCTTTGAGTTTGAAAGATGTCAATTTTGTCATTTACTCTGTTGGCTACCGATCCCACACATGGTGAAAAACCGCCAAAATTTTCTATTGTCGACTTCACACATGGGCAACAGAAGATGCTGTTCTACTTGACCATACTGAGTCTATCAAAATTCCAGAAGGAAGATCCCCCTAGTGTCGCATAAGGTGACTCCTACACATGAGGAATAACTGTTGTAGATGCCTGGAACCATAGTGATTTCCTCTGTCAGCATTACATTTTGAATGGACTAGATGACACACTCTGCAGTGTTTACTACTCTATCAAAACGGCTAAGGAATTGTGGAATTCTTTGGAAAATAAGTACAAAATAGAAGACACGGGCACTAAAAAGTTAGTTGTCGAATATTTTCTAGACTTCAAGTGGATTACACCAAAACAATAATGAGTCATGTGAAAGAGATTCAGATTATTTTTCAAGACTTACTGGCCGAAAGGATGGAAGTCAATGAATATTTCCAAGTTTCATCTATCATTGAAAAACTTCCGTCTTTATGGAAATATTTCAAGAACTACCTCTAGCACAAACTTAAGGAGGCGAAACTCGAATAACTCATCATGAGACTTCGAATTGAGGAAGAAAACCCCAAAATAGAGTCAACACCATACAAAGGGAAAATGGAGGATGAAGAAAAAGACAATCTAGCATAATAAAGCAAAAGCCACAAAAATGATGCACCCTTACAAAGAAAATAAACAAGGGAAGCAAAGATGTTCCGAGGAAATTTCTACAATCGTGGAACCAAATGGCAAGAGATTTGATGCCTTCCCAAGAAAGAGAACAAAAATCAGAAACCAAGGCAAGAAAACATAGGTTAGGAGAGGTACGTACCATTAGATATTTCAGAAATTGATCTAACTGTTTTTGTTTTTTGGGCCAAATTTGTGAATAATCCAAGAGAATGGTGGTTGAATACTGGCTCTACAAACCATGTTTGTGCAACAAAAGAGATTTTTCTTCTTGCACTACAGTTAGTTATAGGAAACTCTTAATGAGAAACTCTGCGACATCCGATGTCATTGGAGTTGGGGCTGTGGTGCTGAAAATGACCTATGGGAAATAAAACGCTGAAAAATGTACTGCATGTCCCAGACATTTGCAAGAATTTAGTTTCTAGTTCCCTATGAATTAAAGACAGCTTTAGACTTGTATTTGAATAGGACAAGTTTGTATTAACTAAATTTGGTGTATTCATAGGTTAGGGGTCCCAAGGCAGTGGTCTCTTTAAACTCAATGTAATGAATGTTATCCAAAGTTCTATTTTATGGCATGAAATACTAGGACATGTTAACTTCAATACTTTGCAAACACTTGTCAATCTAAATATAATTCTTGTATTCAAAAGAAATCCACAAGATAAGTGTGATATTTGTATTGAAGCAAATATGGTCAAAGCTCCATTCCATTTCGTGACGATGAGTACTACGTCACATGAGTTAATGCACATTAATGTATGTGATTTAAAAGTTGTGAAAACTCGAGGTGAAAGCAAGTACTTTATAATGTTTATTCATGACTGCACAAGATTATGTTATTTATACTTATTGAAAAGAAAAGATGAAGCTTTCAAAAAGTATAAGAATGAGATTGAAAATCAACGAAGTTCAAAGATCAATATGATTCAAAGTGATCAAATTAAATAGTATGTTGCTCCATTTGAAGAATTCTTCTCAAATTCTGGCACAATTCATCAAACTACAAACTCGCCTCAATCCAATGGAATTGCAGAATGCAAAAATTGCACTCTAAAAGAAATGATGAACGCGTTGCTACTAAATTCTGGCTTACCTCAAAATATGTGGGGATAAACAATACTTTCTTCAAATCACTTTCTTAACAAGATACCACACAAAGAAAGAGAGAAAACTCTCTATGAACTATGGAAAGGTCACAAACCATCTTGAAAATACCTCAAAGTGTGGGGGTGTTTGACTAAAGTAGAAGTACTTAAGCCAAAAAAAAAAATTAAAATTGGACCTACAAAAGTTGGCTGCATATTTATAGGATATGCATACAATAATAGTGCATATCAATTCTTAGTGCATAAGTCAACAATTCCTGATCTAAATGAAGGAACTATCATAGAGTCAAGGAATGTTATATTTTTTAAAAATGTTTTTCTTTGTAAAGAAAGGAAATAAGTAAGTTCGAACAAAAGAACTTATGGAAACACAACTGATACTCTACCAAGCAACGAAGAAACAAGGCGTAGTAAGCATGCAAGAGTTGATAAGTCCTTCGGTCCTGATTTTCTAACATACTTGTTAGATAATTAACCAAGAACCATTCAAGAATCTCTATCAAATCCAGAAGCTCCTTTCTGGAAAGAAGCAACACAAAATCATCATGCATAATCATACTTGGGAGTTAGTTGATCTCCCTCAGGACTGTAAACCTTTAGGATGCAAGTGAATCCTTAAAATAAAATACAATGAACATGGATCTATAGATAAATACAAAGATCGTTTTGTAGCCAAATGTTTTTAACAAAAGGAGGGATATGATTTTTTTGACACATACTCTCCAGTTACAAGGATTACATCAATTCATGTTCTCTTAATCATTGCTGCAAATCATAACCTTGAGATTCACCAAATGTATGTCAAAATCGCATTTTTGTCTGCCTGTATGTAGATGACATGTTAATTATGGGAATTAATCATGCACTGATCATGAATACTAAGAAAATATTGAAACAACATTTCGACATGAAAGATCTGGGATTATTTGATATTATATTAGGGATTAAAATATCTAGAACACCTGATGAAATTATCTTATCACAAACTCAGTATTTCGAAAAGGTTCTTGATAGATTTAATGCCACAAATAGCCCTTTGGCTAGAACACCTATAGATTTAGGTGAAAATTTGGCCAAAAATCGTGGAGAACCTGTCTCACAACTAGAATAAGCAAGGATAATAGGAAGTATAATGTACTTGACTAATTGTAGCTAACCGGATCTTGCATATACAGTAAATAAGTTAAGAAGGTTCACAAGTAATCCAAGTAAGAATAATTGGACAGCCTTATGGATAGTGCTTGGATACTTAAAATACGCATTTAACTTTGGATTGGTACATACTAAATATCCAGCAGTCTTGGAAGGATATTGTGATGAAAACTGGATATCTAGCACAAAAGACTCCAAGTCCACTGGCGGATATATTTTTACAATAGGTGGAGGAGCGGTGTCATGTAAATATTCTAAGCAAACATGTATAGCTCGGTACCCTATGGAATACAATTTTATTGCATTGGATAAAGCTGGAGAAGAAGTTGAATGACTTAGAAATTTCTTAGAAGATATTCCTTGTTGGAACAAGCCAGCGTCTACTATTACTATTCACTGCGACAGTCAGTCAACAATAGGAAGAGAACAAAGCAGTATGCATAATGGTACTCTCGACATATTTTTCAAAGACATTATACCATAAAACAATTGATCTCAAATAGGGTTATTTCTATTAAATATGTTAAATCAAAGAAAAACCTAGCGAATCCATTTACTAAAGGTATAAGTTGAGATCAAATGTACAATTTGAGAAGAGAAATGAGCTTAAAACCCACAAAATAAATGTTTATAGCGGTAACCCAACCTTGTGAATTGGAGATCCTAAAACCCTGGTTCAATGGAAAAAATATGTTATAGATATTAGTTCGAGTACTTGGAATATGCGCCTGCTCATTCCTCAAACATCCAAGTAAAAAAGACCTCCAACATGTGGTGAGGTTAAGTTGTTTTTTAAATGATTCCTATACCTATAAGGTAGAGTGGTGTAGGTTACTCTAGATATTAGATAACCTATATATGTGCAAAGTTATGGCCACTTTGATAAGAACATTTATGAATCTAAGTTATGGTCCAGGGACGAAATGGACACAACATGAGAACCAAATACGTTAGGGTTATTTTTGTGTAAATGATTTTGACTTGGTTTAAGTAAAAATTTGAATAGTTCAAGACAACACGTCACAATGCAACAAGTAAATCTTACAGTATGTTACTAAAGTAGGTTCAAAACCATAATCTACCTATCATGATATAATAGTAATTCACGAGAATTTTCAAGTGAGTCTACAAACATGCATAAGTTTAATTTATGTGGGGGATTGTTGGAAATATTAAATGAAAAGAGTTAAATGGAGTTGGAAAACCTTCCCATACAGTATAGGACCCGCTCGAGCATGCAAAAAATTGGCACGCACAAGTGTTCCTCGACCAAGAAAATGGGCCAGGCAGAACATTGCGCGCTCGAGGGTGCCTGGCCGTACTCCAACGCATGGTTTTGTGCATTGGAGAGCGAGCCATGCTGACTGGTATTCCAGGCAGCGGTTTTACTCCGGATAGTTTCACCTTTTAGAGCGCACTGTTGTTACATAGTAGAATGATAGTTGTTGTATGATATACTCTCATTCTAAGGTGCATAAAAACAACATCGATGCACGATAAATGCGGTTTTCCACAGAACATTGTGTCCTTCGACGAAAAGTCATGTTCTGAAGCGACCCAACCCGGATCCACTACCTAATTAGAGTTTTAAATAGCGCATGCAATAAAAATAATAGAAGCATAATAGCGGAAAGTAAAATACAAAAAATCTAATCGACAGAATACAACCAATGATCATAAAATTGAACATAAATTCTACTATATAACCAAATCGAATTAAGGTTTCAAATACCTATCCACTACACTCACTCTGCAGCTCTGTCACCGGCCTCACTCCTGGTGCGAACCTTCTGGACCATCAAGCCTCAGCCCTGCCCTACCACAAAGGTATCCCAAATACACAAACACAGGGGCATGAACGACTATGCTCAATACGGAAGTAATTATATATAAACAAATATGAGCATACATATGACTTTAAAACCCTGGTAAAATAGTCTGCTCAGGGGCGCCAAATGAATACACAGTACCGTGCCAGAGAGCGACTCCGTGGGATACTCGTATATTTCCCTATCACTGTAGTGTCTACTCCGCCGTCGCGGCATCTCCTAGTGATAGAAAAAACATGGGGCTGAGCCGCCCCTCACCTGACTCGAATCCATAATGAGGTATCAGCCTCGTATGAAAACTGTCACAACTCACCTCTCACGAGATGTAGTTAATCGTAAAACATGCATGTGTTATAGCAGTAAAACATGGAATACAAGAACATGCTAATGCAAAATATAAGCATATATATCATGCCGGATATCTCGGTCAGTACTTATGTACCTCTAATACTGAAGGCCAAATCGAAGTATACCGCTCTAGTTCCAAGCCTACGAGTCCATGCTACTGTGTCTACAATGCAGAATATTCATGCATCACTATTTAAGCTCTAAAAGCCTTAACTAAGCTATTGCGTACTCCTAAATATTTTTTGGAAGCCAAAGCTATACCTGCGTTTGTCGTCAGTCCGCTGCTGTCGATTGTCCCACTACTTGGACACAGTTCTGCTACGCCCGTTGGAACGCCTCGCCAATTCCTGGTAAACGCCTAGATGCTAGGAAAACTCCTAAAAGCTACAATGAGACAAGAGGAGAAAAAAATATAAGGTGCACTGAAAATGAGCCTCGGACCTTCTATTTATAGATCAAGATCAGAGCCTCCGATCTGTCTTTCGGAGCGTTCGATCTCTGCATGGCTGCCACGCATCCTACCAGCACATCGGAGCCTCCAATCGGGACTTTGGAGCGTCCTATCTCCCATCAGTGATGTCATACCTTACGTCACCATGATGACATCCTTGTTGACATCACGTGCACAGCTAGCTGCCAGGGTTCGGAGCGTCCGAACTCCGATCGGACCGTCCGATCGCAACGTAGCTTTTGATCCTCCGAACGTAGCTTCTGATCTGCCATTTACATAATTATTTAACTAATTGTGATTAATCTCTTAATCACCTTATTTTGGGTACGGGTCACTACATTCTCCTCCACCTAATAAATTTCGTCATCGAAATTTAAGTTCTGAGGAAAACACCGTAAACCAAATCAAATGTTCTTTATTACAACTGAACATTACAAAGTACAACATTCTTCCAAAGAAAGATACAAACATCAAAACAACTCTGGATGCGGCACGCATCCGGCTCTCTAGTTCCCAAGTCGCTTCTTCTGTACCTTTGCACTGCCACTGCACCATAATCAAGGGTATGCGCTTATTACGAAGCACCTTTTTTTTGTGTCAAGGATCCTGAGAGGTCTTTCAACATACGATAGATCCTGCTCCAACTGAACCTCAAACGAATGCAAAATATGTGACTCATCCGTCACGTACTGTCTTAGCAAAGGCACGTGGAACACATCATGAATGCAGGAAATGTAAGGCTGCAAAGTCAAACGATAAGCCACGTCACCAATCTTCTCAAGAATCTCAAATGGACCTATGAATCTTGGCAACAACTTGCCTTTGAGGCCGAATCTCATCACCTTCCGGAAGGGTGAAACTCACAAAAATACATGCTCTCCAACCTCAAAATGCAAAGGTCTGTTATGTGTATTAGCATAGCTCGCCTGTCGATCCTGGGCAACCTTAATCCTCCGTCGGATCAACTCTATCGCATCGGTCATTTGCTGAATTAACTGCGGACCCTCAAGCTGACGCTCGCCAACCTCATCCCAAAGCAAAAGTGTACGACAGCGGCGTCCATACAAAGCCTCAAATGGTGCCATGTCAATACTGCGATGGTAGTTGTTATTATAAGCAAACTCCACCAACGCCAAATTGTCATGCCATGATGGTCCAAAACCCATCATTGCATCTCGAAGAATATCCTCGAGGGTACGGATAGTCCTCTCACTTTGTCTGTCAGTCTCCGGGTGATAAGTTGTACACAGACTCAAATTAGTACCAAGTGCACGCTGGAAGCTACCCCAAAACCTAGAGGTAAACCTCGGATCTCTGTCACTAACGATGCTCAACGGAATCCCATGCAGACGAACAACTTTCTGAACATACAGATTTGTCATCTGATCGAAAGTGAAATCTTGATTAAGAAAGAAAGTGCGCTGATTTTGACAACCGATCCACGACAACCTATATATCATCACAATTCCTGGAAGACACGAGCAAGTAGGTGACAAAATCCATCGTCACATGATCCCACTTCCACTTAGGAACCTCTAAGCTATGGAGCAATCCGTCGGGTTGTCGGAATTCTGCCTTGACTTGCTGACACACAAGACATCAAGACATGAACTGATACACGCTGCGCTTTATTCCTTTCCACCAGAATATCGTACGTAGATCCTTATACATTTTCATGCTGCCTGGATGAACACAGAATCTACTGCGATGAGCTTGCGACAAGATCTCTTCTCTCAGTGCGACATCATCAGGAACTACCACACGACCTGAAAGAGACAACAGACCATCATTCTAGAAGTGAAAACCAGATGTATTCTCATCCTGAGCCAATCGGGCTAACTTCTGAGTCTTTGGATCAGCAATCTGTGCCTCTCTGATCCGAGTATACAAGGCAAGCTCGAAAAGCACTAAAGAAACGTGAACTCCCTGTTGTTCCTTCTTGTGTCGGAAAGTAAACCCTAAGGAACAACATTCCTCCACAACTCGTGAAAAAGAGTTGGTGCGAAGGGAACTCACATACACCTTGCGGCTAAGCGCATCGGCAACCAGATTCGAAAAGCCTGGATTGTACTTGATTTCGCAATCATAGTCCTTTAGCCGATCCATCCATCGTCGTTGCCTCATGTTCAACTCAGCCTAAGTGAACAGATACTTCAAGCTCTTATGATCGTTGAAGATCTCAAATTCCTAGTCGTACAAATAATGACGACATATCCTAAGAGCAAAGACAATGGTTGCAAGCTCCAAATCATGTACAGGATAATTCTCCTCGTGAGTCTTCAGTTGCCTGGAGGCATAAGCAATCACATGTCCCCTCCGTGACAACACGCAGCCTAATAACTGGAGATAAGCATCGATGTATACTACAAAACCACCTGATCCAGACAAAAATTCTAACACTGGAGTTGTAGTCAAACGGCAACGCAACTCGTGAATGCTCTCCTCGCATTCTGACGACCAAACAAAAGGAACATCTTTCTTCGTTAATTGTGTCAAAGGTTTCGCAATTTGAGAAAAATTCTCCACTAATCGAAGATAGTATCCTGGCATATCAAGAAAACTACGGATCTCTGAAACTGTCATCGGACATGACCAAGAAAGACAACTCGGACAATCCAGAAATCACACTTTCTTAGCTTATCATACAACTGTATCTCCCGCAACACCTGCAATACAGTATGGAGATGAAAAGAATGCTCATCCACACAGCGAGAATACACCAAGATATCATCGATGAACACAACCACGAACTTATCTAAGAAATCATGAGAAACCCTGTTCCATAAAGACAACTGGAGCATTCGTCAATCCAAACGGAATCACCAAGAACTCGTAGTAACCATACCGTGTACAAAATGTTGTCTTAGAGATATCCTCCTCTCCAACCCGCAATTGATGATATCCTGATCGCAGATCAATCTTCGAATAAACGGAAGTACCCTGCAACTGATCAAACAGATCATCTATCCGCGGAAGAGGATACTTATTCTTCACTGTCACTTGATTCAGCTGTCAATAGTCTATACACAGACGCGTTGAACCATTCTTCTTCTTGACTAATAGCACTGGGGCTTCCCATGGTGAAACACTGGTTGAATGTAGCCTTATCAAGAAGATCCTACAACTGCTTCTGCAATTCCCTCATCTCAGAAGGAGCTAATCGGTAAGGAACTATGGAAATCAGCATTGTCTCTGACAACAACTCTATGCCAAACTCGGTCTTCCCCACAGGTGGTAAACCTGGAATCTCATCTGGAAACTCACGGACCATGGTATCTCCTGAATGTCTTGATTCTCTAAGGATGCATCAATCGTGTAGATAAGGTAGTCTTCCTCGCCAGATTCTAAAACACGACGGGCTTTCATTGCAAAAAGCACTGGCATCGGGGGTCGCGCTCCCTTACCATAGAAATATCATGTCTCTCCATCCTCTGGACAAACCTCTGATAGCAATCCACTACAACCCCGTAGGTAGTCAGAAGGTATATCCCAATGACACAATCAAAGTCATCCATGGCCAAGATCATCAGGTTAGCACTCAACTGATATCCCTCAAAATCCAAAATACATCCCACAACTAGACGCTTAGCCAAAACCTCTTGATCCATCGGAGTCGAAACTACTAGCAATACGTCTAAAGGAATATAAGATAGTCTAAATCTCTTAGCAAACCGTGCTGATATGAATGAATGAGACGCACCATTATCGATCAGAACACATGCAGGAAAACCACATAAACTAAAGGCATCTGCAATCATACGATCATTGTCCGCCTTTGCCTGTGATATGAATTCTTGTTGTATGAAAAACAAACACGATTATATCGAATCGCACCCTCAGTTCAATAACAAAAATAAATCAAATAATTTACCCAATCTTGAAACAAGTAACGAATTTGGAAAATTCACCTCTAGCTTACAACTAAACTAGCAACAAAAATTCACGAGGTAAACAACTGATCACAAAGGGACATTCAGAAAACTTGTTTCTGAAAACCCACAAAGATAATCAATCGACAAATGCCACAAAGCTATGAACTTTGATAAGTTTGATTTGAATTAAAGCTAAAAAGCCTTAAGCAGTATTCTAGAGAGAATTTTAGTTTGAATAATAAAAAATCTGAATTCCGTTGAATAATGAGAAAAATAGTGTAATATATTGTTTACAACTCAAAATAATAAAAGACATTGCAAAATATATCTAAAGATATCAAAATATCTCGTAAAAGTTTCATAGTATAATTAGAACTTTCAAAATAGGAAAATAATATCAAAATATCAAAATCCCACACACAAACACGTCGAGAGTGTGTTTTTTCTTGGTAATCCAGGCTCGCTCGAGCGGAAGAAACTCGCGCTCGAGCGGAGAAAGTTCTGTCCCGCAATTTTTCTTGTGATTGCTTGAGCGGTCAAAACCGGCGCTCGAGCGAGAAAGTCTCTGCCAGAATTTTTTTATGAGGCTCGCTCGAGCGGCATATTGTTGCGCTCGGGCGAGAAATACTGTGTCCAAAAATTGAATTCTTCTCTCGTTTCTACTTCTAACACTTCAATGACGCATAGACAACTCCCAAACTGATCTTCAATGGTTCCAACACCCTCTTGATAGGTTAACATCAACTTTTGAAATGCATCCTTGAACTTTTTAACTCGACCTCTCGTAATTGGTCCTCTAGGCATTTTCAACGGATCCTTAGCTTCGTGATCAACATGCGAACCATCCATGATCGCATCATCCCCCCCTTCTTGAAAATGATTTGTCCTCAAATATCGATCATCACCTACATCAAACAACGACAAGTCATAAACATTAAAAGTAGTATTACGTTATACTCACCTGGCAAGTCTAATTTGTAGGGATTGTCATTGATCTGCTCCAAAACTTGGAAAGGTCCATCGCCCCTAGGTAGTAACTTAGACCTCCGCTTTTCTGGGAAACGATCAGATTTTAGTGTGATTATCACAATTCTCAAGTGTTAAATATGCTCATTCAAATTCTTGTTATACACCAATATATCATCAAAATACACCATAAAATGTTTTTCAATATACGCACGCAAAACATGATTCATCAACCTCATAAATGTACTAGGTGCATTAGTTAATCCAGAAGGCATAACCAACCACTCATACAAATCATACTTAGTTTTAAAAGCAGTTTTCCACACCTCTCCTTCTCTTACCCTAATTTGATGATAACCACTTTTAAGATCAATTTTACTAAAATGTTAGAAACATGCAATTCATCTAACATATCATCTAGCCTAGGTATGGGATGTCTATACTTGATGGTAATGTTATTAATGGCTCTACAATCCACCCGTTCTCCATGTACCATCTTTCTTAGGAACCAACAAAACAGGCACAACACACGGTGACATAGACTCACGCACAAATCTCTTATCTAGAAGCTCACTTACCTGCCGTTGTAGTTCTTTAATTTCCTCTTGGTTGCTCCTATAAGCTGGACAATTTGGCAACGCACTTCCGGGCACAAGATCAATTTGATGCTCAATTTGCCTCAAAGGTGGTAAGCTTTGAGGTAATTCCTCCGGAAATAAATCTTCAAATTCCTGCAAAAGAGAGATAACTTGCTTTGGAGTCATAAGCAACAATGCAATAGGCTCTTTTTTCAAAATAAAGGAGTAACGATTTTTAAACCCATCATGTACCACTTTTTTATCAAATTGCCACGGCCTACCCAACAAAATATGACACGCTTGCATAGGAACCACATCACACAACACTCCATCCTCATACTTACCTATGGAAAAAGGTACCATAACAGGCCTATTCACTCTCACCTCCGAACTATCATTAAACCACTGCAATCTATATGGTTGAGGATGCTTTAAAGTAGGCAAACTCAACTTTGCAACAAGCTCTCTACTCGCCACATTAGTACCATCACCCCCATCAATAATGACACTACACACTTTATTTTTCGCAAAGCATCTTGTATGAAATAAATTTTCTCATTGATTTTCTTCCTCCTCCTTTTGTTGCACATTCAAAACTCTTCTAGTCACCAACAACTTTCCAACAACCGCATCATAAACCTCGGCATCGGGATCCTCCAACGCAATCATATCATCATAATTCTCCTCCTCACTCTCCGACTCAAACTCACCACAAGCATTCACAATCATAATTTTCTTATTAGGACACTGACCAGAAATATGAACAACACCTTGACATCTAAAGCATTTGATATATCTAGAATGATTATTAGGAGTTTCAGATTTACATTGCACTCCTTGCTTTGGTGTCTCTTTCTTGGTGTTGACTTTTGGCTTAGACAATGGCTTGACATCCTCTCATTTTACAATGTTTGGACGCCATGAAGTGGAAGAACCTCCAGCCATAGAATTTTGACCCCATGCCCCTCCTTTTGAGTTGTTGCTCCACTTTCATGGCAATTTGCACAATCTCCTCAAGATCCATGCAATGTCGAAGCTCCACTTGGTATTGAATCTCCCCATTCAAGCCGCATAAGAAACGAGTCATATTTGCTTCACGATCCTCCTCGGCATTAGCTCGAATCATAGTAACCTCCAACTCCTTGAAGTTATCTTCGACACTCTTCGAGCGTTGCTTCAAATTCTGCAACCGCCTAAACATGTCACGATGGTAGTAATTCAGCACAAATAATTTCCTCATAACTTGCTTCATCTCATCCCATGTCTCAATAGGCCTCTCTCGATTCCTCCTCCTAGAAATCACAAGTTGATCCCACAAAATAAGAGCATAATCCACAAACTCAACCACCGCCAACTTTATTTTTTTCGAATCATTGTAGTTGTGGCAATCAAACACGGACTCCACTCTCATCTCCCACTCCAAATAAGCCTCCGGATCAGATTTTCCATGGAACGAAGGAATCTTCATCTTAATCCCACTAATATTCTCATCTTCTCTACCCCCTTCAATGTATCTTCCTCTCATCGCTCCCCTTCTATTTATTTTACCCTCTTGAGCCCTCCGGATCAGAGTTTGTGTTATTCAGGCCGAGCCAAAGTTGTTTGTGTCGATCAGAGAAGCACACAAATCCGATGTGAGTATTCAGAATTCGAAAGAGAAAGTCAGATCGGGACATCAATCTAAGTTTCAGATCAGGGATGATGTTTTATTTGTGAATAACCGTATTGTCGTGCCTGATATTTCTCAGTTGAGACAGCGTATTCTTTGAGAGGCACATTTCAATCGGTTCAGTGTTCATCCTGGTGGCCAGAAGATGTATAATGATTTGAGAGATCAGTTTTGGTGGAAGAATATGAAGAGTGATGTCACGAGGTTTGTATCCCGTTGTTTGAACTGTCAGCAAGTGAAAGCCAAGAGAAAGATACCGGGTGGTCTTCTGCACAGTTTATCTGTTCCGGAATGGAAATGGGATCATATCTCTAAGGATTTCGTCACGAAGCTACCGCATTCAGTCCGAGGTTGTGATGCAATTTGGGTAGTGATTGACCGTTTGACAAAGTCTTCCTTTTTCATCCCGTATAGGATGACATATCATCATGATTAGATGGCCGAGTTGTATGTCAGAGAGATTGTCAGATTGCACGGTGTGCCGAGATCGATTGTTTCAGATCGAGATCCTCGGTTTACTTCTCACTTCTGGCATAGTCTACAGGAAGCTCTTGGTACTCGTTTGCACTTGAGTACAGCATACCATCTTCAGACCGACGACGGTCAATCAGAGCGGATGATTCAGATTCTGTAGGATATGCTACGAGCAGTAGTGCTTGATTTTGGCCCTAGTTGGCAAGATTCGTTGCCTCTTGTGGAGTTTTCGTACAACAATAGCTTTCAGACGAGTATAGGAAAGGCACCATTCGAAGCGTTGCAAGGAAAGAAGTGCAGATCTCCTCTGTGTTGGGATGTGATGTCTGAGTCCCCGGACTTGGGACAAGATATGATTCGTGACAAGGCTGAGAAGGTGAAGATTATTCGATTGAGGATGAAGATTGCTCAGGACCGATAGGCGAAGTATGCGAATATCAGACGCAGACCTATATTTTAAGATCAGGGGACCTAGTCTTTCTGAAGATTTCTCCTTTCATAGGTACTGTTAGATTTGGAAAGAGAGGGAAGTTGTCACCGAGATTCATTGGTCCGTATGAGATTTTACAGAAGATAGGCGATCTTGCCTATATATTAGCACTTCCTCCTTCATTATCTGGTATTCATGATGTTTTTCATGTCTCGATGTTGAGGAAATATCATCCGGATCCTTCTCATGTTCTTCAACCTGACGAAGCCGAACTTGATGAAACACTGAGCTACTTCGAGAGACCGATTCAGATCCTTGACAGAAAGGAGAAGCATCTTAGAACCAAATTGATTCCTTTGGTGAAAGTTCAGTGGAGTCGTCACGGAGTCGAAGAAGCGACTTGGGAGACAGAATCTGACATAAGACAGAGATTTCCATACTTGTTTATTTGACGTGAGTCCTTAATTCTATTCTTGATTCTTTATTCTTTCTTATGAGTTGATATTATTGATTTCGATGACGAAATCTATTCTTAGAGGGGGAGAATTCAGTGATTTCAGAATTCGAGAGATGACTTTTTATTGATCAGGGATTATTTTGAAATTTTTGGAAATTTCAGGGTCTAAAACGCAAAAAATGGATTTGTTGTATAATCTTGGACTTTGACTAAGTCTTCTTATCTTCAACCTTTCCCCTCCAAGTTGGTTTTCTCCATTAGAGGCGCCCCAAGCTTTCCCCAAGCTTCCATATTTCCGATTTGGCTTGATCCGTCCGTTGGAATTTAATTCTGAAGATTGTTTTGCGATCAACGTCTTGAGAGCTCCGTTTAGAAGTAAGTTTCTTTGATTTCTATGACGTTTGTTTTTATTGGATGTTAGTAGAATCGACTGAGTTTTGGGGATATCGTTTATGAGATTGCTGGTATCGTTTATTCTCAGTCAGATCGGAGATAGGACCTCGTTCGGATTTGTTTTGAATTTATTGGTGTTTTTCGAAATATTGGATTTTGAGATGTGTTGGAATTGAGTTGTATTGGTTGTATTGTTATTGGTTTGAGCTCATAGTATTGATTAACTGATGTTTGTGTTTCCGGATTAATCAGAATAGAGTCGTTATGCCGTCAGTTTGAGTTGTGTTTATCGTTTTCGTTGATTGGATTGAACCAAGTTTGAATTGTAGTTTGAAGGTCTATATTGATCTTTGTGACTACTTTTACTGATTTGATTGAAGGCCATTGAGTTGCGAGATTTCAGATTTGAATCGTTCTGAAGATTAACCGGTATAGTATTGATTTCTTATCATTTGAAAAAGATTTGAGGGAGTCATTGAATGAGTTTATTGTTGTTATTTTCAGGTTTGGAGCATCGACGTCTTGAGAAGAGGTATAAGACAACTTAGACTTGAATGGAACGAATGACTCGAATCCGACTTGATTCGAGCGTTCCGAAGAAACCACATACTTGCATGTTAATTGATTATTTGAATTGATTGAGTTATCATTTGCATTGCATTCATATTGAGCCAAATGATTCGTTTTATTTTGAGTTAGACGTTCTGAGAATTATAGATGGGGGCTTTGTAGGCGATTTACTACAATAGCTGAGTAACTCCCTATAGTTGCTTCAGAGTCTAGAGGTTTGAAACGTACATCATCCACCTTGAGTGGAGAAGTAGGTGTGATTGGTGTGATGTTTTAACCTCGGGATCCCATAGAGGAAGAGAAGAATCAGATCACCTTTTGATTATCCAGACTTGATAATCCCAGAGTTTTAATTAAAGGCATGTATTTCATTTGAGATTACTTCTTGAATTGCATGATTGAGATTTGTATATCATTAGTTGATATATTGAATGATATTACATGTTTGTTGCTTATTTTGGGAATGTTATTCTCACCGGATTTGCCGGTTGTTTTCTTGTGGTATGTGTACTTGGCAACAGTTGGGGCAGGACCGAGTCAGATGATTAGATTCGAGGCCTCACAGTGATCAACATGCGAACCATCCATGATCGCATCATCCTTCTCCTAGTTCAATGCAAATACTTGCCCCTTGGCACGTGGTCTCAAATAAAAATGAACTCTGGAAGAAGTCTGAGAATGCTGCCGCTGTGACTGCTGGCGTGGCTGTGGAGACTGCTGCTGCTGGAACTGTGGATGCTGCTGAACCGTATCCTGAGAACCACCAACACTCTCTGAACCACTCGCTGCTCCCATAAAGTTAGGACAATCCTTCCTCATATGTCCCATCTCTCCACAACTAAAACAGGCACCGGTCGCACAATCACACTGTCCCTGAAGATGCCTCTGTCTACACTGCTGGAAACGACTCAACTTCTGGCCACCGAAACGATGCACTCCACCAGATCCTGAAGAAGAAGAAGAAGAAGAAGAAGAAGAAGAAGAAGAATAAGAAGAAGAAGAAGAAGTGTCACCATGTTTCTTGAAATACTGGGCTCGCGGACCCAAAGAACTAGTCGACCTAGAAGAAAATAAATACTTGTTCCTTCGAATGTTGTCTTCTGCTTGGCGACAACGACTCACCAAGCCCTCCTAGGTCATGTCTCCATCTTATGCTCCTCAGTGCAATGGAACTCCTGGAAGTAGTTCTCCATTCGCACTATCCAATCCTTAGCAACCTCTGGAGCCTCGCCCCCCCACCCCCCCCCTCCCCCCGTTAATGGCTTAGGACCCATCTGCAGAAATCTATGCATACTAAATCGTCGTGCCCACGACGATGTCTACAATCATCTTCATCGCCCCAGCGTCCACCTCCGCTGTCATGGCTCTCATCGTAGTTTGCCATCTGTCAAAGGATAACAGATATTATTCCAATCCGCTTTACTAATACCCAATGCAATGCACTCTGATACCAATAAATGTAGCGATCCAACCCGGATCCAATACCTAATCAGAGTTTTAAATAGTGCATGCAATAAAAATAATGGAAACTTAATAGAGAAAAGTAAAATACAACAAATCCAATCAGCAGAATACAACTAATGATAATAAAATTGTACTTAAATTCTGTTATACAACCAAATCGAATTAGGGTTTAAAATCCCTATCCACTACACTCACTCTGCAGCTCTGTCACCGGCCTCACTCCTGGTGCGAACCTCCTGGACCGTGAAGCCTCAGCCCTGCCGCACCACAAAGGTATCCCAAATACACAAACATAGGGGCGTGAGCGACTACGCTCAATACGGAAGCAATGATATATAAAAAAAATATGGGCATGCATATGACTTTAAAACCCTAGTAAAACACTCTGCTCAGGGGTGCCAAATGAATACACAGTACTGTGCCAGAGAGCGACATAGAGTAATATGAGCCTCGGACCTTCTATTTATAGATCGAGATCGGAGCCTCCAATCTGCCCTTCGGAGTGTCCGATCTGGCTGCCACGCGTCCTTCCAGCACATCGGAGCCTCCGATCGGGACTTCGGAGCGTCCTATCTCCCATCAGTGATGTCATACCTTACGTCACCATGATGACATCATTGTTGACATCACGTGCACAGCTGGCTGCCAGGGTTCAGAGCATCCGAACTCCGATCGGGCCGTCCGATCGCACCAGAGCTTTCGATACTCCGAACGTAGCTTCCGATATGCCATTTACATAATTATTTAATTAATTGTGATTAATCCCTTAATCTCCTTATTTTGGGTACAAGTCACTACATCTTCCTTGAACGCAAACTCATGATTGTCTATATATAAACAACCTTATGTGTGCATAAAAGTAATACATAGAAAACACTCAAGAGCATGCATATTCAATACTTACATTCTCCTCTTCTTTTCACTTGAAATTTTTGCATATAAGAGTTCGCAGATATCAAGGGTGTGCTACTATTACTTGATACAAGTCATTGTATCTTAGGGATGAATTCTTTTCTTTTTAAAATAAAAGGCGTGGAGCAGATTGAAAGGGTCGTGAAATAAGTTTCTTTCTAGAGTAGGTAAGGAGGTTATTTTAAAAGTTGTGGTTCATGTTGATCTTCTTACTTATGTTATGAGTGTATTTGTTATACCTTTACCCTTTGCGAAGAGTTGGAACGTATGATGAATTATTTTTAGGGGGACAAAGGGGGTAATAGTAGAGGAGTCTTATGGTGGAAAAGCTAAGATAAGCTTTGTAGAAATAAATATGTTGGTGGGCTAGGTTTCAGAAATATTCATTATTACAACATTGCTCTTTTGGCTAAGCAAGGATGGAAATTAGTGAAAATCCGAATTCATTGTCTTCCCAGGTGTTCAAAGCTCGGTACTTCCCTCGTGGAACTTTCTTATATGCTCTGATTGGTGTTAATCCAAGCTATGTGTGAAGAAGTATTTTTTTCATCCCAAAACCTCATGGGGGATGAGAATATGCATAGGCTCAGCACTTCAAACCAAGATTTGTGTTGATCCTTGGCTGCCTTATCCGAACAATAATTTTATTTTTTCAATGTGTAACCCGGAGCTACAACATGCAACAGTTACTTCATTGCATTCAGACGCAGTTAATTCTTGGAATATAAATTTAATTAAGGAGCTTTTCAATGAGAGAGATCAAAAGCTGATTTTATCTATTCCAGTGAGCAGTAGATGTTGCGAAGATGCTTGGATGTGGAGATGATGTGAAAGCTATTTATACGATTAAAAGTAAGTATAAAGTTTTGACGAGAAATAGTGAAGGTGTTCCTAACCTCACAACTAATTAACTAGAATAGAATTTGGAAATTAAATGTTTCGGCCAAAGTTCGGAATTTTTTGTTTCGTACTCTATCTTATTGTCTCCCTACGATGAAAGCTTTACAACACCGCCGTATTGAGATCCTCTGTAGTGACCCGCGCCGTGATCACTTACTAATCAGAACTTAAGCATGAAATTAATCAATAAAATAATCTTAATCAGAGTAACTGCGGATACTTAAAATAAAATAATACCAGGTAGGCAAAACCTAGTGGTCAACCCTGCTATCCAGCCTTGGTCACCACCTAACCTCCATGTCCTCAGGAGAACTACCTGCAACTGCCCCATGGAATAGGGCATCCAGCCAACAGAAAATAACCGGAAGTGAGCCTAACATGCTCAGTACGAGAGTAAGAGTATACACTATTATATGCGCATGAATGCAAATGAACTGGGTACCAAGACACTCAGGTCAAGAAACTAGCTCATAAACCGGGCCCAGGGTATATAGCACGCTGCGCCGTCGCATCAGGGGTGGCTCATATACCCAGTGGATAATGGTGACCTGATACTAGTACAAGTGTCCAACCAAAATGGTGACCTGACACAAGACTATTGTATCTAACCATCCACAAACTCGTAGGGTGAGCGCCCTACTACAGGATACCTCTAAGGTAAAGGCTCAATATGATCATGTATGCAACATACAGTCATGACATGCTGTATACAAAGACATATAGAATATGCAATCACATAATTCATGCAAACACATAATACATGCATACTCAATCTGGATATTTCGAATAATACTTCCGTACCTTACTAAGGCAGATCTTAGAAGCTTCCCCTCTAGGTCCAAGCCTATCATGCATCACTACAACATAAATAACCAATGCATTACCTAGCATGCCAAACATCACTTACTAGGCTCTAAAAAC
This sequence comes from Henckelia pumila, assembly GCF_033568475.1. Classification (NCBI taxonomy): domain Eukaryota; kingdom Viridiplantae; phylum Streptophyta; class Magnoliopsida; order Lamiales; family Gesneriaceae; genus Henckelia; species Henckelia pumila. The sequence continues at coordinate 66,217,398 of NC_133120.1, forward strand.
CTTAATTAAACTATAGTTTACTCCCTATTTACTATAGGGAACCAAAGCCATACCTTCGTCCGTCGTCAGCCCGCTGATGTCGCATGCCCCAGAGCCTGGGCATAGCCTAGCTACGACCCCTAGACGCCTCGCAGAGCTCCGTCGCCTGGCTGCTACTGCGGACACTGCCCGCTACTATGTCAGACACTGTCTGACTATACTAAAATATAAACTTCCCAATCCAACTCTAAAATAAGAGTACCCAAAAGGCCCTAAAATAGAGCCATATAGGCGAAGGATAGGATCCTGAACGGCTGAAAATGAGCAAATCTCGCCCATATTTATAGACGGAGAACGTTGCATCCGTTCTAGGAACGTTGCGTTCGTTCTTCACCTGTCATGCCACACGTCAATACAATTTCATGCTAATCGAACATCTGTCCCTGACAGGGAACGTTGCGTCCGTTGGTGGTTCGTTGCATCCGTTCGGCATCGGACGCAATGTTCTGCTTCGGATGCAACGTTCTCGTTTGGCTGCTTCTGGACTGTCTGAGACCCCCGGGACATTTTCTACCATTTTTGGATGTTCCGAATCTGATTTTCCACTTATTTTCATCAAATAAGGACTCTTTAAACATTTTTTGACATTTTTAAAATTATATGTCAATTTCTAACATGTTTAAAATCACTTAATTTTGTAAAATGGAACCGGGCTACTACATCCTCGATTAGTGTTCTATATGTCATAATGAACCTGGGAACGTATTCTATGTGTTTAGTAGCATACGCTGTTGCATGTAATGTGTGGAGTCTTACATCTCTTGATAGTCAGATTGGAGTTGAGAATTCTTGTGTTGGATGGTGGAACAATCTGATCATAACAAAATCACATGTTGATATCGAGATTGATGTGGTGATTCTTTGGAGTCTATTGAAACACCGAAATGAATTTATTTGAAATTCAAAGAGTAAACCTGCTACTGCTATTTTTCAAGTTGCGATGGACCTTCGATCTTATTGGAAAGCAGCTCATTTCACCTCCTCAATCCATCACTTTTCTTCCCGACAACATCATCCTACTCGTTGGAGTAATCCCCTGGAAAACTTTCTGAAATGTAATATGGATGCAGTGGTGTTCACCAATCTTAATGGTAAAGCTGGATATGGTTGCACTATTCGAAATCATCAAGGGGGATATAGTTGCAACTATTCAAGGCAGCCTCCTTGAGATCTCCGATCCTTCGATTGTGGAAGCTTTAGGGGATCAGGGAAGTCCTCAATTAAGTAAATGAATTGCAAATATCTAGTGTCATCCTTGAATATGATCATGTTTGCTTTTAATTCAGGCCATTAATTCTCAAACAATAGATTCTTTTATGGTGGGCTAAATTATTGAAAATTGTAAATTCCTTGCGTTGAAAATTCAATCTTTTTCTCTTTTGTTTTCATTAAAAGATCACCGAATCATGCTACTCATGTATTAGCAAGCGGAGCAGTTTTTTTTCCTGGTCTAGAAGGTTAAGTCTTACCCTCGTCTTCTTTCATTTCTACTGTAATTGTACAGGACTTAGTTTGAATACTAATTTACATGCTTTATTCAAAAAAAAAAAAGAAAAAAAATGAGAATTATCCATAATGCCCTTCACCTTACAGCTGAAACTACTTAAATGTCCTTCGCACACGCGTTACTCACGTTTATTCGATATGGTGACCGTAAAATTAAGGAATTTTTTTTTTTAAAAAAAAAAAAAGAAAGCAAAGAAAAAGAAATATATTTCAAATTATTGACACCATTTCTGTCGATATTGATTGTGATATTCGAAAAAGGTCATTCCATACATGAATATGATCATACGCTTCAAGTCTCCTGTGTAAAACGATCATTAAGGGAACCGACACCGTTTTGGCACCCAAAACGTTGAGTCAAAATGGTTTTGACCGATTTGTAAGAAAGAAAATATACCCATCATATAGAAATTAGAAAATACCCAATTTTAGGAAGGAAAATTAGGTGAATTTTTCCTTCCCGAATTGTACTTATCTCTTCTTCATGCTTTCTTAGAAAACAAAGTATCGTGAATCAGTCATCTTATCCATATCTTTTAGTTGGCAGATTCATGCATGGCATGTAATAAATCCTTTGTCCAAATTAAGCAAGGGATTGTTCTATCTAGAGATAGTGGAGATATCTTTTTTTAACAAAAAATTTTTTTTTTGGAATTAGGTCAAATATTATATAAATGAGTGATCAAAACATAAAACTTAATACACTACAAAAACAACGCAAGAATTATTATGGTTTTTCAAAAACTGTAGCAAATATTGGTACGATTTTTAGAAAATCGTAGCAAATCATAACTGAAATTAAATATTTAATAATGTTGCGATGGTATTTTAATTCTTCGCAATATTTTACTACGGTTTAGAATAAAGCAGTCTCCCAAAAACAACGATTTTATATAAACCGCAGAGAACTATTTCCGACGGTGTTAAAAATGTCGCAAATTGTGACGACTTGGCCTAAAAAATGCCGGTTCATATTATGCGACAGTTTTAATCAAACAATAAAACGATCGGAGTTTACAACGTTCTTTATCAAACCATTGCAAATTGCGCGCTTTTTACAAATTTGGGACGGTTCAATGAAAAAACCGTCACAAAATCCATTCAATAATTGAACCTGTTTAAAAGTTTGACGGTTTTTTAATATTTGCGACAATTTGTGCAACGGAATTTCTGTAGCAACCAGTTTTATGCACAAAATTTCTGTAGCAACCAGTTTTTTTTTTTTTTTTTGTAGTGTAAGAATTTTCAGGGGTCATATATTTTGTAAGATTGTTTGTAATTAGTTATTAGAATAATTTTCTAATATATATATATTAGTGAGTGATTATATTTTGTGGACTATCATTGTTTGAATAATTGTACTGTAGATATTAATTTTGGTCTTATAAAAACACAGCATGGTCGATGACATCGAAGTATGACTATCTCCCTTTCAACTTTTATAATACAGTATTTTGGTCGTAAATTTATTCCACCCCTTTCGAAATAATTATAATATTTTCTCATATACGTCGACGATTTTTCCTAAAAGATTTAAAGAAAAATCACCTCATAGCTAGATTGCATCTTTTAGTGATTGTGATTCCAACAAGTCGCGTATAAGTTATCTCCTTCCAACAATATTCTCTACGATTTATATATTCTTAGTAGGACTCTACCTAGCTATCAAGTGTAGAAGATTTAAGAAATTCTCAAACTTTTTAGGTAGAATCTCTTTCAATTGTTGTTAATGTCATGTTCCATTAATACTAACAGCACACGGATTAATACAGCGGAAAAATTATAATTTCCGACGTGATTACGAGAATATTGTTTGACTTAACTCATAAGTTCTAAAAATACATTTGAGAAAAATAGAGCTGTCAGACGGACCAACTCATTGTAGGACGAATCGGTCCAACAAAAACCCACTGTTTGATGGGTCGAGTACGGGCCGGTCCACCATCCTGATAGGATTGAAAATCCTCAACCCAACCCAATTCAGAGTGGGTTGCGGGTTAAACAGGTCAGCCCACGGGTTGACTCACTACAAATAAAAATAAAAAAATCATTATAATTAATTATAAATTTCATTTTATAAATAAATATTAATAGAAATATATTAATAAAATTTTTAATTATTGATTTCAAACATGTAAATTTTATATAAAATAATTAATACAAAAAAAAATTCACAACTTTCAATAAAAAAAAAGTACATATATCACCATAAATTAAAAAAAAAATCACCCGGATCAAACTAAGCCCGCCCGGGTTGGCCTGCCTAAGCCCACCTTTAGTCCAACCTACTTAAACGGTGGAACGGGCCGATTCGATGGACACAACTCAAATTGACGGTTGTAGAAGAAAATTAAAAAAAAAAACGTATTTAAATTGACTTATGATATTAAAATAACTTTTTAACAATTTATAAACTATTTGTATAAAGAAAAAAGGTTTTGAAAGATTAAAAATATTCCTAAAAATATATTATATATCTCTACTATAGTTCATTATAATGACACGTAAACTGTATCTTATAAAATGTCATGCATGTATGCATATACGTACGTATACTTTCATCCGAGAAAAATTATATTTTTATTAATAGATTAAGATCATGAATTAACCGAAAATAAAATTAAAATAACAAAAACATGTGACTTACATTACCAAAAACATGATTTCCTTTAATTTGTTCATCCATACAATAAAGTGATGCAGAGAAAATAAGAGAAAAGTACTAGCGTGGGATATATTTATTAAAAGGAAAATGGTGAAAATTATAGAATCGATTACCATTTTTCCTTGTTTATTCAAGAATATTATTCATTTTAATTTCTCTAAATTAAACTTATATAAACTAGTTTTAACATTCATGATGATAATATTCTTAAAGTTACTTATATAAAATGCGGATGTGTGCCTGGAAATAATTATTTTTATTATTTTCATAGCATCTTATTCTTTTTATTATAATAAAAATCTTTACTATATTATTAAGTGTAAAACACCTAGAATAACTAACTTTTGTGTACGGTCAATATTTTATTTTTATTTTTATTTTTGGAAAAGGTACGGTCAATTTTTTTATAATCCAAATATGCCTCTTTTTTCTTTAATAAAAATTTTCATAAAAACCATTTTAGTAAATTAGTCTATTATCTTTTATCTATATTTTGAATTTTAAGTTAAATAAATCATATAATTTATAATATAAAAAATAATATTAAAAAATTTTAAATTTTAATATAATCTCTCAAATTTAAAAAGAAAACATTTAACACAAAAACGTTAATATGTATGGACGCATCGTGTACGAAGTGACACTAGTACCTTATAATTAGTACCAAAGCATATCAATATTTTTTATATCAATTATTTTGCTAATTTATTACAAAAATCTTACAACTCGTTTTTTTGTTTTTTGGAAACAAATCTTACGACTTATTTTAATATATACAAACCTTGTAACTTGCGAGTTTATAAAATAAATTAAAATATTCAAACTTATAAATTATACAAAATAAACTGAAACATGATTTAATTAAGTGAGGGAAAACCAATTGAATATGTCTGCAGAAGCAAGTGAATGTAGTGGCCACTTGTGGTAGGTTAAGAGAGTGTGATTAGGGCATCGTATACTCGTCACTATTTTCCTTTAAAAATGTTAATTAAAAAAAATTATGATTAGAAAACTATGCTTCGTTGTTGCCCACAGTGATTCATGAAAAATTCCATCACTTCGATTACTTTAATTGCAAAATAAAATTATACTTTTTCCATAAATTAATATAGACTCGTAATCTGATTTGTGTAAATAATCTAAATGGATTATTCCAGAGTTTTTCAGAAATTAGCATCCAAACGTATCTTACGAATTCGTATGCGTATACATCCTAACATGCATCCATCCTAATAAATACAACAATAACAAACAAAGATGTCTCCCACATATGTTCGAGTTGATAGGATAGGTGAACACTTGACTATGATTTGAATCATCTTTGCAATGAATTTTATCTATATAGCGTGATTTATAAGTTATTGTTTTAGTCCAGAGATTTACCTAGTCATATCAAAAGAATAGTGGCTGCAGTTACCTCGTCGTTGAAAAAACAAATTAATTACTAAAGGGTAAAAAACCTATTACGAACTAGGGGTGGAATCGGGTCGGGACCCGTCCCGTAACCCCCTTACCCGATTCCCGTCCCGATAGAAATTGAGATATTTTTTTTCTCCCAATCCCGCACCCGAGAAGTGTCGGGACCCGAATGTTCGGGATCCCGAACATTCGGGATCCCGTCGGATCGGGAAAGGATAATCCCGAATAATATATTTTTAAAAAAAAATCTATGTAAATATTTTTTTTAAAAATAATTATGAAAAAATCAAAAAATTTCTTAATACATTAAAAATAAATTAAAATTTATTTATATATAACCATTAAAAAACTAAAATATTTTTTTAGTACATTACAAATAAACTAAAGCAATTACTTGATTAATAAAAAATATATAATTATTTATAATAATAAAAAAACAAAATAAAAATTTATAACTCAATGTTAATATTAAAAAAGATAAATATAAAAAAAATTATATGGTATATAATTATAAAACATTAATATTAAAACATAAAATTTAAAAAAAATTATTTTTTTAAGTAAAAAATATTATTTTTATATTCGGGTCGAGTCGGGATCGGAATCTCGTCGGGAAGAGTTGCCTATCCCGATCCCGATCCCGAAAATGATTGGATCGGGAAAAATTCGAGACGGGAAAATTTCAGGACAGGAACGGGTCGGAAATCGGGACGGGTCGGAATTTATGTAAAATTTGTCACCCCTGTTACGAACAAACATTATCACCATCGAACATGTCAATATCTTTTAAAATAGACGTAGACAACTCATCGATTCGGAAACTGGTCTAGATCAATAAGCAATATGCTTCATAATCGCTAATTTTTCAGAACCACATTATTTCATATATATTATAACAATCTCAACATCTTTACAGTCCAAAAATATTAATATACACACAAATTAATAAATTAAAAAACAGTAACATAAAATTATCATTTATCAATGAAAAAATAATATTTTATAAAATAAATTCATATAAATTAAATAACTTAAAATAGTGTATACTACTTCAAATTGTCATTTATGTTTCCATGATTATGAACTCGATGCATGCAGCATGCATCAGCGCACCTATCACCATGCTAATATATATGTATGCAATCAAAATGATCATGATATATATGCAATTTATGAAATTTGTATAGTATTTTAGGAATCAATTTTAATTGATTGGGGAAATTAAATCCCCAACAAAGATTACTAGCTACCAGCAATTCAAATTAAATAGCTAGCTAGCCACCTCTTGATATGATGGAATATATTCACAATCTCAAAGAATTTTGACTTTTTTCCATGCATCCACATGTTCTGAATTAAACAACTCAAAATATTCATATCTATCAACATCTTTCACTTCTCTATATAAACACGCATTCCAGCCTCATCGATCCATAGCAAAAATCCCAAGTCCACTCCATTAATAACGTACAAATAATGGATTATATATTCCAACTGGCTTCACAAAAGGCGGTGGTGATCTTTAGCAAGAGCTCGTGTTGCATGTGTCACGCGATCAAGAGGCTTTTTTACGAGCAAGGTGTCAGTCCGATGGTGTACGAGCTAGACGAGCTTGCAAATGGGAAGGAAATGGAACGTGCTTTAGTAAGGCTCGGTTGCAACCCATCGGTTCCGGCTGTGTTCATTGGGGGCAAATTTGTTGGGCGGGCGAACAATGTACTAACTCTACAAGTTGATGGATCACTGAAGAAGATGCTCAAAGATGCTGGAGCACTTTGGCTCTGACAACCGCTAGCTGCACATATGTATAACATTATAACCTAGCTAGGGTTATATATATCCTTCTTTGGACATCTTTTTTGCATGGATGGATTTGTAATTATAAAAAGGTTATTACAAGAAATTGTTCAACTTTTTATATATACATGCCAGCATTAAGACACACGTTTTATATGTGTAACGTAAATATACTGATTAAATCAAACATATATAAATGGAAAAAATTACATTATGGAAGGTTTGGAAGAGTACGTAAGAGAAGCATGAAAAGTTTTTATTGCAACTAATTTGCCCCCTAAAAATGTGAATCTTGCAGGTAGGACCAAATAAGTTAGTACGTAAATAGTCATGTTACTTTATATAATAGTGAAGATATATAATTTTTGTTGTAGTTGAGTGCGCGCGGGAGTAAAATCTCGAATAATATTAACACACAAATTCATATGATACTGTCTCACGGGTAAATTTATGATATAGATTTTCTAATTGATTATCCATGAAAAAATATTATATTTTTATGTCAAAAGTATTATTTAATTTCTATTGTTGACCGTCTCACAGATATAGATCCGTTAGGTCGTCGTCTCACAAGATACCTACTCAATATTACTATATGATTAGACAAAAAAAAAATAACATTAGAAACTATATATATGTCTAATGTGAGATCTGTAATTAAATGAAAAATAAGTTTTTTGGTCAATTAACTTGTCCATGTTTTGGTTTTGATCCATTAACTTTACCGATATGGGTTTTGGTACACTAACTTTGCATTTTCATTGTTTTTTTGGTCCATCTGCATGTGTCAACTTTTGATTGGTTGGTCCAACTGCATACGTGTCAACTTCTGATTGGTCCAAAATGATGACGTGGACCAATCAAAAGTTGACACATGCAGATGGACCAAAAACACTGAAAATGCAAAGTTAGTGTACCCAAACCCACATCGAAAAAGTTAATGGACCAAAACCCAAAGGGGTAAAGTTACTGGACTAAAAAACTTATTTTCCCGTAATTAAATATACACCATATATTTATTGCAAGTACTAGAATTGCTTACCTAAGTTGTGTATCTTGTGCCTCCGATGAATTTTAAAGGAGAGCCCATCCCATCATGTGATATGGTGGTTAGTATAAGGCATTTTACTCGAACCAAATTATTTTTACCTATAGTATTTATCGACTAATTTAAAACAAACATGATTCCAAGTTTGAGACTGTAGCGACCCTGACCCGGATCCACTACCTAATCAGAGTTAAGAGCATAATTGAGAATGCATTAAATCAAATTGCTGCGGAAGACTAAATACAAGTAGACCGGCAGAATACAAGCGGCTAATCAAACTAAATACAAGTAGACCGGCAGAATACAAGCGGCTAATCAAACTCGATTTATACAACCCAATCGAATTACTTTAAATAAAACCTACAGCTAATCCTGCTGTCTTCAAGGTCAATGGCTACTCCAGACTCCTGGTGCTCAATCCTGCACCTATCGAACAGGGTATCCAGATACACAGAAAATACTGGACGTGAGCTCTAAGCTCAATACGAAAGCATGGATAAACATACAAATATGATGCATACAAATGACCGGGTAACCATATCTGGGATAACTGTATACAAACTGCTCAAACTGGCGCCTGGGATATAAGCTCGTCACATCGGGGTAGCTAACCACTGTGTGCGACCACTCATTTCCGAATCTCGGACGGGGACCGCGGAGTCCTCGAGGTATCAGTACCTAAGGGTACTCGATATCAAACGTCCTAACAGGGCTGAGCAACCCTAACTGGCTCATCTCGAAAGATATACAGATGTACAGGCACAAGATGATATGCACATGCCGCATAACACTAATAACATGCAAACACATAAATGCAACATATAAGCATGCATATCCGCTGGCAACCTCAGTCAGTACTTACGTACCTTTCTAAGGCAGTCCTAGTAGTCCCACTCTAGGTTCCAAGCCTATCATCAAGTCTACAATGCAAATACCCATGCATCATTCAATAAGCGCTAAAAGTCTTAACTAAGCTATTGCATACTCCTAAATAATTTAAGGAGACCATAGCTATACCTGCGTCCGTCGTCAGCCCACTGATGGTGACTATCCCGCAACTAGGGCACTCCCCTGCTGCGAATCCACAGTCTCGAACACGGCTCTACAACACGAGCACTGCTCCGTTACTATGTCAGACACTGTCTAACTATACTAAAACAAATATTCTACTCCAACTCTAGAATAAGAGTACCCAAAGCCCTAAAATAGGACCACGAGGGCGAAGGAGAGAATTCGGAATTGGCAAGAAATGAATGCCTCGGACCTTATATTTATAGGCATCGATCGGAACCTCCGATCCTTGATCGGAACGTCAGATCTTGCCATCGGAGCTTCCGAACATCCTTATCTGCCATATGTCAATACTCACTGGTTGACTTCGGATAGGGTGATCGGAGCTTCCGATCCCGATCGGAGTTTTCGATCCTGCCATACGTCATGCATGACGTAATATCGATCGGAGCTTCCGATCTCACCTTCGAAGCTTCCGATCCTTTAGATACCAAATTGGTTTAATTAACATGATTAATCTCTTAATTACCAATTTCGGTTACGGGGTACTACATTCTCCCCCACTTAAGATATTTCGTCCTCGAAAATAGATCTTAAGTACCGAATGCAATACAAGGTACAGAAACATTCCTTATTCAAATCAAACGTTACAACCGAATACAACTCAAAACTGAAATCAAAACAACTCAGGATGGTCTTTACGCATCCTTTCTTCAAGCTCCCAAGTAGCTTCCTCAGTGCCTCGGCGCTGCCACTGAACTAAAACCAAAGGAATGACTTTGTTCCGTAAAACCTTATCCTTATAATCCAGGATACGAATAGGTTTCTCAGCATAGGTCAAATCCTTGCTCACTTGAACCTCAGACTGCTGCAGAATATGAGACTCATCCGCTACATACCGTTCGCAACAGTGATACGTGGAACACGTCGTGAATACTGGAAATATGCGGTGGCAAAGCTAGTCAATAAGCGAAATCGCCAATGTTCTCCAAGATCTCAAACGGATCGATAAACCTGGGAGACAACTTGCCTTTAAGACTAAATCTGAGAATCTTACGAAAAAGTGACATTCTCAAAAATACTGTCTCCCCCACTTCTTTCTAGAAGAATGGAGTATGACAAGTCGCCCGTACAACGCCTCAACAGGTGTCCTCCCAATGCTACGATGGTACCTATTGTTGTACGCAAACTTAATCAATGACAACTGATCTGGCTAAACTGAACCAAAAATCCATAGTACACGCCCAAAACATGTCCTCCAAGGTAAGGATAGCGCTCTCCATCTGACCATCTGTCTCTGGATGATATTTAGTATTTAAACTGAAAGCAATGCTCGTAGCACGCTGGACACTCCCCCAGAATATGGAAGTAAACCTGAGTCTCAATCGCTGACAATGCCCACGGGCATCCATGAAGTAAAACGATCTTTTGGATGTATAACCGAGCCTTACGATTAATAGAGTGCTCTCGACTGCTCTTCGAATACCCACTGTTCCTACGAACCTTAGCAGTGATAGTTCCTCGTCAAGTATACCACTTGATATCGACTATCTCTCTTGCTAGAATCAGTTCGTACTAATGAGAAGACCAGATACAACCAACCTGTATCTCCACTGGTCTAACACTGACATCAAATCCCAAAGGTAACCGCAAGTGTTAACCAATCGATTCCCACTTGACGTCCTGCCACAAATAACAACCAATCCCGAAAGTTCCTAGCATCGATAGACTTACATTCCGTACTTATTTTCTTCGATGCTGACTAATATTCTCAAAGAATGTCACCGCTATAATGCTGAACACATAGATGGGACCGCAACATCTACAATATTAGTAGTCTAGATTAAAGATCACCACTATCTCGTCACTCGAGATATCAATTGAATTCGCAACACTCGTCGAATCACAATTTAACAAAAATCCTCCGAGAAAACTGCTGAAAATGCCTAAACATGTATTCGGTTAACAGTTCCCAAAACTGTAATCCAATAGCATGGAACAATTCTATTTCCAAAACTGGGTCAACCATTGCTAATACCAAACAATGTTCAGATCAATTATGTCTTCTCTTACCACTGATAACTTTACCCGAGTTATCGAACTAGCCATGACTTACCAAAGTCAAAACATGCAATCACCTCCCGTGATCTATCAAACTTGAAAGTCCAAACGACTGCACTCCGAAAATCTCAACCACCCGAGAATCCTGAATGCAAATAATTCTCTTACTGTTCCGAGACATTTACTAAAGGATCCAAACTCATAAGCACGACGGCTTATAGTATCGTCCCAAGTATCTCTCGGTTCATGATATCTTAATTACTGATCTGCTCAACCAATCGACCTCGTCGATAAGTTGTGACTATCACACAACTTGTCAGTACCAACCAAATTATGGCAACCATCCGCCAGGTCTTGGTCATTTGAAATCTCACATGGCTCGATCAATAATCATGATCTCACGGCCATACGTCCGCATATCCCAAATACTTGGAATCAAAAGAATCACAGCTGATTCAACTCACCTATCTCTGACAAAGTCAGACAATAGCTATTAGTAGTCACCAGTACCAATCTCGCATCGATACTGACTTACTACCAACTGTCGCTAAACTTGCTCCTGATAACTATATCTCTTGCTAAGACTGCAACAAATCGAGACTGAGGTTACTTTCCGCGGTGTCCCACCTGAAATCACCACCAAGTGTACACTGGCATAAATCACGCTATCCTCACGCCTCAAATAGTCATGTACAATCCTTAGCATCGGATATAATCTATCACTAAAGGAAACCATTAATGCTGAAAACTACTCATCTCCGAGTCAAATGTTTCAGGAATTTCACAAACCAAAACTCCTGGATAGCCCCTATCACAAGAGCATCCAAACCCCGACTAGATCCACTAGTCTAGCAGTATCCAATAGACTAAAACTATCTGTTCAGAGTACGTACTCGTCAAGGAAAATCCCTCCAAGACTGGTCCTTGTGACAAAACTGCAAACCAATATCTCTGACGACAGTCAGACGATATCTAAACCACTGACACCTAACCAGGCATCCAATCCAATGTCATATCCCGTCGTGACTGTTACCAAAACTCTAGACTAAGTAGCCTTCCTACCGCCAAATCCTGAAGTACGAAGGCTTCCAGGCATTCTCCGAAGTACGAAAGACTCCCAGAGTAACACTGGCATAGGGTCGCGCTCCATCATGTCTAGTCATGGTCCTAGTCCACAACTCTTGGCATATACCCGACTTGGTATCCCGATGAAATCTCATCATCACGAAGTCTCAACCTATGCAGGTCAATCAGACTACTGTCCTAAGGAAACAACTTAGAACAAAAACTCAAAATTCCAAACAAGATCGATATTTCCATGCTCCCAGATGAATTACCTCATCAATGGCACTAACTCAGTCAAACGACTAATTAGGTCAACCCTAGGAAAATACCTAGACTAACCCCATGTCAATCCGTTACCGTTGACTTACTCAAAATTCATGAGCTATCCTAGTTGATTCGTCAACTAATTCCAAGCCAAACTTAGTCAAATTACTTGTAATCAAACACGAATCTTTGAATAAGTAAAACATGTATCATTACTTCAAGTTATGTACAATTTCCTTTATTACAATCCCATGTAATACATACAGTATTCAAAATACAACAAAATGTACATCCAATAACTTTAACTGATACAACCAAATTCTGATGATTCATTACAACTGAAATACTATTTACAAATACATCAATATAGTATTTAAAATCGTCGAACTTGTCTTCACTCCTTGAGCATGAAGCTTCCAATCGACACACGCATCGATACAAGCATACTTCCGTCCAAGTCTCTCTACATGTCCTCCAGCGAAGAACTCCGGAGAAATGGCACGTGATAGCTAATCAGCTATGCTCTGCGTCAGTTCATGTCAGTCGACTTCTTTTGCTCACGATCTACCATCAGCGTTCTTCTTGTATCTAAATCATGCTTTTGAACCTGAAGTTTTCCGTATGCCTACCAAAAGCATCGATACAAGCATACCGGCAAAACCATGTTCTGCACGAGGTTAAAGACCTCACTCTCGAAACCTATCATGCTTTAGGCACTCGAGGCATTCTCTGGTGAAGGTCTATCTGACAATCTCTCCAACTACGAGTGGAGAATCTTCAAGGACTGGAACCACATGGATTACTAAACACCATTCGTTCCAAAAATCCTTCAGAGGTATCTGACGCGATATAACCGATCTTCTCTTCCAGTCTTCCCTGGCTAGAATCCATATGTTCTTCGATCAACATCCCAATGCATCGAATGATGAACCGTCCACAGCAGTCAGTCTATCTATCGATATGCTACTACTGGTGTTCACTGTTGCATTCCTTATAGTAAAAACTTCTGCCGCAAACCTTGGCAATGAAGAACCAAATCTTCTTTTGCTAGCCTCAGTCAATCCTACAAGAATAATCAAGAAGTCTTATTATCAATTTCCTAAGTCCCTTGCATGCAGTTGCTCTGATACCATAAATGTAGCGACCCTGACCCGGATCCACTATCTAATCAGAGTTAAGAGCATAATTGAGCATGCATTAAATCAAATTGCTGCGGAAAAATACAAGTAGACCGGCAGAATACAACCGGCTAATCAAACTCGATTTATACAACCCAATCGAATTACTTTAAATAAAACCTACAGCTAATCCTGTTGTCTTCAAGGTCAATGGCTACTCCAGACTCCTGGTGCTCAATCCTGCACCTATCGAATAGGGTATCCAGATACACAGAAAATACTGGACGTGAGCTCTAAGCTCAATACGAAAGCACGGATAAACATACAAATATGATGCATGCAAATGACCGGGTAACCATATCTGGGATAACTGTATACAAACTGCTCAAACTGGCGCCTGGGATATAAGCTCGTCACATCGGGGTAGCTAACCACTGTGTGCGACCACTCATTCCCGAATCCCGGACGTGGACCGCGGAGTCCTCGAGGTATCAGTACCTAAGGGTACTCGATATCAAATATCCTAACAGGGCTGAGCAACCCTAACTGGCTCATCTCGAAAGATATACAGATGTACAGGCACAAGATGATATGCACATGCCGCATAACACTAATAACATGCAAACACATAAATGCAACATATAAGCATGCATATCCGCTGGCAATCTCAGTCAGTACTTACGTACCTTTTTAAGGCAGTCCTAGTAGTCCCACTCTAGGTTCCAAGCCTATCATCAAGTCTACAATGCAAATACTCATGCATCATTCAATAAGCGCTAAAAGCCTTAACTAAGCTATTGCATACTCCTAAATAATTTAAGGAGACCATAGTTATACCTGCGTCCGTCGTCAGCCCACTGATGGCGACTATCCTGCAACTAGGGCACTCCTACTGCGAATCCACAGTCTTGAACACGGCTCTACAACACGAGCACTGCTCCGTTACTATGTCAGACACTGTCTGACTATACTAAAACAAATATTCTACTCCAACTCTAGAATAAGAGTACCCAAAGTCCTAAAATAGGACCACGAGGGCGAAGGAGAGAATTCGGAATTGGCAAGAAATGAATGCCTCGAACCTTATATTTATAGGCATCGATCGGAACCTCCGATCCTCGATCGGAACTTCCGATCCTTGATCGAAACATCCGATCCTGCCATCGGAGCTTCCGAACATCCTTATCTGCCATATGTCAAAATCTCACTGGTTGACTTCGGATAGGGCGATCGGAGCTTCCGATCCCGATCGGAGTTTTCGATCCTGCCATACGTCATGCATGACGTAATATCAATCGGAGCTTCCGATCTCACCTTCGAAGCTTCCGATCCTTCAGATACCAAATTGGTTTAATTAACATGATTAATCTCTTAATTACCAATTTCGGTTACGGGATACTACAGACAGGGGCGGAGCCAGGATCACGCAAGAGGGGGGGCCAACGAAGAAGAACTGAAAGCGTAAACATAATAGATTTTTTATTTTTTTAAAAAAAAATAGAGATATTATTAGAAATCAAAAAAAAAAACAAGAGAGGGGGAGTAAGCTCAAACCACTCTCAAAATCTAAAAAAAATAGAGATATTATTAGAAATCAAAAAAAAAACAAGAGAGGGGGAGTAAGCTCAAACCACTCTCAAAATCTAAATAATTAAATAAGTTTCGAGTGAGTTCTAATATAATAAAGTTGTCAAACATGATCAAAATGCTCAAATTGGATTTTTAATTGCAGCATCTCATGTTCTGCAAAGTTTTTTGAATAAAACTTAGTAGATAAAACGAGATTCATTGCATTCAATTTTCTGCTAGTTTATTTAATACTTTTTATCTATTCTATCTATATCAATTAAATTACATTATGATTCATGAATATAGTAAAAATACGTTGTTATCCACAAATATTTTCGACCAATTATTCAACATATAGAAATAGTCAAACAAAAATAATCAAAAACGCAAAAATTAACAATGCTAATTTCATTTTTTTTACAATAAATTTTAGTATTTCTAACATTGATATCGAATGTGTTGTCCCATAATTAAATGAAACAAAGATTTAAAATAAGAAAAAAATAAATAGAAGAATTAAGAAATATATGCTTTCAAGAAACCAAAACCTAATTTTTTGAGAAAAAAATGATTTAAAATACACGATATGAAAAAAAAATACACAAAAAAAACCTGAAATCATTTACGAAATGCCCTTATATCTTTTTTTAAAGCAAAACGACCTTAAATCTTAATTGAGTGTTGTGTGTCACTGTGTTGGTCGTCCACTCGAAAGAGTCGAATAGAAAAAATAAATCAAATATCCCATAAAAAAAAAGTTTGATCGCCACTTAAAATAAATTACTTTATTTTATTTGAGAAGCCAATTTATTATATATTAAAAAAAATGGGGCACAACCCATTAAAATTTATTAAAAAGAATATCAAACAAAACTAATATTATATATATATAAATATATATATATACTAATTTTTTTTTTGGGGGGGCCAGGGCCTCCTTAGAGGCTATGTGCCTCCGCCCCTGACTACAGAGATTAAGAATATATTTTTTGAAAAAATAAAAATTGGGTATTGGTATAAATTTAAATTTGTGTAAGGCCACTGACCCAAATCTCCTAGAATATCTCGGCCGCAGCGGTTGAAGATCAACCAGATCGTATAAGATGTCTATTTGTTAAGTTCTTGGTACGTAGGTATTGTCCTCGAGGTATTTCTAGTGCCGACATTACATAAATTTTATTTTATTTTATCATATTGATCAAATATGGACTCTCGCATGTTTAAGTTAATAATGATCAATTCATGTTTCATAGAGATGTTTGAGTTGTTGGAATATGTAAGCATTTTAGTTTTGGGCGAGTCTGTCGCACATGACTTGCTCGGTGCAGTTTACCTGACTAACATATATAGTTTGCAAGCTATTGTATTAACCCGAATGTTTATTTAGTACTCACAGACGGACGGTTCCTGCTCATGTCATTAATAATAATAATAATAATAATAATAATAATAATAATAATAATAATATAGCATTCTGTACCCATTTGTAATTTATTGGACGAATATTCTATTTTCTCCGACTTTTTTAAAGCACAAAATGTTATGCATCCACTTGTTATTTTGCACGAGAGGATACACAATACGTTAAAGTTGAGTATTTTACTACTAATTTGGATTTTTAATTAGTTGAGTGTAGAGAAACACGCGCACATGCTGTATATATAAAAAGTTCGATTAAAATCCCTCCATTTTACTATATTCTCTATGTCAGCAACTTGCCTTTCTGCGTATGCAATGATTCTCTTTAAATTATTTTTTTTTTTAAAAAAAACGAGTAATTGGATTTATCAAGTATACATAGATTATTTAATATGATTGACAATACACCTTTAAGAAGGCACGGTTTGAAATTAAAGATAGAATAATAATATAGAGATAAATAAACTAATATAATAAAAAATATATATATAGTTAGTGTAGTATTTGATTTATTGACAAATAATAGTTTGTTTAATTTGATTGATTTAATTTTAACTAAAATTATAGATTATCATTTTATCCTTTTAAAAATCAATAAACTTTTAATAATATTATGTATTAAGATTAATATAGTAATTTAAATTCAATAAGCTGATTGATATAAGATATATAATTAATTATTTGATTGATGTAAGATAAATATAATAAATAGATAAATAATATGATAAAATAAACATCAGATTGGATAGGATAAATAATCAATGAATTAATAATATGTCACTTCAAACAGTTCCTAAAAATATGACGTTTGTCTAATTTTTTTTAAAAAAAATTAGAGAGGGGAACTGCAACTATTATTTTCTTTGTGTATTGAGTAAATTTTTGGGATAATGCAGTAGCATGCAAGTTGGTTAATCAAGCAACCGTATTAGACATAAATCCTATGTGACATGCTCATCCGAGAAACTGCACTGGACAAACTCTGTGTAACAGACTCATTCTAAAAGGTATTGGTAGAAAAAATCAAACACATGATATTGGCCAAGAACTCAAATATATATTCCACCAATTCGAACACCAACTTTTGTCTACCTTATTTTTTATAATAATATATTAGAAAACCACGTGTGCGATAATTCTCGTGCACATATTTTTCAACTAATATTTTTTTAATCTCTAAGTTTTTTTAAGAAAATATTTAAGATATTGATTATGATTAACAAATTATTAGTTATTTTCCAAACTTACTAAAAAAAAGTTTGTAACAACTGTTATTGGATAAAATAAATAATATTTTTTCCATCTATTAATTAACAATATTGTTATCCGGTCAAAAAATTAACAATATTGTTATTATTAAGATTATTATATAGTATAGAAATATATATATATATATATCCAAAAATTTAAGATATTCGATTAAAATGATACTACTTTATAAATAAATTAATTTAAAATAAAAAATTTAACACCTTTTCCACTAACAAAATATTATTTAAAAAGTTCTCCATCGGCGCCACTTCCCACGGAATAAATTTCGTGTCTTGTTTTTTTTAATGTAAATGGAGATTTGGGGTGGCACAAGTTCATGAACAAAGAATGTGATCAATATGTACTTTACACGTATAAGATGAAAGAGGATTTTTATGCTGATTCGAATCTTTGCAACCTATGAAAAATGAATGATTTTTTTTCTTTACCTTAAAAATCAATACTTCTTGTGATTATATACTAACCATCAACATATACATGTTACGACTTACGAGCATAATATTTATATATATAACTAATTTTTTAGTATAAATTTTTAATTATATATGTTTAGTTTAAATGAAAAAGAAAATAATTTAAATATAAAAATATCTATAATTGTATATAATATTAAATAATTTGTATTGTTACTTTAGTTGATTAAAAATTAGACAGAAAAAGGGGCTGAGGAGGAAGAAATAAAAAGAGAGTGAAAATGATGGAAATTATAAGGATATTAATATAAATTTTAAAAGATTTTATCAAGGTTTTTTTTAAAAAAAATGATTCTACCTGTACACCACCAAAAGGTTTAGATTATGATGTGCATGCTTATGAGAAAATGTTAGGTTAACATATGGACTGCATTATATTATTACAACATGACAAGGATACACTTTTTTCTCTGTAAGTGAGATCTTAATTGTACACGCACTGTCTCAATGCATATTTAAGGGTTGAGTATATCAATATATGTAGATCTTACTATTTTTTCAGTAGATTCCACATATATTGATAAATCTTCATTTTTAAATGCATCATTGGAGTAGTGTCTGACTGTTTGTAAAAGTAATATAAAAGGAAAACGCTACATATATACATTGAGTTACACGTTAGGTTACACACTACACATGAAATTACAAAATGATCTCTCCACTTTATTTCGAAAAATTATTTCCAAAATACATTAATTATCTTTATGTAATTTCAAGTGCAACGTGTAATCCAAAATGTAACCCTCCGTATGCATGTAACATCATCTGATTTGAAATCATCCCCTTTTTTTTTTCCTCACAACAAACTACTCTTAATAATTTCCACTTGTATTTTGTGAACTTTGGCATTTTGAACTTTCAAGATTGTACCGCAAGCTCAAGTTATGAAGAATGGGCTAAACTCGAATTGGGCTTAAAAATGGACTGGACAATTTTAAAACTTCTACAAAATGTTTAAAGAGTTTGCATTCAAAATATGTGATTAATTTTTTTTACCAATATAAACCGAACCAAACTTTTGACTAAAAGACATTCACGAGTCATGGTGTCTAAGCAATCACATGCTAACTCGACAAAGTTGAATCTTAC
The DNA here is from genome assembly GCF_033568475.1 of Henckelia pumila. Classification (NCBI taxonomy): domain Eukaryota; kingdom Viridiplantae; phylum Streptophyta; class Magnoliopsida; order Lamiales; family Gesneriaceae; genus Henckelia; species Henckelia pumila. The sequence goes on from NC_133120.1 coordinate 66,237,213, forward strand.
AACAAGTTTGAAGGCATTAAGATCCCAACATGTAATTTGGGTAAAAAATTTAAAGGGTTACCAATTGGGTCATATATTTACAAGCTCAAGACCAAATTAAGTTATGAACTAGTTTAATTATTAAGTATGATAATTGAGACCCAATTTATGTATTTACGGGCTTCAAACTTGATTTAATTTGGTATTTAATTATGGACATAATTGTAAGGCTAATTAACACACTATTTTGAACTTATTATGCAAGTTTTTTGTCTTATATAGGTAGTGTTTGAGAGAGATTCTAAGAAGCATTCTCAGCTTTATTTTCACAAAATTTTGAAATTTTGTAAAGAAAAGTTGAAAATAATTCATAAAAGCTCTCACAAACACAGATGTATGGGAAACAGCCCTGCCCAACCAGGCTTCCCGAAAGTGTTTTCGGCAATCCCAACCATGGGCTCGGATGAGTTTCGAGACCCGATGTGTTTCATAATTTTTAAAACTATTTTGGATAGAAGTGAGATTTTGTGAAAATTTGACTGATTTACCCTTAAAAATTTATGAATATTTTCTAATGAAATAAATAATTAGAATGTGATTTTAATTATTTATAGTAAAAAAAAGTTTTACAAAAAAAATAATTATTGATAAATGAATTTGAAATTGAATAAAATAATTTATTTGATTTATTGAATTATCTAATAATTGTGGCGATTAGTTATAAAATTACGAGATATATGATGCGATAGATTGTTGAATTCAATGAAATATATGATATTACGTACATGAAGGATGATCGAGAGCCATGACCAATGTACTAGGTGTATGTTAGGATATTTTAATATTTTACCATTTTTAATTAATATTTGATATTATAAAAATGAGTCTGGTTTATGGCTCATTACCACCCTATGAGATGTATTATTTATGTGTCATGAAAATTCAAATGTAATATTAGAATTAATGGTAGATCAAGATTTAAAGATGGTAGCCCAATGATAATGGACTCGAAGATGAAGACATATAAAATTTTGAAGCTTATGTAAAAATTGCATTTGCATCCCTGCATTTACCTAGCTTTTGGGCTTGAATCCATGTCTAGTTCACATAGATCAAATAGTGTTGGTAATCGATCATCCTTGTTTTATTTTCATATTATGATATATGTGATATATAGTAGTAATGTAGTATGCATGTATGTATATTATTAGATAATATAGTTGCATAAATCCAACAAGCATACAAAATCATGGCAAACAATTTTAAATAAAATGATGAGATAAATTAAAAATTAAAATATCTCATTTTGAAATTTTATTCAAAATTATAATATCGAACCATATAAAGGAAAAAATTAAAAGAGTTTAACTTATCCTCGTCTTCTGTGATACCCCTATCCCACATAAAAAAAATGAAAGATTTAAAATGAGTTTATAATGGGCTAACATGAACTTCTATAGCAACTTGGGTTAATCATTTTTTTAAAGCGAGGACGAATACGAAGCAGTTGCTATAAGGGTCCATTGTGCAGTCGCGTGTGCCTGGGCCCGGGGCGTGATAGAATGGTATCAGAGACGGTCACCAGCCGAAAGACCCCAGGAAATAAGTGCTATGCGTGGCAAAGTGCTACGTACGTGAGAGCCACCTCTTGAACCTACGGGGCAAAATGCTACATGACGGAAGTCACCTCTTGAACCCGTAGGAGCCACCTCTAGATTCTCGGTGCTGGGGGATTGAGAGTTCAGGTCGCGATGAGGACATCTCGTTCTGAAGGAGGGGTAATTTTGATATCCCTGTCCCACATGGGAAAAATGAAGGATTTAAAATGAGTTTATAATGGGCTACCATGGTCTTCTATAGCAACTTGGGTTAATCATTTTCGTAAAGCGAGAACGAATACAAAGTAGTTGCTATAGGAGCCCATTGTGCATTCACGCAGGCACGGGCCTAGGCCCGAGGCGTGACATCTTCCATTGACAGTGGTTGCATGATGAATTCTAGCCACGGTCAGTGTCTGGCTCATATTATTGGGAGGCCTAGACGACGGAAAGCTGTGACTTCCACTCACATAATTGATGTGAGTTGGGTGGAACTCACATGACTTCGGCTCATATTATTGGAGAAACTCATGGAGATCGTCCATTACGATTCAAAATTGATGGGTCCATTTGACACGTGAAGATAAACGACGTCATATTATTGAGCCTTTATCAAACGTGAGACAAAATACGCGGGGGTTGCATGGGGATGAAATTGGACTATACCTTTTAGAAATTGTGATTGACTGATATTGTTTGGGATCATAATTGACTAATTGGGTCTCACGTACTCACTAAAGAAATATGATTTCTCATTTTCATTAGAGGGTGGTGAAGATGTCAAAATAGTTACAGGATAATTTAAAAAATTAAAGTACATATTTTATATCTTACAAAATTATTTTTAAAATAATTAGTAACGCTTATCTGTTTCCATTATCAGTATATTTAAGAAGTTGATCCGTAATCCACTTTCTATTATTCTCGATTGAAACAACCTAATTGGGCCTTATTATCATGGCTGGTTCAGAAATCTAAATATTATTCTAATGTTGTTAAGTTCAATTTATTGCATTTCTATTGCATGTATTTGACTTGAATTTTTGTTGTTTCTTGAGCAGTATTATGTGTTTTGTTGTTGTTTTTGTCGTTTGTAGGAGGCGAGGAAATAATGAGATTTTATGGCACAAATGGAGTGGAAAGGAACCAAAACGGTGAAGGAAAGTGAAAGGAAAAAAGCTGTAGAAAATAATTCCAGCAGGCGCAGTGCACCCGCGCAACTTTCAGGCGCCCTTGCGCCAAAATGCACGAAAAAGGGTCCCAAAATAGAACCAGCATCGCACCTGCGTAACTTTCAGGCACCAATTCCAGTGCCCCAGCGCCTGTAACCCAGTGTTGCTGCTGCGAGTTTGAAAGCTGAAATCAGAAAACAAAGTGCACCCGCGCCATCGGAGTCCAGAATTTTGGAAAGTCTTTTTTTCGTTTTAAAAATATTTTCCTCGCCTATTTTGAGGAGGATCGAGGGTTTTGGAAGAGAGAAGAACGGCCGGAACACAGAGAACTCTTGGAGAACATTGGAAGGCGGAAGATTTTGGGAAGAAGATGAAGAACGCATCAATCCAAGAACGGAGAACGCTCTTCAATCTTCATCCTAATTTCTTCCCTATCATAAATTTTTAATTATGATGAATTATTTTCAGAACATGTTTGATTATTTTATTGAATTTATCATGAACTAAACTTCTCATCTAGAGAAACGATGTAGCTTGACTGATACAATATTTTTTATCTTTTGATTGATAAATTAGAACTCTTCATTGGTTTATTTATGTTTTTTTGATTTGATTGCGTTCAATTAATTGATCGCTAATTGACTTGTCATATATGTTTGAAATCTGGCACTCAGAAGAAAAATTTTGAATAGGATCGTAGAAAAATATATCATCGGTGTTTATAGAGTTCGTAAGACCTATAACGCAAGTGAAAGCATTAGAGTATTTCTATGTTATTTACCGGATTTGATAAATTCGAATACTCTATTTGCCACTTGGAAAAGAGAATAGAAAATATTAAGAATTCTTGGCTAGTAAACTAGAAGAACTTATGATTTAGATATCGTCAAGTATTGAACATGGTTGATAGTCAAGTGAAATCGAACCTCTAGAACTTATTTCCATTTTATAGTCATATTTATTTTATTGCAAATTTTAGTAATTAAAAATCTCTACACTTTTGTAGCTCTAAATAGAATTAAGATTATATTAGTTTCATATATTTAGTACTATAATAGCAATTATTCATTCTCCGTGAGAACGATACTTACTCATTCTATATTAAAACTTGACATTGTGCTCTTGCGAGTGAATAAAACATGCAACAAGTTTTGGTGTCGTTACCCGTGCAAATTTCAGGCGCCCTTGCGCCAAAATGCTCGCGCCCCCATGACAATCTGCACGAAAAAAGGTCCCAAAATAGAATCATCAGCGCACCGTGAAACTTTCAGATGCCCCTGCGCCAATGCCAATGCCCCTGCGCCACTGCTGCGAGCTTGAAAGCTTAAATCAAAAAACAAGGTGCACCTGCGCTAGAGTCATGGCGCCCCTGCGCCGTCGGAGTCCAGAATTTTGGGAAGTCATTTTTTTGTTTTAAAAATATTTTTCTCACCTATTTTGAGGATGATCGAGGGTTTGTGGAAGAGATAAGAGCGGCTGAACACAGAGAACTCTTGGAGAACATCAGAAGGTGGAAGATTTTGGGAAGAAGACGAAGAACGCATCAATTTGGGAACGGAGAATGCTCTTCAATCTTCATCCTAGTTTATTCCCTTTCATAAATTCTTACTTTTGATGAATTATTTTCAGAAAATTTTTGATTATTTTATTGAATTCATCATGAACTAAACTTTTCATCTAGAGGAACGATGTAGCTTGACTGATACCATGTTTTTTATCTTTTAATTGTTAAATTAGAACTCTTCATTGGTTTATTTATGTTTTTCTGATTTTATTGCATTCAATTAATTGATCACTAATTGAATTGTCATATTTGTTTGAAATTTGGCACTCGGGAGAGAATATTTTGAATAGGATAGTAGAAAAATATAGAATCAGTGTTTATAGAGTTCGGAAGGCCTATATTGCCAGTGAAGCCATTATATAATTTCTATGATATTTACCGTATTTGATCTTTGATTTCAGATAGGAATATTGAAATCAATATTAGATTCGAATGCTCTATTTGCAACCTAGAAAAGGGAATAGAAAATATTAAGAATTCTTGGCTAGTAAACTAGAAGAACTTCTGATTTAGATATCATTAGGAATTGAACATGGTTGATAGTCAAGTGAAATCGAATCTCTAGAACATATCTCCATTTGATCTTCGTTTTTCAAATTCATATTTATTTTATTGCAAATTTTAGTAATTAAAAATATCTCAACTTTGTTAGTTCTAAATAAGATGAAGATTATATTAGTTTCATATATTTAGTATAATATCAATTATTCATTCTCTGTGGGAACGATAATTTACTCATTTTAAGTTAAAACTTGACAATGTGTACTTGCGAGCAAATAAACATGCAGCAAATGTCCAAAAAAATCGCATATATACTTGCTAAAGCACATTCAAAGGATGCACATGATTAATGTCAGTCTTGTAGAACTAGCAAAGATTGAGAAATAGTAGGACCATGAATGTTGCTGACATTCACCTATACTTAGAAAAGTTGTGTAGTGCACATATTCATTCGATGAGCCCACAAAAGGGTCCAAAAGAAAGGGAAGTAAGTGTTCTGGCCTAATGAAGAAAAATGGAACCCGACAAGAAGTCCAATATATCTGACAAAAATGAACAAGTCCATTTTCACAGCAATGCATATGGACATTATGAGGAATATCTAGTCTAGAAGTGTTATGACTGTGATGTGTTTAAATATAGAAGTTAACGTCTCAATGAATTATTTTTAGGTATTGGATACCAGATATGAGGAATATCTAGTCCAGAAGTGTTCTGGTTGTGATGTGTTTAAATATAGAAGTTAACGTCTCAATGATTTCTTCTTAGGTATTGGATACCGGACTTGGTTATCATCTTTGCAAAGATTTTCAAGTGATGACGGGAATCTTAGAGAATGAGATACCTTTCTAAGATTTGGTAATTGAGCAAGAGTTGCGACCAAGGCCATAAGAGAAGTTATTTTGATATTAAACAATGATTTAAATTAATTTTATAGATTTTTTATAAGTTCTTGATTTGGATAAAAATATTATTTCTATGCTTTATAGAGATAATTATTCTTGTATTTTTGCTAAAGAAGTTTGCAATATATACAAGACCGAATGTTTGATAGGAACTGACGAATTAGAAAACGATCTTTTCAACTTAAAATTAAAATATATTCCATTAAACAATGTCCAAAACACAAACACAAACAACAACAAATAAAATAAAGCAAGATAGTCCAAACCCAGCATACATATGGCACGCTAGAATAGGTCATATTTTCAAAAAAGAATGCACAAGCAAGTGGGAGATGACATGTTTATCATGTCAGACATAAACTCTCTAAACATTAGTGAATCTTTTCTGAAAGGGAAAATTATCAAAGCTCCCTTAAAAGAGAATTTATAACGTACACAAGATTTATTGGATTTGATCCATACTGATATTTGTGGCCCAATGAGTGTTAACACTAGATATGGGCAATCCTACTTTATTACCTTTACCGATGACTTCTCGAGGTTTGGGTATGTGTATTTAATAAAATAAAGATCTGAAGCATTTGAAAAATTCAAAGAGTTCAAAGCTGAAGTAGAGAAACAAATAGGAAAAAGTATCAAGACACTTCGATCTGATCGAGGTAGAGAATACTTGAGTACTGGGTTCCTAAACTATTTGAAAGAGAATTAAATTCTCTCAAAGTGGACTCCGCCATGCACACCGTAGTTGAATGGTGTGTCAAAACGTCGTAATCAAACATTGGTGGATATGGTTAGATTAATGATGGGATTCATTGAATTTCCGCCTTTATTTTAGGGCTACGCACTTGAAACCGCGACAAAGTTGTTAAACAGTGTTCATACAAAGATAGTGGATAAAAAATCATATGAGATATGGATGGAAAAACCTCCCAAATATTCTAAATTGAAGATATGGGGATGTCCCTTACATAAGAAGATAGTGGAAGACAAGTTGGATAGTAGATCTACTTTATGCTATTTCATGGGATATCCAAATAATTATGTTGGATATTATTTTTATCATCCAAAAGAAATAAAGATGTTTGTTTCTATATTTTCACCTTCTTAGAGAAAAAATTTCTACTAGATAGAAAAGGCAATATGATTGATCTCAAAGATGTTCGAGAAACGTCCACTATAATAGAAATAGAAACCGAACCCCAACAACCAGTCGATGAGATACACGAACCAAGGAGCTCTGAGAGAATTATTAAACCGACTACTAGAAACACTCTGCTTCATGAAGAAGGCCATGATGAGCCTGACCATGAATGTGATCCAAGGAACTTCAAGAAAGTAATATCTAATGCTTAATCAACTAAATGACTTGAAGTCATGCCGTCTGAAATGTACTCAATGTATTCCAACCAAGTTTGGACATCCCACCTAAGAGAATTGTTCTCATATGATGCAAATGGATCTACAAAAGAAAACTTGGAGAGGATGGGAAAGTGTTGACCTTCAAAGCAAGATTGGTTGCAAAAGGGACTACGAGAAAGTTTTTTCACCAGTCGCTATGTAAAATTCCATTAGGATACTGTGACTAAGAAATATGACAAATGGATATGAAGACAGTGTTCCTAAATTGAGATATTAAGGAAGAGATTTACTTGTCTCAACTTGAAGAATTCACATCAGTGGGAAGCGAACATAAAGCACGTAAGCTTCAGAGATCCATATACGATCTCAAACAATCATCAAGGAGTTAGAACCACAAATTTAACAGTAATATCTAAGAGTTTGGTTTTTTAAATAATCCCGATTAACCATGTGTATACAAGAAAGTCAGTGAGAGTGCAGTGACATTTCTAATTTTTTATGTTAATGATATCCTCATTGGGAAAGATGAAGGATTAATGCAATTAAATAAAGTGTGGTTAGTGAGTAAGTTTTCAATGAAATATATGGGTGAAGCATCCTATGTATTGGGAATACAAATCTATAGGGATAGATCAAAGATGATGTTGGGGCTCACCTAAGATACATATATCGATATCATACTAAATAGGTTCTCTATGGATGAATCCAAGAGAGGATATCTACCAATGAGTCATGGAGTTACTATATCCAAGTCAATGTGCCCCAAGACTGACGAGAAAATAAATACAATGACACGTGTTCCCTATGCAACTGCAATTGGTAGCATAATGTATGGTATGATATCGACAAAACCTGATGTAGCATATGCTCTGAGTGTCATGATTCACTATATCAGGCGAACCCCAGTCCAATGCATTGGAAAGCCATGAAATACTTTCTCAAGTACTTGAGAAGAACTAAGAATTTGTTCATGGTTTATGGGCGTGGAGAATTAAAGTTGGAAGGCTACAATGATTCTAGCTTCCAAACAGACGTGGATGATTTGAAGTCAACCTCTGGTTTTGTATTCATGCTCAATGATAGTGTTGTCTCTTGGAAAAGTTCCAAGCAAGACACCATAGAAGATTCAACCACTGAAGTCGAATACATTGCGACATCGAATGCAACAAAATAGGCAGTTTGGATGAGGAATTTTATCCAAGAGTTAGGCGTCATTCCTAGTGGAGTTGATCCAGTCCCGATGTACTGCGACAACACTGGTGTCATTGCGCAAGAAAATAAGCCAAGGTCTCATCAGTGATCCAAGCATATACTGAGGAAGTTCCACATCATCCGAGAGATTGTGGCAAAAGGAGATATATCCGTCGAAAGAGTTAGCTCTGCAGATAACATTGTTGATCCACTAACGAAGCCCCTACCAGATCCATTGTTTGAAAAGTATCGCGAGGCAATGGGATTGATGTTTATGGGTAGTTAGCTATAGGACAAGTGGGAGATTGTTAGAGTAGATGTCCTGCAAGCCAACGTTTGGCTAGGAATTTTATTGACTCAATTGTAAAGAACAATATTTATTTTAATATAATTTACATTTATTCTAGCATTTCTTTATCTGTATAATCATGCAAGTTGCATAGATAAAGACCATGAATATACTATAGTACAATAAATATGAGGTTGTAAATATGGTGATAATCATTAAATGCATATTTAAGTTACTATACATTCTAAATATGTTCCTAGTCAATTAAGACGTCTAAAAGAAGGATAAAGGTCGCTTGAGTTACAGAATAGCATCTGTGATGTTGTGTACCGTGTTTCATTGGTAAGGGCCTGAAGATATTCAAACATACAATATGGGTGCTCATTTGATGAGTTCACACTGAACTACTCTCCCTAGGACTTTTCAAGTGGTTATCATTTATCGAGTGGATAAGTTTGTGATTATGGTATTACACCATTAGTCCTTATGACCCGAGACAACACCGAGGCTCTACGTGCTAAGACTGCCCTTTGACTCATTTATCAACTCCGTGAGGGTCTTTAGGTGGCGAGGTTGGGTGTAGTTTCAACACATGTAGGAGTCGGTGTATTGTAGTCGAGGATTCACTGCTCATCTACGAGCGTGGATATCCTATGTGATCTGAAGAGATTATAGTGCGTGGAGTCTCTGGCCAGAGCAAGATGTGTGCTTTAGAGAAAAGAGTTTCTCTAGTTTAACATGCAATGCCACTATATATCTTCTGATGTGTTTCACATGGTTATCAAATATAGATCAACCCTCGATATACCAATTGTTGAAAATTCGATCGGGATATGTGAGATGAAGGGATCGTACTGTACTGTAAATGTATTCGATTGGTTCTTGCAAGCACTATCAGTGATACTATCAGTGATACCTAGGAAACCATGGGGCCATGCTCTAGGCACTCTTATCGTGATTTGACGGGTCTAATCTGAAATGAATTCTGACAGTCTGTTATCAAAGAGCTGATTCATAGAATGGGCAAATTAGGGTAAGTCTGCATAAAAAATGATGTCCTGAATCACAAGGAGTTGTGAACCCACGACTAGTTGTATCCATGAACCATTGAGGGTCATACGAGTATTAGTTTTCTTGTTCCCATTGAGATGGTCAATTCAAGGAGTTGAAGTTGGAAAAAATAATTTGATAGGATCAAATATAATAAATTTATAAAAGGGTTTCTAAGTAAATTCTATTTTTTGGAATTTTTCAGTGAAAATAATCAAATTAGAAAGTTTCCTAATTTAGATCAGTGATTTTGAAATTTTGGAATTGGTGCCATAATAATGAGTAAGTTAAACTCGTCACATTGGTGATAGCGTATATTCGATCTGGATTATGAAGATATTTTATTTATGGGTTAGAAGTAAGTGGACTTAGAGTGTCAAATCCTATTAGAATATAATAAATTCTAGTTGAACTAGAATAAATTGTAGTAAGCTCATTAGGGTTTCAAAGATACCTAGTATAACTAGAATAATTTTTAATCTAAAAATATGTGGGATAATGCAATTCAAAAAACTACTCCACTTTAATCCAAAGAATTTGGCCATCACTATTCCAAGCATTGGAATTTTTGTGTCGCTCGATTTTTTAATCTCTACGAAAAATATATTTTTTTGGTTTCTAGTGTGATCAAGATGAGGAACTTCAAAAATCAATCATGGACTTGATTGATTTAAATAAAGGCGTATCCATTTGATCGTTCGTAAGGATTTACAAGAAGAGCTATTTTCTCCGCTTAAATCCGGAATAGTTGGTGTCAAGCGATAAACTCTAAAAGGTAAATTATTTTAGAACACCCTATGAATGATTTGATTATTAGATCCATACGACATCCAAGAGATATTTGTATGACAAATATTTAATAAAAATTTTAAATTTTGTTGTGTTCTTGGATGCGAGAATCAAAAATCTCAACACCTTTCATGTGTCGGCAAATTTTGAGGAGATTTTTTGGGAGTTGCATTGATGATTGACGACAACACATGTGTGACCCTTACCATCTGGATCTGGTGGGTATATAGTCTACATGGATTCATCTTTTCAGGGTTTGGAATATGTATTGACTCAGAATGGCCATGATCGTTTATGCCTCTAGGAAGCTGAAATCTCATGATGAGAATTATCCAGAGACGACTTAGAGCTTGCAATATATCCTTTACACTGAATATATATATCGTTTTTACCTATACGGTGAGAGATTCGATATTTATTAGATCATAAAAGTTTGAAGTACTTGTTCACTCAGGTTGAGCTGAATATGAAACAGTGTTTATGGATGGATCTATTTAAATACTACGATTGTGACATCAAGTACCATCCAGGTTATGAGAATCGAGCTGCTGATGAACTTAGCCACAAAGTGTGTGATTTTGTTTTTTACCAGTGCTATTTACAGAGTTGTCCAGGAATGTTGTTCGTTGGGATTCACATTCCGACACAAGAGAGACCAACAAGGGATTCCAGTCCTCTCGGTGCTTTCCGAGCAACCTTGTATACTCATATCAGGGAAGAATAGTATTTACAAAGACGTAGAAGCTAGACCGAATAGCTCAAGGAGATATTACTTTCGGTTTTCATTTTCAAGCTGATAGATTTTTGTGTTTCTCTGGTCGAGTGGTTGTACCTGATGATCCAGTACTGAGAGATGATACTTTATCTCAAGCGCACTGGAGTAGGTTCAATGTTCACCCAGGAAGTATGAAAAATGTACAAGGATTTGCATACGAGAATCTGGTGAAAAGGAATAAAGTGCATCATTTACCAGTTTGTTTCCAAATTCCTTGTATCTCAGAAATTCAAGGAAGAGTATCGAAAACCTGGAGGAATAATTCAGAGTTTGGAGATTCTCAAATAGATGTGAGAACATGTGACAATATATTTTCTCACCCATTTACCGATGTCTTCCAAAAACAATGACGCGATCTGAGTTGTTGTGGATTTGTTGTCCAATTTTGCATATTTTCTTACGTATAATCAAGATTTTACTTTTGATCGTATGGTGTGCGTGTACATTTAGGAGATTGTACGACTGCACGTGATACCATTGAGCACATTCAGTGGTAGAGATCCGAGTTTCACTTCATGGTTTTGGGGTAGTTTTCAGCAGGCCTTGGGTACTACACTGAGTTTGAGTACCATTTATCATCTGAGACTGACGGTCAATCGGAGAAGACGTGTGTGAGGGCATCATTTATGGATTTTGGTCCAGCATGGTAGGATCACTTGTCTTTGGTCGAGTTTGATAATAACATCTACCATCGTAGTATCAATATGGCACATTTTGAGGTTGTGTATGGAGGTCGTTGTTGTACACCTCTGTTCTTCCAGGATGAGTTTGGCGAGCAAAAGGTAGAGGGGATAGAGTTGGTACAACAGATTGCTGACAAAGTGGACTATCAGGTAGAGAATAAAAAAATTCATAGGATAGGAAAGATAGTTATGCCAACACTCAGCGCAGACCCCTACAGTTTCAGTCTAGGGAGCATGTTTTCCTAAAGGACGAAGGTTTTACTTTTCTAGAAGGTGATGAGATTCAGTCTTAAAGGAAAGTTAGCCCTGAGATTCATCGGGCCGTTTGAGATTTTGGACAATATTGGAGATGTAGTTTATTTTTTGTCTTACCCTCATATCTCTCCAACATCCATGACATTTTACATAGGTCATTTCTAATACAACATGTAGCTTTTGAGTCGTATGTCTTACATCCGACCGAGATTTAGTTAGAGCTAGATTTGTCCTACGTAGAGAGGCAACTCAAGATCATTGATAAGAAAGAGAAAGTAATCTGGAATAAGTGCATGCCACTGGTGATGGTGCAATGGCAACACCGAGGTACCCAGGTAGCAACCAGGGAGTTGGAAATTTGTATGCGTTTAGATCATCTAGAATTGTTCTAGATAAGTATTTGATTTTAGAACAAGGAAAATTTGAAGCATTTGTTGAACATCGGGGAGAAGTTGAGGATGTAGCAATGACCAAGGGTAATCAATCAATTTAAATTCTTGAGATTCCAAGGATGTAAATACTCTCGGATAATATGGAAGAGATGGAGATGGCTAACATTGAGGTATCAGTTGAGACGCCTAAAGCCCAGGCTGAAGGGGTCGGTTAGATGAAGAAATATTGAATGAAATTGAGAAAGATGTTGTAGAGACAACCTTATTTGTTTCAGTTGCAACACCAGTTCCGACTGCGGTAGAGCAAAATTTGAAGGAATTTTTTTGTTCCAACGTCAGTTTTAGTTCCACCACCGATACAGTCACCATTTTTTAGGGTTGTTCAAACAATTTCAATAAAGAAAACTGAAAATGAATTAGGGCCAATTAGTGCCATGATTAAGTACAAAGCCCAAGAAATTCCTGCAGAACCTAAGTCTGTAAGAGTGGGTGCCCAGTGAGCCAACTGTGTGGCTATGGGCTTTGATGACTCTTTGTATGAACAATCTTTTGTTTAATATTATTTACACTTTTATGGCAATGACTTTATATTACTTCATATTGTTATATTGTGATATACTATTGTTGTTTTGATAAAGACCTTGAATATACTATAGTGTATGTAAGATGTGGTAGAACATGGAGATGTCTATCATGAAATACATCTTATAGTCACTGTATATTCTAAAAAACCGTTCCTAGTCGATTGAGCCGTCCGATAATAAGGATAAGGATCGCTCGAGTTTGAGACTAGCATTTGCGATGCGGAGTACCACGTTTCATTGGTAGGGAACATGGAGATGTTCGAAGCATGCAAATGGATATTCATAGGATGAATAATCGAACTACCCTATCCGGACTTTCCAAGTGGTTATCACTTATCGAGTGGATAAAGTCCGCGGTTTTGGTTGTACACCATTAGTCCTTACGACTTGAAACATCATGGAGACTCTATATGCTAGTGCTGTGCTTTGACTCGTTTACCGACTCTATGGGGGTCATCAGGTGTCGAGATTGGGTACAGTTACGACACATATAGGAGTCAATGCATTGTTGTCAAGGATTCACCACATACTTGCGAGTGTGGATATCCTATGCGATCTGAGGAGATATTAGTGTGACAAATCTCTGGCCAGAGTACTTGATGTGATTTAAGAAATGGTTTCTTAGTAGCACATGCGATGTCACTAATTTGATCTTCAAGATGTATTGCATAGTTATCGAATCTTGAGCGACTCTCGATATACCAATGGTTGTTGATTCGATCGGGATATATGGATGAAGGGACCGTACTGTACGCTAACCAAAATCTACTGGTTCTTGTAGGCACTATCAGTGATACCTAGGGAATCATGGGGCGATGTTGCTAGGCGCTTTACCTTGATTCGTTGGGCAAGTCGGAAAGTGTTGTTCCGAGTCACAAGGAGTTGTGAGCGCACGGCTAGCTGTATCCCTGAACCATTGAGGGTCACACAGTGTAATGGAGTTTTAATCCCCGTTGAGATAGTTAAATTTAAAGAGTTAAATTTAATGAACTAAGGAGTTGGACTTCTTAAATAAGAGTAAGGGAGTAGGATTTCCTAAAATGACATAGGGATGGACATTTTTGGAAACCACTGAATTCGGATTCAGGAAAATTTATTTTGACTTTAAAATGTGCAGAAATGGTTTCTGTGCACATTGGTGAAATTGGTTCATCGATCGGAGTCACGATGAATTTTATATTAATTTCTGAACGTGCGGGCTTTGCTTGTCGGGCCCTAGCTTATGACTAATGGGCCCTAAGGTGTTAGTGGCCTGCATTATAAATAAGTTATTTCAGTACAGAAATTACACACAACAGGTCATAATTTTTGAGACAGGATTTTCGAAACCCTAGCCTCCTCTCAAAAGAAATCGGCCGAACCCTCCCCCTCTGTCCGAGAAATTCCGGTCTGTGATTTTTAATTGCAGTCAGGAATAACGAATCAGATTCGTTTAATCTCTTCGCAGAAAACTTCTGACAGATTTTCTAGTGCAATCTGTCAGAGGGATTTGAACCCCATTCGTGGACCTGATTGAAGGAGTTCATCAGTTCCTGGGAGATACAAGAAGCGCAGAGAAATCTGTGTGGTGTCCATTAATCTCGCTTCGAGATTGAAGGTAAAATTTAATTAATTGTTATTTGAATTTTACACACACAATAATTTAATCGTTGAATGGTTGATACCCACACCATGGAATTGTTCCATGATAAAATTTTTAAACTTCCGCTGCACCGGGTATCAATCGTGATTGATCAGAGAGCCGCGTTTTCCAACAAAGTCTAGCACTCAAGAGGGATATGAGGACTATGTTGGGTTAAGCGTGCAAGGGTGAGAGTAGTACTAAGATGTGTGACCTCCTGAAAATTTCTAGTACGTCAAGCTGCTGACATTGCGTTGTTTGATCTTGTTGGCTAGGTGGCTGTAAAATATGGACAACAAATCTTAATGGGTAATACTGTATCTGTTGGGGACAGGGCTGATAGTAAGGAAAGGATAAAACTAGTCTTGAAAGGGATATGAGAGAGTACCAGCAGTAAGTCACTCCCCTACCTAGGGTCATGGGTTTAACACTCCGACCCACCAGTGCTGTCACAAGTATAAGAAAATAAAATTGTGTCTTGGCTAACAGCTATAGCTTTTGGCCTAGTGGTAAGTGCTTGATCCTAACAACTAGTATCAGAGCTAAGGTCATGGGTTTGAGTCTCCCAAAAAGCATATAATTATACTTTTTGTGGGGGAATGTTGAGTTAAGCGTACAAGTGTAAGAGTATTACTAGGATAGGTGACCTCCTGAAAAGCTCTAGTGTGTCAAGCTGCTGACGTTGCATTGTTTGATCTGGTTGGCTAGTGGTTGTAAAAGATGGACACCAAATCTTAATGGATAATATTGTCTCTGTTAGGGACAGAGCCGACAGTATGAAAAGGATAAGACTGGTCTCGAAAGGGATAGGAAACATCACCAGCAGTAAGGCACGCCCCTCCCTAGACTCATGAACTTCACAAACCTACTCATATGCACTGTCATAGGTATAAGAAAATAAAGCTGCGCCTTGGCTAACAGGTATAGCTTTTGGCCTATGGTAAGCATTTGATCCTAATAGACTATTTCTTGGACAATATAGCGCCTTAGAGTCTTTCATTCTTTCCAAACTCTCTGCTATTCGAACCTGTTCCGATCTGAATAGCACAGTTTTAGAGAAATTAAAGGACCAAGTTTTCAAGGACTTTGCTACACTGTCCAAATATGTTCACTCTTTGTTTAGTTGCTTGGAGAAAGCCAAGCAAATGCTACTTCCTTGTCTCAGTAGCTCAATCTCATGATACTCTGTCAACCAAGATCAGTTTTGTTCATGAATATCTCTCTGTTAAAATCAACTCAGTTCACGATTCTTTATCAGCCTAAATGACCAATGTTATGCATATGTTTCGAAGGTATGTTGCTACCCATGATGTTGACACAAAGGGGGGAGAACAGGAAAAAAAAAAAAAAAAAAAAAAGGCAACAAGTAGAGGAAGAACAGAAGAAAAAGTGAAAGAAATCAAAAAGAAAGAACAGAAATGGACTGAAGAAAAGCATCCAAATTGAAGAGGAGTGTATTCGCTGTTGATATGTTATCTACAATATTTATTTATTTCATACTATCAGACAATTTCATTATTATATGAATCTCAGTTTATCAATATTATGGTTTCTCAAAGTTTTCAGGTTTTCAGTTTATCTATGAATATTAGTTTATTATTTCTACATTCGAAAAACAAAAAGAGAGAATAAAATGAAATTATTTTATCTACACAATCTATCAGACAAATCAGATATCTCAGATATCATTTTTGAAGCATCTCTTATGATCTTATGAAATCAGTTCTCTGATTATTTTTTTGCCTAAAACAAATGGATTTATTTGCTAAGTTTTGTCAACACCAAAAAGAGAGAAATTATTGGAGAAATTAAGATTTTGGTGTTAACAAGTTTAATAGGCCAAAATTATATAAGAATTGAACTGGTAATTCACAAGTTTAACTGAGGTAACTTAACTGGACAAATTTAACTAAGTAACTAATCGAGTCCATAACTAAACTGAAGTTACTCAAATTGGACTTGTTACTCAAACTGGACAATTTTCCGAACTGGACGAGGTAACTAAATGGTCTAGCTAGTCAAAATGAATTGGAACTCAACTGAAGTATTTAAAAGATATTTTGATCAAGTCATCAGTCAGGAATCCAACAAATATTCTCTCAAGAACATTCAGTTTACATCAAAATTCCAGTTAGGAAATGGATAAGTTTTTCCGTACACAATTGTTTTTGCAGATGATCCAAGCGCACTACCGATTGTATGGATTTCGGAAATTATGGCATGGACAAAAGACAAAAGAAACGGTTAATATATTTGGAAATTGATCATTTTTTAAAAGTGTGACCATTGCAGATTGAAGTCTATAAATAGAGATCAAGATCAGTTTGAAGTTAACTTTTGCGTACTCGTGAATTGTATACTTCAAGTTCTCAAGCATTCAAGATAAACTGATCAAAGCACTCAAAGCACAATCTACAAAGAAGATTATATAACCATTTGAGGATCACTTTGTGCTAGGTTGTAAACTACTATATTCGAATCAGTTTGTGTATTGTATTAATTCAGTTTAGTGTACTAAGAGTTTCAGTTTGGCAGTGTTTAAGTCCAAACTGCACTAAGATTTTTCAACAATTGTAAAATTCAAAGTCTTCTAGTGAATATCCTTCATGCGTGGAAGAAGGGATGGCGTGGGAGTTGTTACATTCTCCGAACATCCAGAAACAAACTTGTGTCTATTTGCTTTTAGTTCTACATATTTCTAGACATTATGTATTTGTTCTAATCTATTAGTTAGGCTTATTTTCGTACATATTTTGTTAGTTCAACTGACATTATCACTCGAGAATATCAGAGTTAAAATGCTAACCCAACTAAATTCATTTTTGAATAAAAATTTGTTGTGGGTGTTTATTCAACCCCTCTTTCTAAACACAACACCGATCCTTTCATATTACATCATATCAGTTTAGTATCCATGACGTGTTTCACATATCCTTGTTAAGACGTTATTTGGAAAACGAGTCCCACATTTTGTTTCTTTTTGAAGTTCAGCTATATTTGATTTATCTATGTGGAATGACTAGTTCGGATCTTAGGTCGGAAAGATAAAGTATTGCAGAATAATACTATTCTACTTATTCTAAAATAGTGACAACGCAGGCCACTGAGGAAGCTACTTGGGAGCTTGAGAGCCACATGCGCACAAAGTATCAAGAGTTATTTTGAGTAATATTTTTTAGTGCTTATATTTGTATTTCAATTATGCTCGTACTTTCAGTTGTAAACACTCAGATTTAATAAATGTTGTTGTTCCAATTACTGCACAAACCTAATTTCGAGGATAAGATATTTTAAGGGGGGAGAATGTAGTGAACCGATTTTATTTTTACATAATTAAATTTTAAAACATATTTAAGAGGTCATTAATCAAGCATAACAAATCAAAAATCAACATCGAGGACTCAAACTAGCTCGAAAGGCTCAAAGAGTTTCAGAACCGTCAAGATGTTTAAGATGGACTGATCCAAATCAGACTGTCCAGATCGGATCGGACCATCCGAGCCCACAGACCCACATAACCTCGTAATGCGTCATTTTGAACTTGACACGTAGTCGTTCGGATCTTCTAAAGTTTATTTCAAATCTTCATAGCCCAGTGTCAAAACTTTGTTGACATGTCAAGACATGCACAGTTTGGACCTTCCAAACTTCATCCATAAATAGGCGCGATATTTTCATTCTAATTATGTTTTCAAAGGTTTTCAATTCATTCAATCTATATTTGAGTAATTCTAGCCATATATATTATTGAGAGATGGGTAATAACAATGTGCTAATGAGGTTGTAGAAAAATTGTGCTCAAATTGTGAATTTTTTACGTAAGTGGGCTAACGACGGCAAAGTTATAGTCCTGAATCCCTAATGGTGATTGGGAGTAACTATTGGATTAATCAAGTTTTCTAGATAAGAAATGGTGATATGTTGTTCACTTAATCTTTAGGCTTAGAATTTAGATCGATGGTCCAAGACTAGTTGTTTAGATTTATGTAAGTATTGATCGAGATATCTTGGCTTGAGTATACATTTCTAATGCATATAGTATGTGATAAGTGCATTGTGTATGCATATTTTGGTGTTGTTTTTAGGTTTATTTGTCATGCATTCATTTGGTTTTATGTGTGTTTTTATATGTTTTATTTATAATTTATCTCATGCATGTTCATTTCACTCTCCGGTTTCATTTTTGTAGGAATTTGTGAAGAAATCATGATTTTTGGATCAAGAGAGGAGCCGCAAGAACGAATTACGGAATAGCAATGGTAAAAAATCTATTTTTAATGTTAGAGAAATAAAAATCCAATCTTCACCGTTCAAAATCAAGAAGAATATTTTTGAAGCTTCTGTCCAAATTTTGGCTCGATCCGACGGCTAGAACTCGAGATATGATTTTTCAAGAAAACTGCCGCTGGAAAGAAAAATAGGCGCCCGTTTTCGGCGCCTGTGCGAAAAAAAAATTGTTTGGGCAGAAACTTGCGCGCTCGAGCGCAACGTGCGGAAAAAATATTTTTTTTTTTTGAAATTTAAAGTTTGGACTTTTCGGGTTTTATTTGACGGGCTTTCAAATACATATAAAAGAGAGTTTTAAGACCGCAGAGAAGGGTTCCAAACGCAGAGATCGTGAGGTGGCTAGGAGGCTTGGAGATTGAAGATCTGCTCCATCTTCTTTATAGTTTTTCTTCATTTCTTCTACTTTTTTTATTTTTGAATTATATTTTCAATTATTGAGTAGTTTTCTTCAATCAAGGCCGCGTGATTGGGCCGAACAAATTTATATAGAAAACTTGGATGTAACGCCCCGATTTTATCTTAATTGTCTTTATTTGAGATAATCGGAGATTCCAGAGTTCAAGAGCCGACTTGATTTTGATCAGGGTCCTTTTTGAAAATTTCGGAATTTTCAGGGACTAAAATGCAATTTTGGAGTTTATTAGATATTTAAGCAAGCTATTGACTTTCTCTTCACTCCATCTTCCTCCTCCACGCCGTTTCCTCCATTGATGAAGAGAGAAACGTGAGTTCAAGCTTCCAGATTTCAGTCCGAGCTCGATCCGTCCGTTGGAATTTATTTCTGAAGGCAGATTAGCGATCACGGCTGCGAGAGCTTCGTTCTATCGTAAGTTTTTCTACGATCAGATACATTCTAGTTTTGGGATGTTGTTAGAATCGATTGAGTTTCTAGTATGTTGATCTAGGCAGAGTTCTGATCATTTATTCTCTGTCGGTTTTGAAATAGAGCGTCGTTCGGATTTGTTATGAATTTTTGAAGGGATTTTTGAAAGTTGAGTTTTATGATTTGTTAGAATTGGATTGTTATGGTGGAACGTTGGTTGATTTGAGTCTATTGGATTGATATAATGCTGTCTGCATTTCCGGTTTATCAGATTATATCCGTTATGCCGCCGGTTTGATTTTTAAGAATTTTGGAAGTTTTGTTGAGTTTTGGGATTAATTTGGTTTGGATGGATTGTTATTGGACTGTGTTTGTATCCGTACAGATTGATTGAAGATAGCGGAGTTCAGAATTGACAGCTTTCGAATCGTTGAAAAGATGATCGAGGTTTGGTATCGAGTTGATCTCATCCTCGGAAGTTGACTTGAATTATCTTCATCGTTGAACTTTGTTTGGAATGGAATTTTGATTTGGAATTCTTGTATTGTTGTTGTTTCCAGGTTTGGAGCATCGGCGTTTGAAAGAGATATAATATGACTTAGATTGGAATGGAACGAGTGACTTGAATCCGACTTGATTCGAGTGTTCCGAAAAAATCACATACTTGCATGTTATTTGATTATTTGAGTTATTTGAGTTATGTTTTGCATTGCATTCATATTGAGCTAAGAATCCTTGATTTGACCAGCGGGCAGGACGGCTCTTTTATGATAGATGTTTTGGGGATTATATTATGAGTGGCCTGGGTGTAGCCGTTTCACCTAGTGCTAGCATACTCCTTATAGTCGCACCAAAGTCTAGAGGATGGAGATATGTAGCACCACCTCGATCGGGAGAATCGGTGAGTTGTTTACGTGATCTCGTCCTCGGGATCCCAAAAGCAAAAGCAGCAACTCTTTTGATTATCCAACTTGATAATCCCAGATTTTAAAGACATGCATTGCATTTATGCATATGAATTGAGTTTTAGACATGCATGTGGGATTTGCATGGTTGATATTTGATTAATTGGAAGTTGATGTATTTCGATTTGAGATGCTTAATTGATATGCATGTTTGTCTCTTTTACTGGGAATATTATTCTCACCGGATTATCCGGCTATTGTCTTGTCTTTGTATGTGTGCTTGACAACAGGTGGGGCAGGATCGAGTCAGAGACGACAGGGATAGAACGAGAATGAAGAATAGAAGTGGGACTTCGAGTTAGAATTGGAAATGCATGCCAATCTAGTTTATGTTTTGAAAGTATGTTTAGAACTCGAGTGTTGTTGAATATTAGAATTGACTATGAATGATGAATATTGAAGTTTGTATGTTGATTACATGTTGTAGGATTCGGAATTGAGCATGTTAGATTGATATTAGATTGAGTTGAATTGTTGAATTGAGATTTGAAACATGTTCAGTTTTCTGGAAAAATTCTGTTGCCTAGGGTGCGCTCGATCCTATTAAATGCTGGGATCGAGCGCAGCCCCTGAAATTATTGAGGCAGTAGACTCATCATTGTGGTGCGATCGATCCTGGCTTTTTGCCGGATCGAGCGCGGAACATATTTTTTCTCGGCAGAGAGTTCAGGAATATGGTGCGCTCGATCCTGGAATTTTCTAGGATCGAGCGCGGCACTATTCATCCAAAAAAAAAAATCTTTTCTTTTCTTTTAGGCTTTGATTAATGATGTTTAATTATGGATTATTTGATATTAGCCGATTAGAATCGAGGTCTCACATTAAGTGGTATCAAAGCGATAAGATTCTTGGACTGAATTAGAGTGAGCGGGGTAGATCGAGTCCGCATGAATTGAATTCTCGCATGTGTTTGAATTATTTAATTGAGTTATTAAATACCATGCGAGCATGCTTTATTGATTAAGAATTAATTGAATTACATGATTATGTAATTAAATTCTAAAGCATGATTTACTTGAGATATGAATTGTTTGGATTTTTGGTTCGAATTCGAATTTTCTCGGGATGGTTGAATTATTCGAGAAAGAGGTTTTGGACACCGAATGTTAGAAGATCGAGGTAATTGTGTTCTAACTCGCTTGAGTATGAGATATATGTTCTTGATGTATATTGAACAGAAATCGAACTGCATAGAATCCAGTCAGGATAGAGTTATATTACGTCTGATCAGATGGATATCTATCCGGCATTGATTGAAGAGTTATTGATGAGATTTCAGTCGTTTTAATCACCGACTCTGAAGAGTAATGAGAATACCGCGGGATGTGAAAGCTGGTTAGTAGAGATCGATCAGATATGGGATTCTCTGGACTACACTTATGACTGATGGATTTTGGGTGAGTTCCCTTATTTCTTTTGAGGAATCTAGATGATGAATTCCCTTCTTGTTGAGCTTTTGGGTTCTTTATTCGCAACTCTGGATTTTGATTGGGAATAAGATTGAACTAGGCAGAATAGTACTTAGGCTTTTGGATTTGGATTTTTGTTATCCGTTGAATTGTTCCTCTGGTAAGAATTTTGATTCAAGGATTTCTTTGATATTATTCTATAGATGAACCGTTTATTTCAGAATTGTGTAGAGGAATTCTCTTTGTTTGTAGTTGATGTTATAATCTAGCCCGAATTGGCTGAAACCAGTGGTTGAAGAGTTTGCTGACGTATTCTAGATGAGATTTCTGGATTTTCTCCGAGTTATGAGGTTAGTTTCAGCAACGACTTGAGATCGGGACTGTTCTTATCGTTGAATTCTTATCTTTTAGAATGAGAATTGTACTGATCATTCGGAGCTTTTGAGGATCATATAGCAGATTTTGTGCCGAACAATGGTATGTTATTCTTCGATGTCTTAATGCTGTTTGGATCGAGTTTTCTTCCTCGATTTTATGATCTAGATCGACGTCCTTATCCGAGATTGGAAATTTATGAATTCTATCCCTGATTCTTCGAGGGATTCTTATCGTGGGTGAAGCCGATTACTTCGCAGAGTATGTTCTTTTGTTTGGACTTCATCTTATGATACTAGTTCTTATTGATTGCAGAAGAGATTGATCAGCACTTTAGGAATTTTTACTTCCTTCTGGACTGATGATCTTCAGTGTCAGGAACTTCTTCTTATTGAGATTGTGGTATGCTATTGTTCACAAAAATCATTTATTGCTTGAGCATCGAGACAGCTGAAGACTCTCGAGATTCAATGTCTGAATCTGGACTTTGGGCTCGCAGCGATCTTATTGATCAGAAGATCTGTTATCTATTGTCTTATGAGGAATTTTTGTGATCTGTTCTAATCTTAGAAATTGGAGTATTTGTTTTCATAGACGGAACTGATTTGGAAATAGAGAAGAGGATTAGATAATATGAGATTCTGACTGCGAATCTTTCCTGAGGAATTGTATGCAACAGCTGATGCTCTGAGCTGAAAGATCTGTTCTTATTTTATCTACTATCGGTATTTTCTTTGATCGATGATTGTTACACTTTTGATTAGAGTTTGAAACAGATAGGAGGCCTATCAGGAATTTTGCTTTTGAGCCAAATTAGAATGAGATAGAGATTACGTTCGAGGGATACGTCGCGAGACTTCTGTGATCTGTTTAAGTTGAGTTGCTATCCGTGTATGATTGACGATTATTATTCTGCTATTGTTTTCCCTACGGATTGGTTCTCATACATGATCATATGTTAGATTTCTGTCAGGAAATTTTTTTGTCAGATTGTATGATTTGCAGAAGTCTGTTAGTTTAGACAGAGATCTTTGATGCACTCGTGCTTTAGGAAAGGACTTCGATGAGGTTTTGTGGTCTGATTTCAACATTATTTAGTTCGATACCCTCAGAACAACGGACAGCCAGAGCAGATGAGTTGAACTTTTGAAGTTATGCCATGAGTTGTAGTGCTCGACTTAGCACTAGTTGGCAGAACTCCAAATTCTTGTGGAGACTTCGTACAACGACAACTTTTTGGTGAATTCTTGAATGCACTTTTCAAGAGTTGTACGAGAAGAGAAGAAGATTCCCGTTGATTGGAGGTGATTTTCTGTGTCACCTGTTTTGGAACCAAAGATGAATCAAATTGTGACTAAGCAGAGGAAGATTATTCTGACGAAAATGAGTCGACTTTGGATTGACGGACTTGAAAGAGTAAATTGGAGAGACACAGTTCGTGTTAGAACCGTGTTTGATTTCGAGGACGAAATCTTTTCTTAGAGGGGGAGAATTGTAACGCCCCGATTTTATCTTAATTGTCTTTATTTGAGATAATCAGAGATTCCAGAGTTCAAGAGCCGACTTGATTTTGATTAGGGTCCTTTTTGAAAATTTCAGAATTTTCAGGGACTAAAATGCAATTTTGGAGTTTATTAGATATTTAAGCAAGCTATTGACTTTTCCTTCACTCCATCTTCCTCCTCCAAGCCGTTTCCTCCATTGATGAAGAGAGAAACGTGAGTTCAAGCTTCCAGATTTCAGTCCGAGCTCGATTCGTCCGTTGGAATTTATTTCTGAATGCAGATTAGCGATCACGGCTGCGAGAGCTTCGTTCTATCGAAAGTTTTTCTATGATCAGATACATTCTAGTTTTGGGATGTTGTTAGAATCGATTGAGTTTCTAGTATGTTGATCTAGGCAGAGTTCTGATCGTTTATTCTCTGTCGGTTTTGAAATAGAGCGTCGTTCGGATTTGTTATGAATTTTTGAAGGGATTTTCGAAAGTTTAGTTTTATGATTTGTTAGAATTGGATTGTTATGGTGGAACGTTGGTTGATTTGAGTCTATTGGATTGATATAATGTTGTTTGCATTTTCGGTTTATCAGATTATAGCCGTTATGCCGTCGGTTTGATTTTTAAGAATTTTGGAAGTTTTGTTGAGTTTTGGGATTAATTTGGTTTGGATGGATTGTTATTGGACTGTGTTTGTATCCGTACAGATTGATTGAAGATAGCGGAGTTCAGAATTGACAGCTTTCGAATCGTTGAAGAGTTGATCGAGGTTTGGTATCGAGTTGATCTCATCCTCGGAAGTTGACTTGAATTATCTTCATCGTTGAACTTTGTTTGGAATGGAATTTTGATTTGGAATTCTTGTATTTTTGTTGTTTCCAAGTTTGGAGCATCGACGTTTGAAAGAGGTATAAGATGACTTAGATTGGAATGGAACGAGTGACTTGAATCCGACTTGATTCGAGTGTTCCGGAAAAATCACATACTTGCATGTTATTTGATTATTTGAGTTATTTGAGTTATGTTTTGCATTGCATTCATATTGAGCTAAGAATCCTTGATTTGAGCAGCGGGCAGGACGACCCTTTTATGATAGACGTTTTGGGGATTATATTGTGAGTGGCCTGGGTGTAGCCATTTCACCTAGTGCTAGCATACTCCTTATAGTCGCACCAAAGTCTAGAGGATGGAGATACGTAGCAACACCTCGATCGGGAGAGTCGGTGAGTCGTTTACGTGATCTCGTCCTCGGGATCCCAAAAGCAAAAGCAGCAACTCTTTTGATTATCCAACTTGATAATCCCAGATTTTAAAGACATGCATTGCATTTATGCATATGAATTGAGTTTTAGACATGCTTGTGGGATTTGCATGGTTGATATTTGATTAATTGGAAGTTGATGTATTTCGATTTGAGATGCTTAATTGATATGCATGTTTGTCTCTTTTTACTGGGAATATTATTCTCACCGGATTATCCGGCTGTTGTCTTGTCTTTGTATGTGTGCTTGACAAAAGGTGGGGCAGGATCGAGTCAGAGACGACAGGGATAGAACGAGAATGAAGAATAGAAGTGGGACTTCGAGTTAGAATTGGAAATGCATGCCAATCTAGTTATGTTTTAAAAGTATGTTTAGAACTTCGAGTGTTGTTGAATATTAGAATTGATTATGAATGATGAATATTGAAGTTTGTATGTTGATTACATGTTGTAGGATTCGGAATTGAGCATGTTAGATTGATATTAGATTGAGTTGAATTGAGATTTGAAACATGTTCAGTTTTTTGGAAAAATTCTGTTGCCCAGGGTGCGCTCGATCCTATGAAATGCTGGGATCGAGCGCAGCCCCTGAAATTATTGAGGCAGTAGACTCAGCATTGTGGTGCGCTCGATCCTGGCTTTTTGCCGGATCGAGCGCGGAACATATTTTTTCTCGGCAGAGAGTTCAGGAATATGGTGAGCTCGATCCTGGAATTTTTTAGGATCGAGCGCGGCACTATTCATCCAAAAAAAAAAAAATTCTTTCCTTTTCTTTTAGGCTTTGATTAATGATGTTTAATTATGGATTATTTGATATTAGCCGATTAGAATCGAGGTCTCATATTGGATGTTTGTTTGGGATTTTTCAGATTTGGTTTTATATTATTGATTGTTAGATTTATATTTCTCTTGTGAATGATCTGGCCAATTGTTTGCTTGCTTGTTAATTGATTTCAAGTCAACATAGGAGAAATTGATTTTGATCACTCTAATAATTAGCATGAGGTAAAATTGACTAGAAATAGTATTCGATTTCATCGTGCGGTTTTAGGTGCAAACTGAATTCTCACAGTTCCTAATGCATTTGAATTTGATTAGAATTATAAAAATTAATCCGTTAATATTTGAATAGGTTTAATTGTTCCAGAAATAGACCTTTAAACAAGTTAGGAAAATTCACCATAATTTAAGATTTAAATCTGAGTCCTGAATTGATTACATGTTACATGATTTGTTCGGTACCTGCGTGTGTCTTGGTTGACTTATTTGAATTAGAATTATTATTGAGTTCTAGTTTTTAGTTAATTTCATAATTATTTTATTATTTTAAATTCTTATTTTATTCCTTTTAAAAAAACTTTTTTATTATTTTGTCTAAATTAAGTAAAATAATTAAATCTTGATAATTGACTACAGTCCCTGTGAGATCGATACTTGGACTCTATGTCTACTTTACTATTGCTTGACATAGTGCACTTGCTAGTAGACACTGATTTAAGCGGTCAGTATGTCATGATTTTTATGTTTCATGCATATCACGTTAAACCTATCATGTTCATTAGATAGCCCTGTTAGTGAGGTCGCTTAGCTCTTTATTTATTGATTGATTGGACACTGGGAGCCGCATTCTTCAACTAGGGTTGTCAGGGATATTAGTTTTCCAAGATATTGATTTGGTGTGGAAGTCATCTCTTGATATGACGGTGTAGCGTGCTACATACCATGATACCTCTTGACGGAGCACATGGTCCTATCTTGATCCATGGTATTTTGTACACTTGAATACATGTATTATATAGAATTTTATATTCGTAATTTCATGTAGGGTGATTTGTCGATCCCTTCATCGAATTTTATTCTTAGACACCCCATTTCACGGGGTAAGTCTTAAGTTAGATAGGCCCAACAGGGGATGACATTGAGCCAACTGGGAGAGTTTTTGCAGGAGTTGTTCTTTTGGTTTATTTTGTTTCTTGGGTTTAGATATTATGTTTCGTGTGGTTGTTTAAATTTTGCTTAATAGATATTGACTTCGATGGGTTTGTATAACTTTTAAGAATTGTTTAAATTTTCATTTTTTTTCCTGATATGCTTTAATTAAGTTTAATTGCATGTCTTAAGTTCTATTTAGGTAGTGTTTGGGAGAGCTTTAAGAAACACTTCTTAGCTTTTTATTAACAAAATTTTGAAATTTTGTGAAATTTTATTAAGAAAAAGCTGAAAAATGCTTCGTACAAGCTCTTCCAAACACTATCTTAGTAGGTGATCTGAGACGGGTCCTTACAGTTTTTCAGTTGTCACTCCAAATATGGGAACATATAGAAACCTTATTATGTAAATAAAAAAAATTCTTTAATTAATTCTTGATATTTTCACGAACTAATCTCTTAATTGTTTAGTGAGTGTAGTACGTGGAACGTGAATTGCAGCATGTTGTAAAAAAATCATGACATAAATTTTGAAAACTAAACCTAGATGCAATAATAAATAAAGATGTTGTATAGAAACAAATCTAGACGTTGATTCTCTTAATTGTGCATACAATTATTTAAATAATTGAGAGTGTATACCTCCATCAGAAAGCAAATCTAGTAAGGGCAATGTGATGCGTGTTGAAATGTTGAAAAGCTGTCTTGTTTATACATATACACACAAACACACCGGGTATGCACACAAACACACACCTATTTAATGTATTTAATGTATTGTATGTATTAATTATTATCATACCGAATAAAACATATTCACCTTATATATAATAATACATGGGTATCATGAGCGTCAGCTGAGCTTGCAGAGTTTAATATATTTTTGTTAATATAACGGAATCCGGATATGTCATATTGATATGATATTGTCCACTTTGGATCTAAACCATCATGGTTTTGTTTTTGGAATCACCCAAAAGGCCTCATACCAATGAAAGTATCATTCCATATATTAACTCGTGATCTTTCCTTGATCTTCCAATGTGAGACTTTGATTGAATATCCAGCAATCCTCCCCTCAAATGAAGTCCCACGATCATTCACGTGGTTCGGACCTTCCCTCAATCCGTCCTCCAATCGAGGCCACTCCCACTCCAATGCATGAAGCACATGTTTTACAAGAATTACCGGGAGCATTACCCTCGAGAGGGTATCACTGATCTTACCGGGAGCCTCACCTCTTTTGTTTAAATCTCCGAGGATTCCACCCACATTATAGCTCGATCAGACCGTGACTCATTCCCACAGACGGCGCCATTTGTTAATACAATGGAATTTGGATATCTCACATTGGTATGATATTGTCCACTTTGGTTCTAAATTCTCATGATTTTGTTTTTGGAATCACCCAAAAGACCTCATACTAATGGAGATATCATTTCATATATTAGTTCATTATCTTTCCTTGATGTTCGAATGTGGAACTTTGATTAAATACCCAACAATTTAAAAAAAAATCAAATGTTCATGTGTAGGGTATCATTCCTGTAAAAATTCAGATTCAAGAATTTTATTGTTAAAATATCCTACATCGAATATTAAAAATAATAAAAAGTAGCTTAAAATCCATGAGGTTTATATCATTCATTAGACACATCTCTAGTATTTATAACCTAACATCTATTATGAGTAGGTATCTTGTGAGATGATCTTATAAATAGGGACAAATTTGTAAAACGGGTCAATTCGACATATATCTACAATAAAAAAATATTTTTACATGATTTAAGTCCAATGGAGATCAATTACACAAAATTTATTTGTGAAACTGTCTCTGAGAGATATGGGTTTTTGTGTTTATTATAGTGGTGATATTTGTAAGTAAGAGGGTGTTTGGCTAAACTTATTAAAAAGAGCTTATAAGCTGTTAGAACTTATTTTAAAAATAAGTTGTTAAAGTGTTTGGATAAACTTATTTTAAATAACTTTAAAATGTTGATGTGTTTGGTATTATAAGATCTTTTTATTGTCGAAATTACCAAAAAGTGTATAATTATATGAAAATAATGTTTCGAGTTATACATATATGAAAATAGTTTTAGAATAAACATATATTAAAAAATAAAATTGTTATAATATTTTTATTTTAGAAAAATTTATGTGATTTGGAATTTTTTTTAAAAAATAATTTTTAATATTTAATGGGTGGAAGATATGATGGAGATTTATTAAAATATTTAAGGATATTTTAGAGAGATAGAATGTTAAAATAAGATCTTTTTGAAAAAAGTACCTCCCCTTACTTTTTTAAAAACAGCTTATAAGCTGTTAAACAGCTTATTTTGACAGTTTATAAGCTGTTTTTAAAAAAATTTACCAAATAGATCCAGAAAGCTTTTAATCTCTGTTTTTAAGAGCTTAAAAGTTCTCCAAACACCCTCTAAATTTGAGAAGTTAGGAAGCAAAGAAGAAGTGATACAAATAATGCGTTGCCACGTAAAGCTAGTAAAATGTACCAAATAGTTGTCCAACTAAGCTGTACACACGGATTTCATACCGCACAGTTCCAACAAAACTCCCCTCATTCACCTAATTTTCGCTCTTTCAAAATTTAAACTAACCATAAAGATAAATAAACACTTCTTTTTTGACTTTTCATCTCTCACGTTTCTTTATTTCCCAGTTTCCACATATAAAATGCACGCATTTATATAGCAACATTATAATTTTCTACTGTTTTTTGCAATTTTTATCAAGGCTGAAGAATCAAGATTTTCTTGGATTTGATCTGCTTTTGTTTTCTAACTGGTTGTGAGATGATCTCAAATCTTGAGGTGCTGGGGAATATTTGTATGTTTTTTGTTGCTTAAAATCAAGTTAAAGATGGGGTTTTTATGAGGTGGATTGCGTTAAGTTCTTGGTAAAGATTTATCAGCACGTGGATTATATGTAGATTTAGTGAGAGATTTTCGAGGTGGGTCTGTTGTTTTGAACTGATATGGGGTGTCTTCCGTGCTTTGGATCATCAAAAAAAGAAGGAATTGAGAATAACAGCGGAGTTAAAGAAGTAGCAAAGAAGGAGTCTTTTAAAGATTGTTCAGCAGCTCAGTCTAACAACCATGGGAATAGATTGAGTTCAGGTACATAATTCAGACATTTTCTATTCTGCAATTTCAAGGGTGTTTTTTCTCTGTTTTGTGGGATTGCTAAGTGTTTTTCGATCCTAATTCAGAGTTTTTATATCATTTTCGTCTTTCTTGGTGATGCCATGGATTAGGGTTTCTTTTCACTGTCTTGATCAGTGGTATTTGCATACTTTTTGCTGTGATTTGGAGGTTTGAGATGAATGGATTTTAATTGTGAATGAAAAATTGGTCCATTGGTTTGGTCCTTTTTTGCTGTAATTTATTGCTTGGTAAACTCATTATGCTTTTTCTTTTACTTTTTTGCCGCTTTTATCTGTATGTACTTAATGTGCTGTGGACAGAGGTCATGGACCTCTTTCTCGTTTGTGGCTGGAGTTTTAATTTGTGCTGAATTTCATTGTACATTGTAGACGGAGTGCTAGTCACAGATTTTTTTATCAATTAATATTTTCCCAATTTGGCTTTTTTCTATCTACAAAACATTGTTGGGTTGAGTAGTGCAAAATGCCGATTACTTGTTTTCAGTTAGAAGCCTAAAGGATGACGGATGTGTAGGCTTTGCTTTGCTTTGCTTTGTTTATTAGAATACCATAGTCAGATTATTGGCTAGGATGAAAGATTTATGTGGGACAACAATTTTCTAAAATATTCAAAATGATCAAATTCTGAATTTATTTGCATCAGACACTTTGGTGTCACTGCTTCCAGACCAGTTACATTTTCTGAAAGTGCGTGATTTCTTTTTCTTGTATTTGCCTAATGTTTCCCTAGATAAATCGAAATCGCGAGGCAGCAATGATTCTAAAAGGGAAGCCTCAATTCCCAAAGAAGCAACAGCTAATATTGCGGCACAAACATTTACCTTTCGCGAGCTTGCAGCAGCTACGAAGAACTTTAGACCAGAGTGTTTGCTTGGTGAAGGTGGCTTTGGACGTGTTTACAAAGGACGCCTGGAAAGCACGGGACAGGTGATTTATGCCTAGTTCACCAATTTGATGGACTTAATCGTCGCTGCTTTTTGTCTAGCCTAATATCTTGATTGTGGAAGAAAGTGTGGCAATTGCGTTTCTTTTTTGCCCCTTGATATAGTAACAAACATTCTGGTCGTTGAATTTTATCCGCTGCACTTAATTTACATTATTTACTTGAAATTGTGAATGTGCCATCTTTTGGTAGGCGGTTGCAGTTAAACAGCTTGATCGGAATGGCCT
Organism: Henckelia pumila; assembly: GCF_033568475.1. NCBI lineage: Eukaryota > Viridiplantae > Streptophyta > Magnoliopsida > Lamiales > Gesneriaceae > Henckelia > Henckelia pumila. Next base: position 66,268,820 of record NC_133120.1, read on the forward strand.
TCAAGGAAATAGAGAATTTTTAGTGGAGGTTCTCATGCTTAGCCTTTTACATCATCCAAATCTTGTCAACCTGATTGGATATTGTGCTGATGGAGACCAACGTCTACTTGTCTACGAGTACATGCCATTGGGATCTCTAGAAGACCATTTACACGGTCAGTTCAGCTGCACAAACCAGCCATCTATAATTTCCGCAAATGAATTAGTATATATAATCTTTTTGTCAAATCCCATTAATCCATCCACGTTCCCCACAGATCTTGTTTTGCATAAAAGTTAAAAAAAATTTAAAACAATATTAATATCATTTTTAATGGATATCTGTTGATCTGGTTATGTTTGAATACATTAACTTCAGATACTTCAGGAAACACTTGCAGAAAAATTATAGCTTTATTTTTGTGTTTGTCATACACGGCTGTTTTCTCGTACTTATTATCTGCTATTCTCGTGTGGCGTGTTGTGTGCAACCTAGAGGCGGTAAAGCTGTTACGGACTCAAATATTGCTATAGGCTCTAATATAAATTGTTGCAACAACGATTTATATATAATATATAATAATAGTAGCTAGTCCTTGGCACGAGCTAGTTAACACTCAGGTACAATAACAGAGTAATTATAACAATTTCCTCTCCACGTCTTATAACCTTCACCACATATAGATTCTTCTAAGGCTTATAGCTCTTGGGCTTGATTTGGTGTAGGCCCAATATATTAAACTATTAAAGCCTATAGCAATATTTGAGTCCATAACAAAAGCTGAGCATCAAATAAAATCAATACAACTGCACAGAAAAGTTTTTTGTCGGCTGTCAATTATCTATTCATCTTTTTAAAGAGGAGCTCAAGTGAGAAAGCTGATTTGTTATAGAATGTTCACATCCAGTGCAAATGTATATTGAAAATGGTGTTAGAGTAGTTTTGATGCATAAGAGGCATTTTACTGAATTCTGCACAAAGGGACATCGATAATTTCATTGTATGTTTTGGAAACTTAAATGTTATAGTAAATTAGTGATGCTGTACCATTTTTTGTTTTGATTGTTGATGCGCTGTACCATTTTTTGTTTTGATTGTTGATGCTCCTTACACTCCTTTGATAATTTCCCTGTTGCTTCATCTCTCATAACTTCATCAGTCGCGGAGGGTAGGGGCATATGGTTGTGCTGTAATTTTACATGTTAAATATGATGCATGCAGTGGTAGTTTAGCACTTTTCCCAGTACTCGAGGAACATGTGGACATTAAAATCAATCAGATCAAGCTTCTGTCGAGGAAGAAAAAAGTGATTTTTTTTAATAGTTGCCACTAATGCTGATGCTCCGCCTCTTTTGACTGTGATTAAGAATACGTTGTTGCTTTCAAGGCTGCAAATACTCAGTTAATTAAAAAGTAATCTTACTGGCATTTCAAGAAATCTAATTGAATTATTGGCAGGGTCGGAGCTAGGATCCGAATATTAAGAGGGCCAAAACTTAGAAATATTAACATATTTTGTGCTTTTTGCGGTGTGCAAATGCACAATACTAAGCCATAAGTGGGATGTTTTTAAGAAACATTCAAGAAAGTTTTTCTAATGCAGGGAGGTGATTGCCTAACCCTACTGCATGTGGCTCCACCAATAGTCATTAGGAGTCTTTTTTGAATTTTCACAAATAATCTTTTTTTGTGTGATTTTGGCCTCTTGATGATGCTGTATCAGCTATTAAATAATTAGAACCTGGACGATGATAGAGGATAGACTCGAGCCTCCGAGAACAAACCAGCCGTTGTATATTTTGAAGATTTGGATGGTCAAGGGAGAGATAGGGAGGTCATTCCCCCCACTTTTTCTTAACCATGTTCTGATAAATGTGTAAACGGAGAGGATAGCGTAGATAATTGACATGAAATTGCTTGGATGTCAGTGTGTCAGACTGTCAGTATTGAACTAGATTGGTACTTGAATTGAGCTCATGTTGCACAAACTTGTAGTAAGCAACCTCTGATCAATCATGTACATGATAATTTTTTTTGCTCAAAGTTTGATATGATTACTGCAAGTATGTTTTGAAGAGCTCAAGTTATTCAGCTTATCCATTAACAAATATGATTGAATACATTCTCTATTTGCGTAGTTCATAATGGTGACATCTATGTACACAGATCTTCATCCAGATAAAGAACCTTTAGACTGGAATACGAGAATGAAGATTGCTGCTGGTGCGGCCAAAGGGTTGGAATATTTGCATGACAAAGCCAATCCACCAGTCATATACAGAGACTTAAAATCATCAAACATCCTTCTTGACAACGGATATTTCCCCAAATTATCGGACTTTGGACTTGCAAAACTGGGCCCCGTTGGGGATAAAACTCACGTTTCAACAAGAGTGATGGGGACATATGGTTATTGTGCTCCCGAATATGCCATGACCGGCCAACTTACATTGAAATCTGATGTTTATAGTTTTGGAGTCGTTTTTCTTGAGATAATCACAGGCCGAAAGGCTATTGACAACACTAAGGGCGCAGGGGAGCATAATCTTGTTGCATGGGTAAGTTTTTTAATTTACTTTTCACATTAAGCTTGTAGTTATTCTGCTTTTCATGCTTCTTGGACATAATACATCGCCCAATTCGCTCGATGATCGATTGGTTGGTTTTTAGGAACTTATAAATGAGATTATAGTTACATCTTATTGGTGTTTATTAAAAAAGAAAAAACAAACGATGAACTATTGATGGTTGAGTCCGATGGGGAGCAAGGGGATGGTAAGGGCAGTACCCTTCCCTAAATTTTTTGAGTTCTAGCTTTGCCTCGTTGGTCCTTACGCTTTACTTTCGGCTCCACCGGGCACCGTCACACCGTGAACTTGCATTTTCTTTAAGTTTTTTTTTGGAAATAACTTTCTTTAACTTTTAGGCAAGGCCACTTTTCAAAGATCGAAGGAAGTTTCCAAAGATGGCCGATCCTCTGTTGCAAGGTCGATATCCAATTCGTGGACTTTATCAAGCACTGGCAGTTGCAGCTATGTGCTTGCAAGAGCAAGCTGCCACAAGACCTCTAATTGGCGACGTTGTGACTGCTTTAACATATTTAGCATCCCAAACCTATGACCCTAATGCACCTGTCTCACAGAGTAACAGAGTTGGTCCGTCTACTCCACGGCACCGGGATGAGCGTAGGCACACATCTGATGGTACCGACAGCTTATACGATCCGAGCCACCAGGGTTCGCCCTCCACTCATAAAAATTCGCCTGACTATCGGAGGAGAGATCCTGTCAGGGCTGGTGCAGACTTACGAAGGATTGAAACTGGAAGTGGGTCCGGCAGGAAATTGGGTTTGGATGACTTGGACCGCCCCGGTTCTCAAAAAGACAGCCCTGTCAGTGGTGGCAGAGCAAGAGAAACGCCAAGAAACCGAGACTTGGACAGAGAACGTGCTGTTGCTGAGGCCAAAGTGTGGGGTGAGAACTGGAGGGAGAGAAAGCGAAGTAATGCCATGGATAGTTTCGATGGCACAAACGAATGATATGGTGACGAACCACCATATGGTCAGGCGGAGGGAATAGTGTACATTGTTGCATCATGTGGCTGGGCTTTGAGGTTCAACCTGGAATAAGGAAGACTCATTCCGAACTATCGGGCATGCCATTTTGAGGAAAATATGTAAGAGTAACATTGCTGAATGGAATATGCGATGTATAATCTATGTATTTAGGGGACTTCATGAGATTTCTCGTGTTTTGGAAGAAGAGGTTAAAAACTTGTGCTCCTTGTGTTGTCTGTGCACGAGGTTGCTTGGTTTGGTTTTGGTACTATCTGGTGTTGTATAGTCACAGTATGTATGAATATATGAGTCAATGAATTACTTATTCGGCTTATAGAAAGAGATTTGATCATCGCCATTTGATACTCAAAACTCAGGCTACTGAACATGGATCAAGCTTAAACGCATATAAATTCCATTTTGAAAATCATTTCTCGAGGGTATTTCAATTAGAACTGTCATTAATGGGTTAGTTCATTTCGTCCTATTGAAGGATGGGTTGTGGGTCAACTTGTCTCGGCACGTTTAATATACTAAAAATATGGTGAAATCTGTTGGGTTGGTCCGTCTCATCTCACCAAATAGGTGGGTTGGATTAGAAAATTCTCAACCCGGCTAGTCAAATAGTGGGTTGTAGCGGGTTATTGATAAACTCGTCTTTTCAGTCCATTTTGACGGCTCTAAATTCAGTGGACGTGTCTCACTATATTAAAAAGAGTTATCTATTTCACACTTAATGTTAGAAAGATTCGATCCATAAGCTGATCATTTCCAATTTTAAAGAATTTCTTAGTTTTCATGCCCAAACTCCGGTGATATCTAATGCTCAAACAAATTAAATTCTAAGTATGACATTTTTTCTTGGATTATTTTATGTTATATTTGGACTACTTCTCCCCCCATGATGTGATCAAATATCAACCATTAAATCATCAACGCACATGTCAATTTTTATAAAAATATATAGGTCTCACATGATCTAATGGTATTGAAATAGGAGAAGAAACACTCTCGATGTAGTATAGACTAATCCTTTTTGATCGAACCAAAGTAATGACCGATTCACCTCGCATGAAGTTTTAAAAAAAGATTATACAAATAGATAACTTAGAACCCGTTTGGTTGGAGAAGTCAATCGGATAAAATCACTTATTTTTTTTTTCTAAATGTGTATTGTTTGTTTACAAAAACTATCTATCTATATCACCAATCACCAATTATAAAAGTGTGAACTAAGGTCAAAGTTTTTCCATTGTATATTTTCAACTTTATCCTTGGTTTGTACAAACTTGATAAATTATATGATGATGTTTTGGTAAAATTAATTATTATGATAAAGTCAAAATTGACAAAATGTGTGTATATTAGATAAGGATCCAGTTTTCAAAAAGATTGTACTACCAAAATACTTTTGTTTTTTATTTTCTTGTAGATAAAGTGAATAGATTTTTTTCACAAATATTTTTTAAAAAAAATCCACAAAAATCATAATTAAATACTATCCATTTTTCTAAAAGATTGAAACACCAAAATAATTTGGTTTTTATTTGTTTGTAGATTGAATGAACAGACTTTTTCAAAATATATCTTATGTATTTTAATTTGTGTAAATACCTATTGAGCTAAATAATTAAATCATGAGTTCATAAATATATAAAAATATCAGATTTGTCAACGTTATTATATATATATTGTGAAGACCCGAGTTCTAATCTCTCAATAAACATTAATCAACAATAATAGACAACAATCAATGTCTAAACAAAAGAATAAAAAAAAAAATTTTAAAAGAGATTGCCCTGCACACGCGCGGGCATCACCCCTCGCGCGCGCGCCGGCCAATGAGACCGAGATCTCAAGAGCTGGCTCGCGCGCGCGCGAGTACTTGCTCGCCCGTGCGCCGGCCACTGCACCAGAAAATTGTTCAGCTGCTGTCAAAAATGGTTCTCCAAATATTTCCATTCAAGATCAACTCAAACAAGGATTTATTCATTATCTAATCCATAGCAACATCTAACATGCATTCTAACATGCTATACAATGGATACCATTAGATCATAACAAGCCTTACAATCATAATAATCAAGACTTTCCAAAATATGCAAGACACATTGCTATATAACAAGATCAAGATACTACATGGTGTTTTAAGGATTTACAACATCTCACATGTTCTAAATACAATAACAAGATCATAATATCATCATCAACAAGTCTTGATACTATAACTATAACATGATTATGATCAAGGCTCAAATATACATCATGACAGCTCATACAACTTCTAACTCGGATCATCATGCTATGTTCAACTCATCCCTTGTTTGTTAAGCACGCCTTTGCCCGGTTCTACTCCCTCCTATTGCAATGACACATACAACAAAACAATAGCCGGATAACTCCGGTGAGAAATAGATTTCCCAGTAAAAGCAACTAAACATGCATAACAACATATATCAAGATCATGATATAAAAGTAATTACAATGCATGTTTTCAAAACAAGGTTCATTTCGTCATTTGTCGATTGGGATCTCGAGAAATAGATATCATAACTAATCCACCGACTCTCTCGATCGAGGTGGGGTTACTTATCTTGCTTCTCTAGACTTTGAAGCAATCATATATGCAAATCAGATGCTAGGCTAAAACAACCACCCAGGCCATACATATACGACTCCACAAATCGTCTATTCGAACGTTTCCGTTCATTTCAAAATCAAGGAATAAGTCTTCAAGATGAATGCAACATATATCATCAAGGCATTCATAACATCAAAACTTATTCAACAACTCAAATAAAAACACATAAGAGCAATTAAGCAAACAAGTATGTGATTTAGGGGAAACTCGATACAAACCATCTCGAGTTATAATCTCATTCAAACCATAGTTCACTTTTACCTTTCAAATATGGTGTTTAGGATGTCTTCGAACTTGTCAAATTCTGTACAAAATCAATCACCAAACACATCTCACAATTTGCTCAATATCAATTCAAACTTCAACAAGAACTTCAAGGCAAACTCTACCAACCTTGTTCTATTGTTTATCGATTTCAGAGTTGACGTTCTTGAGTTGATATGCCCTGTTCAACCACTGAAATGATAGCATAACAATCAAGGAACCATTAACTAATAGCTCAACAACATCTAAGTTCAAGAACAATAGCAAAATTGCTTCAAATCAAGCGTTCGACGGCATATCGGTATAACTCGGCGATTCCGAACATATCTACAACATTTCTAACATGTATATCAGCTGTTGAAGCTTCACAACCAACATATCAGTAGGTATAAGAATCAAATCATAGTTGGGAATTCATAAGAACATGATATACAAATCACTCTTCAACCCAACTTCAAGATTATACAAGATAAAATCTCAACAACACAATTTCATAACAACATCTGATATCTGTCCATTGCGAAATCTCAAACCCTGAAGAACAAAGAGGAAACTTACATCAAATCAAAGGTTTCGTCAAGAGGATTCCAAAACATCTTTCGGAATCGAAATCGGATAACCGTAGCTCAAGATTCACAATTTGAAAGATGAAGAAAATCTTGAAAAATTCTGCTCTCGGTTCTTCCTTTTTCCTTGTCTGAAATCTGATGAATTATGTGCTATTCACACGTGTACATGCTGAATAATACATAAAATTCTGATAACTCAAAGATAATTGCACTTTAGCCCCTCAAGACCTCAATAATTGCAATTCAGTCCTCACATTCTCATGTTATTCAATTTCAATCCTAATCAATTTAAGAGTATTAGAATTTAAATCAAAACTCCAAATATTCCCAAATTAATTATTCTCGGATTAAAATTAAATAATTTTGGGTGTTACAATTCTCCTCCACTAAGACACGATTTCGTCCTCGAAATCCGATAGTAATATCAACAGATCATATAACATATATCAGATAACAGAAAACTAAAGGAGACTCACATCAATGAAACATATCTGGAAATCATTGCCGCATATCTGATTCTGTTTCCCAAGTAGCTTCTTCAACACCATGACGACTCCACTGAACTTTCACAAGTGGAATAGTCTTGGTTCGTAGTTGCTTCTCTTTTCGATCAAGGATCTGAATTGGCTTTTCAAAATAACTCAAGGTCTCGTCGAGTTCAGCCTCATTAGATTGAAGCACATGAGATTCATCAGCAAGGTATTTTCGAAGCATCGATACATGAAAGACATCATGTATTCCAGATAACGATGGAGGTAAAGCCAATCGATAGGCAAGATTGCCTATTTTCTCCAGAATTTCATACGGACCAATATATCGTGGAGACAACTTCCCTCGCTTGCCAAATCTGACAGTGCCTCTGAACGGAGAAATCTTCAAAAATACACGATCCCCCTGTTCAAAAGACAAAGGTCGACGTCGAATGTTGGCATATTTCGTCTGTCTATCTTGAGCTGTCTTCATTCATTTCTGAATAAGCTTCACCTGGTCATTCATATCACGTATCATATCAGGACCAATATCAGGTACTTCAGAAATATCATCCCAGTACAAAGGAGATCGACATTTTCTTCCGTATAAAGCTTCAAAAGGAGTCATTCCTATACTCGATTGATAGCTGTTGTTGTACGAGAATTCACAAAGAGGTAGTGATTCTTGCCAACTAGTGCCAAAATCAAGCACTAAAGCTCTCAACATGTCCTCCAATGTTTGAATAGTACGCTCTGACTGTCCGTCAGTCTGTGGATGATAAGTTGTGCTCAAGTGTAACTGAGTACTCATAGCACTCTGTAAGCTGTGCCAAAAATGTGATGTGAATCGAGGATCACGATCTGATACAATAGATTTCGGCACTCCGTGCAATCTGACAACTTCACGGACATAAATCTCTGCCATCTGGTCGTGTCTATACGTCATGCGATACGAAATAAAACACGCTGATTTCGTCAATCTGTCAATAATCACCCAGATAGCATCACAGCCTTTAGCAGATCGAGGTAATCTAGTCACAAAGTCCATGGAAATATGATCTCATTTCCATTCTGGTACAGACAAACTCTGTAACAAACCAGGCGGTCTCTTCCTCTCAGCCTTCACTTGTTGGCAATTCAAACATCGAGCTACAAAATCAGTGATATCAGTCTTCATTTGCTTCCACCAATACTGAGCTTTCAGATCATTATACATCTTCCTACCACCAGGATGAATACTGTAACGACTACAATGTGCCTCTTTCAGTAGTTGTTGACGTACATCAGAAATATCAGGCACTACTAGGCATTGTGAATGTAAAGAAGATCATCTCTAACCCGGTATTCAGATACATGCCCTGATCTAACTTTCTCAATCGAGTTCTGCACATTCTGATCAAGTTTCTGAGCATCTCGAATTCTTACCAATAAAGCTGGTTCAACTCGAATTAGATAGAGTCGTAATGGCTGATAGTTTGTATCAAATACTAATCCAGATAAACAACAGTTTTCAATCAAATTCGATACACCAATCGTCGATAAGGATAAAGAACATACCTTTCGACTCAATGCATCTGCTGCTGCATTCGATTTTCCTGGATAATATTTAATTTCGCAGTCAAAGTCTTTCAGCAAATCCAGCCATCTTCGCTGTCTCATATTCAATTCTGACTGAGCAAACAGATATTTCAGACTCTTGTGATCAGAATAGATTTCAAACTATTTCCCGTACAGATAATGTCGCCAAATCTTCAAAGCAAATACAATGGCGGCCAATTCAAGATCATGAATCGGATATCTGGTCTCGTGAGGCTTCAACTGTCTCGAGGCATAAGCAATTACATGACCTCGTTGCATTAGAACACAACCTAAACCTTGGTGAGATGCATCACAATAAACAGTGAAACCACCAGTACCTGAAGGAATCGTCAAGACTGGTGCACTGGTCAATCGTTTCTTCAACTCCAAAAAACTGGATTCACAAGCATCAGACCAGACAAATGGAGTATTCTTCTGAGTTAACTGAGTAATCGGCTTCGCAATACTGGAAAAATCTTTAATGAATCGACGATAATACCCAGCCAATCCCATAAAACTACGAATCTCAGGAACAGATGTCGGTCTCGACCAACTGATCACTGCTTCTACTTTACTTGGATCCAAAGAAATACCATTTCCAGATATAATATGTCCAAGAAAGACAACCTGTTTCAGCCAAAACTCGCATTTCGACAGTTTAGCATACAATTTCTCAGCTCTTAAAATCTTCAATACTGTTCTCAGATGTTCAGAATGATCAATCAAATTCTTTGAATATATCAGAATATCATCAATAAATATAATCACAAAATCATCTAGATACTTCTGAAATACACGGTTCATTAAAGCCATAAACACAGCTGGAGCATTCGTCAAACCAAACGGCATAACTATAAACTCATAATGGACATACCTGGTTCTGAACGCAGTCTTAGGAATATCAGAATCCCTAACTCTCAGCTGATGGTATCCAGATCTCAGATCGATCTTGGAATACACAGAAGAACCCTGCAACTGATCAAATAAGTCATCAATACGAGGCAAAGGGTATTTGTTCTTTACCGTAGCCTTGTTCAGTTGCCGGTAATCGATACACAATCGCATTGAACCGTCCTTCTTTCTAACAAACAGTACTGGAGCTCCCCAAGGAGAAACACTGGGTCGAATGTATCCCTTGGCCAGTAAATCTTCTAACTGTTCCTTCAATTCTTTCAGTTCAACTGGTGCCATTCGATAAAGTGCTTTCGAAATCGGTGCAGTTCCTGGCATCAGTTCTATGTTGAAATCAATCTCTCGATACGGAGGTAATCCTGGAATCTCATCAGGAAAAACATCCGCAAACTCACTAACCACTGGAAAATCAGCCAGGTTCGGGCTAGTTTTCAACACATCAACTGCATAAACAAGAAATCCCTCTGCTCCTTTCTGCAAAAATCGGGTCATAGATAATACAGAAATAAGAGGAATTTTGGCACGTGAACCCTTACCATAGAATTTCCATTCTCCAGCCATTTCAGGTCTGAATCTCACTACCTTCTGGAAACAGTCTACGGTAGCTCTGTACTTATTCAGCATATCAATCCCCATAATACAGTCGAAATCAGACATACCAAGTACGAAGCAATCTATCTCAATTTCATTACCCTCATATTGTAGTAAACAATTCTTAACTATCTGAATCGAGATAAGACCCCTCCCCAAAGGAGAAGAAACAGATACTACAACAGGTAATGTTTCAACAGGCAAAGCATGCAATGCAACAAATTTGGCAGATATAAACGTATAGGATGCACCTGTATCAATCAAGACATATGCGGGATAACCATAAAGAGAACAGTTACCTGCAATCACGTCATCTGGTGCTCCCTGTGCCTGTTCCTCCGTCAATGCATAGACATGAGCCTGCTGTCTCTGTGGCTGACTGCCTGCCTAACTTCCTCCTGGCCTCGACTGTTGCTGAGGTGGTGATGGTTGAAAGGAATGGACAGAGGAGGCTTGCCTCGCGGGTTGAGCCACTGATCGTGATGACTCTGTACCTCGTGCCTGTCCAGCACCTCTCTGAGGACATACTCTCGCAAAATGGCCAGTCTGATGGCATATATGGCATCTCCCAGATACACCTCGACACTGATCAGTTAGATGTCCTCCACCACAAGTGTTACAGAATACCCCAGACTTCTGTTTCGTACCACTGGAACTTGAAGAACTGCTTCCAGATTTCTTAAATTGTTTTCCTCTAGCTTGCAATATCCCTTCTTGCCACTGCTACTGCCACCACTGTCAAATCGAGACAACTGTTGTTGTGTTGAAGCTGAAGGTTGTGACTGTCTCGGAGGCTGTGCAATATACGAAGCTCCTCACTGCTGTATCAAGCCAGCTTCTGCTCCTTTGGCACTGTTCAAGGCATCAGCAAAATTATTCGGTCGCCTTGTATTCACCAGTGTAAAAACATCAGGATTCAGTCCATTAATGAACTGATCAGCCATAGCTTCGTCACTGTCTGCAACATGTGGAGCAAAACGTAGCAATGTAGTGAATTTTGCAACATAATCTTCAATATTCAAGTTTCCCTGCCTCAGGTTAGCAAATTCGGCACCCTTGTCTTTACGATAAGATACCGGAAAGAAACGTTGATAAAACTCTGTCTTGAAGACATTCCAGGTCAACATAGTTCCTCTACGCTCCAGAGATTTCTTTGTTGTGAACCACCAGCTTTTAGCAACCTCATGCAACTGATGACCAACAAGTCTGACTCTTCGTTCATCACCGTAGTCAAGTGAATCAAATAACATTTCTATGTCATCAAGCCATCCTTCACATTCAATTGCATTCTCAGTACCTTTCAGAGTTGGCGGCTTGTAGGATTGAAAACGTTTCAGTAGTGTTTCCATGGGAGTTGCAGTCATATCTGTCATATCTCGTGATGTACTGCCCTGTTCATTACTCGGAACTGCAGTTGCAGACACTATCGATGTGACAACTGTCGGTGGAGTATGAACTGTCTGTTCTGGTAGAGAAATAGGAACATGGGGTCTCAGAGGAGGTCGGCCTGGTCTTCGAGACATATCTAATTATCAAAATGGTTAGAATACCAAATCATCAAATTATCTCAGTCCTCCTCTGATCATCTTATCTCTGATCAAGACTCGGTTTTGATTCAATCTTAAATAAATAATCACAATCTTCAAATAAAACATGCTTCCAATCAATTCAGATAATCAGGTAGCATGTCATAATTCATCAGGATACATGCCTCTATCAGTTCAGATATTCCAATAAGCATGCATCTTTAATCATCGTAATCATACTTTCAAATAAAATAAATACAACATCTTGTAATAAAATACTTGAAAGTAAATCATGCTAGCATTTAAAACATGTAATTCAATCACGTAATTAAATCATAGCATGATTAAAAAAAAAACATAAATAAGTAAGGCAGAAGACTCGATCTACCCCACTCACTGTCTATCTAAGTCCAGAATGTTCTTGCTCTGATACCACCTGTTGTGAAGACCCGAGTTCTAATCTCTCAATAAACATTAATCAACAATAATAGACAACAATCAATGTCTAAACAAAAGAATTAAAAAAAAAAATTTTTTAAAAGAGATTGCCCTGCGCACGCGCGGGCATCACCCCTCGCGCGCGCGCCGGCCAATGAGACCGAGATCTCAAGAGCTGGCTCGCGCGCGCGCAAGTACTTGCTCGCCCGTGCGCCGGCCACTGCACCAGAAAATTGTTCAGCTGCTGTCAAAAATGGTTCTCCAAATATTTCCATTCAAGATCAACTCAAACAAGGATTTATTCATTATCTAATCCATAGCAACATCTAACATGCATTCTAACATGCTATACAATGGATACCATTAGATCATAACAAGCCTTACAATCATAATAATCAAGACTTTCCAAAATATGCAAGACACATTGCTATATAACAAGATCAAGATACTACATGGTGTTTTAAGGATTTACAACATCTCACATGTTCTAAATACAATAACAAGATCATAATATCATCATCAACAAGTCTTGATACTATAACTATAACATGATTATGATCAAGGCTCAAATATACATCATGACAGCTCATACAACTTCTAACTCGGATCATCACGCTATGTTCAACTCATCCCTTGTTTGTTAAGCACGCCTTTGCCCGGTTCTACTCCCTCCTATTACAATGACACATACAACAAAACAATAGCCGGATAACTCCGGTGAGAAATAGATTTCCCAGTAAAAGCAACTAAACATGCATAACAACATATATCAAGATCATGATATAAAAGTAATTACAATGCATGTTTTCAAAACAAGGTTCATTTCGTCATTTGTCGATTGGGATCTCGAGAAATAGATATCATAACTAATCCACCGACTCTCCCGATCGAGGTGGGGTTACTTATCTTGCTTCTCTAGACTTTGAAGCAATCATATATGCAAATCAGATGCTAGGCTAAAACAACCACCCAGGCCATACATATACGACTCCACAAATCGTCTATTCGAACGTTTCCGTTCATTTCAAAATCAAGGAATAAGTCTTCAAGATGAATGCAACATATATCATCATCAAGGCATTCATAACATCAAAACTTATTCAACAACTCAAATAAAAACACATAAGAGCAATTAAGCAAACAAGTATGTGATTTAGGGGAAACTCGATACAAACCATCTCGAGTTATAATCCCATTCAAACCATAGTTCACTTTTACCTTTCAAATATGGTGTTTAGGATGTCTTCAAACTTGTCAAATTCTGTACAAAATCAATCACCAAACACATCTCACAATTTGCTCAATATCAATTCAAACTTCAACAAGAACTTCAAGGCAAACTCTACCAACCTTGTTCTATTGTTTATCGATTTCAGAGTTGACGTTCTTGAGTTGATATACCCTGTTCAACCACTGAAATGATAGCATAACAATCAAGGAACCATTAACTAATAGCTCAACAACATCTAAGTTCAAGAACAATAGCAAAATTGCTTCAAATCAAGCGTTCGACGGCATATCGGTATAACTCGGCGATTCCGAACATATCTACAACATTTCTAACATGTATATCAGTTGTTGAAGCTTCACAACCAACATATCAGTAGGTATAAGAATCAAATCATAGTTGGGAATTCATAAGAACATGATATACAAATCACTCTTCAACCCAACTTCAAGATTATACAAGATAAAATCTCAACAACACAATTTCATAACAACATCTGATATCTGTCCATTGCGAAATCTCAAACCCTGAAGAACAAAGAGGAAACTTACATCAAATCAAAGGTTTCGTCGAGAGGATTCCAAAACATCTTTCGGAATCGAAATCGGATAACCGTAGCTCAAGATATCACAATTTGAAAGATGAAGAAAATCTTGAAAAATTCTGCTCTCGGTTCTTCCTTTTTCCTTGTCTGAAATCTGATGAATTATGTGCTATTCACACGTGTACATGCTGAATAATACATAAAATTCTGATAACTCAAAGATAATTTCACTTTAGCCCCTCAAGACCTCAATAATTGCAATTCAGTCCTCACATTCTCATGTTATTCAATTTCAATCCTAATCAATTTAAGAATATTAGAATTTAAATCAAAACTCCAAATATTTCCAAATTAATTATTCTCGGATTAAAATTAAATAATTCTGGGTGTTACATATATATATATATATATATAAATCAAATTACACACCGATGTTGAAATAAATCAATTCAAGTGGAGTCAAGTTTTAATCCAAAATAATAAATAAATAACACACGAACACACACATATGTAAAAATTGAAATTAAAAAAGTTAACTATTTTTCCTCATAAAATCTAAAAACCACATAACAATTTTTTATGAGATGATCTTGCAATTAACGAAAGAATATTTTTACAAGAGTTGAAGATGGAATAAAAGTACATGTTTTAATTTTAAGGTTAACTTTTTAATTTTTTTTATAAATAAATCTTTACAAAAATTATTCATTAGCATTACTCTCTACTTCTCCTATGACTAATAATAGAAAAGATTCATCTCAAAACAACGACGTTCGCAAAATTTGTGTAAGTATCTATTGAGCTAAATAATTAAATCATGAGTTCATAATTATATATAATAAAAATATCAAATTTTCAAACGTTATTAAAATATATAATATATATATATATATATATTTGAATTAAATTACACACCGGTATTGAAATAAATCAATTCAAATGAAGTCAAGTTTTAATCCAAAATAATAAATAAAGAACTCACCAACACACTCATACCATATATGTAAACATTGAAATTTAAAATTTTAACTATTTTTTCCTTATCATAAAGGCTATAAACTATAACAATTATTTATGACATGATCTTGTAATTAACGAATGAATATTTTTACAATAGAATGAGATGAATAAATCGGTTATGGCTTTCTGTAACTTAAAAATACATGTTTTGAGGGTAAATTTTGACATCTATAGAACGTAAGATAAGAAATTACAAAATCAGGATTTAATTTTATTTAATGTATATTGCTTATAATAAATATATAATGAATTATATTGTTTCAAGACAGACATACATGAAAAAAAAAATAAGACAAATGCATGACAGGAAACATGTAGTAATTGCTCAAGATCAATCAGCAAAACAATGGAAAATTCGAGTTGTAATAACTGGATAAAATTCAATATTAATATTGTATCAATGTAAAACTATATTTAAACATTATATTTATAAGCTTGTATGAGTTATTGAAATGTGTTATCTTAAATTGTTAATATAAATATAGAAAAACGATTATCATAAATGATGACACTGAAACTACAACAGTTACATTGTTAAAAAATATTGCAAATATTTTTATTGGTTGTAGTGTAAAATATTATATCGATTCGATCAACCATCAAGGTATATAAATATTTTTTTTACAAATACTATATAATTATTATCAATTATTAGTAAAATCTGATTTACATATAGGACGACAAGTCGACAATACCTCAATATACCACAAGTATTTAGATACATCAAATTAAGTAGAATATGCATTTACTCTCAAAATAGATAAAACGATTAAAATAAAAGATGGACTGTCGTGACATTTGTAATTAAAGACATTTAAAATTCAATCAAAAACTTCAGCAACGAATGCATTGTAAAAAAAATAGATCAGTAGATTTCGAAAAACAATAAATTAAAAAGAAAAGAGGATGTCCAACAAATATATCGATCGTTAAAGATATTGATATACAAGTAGTAGAAGACGATAACATACCAAAATGCAGTTAAGAATGATGACATTATTGTTATACTTGCAAGTAAAGATTTTTTAGTAATAAAAAATATTGTCCAACAAAAGAATAAAATAATAACGATAGGAATGCAAATAATTGATGGAGATAACATTACAAGAATTACTATGATAAGAATATTAATTTTTTCATAGAAAACGAAAAACGGATGGTAAATGAAAAAAAAAATAGTGAAGGGAAGAAAAATACAAAATATAAAAGAAAAAAATATTTGACGAAATAATTTACATTAAGGTTTATAGTGCATTATCTATATTAATTTTTTTTCATAAATCAATATTCACAAAATAAGTAATCAACACATAAGATAAGAAATTAAAAAAGGAATATTTAATTTAATTTGATTAACGTATCTCACTTATTAACAAATATAGAATAAATCATATTGTTTCAAGACATACATACATGAGATAAAAATAAGACGAATTCATGATAAGAATCATGTCATAATTGCTCGAGAATAATCAACAAAACGATGGAAAACATGAGTTGTAGTAATTACATAAGTTTCAATATCGATATTGTGTCTAGGTAAAACTATATTAAACACTATATTTATGAGCTTACGTGAGTTATTGATAATATTTTATTCTAAACTGTTAATGTAGATATAGAATAATGATGACCTTAAATGATAAAAATATTGAAACTGTAAAGGTTACATTGTTCGAAAATGTTGTAAATTTTTTTATTGGTTTCAATAATGTTAAAGATTATATTGATTTCATCACTAAGACATGTGATAGTTTTTGCTTCAAATAGTATATATTATTACCAATTATTAATAAAATCTACTTTATCTAAAGAACGATAATACTTCAATAAAGGGATGACAATGGGTCGGATCTAAACCCAGCCCCATATTAAACCCACCTTAGCGAGGCAAGTTTAGACTCGCTCAAACGAGTCCACAAGCAGGTTTGTGGTGGGTCTTCGGGTTTGGCCAAATCCACCACAAGAATTGCTATTAAATATGATGAGAATATTAATTGTTTCATAGAGAAGAAACATCGTATGGTAAATGGAAAAAAATTGTGAAAGAGAGAAAAATCCAAAAGAAAAAAAAACATTTATTAATAATTTAAATTAAGGTTTAGAATGCATTATCTATGTTATTATTATTTTTTTACATAAATCAATACTCGTAAATTAAGTAATCAACACATAAGATTGAAAATTACAAAATGAATATTTAATTTAATTTGATTAACGTTTCTCACTTACTAACAAATACAGAATAAATTATATCGATTCAAACCATACATACATAAGATAGAAAATAAGAAAAATTCATGGTACGAAGCATGTCATAATTGCTCAAGATTAATCAACAATGATGGAAAACCCGAATTATAATAATTGCATGAGCTTCAATATCAATATTGTGCCAATGTAAAACTATATTAAACATTATATTTAAGCTTACATGAGTTATTGATAATGTCTTATTTTAAAATGTTAATATAGATATAGAATAACGATGACGGTAAATGATGAACATTGAAACTGTAAGGGTTACATTGTTTGAAAATATTGAAAATATTTTTATTAGTTTCAACGTTGAAAATTATATTAATTTTATCACTAATACATGTAAATAGTTTTTTTTTCTTTCAAAGAATATATATTATAACTAATTATTAATAAAATCTATTTTATCTATAGGACAACAACATTTTAATATACTACAAGATTTTAGAGACACCAAATAAAGAAGAATATACATTTCTTCTCAAAATGGACAAGACGGATGAAATAAAATACGGAATGTTAGCATTTTTAATTGAAAGCTTTCAAAATTCAAGCAAAAATTTTAGCAACAAAATCATTGCAATAGTAGATTTCGAACAACTTTACATGAAATAAAAAAATAAATGAGAACGTCCAATAACATATGTTTGGTTGTGAAACACAAGCAATCTTGATTTTGATGATAACAAAATTTATTATTATGTTTCTAACATATTTACTTTAGTGTGAAATTGTTAATTCAAGATGGAAGCCAAAACTGAAATTTAGCAAAACTGGATTTCCTGCGAGCTTTGGTATTTTGATGATATCTCACAGCTTAGTGATGAAAATGACTATACTCTAAGATGACTGCATATAAGACTCAATTTGGAACATATCGTATTTCTCGTCAGTTGGGCTAAAACGGATGTTATCTATATTAAACTGACGTCTCAATACCAAACTGAACTGGACCAGTTGAGCTTAAAATAGAAGCAATTTACCTCAAACAGTTCTGGTATTTTGGCCATATTTTGCATCTCTTTTATCCAAATTGAATGATTCAGTATGCATTACAAAGCTAATACAATGATCTAAAAATCATATGTACAAGTAAAAGTCTGAATCGGAGCATAAGAAGCTAACAAACTACATTGAATTTTCTGGTTTGGAACTAAAATTCTGCAAAGCAGAATTTCTGGCTTAGTCTGGTATTTCAAGCTTAACTCTCTCATATGAAATCCAAATGCAGTGATTCTTGATGATGTGGAGATCCAAGATAAAGAGCTACAACTTTCATCTTTATCACTTTGCACAAATATCAATGGATCATGCCAAACTGTATCCAGTTTTGCAATTCAGTTTTGCTTGCCAAACTGCTACAGTCCTCAAACTGCTACAATGCCCAAACTGATACAGTATTTCAGTCTTGCACCAAAACTGAATTTGCTAAACTGATTTTCCCAAATGTTACAGCACTTCAGTTTCGCACCAAGTTCAGTCTCGCTCCAAAACTGAACTTTGCCAAGATCAGTCTACCTGCCCAAAGTGAAGTTTGTCAAACTGCTACAGTACAGAAAGTCTCCAACAACTCTATTTTTGTGTCTAACGGCTATATCACTCTTGGAGACTATAAAAACAACATCTTGAAGATCTAACACAACAAGTTGAAGAGGATCAAAGAGCATGAGCAGATTATACGAGAAGAAAGGCATCTAACAGGATTTATCAGCTAGTTGAGAGGTTGCACTTGCTGTGAATAACAAATCAGAATTCTTGAGTTTTAACAATCAATTTCTTCACACTCCAGTTCACTCACATATACAAGAGAAATGTATTTCATAGATTAGTTGAGTGAGAGTCTTAACACAAAGACGTTATGTAGTGACTCAGCATTGAATCACCTACTAACTGGCAACTATGGCATGCATTAAACTTAATTAAAGCATAAATACTAAACAGAGAAAAACGTGTGGAAACATAACCCATAATTTACATAACAGGTAGTACAAAAGTTCAAGGCTTAATACTGTAGTGATACAACTATATCGAAATAACTTAAAGTAAATATTATACAGCTATATCAAAATCCTGCTGTATAAAATATTCCATGTAGGCTCCTGCTCCCTAGTCCTGCCTCGAACTACCGGCTCCATCCATCCTGCGACCTGTCCCACGGAACGGGATGTCCAAGATAACAACTAGAACATGAGCGCTAACGCCCAGTACATAAACATGAGTAAAAATATGTATATGATGCATGCAACCGTGATGACTGGTAAAGGATCATCTGATAAGTCATGCTCAGTACAGGCGCCACATGAGTGTTGTAACCTCGCGGATCAACCTCTGTGTACAACCACACTCGTCTAGTACACCAGAGTAGTTAGACATACATGTCCCCGCCGTCGCGGTACTCTCAGTGACAGACTATCAATTATAGAGTTGAGCGGCTCTATAATCAGGTATAACAAGGTATAGGTTCAACGTGTATATGCACATGACATATAAATATGAAAAGCGGTAAATCATATATCATGCCATATAATAATCCCAAATAGATGCAACATATAAAAATGAATACTCGCTGGCAATCTCAGTCAATGTGTACGTACCTGTAGGCTAGTTCAAGTCTAGTGGGATCCTAGGTTCCAAGCCTATTTTCAAAAGTTCACCGTATCACTACACAAGTTCTATAAGTCTTAACTAAGCTAATAAATACTCCCAAAACTTAAATAAATTCCCGGACCATACCTTCGTCTGTAGTAAGCCCTTTGGAGTCGCTAGTTCCGGATGACTATAACTACGCCTTGGTTATTCCAGAACTTCTATAATAATCGATAGAGTCCTCAAGTGTATATCTCACACTATATAACTGAAGAAAGAAACTCAGGAATTCGTAATTCAAAATGAATTTTGAAGACCCCTATTTATAGGAAAATTCCCGGTCAAGTTCGGATCCTCCTAACTCGAGTTCATATTGTCCGATCCAGCTCAATGCCTGCATGCAAAACACGTTGAGTTCGGACCGTTTGATAATTATTTCGGATCGTCCGAAGTGTTCAAAGTCCGACACTTGTCAAAATCCATGGCTGAGTAATCCTGTCTGCTTGGCCTAGGGGAGTTTGGATCATCCGATCGCCACTTCGGATCGTTCGGTCGCCACTTAACTCCGAAGTCAACAAGCCCTCTTCGGAGCCCCCGGACCGCTGAGTTCGGATCGTTCGAAGTCCTCTTCGGACCGTCCAAACTGGCCCAAACATTGGAAGCCCAATTCTTAATTTTGAAGTCCGATTAAGCCTTGGAATTGATTAATTACTAACCCTTAATCATGTTTAACATATTATTATCTTAAAATAGAATCTGGGTTACTACACGTTAAATATTGTGTTTGTAGTCTTGGCATAAGAGACGTTAAATATTATGCGGATTGTGAGGTTGCGACCTACAATCAAGTGGCTAGGAGTTCTGAGATAGGCAGTTGGTAAGTCCTAGTCTTGGAGTGGGCTCTTGCAAAGAGTTGTGATAGTCAAAGTCTTCTAGTGAATCCTTCCGAGAGGAATAAGGAGTGATGACGTAGGAGATTGAGCTCCGAACATCCATAAACAAACTCGTGTCTATTTCTTTATTGCATTTACTTTACTTTTGCTAATGTTTTTAAGATGCATTGTTGAAGCATTTTATGTGTCTTGTTGGGTTGTGAAACACAAGCAATCTTAAATTTGATGATAACAAAACTTTTTATTGTGTTTATAACATATTTACTCTAGTGTTAAGTTGTTAAACTCAAGATGAAAGCCAAAACTCAAAATTAGCCAAACCGAATTTCTGGAGAGCTCCAGTGTTTTGATGATATATCACAGCTCATTGATGAAACTTATTAGCAGCCAATACGTACAAATGCATAGAAAAATCAATTTGAAACATATCGTATTTCACGTCAGTTTAGCAAAAACAGACGTTATCAAGATAAAACTGATGTCTCAATACCAAAATAAATTGGATCAGTTGAGCAAGAAAACAGAATCAGTTTACCTCGAACAGTTCTGGTAGCTGCTAAACTGCATTGAAGTTGTTGGTTTGGAACTGAAATTCTGCAGAGAAGAATTTCTGGCACACTCTGGTATTTCAAGCTTAACTCTCTTATATGAAATCCAAATTGAGTGATTCTTGATGCATTGGAAATTTAAGAAAAAGAGCTACAACTTTCATGTTCATCACTTTGCCCAGATATCAACGGATCATGTCAAATTGCATCCAGTTTAGCAACTCAGTTCTGCTTGCTAAACTGCTACCAAAACTAAATTTGGCCAATATCAGTTTACCTACCCAAACTAAAGTAGGTCAAGATTAGTTTATCTACGAAACTGTGTGCTCAACTGCTACCAAATTGAGGTTTGCTCAACTGCTACCAAATCGAAGTTTTCTCAACTACTACAGTACCAAAACTGCTACAGTACCCAAACTACTACAGTGCTTCAGTTTCAGTTTCAGTTTCAGTTTCAGTTTTGCACTAAATTTCAGTTTCGCATCCAAAATTCAGTTTACCGCGAAGTTTAGTTTAGCTCCAAAAATAGTACGGAATCTTCCAACGACTCTATTTCTGTGTCTAACGGCTATATCATTCTTAAAGCCTATAACGACATTTTGAAGATCAAATACAAGCTTTTGAAGGAGATACAAATCATAGGCAGCCTACTTGAAGAAATCAGCTAGTTGAGAGGCTTGCCCTTGGTTTGAAGAATGTATCAACAGATTTCTTGAGCTTTAACAGTCTAGTTCTTCATACCCAACTCACTCACATATACAAAAGAGATGTATTTCATAGATTAGTTGAGTGAGAGTCTTAACACCAAGACGTTAAAGATTGTGTTTGTAGTCTTGGCATAAGAGACGTTAAACATTATGCGGATTGTGAAGTTGCGACCTACAATCGAGTGAGCTAGGAGTTCTAAGATAGGCAGTGGATACATCCTAGTCTTGGAGTGGGTTTGTATAAATGAGTTGTATAAATCAAAGTCTTCTAGTGCTATCCTTTCGAGGAGGAAGAAAGGGTGACGTAGGAGTCTTAGAAATCTCCGAACATCCATAAACAAATTCGTGTCTATATCTTTATTGCATTTACTTTACTTTTGCTACTATTTTTAAGATGCATTGTTGAATCATTTTATGTGTTCTTCATATACCAAAATATTGCATTCAAAGTGTTTGATAAAATGCTTCAACCAAACTGTTTTCATCATTTCAACTTGCATCTTCTTCAAATGATTTTATAACTCTTAATCGGTTTCTACGAATGATTATTTGAGTTTCTTCCGCTTGGTTTGAAAACCAAATTCGATTTAATTCATCGGTGTTCAATATTTCAAGAATCGAGCTATTGTAGCTCAAAATATTTTTAAACTTGTGTATTTTTCCCCAACCCGATCCTATCAATTGGTATCAGAGCGGATCGTTGAAAAATCATTTCAAACTGATTTTGATCTTTTAAATTCGTTTTTCACGATTTTCAAACATATATATGCATATAGTTGAGTTTTCTAGCAGCTTGCAGCGACTTTGGAAAAAATAGCGTAACTCCTTGCTCGAGTGTCCAAATGACAAAAAGCTTTTTTCATTGCAAACTAGACTCATAGAGGATTGCAGCGGTATAAAATTTGTAGTCTGGTGATGTACGATAAAAAGCAGTTTATTCTATAAATTTGAACCGGTGTGCTGCCGTAGAAAACAGAGCATAGGACATGAGTTGGTGTTTTTTCATAAAGATCAAGGATGTTGAACTCATCGTTAGACTGGACTTATTACCTCGAATCACATCCACACATCGTTAAGAAAACACGATATACTCTTTTATAAAATTATCTTTAAGAGAGAGCATGTAGTGACCCGCACCGTGATCACCTACTAATCAGAATTAAGCATGCAATAATCTTAATAAAAACATAATCAGAGTTAAAATGCGAAAACTGATAAAGTTATACAATCCCAAGAGAAGAAATCTGCAAACTTAATTTATTACAACCATATCGAATGAAAATATTCTCAATGCCAACTTCCTCGGAACGATAAACAAACACTGCAAAGACCCGCGCTAACGACCTTGACACCTAGGTTCTCCCAGCATCTCCTGCGTTATCCAACCTGATACCTGCCCCCATTGAATGAATAGAGTGTCCAATAATCACAAAAATAAAGGACGTGAGCGAACTACGCTCAGCACGAGAGTATGAGTATACAAATATTATATGTGCATGAATGCAAGTGTACGGGTTATCAAGACTCGAGGTCAAGAATCTCTGATCAATAACAAACTCGGGCCCTAGATATATAGCACTTTGCTCCGTCGCACCAAAAGGTGGCTCACATACCCGACAGTGGATATAGGTGACCTGATCACGAATCTACGTGTCCAACCATCCACTAACAAGATGGGGTGAAAACCCTACTACATGATATCACAAGGATACAAACTCAAGATTAACATGAATGAAGCATAATAATTGACATAATATATGCAGATAAAAGCATGACATATAAATAATACAACACATAATACATGCATACTCAGTCGGTTATCTCGAACAGTACTTTCATACCTTAGTACTAATAGACAAGCTACACCAACTCTATTGTCCAAGCCTATAATCACAAGATTACTATATCACTAAACAGCATCTAAAAGCATTAACTAAGCTAATAGATACTCTCAAACTATTTATAGATCTAGGGTTATACCTTCGTCCATCGTCAGCCCTTTGTTGTCGAATTTCTCGAAACTTGGGCACAACTTTGCTACGACTTCTGGACGCCTCGCCAAGGCCTTGCCGCACACCAGGGAAGGCTAAAAACCCCTAAGAACAACTAAGAACCGAGAGAGAAATTTGTGAATTGGCAAGCTAAAAGTGAGCCTCAGATGCTCTATTTATAGGAAGAATTCGGACGCTCCGAACCCCTCTTCGGAAGCTCCGAACTCGCATGCAGTCCACGTTGCAAAAATGCAAAGATCGGAAGCTCCGATCCTCATCTTCGGACGTTCCGAACTCCTGCGTGTCCGAGAAAGTTGACACGTCGATAATGCGCATGGACTAACTACGATCGGAAGCTCCGATCATACTTCGGACGTTTCGATCTCCCTAGAGCTTCTGAACTCCTTCACCCCTTCCGATCTCTTCGGACCATCTGATCTCTACAAGGCTTGGGTTTGGATGTTCCGAACCACCTGAGCCCAATTAAGCCCATTAACCACTTATGGATATTCTGGATCCGATTTTTTGGTCCGATTGGTCAACTTAAAATCTCTTAATTATGTTTTACTTGTTCCAAACGCGTTTAGTCAAATTAATCTTGTAAAAATAGAACCGGATTACTACAAAGCACTTGAGTTTGACTGTCAATATGATGTTCTACTTGTGCTAGCATATTTTTTATATTAAGCATGTCTAGTCATTTCTCTTACATCAGTGGTTGTGCTTAAATATTAAAAAGGGATGCTTAAATGATTTATGAATATTTCAGTCGGCATGTCAATCTTGACTTTGTGTTACTTGGTGGTTCGAGCTAATTTTGTCCAATCTTGATGAAACTTGCTAGTTGCTCAACTTGATTTATTTGTGTTGGAAATTTTTGTGCATTGCATATTTTGAAATTATGTCTAGGGATGGCAATGGGGCGGGTCGGGGACGGGGATGCCTCCACCATCCCCGTCCCCGAATTCAAAATTGATCCCCATACCCGCCTCGATCCCCATTAATTTTTATCGGGGATTTCCCATACCCATCCCCGCGGAGACCAAGTCCCCATCCCCATACCCATCCGCAAAAATATATATATTTATATTATAAATGAATTTTATTATAATATATATATAAATTAGTAAATTTTATTATATAAGAATATAAAAATTATTATTCAATTTATAATAAAATATCTAAAATATTTTGGGTCAAATTTTTTATTATAATATTAAATTTTAAAATTAATAAAAATATTTTAAATACAAAATATTTCTATAAATCAAAATTATTATTTTAAATAAAATACTATGTATCAAAAATTTAATAAGATTATATATTGTTTCTAAATTTATCAAAATAAATAATATATATATATATATATATAGTAATATAAATACTTTATATGTGTACGTAACATGAATGATATTCAAATAATATTTTTATGTTATAAAACAACTACGTTATCATAAACGGATGTATTATATATAATGTATAAAAATACATATGTAAACGAAATAATAATAATACTTTTAATTTTAATTTTTTAATAATATTTTAGATTTAATAAAATTTGATAATTAAAATATTATTATTATTATTATTATTATTATTATTATTATTATTATTATTATTATTATTATCGGGACGGGTTCGGGGATGGGGATAACATCCCCATACCCGCCCCAATATATTTCGGGGATTTTTAAAAATCCCCGAACCCGAACCCATACCCGAAAATGTTCCCTCGAACCCGCCCTGTTTCGGGTTTTCCCCGCGGGTACCCAAACCCGCGGAGAAAATTGTCATCCCTAATTATGTCGTTTAGTTATCCATCTACTTTTATTAATTTCAAACTTTCAAAAATATAGGGGGAGAGCTAATTATAATTTTAGGGGGAGAAAATTTTGTGCTTTATTTGTATTTTTTTTATTCACACAAAAAGGGGGAGAAATATGTTAGATAAAAATATGATTTTTGCATCACTTGAGTTTTAATGTTCATATTTTTATCCAAGTTTTGTGATCATCAAAAAGGGGGAGATTGTTGGGTTGTGAAACACATTCAATCTTAATTTTGATGATAACAAAACTTGTTATTGTATTTTTAACATATTTACTCTAGTGTGAAGTTGCTAAACTCAAGATGGAAGTCAAAACTCGAAATTAGTCAAACTGAATTTCTGGTGAGCTCCAGTGTTTCGATGATATCTCATAACTCAGTGATGAAAATGATTAGCCTCTAAAACAACTGATAGAAAAATCAATTTGGAACATATTGTATTTCACGTCAATTGAGAAAAAACAGATGTTATCTAGATCAAACTGACGTCACAATACCAAACTGAATCGGACCAGTTGAGCAAGAAAACATAATCAGTTTACCTCGAGCAGTTCTGGTATTTTGGCCATATCTTGCAGCTCATTTATCCAAATGGAACGATTCAGCATGTGTTGTAAATCTAAGACAATGATCTACAAATCATATTTCAATTTGAAGTATGAATCGGAGAATAAAGAGCTGCTAAACTGCATTGAATTTGCTGGTTCGGAACTGTAATTCTGTAAAGCAGAATTTCTGACACAGTCTGGTATTTCAAGCTTAACTCCCTCATATGAAATCCAAATTGACTGATTCTTGATGCATTGGAAATACAAGACAAAGAGCTACAACTTTTGTGTTAATCACTTTGCCCAGATATCAACGGATCATGCCAAACTACATCCATTTTAGCAACTTAGTTCTGCTTGCTAAACTGCTACATAAACTGAAATTGGCCAAGATCAGTTTACCTACCCAAACTGAAGTTTGTCAAGATCAGTTTATCTACGAAACTAAGTGTGATCAACTGCTACCAAACTGAGGTTTGCTCAAGTGCTACCAAACCGAAGTTTTCTCAACTGCTACAGTACCCAAACTGCTACAGTACCCAAACTGTTATAGTACTTCAGTTTCAGTTTCGCACCAGTTTTGCACCAAAGTTCAGTTGAGCTCCAAGTTCAATTTTGCATCCAAAATTCAGTTTAGCTCGTAGTTCAGTTTAGCTCCAGAAACAGTACAGGTTCTTCCAACGGCTCTATTTCTGTGTCTATCGGATATATCATTCTTAAAGTCTATAAATACAACATCTTGATGATCAAATACAAGCTTTTGAATGAGATTCAAAGCATGGGCAGCCTACTTGAAGAAATCAGCTAGTTGAGAGTCTTGTCCTTGGTGTGAAGAACGTATCAACGGATTTATTGAGCTTTAACTGTGACGCCCGGGGCTGAAGAGGCAGGGAGTGATCGCCGGTGCCAAGAGGTTGCACGGACAATGAGCGGCTCCTGGTAGGCTTCTAGGCGGAGGGAGACATGAATGAACCGATCCCATGCCGGAATGAGAGGGATTCTGAGACTGTGTAGGTATGGAACTACATGGTTGAGGAGGGCTTAAAAGATTTCATATGTACTATTCATATCAAGAAGGTGCATCTTCTTTTCGGAAGCTCATCACATAAGAACTCCAAAGTTAAGCGTGCTTGACTTGGGGCAATTATAGGATGGGTGACCCCCTGGGAAGTTTTTTAGGGTGCGTGTGAGTGAGGACATAAGCACGCTGAAAAGACCCGTCTTGATACAGTAGGCCGTTACAAATGGTATCAGAGGCGACCTCTCTTAGTACGGTATGGTTCGGGGACGAACCAAGCGGAAGCTGGTGGGCATGTGACGCCCGGGGCTGAAGAGGCAGGGAGTGATCGCCGGTGCCAAGAGGTTGCACGGACAATGAGCGGCTCCTGGTAGGCTTCTAGGCGGAGGAAGACATGAATGAACCGATCCCATGCCGGAATGAGAGGGATTCTGAGACTGTGTAGGTATGGGACTACATGGTTGAGGAGGGCTTAAAAGATTTCATATGTACTATTCATATCAAGAAGATGCATCTTCTTTTCGGAAGCTCATCACATAAGAACTCCAAAATTAAGCGTGCTTGACTTGGGGCAATTATAGGATGGGTGACCCCCTGGAAAGTTTTTCAGGGTGCGTGTGAGTGAGGACATAAGCACGCTGAAAAGACCCGTCTTATTACAGTGGGCCGTTACATTAACAGTCTAGTTCTTCACACCTAACTCACTCATATATACAAGAGAGATGTATTTCATGGATTAGTTGAGTGAGAGTCTTAACACAAAGACGTTAATGATTGTGTTTGTAGTCTTGGCATAAGAGACGTTAAACATTATGCGGATTGTGAGATTGCGGCCTACAATCGAGTGAGATAAGAATTCTAAGATAGGCAGTGGGTAAGTCCTAGTCTTGGAATGGGTTTGTACGAATGAATTGTATAAATCAAAGTATTCTAGTGTTATCCTTCCGATGAGGAAGAAGAAGTGACGTATGAATCTTTGAAATCTCCGAATATCCATAAACAAATTCGTGTCTATTTCTTTATTGAATTTACTTTAATTTTGCTAATGTTTTTAAGATGCATTGTTGAAGCATTTTATATGTTCTTCATATACCAAAATATTGCATTCAAAGTGTTTGATAAAATACTTCAACCAAACTGTTTTCATCATTTCAACTTGCATTTTATTCAAATGATTTTCTAATTGTTAATCGGTTTCTACGAAAGATTATTTTTTGAGTGTCTTTCGCTTGGTTTGAAAACAAAACTTGATTTAATTGATCGGTGGTTAATATTTCAAGAATCGAGTTATTGTAGCTCAAAATATTTTTAAACTTGTGTAATTTTCCCCCAACTCGATCCTATTAGTTCTTCGTAGACCATAATATTGCATATCAAGTGTTTAATAAAGTGCTTCAACCAAATTGTTTTCATCATTTCAACTTGCATCGTTTCAAATGATTTACAAAATATTTAATCAGTTTCTACGAAGGATTATTTTAAGTGTCTTCCGCTTAGTTTGAAAACCAAACTCGATTAAATTCATTATTGTTCAATATTTCAAGAACCGAGTAGCTCAAAATATTTTTAAACTTGTGTATTTTTCCCCAAACCGATCATCATCATTGATCATGAACGATAATGACTTACAATTAATAGAAGACAGTAACACAAGAATGAAGATTGGAGACGGTGAAATTATTTATACTCTTACAAAGAATTATTTTCAACATAAAAAAAAAATTGCCCAACAAAAGAATCAAAAAATAAAGATATAAAAATACAAACAATTGATGAAGACAACATCACAAGAATTGTTATTGAAGATGATGAGTAAATTATTTTTTTAATAAAGAATAAAAAATGAATAGAAAATGAAAAAATTGTGAA
This sequence comes from Henckelia pumila, assembly GCF_033568475.1. Taxonomy (NCBI): domain Eukaryota; kingdom Viridiplantae; phylum Streptophyta; class Magnoliopsida; order Lamiales; family Gesneriaceae; genus Henckelia; species Henckelia pumila. Next base: position 66,298,383 of record NC_133120.1, read on the forward strand.
AGAAAGAAAAGTGGTTATATACAAAAATAAAAAAACGTAGTAATTTAATTTAAGATTTATAATGCATTATCTGTATTATTTTTTTCTCATAATCAGTAGTAATAAAATAATTTTTCAACACTATGTATTATTACATTTTTTTCTTAAATTTTATTTTATTAAATATGTCATGACATCAAATTATATATTTTTCTCAAAAAAAAATTATATATTTTTTTCAATGTCTAATTTATACAAAATATAATATTTATTACAATCATGGTTTCCAGCAACTATAAATTCAATTTGATTTATAACACATAAAATCTTTGAATAAGATTATTCGCACCTATTTTATAATATATGTTGTACATATTATATTACATTGAATTTTACTATTTACTAAAATACCATAAAAATTATTACTTAACTGCACATTAATATCTTTTTATCTCAACTCATTTATTTAACAACGATTATCGACAATAAAATATGTTCTCACATATATCGCACATGACTTTTACTAGTTCTAAAAAAAAACTTAAATTTTTTTAAAAGCAAAAATTACTTCTATTCAAAAATTATAAGAAAAGTATTTTTTAACATATATCCAAACATCAAAATCATATCTTATTTTTTTAATAAAATAATATTTTCTCATTTTTTAAAAATACCTAGTATAATATTATATACGTGTGATTTACATATAAAATATTTTAAAAAAAAAAAAACTGAATTTATTTTAACATTTTTTTAATTTACGAGTTTTGTATCCAAACTAGTTCTTAATTCATAGAATTATTCTACTTATCTTGTATACATGAAATTTCAATCTGGTCGAACTCAATGGGCAATAAGAATCAAAATTTTTGCTTTTAAAAAGATTTTTGAACACTTCTGTAGTTTCCAGGTTTTGTATCCAAACTGCTTATCCTGTCCTGTATGCAGGAAATTTCAACCTGGGCGAACTCAATAGGCAACAAGAATCAAATATCACACCCTCGTCAGTCGTCACTAATTTCTTTCCCTAAAACATACTTTCATAAAATAAAAATAAATAAATAAATAAATAAGAACTCACTTTCAATTTAATTTGTAACCATTTAATTTATAAAAAAAACCACTATTTTCGAATTATAATCTAACATGATAAACTATATTTTTTTTAAAAAAAAATTTAAAGATGCCCACCATACTATAAAAACTTGTGCATTTATGTTGGCGGTATCAATGACAAAAGAATCTCATTTCAAAATAAAAGATACATCGTTTGTATCTTATTTACCAGTAAAGTTCTCCGAACATATTTTCTCAGAGGCAAGCACAAATAATAAATGAATATATAAGAAAATTAAATGCAAGAAGTTGTTAAACTTCATAAATTCATCATCTCCAACATTTGTTGTGACATGTTCAGTTGCCCCATATCAAAAGGGGGGATTCTAAATTTTCCCAGGTTTGAGCAACTTTGCCCTGGGACTTGTGGGTTACATCTATTATAAATGGGAAGAACGAAATGAAGTATGTAATATCTCCCCAATACAGGAATTGACAAGCCAAAACTTACAAGATCAGTTCAACCCCAGGCAGTCCAACATCACTTCACTTCCGGCCCTTCCCCTGCGAGAAGCAAACAGCTCTAGTTTAGCGCTCTTTGACAATAACAAAGCAAAGTGGAGCGAAATTTGGATTGAATGAATATTAAAAGGAACATACGTTGGTCAAGTAGTCATCCATCGATGACTGCTTCCGCTTCTTCAAACCAGGACCGTCGGCATGCTGGCTAATAGTAGCAAACTTGGATGGGGTTGCACTCTGTTGAGAATAAAGGGGAAGGTCAGCTGTAATCATCTACAATACCGATATGATGTTCGCTACACAATTCATGACAATAAAGATGCTTCATCAAGTTCTCAAATCTCAAGTCATGCTTTCAATGTTTCAAGCAGAGAGTTTCCAAGGAAAAAAAGGCAAGAAAAATCTAACTAAAAAGAAGGCAAGTACGCAAGCTGGGGAGAGAAAAAGAAAGAACGGCCGGACATCGTAAGTATGATTGTGTTGTTTCCTTTAAACAAAAGAAAAAATCAAAGGGTGAGGCGTGAATGATCATCCTACCTTCGCCAGTTTTTTCTCTTTGCGAGCTATTCTCTCCCTCTCATCATATTCCTCATTTTCCTTTTCCACCAACCGAATCAGTGCATCACATCTCCTTGCGATCTCTTGAGTCGTACGAGACTTTACAAACCAATCAAACCGGAACAATGGTGAAGTACGAAAGGCTGCCTTCAGCTCATCCCAGTTCCCATACCCAAGTTTGTGAATCATGCAGATCTGCAAGAGAACCATAATTATCATCATGCTTTTGGAATTAAATGAGATGAAACCCAGATGTCCTTAAAGGAAAAGAAACTTTAAATATTTGAATCTCACCATGAAGCGATCGCATTCTTCATTGTATAACTTCCCTTTATTCTGTCCATGCTGGATCTTTAATTCCAGCCAGGGATTCTTATAGCGATTCAGTTTCTTTGCAATAGCTTTCATGATCTCATCTTTCCGTGAAATTCTAGCCTCTCCTCTTTCAATGCTTTTAATAATCTTATCATAATCTGGAAAATTTCATATCCACGAGTATTACTTTTAGACAGCCAATAATGTCCCAAAAAAAAAAAAGTTAAACATACCATTTAATTCTTTATATCTTTCTTTGAACACTTTTGCATATCTTTCAACTTCTTCCTCTGTTTTACCTTCCATTTCGGAAGCAATACTCGGTATATCATTTCGACCATACTTCTCGCAGGCTCTAATAAAAGCATTGAAGTCTCTTCGGCTCCACGATGAAAATCCCTGAACACAATAAATTGTCCGGTGATAAATAGTTAGAGTTTCTCAAAGTCATAACGAATAATACACAAACGTACTTCTTCCAGCAGTCTTTCCTTCTCCTCCTGCTCCTCAGAGGTCAATGGTTCTCCCACATCTAGCCAGACAAAAATGTCTCAAGATGTCCAAGGGAAAATAAGAGATGAAGAAGGTTATGTATCAGATAAAAGAACATACCATCACGCTCATCCATCTCTATTGTATCTTTTACTTGATGTCTCTGGCGTGCCTGCCATTGCAACAATAAGAACAAGTAAAAACAACAAACAGTTCAAGAGAATCTAAGATACTACCCACCATAAGGCAACGGACTTCTTTTTCATACAGATCACTAAGACGCTGTGTGTTGAAGAACTGGAAGTCATGCCTGATAAAATCAACAAATATGTTAAGATGCAGAAACCAGTGAGTAAAAGAAAGAATCAAATGAAACAAGAGATCCTTACAACTGAGGCATGCGCGGAATTCGAGGCTCTTTGGGTCTCACGGGACCACTTTGCCGCATTGTCTGCTTAAAGTACTCAGATTCGGAGTAACTGACAAAAGATCAAGTGAACTGTGATTAATCCGAGTAACTGACAAAAGATCAAGTGAAGTGTGATTTCTAGATGCAAGCATAACATTTCAGTAAACAAATTCAGTTCTGAGTAGCATACTTGCGCTTTCTTTCTCTTTTAGGCGGTTCAATCCAGTTATCGCTGACAATTTTTTTGAAGTCAAATTTGTCATCCTTTTCAGCAAACAAAAATGAAAGGAATGAACAAAAACATTAGCGCCCCAAACATCATAAATTCATCCTAGACATTCACATGCGAAGTAAAGTACCTTTTCATCATCAAAATCATACAAATCAGCAGCTGCACAGTCCAACGGCTACAATTAGTCTCACAAACAAGAGAAGATAAATGAAACAAAGGCAACTCGATTAGCAAGGTAGGTTATAAAAAGCATACTGTCATCCATTTTGAATTTGATAGCATCCTCGGTAAACTTTTTCATTTTTGCATCAAGTTCAGCAGTTGCCTCCTCTCCTTTGGCAATAATTCTATCTATATCTTCATCTGTTATAGTGCTATCTTTGGAACTGAAAACCATTTCAGCACCAAACCTCACCATTTGCAGCAGCTCATCTTTATTAACAGCTGTATAAACCAACATGGACAAATTATATATTTAGTTTTTGTGAAGTTGGTAGCGACCCTGGAACAAGAAAGTCTCACTCTTTTGCTCCGCTAGTCGTCCTTGCTGGATAACCAAAGCATCAAGTGCAAGCTTTTTATAGGCCCTCTCAATCACTTTCTCTTCAATTGTGTACTGCAAAAGATCGGTTTAAAAATAACATAAGTGCATTATGCTTCAAATAAAAAAATATCCAATGCCTTAGCATGGTATGAAAATAAACCATACCTCAGTGCAGAACCGGAAAACTTGAACTTCCTTTTTCTGTCCAATTCTATGAGCACGGTCCTGAGCCTGCAGATCAACCTGTGGATTCCTATAATGAAATGAGGCCAACTTAAGATGTTAACATATACCCCATAGCGCATCCTGAAACAAAAGTAGCAAAAAAGTCTCACCAATCACTATCATAAAGAATGACAACATCAGCCGTAGCAAGATTGATACCAAGACCTCCAGCTCTGGTTGACAGCAGGAAGACAAATTTCTCACTTCCAGGCTTGTTAAAAGCTTCAATTGAAGCGTCTCTATCTTCCCCACCAGTGTTTCCATCAATTCGACAATAATAGTATCCACGGTAAAGCAGATAATCTTCAAGAATGTCTAGTAGCCTAGTCATCTGTTTCATTCAATCAACAGAATATATCACAGAGAATCCATATCAAAAGAAGAGAATTAACAGAATCGTGAACAGAACTGTGGAAGAAGAAAATGAGAACTTCAGACAAAAAAGTAAGTGCAAAAAAAGAGCACCTGCGAGAATATCAAAACTCGAGAATCACGCTCCTTTAATTTTGGAAGTAACTTGTCAAGAAGAACCATCTTGCCTGAAAGTAACATATTTCATAGACCATAAATATAAAAAGAAATTAACAGGGAAGACCAGATATCTTTATGTCTCGATATTTCGAACCATACCAGCATTTTCTATGAGATGTTCTCCAGTTGTATAGGGTGGACCAGGTTCAGCACCTTGAAATAAATACGGGTGATTACTACATTTTCTGAGCTGCATGGCTACATTAAGAAGACGTTTGCGTTCGCCACCAGCGTTTATAACCTCAAGATCTTTCTGCAATAAGGCCCTGTAATACTGTTTTTGCATCTGGGACATACCGACTTTAAGTATTGTCTCCTTCTTGGGAGGTAAACCCTTCTCAACGTCCGATTTCAACCTTCTGAGAAGAAAAGGTCGGAGAACCTAAAAGGTTCCAAACCAAAGAAATCAGATAAATAAGAAATAATGCCACGGATCATTTATAAGTGGTCCACATTAGGAATTCAATCTCTATCAACTCCCCATACAACTGCTTGAACATTCACAGAAACAACATAGTAGCATGCCAAACCACTAATTGACTGTCAGTAAAATGATAACGTGACTTAATAATTTGACAAAAAGAAGCACACTAATGCAAGCTGCAGCAGAAATTTACTAGGTGAATAACATGTGCGTAATTACTTGAGAAGAAAAGTAAAAGAAATACAAGTTCCGACAATCTGAAAACAGCATGGTAACACAATGCAATGCTTTTGGATGTGTTCAACAAAATAAGGAAGGCTAATACATACAGCTGTGACATAGCTCTCTTATTTATTGAATTATTACTGAGGGCAAAATCTTACGTAATTAAGAATCTTTATCCTAGATCCATTCTTAAATTTTGGAAATGTTTTGATGAGTGTGCAATAATATAACGCAATTAAATTCTCAACCAACGTAAGTAGCCTTTTTACACTAGGAAAAAAATTTCATTTTAATGAGTAATAAGGTGTCTACCTTGTGAAGCTGCTGCACAACTTCCTGCTCGTCGTTTTCGCCAGAAATTTGGAACCACTGATCAAAAGTTTCAGCAGAGCTAAATATTTCCGGCAGCAAAAAGTTTAAGAGAGCCCAGAGTTCATGAAGATTATTCTGCAAAAACAGAGATAGTGCACAGCTGACATAAAATGCACAAGAAGTTTTAAAATCAGGAACAAATTATAAGTACTAATTGTGGATTTGAGTCTTGATTTGTAGAAAAAAAATCAAATTTATACGCAAACATACTATAAGTACATGGATCTGGACAGGTTCTTTCCAAACCATGAATCAAAACCAGAATCATCTTTTCAAAAATTTGAAACTAAAACCATTTTTCAGTTTTTTTTCCCGAAACCTAAATCTGAACAAAAAAAGACTCAGCACGATTCTAGCGCCTTCAAATGGGAAACTGGGACTGAGACCAATACCATAACTGTGTGAAATCATAACAGGAACTGTGCAGAACCGGTAACCGAAAGCGTCAGATTAATTTTAAGTTCTAAGATCCTACATAGACAACTTAAAGTATATAATTTAATCTGCATGGTTTTATATAAATTAAATTAAATTTAACACTTTAATTTTTTATGTAATTAAATATTCGTAATATTTTTTAATCTAATTGTTAAATAATTAGATTTAATTAGTTTGATTACACTGTGAGTCGTTCCATTATTTTTTTCTTAACCGTTAAAATAAACAAAATAAAATATTATTTCAAATTGGTTCAATTCAATCAAATTGGAACCAGAACCATCAACAGCAGGAGCCGAAAAGGAACTATAATGTAACGATTCGGTTTTGGTTTCATCACCATCTGTTGGAACTGAAACCGCCAGTTTCACAACCAAAAACATCAGTTTTAGAACTATAGCATCTACATACGCAAAAAAAAAAAAACAATTGAAGATTACAGAAAGTAAATTAATATTACAAAGACCAAAAAACTAAAGCAACTCAAATTCCTTGTTCATTTCCCATAGTGGACAATTACGACAAGAAAACGTGGGCAAATGCTTGAAAGTGCTATAAGAAAACACGTGCAAATGTTGGGTCTTGTTTTTCTAGTGTAAACAAAACAAAACCCATTTTCCAAACCATAACAAAAATTGGGAGTTCTGTGTCTTTAAAACAATCCCCCACTTCAAATGGTGGATTCACCATTTCATTAATCAAATTAATACAAACTATAGCTATATATGAACAAGATATAATTAACTCCAAGGAAAGTCTTCCAATTTTGGTGAGAATATCCAGCAATATCGGGTATTCGGGTTTCCAGTTTCTTTTCCAAAAACCAGAGCCTGAACCAAAGACTCGTTATGATTCCAGATCCTTAAAATTAGAAACTGGAACCATGCAGAACCGGTAATCAAAATCGTAAATTAATTTTAAGTTTAAAGATCCTACATACACGACTGAATGTACATAATTTAATCTACATGGTTTATACAAATTAAATTTAACTCTTTTTAAATTTTTTAATAGTTATATTATATATTCAAAATATTTTGTAATCTAATTGTTATATAATTAGATTTGATTACTTTGATTACCCTGTGAATCGTCGCATTATGTTTTTTCTTAACCATTAAATTTACAAAATTGAATATTAGTTCAAAACGGTTCAAGTCAATCAAATTGGAACCAGAACCATCGGCAGCTGGGGATGAAAACGAACTATAATCAAATTATTCGGTTTAGGTTTCACTGTCGATTAGAATTGAAACTGTCACTATAATCAAATTATTTGGTTTAGGTTTCACCGTCCATTAGAATTTAAACCGCCAGTTTCACAACCGAAAACATCTGTTTTACAACTATATCCAATCTACAGACAAGAAAAATAAACAATCCATGATTACAGAAAGTAAAACAATGATAACAAAGAACAAAAATTAAAGCATCTCAAATTCCATGTTCATCTCCCATAGTGGAGAAGTGCTATAAGAAAACCAGTGTTTTAAAAGGCGGCCGCCAACCACACGCGTAAGAAGTCAACAAATCTTCTTTTTTTAAAAAAACGTAATTATTAATATGCTCATACAATTTCTCTTCCAAATCATAATAGCCCACCATCCCAGTCACTCACAACCCCTGCCTGCTTCCACCTCAAACCACCCATCACCACGGATGCGAACCACCTGCCGCTGCCTCCACCAGCCCACTAGGTTAGCTCTTGTATAGTTTTAATAAATTGTATTGCATGAAGTTTTCGCATTAATATGGTTATCTTGTTAGCTGCATTTATATATATAATAGGCACATCTTTTATATAATAGTATATATATATATATATATATATATATATATATATATATATATATATATATATATATGCTAATATATATATATATATATATATATATATATATATTTGCACCGTGTAATATTCGTATTGTATTGTATGAAGCTTATTTATGCATAAGCATCATTTAATTACATAATTTACACAAAGAATGATGATTATTTGTAATTTCATTGCATGATAAAAGTAAAAAAAATTCAATCGCCTAGGCTGCCGAGGCAGTAGGCGGTCATTGACCGCCCACCACTGCTTGACGCCTTTTATAACACTAAAGAAAACGAGTGCAAATGCTGGGTTTTTTTTCTAATAGAACAAAAACGAAAACCATTTTCAAAACTACAACAAAAGTTGGGAGTTGTGTCTTTTATAACAATCCGCTACTTCAAATGGCGGATTCACAATTTCATTTAAAAATTATAATACAAACTATAGTCATATATGAAAATGATACAATTATTAACTCCAAGAGAAGTCTTCCAATTCTGGTGAGAATATCCGGCGATATCAGATTTGGAAGAAAAAATATCCATTTTTGGAAACATTTTTTGAATAATTCAGATTGTTATTCCATCCTATAAATCAGAATGTCCCTTTATTGGCGTGAACAGTTCAATTCAAATAAATTTTTTAAGTATTTTACCTTTAATTTATATTCTAATTTTTTGGTGTTCATTGGATTTTCTCATCTTTCATGTACATTAATAATGGTATTATCTTCCAAAAATGATTATTTTTATATCAGAATCCAACATAGCGGAATGTTCTCGCCAAAATCGAAGACTTGCCTTGCAATTATACAAACTATCAAATAGAAATAGAAAAACTAATGCAATTTACTAACTACAAACGAAAACAGTATAATTATTTTTTTCAACACAAGTCTTCAATTTTGACGAGAATACTCGGCAATGTCGCACTAGAACGAAAATAGCCATTTTCAGAAATATTTTCCGCGCTACTATTATTAGGGTTAATTGTTGTTGTTCACATTTGTCAATAAAAACAAATCCCCTATGTTTGTTATAGTTTGGTGATTTCGTTTTTGTTATATTTGAATAAAAATTTGGGAAAAACAACAAATAAATGCTGTCAGTTTTCCCATTAATCAACCTATTTTCATAATATTGCACCTGGCTTTCAGGTTCCGTGATGCCAAACTTACAAGGCCCAGGATATGCAGTTAATAAATAACCTCAATATAACAAACAGAGCAATCTCAAAGAGAAGGTAGGCCACACGGGGTTGAAAAATATATATAAAAATCTAGAATTTATAAACATTTAATTTCAGCTGTACTTTGCGGTTAATCTATCCCAACATACCCAATACTACATGTTCACCACTCACATGCAGCACTTGAAATTTAAAGAGATGTCAAAGCAGAATGAAATCCTAGACAAGCAGAAAGTACCTGAAGGGGCGTTCCTGTAATTAGAAGCCGATAGTTAGTACTAAAAAGTCTCATTGTTTTAGAAAGAAGAGAGTTTTCATTCTTGATTCGATGAGCTTCATCAATAATGATGTATCGCCAACTAAATCGACGAAAGAGAGACTTCTCTTTTATTGCCATCTCAAAACTTGTAACACAAACATCAAACTTTCCAGCCACAAGTAGTTCCTCACGTATATATTTCTGAAAAATTAAAATGAGATCAGAAAACAGGATTACACTATGATTCGCCTGCAATCAAAATGTGTAAGAAAATAATATCTAAAGTAACACTGAAGGCTTACTCGTTCATCAGGATTTCCAAGAAATTTTACAGCACGTATCACTGGACAAAACCGTTTAATTTCGTTCATCCAATTTCCGAGTGTAGATTTTGGAGCAACGACCATGTGAGGACCTGTAATCCCTCTAAACTCATGCAAGTAACCCAACAAGGAGATGGTTTGTAAGGTTTTACCAAGCCCCTGAATTTGAGAACACAATCAATAATAAAATGATCATTAGCAACACAAACTAAAGAAAATATTTTTATAGATACCAGTCGTTACCATTTCATCTGCAAGTATTCCATTAATGCCATTCTCATACAGTCGAATCATCCAATTTAAACCAGCAAGCTGATAATCCCTCATCTTTCCTTGAATACCTGAAACAGCTCATACTTTTAGATCATCAATTAAAATTACAAAACCACCTAAGAAATAATTTTCAGTACAAGCAGTTTCACTTGCAATGAATTGATAGAGAATGTGCCAGCCATTTCAAAAAAATCAACCAACTATGAATGTCTCAAACCATAAAAGCATCAATCACTGAAGAATTATAGCTGATGGTTGCAAAGAGATGGGCCAAATAATCATACAAGATGGTTGCACCAATAGCCTAGTATTTCCGGTGCCAGAAAGGCCATCTTCTTCGTCTTTAAGACATTCTTCGTCTTCTTCCTCTTCCGTGACTTTTGATGCATGGCGACCCCTGGAAAATGCATTTGAGAGCACAAACGTCATTAAAATTAACACAGAGTCTTGTGTATTGATTGCAAAATACCAAAACTTAACATGTGGAATTGGTAATTTGGATATCACAATTAAAATTTTAATAATGAAACTGAATAAAGAAAAAAAAATGCAATGGTTATGATACCTTAGGAACATTATCCATAACACAACTCAAATTTATTCCAAATATTATATTACCTGATGAAACCAAGATTCAAGTTCAATTAATAGTTCACTGTATCACTGAGTGTAGCAAACAATAAATTATCCCAAACTACCCAATGTAGCAATCATTGTAAATTAGGGAATATGATGTTAACCATATAGAGAGTAGCACAGAGCAGATCATCATACTTAAAGGACCACACTCCTCGGGTTCCTTTGTTGAAATGATAGGAGAATAAATTAGCAAACATTTAATTTAATTTCATTTAAGTAATAAAAAATGTAACTTGACTAGTTAAAAGGTAGCTTGAGATAGCGAGTTGTTTGCTATTATACATGTATATGCACTCGGAATATTTAGAATACTGATACAGATTGTCATTACAATAATTGAGCAATTGGGAGCATTAAACCAATTTTCAGTAAAATATAAGACCTATTCACCTAAATTGCAAGGGATTATTAGACAAGAAAAAATGGGTGTCATGTGAAGCCAAATAACTGGAGAAATTGTGAAAAACATGTCAGAAAACGTGTTTTAATGCATAATCAAGCAGCAATCCTGCATTTATTGGGAAACAAATACCACCCCAGGATACTATCCAGAAATGCTGTTTTCATAGTGAGATCATAATTTATTTTAAATTTACAAAGCATTGCGAACATTACTGCAGTTTAATAGCAGTAAGTTGCTCAAAATGCATAAGCATTGGCATAACAGCATCAAACTGCAATTACCAGGGCCCAGAACGATACTACATATCAGATGGGAAGTAAGCCACTACTAAAAACACAATACATCCAAACTAGCACAAAGATTTAGATGTGAAAGACCGTGAGAATTCAACGTTTAATGTCAGGGACTTAGTATACTCGGCCCAGCTTAAGTCCCTAACATTTGAACATCTCTAACATTCTGCGGTGCAGCACTGAAATAACTATCACAAAATGAAGACTACAAACCTTCCTTTTGCCTTCTTCTGAGAGACAGACCTATCACCCTGTGCAAAATGAGCAAATAATTCGGTCTGCTGCAAGAGGAATTTCAAGCGACCTTTTCCCTTGTTATTCTGTCACACGATAACAAATAGTAATGCGCATTAAAATCAGCACATTTTAACTTACTTCAGACATTAAGTTTTAATTTTCTTTCAGAAAACACACCATGTCAGCATCAATAGCAGCATTCTGGGCGTCAAGTATATCTTGCAACTTTTGCTTCTTCAATCTTTCCATTTCTTTGAGCCTGGATTTTTCAAGCTTAGCAATAGCATTGTCATCCTGTAAAACAAAGCAAAACCCATTGATATGTACCCCAAATTTCAGGCGTTCCTAATTGTAGGATTCACAACCATCCAATAATGCATGAAAATCACCTCCTAATCTCATTTCATAGGGTAATAAAAAAATTCGAAAATGCTAAGTAGCTAAAATGTGTTCATGCGCAATAGGGAAAAAAACCATTATAGCTATTTAAAAAAAAGACACAGAAAAATACTCACATATCACTGCATGCACAAAATCAACAATATTTCACCTTTTTTTTAACTAATCTTGGAGTACATAGTGCCCATTTGAATGGACACTGCATCAACCCCCGCATTTCAATCAAATTGCTTGTAACCCAACAAATCAAACTGAAACCTAACTAAATCACTCGGTAACAAGCAAAACTACATAGATCTGAACGACTCCGCCGTCAGTCATCACGAAAAACAAAAAAAATTCCAGAAAACCACTCATTCTGCTGAAGCAAAGATTTATCCCCCTCAAACTCACCTCGTTATCATCCTCCATTGGACCGGAGCCGTTGGAGCCATCCTCATCATTGGAATCATCCGTGGCGCGAGCCACCGCCTCGATCTCCTCCTCGTCCTCCTCGTCATTTACCTGATCCTTGACAACCTCTTCCTCCTCCGAGGTAGCCGGCGTCGAATCTTCCGAGCATTCTTCCGCTCGCGAGGGTTTCGCCATGCCCAGGGTTTGCTGATCGCTTTCCTTTTTTTTTCCTTTTTGGCTTCAAAAATCAAAAAATAAATTCGACTGAAAAATATTTTTGTGTAAAGTTGAGACACGAGTATGTTGGTTGATATATATACCGGTGGGCCAATAGCAATTTCGATTTGGCTATACATTCCCGCCATGTGTAATTAGGTTATTCCCGCTATCGGGCCTTCGCAAATAAATTTGGGCTTTACGTATGAATTATTTTTTCCCCTATTTGGTGATGATATTGTAATAATAAAATCTTCTGACAAACTTGATAGAGACAACTCCTACATTGTGGCGGCACACTAAAATGTGAGGAAAAAAAAAAAAAAAAAAAAAAAAACACTTCTTTCTTTTATTTTTTTGTTGGACATGTTAACTCAAACATCTCATTTCAAAATAAACATATAAAATTAGTCAATATTTTTTGTTTTGTTTTCAAATGAGAATTCTCTTGTACAAATATATGGAAAGTCGAAAAATCTCTCTCTCAATGTAAGTGTATGTATAAGGCTACTCAAATTTTTCAGAAAAAACGTTCTAACCGACCTAATGAATTCTTTTCATATCGTATTTTTAATTCGCAAAAACTCTTGTGAAACGGATCTCTTAATTGGGTCATCAATGTAAAATTCTTACTTTTTATGATCGACAAAAGCATTACTTCTTATTGTAAATATAGATATGATTGACTCATTTGATACCATGTCACAACAAACCTTTTATTTTAGGGAAAATTATTTTTTTAGTCTTGTATGTTTGTCACTTTGCGATTTTGGTTTTTTATGTTTTTAGATTTCAGTTTTAGTTCGCTATCTTTATTTTTTGGCAATTTTAGTCATTTTTTAATGGCGCTGATGTGACACTAATTCAGTGTTGATGTGAAGATGACGTGTATAGTGCTACGTAAGCATTTTCGAATAAAAAATGACTGAAATTACCAAAAATCAAAACATACAGGACTAAAAATAAAATATGAACACATAGAGGACCGAAATCGCAAAGTGACAAACATAAAGAATCAAAATTGCAATTTTCCCTTTATTTTATTAAACAAAATGTGATTTGAAAATATTTCTCATTTGCACCGCCTAAAACCACGTAGTCGAATATAAATTGCACGATATATCTACATACTATACAATAGGCACTGTTTGGTATATCGGATAATGAGGTCTACAGCTAAAATACAAAAAATAACAAAAGGCCATTAAATGTAGGGCTAGGTAAAAAATAAATTTTCTCCTGTGAAAAAAAAAAAAAAAGTCTTACTTCCTCTTGTGTGTGATAATTCCACAGTAACAAGGATAGTTAAAAAATTTTCTACATGTACCCTCGTCAAGCATAACTTTATGGAAGGAGACGGCTACATATTAAACTTGGGGTTTTTATTATTTTTAAGGTAAAAATTAAATTTAATTTAAAAAATAATGTAAAATAAAAAAAATTGCATTAATAAGGTAAAACGCCACAAACTATGGCGGAAGCTGCCTAGTTGGCAGCCACAAGGCAGCGTCCGCCACCAACTGTGGCGGACGCTGTCTTATTGGCAGCAATCCCATCCATATCCGATCATCCATATCCGATCGATATCCAATCGAACGGTATCATTTTTATGCGTATCCAATTCAACGATGGAAATGTGCTCATTTATCTGTTCAATTATCCGTTTAATTGTAGGAATGTCTTTTAAATAGACCTTGCAAAAGCATACTCAATTGCTCAATTTCTGTATCGTTTTCTCGAATCTATAATCTTTAATTTTTTGTTGTTAGGCAGACTCGGTATTCGTCTAATCTTTTCTCCACATCTCTCGTTCATCGACTTCAATTTTCGTTTTTTGTCATCTACAAAATTCAAGAAATTAAAGTAAGTATATTGTTTCATTCATTTTAAATAATTTTACATTCAAAATTATGTTTTATATACGTGTAATGTCTCATATATTATTTATATATATATATTGTGTATATATTCATATATTTATATATATATCATATATATTTATATAGCATATTTATATATGTATACACCATATTTATATATATTTATTATTATATATATATATAAATATATAGATTTTAAATTTATACATTATTTAACCAAAACTACCAAATCCATATGTTATTTAGAAACATTTTGTTGTTGTAAAATTTTTGTCCTTATCCACATGCCACTTTCATCCGATGTTCCTGAAATACAATATATATATATATATATATATAAAATATATATTTAATGGAAAATATATTTAATAAGAAAATATAAAAGCGACAAATTATAATTTCTAAATTTTCTACATGTTCGGTCTTCGTTGTTGTCTCTCTCTCGCTACCGGTCTGTCCATCTCATTTCTCAAACGAGTCGTTGTATCCCTACCAGCTCTTCTTCTTTCACGTCTAACCGGGTTATGTTGCAACTTAAATGAAGGCCGATCCCAATATCGTTTATCTGCAAGAGGTTCAAATCTTCCTTCATATGTGGCGAGGTACTCAGATATATTGTACCATGGCTGCATAAGTGTTGTGGGATCTAAAGAATGCCATTTCGCGGTACAAATAGCATGAGAACATGGGATGCCAAAAATTGTCCATTTATCACATGAACAATCTGTAGTTGATATTCTCACCACTTGTATGTGTTGACCGCGACTTGGCCTTCCTCCGGTCGCAACCTGAGCAGTTTGCGATCGTACATCATATTTCACAACACGATGTTCGTTGGATTTTCTCGCTCATTCTTCATATTTTTGACATGCATATTCTGACCACAGTTGATTGCCCTCAACCGTACGTTCACCTTTTGTCACACGTTCAATGAAGTACTGGACGCATCTCAGAAGGGTCAAATGCACTATTGCAGATATAGGCAGTCTACGAGCTCCCTTTAATACACTGTTTAAGCACTCGGACATGTTGGTTGTCAATCACTCCACGACGCCAACCTCCATCATGGGCCATACTCCATTTTTCCTTCGATATTCCAGCCAAATATCTGTGTGCCAAAATGTTTTTGTTCTTGATTGCCTCAATTGTTGCATCAAATTTACAAATCTGATGTTGTCTCCCTGCTTCCCAACATAAATCTTTCAAATGCACGTTTTTGAACCTGGTATTAAAATTAGAGCACACGTGCCTCAAACAAAAATGATGCACACCTTGTGGAGGTTTGAAATAGGGCAGATCTTCAACTGCTCGCACAATTCCCTTATTCCTATCAGAAATCAGGCACACACCATTTTCACCACTTACGACATGTCGGCCAACATTCTCCAAAAACCATTTCCAAGAATCAGATGTTTCTTCATCCACGATTGCGAAAGCCAGCGGTAGCACTTGATTGTTCGCATCCAGAGTAACAGCTATCAACATTTTATGTTTGTACTTTGTGTACAAATGTGTACCGTCGACACTAATGATTTTTCGATAATTTCGAAATCCATCAATACACGGCTTGAACGCCCAAAAACAATAGTTCAATATTTTTATTTCTTCATTGTTTCTGAGATGCTTCCATTCAACAATTGTTCCAGGATTGTATTTGCAAAGAGCATGCATATATTTCGGTAGCAATTGCACAGAGCTCTCCCAGGTTCCATAAACAATTTCCACCGCGCGTTTCAAACTCCGCCACGCCTTCGTGTACGAGATTTGATATCCATATTTATCTTTTACGCTCTCTATTATATATTTGATCTCGTACGAAGGATCATATCGTACAATGGCCAATAGCGTATTTGCAACCATATCGCTATTCAAGTTGTGATGGTCTATGCCGACGTTTGTAGATATACATGTATAAGCCCCACCATATCTGGTTATTTTCCAATAAACTATTTTTTCTTTGAAAGAAGCTCGAAGACCCCAACGACATCGGATGGTAGAAAAATCATTTTTGCATTGTATTTTCCACAAAATACGTGTGCTCTCAACAACACGATACTCACGCCTGAAAACTCTCATCGAATAATCCTTCACAGATGCAATTAGATCTTTCTTATCCTTGAAAACCATGTTTACGCATAGTTCTCCTCTATCCTCATTATAGTATCTTGTTCGCATGTCATGAGGTACGCCAATAGAATCAGGAATCTCTTCTCCAAAATATGTATTGAAAAAAGATGACATATCAGAAGTGGTAGAAAGGAATGGAACAACTTGCCTCTCTAATGTTTGACGAGGTGGTGGACGAGATGACGTTCCCTCATCAGCATTTGCATAAATATTCACATCTTCCACATCATCATCGTCATCATCGTCTTCCTAAGACTCCCCGTATGACATCTCTGGCTCTGTATCGCTTCTCTGAACATCGTCATTTTCACTACTAGGATCATCAACACGTGGTGCAAAATTTGGATTTTCTGAATTTCAATTTGTTGTACCATCATTTTGTTCCCAGCCACGTGTCGTTTGTGGCCAATTTGCAGGATCAGGTTCGGATGTGCCAGCGATATATTGTTCCCACGATCCACTTCCAGGATGCAGATACATGTTGTTCATTCCTTCAGTAACATGTAAAATATTTGATTCTTGGTCGACATGACCAACGTGATGGACAATTTGGTTTGCTTCGACATACAAATGTAGTATACGTATATTGGGAGATTGCATCATAAACTCCAGCGCATTATCATCGACAAGATTCACTTCAATTTCATGCCAAGATGAATTTTCCATGAAGGAATATTTCGTTTACAATTTGAGAGTAAAATGCATTGGATCAATCATCAATGTTTGATGCACAACTTCAACCAACTCGAACAGAGTAATAGATCGTAATACTCACATCGGTCTAGTATAAGGAATACTATACATAACCGATCTATTATCCACAATAACATGACCACCAAAATATAAAAATATATCAATGTTTGCCATTTTCGATATAAATTTTTGAATATAGAAATGAAAAACAAACAAAAAAACGAGAGAACATGAAAAAGAGAGAAAGAATAAGAGAGGAATAAAGTTTATTGAATGATATATTTCGAATGAGATCTGTACGTATATATATAATAGATTTGTACGCATGTTTTCCGCGTTAAATATTCAGGTATCGCATTCAATTTTTTTATGCGTGCCGTGTTCCCATCATTTATTTAAAAAAAGTAGATGGGGTGGGTGTGAGCATGAATGATTTACGAGCAGATGGTGGGTGGAAACATTGGTTGAGAGGCAGCATCCGCCACAGTTGGTGGCGGACGCTGCCTTGTGGCAGTCATCCGCCACGTTTCGTGGCGGACGCTCGATTAAAATAATCGAGCGTCCGCCATTCAAAGTGGTGTTTTACCTTATTAATGCAATTTTTTTTATTTACATTATTTTTGAAATTACATTTAATTTTTACCTTAAAAATAATAAAAACCCAAACTTGAGTTCCTTATTGATAATAAAAAAAATAAATTATTTTTCAAAAAATAATTTTTTTACAATACTATTACAAAAATTCAATCATATATATATATTTATGTATATTTTAAATTTTCAGATTAAGAAAAATCATTAATTCAAAATAACAAAATTTATTACGTATGGAAAATTGACCTATAAGATCGTCTCACTAAAGTTTTATGTGACATTTATTACTTATGCTACAGGCAGGGGCGGAGGCACATAGCCTCTTAGGGGGGCCTATATATATATATAGAGAGAGAGTTTTTTTCAAGTGCCCACCTATCATGCTCACTACCATGTCCACCAATGATGTGGCACTATTCTATTGGACCTACAATTTATCACATCTTTATCACATCCAATAGAATAGTGCCACATCATTGGTGGGCATGGTAGTAGGCATGATAGGTGGACACTTGAAAGAAACTCTATATATATATATATATTGGTTTTGTTTGATATTCTTTTTAATAAATTTTAATGGGTTGTGCCCCATTTTTTTTAATATATAATAAATTAACTTATCAAATAAATAAAACAATTTATTTTAAGTGGCGATCAAACTCTTTTTTTATGGGATATTTGATTATTTTTTCTATTCGACTCTTTCGAGTGGACGGCCAACACAGTGACACACAACACTCAATTAAGATTTAAGGTCGTTTTGCTTTAAAAAAAGATATAAGGGCATTTCATAAATGATTTCAGGTTTTTTTGTGTATTTTTTTTTCATATCGTGTATTTTAAATCATTTTTTTCTCAAAAAATTAGGTTTTGGTTTCTTGAGAGCATATATTTCTTAATTCTTCTATTTATTTTTTTCTTATTTTAAATCTTTGTTTCATTTAATTATGGGACAACACATTCGATATCAATGTTAGAAATACTAAAATTTATTGTAAAAAATAAAATTAGCATTGTTAATTTTTGCGTTTTTGATTATTTTTGTTTGACTATTTCTATATGTTGAATAATTGGTCGAAAATATTTGTGGATAACAACGTATTTTTACTATATTCATGAATCATAATGTAATTTAATTGATAAAGATAGAATAGATAGTGTTAAATAAACTAGCAAAAAATTGAATGCAATGAATCTCGTTTTATCTACTAAGTTTTATCCAAAAAGCTTTGCAGAACATGAGATGCTGCAATTAAAAATCCAATTTGACCATTTTGATCATGTTCGACAACTTCCTTATATTAGAACTCACTCGAAACTTATTTAATTATTTAGATCTTGAGAGAGGTTTGAGCTTACTCCCCCTCTCTTGTTTTTCTTTTTTTTTTATTTCTAATAATATCTCTATTTTTAAAAAAAAAATCAAAAATCTATCATGTTTACGCTTTCAGTTCTTCTTCATTGCCCCCCCCCCCCTCTTGCGTGATCCTGGCTCCGCCCCTGGCTACATGTATATGCTAAAGATGTTATATCTGATGATGACCTCCAATTAATAATAAACAAAACTTGCTTACATCTCATTCCTTCGTGTGATATGCCTCAACGGGCACGTTGATTATTAGCTTAGAATCTTGATTTTTCTTCACCTAAAATTATTTTTACATAATTTGAATTATGTTTTTATTTGAAAGACATTGTGTAGTTATTGAACAGTGCATGGCAATGTAGTTTGAATTTTATGGAAAAAAAAAACCTTACAAACACATTATGATTATCGTTGCTTCGTAGAATGAGATAATAAATGACGTCAAATATAAAAGTTAATAAATTGAAAGATGTTGTAAAATAAAGGAGAAACTAACCAAATAATATGCAAAGAAATATGCAAAGAAAACAAGTAAATTTGATGTATTGAATGTGTTACATGAGTGACCTATTTATAGGTACAAGAAACTGGAGATAAGATCAAATAAATTGATTTGATCACGATTTTATATCATCTCTTTGAGATTTGAATATAACTCTATGATAACTCAATCTTTGATTTTCTTGACATCCATAATATTATAACACTCCCCCTTGGATGTCAATCGACGGATGTGCCTCGTTAAAAACTTACTAGGAAAAACCCAATAGGATAAAAACCTAGCGAAGGAAAAAAGAGTACAACATCCCTCGTTATTGCTAAACTGCCTCGTTAAAAACCTTGTCATGGAAAACCACTTGGGAAAAATCATGAACAAGGGAAAAAGAGTGCAGTTTGGATTAACTCCCCCTGTTGCGAACATCACTTGAAATCTCTAAGTCGCTGCATTCGGAAGCTTGTACACCAATTTCTCAAAAGTTGATGTGAGCAATGATTTCAGTGAAAACTCGGTCGGATTATCACTTGAGCAAATTTGTTGAATTTAGTTGAGAAGTGCATGCCTTATTGCCTTCATAGATCTTCGGGATATAAATGTTCCACCATAAAAACATCAACTCTGTTATCTTCCTTTTGTGTGGATCAGATATATATCTGCATAACTAATCAATTGCAAATCACAAGCATTAAAATAAAATAGTCACTTGTACCATATACCTATAAGATATCAAAATTAATTGCATGAATTACTCCTTAATGTTTGGACCACAGGTCCAAAAACTCATGTTTCGCTAACTTGGCCAATCATGTCTACAACGATATTCATTAACAGATTTATAATCTAGATCATAACACCAAATGCCACACCATGGGCAAATTTTATTGTCGACAATAATTTTCAATTGATTAAATCATTTTCCCGTTTTGACATAATTTATCGAGATCTCTTCATTTTCAAGTACTTGAACTTCTTCGGGGATTTGATCATCTACATTTCAGACTGATCAATTAATGAATCATATTTTCAAAATGGACATCTATATTATTGCTCCTTTTCTTTTCGTGGATTTTTATCTTTGGATCCAATTTTTCTACCACGCTTGATTCGAGCTCGTTGTTGACTGTTCTTTTAGAACATCAATATGTGCTGAAGCATTAGCAGCCATTACGTATGACTTAGTTACCATTTTTCCATTAAATGCATCAGGTAATTTATTTGCAATACCTTGCAAATGGACTACTCTTGAACCTCAAGTTCACATTCATTTGTCCGATAATCAAAATGATGTAATGATGCATTCCAAGTTAATTAACTCGGTGATCTCATATTTTATCCCCTAATAATCGCATATGCAAATTTATTCTTAAACTCTTGGCCAAAAGCTAGTTGTAAAGGGGAGAAATCATTGTAACTAGTCAATCTGATGCGTATAAGTGTTGCTATATACAAAATATCATATCCCCATAAATATTTGAGGAGTTTGTTCTCATTATCAATTGTTAGCTATCAATTGGAGATGCTTAAAAAATTTTGCTAAACCATTTTGTATATGAACATTTGCAACAAGATGTTCAATAATTATCCCAATTGACCTACTAGTCATAAAAATTTTAGGATGTAATTTCATCAGCATTAACAATAAAATCCTCTTGATAAATTGCAAACATTAGTTTGCGATATGATAATAAATACACATGCAACCATTTCGTAAATATATAAAATATTTAAATGGTTCACACAATCGGAGAATGTGCCCATAAATATCACCTTAAAATATAGGTGATTCAATATCAATTTTAGCTGATGAAGGCTTATAATTTGCCTTGAGAACAAGCAACACATGAGAATTCTTTAACATTAATAATCTATCTTTCTTTAATTGATGCCCATATGAATTCTCAATATTATTTTCGCATCATTGTCAAATTGGAATTTTCCAATTGATTATGCCAAGTCATAAACATATTCATATCAATGAATTTCTTGGCTAACTGTTGTATTCGTCTCCACTACATTTATTTTGTGTAGTATAAGTCATAAGTAAATGTCGACAATTTTTCAACAATGTATTTCTTTCTCGACATTTCTTTTGCAATAAAAGATATTATTTTTCTTCTTGGTTTATAGTCTCAATATGCTATCTATTCCGACGGATATCTTAAAAACTCAATAAATTTCTTTGAGACTTATGAGAGAGTAACACAATTTGTCTCTCTAGAGCATTCAATAATGCTTGTTCTTTCAAAAATTGTGTTGACATAACCTTTTCTCATTTGTAAATATGAGAAATATTTATTTCATTGAATATGGAATGCATCATTGCGTTGTCAACACGACATAAATCTCTATTGATTTCATGTCCAAAATTCATATTCTATTCATAATAATAAATTTAATAAGAATAAAAACATTTTATTCATGTAGATACATTATGAAATAAATAACTTTGATTCGTAATAAAAACAATCAAACCAATTTAAAATTTAAATTAATCAAACCAATAGTCTTCTCAAATAAACCATATAAATAATCCCTAAACATGATATTTAAATAAATAAAAACCAAAATGACCAAATAAAAAATAATAAATAATTTTAATAATTTTGCACGCTTCCATATCCAATCAAATGATCAATCTTTCCTTTCGGATCTTCAAAGAAATCAGAAAATCAAAATGTGCCGATGTGCCGAAAGAGATGGGTCTTGGCTTAAATCTTCACCTTGATGTATAAAATTAATTTCAACATTTTTTGTCTTTTCTTTTGATGCTTGATAAAGATCAACAAGATGTTTCGGCGTACGACAATTATTATACCAATGCATTTTATCTCCACATCTATAACATCCATTTTCTGAATTCATTGATTTATCATTTTGACCACTTTCAACATTTTTCTCTTGGTCATTACCACACTTTTTGGAACTTCCATTCCTTTGATCATTATTATTATTATAACCATCGTTAAAGTAACGAGGTTTTTCATGCCCATGACCATATGGATGAAAGCGTCCTCGACCGTGCCCACGACCACGACCGAATCCGGTCTTATTTTGTTTCATCTTTTCATCATGCATTGCCGCATTCACTTCAGGGAATGGGTTGGCTCTAGTGGGACGAATTTCATGATTTTTCATCAACAACTCATTATTTTGCTCAGCCACTAGCAAACATGAAATCAAATCAGAATACCTCTTGAAACCTTTCTCTGTATACTGTTGTTGTAAGACAACATTAGAGGCATGAAATGTGGAATATGTTTTTTTCAACAAATCATCATCAGATATTTTTTCTCCACACAATTTTAATTGTGAACTGATGCGAAACAATGCAGAATTATATTCACTTACAGACTTAAAATCTTGTAAGCGCAAGTGCATCCAATCATAACGTGCTTTTGGAAGAATCACCGTCTTTTGATGGCTATATCTCTCTTTCAAATTATTCCATAGATCAAGCGGATCTTTTATCGTTAAATACTCAATTTTCAAACCATCATGAAGATGGTGACGAAGGAATATCATAGCCTTTGCACGATTTTGCGGTGATTCATTATTTTCATCTTTGATGGTATCTCCAATACCCATAGCATTTAGATGTATTTCAGCATCTAGTATCAAAGAGAGATAATTCTTGTCGGAGATATCGAGAGCGGCAAATTCAAGCTTTGAGATATTCGACATGATGAAATCAAATCTATATTTTACAAAAATTATGAATCAATCACGTTAATTAAACCTAATTTAAACATATACATGGCATAAACTGATTCAAATAAAAAAAACATGAATCGAGAAAAGCTAGAATCCATATTTAATATGATTATATCTAATTAATACGTGATACATGATATCCAAACAATTGAAACAAATAAAACAAGGAAACAAACAAAAATTATTAGACGTATTCAATAATGCAAAAATAAGTATGCTTTAATTGAATGCACATATCATGACATCACATATAATCTAATAGGTGTCAATCAAAGGGAACAAGGGAGATATTGACAAAGAATACACGTGCAAGATACATAAGAGGTGATGGTTGTGGATCCGATAAATAAGGATACGACGAGAACATGAATGGAGAACAGAGCATAGATAAAAAAATTTAATGAAAACAAAAGTTCAACAAATTCAAGAATCAGTGATGAATTGCGTGACTTTTCTAAAAAAAATTCGAACAAAGAATAATAGCAAATTCGTGCTGATAACATGTTGTAAAATAAAGGAGAAACTAACCAAATAATATGCAAAAAAATATGCAAAGAAAACAAATAAATTCGATGTATTGAATGTATTACATGAGTGACCTATTTATAGGTACAAGAAACTGGAGATAAGATCAAATAAATTGATTTGATCACGATTTTATATCATCTCTTTGAGATTTGAATATAACTCTATGATAACTCAATCTTTGATTTTCTTGACATCATAATATTATAACATAAGATGTGGATAGTTGAAGAATATATAATTTACTTAATTTAAAACTCAAGCTAAACGTTAGATGAAACAAGAATGCATAAAAATAACAAACTTTTTTATATGTGTTAAGCATGGATGTGAAGTGTGTGTATAAAAAGTGTATTTGTCCGAAACTGAGTATATTTAATTATGATATAATTTGATTTTTTTATGAATTTTTTTTAAAAAAAATGTGTTTTCCACATATAATTTGATTATTTGAGTCATATGATAAATAAAATAATATAAATAGTTGATAAATTTAAAACAAAGTCATTATCTTTTATATTAGAGGAAATAATTTTAGATCGTTCTAAAAAGTAGTTAAATCTTAATATTTTATTTCACCAGAAAAGTTTAAATTCTTGTAATATCAATATTGAAATTAACACACGTTTTCGTCTTTACACATTAAAGGGTGTTTAAAAAGGTCAATTATAAACATATTTCTTTTTTAAAAAATTGTGCTTTTAAGTTTTAACCAGATTGATTCATTTCATCTGCACTTTGCTCTTGATCTGCATTTAATCTCGATTTTTAGAACATTGAATTCGGCCAGAACACCTGAAGATCATAAAATTTTAAATTACAGACAGATGGAGAATTTCAATCACATTCCCAATAATCTGGTATATATCAAAGATGCTAGGATGCTTGCATTCATGTACATCGAGGTCTAAAATTCAAACCGTCTCAAAAAAAATACACGAAAAAAGTAAGTACAATAATAAAGAGTGATTACATGTATGCTTTGTCCGGTACAATCAGATCTTTAAGCAAAGTTGCCTCTAAAAAATCTTTAAGCAATGAGATTGATGGAAAGAGTTACTCAGAGGCTCTCAAGAAACTGTGCAAAGCTGGGATATTTTGGCTCCCATCCTAGCTCAGCACGAGTTTTCGAGTTGTTTAGTTTCTTTCCTAAAGGATCATTCGTTCCTGCAAAATAACAATTGTGCTAAGGACGTAAAATTTCCTTCAAATTTGAATTAGTAATGTGATATGAAGAATAAAGAGCTTGCCTGTAAAAGCATCAAATTTCTTACTAAATTTTCCACTCTTATTGACCAATTCCATCAGTTCCTGCCTGAAGAAACCACGGCATTTGTAACGATTTTGAGATTGTTTAGATGTTTAAACTCCAGGTATGTACACAAACTCGGGATATAACAAGATAACCTTGATAAAGGGTGATTGTCACATCCAAGAAAAATTCTGCCCCGAAGATTCTTTTTCAAGATGGCAATCGAAAGTGAAGCTGCATCCTACAAAAAATACATGAACCATCGCATTCGATTATGTTTCCATAGAAATGAAGCATATTACAAATCAGAAGTCATATTTATCAAAACGGCATAGGATGTAAGCGAACATGGCAGCCTGGAATTTCACCGTGTAATGTATTAGATTGAGAATGTGGTCTGGACGAATGTCATGAGTCCCTCTCTCCAACCAATATGAATGAGCACCTCTATCTGCTTTGTGTTGCAAGTTAAGGTCGTTTATTGTTTTTGCAGTTTGACTCGATGATTTAAAGCTAGAAAACATCTCTCAGATGTAATAAAAATTACTCAAGAATTCAAGATCCAAAAAAGGATATGTAAAGTCCAGCCAATCTAACGACGCATCCCCCTGCCTCCAACGCTTCTTTCTCCGCCTTAAGTAAAGTATCAGTTCTAGGGCTGCTCCCCAATGGCACCACTGGAGTATCCTAAAGAGTATAGAGAAAGGAAAAACTATTGAATTATTTCATAGCATAAACACACATATCTAATAATATTAACCTTCGTTATTTACTTGTTGTTTGGTGGCTGATTTTTCAACAGGGTAACTTTTTAAGTTAAGACATAAACCAGATTCAAGTGTAGCCGTAGAAAGTTATCAGGTATCAGATCGGATACCTCATCACAAGATCCATTATCACTGCAGTCGTAAGGAGCAGAGCTTGAAGTAAACAAAAAAGATCCTTCACCGTTCCAATTTAGAGTCGCTTCCCTGTTTATATGGTGACACAAGGAACCAGATTGTTATCTAACTTCAACTCGCCCAATGACATAAGGTAGTTCAAGAGCGGATAGTTACAATAATAATTCCATAATGATTTCTTCTGACATGTTTAAAAATTGCAGACCAAGATATTTGGAGCTTTAAAATTAAGTTTTGAAGATGAAATTTTCACGCCATAGTGATGGAAGTCTCAATGGTGTTAATAAATCATCTGCAAGGCAAAGATTTAACATAACAGACCACCCACATGCATGAGAAAACATCGCTTCTGATCAAAGAGCATTCAAGTAAATTGCAGGTGACAAAACATGCACGGGCCACAAATTGCAAATAGCTTAATGGGCGACAAACTGAAAAATGTGTGGTAAGCAAAAAATTTTTACAAGTACCTGACGTCACCAGGGTAATCTGGATTTTGATATGGAGGGGCACAGTAAATCACATAAGGGAACTTATGAGTCACTTGGGTTCCCTTCAGAGATGGACTGATCCCCGTTTGAATTAACTCGTCATGATGGTCACTTGTTCTGGTCTGCCCATAAATTTGAGAACCCGGATGCTCCTAACGCATTTAAATATTCAGTGATCACAAACTGTTAGGACACACATCAACTAGATGACACACATAGCCCAAATGCAAATACCGCATTAACACTAAGAGCTTTCAAGGACCAACATACCAATCTTTTACAAAACATACGTTGCCGCAAAATCTTTCATTCAAGACCATCTCCAAAACCAAAATTTCAGAGAAGAATACCAGAATCTCAGACAAGAATGATACAGCATCTACTCCAAGAAGTGTATAATGAAAACTAACACGCCCCAGATAGCACTCCACATTGTATGTTTTTTCATGAAATACCTTTCGCCATTCCTCCGCCACAATGCGTCCTAGCACACCTGGCCCAACAATCAACAAGTCATTAGCCCCAACCATCCCTGTAGATGAAGCCTCCAATTCTTCGTTTAGTGCACCTTCAACATATAATACACAGACATTAAAATCACATTATGTTATGTCGACCATGTTAAACAAGATGGCTGTTCCAACATTTATCACACATTTTTTTTTAAAAAAAAACATGAGCGCATAAATAATGGATTTATTGAAATCCAATGTTGTTGAATATCATTTCAGCAACTCAAAATGACCAAATCACATAAAATTAAACATGACACACTCGCTATATTCTTAACCAATTACCCACACACAGATCATAAAACAAGAATCTAATAATCCAATCATCACAGCTAAAGAGCTCAATAACCAGAGCGTCAATTCACCACAAACTGAAAACACAAGCAGATGCCTCATACCGACGGAAGAAAAGGCTTTGACTTTCACTGAAGGACGAGGGGCCAGCGGAGACGAAGCCGTAGAGCGGTTGATGGGCCGGCAGAAAGGGAAGTAGAAACTTCTGGAACACGCAGAATTCTTCCTCCTCGGATTTCGAGTGAGACCCACGATTCCAATGCTGCTTAGAATGCACAATTTGGCTGTACCCATCACCCAAGATCAGATAATGGGTGAGGTTTGATTGATGAGAAAGCGATTATTTTACTGGTAAGTGGTAATTGTGGAGAACCGTAGGTAGTGTAACTGCAGTGGAGTAGGCATTCAGATAACCAATCCCCTATATCCACGTTGTGGTTTAGATGAACCAATTTTAAAAATATTACTCAGCTAAGAGATCTAATAAATCATGGTATTACATCTAATACCTCATGATTTGTCATGTTAACCCTATAATATTAATTATGCATATGTATTGAGATGTGGACTTTTGGATGAATGATTTGAGTATTACCCATATGATAAAATCTCACCGAGTTGATGTGACTCCAAGTTTGCACGATTGTGTCGATGCTACTCAATTGGGGTAATGCCCAATGGGGTAGCCAACAGCTCAAATTTAATACAGTGAGACATCTCGCTTGCATAAAAAAATGGGTCGTTGGACCCACATGCCAGCATGAACATTTCGCTTGCATAAAAAAACGGATCGTTGGACCAATATGTCAGCATCGACGTTACCAATTTGTACATTCACTCATGGCCGGCTCCAAGGGGAGGCGGCCTAGGTGGTTGCCTAGGGCCTCCCCTTGGCAGGGGTCTCAAAAAAATTTTCAAAATTTTTTTTAAGTATTTTTTATATATAAAATATTATGTTAGCCTATTTATTTTATTTAAAATTCGAAATAGTGATTAATTTTTTATATTTTTTCCATCATTTCTTTAGTAAAAAAAATATTTTTATTTAAACAAAAAATTATTTTTTCGTTAAATTAATCATCTCAGATAAATTAGAGTATTCAAATTGGGCCAATCATCTTTTGTTTATTTATTAAATGAGATGAGATTTATTTTTGTCTATTTTTGTACCGCGGTTGATTTTTTTTAATTGATTTAAATTTTTATCTCGATATACTAAATTATTGTAATTTTTTTATTCGACAGTGATAATGATTTTTACTTAATTATATTATAATTATTTCTTTTTTATGTTACTATTTAAATTATAATATATTTTTTGTCAGATTTTTTGTAACAAAAATATATTATTTATGCTTTCTTAATTTGAAAATTTTTATTCTATTTGTATTATACATTAATTCATCTCTGACTCATTAAATTTGAGTATTCATTTAGTTCTTTTTTTAGTTTTAGTTTTATTTTTTTATATTTTGATTCAATTGTTGTTTATGTCATTATTTTTAGTTACAAAAATTTGAAATTTTGATTTTTAGATGATGAAGTTATTGTATCGATATTTAATTAAAAAAATATTATATAGCCCTCTTCCCTAAATATTTGCCTAGGGCCTCTAATATTCTGAAGACGGCCCTGCATTCACTCTAACAACGTTTTTATAAAATAGTTTTTATAAAAATATTTTAACAGTAAAAAAAGAGAGTGGAGAAATATTTAGTAAAAATATTTTAATAGTTACAAATTTATTTTGACAACTATTTTAGAAAAAAAATATTTTAAAGTTAAGACTCCGTTTGAACACAACTTCAAAAACATTTTTATAAAAATGTTTTTTTATAAAAATATTTTAATAGTTAAAAAAGTGTTTGGACAAATATTTTAGAAAAAAACAATTTTAAAGTTTAAAATAGTTAAAAATACATTTTAATAATTATTCTATAAAAACTTTTTAAATTTAAATTTTTTCTCATTTGTTTCTTGTTTATGATTGAGAAGTTTTTTTCGTTGTTTTTTTTTTCTCTTTTTCTATATGTTTGTGATTCATTTTATTTTTCATTTATTTTTTTTCATTTAATGTACAGTTAAATGTATTAACAAACATGGTGGCGATTCTATTGGGCTCTGAAAATACCGCCAAAGATACGAGTGTTTTGGTGGAGGGTTTATCACAATATCATCTCTACACAAAAAAATATCATCATGCACCGGTTTTGGGTTGGTGTTCGCTCTGTCACAATCCAGAGGACTCAACTACTCATGTCCTATTTTATTGTCTAGTAGTACGTCAGCTCTCGCGAGGTAGTGAAATCTATGAAAAGCTTAAACAGATTCGGAGTCGTGATATACCAGAGGTTAGCACGTGGCTGATGAATCACATTGAGAGGACACAAATAGAGGAATTTGTGTGTCAGACTTGGATGATATGGGGGCGAGATGCCGAGCAATCCATGATAAAGCTAATCAAGAGCTGAAACCCCATTATTTTTATGCATCGGCCTATCTGGAGGATTATTGTCAAGCCATACGAGAATGTGTTTATAGTTCAAACTCATGCCACAAACGATTCTCGAACTGTGTGGCAACCCCCGCCTAAGGGTTACTATCGACTGGATGTGAATTCGAGCTTTAAGGAAAGGACAATTACACTACAAAAAAACTTTGAGTTTAGCCACGACCAAAACCGTGGCTAAATTGATTTACCCACGGTTTTTGAAACCGTGGTTAAATCCACCGTTGTTAAATTTAGCCACGGTTTAAATTTAACCACGGTTTTAATCAAAACCGTGGTTAATTTAACCACGGTTTTTAAAAACACCGTGGCTAAATTAGCCACGGAATAAAAAAAAATCGTTGTTAATTTAACCACGATTTTATGCAAAACCGTGGTTAATTTAACCAGGAATTTAAAAAAACTGTGGCTGAATTAGCCACGGTTTTTTAGGTTAAAATAGCCACGATTTTTCAAAACACCGTGGCTAAATTAACCACGGTTTTTTTTATAACCGTGGTAAAAGTTAGCCACGTTTTTAAAAAAACCGTGGTTAAAATTACCACGGTTATAAAAAATCGTGGTTAATTTAGCCACGGTGCCACGGAAATGAAAAAAATCGTGGCTAATCTAAATTAGTCACGGAATATCAAATGCATAAAAACTAATGAAAATGTTTATCAAAGATAAAAATATCTCCCAAAACATATAAAATCAAACAAAGAAAAAATAAAACTAATCCCACAACAAACACTAAAACTAATCAAAATTATATAGTTTAACATTTAAAAATCTAAATACATAGCTAAAACAACATGTCCATAACATTGGAATACCACTACCTCCCAGAAGGTTCATCCCACAAATAAAAGGAACACCGGAAATAACATAACTTAACCGATTTAATATGGTAAGACAAAATAATATTAAAATGAGCCAAAATGCTAAAAAAAAAACAGAGCTGAAATGATCTTAAATCAACTCTGCTATTCTGAAACAAAAAATATCAATTAAACAAAAAAAAATGCAAAGGTAAAAGATATGAAAGTAAACTTGAAAAAACTTTTTGTAATGAGAAGACAAAATATAAGAATCAAGAAAAGGTGACGGCATTCTTAAACCCTATTTTGCAATTTCTCCCATTATTTTCCAGAAATAAATAAACATAGCGATAAAAACAAAATATGTTTACTATAAACATAACTTACCAGCTTTTGTTGACGAGATTTTTCCAAATTACATTCCTCAGGTTCTCTGTTGTGTGGGAAGCTGCCATTAAGGAAGAGTGACAGGAAACAAAGTTTATTGAACATGAAATTAACTTGGCAAGTGATAACTGTTCATATCACTCTTAGATTCATGATGAAGCCAATAATTACTTGCGTAACATAAGAGATAAACTAAACAATACCTTATGAAGAAAACACAAGCAACAAATTTTACTCTAAAAAGTAAAAAAAACAAACGAAAAATAATCAAATACCAACATTAATCAAACAAAAGTGAAACTTCAAAAGTTATAACAACTAACCTTAACAATTGTGTCCCTCATGAAATCATACTCAAAACGCTTTAACTGAAGCTGCATAATTGGAGGAAAATCAATGAACAACACCCTCTTCTTCGCATCCTAATGTCCAAAAAAATAAACAAAAGTTCATTAGATAAGTCAAAAGTCCCAAAGCCGCAAATAGCAGTTCATTATACTTTTGCAACAACCATCCATGATTCAGAGAAACCAACAAAAATAAAACACCCAGTTACTACAAAACTACACTAACAATAAAAATCAGAAGTATGCGAGAGTGCAAAATCGAAAAACCAATGAATGTCAGAAGGCAATCAGGACACTACTGAATTCAGAGAAACACAACCATGAAATCTAGTTTTATAGTGCTCGACATAGAGAAATAAAGATCCGTTCTTCAATTAGGTCGGACTAGCAATATAAATATCCCTCCAAACACAACAAGCCAATATAAAAAGAGAGAGAGAGAGAGTATCATTCCAGCTGTCAAGTACCATTTATATGAACATCATAAAAAAATCTTACAAAAAATAAAGAATCAGCAATACGACAAGCATCGGGGACCTTTGACCAAATTAGAGTGCGGTGCCAGCATCTCTTCATTTTCTTGCTGTTACA
Source organism: Henckelia pumila (assembly GCF_033568475.1). Classification (NCBI taxonomy): domain Eukaryota; kingdom Viridiplantae; phylum Streptophyta; class Magnoliopsida; order Lamiales; family Gesneriaceae; genus Henckelia; species Henckelia pumila. The sequence goes on from NC_133120.1 coordinate 66,330,627, forward strand.
GTGTCAAGATGGAAAAATAAATCAAATAACACGCCTGATCCAATAACCCAAGCCATTGTCCCGATTCAAAACCTCAATAAGAAGATTAAATTCAAAAGTTGAACTTGATACAATTTAAGTAGGACACTTAAAAATCTCCCATCCCCAGTCACTAAAAACCCTAGTCGATCACAACCATTCAGGCACCATAGACCAACAACCAATCAAGGACAAAAATAATTCTCCGCTGCGAAAGAAAAAATAACAAATTGAGATACATGGTTTCTTTTTTTACTGTTTCTGAAATCACTGTTTTGTCGCATCCATGATGTCATCGATTATCTCTTCTGCCATACTCTCTAATTTTCTCTGCCACTTGAAAATACCAGCAAAAACACATTTAATTATTTATATGCCTGGGGAGGAGAACTTTGACAACATGTTGCACTTAACAATATCCCTGCAAAAAATTTAGAAACTATTTCATAAAAGAATATATAGAGAAATGCAAAAACAAACTGCAGAGTCCATTTGGTTTTTATTTTGTTTATAACAATAGGTTACATAATCTTTTAAGGCGGGTGAAGCCTGTTGCCTTTTAAAAAAGTCCAACTTCAAATCTAAATATCTAATGCATCGCATAGTCAAACAAATTAATGGCTCCTTCCTTGAATCTGGATTTTAGCACACAGGTTTGGAACATATAAATTCTTGATTGAGTATTCTCACACAATTCACCGAGAGCTATCAAAAAATTTAAGGCAAAACATCCCATGACAAAGAAAGTGTTCAAGTCAAAACCAGCATTTCAGTTTTCTCGCAATGACTGATACTCAAGAAGAAACCAAGAAAAAGGGTGGTCCAATACCAAATTCCTGATTAAAAACTGACAAATAAAAATTGTACGTGGATGCACCAACCAAAGATAATTAAGTCTTGAGAAATCCCAGTACTGATCTCTGGTTTCGCCATTCGACCCAGTGGTAATCAAAACCAGAACCACATGAATCGAGAGGGGAGAGAATACAAGATTGGAGTCCTTGGCTTCGAGTTATAAACGATTTAAAAATAGCTCATATGCGTTGAAAGGGCGGTTGAATCTGGAATAACAAAACAAACGCTCGCGCACAGAATCTGGAATAACTTCGAAACCAAGCTAAAACATACTAATCGAATGAAAATAACTAATAAATAAGAAAGGCAGTCACCTGGTGCATATCCAGCCGCGAACATGGCTTCGAGTCGCGCATAGTCGGGCTCCTAACTTGAGATTCAAGGCTTAGATCGAACCTACAAGTTATGGGTTTGGTGGAGGAGGGACGACCAACACATTCCCAGCGGGGTTCAGTGTCGGCGGCGGCAACTTGGAGAGGGGAGAAGGAAAGTGACGGGATTTGCGAACTGTTGTTTCTAAATCGGGGTTAGGGATTACGTTTTCTACACACTCCACTGCGTGAAAAAACCCAAATTGATACCAAAATAGAAGGATTCAGACCTTGGGCTTTCAAATCATGGCGTTTGCGAGCGGTTTCCGGCGGTGGTGGATGGATGGAGATAGAAATCGACGGCCGTTTGGTCGAAGAAGAAAGGGCATCGCTGATGATTTGTTTCTACGCGAGCTGGGTTAGAAATAAAAGTGAAAGAGAAATCAAGTCTGGATCCGGTTCATCTTTTTACTTCAGCAGTTATAATTAATTTTTTTATTTTTTAATGTTTTACTTCCTCAAAAATAATATGTCGAAGTAAAAAGCTACCAAAAATTATTAGTGAAGCCCGGGTTTTTTAAAATCCGAAGTAAAATGTAGGTTTTTGTTATTTTTATATTAATTATTATTTATTTTATTCATTCAAAAAACTTATGTAAAATTCGTTTTTCGGTTCGATTAAGTTAATCAGGAGAAAAAACTGAACTGAATTAACAGTTCAATTTTTTATTCAAATTTAATTTTCAATTTCGAGCAGTAACACCCTTTATTTTACTCATTAATAAATTAATTATTCAAATATAATATATATTAATTATATTAATCAATATATAATAAAATGATATTTTTCTATTTGTATTAAATAATTATCCATTTTCTTGATAAAAAATTGATATAAAAATTATATATTAATAAAACAACACGCAATGAATAAATCATATACACGAAATATATTTAATATAGATTAAAAATATAATAAAATAAATATTTATTTATTTATATTTAAATTCAAGCATGAGTAAAAAAATATAAATTTATAAATTCTTAATAAAGAAATTTTATGTCATTAGAATCACGCAAATCTAGATAATGAGTGAGGTTTCTTACTATGAAATTTTTTTTTCATGATCTAAATTTTTACTGTTTGAATTTTTTTTTGAACTCCTAACATAACAATTATACCAGATTTTGAAATATTAAATAGTGATTATATTTGCTACAACAATTTTAAAACAAGGTCAACAAATTTTGGTTACATATATTTATATTTAATTAAATTTTCATCGATATATTACAATATTTGTTCTTATATAATTTGAGTTGAAAATAATATTTATCATGATATAATTTAAATAAATATGATATCTTTAAAATATTAATCAATAAATAACTTTGAAAACAAAATAATGTAATTAATAAAATTTTTATAAACAAAAGGATAAATAGACTTCTTAGTTGGATCATGTACCAATTAAACCATTTTCAATACTGCATGTACCAATTTGACATTTTTATCAATAGTTTGTGTACCAAAATAAATTTTAGGTTCATAACATAATAAATACAGTGGAACATTCATTAACAATATTTTTTACTTTTTGAGACATGACATTTTCATTAAATAAAGTGCAAATTGCTCAAAAATTCCCAATGCAAACATGTTTTGCTCTGCACTCCCTAGCCATTTTTTTGTACCACATTTTTTGTTAATTTGTACCACATCTTGTATGATTTTGTACCACATCTTGTATTGTTTTGAACCATATTTTATGACTAGAGACCCCAAAGCAAAACATTTTTGCATTTGGGGATTTTTGAGCAAATTGCCCTTAAATAAATTAGGAATAATAATAATAATAATAATAATACTAATAAAAATAATAATTTAATGTTTGTAATAATAATTTTGACAATAATTATATAAAATAATTACTCAATAACGATAATAATTCTCGACCCGAACCAACCCGAACAACCCGAACAACCCGATTTTATTATTTTTATTTTTATTTTTTAGAAAAATAATTAAATAAAAATTCAAAACACAAAATAATAATAATAATATTATTATTATATTTAATCATATGATAACAAAATCTAAGCTTATATATAATTTAAATTTAAAAGTTTAATTGTAGAAAATTTAAAGTTTATTTACTACAAAAAATAAAAAAATTTATTTTAAACAATCAAAATTGTACAAAATAAACATTAAATCAAGAAAATATATTATATCAATATAAAATAAATATTTTTCAAATAAACAACATATGAAAATGTTTTATTAAAACCGTGATTGATTAAGGACAATTTGCTCAAAAATCCCCAAATGCAAACATGTTTTGCTTTGGGATCCCTAATCATAAAATGTGGTACAAAACAATACAAGATGTGGTACAAAACCATACAAGATATAGTACAAATTAACAAAAAAATGTGGTACAAAAAAGTGGCTAGGGAGTGCAGAGCAAAACATGTTTGTATTGGAGATTTTTGAGCAATTTGCACATTGATTAACCACGGTGGCTAAATTTAACCACGGTTTTGTATGGTTAAATAAACTTACCACGGTTTTTTAAAAACAGTGGTTAAATATAACCACAGTTTTAAAAAAAACCGTGGTTAAATAACCACGGTTTTAAAAAACCGTGGCAAAACTTAGCTACGGTGTTTTAAACTGTGGCTACAATTAACCACGGTTTTTTCAAACCGTGGCTACTTTTAGCCACTGTTTATATAAAACCGTGATTATTCAACCACGGTAAGAAAAATCGTGGCTAACTTACCCACGGTTTTTTTAAGCCGTGGTTATTCATCCACGGTTTTGAAAAAACCGTGGCTAAATTTGTCACGGTTTAAACAAAAATCAATCACGGTTTTTTAAAATCGTGGTTAAATTAGCCACGATTTTAAAAAACCGTGGTTATTTAACCACGGTTTTCAAAAATCGTGGCTAATTAACCACAGTTTTTTTAAACCGTGGCTGTTTAACCACGGTTTTGATAAAATCGTGGCTAAATTAACCATGGTTTTTTAGTGCAAATAAGTGTGGTGTAGGGGGACTGCTTCGAACCCATGATGGTGCGGTGCTGACAGCATTCGGCAAGACACTTCTAATGCCGGATTCAATAATGCTTGGGGAATTATTTGTTGGAAAATGCTATATGTACAAAGAAGATTACAGATTGCATTTAAAATTACAAAATTATTTCTACATTTAATTTGGAAAAAAAATCTTTTAAAAATGTATGTAGAATAATTTTGTAATTTTAAATAGAGTTTGTAACCTAATGTGTAAGCCTCATTATACATGTAGCATGATCCTTATTTGCTATCCGAGAGGGTCTCAAAGTTGCTTGCTGAAGGGACCGGATTCCATAGAATTCAAGTTTTTTCAGATTTATTTTTGGTAGTGCAATCAGTCACGAAGCCTTTAAGTGATTTAAATCATACTCGTTTATGTTTTTTAGAGATAGAGTTTCTTTAGTTTTTGTGGCATTTCCTTTCTTCATGCTAAGAGTTCTCATGCTAAAAGGACGACCAATGAAGTGGTCAACTTTCAGCAAAATTTGCTCTTTTTTTTCCTACATCTTTTTTGTGAGTGTTTGGAACTTTCATGTTTGGTTGGATCGACTTGTAATTCAAAATATTACGAATTTTTAATAAAATTTACAAGTTTTCATAAAAAAATAGTTGTCCAAACATTTTTTAAAAAGCTTACATTATGATATATATTACTGAGTACCATGATTGTGTCCCATTTTATTAAATATTGTCCTACTCAACGATTTGGAAGATCAATTGAAAGCTCTTATATTCCAAAAATCGATCAAAATTATATTCCAAATATATATCATTCCAGAATTCAATAAATTTATATGTCCAAGAATATTTATTTGTAATATTTTTACAGTGTCATTATCAAACTTATAATCCATTCGATCCAAGATCGGAGAAGCCCAATTAAAAATAAATTCTGGAAAATACATTTTTTTTTAATAAAAAATATCAGATCTTAACTCGTTGTCTAGTTTCGAATTTCATTGTGAAAATATACCTTCATGGCTTGTAAACTTTGCTTCTAGGGAGTTTGTCCCTATTTAATTTAATGTTTTTTTACCTTAGCAAAAAAAAAAAAAAAAAGATCTCTTGTGAGAAATCCGTGAAACAGGTCAATACTGATCATATTTAAAATAGAAAAAGTCATGTTCTTTCATTGATGACCCAAATAAGAGATTTGTCTCACAAAATTGACGCGCGATATCATCTCACAAGAGTTTTGATTATTGAATAATAATTTATAACCAGTCAACGGTGCTTGTTTAAATATTATATTAGAGTGTGCTTAATAAAACTTTAATGTTCTAACAAGTAACAACTTATAAGTTATAAGCACCATTGGAAAAAAAAAAAAACAGCTTATAAACTGTTTGAATTGAGAGAGCTTTTAAGTCATGAGATTGTGTTTGCTAAATTTTTTTAAAAAACAGCTTATAAGCTGTTAAAATATGTTGTTTGACATTTTATAAAACGTTTCAAAGAAAGTTGGATACCATCACTTTTTTTTTTTTTAAAAAAACTTATTTGAATTTATTTTAGAGACCACATTAACCTTATATATGTTGTAATGTTTCAAATAATATGATATATAAATTGGTTAATATCCAATTAATATTATTATTATATAATATTTGTTTGTTTATTATTATTTTTAATACAAATTCTAGCATAACTAATATAATTACCATTACGATTAATTATTCAGTTATAGCAAAAATAATTGTTAATTATCACAAGTACATGATTATTGACATCATTATTATGTTATAAATATTTTCGTCATTACAAAGCCTATAATAATAAATTAATATCACTCAATTATTATACTGATTGCAACTATAATTATATACACAATAAATATTATTGATATTTCGTGTATTAGTATTATCGTGTCACTCTTATTATAAAATTTAATTATTATAATATCTAATAATCAATTACAGTAATTATCCTTATAATTAGTAACAACAATTATTAATATTATTATATTATATTATATTAATCAAAATATAAAGCTAAATACTATATGTACATGTTAAAAAATGATTGCATATCAATTTAGGGTGTGTTTATTTAGCTTGATAACAATAGGATAAATTTATTAATCCAACTTAATCCATTGTTTATTTTTTAAAAAAATCAATTATCACAGATCTCAAGGCCCGTCATTTAACCCTAATTCATGAGATTAGACATCCTTAATTACACAAGGGATAACACATTCTAACCAATATTTGTGGAAAAAAATACACATAAATCCTAATCTACCCTCCTTCAATTCTTTTGTTTCCCTCCCAATTTCTTTCCCTCTTTTTTTTTATAACTCGATTTATCAATTTTATTATTTTTGAAAAAATACATATTTTTATACCTAATAATTTTGATAAATGAAAATGTCTCCGTGTGAATCAATAATAATTTAGTTAAAAAATAACTCAATCCAAATTATATGAATACAAAATTAAGCATAAGATTGTATATCATAAGTGGAGGGTAAAACTGTCATTCATATTTCAATCATTATTTCAATTCCAAAATTAATAACTCGAAGTAAACATGTTACTGTTTATCCATCGTTATTCTAAATCCTTCAAAATCATTTTAATAACCATAATATGATTTATCCACGTGTAATCTCATCCCACTAAGTAAATACAGCGTTAATATTGTCATGGTTTTTGATAATCATAATAGAAAGATCTTATAATACCAAACATATCAACATTTTAAAACATCATATCTTATTTTATCCAAATATTTTATCAATTTATTTTTAAAATAAACCATACAACTTATAATAAACTCATAAAACAACTAACATATATATAAAATATTTTAAATAAATTTAACCAAATTATCTCTTATTTGTTTTAAAAAACTTTTTTACCATATAGTTTCCCGGAGTAAAAAATTCTTGGGACTGGCACATTCAAGATTTTCATTTCCGTAAAACTATACAAAAAAGTTTCCGCATTATCAGAGGAATTCTCGCCCATCATTAGCAGATCTACTCGATCAAACACTTTCTTCTTCACAAAATCAAGCCCCCGCCAATATTATTATTATTATTTTTCCCATCTAGACTCGAGCAGTGAGCTTAAATTCTACTTTAGTTCTTTGATCTTTCAGAAATCCCACTAAAACACACTACAAAAAAGGAGGCGCAATAGATCTCATAATATTGCACTTCTCTTCAAATTTGTTAGCTTTTTGTTGGTTTTGGATTTTTTAAGCTCACTCTCGACCGCATAATTTGTGGGCTTTTGTTAATATTTGCTATATCTGTTTTTAGCACAAAATCTAGGGTTCTTCTGTTACGGTACCTGATTACTACTCTGTTGATCATTTTGTTTTGTTCGAGTTCGCTTCTCAGTGCATCTTTGACCAATCAATTAGTGCCCATTTTGTGAAAATCTAGTTTTGCTTGTGTCTCGTTGTAGAATTGATCGAGTTAAGCTTATTTTGATTCGTCTTGTGTGGAATTGTAAATTTAGTGTGCTTTGGATGCGTTAGTGTTGGTTTTATTTTCGGGTTAAGGTTATATTGATGGGTTTGAATGAGGAACAAGTGTGTGCTATGTTGTGAGAAATGAAGGCTTGTCTTTTCAAGAAATGGGGTGCGTTTTTGGGAAAGAGATTTCTTCGTCTGGGCCGTCCAGTGGTGCCGTTGTAGATGGAAAGGGAAGGGTTGACATAGAAGAGAGAGATTCATCTAGGGCATCAGGGAAGAGAGAAAAGGTAGTAGTTGATTCAGTAAGTAAGTCTGAGGTTGGTGCTGGTGAGGTTCGTAATGGCGAAAATCAGAGGGAGGAGCAAAAGGAGGGGAATGCACGGCGCCCAAAAGGTGAGAGGAGGAGGTCTAGGCCAAATCCGAGGTTAAGTAATCCCCCCAAACACATCCATGGGGAGCAAGTGGCTGCTGGGTGGCCATCTTGGCTCTCAGCAGTTGCGGGGGAGGCCATCAATGGTTGGACACCACGCCGCGCTGATACATTTGAAAAAATTGAGAAGGCAAGAGGCTGTTTATTTCATTACCATATTTGCCTGTTTAGTTTATTCAATAATTACTTGAATGTAGTCTGTAACTTTTGCTATGGTTATTGTGTTTAGATCGGACAAGGTACTTATAGTAATGTGTATAAAGCTAGAGATGCCATAACGGGGAAGATTGTTGCATTAAAGAAGGTTAGGTTTGATAATTTGGAGCCTGAAAGTGTGAGGTTTATGGCTAGGGAGATATTAATTCTACGCCGACTGGATCATCCCAATGTTGTCAAACTGCAAGGATTGGTGACATCAAGGATGTCATGTAGTTTGTACCTGGTGTTTGACTACATGGAGCATGATTTAGCTGGCCTCGCTTCTAGCCCTGGAATAAAGTTTACGGAGCCGCAGGTGAGATTCTTGCTATTTATCTCTTTGCTTTACTCATTTTGGTAGTAAGTAGTTCCTTAAGTTATAAATTTTTATGGTCGTATGGTCGTTTTCTTATGTTTTCAGATTGTGATTGATTTTATAGGTCAAATGCTACATTCATCAGCTATTGTCTGGCCTTGAACACTGCCACAACCGCCACGTATTGCATCGTGATATAAAGGGATCAAACCTTCTTATAGATGATGAAGGGGTACTTAAGATCGCGGATTTTGGATTAGCTTCCACCTTTGACCCAAACGGCAAGCAGCCCATGACTAGTCGTGTAGTAACACTATGGTACAGGCCTCCAGAGCTGCTTCTCGGTGCCACCTATTATGGAGTTGGTATTGACTTGTGGAGTGCTGGGTGCATTTTAGCCGAGCTATTTGCCGGGAAGCCAATAATGACTGGGCGAACAGAGGTAGATGTCACATGTCATGATTTTAACCTCATGCTTGTACTGGGCACATATTTTCTTATCCTCTCTCATGAAGTCCTGCGTTAGATTGGATATACTGAATGTAACCTAAATGGAGAAAAAATAATAAACAAAGACAAAATGAGTAATTATGAACTACACCTTACTTCAGTGTTAGAATACGTAAAATACAAGGGTTTGCGAATGCTAGTCGTTTGATTCTCATCGCTTGGCATTTGGAGTAGCTATGTGATATATCTGTTGGTGCTTGGGACAATATTCAGCATATTCGTGTACACGAGGTCATACTTTGTGTTGATTTAGCCTGAAAACTATGTGTTATTCTTGTAGGTGGAGCAGTTGCATCGGATTTTCAAGCTATGTGGTTCACCGTCAGAAGAATATTGGAAGAAGTCGAAGCTTCCTCATGCAACCATATTCAAGCCCCAGCAATCATATAAAAGATGCATAGCACAGACATTTAAAGATTTTCCACCATCATCGTTGCTTTTAATAGATCGTCTACTTGCAATTGATCCCGCTGAGCGACAAACTGCTACGGCTGCATTAAATAGTGATGTGAGTTCCTCTAATCTTGCAACGGAGTCAAGAATACTCTTTTCTTTGAAATAATATTCGAAGAGTCGTGGTTCTAATTTTTGTGTGGAGCATAAATAACAGTAATTTATCCGATTTTCTCATTTACAGTTTTTCACAACGAAGCCTTATGCTTGTGATCCTTCGGCCCTTCCAAAGTACCCACCAAGCAAGGAGATGGATGCTAAGCGTCGTGATGAAGAAGCTAGGCGGTATGAACATGTATTTGCATTCTGATGTTTTTAAGGTTCAAATAAAGAAATGAAATGCATGTATTTGCATCTGTTGGCATGCTGCCCTTTTATATAATGACATCTAATCATATGATTTGCATTTCTTCTAATGAATGGATGAACAATTACTTGTGTGCTTCATCGAGTTTGTTAAATAGGTGATTTTTTTGGCTGCAGGATAAGAGCTGCCGGTAAAACACAAGCTGATGGTGTGAAGAAGACACGTGCGCGTGATCGGCAGCGAGCAATTCCGGCACCTGAAGCCAATGCTGAGCTGCAAGCTAATATTGATGTAAGTCATACAAGATAAATAAATGAACCACTCGTATAGTCGTATATATAATTCATCATGCTTTTCCTTTGAAGGGTTTTGGTTATTTGCAAATTGCAATAAATAATTTATTTACGCCCTTCATCTGTTCATGGAGTCATTGCTCTCTCTTTTTTTGTGTTCCTCTTCATTTTTCTTTTGTTTTTTCACATTGTGTTTTAGAATCATCAACTCGCTTGGATATCTTGAATTGTTAGTTTTAAATGAATTCTTTTGTAAAATTACGTTTCTGTAGCTCTCTTTGGAGTAGAATGCCGGTTTGAATCTCAGATTTGCTAGCATTTAGACAGAAAAATGGAACACGTTTGAAATACTCAAAGATAGTGTCTGGACATTGGGATCGAATATGTGTACAACGTACGTGGACATTTTACCAACACCGCCGTGAGAATAAGAAAAAGCATTAAAAAAACAAAAAAATGAATGCACTAAGTTATAATATATATGATATCTTGGGAAATTGTGAGTCATTCTCTGATTCTTAGCTTTTAGAAATTATGGGCATCATAACTACCAAAAGAAATTGTTGGGCGCTGCTTAGAATGTTCTATGTATGAAATATTTGAGTTACAACTTAGTTGTCTATCGAAAGCGAGGCACGAGTTTGACTCTTAGTTTGAGCCGTGGCTGGGACAAAACTGTCTGAACAGCTATACATCTTAGAGTACGAGTTATACTACTAGTTTTAGCTATAGGTTCTAATGTGGTGACCGATTCTCGGTCTCAAAGAACCATAAGTTTAACTCAAAAAGAAAGGTCCTTGTGTTTTTTGAGAATCTTAAGTGAGAATGGGTTCGACTTTTCTTGTCTCGATCAAGTTACCTAAACAATGTATATTTGTTATGAAACAGAGGAGGCGACTAATTACACACGCAAACGCAAAGAGCAAGAGCGAAAAGTTTCCTCCCCCACACCAAGATGGGGGACTCGGTTATCCCTTAGGATCGTCTCATCACATTGATCCATCCTTTGACCCGCCTGACGTACCTTTCAGTTCCATGAATTTCTCTTATTCCAAAGATCCTATCCAAGCTTGGTCTGGCCCATTGGTCGATCCTTCTGCTGTGGTAGCTCCAAGAAGAAAATCGAAGCCATCGAAGAAGGACAATCGGAAGGGATAAGAGTCATATCCAGGATAAAGAGAGAGATCATGTAACATAGAACTGTCCTAGCAAGACTCGACACTTCTCGAGGTGAAAAAACCGCGAAGTCGTATCTAAAGTTTGAACCGGGAATTTATTGAATCATTTGAGAGGTATAGTGGTATTGTTTGTTTTGAATTCTTATTTATCTTCTTTTCCATGGGAATCAGGAGGATTATTCTTCAATATTGTTTATTTTATTTTGTTCCTTTGTGTTCCACTGACTAATTGTAATATTATTAATGAAGCATTGCAATTTTTTTTTTTCTTTTTTGAGTTAAAAGACTTGGCTAGCCTATAGTCTCCTTTTATGACTGGTGAAATTTAAAATTAATCTACACATATTCAAGAAGGAAATGAGTGATTATCCCTGCTGTATAGATTTTTGGTTTGGTCTGGACGAATGGTTTTAAAATTCGAGTTTTATTTTTATTTTTAAATTTAAAATCAATACTATTACTTTTAGTTTGAAACGAGGTCCATGCACTAACTAATTTTTAGGATTTGGTGAAGTTTTATTTAAAATTATAATTATATTATATTTTTATAATTTTAGATATATAATTTTGATATGTTGTCTATCCACTGTGTTCACTTTTGTGTCCACCAATGATGTAACACTTATTTATTAGATGTGATGAAATATAAGTTCAATAGTTGAGTGTCATCTCAATGATTGACACGGTTTATAGTTTTGATATGCTGTTCACTTATCGTGCCAACCATTGAGATGAAACTCAATTATTGGACCTGCAATTCATCACACCCAATAAATGAGTATCATATCGTTGGTATGCACAAAAGTGGGCACGTTGAATGAATAACATATCAAAATTATATATATATGAAATTGTGTTATCTTACAGAATTAGTGATTTGTTATTTATGATTGTTACTATCTGCTTGAATAATAAAATAAATAACACGAGGACACTAGGAATCTAAAGTAATTTGCTTAAGCTGTGTTTATTTAGTGAGACTAATTATATATAGATAAATAATACTAAGATTATTAAACTAATTTTATAGGATGTTGAATAATGATGCATAACAATCACATATTTACTTTAATGGATCAATTTTGTGATTGATACTATGAATAAATTACGAGTTACAATTTTGCCCTTTCTGTATATTATATAATCTTATTTTTAGTTTTTATTTGTAAAATTGGGATTGTGATTTTTATTGAAGAATATAAATTATTATTAATTCACATGTAAATTATTTTAATTGACCAAAATTATTGAGTATAAATATTATTTATTTTTTAAAACAACAATTAATAAATTGAGTTAAATTTTTTTTCCCATGAATAAAGATAAAATCTAATGAAATGTATTAATCATATATTAAATTATTAGATTTTTTTATTTTTATAATTTTTAAATGGATCTTTCGTATATTTAAATCAAATGAAATGTATTTATATATCTTAAAGTATTTGAAATTTATATCCATGTTATATAATTTTTTAAATGAGATTTTCATAGATTAATTTTTTGGAAAGTAAATTAAGGATATTAGTGTATTTTTTTTCAATTAGAAACATAATGATTATTTATCACACCATTTATTTGTGATAAATAATCAAAGTTTAAAGTTTAAATTAGGTAATTATGGATGGACTTTATGAGTTAATACAAGCCCTAAAAAAACAAGTAAACAAATGATTAAATAGAATTATTAATATAATCCTATGCTTATCATAGCAAGTAAACACAACCTTAAAAAAACATGCGTCTACAAGGGCCACACCTAGATATCAAATAAATCGCACTTTTTAAAATAGAAACAAATAGGTTCTATTGACAACTTTAACAATTTAAAGCGATTATGCTAGTACGCAAGTGGAAGACTTAAAACAATCAAATATAAGTGCGGTAAATAAATGCGTAATATAAATAAAGCAGTAAAAAGGATAAGAGATGTTTATGGAAATTCGACGATAAATCGTCTACATCTCCCCTTCTTGGTTAAGATCGATTAACCAAGGATCCACTAGCACTTCAACATCTTGGCCTTGATGGCTCCAAGGATAGTCGTACAACTCAACACGATCACCGCGCCGATACAACTTGAACATTTGGCCTTAAGGGCTCCAAGGATAGACACAACACTCACAAAATACACTTGTCTTCACACACAAGTGTTTACAATAACTGAGCAACCAACTCACAAATGATTTAATACAAACAACCCTCGATTTTGAATGAATCACACAACTATCACTTGAATACTTTGAAGGAGAGGATATTGCTTGAAATGAGAGATGAGAGTGAATTGGTGAGTTGAAATGGATTCAAATGACATTTATTTATAGTTTCCAATCCGAACAGGTTCGGAGCCTCCGAACGGTCTTCGGGTCGTCCGAACGTTGTCTAATTCAAGTTCAAATTTTTGCGGCTGATGAACTGTTCGGGTGGTCCGAAGTCATCTTCGGGTCGTCCGAACGGCTGCATTAAATTCATTCCGGCAAATTTTCTTCCGACAAAATCTTCAGTGGCCGTAAAGTAGTTCGGGTCCTCCGAACCAGTCTTTGGGTCGTCCGAAGTGTGCATTTCGTGGCCTCCGAGAGTGCCTCCGATCAATATTAAAATCCAGGAAATTCTTCGGGTCCTTCGAACTGTCTTCGAACCGTCCGAAGTAGTCTTCGTTGCCTCCGAGTTTGACCTCCGATCTTTATTTAATTCTTGAAAAAGCTTCGGGTCGTCCGAACCTTCTTCGGGTCGTCCGAACCCGGGCAATTTCGAACCTTAAAAATTTTATCTCCAATTTTTGATTATAGGTCCTTGCTTCCAATATTGTTCTTACTAAAAAAGTATTATTATCTGTAAATTTCTCACTTTAAACTGTTATTAACGATTAATCGAGTTTTATAATCATCAAAACAATTTAATTTGAAAATTGTTAATGCATTAAAAACATTAATCTCGTAATACAAGATTTGTATGCGTTTAAGGCGTAACAATCTCCCCCTTTTTGATGATCACAAAACTTGGTTAAATAGGAGAAATAAAATATAAGCAATAGAGCAATAATATATTTAAACAATTTAATCAAATATTGATTAAGCATTAAAACTCCCCCTTAATTTAACATTTAATTATTTAACCAAATTAATTCTCCCACTTTTTGCGATAATAAAAAAGCAATTAATAAAAGACGAAAAATTAAAATACACAATAATTTCATTTAAACTAATTTTGAATTTTACATAGAAAGCATAAACAAGTACAACTTAAAAAGCAAAATAAAATCTAAGAGTCATCATCGTGCTGCGGCGGAGGATAGCGGGAAAGAAAGTCGTCAAAGCGAGTCTCCAATGAGGCAACTCTCATAGTCAAGGCATCCATGGAGGCAGTAGAAGATGCAAAGTGACTGGCTAGATTCCCTTCAATGCGCTGAAGAATCTCGAAAATACGATCAGACTGATGAGCGGGGGGTAGCAGGAATCTCGGGAATCTCAAATGAAAGCTCACCAAGATTGGCTGGAAATGACTGAAAGCCAGAAGAAGAAGTTCCTCCTTCTTCTGCAGGCGGCCCATTGGGAAAGCCCTTAGCCTGAGAAGTGGGTGAAAGACTCGAATAAGGAAGTGAAAACTGTTTGTCCGGAAGATATTTTTTAAAGGCACGAGTTGGGTTATTAACCCAACAAGAAAGGACATGATTCCAAGATAGTTCCATCTTGGTAATCGTAGAATGGTTGAAAGTGTGGAAATCAGATATGGAAAAATGATTTAAGCCATCAAAAGAAATTTCAAAATGAGTCAAAATGCGGTTGATGACACGAGCAAAAGGTAGAGAAACTTTCCTCGTGGCTTTAGCCGCATTATGCATAGCCTGCGTAATGAATCAAGGAAGGTTGAAAGGACGGGAGGAAACGATATGGTAGAGAACATAGAGGTCAAGATATTTGCAGGTGGAGGAGTCTCCACTGCGCGGAATGATGGAAGTAGTGATCAATTTCTGAATGATTTGGTAGTCGGGACGGAGTTGCTTCAAAACGAGACGATCGTCGGCAGCAGTAGCTGGACGACCAAGAATGGTAGGAAGGACCTCATCTCGATCAAAAGTGGGATCATCAGTGGGCCATCCTTGACTGAAATAGTTGCTGGGTCCCTCCGTAGGAAGAGCAAACCACTCAGCAAAGTTGGAGACAGAAAAGCGAATATGCCGACCTTGGGCAATCGTGGCGATATGGAGCTCCTCGCCAAGTTCGAGTTCCAGGTTGACATAGAACTCGTAAAGTAACTCTGGGTAAATATCATCTGGAATGGAAGGCTGAAAAAAGGATTCCCAATGCTGGGCAGCAATGAGAGGTAACAACAGCAGATGAGATGTCTCAAGATAGGCGACATCGAAAATACGATCGGGTAAAATCGGTCGAGTGGGGTAATCGTCGGGGATAGGACGAGAAATAGCAGGTAGGTTGGGATCATGAATAGGGATAGGGCGACTAGAGCTAGATTGATCACGACGGCGTTTGGCAGGCATATTGTAGGCTAGATTTTGGACTAGAGAAGAGAAAAGAAGGAATTTAGGGGTGAAGAATTCGGATGACCCGAGGGGGTATATATAGCCGAGGGTTAGGACGATCCGAAGGTGATTACCGAGGTGATAAGTTTGACAGTCTGTGAAAAGGTTCGGAGGGCCCGAAGAGCATTCGGAGCGTCCGAACAGTTCATTTTCAGTTCGTGACGTCCGAATAATTTCGGAAGGCCCGAAGACTGGGCGATCAAAATTCGAAGTTTTACCGCTTTGAGTTTGGACAGCCCGAAGCTAAGTTCGGAGGGTCCGAATTGGCTAATCCGGAGGGAATTTTGAAAGTTTTAAACTGATAGGGCGCGAGGCAGTTCGAACGATCCGAACTATGGTTCGGGTGGTCCGAACCGGCCGAAATCAGAAACTCGAAAAATGACCTTAAATTTTAAATTTTGCATTTTAAGTATAAAATTAAATAATTCAGATAAAAATTTGAGCTTTTTAATTTTGGATAAATACAATTGATTTATATTATCCAAAATTAATTTGCTCGATTTTAATATTAAGCTCTCCCTTAATATGACATTAAATTTATTTATGTCCACAAGTGATTACAACTCAATCATGCCAAGTTCACCACGCAAATGAATAAAAGTATTTTCATCTAGTGGTTTTGTAAAAATATCAGTAATTTGATTTGACGTGTCAACATATTGAAGTTCAACTTCATTTCGTTCGATGTGATCACGAATAAAATGATAACGAATATCAATATGTTTGGTACGCGAATGTTGAATCAGATTCTTTGTAAGACATATGGCGCTAGTATTGTCACAAAAAAATAGGGATTTTTGAAAAAGATACACCATAGTCGAGCAATTGATGCTTCATCCAAAGAATTTGCGCACAACAACTACCGGCAACCATATATTCTGCTTCGGTTGTTGACAATGCAACACAATTTTGTTTCTTTGAAAACCAAGAAACTAAACAATTTCCTAAAAAGAAGCAAGTTCCACTAGTGCTTTTCCTGTCCACCTTATATCCACCAAAGTCGGCATCGCAATAAACTTTTAAATCAAAGAAAGAATTTTTCGAATACCACAAGCCGAGATTTGGAGTATTTGAAAGATATTTGAAAATGCATTTTAAGGCGAACAAATGTGATTCCTTTGGACATGATTGAAATCGTGCACACAAGCAAACACTAAACATAATGTCCGGTCTACTAGCAGTAGCATAAAGTAAGGATCCTATCATACTACAAAAGGAAGATTGATCTACAGATTTACCATTTTTATCCTTGTCGAGTCTGATTGCTATGCTCATCGGTGTGGATGATGATTTAGTGTTCTCCATCCCAAAATTTTTCAGAATCTCCTTTATGTATTTGCTTTGGTTCACAAAGAACCCATCCTTGCACTGTTTGATTTGCAATCCGAGAAAATAGTTAAGTTCCTCCATTATGCTCATCTCAAAGTGTTCCTGCATAAGCTTGGAGAAATCTTGACAGAGAGTTTCGTTAGTAGAACCAAAAATTATGTTATCAACATAAATTTGCACAATCAATAAATCATTTTTGACATTTTTGGTAAATAAAGTAATGTCAATCTTTCTTCTCGAAAAACCATTTGAAAAAAGGAAAGTTGATAGTTTTTTATACCAAGCTCGAGGAGCTTGTTTCAAACCATACAATGCTTTGTTTAGTCTATACACATGATCAGGAAATAATGCATCAATAAAGCCATCAAGTTGTTCAATGTAAACTTCCTCTTTTAGTTCACCATTCAGGAATGCACTCTTAACATCCATTTGAAATAACTTGAAATTTCTAGAGCAAGCAAAAATAAGTAGCATGCGAATAGATTTAGGAATGACAATGAAGCGGGGCAGGGACGGGTATGCAGTCCCCATCCCCATCCCCGAACTGAAAACCCATCCCCATCCCCATCCCCGTCCCCATCCCCGGTTCTATGTAATCGGGGAATCCCCATCCCCGAACTCACGGGGATTAGACCCCATCCCCGTACCCATCCCCGCTCTACAATGGGGATGGATCCCCGAACCCGTGGGGATTAAATCCCCGAACCCACCCCCGAAACACTTATATTGCAATTGTTGGAGATATAAAAATTTAACAGCATACATAATAACACAAACACTAATATTACTTAAACAATACACACATAACATTAATAATCCATGATTCAATAAACATAAAAAATCAAACATTATGCACATAACATTAATAATCCATGATTCAATAACAGAAAAAATCAAATTCATAATTATCACCACCATCATCAAATGACTTTTTTTATGTCACATCACTTCACTCCATGTTGCTGTTAGTTCGTGACTCTGGCTCCTACAAAATTATAAGACAGAGAAAAAAATATATGTATATTTGAAATACTTTAATACAATGACAAAAATAACTTATTACTTACCTCTATATCAACGGCTCCTACAAAATTATAAGAGAGAAAAAATATATATAAATTTGAAATACTTTAGTACAATGACAAAAATAATTTATTACTTACCTCTGTATCAGAATCATTGTCAAACATTTGATCATTTGAAACTGTAGAATCTAATAATCAAAACAAAATAAATAATAAATATTAGTATATTACAAATGAAAAAAAATGGAATATTAGACATAATTTCGTTTGAAAACTATTTAATACCTTGAATTTCACTCCATAGCCAATCTCGAGCACACATCAAAGCCTCTACAGTTTTAGGATGAAGCCTGCTATGGTGAGCACTTAAAACTCTACCACTAGTACTGAATGTTTATTCGGAAGCAACGGTCGTCACAGGAATGGCCAACACATCCTTAGCAATATCATGCAAAATGGGATATTTGATCCCATTCGTTTTCCACCAACATAAGATATCAAAGTCACTTGTATTTCTTGGCAAGAGTGACTCTTCTAAATAATAATCCAAGTTCGACTTCTCATGTTCAGTACTAGTATCAGAATCCATGAACATCTCAAATTTATCAGCATAACTACCATGCTTAGGAAGTGGAGGTCTTGAAGATGAACATTGTGAATCTTTCCCTTCTTGAAATTTTTTAGACTTGTTCTTATATTCTTCAACCATGTCACACAACTTGGATTTTAGTTTTTCAATCTCAAATGAAGACATATCACCATAAACAAGAGGAAAATAGAACTGAATTGTCTTCATTTTGTACCTTGGATCCAAAATACTCCCAATGGCCAATAAACAATTCATCACATCCCAATACTTTTCAAACTTTACTTTCATATTTTTTGCCATTGTTTTCACCCCATTATCATTTGAGAGAACCCAATCACCAATTGCCAACTTAATATCACACATAGTTGAGAAGAAAAGATTCACAGTCGGATACTTGGTCCCTGAAAACAACTCTGTGGCATCATAAAACATTTCTAATCTAGAAGAAATCGCTTTCACTTTTGACCAATCTTCTTCTGTGGGAACTCTTTTATATAAAGTATCACGCTGCTTCAAACGAGCAAACACATCTTTATATTCCAATGCAGTGTTAAGCATTAAATATGTAGAGTTCCATCGTGTTTTGCAATCAAGTTCCAATTTTTTAGTGCTTGGAATCTTCAACTGTCGAGCTGTTTCAACAAATTTTTCATCTCTTTTTGGTGTTGCTGTCCAAAATCCAACACTATAACGAATTGTTTCAATACTATCACCGATTAATTCTAGTCCATCTCTCACAACCAAATTCAAAATATGGGCACAACACCGCATGTGAAACAATTTTCCTTCCAAAATAAGTGAACTTGGAGGAAGCTTGTCCAGAATAATCTCAATCATAGCATCATTAGTTGTGAAATTATCAACAGTTAAAGTAGATTACTTACGATCCAAGTTCCAATCCAGGATGCAATCAATAAGGGCATTTGCAAGTACCTCATCAGTATGTGGACACGGAACATATACAAACCTAGTAAAAAAGAAATATAGTAAAGTTTAATAATAGTATTAATATTAGTAATGGTAATTACAAGTAAAAAATTAAAGATTCAGAATTATCTCACAAGCCGACTTTGTAATTTCCATGAAGCATCAATGAAGTGTGAAGTGATGGCCATGAATCCTCTTTTTTGATTACTAGCCGTCCACATGCCAGTTGTCAATGCAATCCGACTGGCATTTGAGTCTAACAATTTCATCGTTTGATCCCTTTGATACTCAAATATCTTCATGATGTCGTTCTTGATTGTGTTTCGAGAAACAACTTTAAATAATGGTTGCAAGGCAGAAGAGTATCTTCTAAACCCCACATGATCAACCATCGATAAAGGATACTCATGCAATGTAATCATATTGGCAAGCTCTGCCCTCCCGTGATCTTGGTTGAAATGATATGTCCCAAGCATCGTTGTCCCATCATTGGACTTTGTTGGTTGCAACATCGATTGCTTTATGGTTTTCCGTTTTTTGTACAAACATGATTTAATGTGGTCATGTAAATGACTTGTACCATTCTTAGATTCACCACCTAAGGACTTCTTACAATCATGGCAGATGGCTTTCCATTTTCCTCCAACTAGCTTTCTCTGAAATGATCCCATGCAGGAGATCTAAATTTTCTTTTATTTCCACCCCCTGCTCCTGTGATTTCAGCATCAATAGTTTCATTTTGAGGCGTTTCATTCGCATCGATTGAAACACTCTTATTTTGCGATTGTGATGCTGTCGATGCAAGTGCAGCTTCACTTCCCACAGTTGGAGCATTTTGCATAGAATCCTCAACCTCCTTATCATTAACGTCCATCTGAATTAATATATCATAATAACAAAAAATAAGTAAACTAAAATAAGATGAGCATTTACCACTGTCACACAAAAATAGATATTATATTGGAATCTTAATCTAAACAATTCGTGAGAATGTAAACTAAATGTAATTAAATACTCTTCCAAAAATTCAGCAAACGTATTGTTAATCAAATTAATTATGTAAAAATTAAATTTTAAATATGTTCTTAGTCACATTAATTTGTAACTCACAAAAGCACTTTAAAATTTAATTTTCCACATAATTAATTTGATTAACAATACGTGGAATGTAACTCACAAAAGCAATTCAAAAATGTAAACTAAATCTCAATACTCTTAAAAAATTCAGCAACCGCGTTCTAAATTTCTAATAAAATAAATTATGTGAAGATTGAAGTTTAATTCTGTTCTTAGTCACGTTAATTTTGTAACTCACAAAAGCAAATTAATCTCATGTAGTAGATCTAAATATATAATACAACGATTTCTAATCTAAACAATTATGAAAATGAAAAATAATTATATGTAAACATAAACCATGGACAGTGCTGGAAAATGAAAATTAATTATCTGTAAACACAAACCATTAAGTGAAGTTTGAAGCAACAAACCTATGCTGGTCTAGGAGGAGGAAAACTCGGTGGTGGAAGTGATGAGACGAGAAGCCGAGCAGCAGTGAAGTGAGCGAGTTCGAGGAGGAGGAAAGCTTGGAAGTCGGTGGGTCGGTGGCCGGGGGCCGGTGGTTGGCGGATTTGGTGAGAGTGAGTGACGACTAGGGTTAGGCAAGCACAGAGCAACTATGCGTGAGATTTGAGATGGGAATCGAGAAACTTACATCTGAGATGGGTTTTAGTTTTAGGAATAAAAATAAAACTAAAGAGAATGAAAAATGGAAAATCTAGTTATTATTATTAATATATTATTATTTGCGGGTCTAGCGGGGCGGGTTCGGGGATGGAGATAGCATCCCCATACCCGCCCCAGTCTGCCGCGGGGATTTTAAGAAATCCCCGAACCCGAACCCGATAATAGCCCTCCAAACCCGCCCCGTTTCGGGTTTTTCCCGCGGATACCCAAACCCGCGGGGAAAATTGCCATCCCTAAATAGATTCTAATCTAGCAACAGGCTCATAAGTCTCATCATAATCAATGCCTTCTTCTTGACTATATCCTTTCGCTACAAGCCTAGCTTTATTTCTAGTGATAGTACCATGCTCGTCAAGTTTATTCCTAAAGACACATTTAGTACCAATAATAGATCTATCATGCGGCCTAGGAACAAGACACCAAACATCATTGCGCTTGAATTCATTTAATTCATCTTGCATAGCAATAATCCATGCATCATCTAATAAAGCATCATCAATGCACTTAGGTTCAACATGCGAAACAAAAGCAAGATGATTGCAAATATTATTAAGAGAAGATCGAGTGGTTACTCCCTTCGAAGTACTTCCAATGATAAGATCCATAGGATGATCTTTGTGAAGCGTCCAATCCTTCGGAAGTGGTGTTTCCTCGACAGAAACATCTATATCATTTAAGCTTGAGGAGGCCATCTCTTCTTCAAGTAATTCTACATCATCGTTAGTGTTACGAGAAACTACAGACATAGATTCATCAAATACAACATGCATAGATTCTTCAACAAGTAAGGTACTGAAGAAATATTTAGATTTGGTCTTATCAAATCTTTTATTTTTCATAGAATCTTTTTTATATTTGGTAGGATAGTAAATATATATAGATTGATCCTTATACCTAAAATCATGGGATTTTGATTTGTATTCTGTAAGTATTAAAGATGCTGTACTCCAAGAATTATATCATGGAATAGAATAAATTTTTTTTTTCATGGTATCAAAGCCGAAGGGTTTATCCTTTGATAAAACTTCAAATGGCCAACACTAATTCTAGCTTATCAAACAATGGCGGTGTCTCTAGCCCATCCTCGACAGCCAAGAATTCCTCTTCCATCACGCTTTTTCCCAGCGTCGACTCCTCTCTGTCCATTACCAGTCACAAACTCGATGGCCGCAACTATCTCCAATGTGCACAATCGATGAAAATTGTAATTTGTGCCCGTGGCAAGTTAGGGTATTTAACCGGCGAACTGCCCACCCCGAAGTCCAGTGACCAGTCGTATAAATCATGTCCGATGGAGAATTCTTTAGTTCTTGCATGGCTCATTAATTCAATGGAGCCCCAGATAAGTCGTCGTTATCTTTGGTTCAAGACAGCCAAAGATGTGTGGGATGCGGCCCGAAGTATGTATTCGGATCTGGGAAATGCTTCACAGATGTTTGAAATTCGGTCCAAGCTAAAGGAGATGAAGCAAGGATCAAAATCCGTCACTCAATATTTTTCAGATTTGCAGGAACTCTGGCAAGAACTTGATCTGTTCTTTGAAGACGATCATGTTTGTGCTACATGCAGTGTTAAACATCGGACACATCTTGAGAAAGAAAGGGTTTTTGATTTTCTTGCGGGTCTCAATTGCGATTTGGATGAGGTGCGTGGTCGTGTGGTGGCCCGGGAGTCTTTCCCATCACCGAAAGAAGCCTTTTCAGAAGTTAGACGAGAGGAAGTTCGCCGAAAGTAATGCTTCTTGATGGAACTCCAGCTTTTTCCAATGCCCCTGACGTTTTTGCCCTTATTTCACATAGGCACATGTCCTCTGCGAAATCTCATTCTGATTCAAAGTGGCGTGAGGCCCCGATTTGTGAGCACTGTCATTATCGTGGCCACACACAAGATAAATGTTGGGAACTTCATGGAAAACCACCAAATTGGCAGCCCAAGAAGAAGAAGGAAAGCAAGGCTCATCAAATACAATCTGCGATTGTGAATCTGGTCCTACTTCAGTGCCTCTGACTCAATAATAGCTAGAACAAATCTGCAAGTTCCTGAACCAATCCTCGGTCACATCCCAGTCCCCGTACAGCTCTACTGTCGGATTGTGTTTGATAGCACAATCTGGTACATCTTTTTCAGTTCAAACATCTTCTTATTTGGATCCTTGGATCATCGATTCAGGGGCCTCTGACCACATGACATGTTGTTTAAACATGTTTTCTACCTATATTCCTTGTACTTCTCCCACCAATGTTGTTCTTGCCGATGGGTCTGTGACACCAGTTGCTGGAATTGGTAACATAAAACTGTCATCAACTCTTGTCCTTCTTGCAGCCTTTCATGTCCCTAGATTAAAATGCAATCTGATCTCTGTCACAAAATTAACTCGGAATAATAACTGTGTTGCTAAATTTCTGCCCTCTTTGTGTGAATTTCAGGACCTACTATCGGGAAAGACGATTGGAAATGCTAGAGTTCATGATGGTCTTTACCACTTCAAGGCTGATTCTGACAGAAGTCGACTTAAACTTGTGTCCAGTAATGCGTCTTTATCTGTTTTTAGTGATCAACAAATAATGTTGTGGCATCGTAGGTTTGGCCACCCAAATTTCTCTTATTTACAAAGAGTATTTCCCTCATTGTTTGGCAATAAAAAGTTTACTTCTTTCAGTTGTGACATGTGTCAATTTGCTAAACACACTCGCACATCATTCCATCCAATCCCACATAAACCATCCACCTCTTTCTCCTTAATACATAGTGATTTATGGGGACCCTCAAAAACTCCCACCTCAAATGGTAAAAATGGTTTCTCACGTTCATAGATGATCACACACGAGTTACTTGGGTGTATCTTCTTCACGATAAATTAGAAACCAACAAAATATTTAAAATCTTTCATAAAATGATCCAAACCCAATTTCAAACCCGAATTCAAACAGTTTGCACAGACAATGGGAGGGAATATTTTAATTCTATTCTTGGTGAATATTTAACTAAACATGGGATTATTCATCAAAGCTCCTGCGTTGACACACCCCAACAAAATGGAGTTTCGGAGCAAAAGAATAGACACTTGTTAGAAGTATCAAGGGCTCTTACGTTTACAATGAATGTTCCAAAATATTTATGGGGGGAGGCCATATTAACTTCTGCATATCTTATTAATCGCTTACCAAGTCGCCCTCTCAAATTCCAAACACCAGTGTCTCTTCTCCAAATGCAGTATCCATTCTTCACACCCCATACTCTTCCTTTGAAAATATTGGGTGTACAGCTTTTGTCCATGTTCATGACCACCAACGAAGTAAACTTGATCCTAGGGTTGTGAAGACTGTGTTTCTTGGATATTCTACAACTCAAAAGGGTTACAAATGTTTTTGTCCTCAAACCAAAAAATAGTTTGTCTCCTATGACGTCACATTCTTTGAGGATACTCCTTACTTCTCATCAGCCTCGATTCAGGGGGAGAAAACAAATGAATCTTGCTTCTGGAACAGTTTCAGCTTGCCCGTACCTACTGAACCGTTACATGTCACTCCATATCCGGACAACAGCCTTTCCATCCCCAATTCAAACTGTAACAGCCCTTCCAGATTGGAAACAGAGAAAGAACATATGCCTGAACAACAAGAACTTCAAGTCTACTATCAAAGGAAAAAGCCACAAATTGGAAAGGACTTAGTGAACTCTCCTCATCTCCAAACGGATGAACCGATAGTGGAGCCACTCAAAGAATCAGGTACACCTTATTCTATTCTTGATTCTGACATTCCAATAGCCCTTAGGAAAGGTGTTCGATCATGCACTCAACATCCTATTTCTCAGTTTGTCTCGTATTCAAAACTATCACCCTCATTTCGTGTTTTTACATAAAATCTATCCAGTGTGTTTATTCCCAGGACTGTTGAAGAGGCCATGATTATTCCAAAATGGAAATCTGCTGTCCTTGAAGAGATAAATGCTCTTGAGAAAAATAAAACGTGGAACTTAGTGAAGTTACCTCAAGGTAAAAGCACAGTGGGGTGTAAATGGGTTTTCACTGTTAAATACAGGGCGGATGGTTCAATGGAAAGATATAAAGCTCGCTTAGTGGCAAAAGGGTTCACGCAAACTTTTGGGATTGACTACATTGAGACGTTTGCTCCTGTTGCAAAACTTAATACGGTTCGAATTCTTCTCTCATTGGTTGTCAATCTTGATTGGCCTTTACATCAATTTGATATTAAAAATGCCCTTTTGAATGGGGAGTTGGAGAAAGAAGTTTATATGTGTCAACCTCCTGGATTTGAAATAGGAGGTGAAACTGTTTGTAAGCTCAACAAATCTCTTTATGACTTAAAACAATCTCCTCGAGCATGGTTTGACAGGTTCTTAAAGGCTATCAAGAGGTTTGGTTACAAACAGGGACAGTCGGACCATACATTGTTTGTGAGACACTCTGAAGTCGGGAAAATCACCATTTTCATAGTCTATGTCGATGATATTATCATCACTGGAGATGACAACGAAAAAAAATAAAAAATCAAGTCAATGTTGGCAAAAGAATTTGAAGTCAAGGACCTCGGAGCATTGAAATATTTCTTAGAAATGGAGATTGCTAGGAGTAAAAAGGGAATATCAGTTTCTCAAAGAAAATACACCTTGGATCTCTTGAAAGAAACAGGAATGTTGGGATGTAAACCAAACAAGACTCCAATTGAACTTGGTAGCAAAGAAAAGATGCTTGAAGGAGGACCGGTTGATAAGGGGAATTATCAACGCCTTGTTGGAAGACTCATCTACCTTTCACATACAAGGCCAGATATCACATTTGCAGTCAGTTTGGTCAGCCAATACATGCATTCTCCATGTCAAGGACATTTTAATGTTGTGTACCGCATTCTGAAATACTTGAAGCAAGCACTAGGTAAGGGGCTGTTCTTTGATAAGACTAACGATAGGAGCCTAAAAGGATTTACAGATGCAGATTGGGCTGGTTCAATTGATGATCGAAAATCAACATCTGGATATTGTACTGTACTGTGGGGAAACTTGGTGACATGGCGTAGCAAGAAGCAGTCTGTTGTGGCTAGGAATAGTGCAGAAGCAGAATACAGGGCCATGTCTCATGGAATATGTGAACTTATTTGGATTAAGAGAGTAATGGGAGAATTAAAGATAGGATTTGAAAATCCTATGAAACTCTACTGTGATAACAAGTCCACTATCATGATAGCTCGCAATCCAGTCCATCATGATCGTACTAAACATGTTGAAGTAGATCGACACTTTATCAAAGAAAAACTAGAGGAAGGCATCATTGACATTGAATATGTTCCTACTTCTCAACAACCAGCAGATCTACTCACCAAAGGACTGACAGAACAAACTCTTGAATTTCTTACTCACAAGCTTGGCCTCATTAACATCTATAGCTCAGCTTGAGGGGGAGTGAAGAAATATTTAGATTTGGTCTTATCAAATCTTGTATTTTTCATAGAATCTTTTTTTATATTTGGTAGGATAGTAAATATATATAGATTGATCCTTATACCTAAAATCATGGGATTTTGATTTGTATTCTGTAAGTATTAAAGAGGCTGTACTCCAAGAATTATATCATGGAATAGAATAAAAAAGTTATTCTTTTTTTCAGGTATGTTTATTAAATACTCTAAAAGCTTTACTTGAGGTAGAATATCCGAGAAAGATACCTTTGTCAGACTTGACATCAAACTTACCGAGATTATCCTTACCATTATTATGGCTGTAGCATTCTGATCCAAAAGCCCGAAAGTATGAAATGTTAGGCTTTCTCCCTCTCCATAATTCATATGGAGTTTTCTTAAGAATTAGCCTTATTGATATACGATTGATAATGTAACAGACAGTGTTCATTACTTCAGCCCAAAAATATTTTGGTAGAAAATGCTCACATATCATGGTCCTCGCAATCTCCACAAGTGTCCTATTTTTCCTCTCAACGACCCCGTTTTGTTGAGGAGTCCTATGACAAAAAAAATTGTGACCGATGCCTTTCTCTTCACAAAAATTTTTAAAACTCTCATTTTGAAATTCAGTTTCGTGGTCACTACGGATCTGTTTTATTGAAAGATTTTTCTCATTCTCAACACGTTTGACAAAAGTTTTAAAATAATCAAATGCATCATTTTTGTGGGCTAAAAACAATGTCCACGTGAAACGTGAGAAATCATCCCCAATGACAAAAGCATAAAGCTTCCCTCCTAGGCTAGCGTTCCTCGAGGGACCACATAGATCTAGATGAAGAAGTTCAAGGGGCATAAAAGTTGATACAAAATTTTTGCTTTTAAAAGATTACCTTGTGTGTTTGCCAAGTTGACACGCATCACAAACATAATCTAATTTAAAATTGAGTTTTGGCATACCAACAACTAAATCAAGTTTAAAAAGTTTTTCAATGGTACTAGGACCAACATGACCTAGTCGTCTATGCCAAAGAATGTTGTCATCAACATTCAAGGATACAAGGCTTTTAATATTTGATAAAGATAAATTATTTAAAAAAACCTTGTATACATTTTCACTTTTATATCCTTTGAAATTTATGGATTTGTCAGATGTGAGTGATATAGTGCAGTGTTGGGGAGTGAATTTGACTTCATAACCTCTATCGCACAATTGACTTATGCTTAGTAAGTTATGCTTAAGTCCTTTCACTAGGAGTATATCATCAATCAAGCAGGATTTAGAAATACCCATTGAGCCGATTCCTTCGATAACTTCTTTGCTGTTGTTTCCAAAGGTGACATTTTCCTTCTCCTTTGGTTTGATGGATTGGAGTAGCTCTTTTTTCCCCGTCATATGTCTAGAACATACACTGTCTAGATACCATATGCTAGGAGGAATATTTTTCCCATTTCCCTGCAAGAATTGATTTTGATACCCTTTAGTTCTTTTGGGTCCACAATGTTAGAAAAAAGAGATACAAAATGGACTTCTAAGAGTTCAGTCTCTCATAGCAACATCATCGCCACTTTTCAAGAGTGCTTCCAGTAGTAGGTAGGGCTATGGCCTCTTTAAAAACCTATTTCCTTGGACAGAGCAGCGTTCATCAGGAAGACCAGTTGCAAGTCAAGGCAGTTTAAACCGGTCTATGATGAACTTCCTTAGATCATGATCTCATAATGCCGACTGATGAGTTGTTAAGTACTCTTAGGCCTCCATTTCATATAGCTCTTTTGATCATATTGATATTTCAAAGATCTACATTTATGTTTAGCATGACCTATTTTACAACAGTAAGAGCATGTAGGGGGTGATCTCATTTTATCTTTAGCAATGAGGCTAGTAAAGCTATAGATTTCTTATCATACCATGCTCCACCCTTATCAAAACTACATTTCTGCATGCTTAGTAAATTATTCAATTTATTACTACTAACATTAAATTTATCAAATGATTTTTCTAAGTGAGCTATGTCATCCTTTAATCTTAGGTTTTCATGCTCCTTAGTTTCTAATTCATTTTTGAGGTTTTTATTTTCCTTTCTAAGTGACTTAGCCATATCGAACATTTGTTTATATGCATGTAGTAATTTATCATAGGAAGGTACCTCGTCATCGTCGTCAGAGACGATGTCATCACTCTTAGCCATGAGGCAGATGTTAGCTTCCTCCTCATCATCATCGCTGTCGCTCCAAGTGGCTATGAGTGCTTTCTTCTTTCCCTTGTCAACCTTCTTCTTAAGAGGACACTCATTTGCATAGTGGTCTTGTTGTTGACAGTTGTAGCATGTTAATTCCTTGTCCGTCTTCTTTTTAAAGTTGTTTCCTCGCATAAATCTTTTGAATTTTCTTGCGAAGAGTGCCATATCATCATCATCTTCTTCTTCGACTTGGGTGGATAAGGCAATCCCCTTTTCCTTGGTCTTTTCATCCCCCTCTTTGATTCTTTCCTTGTAGATACTTCTAACTCATGGGTTTTAAGGGTCCCATGAAGTTGATCAAGATCATAAGATGCGGTGTCGCCTTTGTTGGATTCGATGATGGCCGTTCTCTTTGCATCCCACTCCTTGGGTAGGGCGCAAAGAGCTCTCCTCCATACTTGCTTGGTTAGATATTGTTTTCCAAGTTGGGCTAGCTCATTGATGATTTGAGAGAGCCTTCGGAACTTTGTGTCTATATCTTCATTCGATTCCATCTCAAATGTCTCGTATTTGAGTTGTAGAAGATCTATCTTTGTCTCTTTGACTTGGTTGGTTCCCTCGTGGTATATCTCTAATTTGTCCCAAATCTCTTTTGCGAAGGAGCACATAGAGATCCGGTTGTAATCGTTCATATCTAGGGAACAATGCAAAATATTCATAGCTTTAGCATTTTGAGATATCAATTTCATATCCTCCTTTGAAAATTCGTCCATTCCCTTAGGAATTTTGACTCCCTCAACCTCTTTCGTAGGTATGTAGGGACCTTTCACAGTTACTTTCCAAAGGTCATAGTCTACGGATTGAATATATAGGGACATTCGATTTTTTCAATATCCGTAGTTTATGCCGTTGAAAAGAGGAGGACGATTGGTTGATTGCCCTTGAGCATAATCACTAGCTAGATTTGTCATAGAGCCTTTTTGAAAATATTTTGTAAAAAAAAATTGGCTTTGATACCACTTGTTAGAACCTAATGGGGGGAGATTTAGGTTCTATTGGAAGCTTTAGCAATTTAAAGCGATTATGCTAGTACGCAAGCGAAAGACTTAAAGCAATCAAATATAAGTGCGATAAATAAATGCGTAATGTAAATAAAGCAGTAAAAGGGATAAGAGATGTTTATGGAAGTTCGACGATAAATCGTCTATGTCTCCCCTTCTTGGTTAAGATCGATTAACCAAGGATCCACTAGCACTTCAACGTCTTGGCCTTGATGGCTCCAAGGATAGCCGTACAACTCAACACGATCACCGCGCCAATACAACTTGAACACTTGGCCTTAAAGGCTCCAAGGATAGCCACAACACTCGCAAAATACACTTGGCTTCACACACAAGTGTTTACAATAACCAAGCAACCAACTCACAAATGATTTAATACAAATAACCCTCGATTTTGAATGAATCACACAACTATCACTTGAATACTTTGAAGGAGAGGATATTGCTTGAAATGAAAAATGAGAGTGAATTGGTGAGTTGAAATGGCTTCAAATGACATGTATTTATAGTTGCCAATCCGAACAGGTTCGGAGCCTCCAAACGGTTTTTGGGTCGTCCGAACGTTGTCTGATTCAAGTTCAAATTTTTGCGGCTGATGAACTGTTCGGGTGGTCCGAAGTCATCTTCGGGTCGTCCAAACGGCTGCATTAAATTCATTTCGGAAAATTTTCTTCCGACAAAATCTTCAGTGGCCGTAAAGTAGTTCGGGTCCTCCCGTCCGAAGTGTGCATTTCGTGGCCTCCGAGAGTGCCTCCGATCAATATTAAAATCCAGGAAATTCTTCGGGTCCTCCGAACTGTCTTTGGACCGTCCGAAGTAGTCTTCGTTGCCTCCGAGTTTGACCTCCGATCTTTATTTAATTCTGGAAAAAGCTTCGGGTCGTCCAAACCCTTCTTCGGGTCGTTCGAACCTGGGCAATTTCGAACCTTAAAAATTTTATCTCCAATTTTTGATTATAGGTCCTTGCTTCCAATATTGTTCATACTCAAAAAATATTATTATCTGCAAATTTCTTACTTTAAACTGTTAGTAACGATTAACCGAGTTTTGTAATCATCAAAACAATTTAATTTGAAAATTGTTAATGCATTAAAAACATTAATCTCGTAACACGAGATTTGTATGCGTTTAAGGCGTAACACTTATTGAGGTACGTAAGTACTAGCTGAGATTGCCAAAGAGTATGCATGTTTATATGTTGTATTTTATGTGCCATGATCCATGTTTTTACTGATTTATATATTATATATTATGTTGCATGTGCATATTCATGTTGACCCGAATATCTTTCGAGATAGCCATTTGAGTAGGGTCGTTCAGCCCTTTATTCTTGTTATATTGTCGGACACCGTAAGATGCCTTGATGACGGAGACTGACGTTACGGTGATCCTCGACGGGTGTGTGGTGTATCCAGCAGAGTTAATCCTAGATGGTACTATATGCTCATTGGCGCCTAGACTGAGTTGGACTTAAGATTTTACCAGTATACCCCGTCATTTGTATGTATCATATTAGGTTTGTATACTCGTACTTACGTTATGAGCGCAGTTCACTCACGTCCTTGTTATTGTGTTTTCTTGGACATCTCATTCGACGGGACATGACTCAGGTTGGACGAGGCCAGTGGTTCGAGACAGGGCTGAGAGCAGGTTCAGGGATTTCCCGTGAGGTGTTATTTCGTTTTCAGTGGTTTTGATACTGTCATTTCGATATGGTTGTATACCGCTATTTTACTTTAGGTTTTAGTCACCGGTTGTATACTGTCGATTTGAGTTGTAAACCGATACCTTTCCGTTGTTTTGATTACCGTTTTAAGTTGATCTTTAATTTCATGCTTAATAAGTTAATTAATTAGTAAGTGATCCAGGTTAAGTCCCTACACAAAATGAATATAAAGATGCTAATAGATCCTTGTTGTAATACTTATCGCGATACGAAATGAACAACTAGGCATTTTCAACACGGAGTGAAGAACTATACTCTTTTTGCTTCAAAGTCGTACCGATACTATCAACACATAATACAAAACATTACAAATTTGTACATCCATGAAATCTTGAAATCAGCTTATCATCATCAGTATGTTCAAAGAAAAAAAACTTATCAATGTTTTTGAAAATTTGCACCAACAAATCTTGAAACCTTTCCAAAACTTATTCATCAGCCTTATCTAATCAAACAAATATTTCATTCCCTAAAAGTTGAAATATGATAATCAACATACCAAGTAACAATATACGTCGTTAGATAATCTTATCCACCTATATATGTGAGAAGTGTTGATCTTATCCATCTTTATCGTAAAAAATAATATTTTTTACAAAAAAATTAAAATTTTTCATGATCGGACCAGATAAACACAAAAAATACCTAACATATATGTACACAAAAATACATATATATATATATATATATATATTATATAACAGACAACAAGTACTAGTGTACATGTAGAATCACGTGCCCAGACAAGCTGAATAATGTGCAAAATTACAAGGGAGCTTGTAATAATCAGTTAAACTGGGAAGTTGCAGTAATTATTATTCATACAAACGAAAGCTGGAAAGTGGAAAGTCCTCTCGCACAGTTGTGTACATTTCATTCGCGTACCCTTCGTTTCCCTCTTTTTCTCTTTCGCTCTCTAGAATTTTCACTCACTTGCAGGAGATTTACGTGACTACAGGAGAAGAAGATATTTGTGGTTTGGGATACTTTGACCCGTGATATTTTCCAACTTTGGTGGGTTTTTCAATTGGACTTCGTTTTCTGAATTCTGCCTTCAGTCACCGTCGCGAGTCATGATGTTTTGAGCAAGTTGCCGATTCACTTGGTATTCGTGTGTTTGGGGAAGAAAGAGCGCAGGGAAAAAGATATTCTTTTGTGTTTTTTCTGGTAATTGAGGGCGCGATTTTCTGAATTTTGCGAAGCGAGATCTACTTGGGCTTCGTGGGTCCAATTTATTGGTGAGTTTGCTTAATTCTTAATGGAGTGTGATGCAGAAGGTTAATTGTATGCAGACATGTAGTTTGCTGGAATGTTTGGTTCGTTAATCTGTTTTGATTTGGTCGCTGATTGAGGTTTTTGTGGTGTGCATGGATAGATCACATATAGCTGTTCATATGAATGTTAGCGTGAAATTGTGCATATCTTAATGCTGTTATATACGGTGCTCGTATGACTTTGCTTGGCTGTGGCATCTACGATGTACTTCTGAACTTTCATCAATGAACTAACTTGTTGAATGCAAGTGATATTGTTTGCCGTTGTTCCGATTCGCCCATCCATTCAAGATATGCCATTGATTTGTAAATATATCTATTCATCTCTATCACCGTTTTGATCTACCTACGGCACATTATTTTATTTTAGTTTTGATCATGTGTGCGCAGGCAGGCGGGGGTGTTTCATGTGTGTCATTTTACTCATACATGCTGCTGTTTTGGTGAAATCCGAGTTTCTATTTTTCGACCTACTACTATAATATTACCTTTTGTTATGCAGGACAGAGATCATTGTTACTGGAGAGTCGATTTGAGTTCTTTTTTTATTAGCATAGCTCGGAATCAGCATATTTACGAAGTTTGGCTGAGATTTGTGCCATAATCTGGTTAAATTGGAACACTGGATGAAATGGGGCATGACTTTGGAATTATGCTGTCTACAGCGAATAATTTGTCAACCTCGGATCATACTTCAGTGATCTCGATTACCTTTTTTGTCACGCTCCTGTGTGGATGTATTGTGATTGGGCATTTATTGGAGGAAAATCGTTGGATGAACGAATCTATCACCACCCTTATAATTGTGAGTATATGTGTGTTTTCTGGTGCACGTTGGTGATTAGGGTTATGTTTATATTTGTGTGCTTTGTGTTTTTTAAAGTATCAGAATTAATTTTATTGATAGGGTCTATGCACTGGAGCTGTAATTCTACTAATAAGTGGAGGGACAAGCTCGCGGCTTATGGTGTTCAGTGAGGATCTTTTCTTCATTTATCTGCTTCCGCCAATTATTTTTAATGCCGGGTAAGTTTTGTATTTGCAAAATTGTCTGGAAATCGAAGCTCGACTTTATCTTTCAGGCTGGGTTTCGGAGGGTTGAAATGAGCTGGTCATGAAAGAATTACGTAAGATCAACCTATTTGGTTTGCTACATTTAGTTGTCTTTCTTTTCCTTTCCCACCAACCACACCATACTATGTGGTGTGATCCGTGAGTGACCTCGGGATGATGAGACGGTTGAGAGACCGTGAGCTTAACAAGTAGTTGATTGTGTTGCTGTATCTATCCCATGTTTGGGAAGTACTGGCAGTTTCATGTGTTTTTAACCATTTTGTCGGTTCTACATAGTTTTAGAAGAACACTATGTTCAAGGCTGAACCTTACCGGTGATTTCAATCAGAAAATATGGGTTGTCTCAAACATCAATGGCCTTTTGTAGTATGAAACGTGACTAGCATAAGATGCATATGATATTAGGTTCTATTAAAGCTGACCATGAACTCGGAGGGTGTGGTGATTTGATGTATTTCGAGGAGCAAAGTATAAGGAAGTGTAAAATTTTTCGTCATGGCTAAATATGTTACCAAGTTTTGTATGGATTTATTTCACTTGTATGGGCATCTCGTTTTCCTCTTTTCTGAACATTTAGGTTCGTTTTCCTCTTCTCTAAACCTTTTAGGTTTGTACTTCGGACTACATAAACAGTTGCCATGACTGGTATATGGTGCCAGTCCGCTGGTCAGCAATATCAGATGAACCAATTCTAATGTATTTGTCTCCTTGAAGGCAAAAGGCCTGCTTTCCATCTGTTGCGCAAAAGGGTAGCATAGTTTCCGTAGCTCTCCAACTTTGTTCCTTTTCCATCGTTGGAGAAGATGCTAGATCATATTAAGAAATTTTTTTTGATTACAATAGTTGCTTGTATTTTACCTTTACCTTGGCCTTGTTCAGGGTCAGCTTCTTTTATCGTTTCTTTCATTGAAGTGAGAGTCCATGACTCAGTTCTCTTCAACTTTTTATTGCAGGACAATAATGCTAAATCACAAGTCTGTTGTTTATCAGGTTCCAGGTTAAAAAGAAACAATTCTTTCGCAATTTCATGACTATTATGCTGTTTGGAGCAGTTGGTACCTTGATCTCCTTCATCATCATATCTTTGGGTATGGCCTCCTACTCTTTCGTGCCATATGGAGAACTATTCCTTTCCTCCCAGTTTTAGTTGTCATATGTTTTAAACCCATTCGAGCCATCTCATGCTCGCTCTTCCAACAATACTGATCTTGTTTGTTTCATGTGAAGATTTTCATAGTAGGGTTACTTACATCGTTTATATCTTGTGATAGGTGCTATTGCTATCTTCCAGAAAATGGATATTGGGCTTGGAGTTGGAGATTATCTTGGTGCAATCTCACTCTATTTCTCTTTCTCTACCCTCCACGGGTGTGTATGTAGCTGCAGCATGATTTTATGTATCTGTGCTAATTGTTTTAGTTCTTTTCAGCAATTGGAGCGATATTTGCTGCCACGGATTCGGTCTGTACATTGCAGGTACATTTTGCATCTTATTGCCATTGGAGTAAGCCTTGATAACATCCTCATCGTGACACTTTATCTGACACTGCAGGTGCTAAATCAGGATGAGACGCCACTGCTGTATAGTTTAGTATTTGGGGAAGGTGTGGTAAATGACGCAACTTCTGTGGTGCTTTTCAACGCAGTCCAGAACTTTGACCTTACTCATTTCAGTAGTATTGAAGCTTTGAATCTGATTGGAAACTTTTTTTACTTGTTTCTCACGAGCACTATATTGGGTGTTGCGGTGAGTCGCTCTTTCTCTCTTGCTCTCATTTTGTGGATGCTGGCCCGTTTAAATTTCTGACTAAGTTCATTTATGTGGTTTTGAAAATGATTTGGCTGCAGGTTGGACTGCTTAGCGCCTACGTGATAAAGAAGCTCTATTTTGGAAGGTTTGCCACAGTTTCCATGAATTTGATTTCTTGTATCAAAACTAAACATGAATTTGAAATATCAGATCTAAAAGTGTTTGAAGAATTTCTGGCCGAAATTGTTTGGTTGTGCTCTTGAATGATGAATGAATTCAAGTGCCCGACCAATCACTTTGTACATATAGGCAACAACATCTAAATTTTGTAGCCAAATACTATCTCAATATTATTTTTTAAAATACTACAAAACTCTTCTCAATGTTTTAGGTTGTATTATGTGGTCTTTAAATAGTTTCACTGATTCTTTGATCAACTTTAGGCATTCCACAGATCGCGAGGTTGCCGTAATGATGCTCATGGCCTATCTTTCATACATGCTGGCTGAGGTAAGTTTCTGGACAACCTGTGTAGCTTTCTGAATGTGAAATTTTTGTGATTCATCTTACATTTTAGACCCTTGAATTGTATTCATTATAACCCCCAACCTGTCTTTTCAGTTATTCTATTTGAGCGGAATTCTCACCGTGTTCTTCTGTGGTATTGTGATGTCACATTACACCTGGCATAATGTCACGGAGAATTCAAGAGTAACCACCAAGTATGATACTTACGTGTTGTTTACTACACTATTCGACGAGTTGCTTTTCCTGCTCTTTTCCCTGGAAAATTCTTTACCGTAATTGTTAACTAATATACATCTGCAAATATTATAGGCACACCTTTGCCACTTTGTCCTTCCTTGCTGAGGTATTCATATTTCTCTATGTTGGTATGGATGCCCTGGACATTGAGAAGTGGAACGTTGTATCTGACAGGTATGGTGTTTGCTTATGTCAGTTAAGTGTAGACACATGCATATGTGGAGAAATATTAGTTTCCGTCAGATTTTCACAAGCCATGTTATTGAAGTTTGAATACCATGTAGTATTTATTCTATTGCATTCCTTTTTGTTTCAGCCCCAAAACATCAGTTTCTGTCAGTGCAACTCTACTGGGATTGACGCTGCTGGGAAGAGCTGCTTTTGTTTTCCCTCTGTCATTTCTGTCTAACTTAACAAAGAAGTCTCCATTTGAGAAAATTGGTTTTAAGCAGCAAGTACGAGCTCAAGATTTTTTGTTATAAGAGTACGCGACCTCTATATACTTCACCTATTCAATTATTTTTCCAACTGTGAATTGCAGATTACGATCTGGTGGGCTGGTCTTATGCGCGGTGCTGTTTCAATGGCCCTTGCTTACAACCAGGTAAACTATCAGCTGTGTCTTCTACAATGAGGATGCTTAGGCTGTTTCTGTTACTCAACACTTCACAGAACTCGATATGACTTGAAATATTAAATACAAATCAAGTGATTCGCGATATTCCAACCACCACATTTCAGAGATGCACAGCTCGTCTGGGTTGAATACTGCTTTTCTAATACACTTTTCACTTGAGTTGAAGAAAAGCTCAGGGCTTTTATAATAACGTCTGACTCGTTAGTTCTGTTTATGCAGTTTACCAGGGATGGTCACACCCAGTTACGTGGGAATGCAATCTTGATTACCAGTACCATTACAGTTGTGCTGTTCAGCACTGTGGTAAGTCATCTTTTACTTCTATGAGTATGGACCAACACTAATTAGAGTCTGTATCAATGATACGCTCGACAATTTTGTCCATCGTGCAAATTCGTTTCACTTCGTCTAGTTGGATAGACTTCCCCCCACAGCTTCTTTTTGGAAGGATATTTCACAGACTACGGTTAGATTCGACAAGAGGAAACAAATGCAAGTGCACCCCCGTCCACTCCCAATATATTAAATTATAAACTATCGTCGGGTCAAATTTATGAGGTTTAATTTTTGGAAAAATGATTCCTAACATGTGTCGAAAAGTTGGGGTAAGTTAGAAAGGCATAATATGCAATATCATATTTATTTCATTAAATTGGCCTTTAGATACTACCTAATGTTCGACCAACAAATGCATGTATATCTCGGTTATTATTCCCAAGTATGTATTCCTCCAGTCTTTAGCTTACTTGCGTGGAATGGTGTCAAAGCGTACAATTTTTGTTTCAACTGTCTTTCATGAGCTCGAACTGTTGGAGGAGTGGTTTGTAACACCCATTAAATGAGATGCTGCAGCCAAAATACTGCTAATCACCGCTGCTCGGTTTTTGAATTTCCCGTTTCTCAAATATGTTCTTCCATGATTATTCCAGGTGTTTGGCCTGATGACGAAGCCTTTGGTTAAATTCTTGATGCCCCAATCAAAACCATTAAGCAGAAGCATCTCATCTCAGCAATCCTTGACTCTGCCGCTTCTCAGCCAGGATTCTATAACCGACCTGTTTATCGGAAACGGTCAGTCTTCAGAAGGTGGCCAGAATGTTGCCCGCCCAAGTAGCTTACGGATGCTGTTAACAAGACCGACTCGCACTGTCCACTATTACTGGAGAAAGTTCGATGATGCTTTCATGCGTCCAGTTTTTGGTGGGCGTGGTTTTGTTCCCTTTGTTCCGGCCTCACCAACCGATCGAGGCATGCCTGATTTACCTGAAGATAGCAAGTACTAAGGATACTCGAATAGTACGTGAGCCCTCGTAGTTTTGTGTTGCATAGTATCAGGTTTGAACTATCGTTTTCATCAATTCTTTTTCGGGTTTTCAATTGTGTGGGGATGGTGGTTGTGTATAGATCCTGATTAGCGTTCTGGCGA
The DNA here is from genome assembly GCF_033568475.1 of Henckelia pumila. Classification (NCBI taxonomy): domain Eukaryota; kingdom Viridiplantae; phylum Streptophyta; class Magnoliopsida; order Lamiales; family Gesneriaceae; genus Henckelia; species Henckelia pumila. The sequence continues at coordinate 66,369,472 of NC_133120.1, forward strand.
TTGGCAGATAGATGTTGCGTGAACGTTGTCTGCACGCTGTTCACTCCTTAAAAGGTGAAAAATAAAAAAAATATTACAGTATAGTCATTATGTAAATGTTTGTTTTTGGTTTGGGAGAAATCTATGGTTCAGACATAAATTTGCATCAAGGAAGAGAATAGAGACCACATGTGGTTTCTAGAGAGTGCATTTTGATAATATTCGATTCAGGGAAATGAATCCAAATCACAACATTACCCGCGCCCTTCGTGTGATACATAAATATTTACAACATTGTGGATTTTGATGTTTTTATTCCCTTGTTAGAAATGTTAGGCTCAGGTGCAACATCTTGAGATAGGTAATATGAAAATGAAGAATAAAATAGACATTAAGATTTACGTAGAAATTTTTAAAAAAGTATTAGGGTAAAAATTACGGGCAAGATAAAAAGATTCTACTATAATAATTTATGAGCTAAGTGTTCTTGTTGTGTTTTCAAAGAAATTCATTGTCTTAATACAAGAGAAATCTACCTCACAAATATTATAAGATACACACTCAATTTTTCTAATATAGAGAAATGAGACTCAAGATAGGATACTTGAAATTCCGAAGAACACTTCTATTATGGGTTGTTAGATCTTTTATTAGGGTAATATTTTTAAGATAGCTTGAACTAAACCTCGGTCCGAACCATGACATGATTACGGAGTGCCACGATGTGTGGATGCCTAACACCGAGTCGTGTGCATGTGACATAGGTACCAGCGAAAGCCATAGGGTTTAGGTTTAGGGTTGGCAAGGTGTTGGAGACTGCTTGAGGTGTGGGCCAAGATTGCTAAGGTAGTGTTTGAGAGAGTTTGTCCAGTTATGATTGTGCTTGTCAGCTCGTGTGAGATATATCCACTCAAACTTTGAGGATCATGTGTGAGGACTGATTGATTTGGTGAGCAAATCAAGCCGCACAAGGGCTATCAAACTAAAAAAAAATTGTCCGCTGCATTAGCCCCTTGTGACACCTACCATAATCAATGCACAACTGACATTTTTGACTAAACAAAAGAAACATGCATTTTGTCTTTATCTACATCATTTATTATATTGCCAACATCTCTCGCACTGGAAGATTTGATTGAAAATCAAACACATCCTTTCAATCTCGTTATTTTTTGTTGCTTACGTTTTTGCTAGGCCACTTTAAGTTCTACACTCTCAAACTTATGAAAGTTCACCGGCTTTGTCAAAACATCATCTATGTTATCATTCGTATGAATTTTCTGCATTTTCACACTTCCTTCCTTTACAACTTCTCGCACAAAGTGAAATTGGACTCTAATGTCTTTTGTCATAGAATGAAAGGCTAGATTCCTTGCAATGTGCAAGATACTTTGACCATCACAAGACAAAAGAGTTTTCTCTTGTTTGTGCCCAATCTCCTCCAATAAACTTTTAATCCATATTGCTGAATTTTCTCTTATTTGTGCCCAATCTCCTCCAATAAACTTTTAATCCAGATTGCCTCCTTGCAAACTATTGTAGATGTCATGTATCCTGCCTCTATTGTAGATAACGATTCAACTGTTTGCAGTTTTGAAACCTAGTTTACTGCACCGTATGCAAGTATAAATACATAACCAATAATATATTTTTTTTTATTTGGATCGCCTACATAATTTGAATCCACGTAGCCCTTAAGTATACCATCTGATCCTCCAAAACATAATGCAGCACTCGAGGTACCCTCAATGTACCTAAGGATCCTCTTATCTATATGCCGGTGTTCTCGTCCAAGATTCACCATGTACCGACTAACTACCCCCACTGCTTGTGCAATGTCTGGTTTGTATAGATCATAGTGAATATCAAACTTCTCACTGCTGACGCATATGATTCTTGAGACATCATTATCCTCTCTACTTCATTGCTAGGCGAGTGATAACTTAAAGTTAGCAGGAAGAGGAGTTGAAATTGGCTTATATCTTGCATGTTGAAGCTGTTGGAAAACTGTGTTCAGATCAATTAGAATTGATACCCGGTGCAGTGGAAGTTTAAAAAATTTATTTTATTAATATGGAACGATTCCATATCTGGGTATCAAAACTTTTACGATTAAATTTGTGTAAGTAAAATAAATAATCACAATTAAATATTTTACCTTAAAATCTCGAAGCGAGATTATGGACACCAACAGAATTTAATCTGCTCTTGTTGTATATCCCCGGAACTGATGAACGAACGTTTCTTCAATCAGGTCCACGAATAGAAAACAAAACCCTCTGATTGACTGCACTATAAATCAATCAGAAGTTTGCGTAGAGAATAAACAGATATGATCTGTTAATTCAGAATTGTAATTTTTCACAAAAATCACAAGACTGAATTTACTCCGAAAAGGGACAAGGATTTTCGAAAAACCCTTAGAAAATAATATGTGTGTTTTCGAAAATTTGATGAATGAATTCTATGTAATTTTCGAACACTGCACATATATTTATAGATAATTTCTAGACTAGATTAAGTTATAATTGTATCAGGAATCCAACTTTTTAAAGCCCACAATCCATAACTTAAGCCCAACAAGCCAAGTTCGTTGTTCTAAAAACTAATATAAAATTCATCGTGACTCCGATTGATAAACTGATTTTACCAATGTGCACAGAAACCATTTCTGCATCTTTTAAAGTCAAGATAATTTTTCTGAATCCGAATTCAGTGATTTCCAAAAATGTCCATCCCTATGTCATTTTAGGAAATCCCACTCCCTTTAGTTAAGAAGTCCAACTTCTCTTTCATTAAATTTAACTCTTTAAATTTAACTATCTCTACGAGGTTTTAGTAATCCATTACTTGTGTAACCCTCAATGGTTCAGGAATACAGGTAGCCGTGGGCTCACAACTCCTTGTGACTCGGAACCATAATTTCCGACTTACCCATCGAATCATGGTAAGAGCGCCTAGCAACATCGCCCCATGATTCCCTAGGTATTACTGATAGTGCCTGCAAGAACCAGTAGATTTTGGTTAGCGTACAGTACGGTCCCTTCAACCATATATCCCGATCGAATCAACAACCATTGGTATATCGAGAGTCGTTCGAGATTCGATAACTATGCATAACATCTTGGAGATCAAATAGTGACATCGCATGTGTTACTAGGATAACCCATTAACCTAAAACACATCATGTACTCTGGCCAGAGATTCGTCACACTAATATCTCTTCAGATCGCATAGGATATCCACACTCGCAAGTATGTGGTGAATCCTTGACAACAAAGCATCGACTCCTATATGTGTCGTAACTGTACCCAATCCCGACACCTGATGACCCCAATAGAGTCGGTAAACGAGTCAAAGTACAGTACTAGCATATAGAGTCTCAATGATGTTTCAAGTAATAAGGACTAATGATGTACAACCAAAACCGCGGACTTTATCCACTCGATAAGTGATAACCACTTGGAAAGTCCGAATAGGGTAGTTCGATCATTCATCATATGAATATCCATTTGCATGTTTTGAACATCTCTATGTTCCATACCAATGAAACGTGGTACTCGGCATCGCAAATGCTAGTTTCAATCTCGAGCGATCCTTATCCTTATTTGCGGACGACTCAATTGACTAGGAACAATTTAGAATATACAGTGACTATAAGATGTGTTTCATGATAGCCATCCCCATGTGCTACCACATCTTACATACATTATAGTATATTCAAGGTCTTTATCAAAACAACAATAGTATATCATAATATAACAATATGAAGAAAGATAAAGTCAATGCCATTATAAAAGTATAAATTATATTAAACAAAAGATTGTTTTACATAGAGTCATAAAAGCCCTTAGCCACAAGTTGGCTTACCGGGCACCCACTCTTTCAATCTCCCACTTGCCCTAAAGCCAACTAGTCATACTACGTAATCCCATTGCTTCGCGATGTTTGTCAAACAATGGTCCTGGCAAGGGCTTAGTAAGCGGATCAGCGATATTGTCTGTAGAGGCCACTATCTCGACACTGATGTCTCCTCTTTTCACAATCTCCCCGATGATGTGGTATTTCCTCAGTACGTGTTTGGACTTCTGATGAGACCTTGGCTCCTTTGCCTGAGCAACGGCACCCGTGTTGTCACAGTACACCGGGACTGGACCAACAGCTTCAGGAATTACACCCAACTCTTGGATGAATTTCCTTATCCAAACCGCCTCTTTAGCAGCAGCTGATGCTGCAATGTATTCTGCCTCAGTGGTGGAATCCGCTGTGGTGTCCTGCTTGGAACTCTTCCAAGAGACAGCACCGCCATTGAGCACGAATACAAATCCAGAGGTTGATTTCGAGTCATCCACGTCACATTGGAAGATAGAGTCGGTATAGCCTTCCAACTTCAATTCTCTCCCTCCATAAACCATGAATAAATTCTTAGTCCTTCGCAAGTACTTAAGAATATCCTTCACGGCTTTCCAATGCATTTGACCGGGATTGGCTTGGTATCTGCTCGTGACACTCAGAGCATAGGCTACATTCGGTCTGGTAGGTATCATCCCATACATGATACTACCTATGGCTGACGCATATGATACGTGTGTCATCTTCTCTATCTCTTCGTCAGTTTTGGGACACATAGACTTGGATAGAGAAACTCCATGACACATAGGTAGATGTCCTCTCTTGGACTCATCCATAGAAAACCTTTTCAATATGGTGTCGATGTAGGTTGATTGAGTGAGTCCTATCATTCTTTTAGATCTATCTCTATAGATCTGAATTCCTAGAATATAGGATGCCTCACCTAAATCCTTCATCGAGAATCTACCTGATAACCATATCTTTGTTGACTGCAACATCCCTACATCATTCCCCATGATTAGGATGTCATCAACATAAAGTACTAAGAATGTTACCGCATTCTTAACTACTTTCTTGTACACGCATGGTTCCTCCGGGTTCTTGATGAAACCAAAATCCTTTATTGTTTCATCAAATTTTTGGTTCCAACTTCTTGATGCTTGTTTGAGACCATAGATTGATCTCTGAAGCTTGCATACCTTATGCTCGCTTTCCATGGATGTGTATCCCTCAGGCTGCATCATATAGATCTCTTCCTTAATGTTTCCATTAAGAAATGCAGTCTTTACATCCATTTGCCATATCTCATAGTCATACCATGCTGCTATGGCAATAAGGATTCTTATGGACTTGAACATTGCGACTGGTGAAAAGGTTTCATCATAGTCAACTCCTTGTCTTTGAGTATAACCTTTTGCCACCAATCGTGCCTTGTAGGTCAATACCTTTCCATCAGGCCCAAGCTTTCTCTTGTAGATCCATTTGCACCCAATTGGAACAATTCTATCGGGAGGATCTACTAAAGACCAAACTTGGTTAGAATGCATCGAGTCTATTTCCGATTGCATAGCTTCAAGCCATAAATTCGAATCCGCATCAGAAATTGCTTCCTTGAAGTTTTTTGGATCACATCCAATGTCGGGTTCACTTTGATCCCCTTCAAGAAGAAGACCATATCTAATAGGAGGCCTAGAAGTCCTATCGGATCTCCTAGTAATAGGCATGTCTTGTGATGATTCTTGAGGTGTAGGATCACTATTTTGTATCTCGGGTTCTTCTCGAATCTCTTCGAGTTCCATCATCTTGCCTTTCTTATCCAATAAGAACTCATTCTCTAAGAAGGTGACATTCCTTGAAACAAACACTTTTGTTTCATTAGGATGATAGAAATAATATCCGATTGAATTCTTCGGATACCCTACAAAATAACATAAGGTGGATCGACTATCCAACTTATCTCCCACTGTCTGCTTCACGTAAGCAGGACATCCCCAAATCCTCAAGTACGAATACTTAGGAGCTTTGCCATTCCATAACTCGTATGGTGTTTTATTTACTGCTTTAGTGTGGACGTTGTTTAACAACAATACCGCCGTTTCAAGCGCGTAGCCCCAAAACGAAGGTGGGAGCTCAGTGAAGCTCATCATGGATCAAACCATGTCCAACAAAGTTCGATTGCGACGCTCCGAAACACCATTAAGCTGAGGTGTCAAAGGAGGAGTCCACTGAGAGAGAATCCCATTCTCTTTTAGATAGTCCAAAAACTCGGTACTTAAGTATTCTCCACCTCGATCCGATCGAAGTGCCTTAATACTTTTACCTAGTTTGTTTTCTAATTTAGCCTTGAATTCTTTGAACTTTTCAAATGCTTCAGACTTATATTTCATTAAATATAAATACCCATACCTAGAATGATCATCAGTAAAGGTAATGAAGTAGGTGTTGCCACATTTAGTACCAATCCTAAATGAACCGCAAACATCTGTATGGATCAAATCCAACAGATTTTGACTACGCTCAGGTTTCCCTTTGAAAGAAGATTTAGTCATTTTTTCCTTTAGGCAGGACTCACAAGTAGGTAGAGAGTTAATATCAGACATATCAAACATGCCCTCTCTCACTAGCTTGTTCATCCTCCTTGAGAAAATATGACCTAGCCTAGCATGCCAAAGGTTTGCCGGGTTTTGACTATCGTCCTTCCTTTTAATTGTTGTTACCGGTTTATCAACATAATTAATTGGAACGTCCTTTAATTTTAAGCTATATAGATCGTTTTCAAGTTGTCCATTTCCAATCAAACATTCATTCTTGTAAATATTGCAAATCCCATTCACAAAATTGCAAGAAAAACCATCTCTATCAAGCATAGAAATAGATATAATGTTTTTGACCAAATCCGGAACATATAAAACATCTCTCAAAAATAACTTAAAATTGTTCTGCAAAACTAAATAAATGTCTCCTATAGCTTTGGCTTCGACTCTAGAACCATTCCCGAGCCTTAGCTGGGTCTCACCCATCCTTAGCTTACGACTTCTTGTCATCACCTGCAAATCATTGCAAATGTGAGATCCACATCCGGTATCCAATACCCAAGAATAAGTATTAAGCGAAACATTTATTTCAATGTAAAACATACCCTTTGTAGTTCTCAACTGTTCGAGGTATTCCTTGCAGTTACGTTTCCAATGACCGGGTTTCTTGCAGTAATGGCAAACGTTTTCATCTTTTATTCCAATTGAAGCCTTGGCCTTTCCCTTCTTATTTGGTACAATCTTCTTGGGTGGGGCAGAACGTTTCTTACCGTTTCCACTTGGTCCTTTCTTAGAGTTAGAAAAGGAGCCAACCAAGAGTACCGGTTTATCCTTCTTTAGTGTGGCTTCATATGTGACAAGCATATTGACCATCTCTTCAAGGGTGACCTCTATCTTGTTCATATTGAAGTTCATCACAAAACCGTCAAACGATGAAGGAAGTGATAGAAGCAACAAGTCCGCGCTAAGTTCATGCTCCAAAGTCAAGTCGAGTGTTACCAACTTTTCAATGAGCCCAATCATGCGCACCCCATGCTCACGAAACGAATTCCCATCTCGCATGCGGCTCGTCATGAGCTCTCTGACGGTGACATACCTCTCCGATCTTGACTGAGCTCCAAAAAGTTCCTTGAGGTGCACGTGTATGTCAGCAGCATTCACGGCATCCTCAAATCGCCTCTGGAGTTCATCAGACATTGAAGCTTGCATATAGCATTTAACCTTGATATCATGGTCCCACCATTGATCAAGTTTTGCCAATTCTTCCGGACTTATATTAGCCGGTGCTTCCTTTGGAGGATTTTTTTCTAACACGTAGAAAATTTTTTCCGAGTTTAGAATAATTTTCAACTTACGGAACCATTCCGTATAGTTTGCACCAGTCGATTTGTTTTGTTCGAGAATTGAAAACAGTGGATTGCGTGGATTCATCGTAATATAATACTGAAGAGGAAACAGACAATAATCAGTGATTTGTTTAATTAATTTACTAAGACATAAAATATGGCGAATTTTATTTTATGAATTACACTCCCACTATTTTAACGATTTCACTATCCTCTAGTGAAAACGGGAAACTATTTTCCTTAGTGAGAACATGGAGTCCAATTGACAAATCATGATCCCGAATAATATCAGCCAACCATAATTTTCAAAAGGTAGAGCCCAATTACTTCCAAAGTAACCCCCATGTTTTTACCTCATGTCCAATAAGGGCCCAATAATATGACGCCGTTTATTGTGACACGTCAAGATAACCCATCAATATTAAGTTGTGATGGACGGTCGCCATGTGGATCCCCCAATAATATGAGCCAATCCCATGTGAGTTCCACCCAACTTACAACATGTGTCGATCCAATGTACAGCTTTTCGACGAACGGGCCCCCCCCAATAATATGAGCCGGACCGTATCCGCGGGTAGCATCTCATACATTGATCGTTGATGGAAGGTAGGAATATTTAAACAATATTTAAATTCCCTTTTATTAATCTTGATATCAATTTTAAATCATATTTAAAATGAGGGATTTTTAATTTTGAAAATTTGTCTAATCATGCAATTTATGTATGTTTGCGGGATTCATACAATTTAGTCTAAATATGCATACATCAATAATATCATATATTATTTAAGGATGATCGATCCCATTAACTAATCGGCCCGTGGTTGCCAATCACGAGTCTAAGTCCAATCCTAGGTGATATGCAAGTATGCAATGCAATCCTATTACATTGTGCTTCCAATTTACATTTCTTCGGTCTTCATTGTCTGCTGGGCCCACCATTTTTTCAAATCTTTGTCTCCCACTAAGTCTAATAAATTTACAATAAATTTCGATGACAAATATGGGATACATTTTAGGGGTGTGAACGGGCCATAAACCAGGCCCACTTTTATTACATATGACAATCATATTGGGTTATAAACCAAGACCATTAATAAATACCAACAACAATAAGACAAATGTAAATCACCTAACATACACCTAAAACATTGATCATGGCTGATATGAACACACTCACGCACACTTCGAGTCTGTGCCAAACTCCTGAAAATATTTTGTATTGATAATATTCATCATCCTTTTACAAATCTACTTCACTCCTTTTATACTACCAACATGACGTCATTAACCCTAACAGAAAATTAACAGCAAAAAAGGTGCTCAACACGTTTATTTCCCTCACATGATGTAATCCCTTGTCCACGCAGGTTTGCTTCTTCTTCTCGATCCTTCTGTTGTGGTTCCTCCCATTGTTTCTTCTTTCTCCCTCTCGCCAATATTTGTGGCCGCTTTATCTTTCTGTTTTTGGGCCAGCTCTTCGCCTTTTATGATCCCTCTCAAAGCCCAATCTTCAAGTTACTGTGTCATGGTCTCAGTATGTATGTTAATAGCTATTGGGCTAATAACAATTGGGCTATCACTCCCGCCTTCTTCGAAAATCACCTTGTCCTCAAGGTGTAGCTGGTTATAAATGGAACAAAGCTCTTTGAAGTTTTCCCACGTTGCATCATCTGGAGATTGTCCAGACCACTGGATTAACACCTGCTGAATCTTCTGGTTGTGTTTTTGGAGCACACGAGTAGCAATGAGGCAAAGTGGAACAACCAAGGGCCTGTTGTTGACACTAAGTTCCGGAAGAGCAGTGATGTTCTCGGGTAAATCACCATGAAAAGGTTTAAGTTGAGACACATGAAATGTCGGATGTATGCGACTCGTAGGTGGAAGTTGCAGGGTGTATGCAACTAGTCCCACTTTGGCAATGATGGGAAAAGGACCAAAGTAACGTTTGCTAAGCTTGGAATGCTTGCGATGAGCTGCTGTAGTTTGACGGTAAGGCGAGAGTTTGATCAGTACCAACTCGCCTATCTGAAAGTGTTTATCCTTCCGGTGTTTATCAGCTAGTGCTTTCATGCGTTGTTGGGCTTGCAATAGATGGTCGCGAAGCTGCTTTAGGAGCTCATCTCTCTCAATCAAGAGCTCGTCCACAGCAGCAATTGGAGTACTGCCCCTCATATAAACTGGAATTGTGGGGGGTGGCCGACCATAAACCACCTGGAAAGGTGTCATACCAATCGAAGAATGGTAGCTGGTGTTATAATGGTATTCAGCCCAGCCCAGGTATGAGACCCACGTGACAGGTTTTTCGGCCACAAACGCCCGTAGATATTGTTCAAGGCATCGGTTCAACACCTCTGTCTGCCCATCGGTTTGAGGGTGATAGGCTGAGCTCATGCGTAACTTGGTTCCCATTAGCTCGAAGATTTTTTTCCAGAAATGGCTCGTAAAGAGGGGGTCTCGATCAGAGATGATTGAGCGAGGTACGCCATGGAGACGAATGATCATAGAGCAGAATAACTCGGCCACTTGGCTGGCAGTGTGGGAGGTGGGAAGAGGACTGAAATGCGCATACTTAGAGAACCGATCTACTACCACCAATATTGCTGTATTACCCTTGGATAAAGGTAGGCCCACTATGAAATCAAGTGCAATATCTTCCCAAACCTGCTCCGGTGGTTCGATGGGTTGCAGTAGCCCAAAGGGGCGTTCCGTAGAATACTTGGTTGTTTGACATACCAAACAACGTGCCACAAACTCCTTCACAGCCCTACGCATTCCTGTCTAGTAAAAATTCGTAGCCAAGCGCAGAAAGGTACGCTGCACTCCGGCGTGTCCCCCCACTGGTGTTTCATGAAATTCCCTCAACATCAAGTCTTTTAAAGTTGAGTCTTTGCCCAGGAAATATTTGCCGTGGAACAGGAGTACTCCGCCTCGTTCCTCATAACCACTGACGGAGCTTGCATCGTGATGCAATAAGTTGTGAATGGCAACCAAGTCAGATAAGTTCATATTTTCTTGGCGTAAGATATCCAAGAAAGTAAACTCCGGCTGAGACAGAGCAGTGAACACTCGGGGTTCACCTCCCCTGGCCCTCTCCTCATCCTCATACACCCGTGATAATGAATCGGCTGCTGTGTTTTCATGCCCGGGTTTGTACTCGATTGTAAAGTGGTATCCCATCAATTTCTGGAGATATCGTTGTTGGTCCGGAGGTTGAATGGTCTGTGACAGGAGTTCTTTCAAACTCTTGTGGTCTGTCCGTATGACGAACGTATGGCCTAGCAAGTACTGCCTCCATTTCGCCACTGCTTCTGTTACCGCATAAAGTTCTCTAACATACGTGGAGGTTGATTGCATTTTGGAACTTAGTTTTTTGCTGAAATAAGACAGAGGATGTCCATCTTGCATCAGAATTCCCCCAACTCCGACTTGTGAGGCATCTGTTTCAATGACAAAATTTTTAGAGAAATCTGGCAAATGTAATACTGGGGCATTTGTCATCCTCTCCTTGAGTTGTGTGAAGGCTAAGGTAGCCTCAGGAGACCAGCAGAAAGAGTTCTTCTTGAGTAGATCAGTGAGAGGAGCTGCAAGGGTGGCATAATGTTGAATAAATCTTCGGTAGTAGCCCGTAATACCAAGGAAACCTCTGAGTTGCTTGAGGGTCCTGGGTAATGGCCATTGGACCATGGCCTCTATCTTCTTGGGATCGGCTTTTACCATTTGATTTGTAACCACATGCCCCAAATAATCCACACTTGCTTGGAAGAAGTAGCATTTGCTAAGTTTAGCAAAGAACTTCTGCTGTAGTAGACAGTCAAGCACTAGACGCAAGTGTTCCCGATGCTCCTCTTGTGTCTGACTATAAACAAGTATATCGTCAAAAAAAACGATTACAAAATTGCATAAGTAAGGTCGAAACACCTGGTTCATTGCAGACTGAAACGTTGACGGGGCATTGGAAAGGCCAAAGGGCATGACCAAAAATTCATAATGCCCGTCGTGTGTTCGGAATGCTGTCTTATGTACATCCCGATTATCCATTCGAATTTGATGATAACCGGCCCGGAGATCCAGTTTAGAGAAAATTCGAGCACCTTCCAACTCGTCAAGCAGTTCATCTATAGTTGGAATGGGAAAACGGTCCTTGATTGTGAGGGCATTCAGAGCACGATAATCCACACAGAAACGCCATGAGCCATCCCTTTTTTTGACTAACAGCACCGGTGACGAATATGGGCTAGTGCTGGGTCGGATATAACCGTAATCAAGCATCTCTTGCACAATTTTCTCCATGGCATCTTTCTGGCAGTAAGGATACCGATACGGTCGTATATTAACTGGAGATGATCCCGAAATAAGATGGATTTTGTGATCTATGGGCCGAATAGGTGGCAGTGTCTGTGGCTCCATAAACACAGCCTTGTATTCCTCTAGAAGTTGCTTACTCTGCTCATAATCACCCCCGATTGCGTTGTGTGGCTGGAGCTCGAGGCCTTCGGTACCCTCGAACCTTCTCGTCGGCGCTTCGGTGATCGCGTAGCAGGCCTGAACATCATCCTTATTAACCATAGTGCACAGTCGGTGGTAAGACAAGGATTCAGGAGTCGCAGGTTTATCACCTACTAGGCAAACTCGCTGCCCTTTCCAAGTGAATTCCATGGTGAGAGTTTCATGGTTATGCAAGCATGGCCCCAATGTTCGTAACCACTGCATGCCCAATACCACATCTAACCCCCAAATAGGCAAAACATACATATCAATGGCAAACTCATGACCCTGCAGAACCAGAGGTACCTGAGAACACATCCGATCACACCAGAGGTACTGGCCATTGCCCATGTAGACCCTAAAACGCCTGGATGCATTGGAAGGAATCCCGAGCCTCTCTACCAACCCTTCTTGTATAAAATTATTGTGACTCCCTGTGTCTATTAATACTTCTATAGGAGCACTTTGAAATGCTGCAGTAATGCGAAAGATCCGAGGGTTAGAAGCACTAGTAAGAGTGTGCAACGTAACCTCGGGGTCCTCTTCCTGATATCCGATCGTTATCTCTGGCACATAACCCTCCTCCCCGTCGTCACCCAAAAGGATCATCACCCTATTTTTGCACAAATGGTTGAAGTGATATTTTTCGTCGCAATTGATACACAACCCTTTCTCCCGCCTCTCCTTCATTTCAGCAATCGTTAGTCGCCGTAATGGTGGCTTGAGTGGTGGTGCTGGGACTCGCCCAGGTGGTATGGTTGCCAGAGTCTTGGCTGTCCCAGTAATGGGAGTCATGGCAGTCCCTGGTATTGTGCATGGGATCACTCCTCGATGTACGATACCCCCTAGATCGTCGTTTCGTTCTTCAAATAGTTGCGCCTTGGTCATGGCTTCCATGAGGCTTTGAGGAGGAACAATCAAGAGTTCCCGGCGAATTTCTGGTTTCAACCCCCATATGAAAAAATTGAGGAACATAGGTTCTGTCACTCCAGTGATTCTATTCATGAATCCTTCAAACTCCGCTCGATAAGTTGCTACTCGATCAACTTGTATTAACTTTGCAATCTTCCCTAATGGATCGTCATAAATAGATGATCCGAACCTGGCCTTGAGCTCTGCCAAAAAATGCTCCCAGTCACGCAAGGCCTTGTTCTGATCCATCCATTGATACCAAGACGCCGATTCACCCTCCATGTGGAAGGCTACCACCTGCAGCCGGATTTCAGGGGGAACACCGTGTAGAGAAAAATATTTCTCCACCTTGTAGATCCAGGTGTGCACATCTTCTCCTTTAAATTTAGGTAAATCAAACTTACACCCCTTGAGGTGCATGGTCGGGTCACCAATCGTTCCTCCAATTTTTGAACTGCTCCCTCCTTCGAAATTGAGTAATTTCGCCGGAACGTCCTTGACAGTGGAGACCTCCTGAATTTTCTGATCCATCTGGCCAAAACGTAGATCCATCGCCGTCATGTATTGCTCCAGTAATTTGGTATAACTCGCTAATTGGGTATCTGAGTGGAGTTTGAAATTCGCCTCCAATTGTCGCATACTCTCTGCTACATCTTCATTCCTCATAGTATCAATGAGCCTGAGAGAAAAAAAAAAAATCTCTCAACGAGAGCACCAAAATGATATGAACACACTCACGCACACTTCGAGTCTGTGCCAAACTCCTGAAAATATTTTGTATTGATAATATTCATCATCCTTTTACAAATCTACTTCACTCCTTTTATACTACCAACATGACGTCATTAACCCTAACAGAAAATTAACAGCAAAAAAGGTGCTCAACACGTTTATTTCCCTCACATGATGTAATCCCTTGTCCACGCAGGTTTGCTTCTTCTTCTCGATCCTTCTGTTGTGGTTCCTCCCATTGTTTCTTCTTTCTCCCTCTCGCCAATATTTGTGGCCGCTTTATCTTTCTGTTTTTGGGCCAGCTCTTCGCCTTTTATGATCCCTCTCAAAGCCCAATCTTCAAGTTGCTGTGTCATGGTCTCAGTATGTATGTTAATAGCTATTGGGCTAATAACAATTGGGCTATCAATGGCAATCGATCATCCTTTATTCATTAATTAATTCAATAATTCAATAATTGGATAAACATGCAAAAACATCATAATTTAAAAGATAAAATCATATTTTATTTTATCCATCCATAAGATCATATCTTATCATCAATTGTACCAAAATAATTAATTTTATAAAATCTAATTTAACGGATAAAATTTATAAATTTTCCAAAAATTCAAATTTATCCATAAATCAATTTTAAAAATTTCGGACTCGAACAATTCGATCCGATGCCTCGTGATCTAATCAAAAACAATTTTCGATCGGATCAAACACTAGAATTTCAAAAATTCAAAAATTTTTTTTAAAAATAAAATTTTAATTTTCCGGGCTGCCCGGGACAATCCTGGGCAGCCCGTGCCCCGACCGGGGCTCGGGCTGGGCAGCGATCCAATCGCTGCTCGTGTTTTGCCCGTCAAAATTTTGATTTTAAAAAATTTGTTTTGTTTCAAAAACCGAGGCTTAAAAATTTTGTACAATCGATTAATTTAATCGTTTGATCTGAGCAACCTGGCTCTGATACCACTGTTGGAAAACTGTGTTCAGATCAATTAGAATTGATACCCGGTGCAGCGGAAGCTTAAAAAATTTATTTTATTAATATGGAACGATTCCATATCTGGGTATCAAAACTTTTACGATTAAATTTGTGTAAGTAAAATAAATAATCACAATTAAATATTTTACCTTAAAATCTCGAAGCGAGATTATGGATACCAACAGAATTTAATCTGCTCTTGTTGTATATCCCCGGAACTGATGAACGAACGTTTTTTCAATCAGGTCCACGAATAGAAAACAAAACCCTCTGATTGACTGCACTAGAAATCAATCAGAAGTTTGCGTAGAGAATAAACAGATATGATCTGTTAATTCAGAATTGTAATTTTTTACAAAAATCACAAGACTGAATTTTCTCCGAAAAGGGACAAGGATTTTCGAAAAACCCTTAGAAAATAATATGTGTGTTTTCGAAAATTTGATGAATGAATTCTATGTAATTTTCGAACACTGCACATATATTTATAGATAATTTCTAGACTAGATTAAGTTATAGTTGTATCAGGACTCCAACTTCTTAAAGCCCACAATCCATAACTTAAGCCCAACAAGCCAAGTCCGTTGTTCTAAAAATTAATATAAAATTCATCGTAACTCCGATTGATAAACTGATTTTACCAATGTGCACAGAAACCATTTCTGCATCTTTTAAAGTCAAGATAATTTTTCTGAATCCGAATTCAGTGATTTCCAAAAATGCCCATCCCTATGTCATTTTAGGAAATCCCACTCCCTTTAGTTAAGAAGTCCAACTTCTCTTTCATTAAATTTAACTCTTTAAATTTAACTATCTCTACGGGATTTTAGTAATCCATTACTTGTGTAACCCTCAATGGTTCAGGAATACAGGTAGCCGTGGGCTCACAACTCCTTGTGATTCGGAACCATAATTTCCGACTTACCCATCGAATCATGGTAAGAGCGCCTAGCAACATCGCCCCATGATTCCCTAGGTATTACTGATAGTGCCTGCAAGAACCAGTAGATTTTGGTTAGCGTACAGTACGGTCCCTTCAACCATATATCCCGATCGAATCAACAACCATTGGTATATTGAGAGTCGTTCGAGATTCGATAACTATGCATAACATCTTGGAGATCAAATAGTGACATCGCATGTGTTACTAGGATAACCCATTAACCTAAAACACATCATGTACTCTGGCCAGAGATTTGTTACACTAATATCTCCTCAGATCGCATAGGATATCCACACTCGCAAGTATGTGGTGAATCCTTGACAACAAAGCATCGACTCCTATATGTGTCATAACTGTACCCAATCCCAACACCTGATGACCCCAATAGAGTCGGTAAATGAGTCAAAGTACAGTACTAGCATATAGAGTCTCAATGATGTTTCAAGTAATAAGGACTAATGGTGTACAACCAAAACCGCGGACTTTATCCACTCGATAAGTGATAACCATTTGGAAAGTTCGAATAGGGTAGTTCGATCATTCATCATATGAATATCCATTTGCATGCTTTGAACATCTCTATGTTCCATACCAATGAAACGTGATACTCGGCATCGCAAATGCTAGTCTCAATCTCGAGCGATCCTTATCCTTATTTGCGGACGGCTCAATTGACTAGGAACAGTTTAGAATATACAGTGACTATAAGATGTGTTTCATGATAGCCATCCCCATGTGCTACCACATCTTACATACACTATAATATATTCAAGGTCTTTATCAAAACAACAATAGTATATCATAATATAACAATATGAAGAAAGATAAAGTCAATGCCATTATAAAAGTATAAATTATATTAAACAAAAGATTGTTTTACATAGAGTCATAAAAGCCCTTAGCCACAAGTTGGCTAACCGGACACCCACTCTTTCAGAAGCATTGCAAGACTTTCTTCATATAACTTTTTTGGGAAATTCAAATCTTCTGTCACTTCCGTCTCACTAAACTTGCATCTCTAGACTCTTGTTTGTTGGTCCCAAGTTTTTCATATCAAATTCCCTAGGCATCCGTGTCTTCAATTCTTGAACCCGATCTTTGTTGGGATCTGCTACCAAGATGTCATCTACAGACAACAACAAAATAATATAATAATTATTACTAGACATCTTGAAATACGTACAAGGGTATGCACCAAGTTTGTTATATCCGATGCACGTGATATAAAAACCTGATCTATGTTTGTCTTGTTTTCCACCTGAACTATATTAGTTTCTGAATTCAGTGTGATTTTTTTTTTTATTTTGTCTTCCTCGAAGATAACATTTCTATTGCTGATAAGTTTGTGGATAGTGGGATCCCACAAGCGAAACCCCTTTACTTCATCAACATAACTTGAGGAGATACACTTTCTGGATTTAGAATCCAACTTTGACATTTCTTGCCCAGTGTACAAAACGTACACTAGACTTTCAAATATATGTACCCGAGAATAATCGATTGGCTTGTCTTACCATATCTCCACTGGAGTCTTAATATCAATAGTCATTGAAGAGTAACGATTGATGATAGAAGAAGCTGTTTTGACAGCCTCTGTACAAAATGACATGGCTAGAACTGCAGTCCTCAAACATTTAATTTTTTGTCAGAATCAAGTTCTTTGAAAACTTCAGAAAAAAATCTGATTTATTTTTGATTGGATACACCCAATGATCCTAAAGAAACTATCAATAAACGAGACAAGTATCTCACTCCTCCTAGAGATACAACATGTACTTTCCAAACATCAAAATGAATCAGATTCAATATGAAACGATCGATAACTCAAGGAATTTATATATATATATATATATATATATATATATATATATATATATACCACATATATGTCCATACATATATGCGTCATTACTAAAAATAGTTTTATTCCACGTGATATAATATATAATAAATTGATTGAACTCTAGCAGTTTAAAATGCCTGAATAATTTAAAAAAAATGCAATCGCGCGAAATACGATATCGCAAAATGCGGAAATACATAGTTTAACATAGTCAAATCTTAACGTGAGTGGTAAAGTGGAAAACAAGTACTGTAAATAGTTCAATAAAATCCTCAGAATAATCTCATAAAAGTGCGGAAATAAATACTGCAGTGGTCACGTGCAAGCCAGCTAGCCGTAGATACTCAAAGGTCCTCGCAACCAGTCGGGACCACATCATCAGCTACTGAATCATACTCACCTGCACCATTTAGATCTAGTGAGCCTAAATACCCAGCATGCTCTATAATATACATAACGAGCACTACTGAATAAAACCACATGCAAGAACAAAATGTATATAAAAATAATCTGGGGATTCTAATGCATGCATGAACGTAAAATCATATGCATAATACTAAATCGTAAACATAATCATAACCTAAATACATAACATAAATATGTCATTTCATAGTCATAAAATCTTTTCTGTGGGTCATATCAGTGAAGTGTAACCTAATTCGATTGATCAATCTAAATCCATCGTACATGGTGGCGGCCTGTGGGGTGTGACCCCTTACGCCCTATGCCACTTCACCCAACCTTTGGGGATCCATAGGTTCATAATCGTAAGTAAAAATGTCATCGGGCCCGGTATCCCGACCTCCAGTCCCGTGTTTGTCACAAATCACATCAATTATCCCAAAATTATTTTTTTTCACATGCCATTAATTTAACGTAAAACATATGCATGAATCGTAAATTAAAAATATTATTTTTCTTTGAAATTTTGCCCGTAAATATATATTTAACTAATTTTTCATAAAAGTCATATTTATTTATATCAAAATATACATATACGTCTATTAAATATATATTTACGGACTATTTGATTTGACATGGCTAGTTCAAGTTGCTGTCCCTTATCTTAAACCCTGAAATTAAGTCTGGCGCATGATACTTAGACTAACCCAATTATTAATAAATTGACTCAATTAGATTTAAGTTGGCCCAACTAAATTTTATTCACTTAAGCCCAATTATCTTGACCCAATAAATTGACCCATCAAGATTGACCCAAGAACTACACGAGCCCATTTAAATAATTTGGGCCCAAATAAATAAATTTGCCCAATAGACCTAAATAATTTTTTAAGCCCAATTAAAGAATTTATACAAGCCCTAATTTTAGATCCAAGCCAAATAATTTAAAACTCAAGCCCAATAATATTTAACCCAATTATTAAACTTGGCTCCTAAATAAATTTAGCCCGACCCGGAATAAATTAACCCAGGCCCAAACCACTAACCCAAGACTTGACCCGACTTATTTCGACCAAGAACCGAACTCCTGACCCGACCCGGACCTGGACCCGGACTGCCTGACCCGACTGAGCCCAACAGCCTAATCACTGTCTATGCTCCTCCCAACTCTCGCCCTGAGCATCTCCTCTTCACACCTCTCGGCCTCATCGCTCCGGCCACCCATGGCTGGAGCAGCGCCAGCAGGACCTCCCCAGGGTACTTCCGGACCGCCCTGGGCCGGCCATGGCCCAAGCCATGGACCACATGCTCGGCCCAGCCTCACGAACTCAACCCCAAGCTCCCGCCCTTACGCTCCTCCCTTGCAAATCCTGCACACACGACCAACCATTTCGCCCCTCCTGTTCGGACCTTTTCCCGGCCGAGCCTCCTCCCTACGGACCAGCCCCCAACAAGCTAACCACTTAGCCAACCCAGCTCAACAACCATTCGAACCAAACAAAAGAAACCGAGCCATCCATAAAAAAACGTAAAATAATGCATAAATCGTGAATCCATGGGTTTAAATACACAAGAAAATGCACAAACACGATTTCAAGCTCCAAATGCAGTGATATATCGATCTAAATGGTTAAGGGAAAGAAATCGAACATGCCTCAATACAAAAAATAAAAGTATAGAAGCGAAGCTCGCGACGTGCCGATCAATAATCCGTAGAAATCTTGAAATTTAAACAAGATTTGCGTGTAGTGAGTGCAAGTGAAAGAGGCGGAAAGGAGTCTCTGCTTCTCAGAAGAAATGACGTGAGGAAGATGGTGAAGGATAAGGCTTAAGATGAAAAATGGGCTTCCTAAATATTTATATATATAAAACTTAAAATTTTCTATAAAATAAATCTTAAAATAATTATTTTAGGCTCTTAAAATTCTTAGAACAAACATTTAAATAAAATTTTTATCGCGGTCGATCACCGACCGACTATGATCTCAAAAATAATATTTTTTTTTCAAAAATTCACAATTCTAAAAATACTCGGATTAAAAATCCTAAATAAATTTAAAACACAAAATCATAATAAATAAAATTCAGTTGACACCTTAATTTATTTTATAATTATTTAATTCTATTTAAAATATTAAATTTCCTAATTATGCATACGGCTTAGCGTGAACGAAATTCTAGGCGTTACAACTCTCCCCCCTTAAATTAAATTTCGTTCTCAAAATTGAGATAAATATCGAATAACTCCGGGTCATGAGTGCCTCGGTCTTACAATTAGCCTCCTCCTCGAGATAATTCAGTCACTGAATCTTGACTATAGAGATAGCTCGCGTCCTAAACCTCCGCTCCTCTCGCGCCAAGGTCTGCACCGGTCGCTCCTCGAACGAAAAATCTGGCGCCAACTACAGAGGCTCGAAATATGACACATGCGATGAATTTGAGATATACTTCCGCAGCATCGAGACATGTAATACATCGTGCACTGCTGCAAGGCTAGACGGTAGCGCTACGCGATATGCCAACGTGCCAATCCTCTCCAGAATCTCGAACGGACTAAGACATAGCTACACGAATCGACAACGGACATGCTTCAAAATCTAACTCAGAATACTATTATCCTTTCTCGATATTATCAAACTCACAATCCTATCTAGTGTCCATCACACTAAGTCTAATGGTGCTATCAATCACGAGCCAAAACAATGTCAAAAAGACGCTCAATATAACTCAGCTCAATCAATAACTTGCTGGGTCATAATCAAATCGAAATCGAAAGGATATGGTTTAGAACAATATCAAAATACAATACTATGAAAGACAATTTTCTTAAATGAAAACAACTCTCTTGCAATTAAATACAAGGGGTGAGTGGATCAAACTCAAAGCTCCATGAACAAAGGATGCGCCAATCAATAAATATCAAATCAGGTGATTACCAGTCAACGGGTTTGATGTCATACCCATCATCAAGACAAGTCAAAGTCAGGGATGTCAGCGCGATCTCACACACGAGGAAATCCAAATATCAAGCCATAATCCGATGTCAACAAAATAAAATCGAGATCACAATGGAATAGAATAAAAATACTCACCCGAATCAATATCTATGTCCAGATTTAGAATTCAAGTTTTCAAAAATGTGAATTCTCGAAACTCATAATCAAAATTTCAATCGATGCCAGGTTGACTGAGCCTTCAATGACCAGTGTCATGCGAATCAAGGAATGCATGAACCACCAAAAGGATTCCAATATTTCTAGAAAGAATCGATACAATGGCTCAAGTAACTGGCTTTACGCTATCCCGAAGACACCTTTCCAATCACCCACAAAACAACTAAGCTACAAACAATGCTTAATTACTCGATTAGGACTATCGCCAATTTCCCAAATTTCATATATGCAGCAAACTAACTCATCTCTATTAAGTACTCTTATATCGAATAATTTGGTTCAGCGATTTCTGAGATAAAGGAGTCTAAATTCCTCAATAGTAATCAATCAAATTTCTAAGACAATTTTCAAAACATTCTCTCCAACCCAAAATATGATCAAATCCTGACATCGGCAAAACCACTAAATCGGCTCTAGACATATGCCCCTGAAACTTTAACTCCAACCCACTGAGCACACAGGTGGTACAAGAATCTCACCTGAAGGTACGGTAATATTGTACCTCATGCTAGACACCTCGGGTAAATTACCTACTCTCTCAAAGAGCGACTGAGAGATAAATGAGTGCGTCACTCCAGAATCTAACAACACAAAAGTCGCAACCCCTCCAATACTAATTTTTCCTGCACGCAGAAAATTTCTCAAACAGATATAGACTATACTATCAAGAGTAACAATTCAACCCAATCACCATCAAAGTCCAACCCTAATCATGCAAATTCACAATTCACCAATTTTCAACAAATCTTAAACATGAAGTTCTAAATCATCCGCACAAACAGTCAAGTAACCATTTATGCAAATCACTAACTAAACAACTCAAGAGTAGCATATAATCATAAATGAGAATTACCTGCGATAAGAGAAGTGTCGGTGTCAGCCTCCTCGGCCTACATCACAAACAGGCGCCCTGTCGTCTGCTTTCTCCTTAGACAGTTCTTCAAAATGTGACCCGGTTCTTGGCAATGATTGCACTTGTCGAAACCGACCAAACACTAGCCAAAATGAGGTTTCCGACACTTCTTGCAGAAGAGCATCCCTCCAAAGCTGGGGGTGACTGCACCCTGATGTTGCTGTCTCTGCTGGCCCTGCAGCCTCTGCTGCTGCGAAGACTGTCCTCTAAATTGGCTGATCGAACTTCTAATAACGGAATCCCTAGAAAATCTAATCTATTAAATCCATGTGCACACCTAGTTCTCAAATTTCGGTATCCCAAAAGTCATGCTTTTGCTGCACACTCTGATAAAATAAAATATCTTACCCTTTCTGTGGGTCTACTACATCTCAATCAAGCCTACATTTATAATCTTTCGTTTCTTATCACAACTTAAGGCGAACTTTTGCAATTTTCCTATAGTCCACTGTAACCCAAATTTGATATTTTTACGCACTTCGTAGTACCATAAGTAAAAATCCCAACCACAATCTTATATTAACTAATAAATAGAACTCAAATGTTACTGTAATGTTCATTTCCCAAACACAACAATTGAATTCACCACAACTTCACTAGTTGACCAAGTTTATACAATCCACTTATCTATCGTCAAACATCTGCAAGCCAACCTTAATATTCCCAGATTTTACGCATATTGTATGTCTATGTTTTTGGGTTCGAAATGCCATAAACAACCCCACGCATGTGCTCGAGACCATACTTTTAATTAGTTTCAACACTCAAAATATTGCTCAACTTAAAAGTTCGATTGCAATAATAATCAGTTTGACCAACCACTCTATCGCTTGTAAGTCACTTCATTATCCAACTAATTCATTAATAAATTAACATTCGCCCCCAATTATTTAGTACATCTCCAACAAATTTTAAGAGCGGTTGGTCTTTGATGAGACAGTCTCATCTGTAACATGGATCGATCTAATTTATATATATATATATATATATATATATATATATATATATATATAGGGTAAAAAAAATATTTTTGACATTATAAAAATAATGTTTTTAATAGGTTTGGTTGATTAGAAAATTCATCTCACAAAATTAACATGTGTGACGATCTAATAAGATTTTAATGTTTTAGTAGTTATTGAAAATATAGAATGCATGTTTTCTAAATTCGGTATTCATTAAACATTGAACATTTGAACTATATTTATGTAACTTGTTTCTATACAAGGAATTAATTGTCAAATGTGCTAATCATAGAAGTTTTAATTAATATTATTTTTTTTCTTTGAAAGTTTTCATTTATTTTCACGTTAGATTTTAGTATTCTTCAACGTTAGAATAGAATATACAATAATGATTACTTGTGGTTTAAATGCTACAAAAGAATAAAGATGGACCATCAGTTTAATTACAAAATCCAGAGTAATTAAAATAAAATCACCAATATTTTAATTGAAACTCAAATTTAATTATAAAGTAGTAAGATAAGTTTTAACGACATGTTAATCTAAGGAAATTTATGCTTATTTTATCAAATTCTTTTAATATTTGGATATTTATTTTGTTATTATAAGATAATATTTATATAAGTGCATATATACGTTTCTGGGTAGATTCAGATTTGTAAGTAGATTTCAAATCGAAAATTTTTAGAATATTTAAAACTCGAATTTTGTGAAGTACTTCATTTGGATGGATTTTGGTTTTTTAGAGTAATTTGAAATTATATATATTTTGTCCGGGAAAACAAAAATATTTGTTCCAAAAAATAAGCCTAAACATGCATAATCATATGCTACTTCTTTTACAATTTCCAACACAATTATTTCTGGTCGACTAATTTTTTCTTACATTCCTAAAAATACTCTATAATGGTTCTCTTCAATATAAATTAATTCTACTTAAAAGAAAAAGAATAAATAAATTGTTGGAAAAGTTAGTGAATGAATTAGAGGGAAATAAGTTTGTCCAAATTTTTGAAAAATTTGTTGAATTAATTGGAGGGAAAAAAACTTATCCCACATTGAAAGAATTTCAATGTGTTTGTCTACATAAATAACCCAAGTTTGAGTTATGAGATTGGACCCTTAGGGCACCAGATGTTTTGTAAAGGGGCAAGACGCTAATTGATGCAATAAACACGCACGCACGACCGGCCGGCTCGGCGCGACGCGGGGGGTGGGGTCTTATGATATTATTATTATTTTTGGATAAAATTGAGTTAAAATAATATTTATTATTATTTTATTGTGTGCGCT
Organism: Henckelia pumila; assembly: GCF_033568475.1. NCBI lineage: Eukaryota > Viridiplantae > Streptophyta > Magnoliopsida > Lamiales > Gesneriaceae > Henckelia > Henckelia pumila. Next base: position 66,393,820 of record NC_133120.1, read on the forward strand.
CGAGCTGACAAAAACTACCGCCCGAGCGCAGCCCTCACCTGCAGGACAGAAGTTGGGCCATCGAGCGGTAAATTATTACCGCCCGAGCGCAACTCCCCACATGAGGGACAGAAAGGTTGCCATCCTTAGACCATAAAACATGTTCTTTGGAGTCATAGTATATATATATGACTGTTATAAACGCAGAAGGAACTACTTTTGAATCTGATAACTTGAAACATCAGATTTTATATTCTCTGCAAAGAATTTCTACCCACTCTCTTTCAAAGAAAGTTTTGCTTATTTTAGTTCTCTGAAGTTCGAGATATTTTTTGTGCTGATATATATCGTTCGCAAAGTCGTTGTATTTTAGAGACGATTGCCGCCAATGTTGAGCACTGTTAAATGGGAAATTTCGTCTTGCGGATAGAGAGATTCTCTTGCATCGACTTGTTCATTGTTGCTGCTGCTGCTATTGTTGCTGTTGTATTGTTCAGAATTCGGAGTACATCTTCATAACAATCGCAAGACAAAATTTTGTATTTCTCGGATTCTGAATATGTCTACTGTTTCATTCACTCCGCTTGATTCCGCCCCCGCACATGGAGAAAAGCCGCCAAAATTTTATGGTGCCGACTTCAAACGTTGGCAGCAAAAAATTCTCTTCTATCTGACCACACTAAATCTGTCCAGATTTTTCAAAGAGGATCCCCCTATCGTCGTTGAAGGAGATTCTGACACCGAAAGGAGGACCGTAGTTGATGCATGGAACCACAACGATTTCCTATGCAGAAACTATATTTTTAATGGCCTTGATGACACTCTCTATAGTGTCTACTCCTCTGTCAAGACTGCCAAGGAACTCTGGGATTCATTGGAAAAAAAATACAAAACTGAAGATGCTGGCATAAAGAAGTTTGTGGTTGGAAAGTTTTTGGACTTCAAGATGATAGATTCAAAAACTGTGATGAGTCAAGTGCAAGAGATACAGATTATCTTGCATGACTTATTGGCCGAAGGGATGGAAATCAATGAATCATTCCAAGTCGCGTCTATCATTGAGAAGTTACCTCTGCTGTGGATAGATTTCAAGAACTACCTTAAGCACAAACGTAAGAAGTTAAAATTTGAAGATCTGATAGTGCGACTTTGCATTGAGGAGGATAACAGAAACACCAAGGCCAAGTCACATAAAAAGATGCTGGAAACCGAGGCAAAAGAAAATATGGCGGAATCGAGTATGAATCACAAGAGGAAGCGCCACTATGATGGAAAGCAAAAGGGGAAAGCAAAGAAATTCCAAGGAATTTGCTACAACTGTGGCAAACCGAATCATATGGCAAGGGACTGCTATCTTCCAAAGAAAAACAACAAAAATCAGAAACCAAAGCAAGCAAACATGGTTGAACAAAGGTATGTGCCTTTAGCGATTTCTGATATTGATCTTAGTGCTTTTATCTGTGAGACCAACATGGTGGATGATCCAAGATGATGGTGGATCGATACTGCCTCTTCAAGCCACATTTGTGCCGATAAAGATATGTATTCCACCTACGCCACCGTTGGAGATAGAAAATTGTTCATGGGAAACTCTGCAACTTTGGATGTCATTGGAGTTGGCAATGTAGTGATTAAGATGACGTCGGGCAAGAATATGACGCTAAAAAATGTGCTACATGTGCCAGACATTCGTAAGAATTTAGTTTCGGGCTCTCTTTTGAGCAAGACATGGTTTAGATTGGTGTTTGAGTCTGATAAGTTTGTATTAACAAAGTCTGGTGTATTTTTTGGTAAAGAGTACCAAGATAGTGATCTTTTTAAATTGAATGTAATGAATGTTAACTACCCTGAGGCGAAGAATAAAGTTGTTGGTTCTTCTTACTTGACTGAAAGTTATGATTTATGGCATGAACGATTAGGACATGTTAACTTCAACACGTTGCAAAGACTTGAAAATTTAAATATAATACCTATGTTTAAAAGAAATCCACAACATAAGTGTGAGATTTGTGTTGAAGTGAAAATGGTCAAAGCCCATCTTGTAACGACCCACGTCCTTCCACCGCATCCCTCCCCAGCCTATAGCATGGGCTCGGACCGATGGTTCGACGGGCATCGCACTCATGACCTCCCCACTCCTGGAAATGGTTTTTTGCCCTCCCCAGGAATCATAAAACTTTGTACTTAAGCCTGGAGGTACAAGGTTCGATTCCTGGGGAAAGCAAAAACCCACTGCAGGAGTGGGGAGGTCATGAGTGCGATGCCCGTCGAACCATGTGGTTCGAGCCCATGCTATAGGCTGGGGAGGGATGCGGTGGAAGGACGTGGGTCGTTACATAAAAGGGCGCCCTTTTAATGTAACAACCCATGATTCGGGAATCCCGAAACTGCCGTAATCTACTTTTCAACCATGGAAGAAGGCATCAGTCCTAGCCATTTCCAGCCCCTTTCCACCCACCAAACCTGACCCCAAGGGACCCTTCTAGACCCATGAAACATAGGACAGCAGGCTCGAACTCTCCATGGCCAGAAACATGAATCAAATCAATCCAACAAGTGTAAAAACGTGAGTGCATGCATGAACTTGAGTATTTTAATTTCAATTCACATACACATGCATTATCAGATCATTCATGCATAAAAACTTTGTAATATGATCGAAATGGTGTTCAAGAATGGAATCAAACGTGCCTTGATGAATATTTGCAAGAAACGACGTATAAATCGCGCGTACGACTTTCTGGGACGAACGAATCTCCAAAACAATAGGAAAAATCTTACAAGTCGGCTATGGGGCTGAGTTCTCTGCTGGGGAACGTGGAGATGAGGAAGAAGGGATGAGGAGGCGGCTAGGTGAATTTACGGTAGTTTTAAGGGGTAGGATTAGGTTAAATCTTTAATAAAACAAGCTTAAGATATTAAGTAATTATTGAATAAAAAAAAATAAACTTAAAACTCTTAAATACAAAATAATTAAATCTGATATTTAACTTAAATCCCGAAATATAAAAGTAGGGAATTTTTAAAAGTTATTAAAAGTCATTAAAATGACTTATTTTGGATAAAAATGGACACACACACACACACACACACACACACACATATATATATATATATATATATATACACTAATAAATGCTACAATTTTCATGAAATAATACCTTAAAATAATATTTTAGGGCTCTTAAAAATCTCATAAAATATTTTGGTTGAAAAACTAATATTTCGTTAGTCCACGGTCCCGCCTACGCGATCCTAAAATAACATTTCTCAAATAATTTCATAAATTACCACCTAGCGGTTTAAATGCCGCAATAATATTTAAAACATGCAAATAAATCACATAATTCACATAATAACTCATAAAAACAATTTAACACATTTTCACATTATTTTAAAATTATTAAATCCCCTAGTTATGCATGCGGATTTACGTGATGAATTTCTGGGCGTTACACATTTCATTCTGTCACGAGAAGTACTACACCAATCGAATTAATATACACTGATGTATGTGATTTAAAAATGACACAAACTCGAGGTGGCAACAAGTATTTTATAACATTCATTGATGACTGTACCAGATATTGTTATGTATATTTATTGAAAAGCAAAGACGAAGCAATCGAAGATTTCAAGAAATATAAGATTGAGATTGAAAATCTTTTAAGAACTCCTCAACTATGCAGTCCCATACCTACATAGTCTCAGAATCCCTCTCATTCCGGCACATGATCGGTTCATTCATGTCTCCCTCCGCCTAGAAGCCTACCAGGAGCCGCTCATTGTCCGTGCAACCTCTTGGCACCGGCGATCACTCCTCGCCTCCTCAGTCCCGGGTGTCACATGCCCACCAGCTTCCGCTTGATTCGTCCCCGAACCATACCGTACTAAGAGAGGTCGGCTCTGATACCATTTGTAATGACCCACTGTATCAAGATGGGTCTTTCCAGCGTACTAATGTCCTTACTCACACGCACCTTGAGAAACTTTCCATGGGGTCACCCATCCTATAATTGCCCCAAGTCAAGCACGCTTAACTTTTAAGTTCTTATATGATGAGCTTTCAAAAAGAAGATGCACCTTCTTGATATGAGTAATACATTTGAAATCTTTTAAGCACTCCTCAACTATGCAGTCCCATACCTACACAGTCTCAGAATCGCTCTCATTTTGGCACGGGATCGGTTCATTCATGTCTCCCTCTGTCTAGAAGCCTACCAGGAGCCGCTCATTGTCCGTGCAACCTCTTGGAACCGGCGATCACTCCTCGCCTCCTCAGCCCTGGGTATCAGAGACGGTCATCAGCCGGCAGACCCCGGGAAATAAATGCTATGCGGGTCAAAGTGCTACGTGCATGGGAGCCACCTCTTGAACCAGTGGGTTAAAGTGCTACATGACGGGAGCCACCTCTTGAACCCATAGGAGCCACCTCTAGATTCCCGATGCTGGTGGATTGAGAGTTTAGGTCACAACGAGGACGTTGCGTTTTGAAGGAGGGGTGGTTGTGATACCCTGTCCCACATGAGAAAAATTAAATGTTTAAAATGAGTTTAAAATGGGCTACAATGGACTTTTATAGCAACTTGGGTTAATCATTTTTGTAAAGCGAGGACGAATACAAAGTAGTTGCTATAGGGGCCCATTGTGTGCAGTCACACATGCATGGACCTAGGCCTGAGGCGTGACATAAAGTCTCTAGAACATCTGCTGGAATTATTTTATCACAAACCCATTTTGTAGAAAAGGTTCTTGAACGATTTAATTCCACAAATCGTCCTCCAGCTTGAACACATATGGAATTGGGTACACATTTAGCCAAAAATAAAGGAGAACCTGTTTCAGAAGTGGAATATGCAAGGTGTTGGAGAACTGCGATCAGATCAATCAGAATTGATACCCGGTGCAGCGGAAGTTTAAAAATTTTATATGGAACGATTCCATAATGGGTATCAAAACTTTACGATTAAATTGTGTGTGTAAAAATTAAATAACAATTAAATTTTTACCTCCAATCTCGAATCGAGATTATGGACACCAACAGATTACTCTGCTCTTGTTGTATATCCCAGGAACTGATGGACGAACTGTTCTTCAATCAGGTCCACGAACAGAGATTTAATCCCTCTGATAGATTGCACTAGAAAATCTATCAGAAGTTTCTACGAAGAGAATTAACGAATTTGATCCGTTAAACCAGACTGCAAATTCAAAATTCACAGGCTGGATTTTCCCGAGCAGAGAGGGAGGGGGGCGGCCACTTTTAATAAAAACAACTAGGGTTTTTCAAAAATTGTGAGCCTCTGTTATGTAATTTCTATACTGCAATAACTTATTTATAATGTGGGCTGCTAACAGCTTAGGGCCCATTAGTCATAAGTTCAAGCCTGACAAGCAAAGCCCGCATGTTCAGAAATTAATATAAAATTCATCGTGACTCAGATTGATAAAACAATTTCACCAATGTTCACAGAAACCATTTCTGCATCTTTTAGAGTCAAGATAAATTTTCTGAATCCGAATTCAGTGGTTTCCAAAAATGCCCATCCCTATGTCATTTTAGAAAATCTTACTCCTCTACTTTTAAATAAGAAGTCCCACTTCTTTGTTCATTAAATTTAACTCTTTAAATTTAACTATCTCTACATTGATTAAAAATCCATTACTCTGTGTGACCCTCAATGGTTCAGGGATACAGCTAGCCGTGGGCTCACAACTCCTTGTGACTCGGAACAACAATTTCCGACTTGCCCATCGAATCATGGTAAGAGCGCCTAGCAACATCGCCCCATGATTCCCTAGGTATCACTGATAGTGCCTGCAAGAACCAATAGATTTTGGTTAGCGTACAGTACGGTCCCTTCATCCATATATCCCGATCGAATCAACAACCATTGGTAAATCGAGAGTCGTTCGAGATTCGATAACTATGCAATACATCTTGAAGATCAAATAGTGACATCGCATGTGCTACTAAGAAACCATTTCTTAAAACACATCATGTACTCTGGCCAGAGATTCGTCACACTAATATCTCCTCAGATTGCATAGGATATCCACACTCGCAAGTATGTGGTGAATCCTTGACAACAAAGCATCGACTCCTATATGTGTCGTAACTGTACCCAATCCCGACACCTGATGACCCCAATAGAGTCGGTAAACGAGTCAAAGCACAGTACTAGCATATAGAGTCTCAATGATGTTTCAAGTAGTAAGGACTAATGGTGTACAACCAAAACCGCGGACTTTATCCACTCGATAAATGATAACCACTTGGAAAGTTCGGATAGGGTAGTTCGATCATTCATCGTATGAATATCCATTTGCATGCTTTGAACATCTCTATGTTCCATACCAATGAAACGTGGTACTCGGCATCTCAAATGCTAGTCTCAATCTCGAGCGATCCTTATCCTTATTTACGGACGGCTCAATCGACTAGGAACTGTTTAGAATATACAGTGACTATAAGATGTGTTTCATGATAGTCATCCCCATGCACTACCACATCTTACATACACTATAGTATATTCAAGGTCTTTATCAAAACAACAATAGTATATCACAATATAACAATATGAAGAAAGATAAAGTCATTGCCATTAATAAAAGTGTAAATTATATTAAACAAAAGATTGTTTATACAAAGAGTCATCAAAACCCTTAGCCACAAGTTGGCTCACCGGGCACCCACTCTTTCAATCTTCCACTTGCCCTAAAGCCAACTAGTCATACTACGTAGACCCATTGCTTCGCGATGTTTGTCAAATAATGGTCCTGGCAAGGGCTTAGTAAGTGGATCAGCGATATTGTCTGCAGAGGCCACTCTTTCGACAGTGATGTCTCCTCTTTCCACGATCTCCCGGATGATGTGGTATTTCCTCAGTACGTGTTTGGATCTTTGATGAGACCTTGGTTCCTTTGCCTGAGCAACGGCACCCGTGTTGTCACAGTACACCAGGACTGGACCAACAACTTCCGGAATAACGCCCAACTCTTGGACGAAATTCCTCATCCAAACGGCCTCTTTAGCAGCAGCTGATGCCGCAATGTATTCTGCCTCAGTGGTGGAATCCGCTGTGGTGTCCTGCTTGGAACTCTTCCAAGAGACAGCACCGCCATTGAGCATGAACACAAATCCAGAGGTTGACTTCGAGTCATCCACGTCACTTTGGAAGCTAGAGTCGGTATAGCCTTCCAATTTCAGTTCTCTTCCTCCATATACCATGAACATATTCTTAGTCCTTCGTAAGTACTTAAGAATGTCCTTCACGGCTTTCCAATGCATTTGACCGGGATTAGCTTGATATCTGCTCGTGACACTCAGAGCAAATGCTACATCCGGTCTGGTAGATATCATCCCATACATGATACTACCTATGGCTGACGCATATGGTACATGTGTCATTTTCTCTATCTCTTCATCAGTCTTGGGACACATAGACTTGGATAGAGAAACTCCATGACACATGGGTAGATGTCCTCTCTTGGACCCATCCATTGAAAACCTTTTCAATATGGTGTCGATGTAGGTTGCTTGAGTGAGTCCTATCATTCTCTTAGATCTATCTCTGTAGATCTGTATCCCTAGAATATAGGATGCCTCACCCAAATCCTTCATTGAGAATCTACCTGATAACCATATCTTTGTTGACTGCAACATCCCTATGTTATTTCCAATGAGTAGGATGTCATCAACATAAAGTACTAAGAATGTCACAGTATCCTTAACTACTTTCTTGTACACGCACGGTTCCTTCGGGTTCTTGATGAAACCAAAATCCTTTATTGTTTCATCAAATTTCTGGTTCCAACTTCTTGATGCTTGTTTGAGACCATAGATTGATATCTGAAGCTTGCATACCTTATGCTCGCTTCCCATGGATGTGTATCCCTTAGGCTGCGTCATATAGATCTCTTTCTTAATGTTTCCATTAAGAAATGCAGTCTTCACATCCATTTGCCATATCTCATAGTTATACCAAGCAGCTATGGCAATAAGGATTCTTATGGACTTGAACATTGCAACTGGTGAAAAGGTTTCATCATAGTCAACTCCTTGTCTTTGAGTATAACCTTTCGCCACTATTCGCGCCTTGTAGGTCAATACCTTACCATCAGGCCCAAGCTTTCTCTTGTAGATCCATTTACACCCTATTGGAACAATTCCATCGGGAGGATCTACTAAAGACCAAACTTGGTTTGTATGCATCGAATCTATTTCCGACTGCATAGCTTCAAGCCATAAATTTGAATCCGCATCAGAAATTGCTTCCTTGAAGTTTCTTGGATCACATCCAACATCGGGTTCATCTTGATCCCCTTCAAGAAGAAGACCATATCGAATAGGAGATCTAGAAGTCCTCTCTGATCTTCTAGGCATAGGCGTGTCCATCATTGGTTCCTGAGGTGTAGGATCATTATTTTGTATTTCGGGTTCTTCTCGAATTTCTTCGAGTTCCATCATCTTGCCTTTCTTATCCAATAAGAACTCCTTCTCCAAGAAGGTGGCATTCCTTGAAACAAACACCTTTGTTTCAGCAGGATGATAGAAATAATATCCGATTGAATTCTTCGGATACCCTACAAAATAACATAAGGTGGATCGACTATCTAACTTATCTCCCACTGTCTGCTTCACGTAAGCAGGACATCCCCAAATCCTCAAGTACGAATACTTAGGAGCTTTGCCATTCCATAACTCGTATGGTGTTTTATCCACTGCTTTAGTGTGGACGTTGTTCAACAACAATAACGCCGTTTCAAGCGCGTAGCCCCAAAACGAAGGTGGAAGCTCAGTGAAGCTCATCATGGATCGAACCATGTCCAACAAAGTTCGATTACGACGCTCCGATACACCATTCAGCTGAGGTGTCATAGGAGGAGTCCACTGAGAGAGAATCCCATTCTCTTTCAGATAGTCCAAAAACTCGGTACTTAAGTATTCTCCACCTCGATCCGATCGAAGTGCTTTAATACTTTTACCTAGCTTGTTTTCTACTTCAGCCTTGAATTCTTTGAACTTTTCAAATGCTTCAGACTTATATTTCATTAAATATAAATACCCATACCTAGAATAATCATCAGTAAAGGTAATGAAGTAGGTGTGGCCATATTGAGTACCAATTCTAAATGGACCACAAACATCTGTATGGATCAAATCCAACAGATTTTGACTACGCTCAGGTTTCCCCTTAAAAGGAGATTTAGTCATTTTTCCTTTCAGGCAGGACTCACAAGTAGATAGAGAGTTAATATCAGACATATCAAAATATGCCCTCTCCCACTAGCTTGTTCATCCTCCTTGAGGAAATATGACCTAGCCTAGCATGCCAAAGGTTTGCCGGGTTTTGACTATCGATTTTCCTTTTGTTTGTTGTTACCGGTTTATCAACATAATTTATTGGAACGTCTTTTAATTTTAAGTTATATAGATCGTTTTCAAGTTGTCCATTTCCAATCAAACATTCATTCTTGTAAATATTGCAAATCCCATTCACAAAATTGCAAGAATAACCATCTCTATCAAGCATAGAAACAGAAATAATGTTTTTAATCAAATCTGGAACAAATAAAACATCTCTCAAAAGTAACTTAAAACCGTTCTGCAAAATTAAATAAACATCTCCCACAGCTTTAGCTTCAACTCTGGAAACATTTTCGAGCCTCAGCTGGGTCTCACCCATTCTAAGCTTGCGACTTCTTGTCATCACCTGCAAATCATTGCAAATGTGAGATCCACATCCGGTATCCAATACCCAAGAAGTAGTATTAAGTGAAACATTTATTTCAATATAGAACATACCCTTCGCAGTTCGCAACTGCTCTAGATATTCCTTGCAGTTACGTTTCCAATGACCGGGTTTCTTGCAGTGATGGCAAACATCCTTGGACTTTTCCATGTTTGAAGCCTTTGTCTTGTACTTCTTCTCGGGTCCGGTTTTCTTGGGTGGGGCAGAATGTTTCTTACCCTTTGTACTTGGCCCCTTCTTAGCAGAAGAAGAGGTGCCCACCAAGAAAGCCGGTTTATCCTTCTTTAAAGTGGATTCATATGTTACAAGCATATTGACCATCTCTTCAAGGGATGCCTCTATCTTGTTCATATTGAAATTCACCACAAATCCGTCAAACGAAGAAGGAAGAGATAGAAGTAATAAGTCCACGTTGAGTTCATGCTCCAACACCAAATCAAGCGTTACCAACTTCTGTATGAGCCAAATCACTCGTACCCCATGATCACGGACCGAAGTCCCTTCACGCATGCGACACGTCATTAGCTCTTTTACAGTAGCGAACCTTTCAGCTCTCGATTGAGCCCCAAAAAGTTCCTTGAGTTGTACGTGAATGTCAGCAGCATTCACGGTATCCTCAAATCGCCTCTGGAGTTCATAAGACATCGAGGCTTGCATATAGCATTTGGCCTTGATATCATGGTCCCACCATGTATCAAGTTTGGCCAACTCTTCCGGACTTATGTCAGCTGGTGCTTCCTTCGGAGGATATTTTTCTAACACGTAGAGCATCTTCTCCGAAGTCAAGGCAATCTTCAACTTACGGAACCATTCCGTATAGTTTGCGCCAGTCAGTTTATTTTGTTCGAGGATAGAGAATAGTGGATTACGCGAATTCATCTTTATGAAATACTGAAAAAAACAGACAATTATCAGTGATTGTTTAATTAATTTACTAAGACATAAAATAGGCGAAATTTATTTTATGAATCTCACTCCCACTATTTTAACGATTTCACTACCCTCTAGTGAAAACGGAAAACTATTTTCCTTAGTGGGAATATGGAGTCCAATTGACAAACTATGGTCCCGAATAATATCAGCCAACCATAATTTTCAAAAGGTAGAGCCCAATTGCTTCCAAAGCAACCTCCACGTTTTTACCTCATGTCCAATAAGGGCCCAATAATATGACGCCGTTTATTGTGACATGTCAAGATGACTCATCAATATTAAGTTGTGATGGACGGTCGCCATGTGGATCCCCCAATAATATGAGTCGATCCCATGGGAGTTCCACCCAACTTACAACATGTGTCGATCCAATGTACAGCTTTCCGACGAACGGGCCCCCAATAATATGAGCCGGACCGTATCCGCGGGTAGCATCTCATACATTGATCGTTGATGGAAGGTAGGAACATTTAAACAATATTTAAATTTCCTTTATTTATCTTTATATCAATTTTAAATCATATTTAAAATGAGGGATTTTAATTTTGAAAATTTTTCTCATCATTTTAAAATTTGTATGCTTGCGGGATTCATACAATTTTGTCTAAAACATGCATACAACTATAATATCATATATTATATAGGATGATCGATTCCATTTCTAATCGACCCGTGGTTGCCAATCACAAGTCTAAGTCCAATCCTAGGTAATATGCAGGTATGCAATGCAATCCTATTACATTGAGCTTCCAATTTACATTTCTTCAGTCTTTATTGTCTGCTGGGCCCACCTCCGTCTTCAAATCTTCATCTCCCACTAAGTCTAATGTATTTACAATAAATAACCATGACAAGTAGGGGATACATTTTAAGGGGTGGGAACGGGCCATAAACCAGGCCCACTTTTATTACATATGACAATTCATATTGGGCCATAAATCAGGCCCATTAATAAATCCAACAATAATAAAAACAAATGTAAATTCCTAACATGCACCCACAAAATTGGTCATGGCAATCGATCATCCTTATCCAATAATATTTAATTCAAAATTAATTTATTGGATAACATGCAATGGCAATTTAAATTAAAAGGATAAAATCATATTTCATATATAAAATCTTATTTTACATACAAAATCATATTTTATCTTTTTATCAAATAAAATCATATTTTACATATAAAATCCAATTTTATACATAAAATCATATTTTACTCAATATTTTCATAAGATCATATCTTATCATCAATTGTACCAAAAATAATTAATTTCATAAAATCTGATTTAACGGATAAAATCTATAAATTTTCCAAAAATTCAAATTTATCCAAAAATCAATTTTAAAATTTTCGGACTCGAACAATTCGATCCGATGCCTCGTGGACCAATCAAAAACAATTTTCGATCGGACCAAAAATAGAATTTTAACATATTAAAATTTTAATTTTAAAAAAATAAAAATTAATTTTCCCGGGCCGCCCGGGACGCTCCCGGGCTGCCCGCGCCCCAAAGGGGCTCGGGCTGGGCAGCCCGTCGCTGCCCCCCGGGCAGCGATCCAATCGCTGCGTGTGTTTTGCCCGAAAAAAAAAAATTTTTTATTTTTTAAAAAAAATTTATTTTGTTTCAAAAACCGAGGCTTAAAATTTTTTTTGTACAATCGATTAATTTAATCGCTTGATCTGAGCAACCTGTCTCTGATACCACTGTTGGAGAACTGCGATCAGATCAATCAGAATTGATACCCGGTGCAGCGGAAGTTTAAAAATTTTATATGGAACGATTCCATAATGGGTATCAAAACTTTACGATTAAATTGTGTGTGTAAAAATTAAATAACAATTAAATTTTTACCTCCAATCTCGAATCGAGATTATGGACACCAACAGATTACTCTGCTCTTGTTGTATCTCCCAGGAACTGATGGACGAACTGTTCTTCAATCAGGTCCACGAACAGAGATTTAATCCCTCTGATAGATTGCACTAGAAAATCTATCAGAAGTTTCTACGAAGAGAATTAACGAATTTGATCCGTTAAACCAGACTGCAAATTCAAAATTCACAGGCTGGATTTTCCTGAGCAGAGAGGGAGGGGGGCGGCCACTTTTAATAAAAACAACTAGGGTTTTTCGAAAATTGTGAGCCTCTGTTATGTAATTTCTATACTGCAATAACTTATTTATAATGTGGGCTGCTAACAGCTTAGGGCCCATTAGTCATAAGTTCAAGCCTGACAAGCAAAGCCCGCATGTTCAGAAATTAATATAAAATTCATCGTGACTCAGATTGATAAACCAATTTCACCAATGTTCACAGAAACCATTTCTGCATCTTTTAGAGTCAAGATAAATTTTCTGAATCCGAATTCAGTGGTTTCCAAAAATGCCCATCCCTATGTCATTTTAGAAAATCTTACTCCTCTACTCTTAAATAAGAAGTCCCACTTCTTTGTTCATTAAATTTAACTCTTTAAATTTAACTATCTCTACGGGGATTAAAAATCCATTACTCTGTGTGACCCTCAATGGTTCAGGGATACAGCTAGCCATGGGCTCACAACTCCTTGTGACTCGGAACAACAATTTCCGACTTGCCCATCGAATCATGGTAAGAGCGCCTAGCAACATCGCCCCATGATTCCCTAGGTATCACTGATAGTGCCTGCAAGAACCAATAGATTTTGGTTAGCGTACAGTACGGTCCCTTCATCCATATATCCCGATCGAATCAACAACCATTGGTAAATCGAGAGTCGTTCGAGATTCGATAACTATGCAATACATCTTGAAGATCAAATAGTGACATCGCATGTGCTACTAAGAAACCATTTTTTAAAACACATCATGTACTCTGGCCAGAGATTCGTCACACTAATATCTCCTCAGATTGCATAGGATATCCACACTCGCAAGTATGTGGTGAATCCTTGACAACAAAGCATCGACTCCTATATGTGTCGTAACTGTACCCAATCCCGACACCTGATGACCCCAATAGAGTCGGTAAACGAGTCAAAGCACAGTACTAGCATATAGAGTCTCAATGATGTTTCAAGTAGTAAGGACTAATGGTGTACAACCAAAACCGCGGACTTTATCCACTCGATAAATGATAACCACTTGGAAAGTCCGGATAGGGTAGTTCGATCATTCATCGTATGAATATCCATTTGCATGCTTTGAACATCTCTATGTTCCATACCAATGAAACGTGGTACTCGGCATCTCAAATGCTAGTCTCAATCTCGAGCGATCCTTATCCTTATTTACGGACGGCTCAATCGACTAGGAACTGTTTAGAATATACAGTGACTATAAGATGTGTTTCATGATAGTCATCCCCATGCACTACCACATCTTACATACACTATAGTATATTCAAGGTCTTTATCAAAACAACAATAGTATATCACAATATAACAATATGAAGAAAGATAAAGTCATTGCCATTAATAAAAGTGTAAATTATATTAAACAAAAGATTGTTTATACAAAGAGTCATCAAAACCCTTAGCCACAAGTTGGCTCACCGGGCACCCACTCTTTCACAAGGGTGATAGGAAGTTTAATGTACTTAACTAACTATACCCGTCCTGATCTTGCATATACAATAAATAAACTTAGTCGATTCACAAGTAATCCAAGTAAGGATCATTGGAAAGCACTAATGAGAGTGCTTGGATATTTGAAATACACTTCAAGTTATGGAATATTGTATACAAAATATCATGCTGTCCTAGAAGGATTTTGTGATGCAAATTGGATTTCTGACACGAAAGACTCCAAGTCTACTAGTGGATATGTGTTCACAATCGGTGGAGGAGCTGTCTCATGGAGATCGTCAAAACAAACCTGTATAGCTGGGTAGACGATGGAATCCATGTTTATTGCTTTAGATAAAGCTGGAGAAGAAGCCGAGTGTCTTCGAAACTTTCTACAAGATATTTCTTGTTGGAATAAACCGGTGTCTTCCATTTCTATTCATTGTGACAGTCAGTCAGCAATAGAAAGAGCACAAAGTAGTATGTACAATGGTAAATCTCGACATATTCGTCAGAGACATAGTACGATAAGACAATTGATCTCGAATGAGGTTATTTTGGTTGACTATGTAAATTCAAAGGAAAAACTTGCGGATCCGCTTACAAAAAGTATAAATAGAGATCAAATGTACAAACTAATAAGAGGAATAGACTTAAAATCCACAAAATAAAATATTTATAGCGGTAACCCAACCTTGAAAATTGGAGATCCCAAAACCTTGGTTCAATGGGACAACTAAGTTATAAATATTAGTTTAAGTACTTGGAATCGTTACTCGCTCGTTCCTGGAATATCCAAGTATAAAATACTTGAAACATGTGGTGAGGTTAAGTTTCTTTTAATGATTCTTATACCTATAAGGTAGAGTAACGCAGGATACACTTGATAGGATATCATCTATATAAGTGCAAAGTATTGACCGCTTTGATTGAAACACTTATGAATCTAAGATATGATCCAGTGCAGAAATGGACACAACGTGAGAACAAAATATGTTAGAGTATTGTTATGTAAATACTATTGACTTAGTTTACATAAACGGTTGACTAGTTCAAGACATCGCGTCACTATGCAACTAGTAAATCCGATAGTATTTTACTAAGGTAGGTTCAAAGCCACAAGCTACCTATCCTGATGTAACAATAGCACATAAAGACTTTCTAGAGAGAATGCTAAATGTACTCGAAATTCATTCATGTGGGGGATTGTACGAAAGTTAGTGAATGAATTAGAGGAAAATAAGTTTGTCCAAATTTTTGGAAATTTTGTTGAATTAATTGGAGGGAAAAAGGCTTATCCCACATTGAAAGAATTTCAATGTGTTTGTCTACATAAATAACCCAAGTTTGAGTTATGGGATTGGGCCCTTAGGGCACCAGATGTTTTGTAAAGGGGCAAGACGCTAATTGACCCATAGGGCCCTTAGGGCACCAGATGTTTTGTAAAGGGGCAAGACGCTAATTGATGCAACAAACACACACGTGCACGTGGTCGCCTCGGCACGACGCGGTAGGGTGGGTGGGGTCTTATGATCCTATTATTCTTTTTGGATAAAACTGAGTTAAAATAATATTTATTATTATTTTATTGTGTGCGTTCGAGCTAACAAAAACTACCGCACGAGCGTAGCCCTCTCCTGCGGGACAAAAGTTGGGCCGTTCGAGCGGTAAATTATTATCGCCCGAGTGCATCTCCCCACATGCGGGACATAAAGATTGCCTAAAGTTGGCTGCCCGAGCGGTAAAAAATTACCGCTCGAGCGCGCCATTTGTGTTCCGAAAAGGTACGTCTCTTTTTGGGCTTTTTCTGTAATAGGTTGCATCCTTAGACCATAAAACGTGTTCTTTGGAGTCATAATATATATATATATATATATATATATAACTGTTATAAACGCAAAAAAACTACTTTTGAATCTGATAACTTGAAACATCATACTTTATATTCTCTGCAAAGAATTTCTCCCCACTCTCTTTCAAAGAAAGTTTTGCTTATTTTAGTTTGCTGAAGTTCGAGATATTTTTTGTGCTAATATATCTCGTTCGCAAAGTCGTTGTATTTTAGAGACTATTGCCGCCAACGTTGAGCACTGTTAAACGGGCAATTTCGTCTTGCGAATAGAGATTCTGTCGCCTCGACTTGTTCATTGCTGCTGCTGCTATTTTTGCTGTTGTATTGTTCAAAATTCGGAGTATATCTTCATAACATAAATATTATTTCCAAAAAAAATAAAAAATTGAAACTTCAAATATATAATCCAGATATAACTCGTGCTCAACTAAAAGTAAGACAACTAAAAATAATTAATGTACAAATTGAATCATTAATAATCCTAATGTACTTGAAAGCTATTATTTTTTAATCCATGTTAATTGATCATGACAAATGCGATGTGTGTGTGATACGACAAGAAATGGAGAGGACGACATAAAAGAAGAGAAATCGGCATACAAGAGGAGAAATCAAATATAATTAGACGTATGTGTGGACGTTAGAAATAAGTTAGAGGGAGTTAGTAGTTAGTAAAGTGGTCAGAGAAAATGTATAAATATAAAAATACCAATGTAACTCATTTAGAACATGAATATGAATAGAACTTCTCCTTCTTCTCTAAATTCTCTCTAATATCATCTTTGCTCTTCTCTAGTTATATAGGAGACCGGCCATCTCGAATTGGCACTCTAACAGTGTGCTTTGAAAAAAAATAAAAAAAATAAAAAAATATTTTTTTTAAAATTATATAAATAAATCAAATGAAATTGTTAAATACTCTAAGTTTCGGTGATAAAAAATGAGATAACAAGCACATTAGATGGAAATTAGACATAGAGATCAGACCAAAAAGACCTAAGTTTAAACGCCTCTTATAATCTAATTGGTCTGAACATAACTGATCTAATAAAAAACATTGTTTTGGACTAAAAGTACTTGACTACATTAAGGAAGTTGATCAGACCAGTCCTACTCATCATAAGCTATCCGGACCAGTTCAATATCCCTGATCAGTTTGGTCTTCCGAACCAGATCAACTCTTTAGCAGAAGAATTCGTACACATTCAAGATTGATCCGAGTAATTGAAGATAAGACAAAATTTGATAATGTTGTTGTTTTCGCATTTAGCTATCATCCAAAAGAGCTTTGCGGTCACTGTACTATATTTAAAATAAGACAAAGATATATGGCATGCTCTACATAACTATTAACTATTTTTGGAAAAAAATTGCATCGACTAGATTTTGAGATGTTGGATTTCTGTGCCTATAAATACTTGAAGAATTAGAATGACTAAGGGCTGAATTTTTTTTGAATCTACTGCTATCTTACCTTCTACATTTAAAGCATTCAAAAGAAACCAAATAAAAAATCTTCTAGCTGCAATCACACGCATACAGAGATATCAGATCAATCAATCAGTGCTGCACTTCAAAGCTCACGAAAGTCAAGAATTATATTGCTGTTTATTGTTGTAACTTTATCAGAAGTTGTTCTGATTAGAGAGAGTCTTTTAGACTATGTGTAATGACCCGCATTGTGATCACCTACTAATCAAGAGCTTACGCATGCATTTAACTATAGTAATCAATAATCAGAAAATAAATAGCGGAAAACATAGCCAAATACAATTCCAAGGAAAGGAATCTGCAAATACTTAAGTTATACAACCATATCGAATAACTGTATCAAAACATAACACTGAAAACCCCACTGCTGCCATCCTGCAACTACGGTCTCTCAGAGCCTCCTGCTCTATCAAGTCTGAGACCTGCCCCATGGAATAAGGTGTTCAAAAACAGTACGAGAACGTGAGCATAAAATGCTCAGTACGAAAGTATGAATATACAATATTATATGTGCATGTATGCAAGTGTACGGGTTACTAAGACACGAGGTCAAGAATATCGAGATCAAACATGGGCCCTGGGTAATGTAGCACTCTGCGTCGTCACCCCAAGAGGTGGCTTACATACCCGACAGTGGAAATAATACTTGTGTCCTGACATGAGTCTATGTGTCCAACCAAAATACCGGTGACCTGTCACTGATCAACATGTAACTGACTGAGTATGCATGTATTATGTGCTTGCATGATTTTATGTACATATTTTATGACATGGTTGTATGCTGCATGCATATTACACATAGAGCTATATCCTTGGAATATTATAGGGTATTACCCTATCCTGTTAGTGGATGGACTTCCATAGATTAGGGTCTGGAGTATCCACTTGCAAGACCCGAAAATATTAAATTATTAATTATGGGATTTGAGAATTTAATTCCATATTATGGGCTAATATTGATTTAAGAAGTGAAAGAAATTATAGATTTAATTTTCGAGCCGAAAATATTTAATTTGGAATTTTTTGGATTTTGAGAATTAAATTCCGAGAATTCTTAAATTAAAAGAATAAATATTCGATTTGAATATTTATGGAATTTGAGATTAAATTCCATATTTCGGGAATTAAAAAAGATTAATTTTGAAGATACAACCCGATCAGGGACTGATTTGAGAATATCGAAGATTCGAGGACTAAAGAGCAATAGGCCGGGATTATTGATTTAATCTGAATTTATTTAATTTTAATTCGAGTATATTTAATTTGAGAATATTTAGAGTTTCTATTTAAATTCTAATATTCTTAAATTATTTTGGATTGAAATTGAATTAAAACGAAGGCCAAGGACTGAATTGCAATTAAAGAAGACTTGAGGGACTAAATTTCAAATATGCAATACATATCTGATTTTACATTAGATTATCAGCATGAAACGTGTTTGTAGCATAGGAAATTCAGAAAAGGAAAGGGAGAAAATCGAACAGAGGCCGAACCCTCTTCATTTTCTTTTGAGTTCTTGTTTTCAAATCCTCGTAACTTTTGATCCGCTCGTCCGATTTCAATTCCGAAAGATGTTCTGGAATCCTTGCAATGAGAACTTAAATTTGATGTAAGTATTATGATATGTTTGATAGATTTCGAAATCAGTTATGAGCAGAGATCAGAACTTGATGTTTTAGTTTTGTGTTCATGCATGTTCATTCATTCCGATATTGAAACCGAATCGACGATTTGATGTTTAATGAACTTGTCATGATTTCCAGCATGTATATAAAGAGTTATATCAGCTGATTGTGTTTAATATGCTGGTGTATGAGGTTATAGTGATGAGATATCACACATTTATGACATTAAAGAAGTTAACGTCGAATTCGATATTTTGTCGATTACCGATATTTAATCTCTACGCCGTCGATTGATATTTTGAAACCGTTTTGATAGCCAATGACTGAGATAAGACCTTCTTTGAAATTTTATCGATGATATAGCATTTTTATTTCTCAGTTTCAGATGAGTTTCGAAGGCTAACGACTCACGACTCTGAGTTGTATCGAAGAAGAAGATGTTGAGGTTTGAAGCGAAATGATTGATGACATATTGATGATTTTGAATCGATATTGAAATGATTGAATAGAATGAAGATTGATATGAATGTTTGATGCTTTGTTTCAGATTTGAAGCGTTCAAAACAGAAGAAATACGAAGGTATAATGACGACATCGCGAGTCAGGGACTTTGAAACTCAAGAACGACTATTCTTGAGTTATCCCGCCAAAATCACATACGTATTTATTGTTTTGATTTGATTTTGATGTTGTCGATCCATCCCAGGTAGTGGATCTTTGATTTGAGTCGATATGATTATGATACGAGACTATATTGAATTGATTCTATGCCAAGGTTGCGGTTAACCTTATTTTCTAGCCCAGAATGGCTACGTTAGATGAATATTCATGTCAAGATCGGATACGAATCTTGATGGCAATGAAGTTGAATGAATCAATTCTCGATCTATCGAAAGAAGCGTTATTTACTCTATTTGTTGAGTCGAGTTAAATAGAGTCGATTTGATTTATTTAACGCTTTTGATATGTTGCTTATACTGAGATGATTTCTCACCGGAGTTTATCCGGCTGTTGCTTTGTTTTGTATGTGTGCATTGCAACAGATGGGGCATGAGCTAGTCTGAGAGGACGTTGATAGCTCGGGAGCGAGATTTAGCAAGTGTGGACTCGGGTTTTAAGTTGAAAAACTTGACATGAAACTTATGTTTTAGAAGCTCACTTTTGAGACTTGGTGTAGCTTGTAGTTTCATGCCTTTTGAGCTATTTATTTGATGTAATAAATGCATGATTTGATGTTAGGAACTTGATATATGAATGTATGCATGTTCTTAGATTTTATAACATGTTTTAGACTTGAATTTGATAGCTTGGAATGCATGGAAAGGATCAAGATTGGCTGCTGAAAAACAGGGTGAAATTATGCCTAGGAAGCGCCCGAGCTGCAGTTTTTAGCAGCCCGAGCGCGAGCCTTCTGTTTTGGAAAAGATCAGGGGCGCCCGGGCGGTAGTTTTTAACCGCCCGAGCCCACCCCCTTTTGAAAAAAAAATAAAAATTTCTTGATCCTTATTCTTTCCTTATTAGATTAATGATGCTTATTTATTAATTACCTCTTAAGATTTGAGATTAGCAACCCGAGGCCCCACAACAGGTGGTATCAGAGCATAAGTTTCTCGGACTGAGGTAGAAGTTGAGCGGGGTAGATTGAGTCACATGCATTTATAGTATTGCATGATTATGCATTACGCGATTTGATGATTTGATGATGTGATGATTTGCATGTGAGCGTGATTTATCTTTGAAATTCAACTACTTGATTTACTGATTTGTAAATTTTTGAATTTCTTATTGATTGTTATAAGATTTTCCCCGGGTGATGTAAGCACCCAAAATTGAATAAACCAGTGTTCTTTGGGTGACATAAGCACCCCAGACTGACAGAATTGTATGGCCAAAAGAACATAATGGTATGGTCAGACTGAATAGAACTGTATGGCTCAGCTGAAAGAAGTATCTCTAACTGATCAGAACAGAATATCAGCGAATGAATAGATGTTATTGCAGGTAGAAGTTGGCCTGAAGTACTTGATCAGTTGTTCAAATACCTGAAAGATACAGATGAATATCGTATTAGATCGACTGTCTACCAACTTCAAGACCTAGGAAGCAGCTGATAGATTTTGACGGAGAAAATGATGAAAGAACAGAGGTATATTAATTTGTTGGTAAGTGCTTAGAACATGATTTTTGTTTATAGTTCTTTGCCACAACAGATAGAAATGATGAGAAAGAAAAATATACCATCTCGAAGTTGAATATTTTGAATATTGAAGAATGTTTTATTAGAATTTTCAAGCCTACTATAATTCTTTGAATTGTAAATGATGAAAAAGCTCAAGATTGAGTGAAGTAATTAATGGCTTGAATTTGAAGATTATGTCTGATTAAATGTTGATGACTGAAACATTTTATGAAAGTCATAGACAGGACTAAGAGAACTGAAATTGACTGATGAAGTAGATTGAATGAAATTGTAGATATGCCACAGTGTATGAGATAATCACCATTGGCTGCAATTTTCCTTCCACAAGAGATATGAAAGTAGTTCTTTACCTCTAGTAGACCGATACAGATAACATACATTGTAGAGTGAGTTATCTGTACAAGCAGATGTGGCAGATTATATTTGAAGCAAATCAGGTTTTAAGTTGATTTGAATGAAGAACAGTTCCAGAAATATACAGAGTAAGAAAATGAAAATGCACCTGAGAATGAAATTGCAGGTAACAGATTTATTTTATTTTAACCTGTTTATGTTAAATGGTGTAAGAGATATATGATAGAGGAAAGCTTATTATATGATGATCTCTGTATCAGAAAAGAGAATTTGTGAATTGAACTGAAGAATGAAACTATTGCTTCGATGAACTGAAACTGAACATGATTGTGTTCATATTGAAATATCTGTTTATGCTGCATGATAGATGATGATGCACTAATAGAATACAAATGAGCAGAAGAATTGAGGATAAGAAGCTATAAAATTAGATCAGCAAGAACATAATGTGCATATGAATATGATGATATGAAATAGAATCTCGAATTAAGATTCTGTGATTTCGGTTTGATATATGATGTTTGATTACAGAAATATTTCGAAATCAGTATATTCGATGCACTAGATATGTTCAAGATCTAAATCAGCATTGATAGATATGTCAATGAATAGAGATGACAGATAGATTCCAATAAGAATTCGACTTTAGTTTAAGTTGTGAATTGGAATTGTATAGCAACTTGATGAATTGATGAATTGAATGCTGCTTTTGAGGTTTATAGAATAGATGATGATATGAAAATTCAGTTATAAATGAGTCTTTTCTGATATTACTGAAGTTATTACATCATAAGATCATGATTTTTGAAATTCTTGATATCGATTCTGAGGTTTTGTATTCGATCTCAATTGATTTTGATGGACTCTTATTCTTTGGTAGAGTCTGACTTGTTTTACTCGTCTTAAGTTGAGATGCTAGTGAGTTATTTTCACTTAGCAGATTGTCATTCATACTATTGTTCTTTGGATGATCTTAACTTGAGTGAGTTCCTTTGATTATGAATTTCAAGAATTGTTGATTGTTTGATGTATACATTCAGTATATTTTGATGTTTTGGCTCGTAACTGATAGAATTTTCAATTCATATTATCGGCAAAATTTTGAGTTGATGATATAATTTGCTGAGAATTGGAAAATAGAACGAAGAGACGAGATGAATATTTGATTGATTAATCTTTGATTTATGTGCTTGAGTGTCGAGATAGATACTTACACAAGCAGAATTACTGTAATTCAAGCTCAGTTAGAATTGATTGGGAAAGATTAAAGCATATGGAGATGAAATCACGTGATTAGAATTCGATTGAGAAATAGGAATGAGGAATGAGATAGACATTTGATGAATTGATTTCAGATTTATGTGTATTGTGGTTTGAATATTCTGATGAATATATAACCAATCAGAATGATTTTCAATTGGAAATGCATCAAAATTGATACGAAGATGAAAGAAACACAGAAAGTAAACTGAAGCGATGAGAATTCAGTAAAGAATGTCATATTGAGATATGAATTAAAGTCTCAAACCAGAATGGATGAATTTTATTATACTTGATTATCTGATGGTGCTTGATATTTTTGAACAGAGATATCAGAATTTGAAGAATTGCACAACAATGAATTTAATATTCGTTCACTAATTGGTTTATCAAAAGATAAAGCAAATAGATGTAACAGAATCAGTACGTTTTCGAAGTTAAACGTATAGAGAGTTTCTGATGAAGTTGGAAAATTGCTGACTAGATGAGTTCAGTGATAGTTTAGAAACTCCAGAAATTAAAACGAGATTATGATTTGAAAGAATAATTTTGTGAAACTACCATGATGAAGCAGTATATATGAGGTAAACAGGTGGTAGTTATGATTAAATTGACTGAAGTTACTGATTAAGGTGATTTGTCTGTACGAATGAATCACTGATCCGTGATCAGAACAATGTGAGATGTCATAGTAAGCCAAGAATTATTGTTTCAATTGAGACATTAGGTTTACTAGTGAATTGTAATGCAGACAATCAGAAGGCTCTGAGTACTTTTTGGATGTAAAAGTACGAGATGTTATTCTTGAATTAAAGAATATTCAGAGCAGATGAATTGAATTTTTGAGACTGAACTTTATCTGACATGATACCGATTATCAACAACTCTGAATAATTTGAAGTCTGTGGATACACCAGATTATAATTTGATTAATGAATAGTCCGAATAGACTTATCAGATTTTGTAGAATATACTGTCTGAGATGTGAATAACAGCTATCTATTCAGATCTGTGAAGAAGATAGAGATATGATGAAATTACAGGAATGATTAAAATCTATAGTCAAGATTAAGACTTTAGATTTATTCGACAGAATGTGGCATCGATTGATTGATTGATATTCTGAGAGTTGGTTGATGTGATTGCATTATCCTATTTTTCGATTGATGGATTATCTGAGTTGATTTTCCAGATATTGAGAATATTCTCAGAACGTTAATACCTGATTTGGTATTAATTGAATTGATGTATTGCCACTGGATGAATTTAATTCCTGTAACAGCTATCGAATTTATCTTGAGAAAATGTTATGATAATCTGATGAAAAAAAATCAAATTTCTTTGTGTTGAAATGATACTACCGAAGTATACGACGTTAGATCAGACATGAGTTGTCGATATTAGATCAAATTTGATTTGAGACATATAAAGATTTTGAAGATGAATCTGTACGAAATGAAAACAGAGACGAAGTAACAGAAGTAGTAATTGAATGATAGATATAACTTTTGAAGCTGAAACTGATTAGTTAAGCGGAAAAGTTATTCTTGAAACATCATTCCATTCAGAATAGAAAAGAGCAGAGTTTAATTTACAGATTCAAAATATGAAGTTGAATACTGATCTTGAAACGATGAACTGAATGATAGTGTAGACTTGATATATTTTCTATGCATAGCATAGAATGATAAAGAGAATGAAACAAGTCGTCACTGAAGATGAATTTCATTGACTGAGATGTCGGACCGATCTGATGATGGGATTGACTGATTTATTCTTTTCAGTTTGATATGATGGATCCGAGTCATTCCACATATCTAAGATAAGGAAATGTCAGTTCGATTATTTCCTATGTCTGTCACTAGATAAGATAGCTATCGAGAAGATTCTGAGTTAAGTCGATTAGTCGACAGATCCTTGATTGAGGAAAGAAATAACTTAGAACGAATTCTTTTCAATGACTTGAAGTATAACTGAATAATAGAAACATATTTGAAGAAATAATCTGATATGAGATGAAGAGATGAGATACGAAGATCAGAGTTATATGATTGAAGTGAGAATAACTTCAGATAATCATTCAGCCTATCAGATTGAATAGTTCGATTGAATACGATTTCGAGGACAAAATCATTCCTTAGAGGGGAGGAATTGTAAGGCTCGAAAATATTAAATTATTAATTATGGGATTTGAGAATTTAATTCCATATTATGGGCTAATATTGATTTAAGAAGTGAAAGAAATTATATTCTGATCAATCCAGAGATCATTTGGATTCCATTAGTAATGAGGATTCGGAATATCACACATTGATCAATCAAAGAGAGATTCAACAACTAAAAGAAAGATCGATTCTTTGGGATCCTTCCTTTCTTCAAACGGAAGGAACAGAGATAGAATCAGACCGATTCCCGAAATGCCTTTCTGGATATTCCTCAATGTCCCGGCTATTCATGGAACGTGAGAAGCAGATGATTAATTCACAATCATCTAAATTCTAAAACAACTCTCATTTTTTGTAAGACCCTGAAAGATTAAGTTATTTACTTACGGAATTTGAGATTTAAATTCCGGATTTGGAAAAAATATTAATTGAAGAATTTGAGAATTCACGGATTTTGAGATTTAAATTCCGGGATTCTTAAATTAAAAGAAAAAAATATTTGAATTGAATATTTATGGAATTTAAGATTTAAGTTCCAAGAATTAAAGGATTTACTTTGAAGATAAACTCGTGCAGGGACTGATTTACAAATATTGAAGTTTTCAGGGCTAAAGTGCAATTGTCCTTTTTAATTTTAATCAGAGAATATTTAATTTGAGTATTGTTAGAGTTTAGAATTAAATTCTAATATTTTTAAATTATTTGGGATTGAAATCGAAGTAAAACGATTGGCCGAGAACTAATTTACAATTATTGAAGAATTCAGGGACTAAACTGCAAATTGGTTAATATATATCAAAAACTACCACTTGACTACATTATTTGACACTTAAAAAAGAAGGCAGAAGAGAAGCAAGAAAACGTGGGAAGGGGGAAGAAACACCATTTTCACTTCTTGTTTCTCCGATTTTCTTCAATCCGTCCGGTAAAATTCAGAATTGATCGTATATTTACGATCACGACTTTGAATGCTACGTTTTGACATAAGTATGATGAAGTATTAAGATGTTTGAAAATTTATGATATTTTTAGAATTCAGATTTGATTGTATAAATATGTTCTCGTATATACGATGATAGCATATCTAAGATGGATCGAGAAAAAATCGTATTTGAACATGTTTTGGATTTATGAAATGATTTATGAAATTTCTGAATTTTTGTGATGTTGAAGTCATGAATTAGAGTATGGAATGAGTATGATATTGAGTTGAGATCATTGATAGGATGATGGTTATGTTGTTAGAATTACCTGTTTTGAATCGTTACGCCGTCGGTTTGAGTTTTGATAGATTGATCAAGATTTGAGATTGATTCAACCTTGAGTAGATGATAATGGCATTGAAAGCTGATAGATGAGTATTATATAACTTCATTTCATGTTTGAAATGAAGGATATCGACTTCGAATCGATTAAATCGAAGTAGAATGAATTGAATTGTTTGAAGTTGAAAAATAAGATTGGAACAACGAGCAATTTATGTTTGACATTCCCAACATTTGATGTATTGATATATGATGATTTATGTGTTGATATATATTGGGTTTGAGTTGAAGAAGATTGATAGATTGTTGGATTTGAGTTTCAGTTGCCGAGTTGAATAACGTTATGCTACCGATTCAAGAAATGATTCAATTTTGAATCTTGTTGAGTGAGTGGAACCTGATATGAGTTCATTGCTGATATTGCTAGATTTTGATTACTTATTTTCAGATTTTTAATGAAGTTGAACGACTCGAGAATTCAAATTTGAATCAAGAAATAATTTGAGTAAGATTGGAGGTGGTTTCTACCTTGATGATTGAATGAGGAATTTAAGCAGAATTCTATTATGTGTTCTTGTGATGGTGACCAGAGTTGAAGCATCGCAGGCACTACTGACAGGTATAAGACGACATTGAGAGTCAGAGATTTGAAACTCAAAAATGATGCTTCTTGAGTTGTCCCGCTAAATCACATACTTGACTATTATTTGTTCTTGAGTTAGAACTTGATGATGTTATTGTCGATCTATCGTAGATAGTGGATCTTCAATTTCGATTTTGATATGATATGATGCTTGAATTGATTCTAATGCCAAGGTTTGATGAACCTTATTTTCGAGTCTGATGAGACTACGATAGATGGATATCCATGTCAAGATCGGATACGAATCTTGATGGCTGAGAGATTGTATGAATCAATTCTTGATAGTGCGCTATATAAATCTTTTGATTTGAAGTATGATTTGAAGTTTTGATTGATATGTTTCGAATTGTTATATGCGCTATTTACTCTATGGTTGAGTCGATTATGATTAGAATTGATATGATTTATTTAACGCTTTATATGTCGATTATACTGGGAATTATATTCTCATGTGTGCATGACAATGGGTGGGGCAGAAGCTAGCCAGAGAGAACTTGGGTGGCTTGAGAAAGAGATGTAGCACGTGGTGACTCGGGTTTAGATAAAGTTGATGTCTTTAGAGGTTGTTAAACATGTTAGAACCGATATTACTTGATCTTGTATTGAATAGTTCTTTCATGTTTTAACTAAGGAGATGGATGTATTACGTTTTGTGCTCATGCATGCTTGCTTACAAATGTATATCCATGTTTATATACTTGCTTTGGAGTGTTTGAAATGAGTTTTGATAGCACCAGAAGCATTCTGAAATGTTTTTTTTGGAACCAGGCATGACAGGATCGATTTTGTGAGTTGGTAGGATCGATCCTGGCACAAAATTGATTCTTGACAGAAACTTGATAAAAGTTCCAGGATCGATCCTGGGAGTTCGTAGGATCGATCCTGACTGAAAAAAAATAAATTAGTTCTTGGTTTGATTTCTCATTAACTTGTATAATTAACGATACTTAATTGTACTTTGCCCTAAGACGAGATTAGTAACCCGAGGTCCCCACATTTGGGATATGGACCGTGCATTACCCCTCGCCCCCCCAACCCAAGCATCCATGGGAGAGATTTCAGCTCACGAATCTCAACCAATCTACACAATAGTTTTCAAGAGAATTTACGCATTGAGACAATTGGATTGTCGTAGAATCCCAAAAAAATCCATTGAATCGAATCATATGTAACAATACAATCAATGTTCCCCCTCAAATATGATTGAATATCAACTTCAAAAGGTTCCTGCCATAAAATCATAAGCCACCCACGTCGAATATCTGAATCAAATCCAAATTTCCCCTTGAATTGTAAATGATTAGTCCGGGAACAACATTGGTTATTGAGTAACTTAGTTTCACATAAAAACACCAAAGCCAGGTTAGTTGCATTAATTAAACGCCTAAGATCGTGTAATGCATGTTGATTCTCAATCCCTTGTGCATTCCAAACAATAGAACTCATTGTGATCGGCGGGGCTGCATCATAGCCACCATTGGAATATCAGATTCTAAGCTATCATTTCCAATAGTTAAACAAAATCTTTTGTTACTTTCATCTTCGCTTTCTCCTTCTCCTATCGGACGTTTACCTTTATCTGTGGCCTTTGCAATATTTAAAGTCATGTTACTGTTGTCTATAATCCCCCTTGTCATGCGCTTCCATTTTCTCGTGCCAGTTCTTGGCATTTCTTTTATTTCCATATCTATAGTAGCTTTTACCTCCTTCAGACATTCCCCCCTGTTCTCCACTTCTTCCGATTCCATTATAGATTGCATTAAATCAGTTGTTCCTTTTCAGAGGAAAGGTTATCTTCTGAATCACCCTTTCCACGAGAAGAATCTATTTCTGGCCGATTAGTTTGGAGAGGAATCAATGCCAATGGTTCTATCCCATCTTCTGTACTTTCCTTTGAAGATCCATTAGGTGATGTACTCGAAGATTGTAATATTATTTTTGTCCGCATTCCCCCTCCTTTCCACTGCAGAAGATATGGCTCTCATCCAATTCCCAAATTTCAACTGAGCACTTTTGTCCTCTAGCCTTCACAATCACGAAAAAACATGTGCTAATCTTCCACGATAAAAACAAAAAAATGGTAGCCTCTCGAAAAAATGGTTCGAAAGCTCGAAATGTATATATATTATTATATAATTATATTATATTAATTAAATATTAAGGCTCGCGAACTATTCGCGAACTATCGAACAGACTAATTTCGTCTCGAGCTCGACTCGAAAAAAAGTTCGAACATGTTCGAATTCGACTCGAGTTCGATAAGCTCGAATACGAATCAAATATATATCGAGCGGGCTCGTAAAGCTCACGAACAGGTTCGGTTCGTTTGCACCCCTTTGAGTCTGATCCATGCATATTTCCCAATATTGTTTCCGTCTTCCCTTGCTTCAAACTTCAATAACCTTACCAATGCGTTCCCAATATTGTGAAGTATACGTGATTGCATAAATGCCAGTGGAACATTAATGCACTGTACCCAAATAGGTATTTTCTCAAACTTCAAATCTGATGTTTTTTGCACGCCTATCGGTGCTTTGCAGACAACTAGATCCTTGAAGAAAGACCAAGGCCCATCCAAAAGAGCGTGATTTCGGTATTTTGGGGAAGAAAAATCCAGGATAGATAAATTTTCACCAATGACTTCAGTATTAATAGATTTCTTTGCATGAAGTATGCGTGGAATTTGGGTCCGGAAAGTTTCTCGATTCACTGCTTTTGAAGAGAAAACCTTCCGGACTAAACATGATTTGAGCCTCTATTTTCCGAGATTGACCAAGTGTGCTAGAATGATTACCTTATGCCTTCCGAAATTCTAGTTGTAAGTTGCTCACACTTCTTGAAATTTTCTCTGGATCCATGGTTACACACTACTTCAATGTTGTAATAACCCTGAAGAAAAACCCTATACAAGATAGAAGGGTTGCTCACATCGCCTCCCAAGAGAGATGAGAGAGATTTGTGTAGAAGGACTTATTCTCACAATTACATATTATTTTAGAATGAATTATAAAACTCAAACTAATGATCCTAATGATCAGATAGAACTAATAAAACGTGTGATTCTTTAGAATTCGCTTGCAATGATTTCGACAGATAGACTTAATAATCAACATAATAAGTTTTTGTCACTTGTAATTGAGAATTTGAGAGAGTTGTTTAAATTCATATGTTGATCCTATTTAAATGATAGATTCAATGTTCGGGGTTCCAAAAACGGCTCTCACGCTTCAAGATCTGTCGGAAAAAATGGCTTGTAGTGCCACGTGTCACCGAAAATTTCTCAAAATATTACACTAATTATGGGAATATTTCATCCTACCCCATGGGTTTTACCCCATGTGATAGGTGAAAGCACATAATTGGTCAAATTATGCGGGCCCCACATCAATCTAATTTGAACCAACGAAAGAGTTTCACTTACCCCATGGGATAATAATGCCCATGGGGTAGGATCGAAGGAACCCTAATTATGATAGTGCACGGTTTGACCTGTCTGTCCTTTTAACAACCATAAAGTTTTTGTAATTTTGCATAAACATTATGAAAATTATATAAGTAGATGGTTGAATTTTTGTTGTATTTGAGGAATAAAATCGGTTTTGAAGACTGTGCTAGAAGATCGCTAGTTGGAATATTATCGATAGAATTAAGAAAAATGTTGTCGTATTTGATGTGTGTCAATTTTACACTTATTCAATATTTGGCTTGAGAGATCGGTAGACAATCATTCGGTAGTTGTCTTCGGAAATTATTGATTTAGTTCAATATTTAACATATCCCAAAACTTAATAATCTATCAATTTCTCTCTTTTTTATGATTGTCAAAATGATTGATAAAGAGCATAACAGAAAATCATAAGATTTTTTTTTTTAAATATAATATTCCAGAAGAATTAAAAATTAGAAAAAGAAAACTTCAAAAGCTTTATTTCTTCTTCTCCTTCTCTTTCTCTTTGCTGCTGTCGTGATCTTTGCTATTTTATTATTTTCTAGGCTTGGGAGGTTTTATGCTTAGCTTATTGCTAATTAATTTTCCCTTTTTGACAAAAAAACACTTTTGGAGCTTGGCTCGGCTTTAGGGGTCAGCTTTGCAGAGGTATTCAAGTATGATAAGACCTCTTGAATCTAATCACTGACTTTGTCAATCTTGATTTCAAATTTTTGATTTCTTTAATGGACCAGGTCAGTGATAGATATATTTATTTTGGATTGATTGGTTTGAAAATGCAGCACTTGACTATAATTAAGATTTATATTCTTGGACAGGGCATCAAGCTCAGTGAGCATGCATTTTTTTAACATGTAAAAATCGATATTAGCCTGTTAGAGAGAGAGAGAGAGGTATTCTTGACAATGACTCTAAAAGTGTCTATTCGAGAAGAAATATCAGAGAGCTGATTTGGTGCTTCCTCTGGTTCGGCAGAGGACTAGACCAACCTAGAAGCAAAAATCAATCTTTGGATTTTTGTAGACAACATTTAGAAGAGGTGGAAGCCTCTGAAGTTCCTTTCACTACAACAAAATGGTCATTGACAACACTTAAAAGACAACGATTATTGCAAAAAGTGTTGTTAAAAAAAACACAACGCTTTTATAAGAAAGTGTTGTCTTTGTTTTTTAAAATTTGTAAAAGACAACATTGTTTTGGTCATCTACAACGTTTTTTAAAAAACGTTGTAGATGAAAAGCGTTTTTTTTAACATCTTCTACAACGCTTTAGCATTGTCTTTTATTTTTTTTCCATTTTTTTACCTATTCTTTTTTACGTTGTCTTAAGATAAGAAAAATCATTCTCTCTCATGCTCTTACGATTCCACCAAGACCCAACCCTAGCCACCCATTTCTTGTCATCGATTCGCTACCATGGGCATCGGAAATCTGTTAATGGAGCTAGAATTCAGTTAGAGCTCATCCTAAACTTCGTTTTGATGCCAATCTAGAAAGAAATCGTGGCCTGAAGCTTCGAAGTTGTCGCTCCTGTTAAACCATACTTGTGCGAGGAGTTGTTATTCGTTCTTCAGGTGTGATTGCTTCGATTTTTGTGGCAAATACAGAGTGAGTTTCATATATTAGTGAACGCTTTTAGTGATTTGTTTCTGGTTTTTTTCAGAATTTTGTGATTTTTTGAATATACAGACCCATGTCCTCTCATACGCTCGTTTTGTTACTTGATTTCTGGTGAAATATTTTTTGAAACTTATTTAACTGTTAACATGGAAATCTGATGGCACGAAGTTGTTTTTCTCTTTTCTTGGCATCCCTCTTGTGATTTACAGAATTGCTCAGCGCAAGCCCCAGTGATGTTGATCTGATTTACCGATAAGCTATAGAAATATTGTATTAATAAGTTTCCTTTTTTGCATCTGTTTACTGTTATTGGAGCAATGAATTTTCCTTATTTTTCCTTTTTGCAGTTGTACAGCTCTTGCTATGATGGGTTTGGAAGGAGTTGCTTCGCTCTTTAGTTCCCAGAAATGGAATGGAAGCAACAATACCTATATTTCTTCTTTTATCTCTTAGTCTCAATATGTCCATTCGTCCTGTTTATACTAGCATTCATGGTGTGATTCTCTATCATCTTCTCGCTGAGTGGTGATCCAGTTCTCTGGTCCATAAAGGAGCCTGAAGCAACATTGTTCCCTTAGAGTAAGATGTGTACTCTTCATGACTAAAGCAAGATTTTCACAAGAAAAATTAGAGAAGAGTACGTTTGGCTCAACTTGATATTGCATACTTGGAGTACAGGACTTTAGTTTGTTTCAAGAAAGTGAAAACTAAATCATAGTATTATTTCTTTGTCTGAACAGATGGTGCTTTGATTATGGGTCTTAATGAAAGCAATAAAGAACTAAGGCCAAAAAGGTATTGTGAAATGTCAGTTCATGGCAAAAGCCAGCAAGAACAAAAATGCTAGCAAGCCTTACTTTTTACCGACATTATTGTCTAACAATATTCTTAATTTTAAAAAGGCACTTTAGAATGTTTTTTCCTTGTTTTGTTTGATCTATACGATTTTTGTGGAAAGAGATTGTAACTTGAATCGTTTATCTGATCAGAGTTTTATTTATAAAAAAATGTCATTTCATTTTTCTTTTATTCTTTAGTTGAACGTGTATGAGTTGCTTGCAACAAAAAGTTCCGAGAATGGTGAGATATGCTTATTAGGCCCTGCTAGCTTTTGAATTCCATTGGTGAAAATAAGGGAAGAATAAGAAAATTAAATTCATCTCGTGTCTGCTGTAAGCTTTTTTTACTGCATTAATCAAGCTTGCCTCTTATTGCTGCCATAAATATAAAAGTAATAATCATTGTTAGATTCTTGAAGTAACCGTGTGTTAATTGCTAAAAAGAATTTAACGAGTTCTCTATAAAGTATTAATCTTTTATGGCAGGTGTCATTCATACTTGTGCTAGTTATCGTGTATATGCGCTCTGTATACAATCTTAAATTATAGTCGTCATATGTGTATTTCAATTACAAAACACGCGGATCTCGCCTCGTCTTTTAGAATTTTTCGAACTCGTGCCTGTGAGTTATGACTGAGACCTGTTTTCAAATTTTATATTGGCAGAAGGCTGGATGCAATGATATACGTTCATTTTAGACTCGAGGAAAAAAAACCCGATCCCCTTCTCTCATTCTCTCTCGCGCATCTCACATCTTCACCTTCCAATGTTCATAACTCCTTTGTCTGTTATCAGAATTTCAAATCCTTTGAGGTGTTTTGTTCGTGATACTGTTAGCTTCGCATTGCACCATGAATCAATGTTTTTGAATCTCGTTTTAGAGTCCTTTTCGTGACCTGTTTTTCATAAAATCAATTACGTAATCTTCAAATTTATGATTGCTTTCAGGTCGATAATTAGGGCTTCTCGATCGTGAGATGTAGTGTTTGAGGTTAGGAGAGTTTTGAACCTACCCAACTTTTTTTCAACGATTTTCGGCAACGATTTGGATTTTTCCGGTGAGTATAGCCATCTGCTCTATTCCATATTGTTGTATTTCGAGTTAGGATGTTTAAGAGATTGATTTAACCTCTAGTGTGAAATTAGGAGATTGATTTGTTTTATTTTGTTTTTATTTTTAATAATTTACAGTATGGAGATACAAATTAAAGGAAAAAATATTGTTGCGCCTTTTATGAAAGCTCGGGATGCTAACATGTGCTGAAGTGAGTAATCAAAGTTTTTCTAGATTAATGCATATTTTTTCCTAGTGTTCATTAATTTAAAATTTGATTATTTTTTATATTTGAATGATATATAATATTGAAAGATTGTATATTAAATTTTATTTTAGAAATTTTTGAATTTTGAGTGATTTATAATATTTAAAATTTGTGATTTAATTTTTTTTGTTTTTTATTTAAAAAAAGACAACGCTTTTTTATGTGTTGTCTTTACCAGAAACAACAACGCTTTTTATAAAACGACAACGCTTTTTTATGTGTTGTCTTTACCAAAAATAACAACGCTTTTTATAAAACGACAACGCTTTTTATGCGTTGTCTTTATCAAAAACGACAACGCTTTTTATGCATTGTCTTTGCCATAAACGACAACACTTTTTACGTGTTGTATTTTCCAGAAACGACAACGCTTTTTATGCGTTGTCTTTGCCAGAAACGACAACGTTTTTTTCGCGTTGTCTTTGAGCGTGGTCTTTTTCATCACTGGCTATGACAACGCTTTTTCGATGACATTAACAACACGAAAAAAGCATTGTCTTTCACCTTTTTTCTTGTAGTGTTTAAGCAGAGAAGATGAAGGACTTTGAGAAATCAGCAGAGGCGAAGTAGGTTGATTATGTCCATACTTATTGCCTCTATGGCTCGATCTCTACTATTTCGGTTCCTTGATCTTGTGCAGTGATAGCTTTTGGCTGAGAATATAGTGACCCTATCCGGAATCACTTACTAAACATAATTTAGGCATACAATTAGGCTTAAACAGAAAACATAATCAGAGTTAGTGCGGAAACTTAAACAATCTAAAAACTTGGAAATATAAAACCAATCGAATAACAATAAACATTGAATAAAATATTAATCTAGAAACCTCTGGTGACCCCTGCTACCAAGTCCTAGTCATAGAACAACCACTGATCTCGCTCCTGGTCGACCTACAAACTTGCCCCGTATAATGGGGTGTCCTAGATAAAAGCAGAGATGAAACATCCTAGAACTCCTACTGATTTTTTTTTTTAACTCTCTAATAATAAAATAATGAATATAAATATATATATGCCCATACATATATATATCATACTTAAAAATAATTTTTCTTAAGTTAATATACATAAACACAATAAGTACAATAATAAAACACACATGCAATTAAATACTTCAAATTAATTACTAAATAATAATTTATAAGAATGCCATAATAAAATTTCTAAATAATATTTCTTTCATAAAAATTCATGAAAACTTATAAAATAAATACTTAAACGTAAAATCCATGCATATACTAAAAATCTATAATAATAAAATATATGCGAAAATAAGTGTTCTAGTCTAAACATAAAATTCATCTTAGAGCAATGGTCACGGGTTCTAGCTGCCTGGAAACTCATACGCCCTCGCCGCCAGTCGGGAACACATTATCCTTATTGACATTTTGCTCACCTGCACCATTTAAATCTAGTGAGCCTAGAGGCTCAGCACGTTCTATCCTTACATAACAAAATGAAACCACACACAAGCACACATTATATAAAATACGTGAATAATAATTATACGTGCATGATCTTAAAATTATATGCATATAAACTTGAAATAAAATAACTATACTGATTTATCGTAATGCTAAACATATATCATCATACTTAATAAATCTCATAAAATAACTTATCATGATTTCTTAGTTCTCAATAGGTCGTATCCATGTCGGTGGCATCATACTAAGCGATTGATCAATCTATAAACCAACGTACGCGGCGGTGGGGTTTCCACCTCTGTGCTGCCACTTCACCAGCCCTCTCAGCTGGATCCATAAGCTCATCATACTTATACATTATTAGGAAGGTCACCGGGCCCAGGTATCCCGGCCTCCAACCACATCACTTTCCACCTTCACTTCAACTTTCATAAAATATATTTTTCTTAACATACATTTAAACTTATCATAAAAATTCTTACATGATGCATGAACTTAAAAAAATCTCATTTATTTCTTTATTTCATGAAAATTTGTACGTAAATATATATTTAATTTATTTTCTTAAAAATCATACTTATATATCTAATAAAAATGCATGCATGAATTAAATATATATTTATGGACATTTATTTTTCCAAGGACTTGTTCAAGCTGCTGACCACTAGACTTAAACTCAAAAATTCATAGACTGACCCAAAAACCCAAAAGCCTAATCTGACCTGGCCCAATTAGCTTCATGGGCCCCCAGGCCCATGAGAAACTAATGGGCTCACTTAAAACATAATTTAGGCCCATCAACTTATTAATTTAAAGTTAAATTAATAAAATTATTAACTAACCATTACTATAAATTAGACCGATAAAATTATTAACCCGACTCAACTTGACCTAATAATTCTCATGGATCACATGGCCCATGACAAATTAGTGGGCTCACCTCAATAATTATTAAAGCCCATTAATTTAGTCCAATTAATTAATCAAGCCCAACCCATAATTTATTAACTTGAACTCTTAATTAATTAAAATAAGAGACTTAAGCCCAAATAATAAAATCTAGACCCGGACTAAAAATATTTTGACCCATCAAGACTTGACCCAACCCGAACCCGGACCCGGACCCAAAGACCCGAGCCCGGCTCACTTGAAACCATAGAACCCGACCCTAACCTATCCTCAAACCCCCTTGCGGCAGCTGCCGCCTTAGCCCCTTAAAAACCTTGCTCCGGCCACCACCGGCCGGAGCTCCAGAACCTGGACCACCCCAGGGTCCAGGTGCAATCCCAGCCTGGGGCCTGGCTCGAGCCAAGCCCTGCATGGCTTGGCCACATCCCCTAAATCCCAAGAAACCCCACGCAGCCCCTCCCATGGAGCAGCCTTTACTCCCCTTAACTTTCTGACCAGCTCCGGCCACCTGGACAACCCCAGGGTCTAGGTGCAACCCCTGGACCAGGCCTGGCTCGAGCCAAGCCTTGCATGGCTCGGCCAAGGCCCCTAAACCCCATGCAAGCTGCGCAGGCCCCTTTTCTGGACAGCCCATGATACTTTGCATGTTCCGACCAGCTCCGGCCACCAAAGGCCGGAGCTCCGGCACCTGGACCACCCCAGGGTCCAAGTGCATCCCTCGGACCAGGCCTGGCCCGAGCCAAGCCTTGCATGGCTCGGCCAAGGCCCATAACCAGACAGCTCCCTCTGCCCGCCTAGCTGCTGTCCCAGCCCCTTTTTCCTTGGTTCCAGCCCTTCCAGCCGTGAACCACCTTGCCTAAACCGACCCCTATGAACCCACCTAGACCCATGAATGATAAGCCAGCAGTTCGAACCAAGCCATGTCCAAAAATAGTGCAAAACCGAGCCATGAAGTGCAAAAACGTGAGGAACATGCATGAACTTTAATGTTTTCTTTTCTAGATCATAACACATGCAATATCAGATCTTTTAAGCATAAAATCTTTGTAATATGATTTAAATGGTGGTCAAGAATGGATTCGAGACGTGCCTTGATAATTATTTAGACGAAACGACGTAAACGACGCGTATCGGGCTCGCCGGGACGAACGTATCTTCTAAATAATCCAAAAACCTTCAAAGATCGGCTATGGGGCTGGGAAAACTCTGATGGAACGTGAAAATGGTGGAGAAGATGGTGATGGAGGCGGCTAAGAGGTGAGGCGTGGGTTTGGGAGGGATTTAGGGTATAATATTTAGGATAATCAAGGTTAAATAATTAATAGATAATTAGGATAATTAAATACTCTAATTTTAAAATTTAAAATACATTCTAATTTGCTAAAACTAAGTAAATCCCGAAATTATTATTAATGGGATTTTTAAAGCTTAATAAAAGTCATTAAAATGACTTATTTTGGGTAAAAACGGACATATAAATATACATATATATAAATATCATAATTTTCTTAAAATCTTACCTTAAAATAATATTTTAAGTCTCCTAAAAATCTCATAAAATATTTTGGGTGAAAACTAACATCTCGTCCGTCCATGGTCCCGCCTACGCGATCATAAAATAAACTTTCTCAAATAAATTCATAAATCACATCATACCGATTTAAATGCCGAAACAATATTTAAAACATGCCAATAAATCACATAATTCACATAATAACATATAAAATTAATTTAACACATTTTCACATTATTTTAAAATTATTAAATCTCCTAGTTATGCATGCGAAATTACGTGACGAATTTCTGGGCGTTACAACAGACGTGAACACTAACGTCCAGTACGTAAACATGCTTAGAACATAGGAATAACATGCGTAGAACATTGGAGCCTCCAGTATGCGCACGCTGCTCCAAAGATTCAGTGGGTGCCACACATACTTAACCCGATCTTGTATTATCATCGTCTTGGAAATCGCACACGCTGCCTCGTCGGTCCAATGGGTGTCACACGGTACCCGATCGTACAAGGAATAAACCTAGGGCTTAGCAACCCTAGAAACAACTGGCTATCTTGAAAGGATAACAAACTCAACATGATATGACAATGTCGCATACAAATCATGAATAGTATAATCTCATGTATCTCATGACAGATAATAATGCAACACATAATAATGCAATACATAAACATGCATAATCAGCTGGCTATCTCAGTCTATAGTTACGTATCTCAACTCACTATTCTAGCAGAACAACTGCCTAAAATCCAAGCCTACAAGTCAAGACAATGCCATAACATTATAACTTATCTAAAAGCCTAAACTAAACCAAACTACTAGCTACTCCCAATAACTACTAAGAGTCTAGACATATACCTGCGTTCGTTGTCATCTCGATGATGTCGAAGGCCCTGACCCAAGAACAGCTCCACTACAAGATCGTAGCACCTCGCTAGTGCCCGACCCTCGAGAATATAATCCAAAACACTCAAATATGGACTAATGATTTTAAAACCCTTCAATTTTCATCTAAAAATGAGGTTTGGACGCCTATTTATAGGCAAGAGATCGGAATGTCTGATCTGGGTTCGAAAGCTCCGATCTACGCATGAATTCTATGGTAGAGAGCATTTTGACACCTCAGGATGCAAGTGAGTTTGGAAGGTCCCGAACTAGGATCGGAAGCTCCGAGTTTCCACTTGTCCAATCCACCTTGACACCTGGTTCCTGTTGAGTTCGAAAGGTCCAAACTGATTCACTATTTTCGAACTTTCTAAGACCCTCTCGACCATTTTCAAACATTCCGGAGCTGATTTTCTACTTATTTTCACCAAATAATGACTATTTAATCATGTTTTGGCACTTTTAAAATTATATGTCATTTTATAACATGTAAAATGGAACTCGGGTTACTACAGAGGATGAACATTAACATTTACTAAGGATTTCTCAACCTGTTCTGTAGTCTAGATAGCGTCTTGCTACTGCACAACCACTTACGTTGCTATTGTGATTACCAGATTCTCTGTTTGATACTCAAAATAAGGTGGAGGCTCTTGAATTGGTGAAATATTTCTAGCTTCATCATCCAAAGTTTGAAGTGCAATGGATTGCACCACATCATCTTCATTAGACAGATTAATGTCTCTTACTGGAGGAGAAGAAATTGGTTGTACCAGCTGTAATGTAATCTCTTGATGCAATTGGACCGACTGTTTAGGAGATTGATTTTGTGGTGAAGCAAGTGGAGTAGAAGCTTGAAAATAATCATAAATAGAGTATGTAGAAGTTACATTTATTGTCGGAATGCTCACCTCAGCAAGAATGTAAATAACTAGGTTGATAAACTTTGAAGTGCTTGGATCGATAGAGAAACTTGGTCCAGCAGAAGTACTAGGATCAGAAGAAATACTTGGTTTGACAGACTTTAGATTTTAAGTCATTGCAGCCTAAGATTCTTCACCTGTGCTTTTCTTGGAGATGGAAGAGGCAGTGGTTGCTAGAGTCTAGAGAAGTTAGAATGAGGCCATCTTCCAACAATTTGATTGTGCATTTTAATATCAGCAGATCTATCTATAGTTGATTTACATCAGCAATATCATCCAAAGCTGTAGGAATTTGAGGATCATAATTAGTCATAAGCTCTTTAAAAATATCCTTGAGCTTGAAGATCCTCAGCTGCTACAAAATTTCGTCTCTTCTGCTTAGTGTCTCTTTCACAGATGTAGCCTTGGAATATTCGACTTGTTTCTACTCATGAATAGCAACATCCATAATCTTCTTGCTTTTGATTTTTTTGAACAAATTTCCAGCCCTAAACTTTTTCCATGTGTCAAAGATGTCAATATTTTCATCAACATACTCAACTTTATCCATCAGTAGATCAAGTTGTGTTTGAATGGTAAACACTAGTTCATCGGATGAGGGTTCAACTACCACAACTGTTTCCTTTAATTTCCATTTCTAGTGGTAAAAACTGCATCCAAACCACTCCCTGTATAATCAATAGCATCTCAGATGACAATCTGAGTAGGTGTAGGTGCAGGTAGATATTGAGGAATAGTGATCCTTCGGGATAGAATGGAGGATTTCTCAGTTGTCGTCTTCTTGGGAGACTCCCTAAGACTGTAATATTTTGAGGATGATATTGTCAGTAACGATAGCAATTGAATCAGTATTCTTTGCATAAGTTTAAACTATATGAGAGACAATGACAAAAGACTTTTTCTCAGGATAACTTGCCTTCTCCTTAGTTGTAGGCCTCTTTGTATTTTGTGTTCATGGCTTCTTTGTTAAAGGAGTAGCAGCCATATTTGAATCACTTGAAGTCATGATCAACTTTCTCTTTGGCTTAGGCGCAGCAGCCTTAGCATTCTTGACTTTCTTCTGTTGTGTTGTGATGGACTCGGCAACCATTTCCTCCCCAATCTCTTTTTTAACCTCCATCAGCTCGACAAAAGATAATATGTTCACCACTAGTGTCTTAGTTCTTAGAGCAATGAGGGTGTTCTTGTCAAGATTCTTCAATTTATGAGTGAAAATGGATTGGCTAAGCTCAATTCCAGCATCCTCAAACATACGACTGAGCTGGAAATCATAACCTGGAGATGTGGTGCAAGAAATCATCCCTTGAATGTTTGGAACATGAATGAGCTTTAATTGAATTTAATGCCAGCATAAATGAAATTCGTGACCATAAACCTTCCCCTGGTGATGGAATGAAATGATCCGGCTTTAGCCAAGATTGGCTTAGCAACAATGTGTGCTAGGATTTGATACTCCATATTCAAACACTTCTTCTCACGAGAAATCCTCACAGGCTTGTCGGAAGAGAATAATGACCTCATGTATATGGTAGTAACTTCATGAATGACTGAGAAATCCTCAAGTTCTTCAATCAGTAGAGAGAGAACGGGTTTGAAAAATAAACTTCTTTGATGATGAGTGTTTGATCAGATAAGTGAATCAGCACTTTCCCTTCATCAGAGATTGAGATTTTTGAGTAGAATTCCATGGTATCTATTTAAAAACTTCAGATGATGTATACAAAAACTCACGAAGACCAGATTCTTCAATTCTCTAGAAAAAACAACAACGGCAGGATCATCCATGGTCTAGATTGACTTAAGTCAACAATGTGAATGTGGGGAACAATTAATCGAGTCAATTAAACCATAATCAAACCAAGAGCTAAAAAATTTGTTTTTTTAATATTGGCCCTGCGCTCGCTCGGACAAACTCATGCGATCGAGCGCACAAAAAAATTGAAACTTTTTGTTTTTCAATCTCAGGCTGCGCTCGATCGCACGTACTCGCACGATCGAGCGAGCTCCAAATTCCAATTCTCTGTTTTTGAAAATCACGAGCCGCGCTCGATCAGACGTACTCATGCGATCGAGCGCACGAGTTCTGTTCAGAATTCTGCACAATTTTTGTTGTTGTCAACTATGCAACCTCAATACAAAATAATCAAAAACCAACTCAAATCATGGTTTATAAAATCTGTAACATGCATATATACATGTAGTAAGTTCCTAGCATCAAACCATGCGATTATTACATTAAACTAGTCGTTCAAAAAGCAATAAATGACACAACTATCGTAATTCTCAAAAGTATACTTCAAACTACAATATACTATCATGTTTGATGCTTCGAAACCTTCTACAACCCGAGTCCTCACATGCTAGACTCTCTCCCCGCTGTCAATGACGTTGATGATCAGCTCCTGTCCTCTCTGTTGTCATGCACACATACAAAACAAGACAATAGCCGGATAAACTCCGGTGAGAAACAATTCTCAGTATAACCAACATATATAGAAAGCGTTAAATAAATCGTATCGACTCTATTTAAAACTCTACTCAACAAATAGAGTAATCAACGCTTCAATAAGAATTGATTCATATCACTTCATTGCCATCAAGATTCGTAAACGATCTTGACATGGATATACATCTATCGTAGCCATTTCGGGCTAGAAAATAAGGTTATCCGCAACCTTGGCATAGAGTCAATTCAATATACTATCATATCAACTCAAACTCAAAGATCCACTACCTGAGACGGATCGACAACATCAAACATAAATCAAAACATATCAAGTATGTGATTTTTGCGGGCCAACTCAAGAATAGTCGTTCTTGAGTTTCAAAGTCCCTAACTCGTGATGTCCTCATTATACCTTCGTTTAACTCGATTCTGAACTCTTCAAATCTGAAAGATATAATAAAAATACACATATCAAACTTCATTCCAATCTATCATATCAACATCGAGTCGAAAACATCATAAGATCATCGATCAAACTCATTTCAAAACTCAATCAAACTTCTTCGGTGCAAAGTTGACGTCTTGATTTGTTGGCCTTTCAAACTCAACTGAAACTGAAGAATAAAAATGCTATAACATTCATATTATCTAGATAACAACTTCAGCTCAGATATAAACCATCAAAACAGTCTAAAAACTCAATTTGACGGCGTAGCGATTGAAAATCGGTAACCAACGTAATTCCGAAATCATTTCTAACTTCACTTCAATCATTCGTACAACATATATCAGCTCATATATCATCAAACTCTTCATAATATCAACTATAAACAACAATCACAAGCTGGAAATCATGCTTGGACACGTTCAATACAAACTCCTCAATTCGATTTTGAGATAGAATCGTATAAACAACGATAAACATACTCAATAACTCAAAACCTGATCTCTGCCCCAAACTGATTTCAAAATTCATATAAAACATCATAAAACTTACACGAGATTGAAGCCCTCGTCGTAAGGATTCCAGAACAATTTACGGAATCGAAATCGGATAACCGGAGCAAAAGTTACAAGGATTTGAATATCCAACTTTCAAAGAAAATGAAGGTCTCGGCTTCTATGTTCTGACTTCTCTCAATTTTTTGAACATAGTTGTAGGCTTACACGTTGAAAGCTGAGTAATAAACTAAAAATCTGATAAGTTCAAGTCTAATTACAGTTTAGCCCCTCAATTTTTCAATATTTGCAATTTGGTTCTCGGCCCTTATTTTAATTCAATTTCAATCCTAAATAATTTAAGAATATTAGAATTTAAATCAAAACTCTAAATATTCCGAAATTAAATATACTCGGATTAAAATCAAATTAAATTCGGATTAATTTTTAATTAATCTCGGGCCTTACATTTCTCCCCCACTAAGACATGAGTTCGTCCTCGAATTCATAAACAGTATAGATATGCAATATGTATACTCATAAGAATAAAGAATAACTGAAAACTGAATAAGAACTCACATCAGTGAAATAAGTAAGGAAATATCTGTCTCATGTCTTCTTCAACTTCCCACGTCGCTTCTTCAACTCCGTGCCGACTCCATTGAATCTTCACCAATGGAATGGTCTTCGTTCGAAGTTGTTTTGTCTTTCTATCGAGAATCTGAATAGGTTGCTCGAAATAGCTAAGAGTGTCATCCAACTCAGCTTCATCAGATTGAATCACATGAGACACATCAGATATATACTTTCTTAGGATTGATACATGAAAGACATAATGTATTCCAGATAAAGACATATGAAGAGCGAGTCGATAAGCAAGATTGCCTATC
This sequence comes from Henckelia pumila, assembly GCF_033568475.1. Taxonomy (NCBI): domain Eukaryota; kingdom Viridiplantae; phylum Streptophyta; class Magnoliopsida; order Lamiales; family Gesneriaceae; genus Henckelia; species Henckelia pumila. The sequence continues at coordinate 66,438,051 of NC_133120.1, forward strand.
TTCTCGAGAATCTCGTACGGCCCAATATATCTCGGAGATAATTTTCCTCGTTTGCCAAATCGGGCTGTGCCCCTGAACGATGAAATCTTCAGAAACACTCTATCTCCCTGATCAAAAGATAACGGCCGTCGTCGTACATTCGCATATCTGGTCTGTCTGTGTTGCGCTGTTCTCATTTGTTGCTGTATCAGTTTCACCTTCTCAGTCATTTGTCTGATCATATCTGGCCCTAACTCAGGTACCTCAGAAACATCATCCCAATACAAAGGCGATCGATACTTCTTCCCATATAATGCTTCGAATGGTGCCATCTCTATACTCGTCTGATAACTGTTGTTATAAGAAAATTCCACAAGTGGTATAGAATTTTGCCATGTAGTACCAAAATCAAGTACTACAGCTCTTAGCATATCTTAAAGCGTCTGAATAGTTCGTTCAGATTGACCGTCAGTTTGAGGATGATAAACAGTACTCAAATGTAAGCGCGTACCTAGAGCTTCTTGTAGACTATGCCAAAAGTATGACGTAAACCTTGGATCTCGGTCAGATACAATTGACTTTGGCACACCGTGTAGTCTTACCACTTCTCGAATATAGAGATCTGCCATTTGATTATGACGATAAGTCATTCAGTAAGGAATAAAGCATGCAGATTTTGTCAATCTGTCGATGATCACCCAAACAGCATCGCATCCTCGAGATGATCGTGGAAACTTCGTTACAAAATCCATGGAAATGTGATCCCATTTCCATTCAGGAATCGATAAACTCTGTAACAAGCCACCTGGTTTTTTTCTTTCAGCTTTCACCTATTAGCAATTCAAAAATTTGGATACAAATTCAGTCACATCAGACTTCATTTGTTTCCACCAGTACTGACTCTTCAAGTCGTTGTACATCTTTCTACCTCCAGGATGAACACTGAAGCGACTGCAATGGGCTTCTTTCAAAACATTCTGTCTCAAATCTGTAATATTGGGAACAACTATTTGGTTATTCACATACAAGATATCATCGTCACTAACCTTGTACTCAGACTGATGTCCTGATCGGATCATTTCAATTGATTTCTGTAAATTTTGATCAGCTTTTTGCGCTTCTTTGATACGAATCATCAATTCTGGCTCAGCACTGATTGCATATACTCTCATTGGCCTTCTATCTGTCTCAAATACATACCCAGAAATACAACAATCCACAATCAAATTATATACACCTACCGTAGACAAGGATAGAGCACACACCTTTCTACTCAGGGCATCCGCTGCTGCATTAGATTTCCCCGAATAGTATTTGATTTCACAATCAAAATCCTTCAAAAAATCAAGCCATCGTCGTTGTCTCATATTCAATTCAGATTGTGAGAACAGATACTTCAAACTTTTGTGATCAGAAAAGATTTCAAACTTCTCACCGTATAAGTAATGTCTCCAGATCTTCAATGCAAAAACGATTGCAGCCAATTCAAGATCATGAATCGGATACCTGACTTCATGTGATTTCAGTTGTCGAGAAGCATAAGCGACAACATGTCATTTTTGCATTAAAATACATCCCAAACCCTGGTGAGAAGCATCACAATAAACAACAAAATCACCAGTACCTGTAGGGATTTTCAAAACCGGTGCTGTAGTCAATCTCTTCTTTAGTTCGATAAAACTCCTTTCACAAGACTCAGACCAAATAAATGGTGCATTCTTCTGTGTAAGCTGTGTAATAGGCTTCGCTATCGATGAAAAATCTCGAATGAATCGACGGTAATAACCAGCTAAGCCCATAAAACTTCAAATTTTTGGCACAGATGTCGGTCTCTGCCAACTAATCACAGCTTCAACCTTACTCGTATCAACTGAAATGCCATCTTCTAAAATTATATGACCAAGAAAAACAAGCTAAAAATTTTGTTTTTTTAATATTGCCCATGCGCTCGCTCGGACAAACTCATGCGATCGAGCGCACAAAAAAATTGAAACTTTCTGTTTTTCAATCTCAGGCTGCGCTCGATCGCACGTACTCACACGATCGAGCGAACTCCAAATTCCAATTATCTGTTTTTGAAAATCACGAGCAGCGCTCGATCGGACGTACTCATGCGATCGAGCGCACGAGTTCTGTTCAGAATTCTGCAGAATTTTTGTTGCTGTCAACTATGAAACCTCAATACAAAATAATCAAAAACCAACTCAAATCATGGTTTATAAAATCTGTAACATGCATATATACATATAGTAAGTTCCTAGCATCAAATCATGCGATTATTATATCAAACTAGTCGTTCAAAAAGCAATAAATGACACAATTATCGTAATTTTCAAAAGTATACTTCAAACTACAATATACTATCATGTTTGATGCTTCTAAACCTTCTACAACCCGAGTCCTCACATGCTAGACTCTCTCCCCGCTGTCAATGACGTCGATGATCAGCTCCTGTTCTCTCTGTTGTCATGCACACATACAAAACAAGACAACAACCGGATAAACTCCGGTGAGAAACAATTCTCAGTATAACCAACATATATAGAAAGCGTTAAATAAATCGTATCGACTCTATTTAAAACTCGACTCAACAAATAGAGTAATCAACGCTTCAATAAGAATTGATTCATATCACTTCATTGCCATCAAGATTCGTAAACGATCTTGACATAGATATCCATCTATCGTAGCCATTCCGGGCTAGAAAATAAGGTTAACCGCAATCTTGGCATAGAATCAATTCAATATACTATCATATCAACTCAAACTCATAGATCCACTACCTGAGATGGATCGACAACATCAAACATAAATCAAAACATATCAAGTATGTGATTTTTGCGGGCCAACTCAAGAATAGTCGTTCTTGAGTTTCAAAGTCCCTAACTCGTGATGTTCTCATTATACCTTTGTTTAACTCGATTCTGAACTCTTCAAATCTGAAAGATATAATCAAAATACACATATCAAACTTCATTCAAATCTATCATATCAACATCGAGTCGAAAACATCATAAGATCATCGATCAAACTCATTTCAAACCTCAATCAAACTTCTTCGATACAAAGTTGACGTCTTGATTTGTTGGCCTTTCAAACTCAACTGAAACTGAAGAATAAAAATGCTATAACATTCATATCATCTAGATAACAACTTCAGCTCAGATATAAACCATCAAAATAGTCTAAAAACTCAATTCAATGGCGTAGCGATTGAAAATCGGTAACCGACGTAATTCCGAAATCATTTCTAACTTCACTTCAATAATTCGTACAACATATATCAGCTAATATATCATCAAACTCTTCATAATATCAGCTATAAAAAACAATCATAAGCTGGAAATCATGCTTGGACACATTCAATACAAACTCCTCAATCCGGTTTCGAGATAAAATCGTATAAACAACGATAAACATACTCAATAACTCAAAACCTTATCTCTGCCCCAAACTGATTTCGAAATTCATATAAAACATCATAAAACTTACACGAGATTGAAGCCCTCGTTGTAAGGATTCTAGAACAATTTACGGAATCGAAATCGGATAACCGGAGCAAAAGTTACAAGGATTTGAATATCCAACTTTCAAAGAAAATGAAGGTCTTGGCATCTATGTTCTGACTTCTCTCAATTTTCTGAACATAGTTGTAGGCTTACACGTTGAAAGCTGAGTAATAAACTAAAAATCTGATAAGTTCAAGTCTAATTGCAGTTTAGCCCCTCAATTCTTCAATATATTGCAATTTGGTCCTCGACCCTTATTTTAATTCAATTTCAATCCTAAATAATTTAAGAATATTAGAATTTAAATCAAAACTCTAAATATTCCTAAATTAAATATATTCGAATTTAAATCAAATTAATTTCGGATTAATTTTTAATTAATCTCGGGCCTTACAGTGAATTTATAAGATAATTTCTTTAGAAATATTGAGAATTGAGGTGAGTGAGAGTGATTCGAGAAAATAAGAAAAAAAATGTTAAGTTCAGAAAACAAGAATCAAATCGGTAAAGGAAAGTGAAGGTTTCTGAAAGAGTTTTATATGTACAGTTCTCAGCCAATCTGGACTAACATTAAGAAATATGTGTCTTAATGTCTGTCCTTTTTGAAATACTTGAAATGTTTTAATTTCAAAAATTTTGAATTACAAATAAATGAGAAAATAAATTTGAAAATATGGGTTACTAAAATTCAAAGGAAAAATCTTTTTGCTATATGAAAAAAACTGTCTCAGCAAAGAAGTGAGATGTCACTGCTCTTCCGATTTTCTTGTAATTCTAGCAAATGATTTTTCTTCCGATTATGAAATAAAGCGGCAAACCTTAATTCCCTCTAAATATATGTACTAAAACAATTTAAGAAAGCAAATAAGTCCTAAGACATTTCTAAAATAAGAAAACTTAGCCTCCGACAATAGTTTTGTAAAGATATCAGCAGCTTGCAGGTCTGTTGACACATATTAAGTCTGACATGTGTCTTCATCACATTATCTCGTATGAAATGATGTCTTATCTATATATTCTTTGTTTGAGTGTGCAAGAATATATTATATGTTATTTCAATTGCACTTGTGTTTCCACTCAAAATTGGTGATTCTCCTACATTGATCCAATAATCTCTCAGCTAAAACTGTATCCATACAAATTGAGCACAATATCTTCTGGTAGCTAAATATTATGCTTCATTAGTGGATGTTGCAATAGCAGTTTGTTTCTTGCTAAACTATGAAATAAGCATGTCACCTAGAAATTGACATGATCCACTTTATTTTCCCGTCTTGTTTACATCCTACATAATCGACATCTGATTATCCAAGAAAATTAAATTTAGAATCCTTAGGATACTATAAGCCCACATTCTGAGTGCCTAGCCTTTTAGGTATTTAAGTATTCTTTTAGTAGTTAAATAATTAGATTGATTTGGATCAGATTGAAAACGAGCACGTATACAAACAACATACATGATATCTGGTCTACTGGAAATTAGATACACTAAGGATCCTATTAGATCACGATACATGGTTACCTCTACCGAAATCCTCCCTTCATATTTATCTAACTTTGTTGATGAACTCATTGTAGTGGATGCGGCATAGCAAGTTTCGACGCTGAATTTCTTTAACTCTTTGGGGTATTTGACTTGATTAATGAAGATTCTATTTTCCAACTGCTTGACTTGTAATCCCGGAAAGAATGTTAGCTCTCCCATCATAATAATTTCATATGTGTCCTGCATTAACTTGAAAGTTTTCTCACATAACTTTGAGTTAATAAATCCAAATATAATATCATCAACATAAATTTGCACAATTAAATATGATCACCTTTTGCGAACTTAAACAAATCTAGTCTTATCCATTGACCCTATTATAAAGTCATGATCAATAAGAAACTAATATAGAGTGTTATATCAAGCTCTTGGTGCTTGCTTCAAACCATACAATGCTTTTTCTAGTTTGTAAACATGACTCCAAAGAGTATGTTTTACAAAGTCAAGAGGTTGTTCCACAAATACTTCTTCTTGAAGTAATCCATTGAAAAATGCACTTGTAACATCTATCTGATATACCTTGAAGTTTTTATAAGCAACAAATACAAGAAATATTCGAATGGCTTTTAGTCTAGATACTGGTCCAAATGTTTCATCAAAATCAATAAATTCGTCTTGTCTAAAACCTTGGGCAACTAATTTGGCTTTGTTCCTTACTAATGTTGTCCCTTCCTTATTTAATTTGTTCCTAAATACCCATCTAGTTCCTATGACAGATTGATGATAAGGCCTATGTGCTAAATATCATACCTTATTTCTTTAAAATTGATTAAGTTCATCTGCATAGCCTCTGTCCAATTGCTATCTAGAAGAGCTTCATCAATCTTCTTAGGCTCTAATTGTGAAATAAATGCAACATGTAGATATTCATTAAGGATTTTTCTATGTGTTCTACGAGGTGCATAATGGTTACCAATCACCAAAGATGGTGGATGTCTTTTACTCCATCGGTAGGCCGGTTTTACGAAATCTTCTGCTTGATTGTCTGCTGCATTCTCAATATCGGCAGGTATATCTGTATCGGCTTGGTTTGTATAGGCAGGATCAATATTTGCAGGATCAAAATTGGTAGGATCATTCTCGGTAGGGCCATTATAGGCAGGAAGAATATTGTCTTGTTCATTGACTTGTTCTATCGGATGATCATTTATCTTTGGTTCTGGAGATTGATGAATTCTTTGATTTTCATTGATCTCTTCCATTTTTTCATCATATAAATGTGTATTTTCCATAGAGTTTGATATCTCAGAAGAATTATGTGATTTGATTGATCCTTTGTCTCATCAAAGACCATATGAATTGTCTTTTCTACATTCAGTGTCCTTCAATTGAATATTCTAAAAGCTTTGCTCACTGTAGAGTATCCTAGAAATATAACTTCATCTGGTTTATGAACAAAGCATGTAAAACCAAAAATATGGAAATATGGTACATTTGTCTTACTACAATATATACCATATTTCATACGTAGTTTTACCAATTTTCTTATTATCCGTTGTTCAGTTATGTGTATGACATGCAATAGTCACTGCTTCTGTCCAAAATCTTTGAGAAATACATGATCAACTAACATAGTTCTTGCTGCTTCTTTTAATGTTTTATTTCTTCTTTCGGCAACCCTAATTTGTTGAGGTGTTCTAGCAGCAGATTGCTCATGTCTGATTCTTTGTTCATCTAAATAAAATTGAGATTTGTTTTTGTAAAATCAGTGTCTCGATCACTTCGAATTCTTTCCATCACTTTCTCATTTTGAAAATGTTTCAAAATTTTGTTCAGCTGAGGACTAGCTTGATCTTTAATTTTCACTCATAAAAATTTCCCAAGTGAATTTTGAAAAATCATCAATAACAAGGGTGTATTCATTCCCCATAAGTTGAGTACTGGTATTGGACTAAACAAGTCCATATGTAGAAGCTCCAAGCATCGAGAGGACAATTTACTCCCTTTATTTTTAAAACTTGATTTGACTTGCTTGCATAGTTGAAATGCTCGGTAGACCTTGTTTTTCACAAAATCAATTTTGAAATACCAGTGACTAAATCATGTTGGCATATATTTTTAATTGCTTTGAAGTTCAGATGATTTAGCATTTTATGCCATAAACAATTTCTATCAGAATTCACAGCAAACCAAGAAAGTAGGCACATAAACACTCATTCCAGTCAATTTTACTTGTATTTTTATTTATAATTCATACAAGCAACGTTATATCGATAGAGACCTTTATTAGGAATTTATCCTTACAAAACTCAACAGAATAATTATGATCACACAGTTGACTAATGCTAATCCAGTTATAACAGATATGTTCAACTAAGAGCACATCTTTGATAATAATGTTACAATGTGTAATCTTACTCTTACCCAGGGTTTTAACCTTAGCATTGTCACCAAATATGATCTTAGGTCCATTGAATGGTACAAGTTCGTTAAAAAACATAGATTTTTCAGTTATGTGTCTGGAGCATCCACTATCCAAATACCAGACATATTTTTCAATTATTCTTTCTTTTGATGCCTGCATAACAAATTATGAGTAATAGGTATCCATTCCTACTTGGGCCCAAACTGGATTAGTCCCTTTGGAGCTCAAACTTGAATTAGCCTTATCGGATTGGTGCCTTGTCTGTTTAACAAAGGTTTTTTTAGTGAAAAACATGTGTGATTCATAAGACTTGTTAGTGCCGATATGTTGTTTCACTGGTTTTTCCTTTTCGGCAATCCTATATTTTCTTTGAACAAGATTTCTATTATAGTTTTGGTGAGAGTTTCCATTCATCAAAGTAAAGATTGCATTTTTTGTCTGTGAGAAAACCAATCTAGATTGGTAATTATTAGGATTTTCATAACCAATCCAAAATCTCATGCCTTTATTCATTGTTTCAATAGGCCTTTCAAATTGGATTTTTGGTTCATGTTATTCATATATCGTGTTGGATCTCACAAACTTAATGAATTTATCTTTTTCATTGTCCAGACACGATGAAATACTTGTATAAGTAGAGGTGCTTTCATTGCTGCCGAAGCCAAGACCTGTCCTATCTCCTGATGAATTTTGTAACTTATTAATTTTATCTAGTGATATTGAAGACTTATTCCAAGCCTCTATCAACAAATCCAATCTCTTGTTCTCACTAACAGTATTTTGACACTCGGATTGGACTATTTTATTCTCAATTTTTAGCCTAGAATTTCCTATTTTTAGACTGCTGATTTCACTTGTTGAACACAATACGACTTAGTTTTTTCATTAATAGATAATTATGCTCAACATTAATTTCATTGAATGATTGAGAAAGTATTTTGTATTCCTTGACTATCTCATGAAGTTCTTCAATTAATTTAGTGCGTGTAAATTCATCAGAGTCAAATTTGAATACCATATCATTGACTTCTTGTTGATTGGCATTGGTCATAAGACAATGAACCTCATCATATTCACTGTTTTCTGATGAGCTTTCTGTCTCCAATGACCCAGAATTTGACTCAGCCCATTTGCCCTTTATTTCTTTGGCCACAAGCACTTTCTGGTCTTTTTTCTTTCTAAATGATTATTTTCTTCCTTCTACTTTTTCTTTTTATCATGGTTTTTGTTTTCTTTGTCCTAGAATCTTCTTTAATATTTTTGGGATTTGTGTACTCGAAAATGAAGTGTCCTATTTTCCCCAATTGAAGCAGATTTTTTCATTGTCCTCAGAGTTATTTTTGTAGTGTTGCATCCGAACAGAGTTGAAGTTCCCTTGATTCTTGCTTAGGAATTTTCCAAATTTCTTCATAAACAATGAGATATCATGTAGTAACCTGAATATTAAATTAATAACTAATCGTTGATTAGTTGCGTAATTATGTTTAGATTAGGTAAACCATGATTAAGGGATTCTCAAATGAGTATAAGAAGTTCAAAAATGGATTCAAAATACTTGAAAATGGTCCGGAAGAGTCCAAGATCTTGGGTGGATCGGAAGATCCGAACTCAAGGATCGGATGATCCAAAGTATTGGGAGTTCGGAAGAATTGTTTAAGGATCGGAGGGTCCGAGGAGATCGGACGATCCGAAGCTAGGATCAGACGATCTGATCTCCATTGGATTAGATAAGATAAGAATCAAGATTTGATTGGTCATCTACAGGAGTTCGGACGGTCTGAAAGCTTGGATCGGACGATCCGAGCATATTACATAAGCAATGAAGTCATAACAAGGAAACGTGTTTAGAGGGGGTTGACTGGGGAGATCAGACGATCTGATCTCAGGGATCGGATGATCCGAACTCCGTCTATAAATAGAGGGCCGAGAGCAACATTTCAACTCGCCCCATTCCCTTTTCCTCTTCACTTATTATCTAGATTTAGGACCTTTAGGTGTTTCTTTCTATGGCCAAGGAGTGAAAGAGCACTGCTGGAGTTGTAGAGGAGTTGTGTCCAAGTTTTGGGGCTATCGCCATCAGTGGGCTGACGACGGACGCAGGTATGGTACGAGTTCCCTAAAATTATTAGAGACTATTTAATAGCTTAGTTAAGGATTTTAGAGCATATTAGTGATGCATGGGTATTTTGCATTGTAGCGTTGGACTGTAGATGCGGGGAATCTAGGAGTATTTTACTGTGGTACGGACGTATTATCCGAGATAGCCTCTTATAATATACATATTCTATGTTTGAATGTTTTATGTGGCATTGATTATATGTGTATTTATTATGCCAAGGATTTTATGCTACATACATTGGCATGTTGAGCCTGTATTGTTCATTGAGATTACCAGTAGAGGGGTAGTTCAACCCCAATATATTTATGTGGATGGATGCCATGGTTTTGGATCCGGTTATATCCACGAGAGTATTTATATTTGCATTCATATCATGTGTATATTCGTACTCTAGTACTAAGCTTTAATGCTCACGTCCAATGTTTTCTGTTTTTTCTGGACACCTCATTTGACGGGATAGTTGCAGGTGTTTCACCAGGACATGAGATTAGGTGGTGATTAAACAGAGCCGCAGGAATAGTAGCTAGGATATTGAATTATTTCAGTTGGGTTGTATATTGGTTTTTTTATTTAACTGGTTGTATTCTGTCGGTTTAGCATTTATTTAAGTTTTTTGCAGTTTATCTCTGATTATCGTTTATTGCATGCTTAATTAAGCTTAAAACTCTGATTTGCAGTGGATCCGAGTTAGGGTCACTACATTTATTGGTATCAGATCATGCAATAAGATTTGGGACATAGTATTGGTATTTTGCGATTGACATAGGTTATTCTTGTAGAAATATGACCAGAATTGATGGTAAGAACCGCAATGGAAGCTGGGATGACGAATACTATCATCATCGGGATGATTTTCAAAGGCTCGACTTATGGAATTCCAGCAGAATCGTATATGAGAGAAGGATCGTGTTCGAGATATCAGGATTTCGACTCGTGTGGATCCTAGATTTGGATCGAGCACCAGATGCCAGAAGGAGTGGAAGATGATTGGTTGGGACACGTGTGATGCTTGCATCCATTTCGTTCGACTAGGATATCACTCATATGAAGATCCTCCGCAAGTAGTTTGAGAGATTGTCATAAAGGACTTAATGAGAATATACCATATATAACAGTGAAGTACCCGGTATACTAGTAAGAATATTTTGAAGATCTTGGGGAAATAGTTCTGTCAAGCATGCTTGTATTGATGCTTTTGAGTGACAGACGGGAAACTTCACGTTCAAAATCAGTAAACGGAATGAAAGATTTCCGCATGTACTTGGGGTTTAAAGTATTTCAAGTTGTAATCAATTGAATCATTGTATTATTGATTCCAGGATGTTGAAATTTCTTAGTAGATGAATCTAAGGATTTGCAATAAGAATTGTATTAAACCCGATTCAGTGGTTAAATAATTTTCAGTACTGAGTCCCAGTAATTGTTTTTAGTTGATTAGCATTCAACTATTGTGGCTCACAGGTTTTTGAGTAACCTAATTGTAAGTACTTGCCATGTGATTAGTTCTAGGCATTTTCCTAGAATGGTTGTGTAAGTATGTGACTTTGGGATTGATTTCAAGGATGATGTGTTTTATTGGGAGAATGATTCATACTAAGTTATTTTATGATTTATCTAGGCGATTTCCTAGACTAGCTGATAGGAGTTGACCTTGCTGGGTTGATGCCAAGTGATGATGGATTTTCATCATGGGTAGGAGGATGGTTTATACCAAGGGCTATGGACTGTGTTGGTTGATCGAGACAGATGAGGAAGCGTGACCCTATGCCGGTGTTTTCTGGAAGTTTTATTCCAGATAGGCTTTCAGGAGAGGCTACCTCAGTCTTGATATTTTATGCAGTTGTAGCCAGGGGTATAACTATCAGGATGGTTTTCAGCGATAGCTGAATTCATTGAAATTAATTTCGGTACTGGGTTAGTGCCAAGGAAATTTTGATTATAACAGGATGTTTGGAATGGCTTTAGTACTAGGTTTGTACTGTAGTATAAGATTGCCTCTCGACGGGATTGTCATAGGCAGAAGTTATTCTTTGATATTGAATAAGGACAGAACTAAGTCTTAGATAGAGTGTCTATCTTGGATTAGACTGGGATAGTTTTCGTGAATAGATTCAGATTGACAAAAGGGTTGTGGCAATATATACTTGTGGGTATCATCTGACTTGGTCAGAGACTCAAAAAAAGAACGATGAATCTTTGGTATTAGATCCTATGATATTTCGGGGTAGAAATGGTCTTGGAATGGATATTCCTAGACAAGTGACCGTGTTGAGCAGAGGGTTTGATTGATTTGGGATATCACTAGATTGGTGAATCTAGTAGGTAGATTGACTAGTACCGGTGCTCATTGAGATTATCGTCTGACTACGTTAGAAATATGATTTGAGGTTTCATTGTGACAGTGATTGTCCAAGGTAGCAAATGATTCCTAGGATTAGGAATGTGTCGCCGACAGAGTTTGTAAATTGGCATTCATTCCTTACTTGACAGGGATAGTTTTAGTAGTAAATCTAAGATTGTACAGGATCAATGCCAGTTACTACTCATGAGTACTGTCTAACTCTGTCAGAGATATAATGATGAACTCAATTAGGGAATCCTGTGATTCCAAATGTTTGGAATTAGGTGACTTATGGCGGCAAGATCAGAAGTTGACCAAGCCATGAATGTTTTCAGTGACCAAATATTGGCAAATGATTGAATAAGTTTGGTTGATCCTGTCAGGCTAAGTGTGAGCCGCAGTGGATCAACGTGATAGATAACTTTTGTCAAATCAATGCTAATTTGGGATATGTGAATCAGGAGGCACTTGAGACGATGCATTAAGCTGGTATGCTTAGGAGTTGGTCCTTGGTAATGCCTCGAAGCAACAAGTGATTCATGTGCATTCAGGATTCTCTAGTCGTTTGGAGATCTTCACAAATGCAGGAGAAGGAACTTTTGGGTTTCTGTTGATTACGGGGAGATGTTACAGTTTGACTTTTGTGGTCATAGGCCTAGTTCGATTGCATTTCTGAAGTTATCGGTGATAAATACATACATGAAGATTTAGTAACGTTTCAAGATAGTACTTCCTTGTTAGAAATGGGCAAGAATTTTCTTGGTATTAGCAATGGTTGACCCACTTTGCAGAAACGAGATTAAGTAGTTGTTCCAGGTTGTTAATGAATGGCAGTTTTGGGGACTATTAGCCGAGTACTTTGCTTAGGCGTTTCCAATAGTATTCTCAAGAGTATGTCGTTGGGCCGTGAGCCAGCAAGAGATTTTGGATTTCGATGGAAATTAGCATGTTAGCATCAATTGTTGTAATCATGGGATAAGACAACAGCTAAGACCTAGGGTTTTCAAGGTCTGGCAGGATTTTTGTCACTGAACTCCCAAGTGAGTGTCTGATGTGTTGTGCCATTGAGGTGTTAGAATCGATCGGGATTGATCCAAAAGTTAGCTGGATTGTTGCAACTATTGAGAACTTCATGAAGACACGGGGTGGACCAGTTTTGTTCATCCCAGTTAGTAAGTCCAGTTGACAAGGATTTGTCGTTATCAATGATAGGATTACCAGTATCGTTCTAAATGTTATCTCAAGTAACGAGACAGATGACATCATTTGATATAGACTACTAATGTCGAGGATGGTGTTAACCCATCTAAGTGTTTGACGTAATGGTAGTGTATTTTACAAGGCGACGACCTGAGAATTTCGTAAGTTAGAGGGTTGTGGACAATGACGTTGTCGCAATATGTTTTGGGGTCGGCAAAGAGTTTGCCATCTGTTTCCATAATTTGGTCTCCTTTATGGGAATGTTATACAACATCGGGCAGGATAAGTACTGAATTTACGTACATTGATGCTAGGAAATTGTCAGGATTTTGTTATTATCCGTGGCGGGATGACCAGTAGAATCAATTGAACGATATCTCCAGTAGTGAGATTCGGGTGTTAATATCAGGACTGGTCGTAATCAGTTCAAGTATACCGCAGGATTGTAATCATGTCACTAGAAAGGTAATCTGAAGTTTTCAAATAGGAAAGAGTGGTGTGCAGCAATGTGGTCGCCATGCGATGACAGTATCTGGAAAGTTAGCGATACAGTGTACATGTATCATGTCTTCTCGTTGAAGGGGACGGATGAAAGTGGGAGAGATTGTGCGTATCTGGAAGATATTTTATGATAAGTTAGAGTTTTAGCAAGAAATGTCATCACTAAGATTCACAGTCAGTGTTGCTATTTCAATTAGAGTTAGTATCCGGTGGTTAGTCAAAAGACTACAGGAACCTCGTGATATCCGGGTTAGATATCAGAGGGATCATGTTAATAGCCGGTTAGCATCTATTGTGATAATCAAAAGTATTTGGAGATCTGTTGGAGTCTCAGGGATCACATAATTATAGTAATTGTGCAGAAAGTTTGACGTAAATTTCTGGGTGATCATCTAGATTGTCATTCTTAGTTGTCGAATGATTAGAATTTTCGATAAATAATGATGTTTAAGATTCCAGTGGATTATGGAATTGCAGTTAGTAGATAGTTGTTAGGAAATTGATTTCAACTCTAGCTTGGGTTCTCGATAGCAGCGTGGAGTTAGAACCGACATTAGTGTAGTAGCCCGGCTCCATTTCTACAAGAATAATTAAGTAAAAATGGTTAAGCAAAAATTAAGGGCTTAATTTGGATTTATTTATTCAATTTTTGGAAATTTGGTCAAGGAGAGTTTGGAGCGTCCAAACCAGGATCGGAGGATCTGAACCACTTTGGAGGCATGGCCAAGGATCGGAGGCTACGTCCAGATCGGACCGTTCGAACCCAGATCGGACCGTCCGAACCCAGTTAGGCCATGTGTGAGACCTCGATTCTAATCGGCTAATATCAAATAATCCATAATTAAACATCATTAATCATAGACTAAAATAAAAGGAATTTTTTTTTTGAATGAATAGTGTCGCGCTCGATCCTAGAAAATTCCAGGATCGAGCGCACCATATTCCTGAACTCTCTGCCGAGAAAAATAAAAGTGCCGCGCTCGATCCGGCAAAAAGCCAGGATCGAGCGCACCATATTTTGAAAGTTTCTGTCTCAAAAATCACAGGGACCGCGCTCGATCCTGCAATAATCTAGGATCGAGCGCAACCCCCCCCCCCCCCCCCCTCTGCCCAAAAAATTTACAGAACAGGGTGCCTTTCCTTACAAACTCAATCCAACCAAAAATCATAACAACATGCATCAACAATACAAGATAGTTATAGAGTTCATACAACATCAAAACTAGTAGAACATGCTCCAATTCTAAGTCAAAATCCAAAATACAATACGATACAAGTTCGAATACAATCTAAGTTCTATTACATATTCGACTTCTAAAACAACAAGGCCTCACTCTATCAACTCGACCACCTAGCCATGCGATCTCTGACTCGGTCCTGCCCCACCTGTTGCCAAGTACACATACAAACAAAGACAACAGCCGGATAATCCGGTGAGAATAATATTCCCAGTAAAAGAGACAAACATGCATATCAATTAATATATCAACACATGATATACATATACAAGACAGTCAATTCCAAATTCATATCTAACTCAATTCAAATGCATACAATGCAATGCATGTCTTTAAAATCTGGGATTATCAAGTCGGATAATCAAAAGATTTGTTGCTTTTGCTTTGGGATCCCGAGGACGAGATCACGTAAACAACTCACCGACTCTCCCGATCGAGGTGGTGCTACGTATCTCCATCCTCTAGACTTTGGTGCAACTATAAGGAGTATGCTAGCACTAGGTGAAACGGCTACACCCAGGCCACTCACAATATAGCCCCCAAAACGTCTATCATAAAAGGGCCGTCCTGCCCGCTACTCAATCAAGGATTCTTGGCTCAAGATGAATGCAATGCAAACATAACTCATTCGACGAAATTCAAGTAAAAGCAAATAACATGCAAGTATGTGATTCTTCGGAACACTCGAACCAAGTCGGATTCGAGTCAATCATTCCATTCCAATATAAGTCATCTTATACCTCTTTCAACAACATCGATGCTCCAAAACCTGAAAACAACAACGATTCCTTAATTCAAAATTCATTCTAACATTCAACGATAATAAGCAAGTCGATACTATACCGGCTACAATCTTCAAAGCGATACAACTCTTGAAATCTCAAAACTCAACGGACTGAAAACGAATCTGTAAAATAAGTAATAAAGGCTCGAGATCAATATCAACAATCCAACTCGACTGAAAATGGTTTGATTCAATTCAAACCAAACTATAGCCCAAAATTCAAACCGGCAGCATAACGGCTATAATCTGATAAAACCGGAAACGCAGACAACATAATATCAATCCAATAGACTCCATTCAACCAACAATCCATCAAAACAACCAATTCTAACAAATCACAAAACTCACTTTTCGAATAATCTTCCAAAATTCACAACAAATCCGACCGACGCTCTATTTCAAAACCGACAGATAATAAACGATCAGAACTCTGCCGAGATCAACATACTCGAATCTCGAACGATTCTAACAACATCCAAAAACTAGAATGAACCTGATCGTAGAAAAACTTACGATAGAACGAAGCTCTCGTAGCTGTGATCGCTAATCTGCCTTCAGAAATAAATTCCAACGGACGGATCGAGCTCGGGAGGAAATCTGGAAAGCTTGGGAGTTTGGGAATCGTCTTCAATGGAGGAATCGGTGGAGAGGGTGAAGAGGAAGGAGAAAGAATAGTCAACAAGCTTATAAATATCTAACAAATCCCAAATTTGCATTTTAGTCCCTGAAAAATCCGAAATTTTCAAAAAGGACCCTGATCAAAATCAAGTCGGCTCTTGAACTCTGGAATCTCCGATTATCTCAAATAAAGTCGATTAAGATAAAATCGGGGCGTTACAATTCTCCTCCTCTAAGAAAAGATTTCATCCTCAAAATCAACACGATTCCAACACGAACTGTGTCTCTAAACTTACTCCTTCAAGTACGTCAATCCAAAGTCGACTCATTCTCGTCAGAATAATCTTCCTCTGCTTAGTCACAATTCGTTTCATCTCTGGTTCCAAAACAGGTGACACAGAAAATCACTTCCAAACAACGGGGATCTTCTTCTCTTCTCGTACAACTCTTGAAAAGTGCATTCAAGAATTCACCAAAAAGCTGTCGTTGTACGAAGTCTCCACAAGAGTCCGGAGTTCTGCCAACTAGTGCTAAGTCGAGCACTACAACTCATGGCATAACATCAAAAGTTTAACTCGTCTAATCTGGCTGTCCGTCGTTCTGAGGATATCGAACTGAAAAAGTTAAATCAGACAACAAAATTTCATCGAAGTCCTTGCCGAAAGCATGAGTGCATCAAGGATCTCTGTCTAAACTGACAGACTTCGGCAAAACATGACATCTGATGACCTCTGACAAGATCTCAATCCTCTAATCTTGAATGAAAGTCATTCTGTACGGAATACGGTAGCAGATTCCAACAATCGGTCAATCAAATCAGATAGTAGATAAAATAAGAACAGCTCAAAACATCGGTTGCTGCATACAATTCCTCAGATAAAAATTCACAGTAAGAAATCTCATACAATCTAATCCTCTTCTCTTCTTTCAAATCAGTTCCGTCTGCTAAAATATTTACTCCAACTCTTAAGATTAGAACAGATCACGCAAATTTCCTCATAAGACAATAGAAAACAGATCTTCTAATCAATAAGATCGCTGTGAGCTCAAAGTCTAGATTCAGACATTGAGTCTCGAGCGTCTTCAACCGTCTCGACGTCTAGACTATAGCGCAATTCCACTTAATAAGAATACATCCCCAAAATCTCGATAAGAAAAGATCGCTGATCGGCATAAATTTCATCATCAAATCATACAATCGAAGAAGACCATTCGATCCAAAAGAATTCAGACATTGAAGAAAAACATACAACTGCTCGGCACAAACATCTGCTATACGATTCTCAAAAGCTCTGAAAGATCAGTACAATTCTCATTTCAAAAAGATAAGAAATCAACGATAAGAATTCCTAGTCTCAACTAATTTTTCTAAAAGATTTGGTTAACAGAATTTAACAACACTACTGGAGTATTCATCAATTCGAACGATTCAACAATTTAAAAGAGGCACGTTAAACATATACAGATTCTTCAATAAGAAGGCAAGAGATTCGCCAGTATCTAACAGTCCAATAAGAATAGGAAACTCAATATCGAATGTTACCTGATCTGTCATTATCGGGTGCTGCCTGAGTCTGCGGATCCTCAAACAGAGCAAAAACTCGTGCCTGCTGTCTGGGAGGCTGGCTTGCATACTGATTACCTTCCTGTACATTCTGTTTCTGAGGTTGGAAAGAGTGGACAGTAGGTGCTTGCTGCTGAGGCTGAGTTGTCTGTCTCGGGAAAATTCCACTCTGAGCTTGCTGAGGAACACGCTGAGGACACGTTCTCGCAAAATGCCCCGCCTGGTTACAAATATGACAGCTTCCAAAAATACCTCTACACTGATCACTGGAGTGACGACCTCCGCAGTTGGCACAAGACATGCCTGACTGTCCCGAACTCTGTCCCGATCCATACTGCCTCGAACCACTAGAGCTCGAAGAACTGGTTCCGTGCTTCTTAAACTGCTTTCCTTTCGGATGATAGTAATCCCTCTTATTACCTCCACTGCTACCACCTTCAGAACTCGGTAGTTGATTCTGAAATTGAAAGGACTGGTTCTGGTAATACGATGGTTGGTTCTGATATTGGTAAGGTTGTGCCTGAAACTGTCCTTGCTGTTGCTGCGGCACAAACTGACCTCCTCTCTGTCTCCACAAACCTGCTTCAGCTCCTTTTGCGTGATTCATGGCATCCGCAAAATTATCTGGCCTAGTAGTGTTTACCAGCGTGAAGATGTTAGGGTTCAAGCCATTAATGAAATGGTCGGCTTTAGCTTCCTCATCACCGGCAATAAGTGGTGCAAAACGCAACAGACTATCAAACTTGGCTACGTACTCCTCAATATTCAAATTCCCCTGCTTCAAATTGGCAAACTCTGCTCCCTTGTCCTTTCGGTACGACACTGGGAAAAACCTATTATAGAATTCAGACTTAAACAGATTCCAGTTAATAGTTGTACCTCGGTTCTCAATGGATCTCTTCGTCGTGATCCACCAGTTCTTAGCCACACCACGTAGCTGATGAATGACCAACCTGGTTCTGCGGTCATCAGAATAGTCAAGGGAATCGAACAACTGATCTACGTCGTCCAACCAACTCTCACAATCAACTGGATTTTTTGTACCCAACAACAAGGGAGGATTAAACGACTGAAACCTCTTCAGCAAGGTTTCCATCGGCGTCGCTGTAGCATCCAACTGCTCAACCTCGGTACTAGCTTGCTCAGTCGCAGGAGTAACTAGCGGTGGGTTCCTATTAATAACTCGTCGAGGACCCATCTGATAATCAAAGGTTAGGACACAGGATATCTCAATCGCTGCAATCGGTGCCCTTGCAACCTCTCAGAATTCCAGATACAGGTGAAATACAGTTCATATCTCAAATAATTCATGCTTTATAATTCAAATCACAAAATCATGTAACTCAAATAATTCTCAACAATAAAGCATGCTCGCATGGTATTTAAATAAATCAATTTAAATAACTCAATCACATGCGAGAATCAATTCATGCGGACTCGATCTACCCCGCTCACTTCTAAATTCAGTCCAAGAATCTTATCGCTTTGATACCACTTAATGTGAAACCTCGATTCTAATTGGCTAATATCAAATAATCCATAATTAAACATCATTAATCATAGCCTAAAAGAAAAGGAAATTTTTTTTTTGAATGAATAGTGTCGTGCTCGATCCTAGAAAATTCCAGGATCGAGCGCACCATATTCCTGAACTCTCTGCCGAGAAAAATAAAAGTGCCGCGCTCGATCCGGCAAAAATCCAGGATCGAGCGCACCATATTTTGAAAGTTTCTGTCTCAAAAATCACAGGGACCGCGCTCGATCCTGCAATAATCTAGGATCGAGCGCACCCCCCCCCCCCCTGCCCAGAAAATTTACAGAACAGGGTGCCTTTCCTTACAAACTCAATCCAACCAAAAATCATAACAACATGCATCAACAATACAAGATAGTTATAGAGTTCATACAACATCAAAACTAGTAGAACATGCTCCAATTCTAAGTCAAAATCCAAAATACAATACGATACAAGTTCGAATACAATCTAAGTTCAATTACATATTCGACTTCTAAAACAACAAGGCCTCACTCTATCAACTCGACCACCTAGCCATGCGATCTCTGACTCGGTCCTGCCCCACCTGTTGCCAAGTACACATACAAACAAAGACAACAGCCGGATAATCCGGTGAGAATAATATTCCCAGTAAAAGAGACAAACATGCATATCAATTAATATATCAACACATGATATACATATACAAGACAGTCAATTCCAAATTCATATCTAACTCAATTCAAATGCATACAATGCAATGCATGTCTTTAAAATCTGGGATTATCAAGTCGGATAATCAAAAGAGTTGTTGCTTTTGCTTTGGGATCCCGAGGACGAGATCACGTAAATAACTCACCGACTCTCCCGATCGAGGTGGTGCTACGTATCTCCATCCTCTAGACTTTGGTGCAACTATAAGGAGTATGCTAGCACTAGGTGAAACGGTTACACCCAGGCCACTCACAATATAGCCCCCAAAACGTCTATCATAAAAGGGCCGTCCTGCCCGCTGCTCAATCAAGGATTCTTGGCTCAAGATGAATGCAATGCAAACATAACTCATTCGAAAAAATTCAAGTAAAATCAAATAACATGCAAGTATGTGATTTTTCGGAACACTCGAACCAAGTTGGATTCGAGTCAATCGTTCCATTCCAATCTAAGTTATCTTATACCTCTTTCAACAACGTCGATGCTCCAAAACCTGGAAACAACAACGATTCCTTAATTCAAGATTCATTCTAACATTCAACGATAATAAGCAAGTGGATACTATACCGGCTACAATCTTCAAAGCAATACAACTATTGAAATCTCGAAACTCAACGGACTGCAAACGAATCTGTAAAATAAGTAATAAAGGCTCGAGATCAATATCGACAATCCAACTCGACTGAAAACGGTTCGATTCAATTCAAACCAAACTATAGCCCAAAATTCAAACCGGCAGCATAACGGCTATAATCTGATAAAACCGGAAACGCAGACAGCATAATATCAATCCAATAGACTCCATTCAACCAACAATCCATCAAAACAACCAATTCTAACAAATCACAAAACTCACTTTTCGAATAATCTTCCAAAATTCACAACAAATCCGAACGACGCTCTATTTCAAAACCGACAGATAATAAACGATCAGAACTCTGCCGAGATCAACATACTCGAATCTCGAACGATTCTAAAAACATCCAAAAACTAGAATGAACCTGATCGTAGAAAAACTTACGATAGAACAAAGCTCTCGCAGCTGTGATCGCTAATCTGCCTTCAGAAATAAATTCCAATGGACGGATCGAGCTCGGGAGGAAATCTGGAAAGCTTGGGAGTTTGGGAATCGTCTTCAATGGAGGAATCGGTGGAGAGGGTGAAGAGGAAGGAGAAAGAATAGTCAACAAGCTTATAAATATCTAACAAATCCCAAATTTTCATTTTAGTCCCTGAAAAATCCGAAATTTGCAAAAAGGACCCTGATCAAAATCAAGTCGGCTCTTGAACTCTGGAATCTCCGATTATCTCAAATAAAGTCGATTAAGATAAAATCGGGGAGTTACGCCATGCAAGGGTTGATATGTAAAGGTTGATCAGACACGTAGAAGTTTAGAGCCTCCGAAGTAGGGATCGTAGCGTCCGAACTGTGCATGCAGTGACGTGTTGCGCATGCAAGGATCGGACCGTCCGAAATTCGCCTATAAATAGTCCCTCCAAGAATTTATTTTCTCACACCTTTTGCACTCTTCTCTCTCGGTCTTTAGGCCTTCTAGATGATTTCCAGCCTTCTTAAGCTTGGTCCGGGTGTTGGCGAGGCGCTCCTTATAGTAAATAAGGAGTATGCTATAGTTTAGTTAAGATTTTTAGAATAAGGTTATAATGCATGAGTACTTTGCATTGTAGTACGCACGATAGGTTTGGAACATAGAGCTGGTCTAGCTTGCCTTAGTATTTGAGTTACGGAAGTATTATTCGAGATATCCGGATTGAGTATGTATGTATTATGTGTTTGCATGGATTATGTGATTGCATGATTTATATGTTTTTATATACAGCATGTCATGACTGTATGTTGCATACATGAGCATATTTAGCCTTTACCTTAGAGGTATAATGTAGTAGAGCGCTCACCCTACGATTTTGTGGATGGTTGGATACGTAAGTCTTGTGTCAGGTCACCGTGATGGTTGGACACATGTACTAGTATCAGGTCATCATTATCCATTGGATATATGAGCCACCTCCTGAGGCGACGGCGCAGTGTGCTATATACCCTGGGCCTGGACTATGAGCTAGTTTCTTGACCTGAGTGTCTTGGTACCCAGTTCATTTGCATTCATGCACATATAATAGTGTATACTCATACTCTCGTATTGAGCTTTTCATACTCACGTCCCGTACCTTGTTGTGTCTAGACAACCTATTCCATGGGGCAGGTCTACGGTTGGATGAGGCGGGTGGTTCCAGGAGGGCTTAGGAGAATAATGGCCAGTAGGGATATCTGTATAAGCCGTTGTTTCTGATGTATTTGGGATAATACACTTGGTTATTCGATATGGTTGTAAACAATATTTAATTTTTGTTTATGGTTTCCGCTGTTTAATTTCTGATTATTTGTTTTAACTTAAATGCATGCTTAAGATTCTGATTAGTAGGTGATCATGGTGCGGGTCACTACAGTTAGGTTCTAAGATTGTCATTTGAGATTTGATGTGCTTTAGTGAGAGATCAACCATGCAGGTTTTAGCGGTATCTGAGTGGTCGAAAGTTATTCGATCAGAAGTTTGACTAATATCGGAGCTATCGGTGAATGTGATTAGTTGGGTTGTGCGTTACATTCTCAAGATTGCCCTGGATTTTGGAGCCAAAATCTTTTAAGGGAGAGAGAATTTAGTAACCCGAATCCTAAATTAATAACTAATCGTTGATTAGTGGCGTAATTATGTTTAGATTAGGTAAAACATGATTAAGATATTCTCAAATGAGTATAAGGAGTTCAAAATAGATTCAGAACACTCGAAAATGGTCCAAAGGAGTCCAAGCTCTCGGGTGGATTGGAAGATCCGAACTCAAGGATTGGATGATCCGAAGTATTGGGAGTTCGGAAGCATTGTTTAAAGATCGGAAAGGTCTGAGGAGATCGGAAGATCCGAAGCTAGGATCAGATGATCCGATCTCCATTGAATTAGATAAGATTAGAATCGAGATTTGATTGGACAGCTGCAGAAGTTTGGACGATCCAAAGGCTTGGATCAACGATCCGAACATATTACGTAAGCAGTCATGTCATAGCAAGGACACATGTTTGGAGGGGGTTGACTCGGGAGATCGGACGATCCGATCTCAGGGATCGGACGATCCGAACTCCGTCTATAAATAGAGGGCCGAGAATCTCATTTCAACTTTCCCCATTCCCTCTTCCTCTTCACTTCTTAGCTATATTTAGGACCTTTAGGTGTTCTTTTCGAAGGCCAAGGAGTGAAGGAGCGCTGTCAGCGTTATAGCGGAGTTTTGTCCAAGTTTTGGGACTATAGCCATCAGTGGGTTGACGACGGACGCAGGTATGGTACGAGTTCCGTACAAATATTAAGGAGTATTTAATAGCTTCGTTAAGGCTTTTAGAGCATGATTAGTGATGCATGAATATTTTGCATTGTAGCGTTGAACTATAGATGTGGGGCATATAGGAGTATTTTACTGAGGTGCATACGTATTATCCGAGATAGCCTGATAAAATATACATATTCTATGTTTGCATGTTTTATGTGGCTTTGATTATATGTGCATTTATTATGCAATGGATTTTATGCTGCATACGTTGGCATGTTGAGACTGTATTGTTCATTGATATTAGTTGTGACGCCTAAAATCTAATCTACTAAATCACATGCATTAAATTTAATAAATATTAGGTTTATTATATTTATTTTTAATTGATTTCAATTCTTTATGTGAATTATGTGTTAATAAAATATTTTTATTATTTATTCAAATAATTTTTATTGTACTAACTATTTAATTAATATTTTTAATTGTTTAAGTTTATTTGCCTAAATGCTTTTATTGTGCAATTTAATTGTTTTAATATTTTAAAGGTTTAGGCTTGCATATTTAAATAATTTTAATTATTTAATTTATTCTTTTAAATGATTTGAACTGTTTAGCTTACTCGTTTAAATTTTCTCGAGTGCCCAACTTATTTATTTAGAATAGCCAAAGTTTAGCGGTTAGTTATTTCAAATTATTTTAAATGTCTAGCTTATTTATTTATATCTTTTTTAATTGCCTAAATCATTTTACAAATTTTTTTTTCACTTGTGTATTTATTTAAATTGCTTTTAAACGTTTGTCTAGTTAGTTAAAATTATTTTTAATCGTTCTGCTTGATATTTAAATATTTTACTCATTACCGTGACATCAGAATATTTAAAGCGTTGTATTTTTAATTTCTAAAATTTTAGCTTGTGTTTTATTTAGTGCAATTTAATTCATGGCCTTAAGTTGCTATTTTAAGAGTAGCACTTTTAATTATTGTGTAGCACTTTTACACACATGAACTTAAACTAAACCCTAGCCTCCAATTTACACACACAACTCACGCATACACACACACCCATTCTCATGATTTGCCCCTGTTATTCCCCAAGCCATTCCATCGGCTTCCCCATTTCTTCTCCATCAAGCTTACCGTCGCCGCCAGCAACCATCTTCTCCGGCGAAACTCCTCCACGGCAAGATAACCGACAGGTTTCTCCTCCTTGGCAGCTCGGCTTCCACTCGTGGAGCTTGTTGGATCGATTTGCAGCCCACTCGGGCACTTGGCCTTCGGTTGTTTTTAGTTTAAGGCAAGAATGTGGCTTCTTTGCTTCACCTTGCAGATTATTATATGATGTGTGCTGCATTTCTTGAAGTTTCGAAATTCATATGCATGATTTTGCCCTGTTCGAAAGCTTCCATTTCTGCCCTGTTCGATTTCTCTTGGTTCTAGTTTTAGTTTGCATTATTGCTTGATAAATTATGTTGTTAGTTGGGATTCTTGAATGTTTATGATCTTGGAATAAGAATGCATTGAATCGTGGTTACCTTCGAAAATTCCAGCTCTTCTTCATGCCTTGTATTTTTTGAAATTCCAGATTTGGTCTTCTTAGCTTGTTGGTCGATTATGTTCCAGTTTTCTTCATAGCTTGTGTGTTCGAATAATTTCCTGAAGTTTTCCTAGCATATTGTGTTCGAACTTTCAGATTTTTTGTTGGAAAATGGTTCGAATTATTTTCCAGATTCTCCATGTGAAATGGTTCGAATATATTTGGTGTTTGTTGTGTTGATTTGGATGGTGAATTAGGGACTACCATGGTTGAAATATAGTCACATGGTAGTGTTTAGAATGGCTTGAAGTTGGCTTGTTAGATGGGGTGAGGATCATTCGATCTTTAGGAGGAAATGGGGATCGGTTTTGGGGTATTGTAGGGGCTGCCATTCTTAAGTATAGTTGAGCTAGTTTGTGATGAGTTTTGAAGGGGCTTTGGGTGAGCTTAGATGTTGGTTTTGATGTTAGGATAGTGGCTTGAGAGTTGAAGGACAAATAGATATGTTTTGGATGGGTTATGGAGGATTCAACCTGAGCAGAATTTTATGGGCTTAGCTGCTGTCCGGAAATCGTTTTTAAACAGGGGTTAACTCGGGTTTTGGCCTAGGTCTCGGGTCGAGAATTAGTCTAGGATGTTGGGAATATTTTGGTCCGAGAGGGAATCAATTCGGTTAAGTTTGGGTCGAGTTTTAGATTTTTAAACGTTAAGGTGCTGAATTTTGTTTAAAGCTAAGGGGCTGCTGCCCGGAAGTCATTCTTTTGAAAAATGATCGCTTAGGAAATAGATCACGAGGATGACTTCCCTACTTAGTTCTAAGTGTCGTGAAGTTCGTGGTTTCAAGCAGAATCCTTTTTGGTTAAGAAACGAGAAAGTTATAAATTTTACGGGCTAACCGCTTAAATTAGCTGTAAGTGCAATTTATGGGTTAAGTCTTCCATCCTTTGGTTTAGTCCCTAAATCATCATCCCGATCATCCATGTGTGAGTCATATGCATGATTATTGTTTAACATTTGCATGTACGTCATATTTTCATATGCATGCTAAGTCTCATATTCAAGAAAGAAAGAAAATATTTTGAACGAAGTGAGATGGTTGTGACTACATTTATTCATGTGTATGTGTGGGGCTGGGAGACGTTTTGGCCTCCCTTACCAAATCATTATGGGTTTCCTTACCTTAACATGTGTTTGTGTGGGGCCAGAGCTATTCTGGTCTCCCTTACCAATATAGGGCAAGATCGGGTTGGGTTTCATCTTGACCTCCTTGCGGCATTGTGCACTATAACCATGATCATGATCGAAATCACAGAGTCATAATCAAGGATCTAAGTTCACAGTTATAGATTCAGATACAGTTTATGCAGTTTCATTGATTGTAAATGACTTAGCCATGAATATGTTATATTCATGTTCTCTCATTTTAGAAGTACATTTTATTTAAATTAAGGGCACAAAGTATTTTATTATCAATCTATTTTTAATTTGTGTGTGGTTGTATTTACGTAGTACTCGTTATCCCTCCATATTCTTGCTGAGTCTTTTAGAATCACTACACTCATTGTTTTCAGGTGAGGAGTATTTCATTGAGACCGAGGGGCAAGACTATCCAGTGGACTGCGTTGCAGGCACGACACATCCCTCTGACCATGCTAGTCTTCCGCAAGAGATTATTTTAGCACCTTTAAGTCTTTTATTTTGTTGATTGGATAAATGTTATTGTAAGGATTTATAGAATTATTTGTGGGTATGTAAATATGTAGTTGCATCATATTTTGACGTTCAAAATGTCAAATCTTTTCTCCGGTCTCGGTCTAGTTATTTAGTGTTGTTGTTTGCATTTTAAATTGATGTCTGTGACAGGCGGGTTTGAATATTTATAGATGGGCCATGCCGAAATTTATCAAAAACTTGTATTTTATTTAATTAATTTAAAATAGAGGTCAGGAACGTTTCAATTGGTATCAGAGCATGGTTCTGGTTTGGGTTGTGCCTACTGTCGATTGCAAGAAACTCGAGAAGTCTCGCCTCAAAGTCTGTAAGTTTTAATGAATTTTATATGGTAGTCGTAATTGATTTAATACTTTAAATGTTTCGATATCACCTTCTTTTTAAAATATTTTCAATACTAGATGTTTAATTCACTTAAGTGTGTAGTTTAGAGTTTATTTTTGTTTAAAACTTCTTTTATAATTTAAAGTGTATTATTTGACTCTTTATTTTTGTAGCATGCGATTCCATGTTAAACGAAGTTGGTGTACTAATATTCTTTCCAGTTTTGGATAGTACGTGGATGTTGTTTGAAGTTATTAGGTAGTGTAATAATTTTATTAGATTGTAGGAGCTTGATGGAAAATATTAAACTTGTGCATTAGGAGATATTAGTCGTCGTGTCTTTGTGGTAATTTATTCTCTTATGGATGAAATTTAGTCGGATAAAACTAAGTGAATAGTTTGCTTAGGAATTAATAGATGCATGTTTTGTCAGTTAAGTTTATGAATCAATCTTGTGCGAAGACATGAGATACGTACTTTGTTTTATATTATTATGTATAGTTTGAGTTTTCTTTTGTTATTTGGGCAAATATGATTTTTGGATAATAGGGAATTGGTTACTATGAGCCTTTCAATTATGTGAACTATTATTCCGATCGTTACTTCTTTTTCTTCTTTTGTGCCCAAATCCATTGCAACATATACTTTTTAGTATCCAAAATTTTTTTGCACATCCATTGTTTATTCATGAATTCGTATGACATCAATCAACGTTGTATTCAGCTACTTTTGAAACGACCAAATTTTTCTAAAATAACATATGCGGAATTTTTTTTTTTTTTTTTATATCCTAAGTGAAATAAATGTACATACATGCCCATACATATATGCACAACAATAAACAGATTTAAAAATAACTTAAATAAAATGCAACATTTTATACTTAAATATCTGAGTCAAACTTAAATAAAATACTGTCAAAACAATTAACTTAAAAGTTTGCATGCAATAAATTACTTAATAAAAATAGTGTTAAAATTTGCCACTGAAAAGACTTAAAAGAAATAAATAAATAACAGAGTTTAAAATTCTTAAAAATATTCATAATGACTCAAACGACGGCTGCGGGGGATCACTGCTCAATGGTACCAGGATTAAGGAAACATTGCATTTATGACCTGGAGTGCAAGGTTCGAATCCTGGGGAGGGCAAAAACTCCCCACCAGGGGGGAGAAGATCATGAGTTCAAGAATGAACTGGGCCAGCCCAGTTCATTACAACTTTGGCATTGATTGAACTTCTTAATAAAATATTGTTTATATTTCGTACTTCTTGAAATTTTTCTTCGGTTCTAGAGCCACATGTTGATGTGAGTAAGATCCACTTTGTCTTCCTTTTTGGTGATCTGCTCATGTTGTGGTTGACATCTGAATATGTCTTAGGACCGTTGTTTCCCCTAATTATTGACTTGTGTGGACTTCTCTAGACCGAAGTCACACCGATTGCTTTTAATTGTGCTTTGATTGTTTGAGCATGGTTTCATTACCCTTATGAATGATCACGATGTTTGTATCTTGTTGGCTCATATTTATTATTCATGAAGCCTCCATTATTATTTATTCACCCCTAGAATTGAATTATGAGTGAGTTATTTTCACTTATCTAGATTTTTATTTTCAGATCGTTTGTTTGAAATGCTTGCATTATTTCATTTCATATTAAGCAGCATTACTTGTATGTCTGTTTTCTTTCCTGATCCATCATGTTGAATTATTTGAGTGGATCATAGTTTCAAATGATCATTTCTATTCTTGTGTAGAGGATCGACTCGTAACCGCTAAGTAAGTGTTTAGACCGTCGGGATTTAGTAAGAATACTAGATGAAATCCTAGGTTATTGTTGTGATTCGAGAATTGACGACTACTAGTTATATCTAGTTTTAGCGAGAAGACTTCTGGTTAGTGAATTAATTGAATGTGTGTTTCAATTTTAAATAGAATCGTTAAGAGTAAACATATGATATTTTTTTGGTAAGCTGAATGGGTGAACAGTTACGAGATAGGAAATAGAGTTGTTCCTAGATACTTTTGGGTACTTTACAATTGCGATATGAGATTTTGTGAACGTCAACCGGTAAGATTAATGCACCAAGTATAGGAACAAAATGACGAATAGAATATTTAGGAAGTTTTTTCGGAAAGGCTGTAGATTTATTTATCGATGAAATGCTAAGGTACTGGAGGATCAATTAAAAAGCCTTTACGATCAGGTTACAACCTCTTCAAGGTGTCTAATTGTATATTAAGTTCTTGAAACATGAATTTAGGATGTAAGTATAATAATTTTGGAATTTATGGATTTTCAGATTTGCTGTCGAGAGAAACTAGGGATTTGAGATAAGTCTTCAGATGATATGTAAGATTTGTTTGGTACTTAGGGACCATCTAATCCAACAAGTGGATAATAGCTCGTGGTATAATTTGAATTGAGGTGTAAATATGAAATTCTTAGTCGTTGCATCTGGGATAGAAGAATGTATAAATTTATTGGAAAATTTTAATTAAGAGTTGAACTTGCGGTAGAATCAAAGACACTAGAGATGATCGTATAAATTGGTGAATGTATATTTGGGATCTGTCTAGTCTCCTATTCGGATTCTATATGTTATCGGATAATATTTTGGAACTGAACATTTTTATGGGTATAATTTCTTATCAAGGATTGGATTAGATTTATTTATGGAAATAGGTCGATCAATCCTAAGCTGAGGAAAGTCGTTGGTTCCACTTGAAGGTTAACCGAACTATTCGTTGCTTAAGAAAATTTTTATTTATCCTTAGAAGCGTTGTGAGATGCATTAATTAATAAGGGATTGGGCATAGTCCAGGATCATTAAGAGTAGCATTGCTAATAAGTGGCGTAAACCTTTATAATTTCAAATTGGATATTAAGTTGTTCTTGAAGATATCAATGTTCCGTAATATTAACGATTTGGGAATATAAGAGAATTAACTCGTTGTCGATCCTTACACGATTGTTGAGGAGATTGATATTTCTTTTTATCGTTTGGGCATGCCGTAGAGATTTATTGTGGAAGTATGGGTCAGATTCATATCTTATTTTGAGGTCTAATGAGGTAGAATTATATAGTCCCTTAGCTATCCCGTTTAGAAAAGTTTAGTGTTAGTTGCTAGGTATGTTGTGAACTTGTGAATTTCTTTAGAGCTCGAGTTGTATATTATATGAGTTAAGTTTAGCTGTTAAATAGACATTAAGCATAGTTTCTTTATTAGAAAGCTTTTAAGTTATGAGTAAGGTCGACATAAATTATTTATTGGTTTTGCGGATATTTATTGAATGTAGTTACGATCCAGGATTTAAGGTTATCGAACTAAGGCAGGTATCAGATATTTTAGGAGTTTAGAAGGCGACTTAAAACTCTTACAGTCACATGGGAACATTGGTTAAAAAATTCTCTTAGGCTACAATCATACGGGGATAAATATGAGTTTGCAAATTTATTTTGCAATAAGAGTTAGTCAGATCTTTGATGGTATAGATATAAATAAGCATCAGAATGCGCAGCGAAAGCTGATTTGGACCAACTCATGTAGGTGCTAAGTTGGAAAACTTAGTGTGAATTGGTCTAAGGTATCCGAACCTAGTTAGTAAGTCCTGAATTTCGAGGACGAAATTCCATTTAAGGAGGGAAGGAATTGTGACGCCTAAAATTCAATCTACTAAATCACATGCATTAAATTTAATAAATATTAGGATTATTATTTTTATGTTTAATTGATTTAAATTTTTTATGTGAATTATGTGTTAATAAAATATTTTTATTATTTATTCAAATAATTTTTATTGTATTAACTATTTAATTAATATTTTTAATTGTTTAAGTTTATTTGCCTAAAAGCTTTTATTGTGCAATTTAATTGTTTTAATATTTTAAAGTTTAGGCTTGCATATTTAAATGATTTTAATTGTTTAACTTATTATTTTAAATGATTTGAACTATTTAGCTTACTTGTTTAAATATTCTCGAGTGCCCAACTTATTTATTTAGAATAGCCAAAGTTTAGCGGTTAGTTATTTTAAATTATTTTAAATGTCTAGCTTATTTATTTAAATCCTTTTTAATTTCCCAAATAATTTTAAAGATTTTTAATTTCTCTTGTGTATTTATTTAAATTGATTTTAAACGTTTGTCTAGTTAGTTTAAATTATTTTAAATCGCTCTGCTTGATATTTAAATATTTTACTCGTTTTCATGATATCAAAATATTTAAAGTGTTGTATTTTTAATTTCTAAAATTTTAGCTTGTGTTTTATTTAATGCAATTTAATTCATGGCCTTAAGTTGCTATTTTAAGAGTAGCAATTTTAATTATTGTGTAGCACTTTTACACACATGAACTTAAACTAAACCCTAGCCTCCAATTTACACACACAACTCATGCATACACACACCCATTCTCACGACTTGCTCATGTTCTTCCCCAAGCCATTCCATTGGCTTCCCCATTTCTTCTCCTTCAAGATTACCGTCGCCGCCAGCAACCATCTTCTCCGGCGAAGCTCCTCCATGACAAGCTAACCGAGCTGGTTTCTCCTCCTTGGCAGCTCGGATTCCACTCGTGGAGCTTGTTAGATCGATTTGCAGCCCACTCGAGCACTTGGCCTTCGGTTGTTTTTAATTTAAGGCAAGAATTTGGCTTCTTTGCTTCACCTTGTAGATTATTATATGATGTGTGCTGCATTTCATGAAGTTTCGAAATTCATATGCATGATTTTTACCTGTTCAAAAGCTTCCATTTCTGCCCTGTTCGATTTCTCTTGGTTCCAGTTTTTGGTTGCATTCTTGCTTTGATAAATTATGTTGTTAGTTGGGATTCTTGAATGTTTATGATCTTGGAATAAGAATGCATTGAAGCTTGGTTACCTTCAAAAATTCCAGCTCTTCTTCACGCCTTGTATTTTTTGAAATTCCAGATTTGGTCTTCTTAGCTTGTTGGTCGATTATGTTCCAGTTTTCTTCATAGCTTGTGTGTTCGAATAATTTCCTGAAGTTTTCCTAGCATTTTGTGTTCGAACTTTCAGATTTTTTGTTGGCAAATGGTTCGAATTATTTTCCAGATTCTCCATGTGAAATGGTTCAAATATATTTGGTGTTTGTTGTGTTGATTTGGATGGTGGATTAGAGACTATCATGGTTGAAATGTAGTCACATGGTAGTGTTTAGAATGGCTTGAAGTTGGCTTGTTAGATGGGGTGAGGATCATTCGATCTTGAGGAGGAAATGTGGATCGGTTTTGGGGTATTGTAGGGGCTGCCATTCTTGAGTATAGTTGAGCTGGTTTGTGATGAGTTTTGAAGGGGCTTTGGGGAGCTTAGATGTTGGTTTTGATGTTAGGATAGTGGCTTGAGAGTTGAAGGACAAATAGATATTTTTTGGATGGGTTATGGAGGATTCAACTTGAGCAGAATTTTATGGGCTTAGCTATTGTCCGGAAATCGTTTTTAAACAAGGGTTAAACTTGGGTTTTGGTCTAGGGTTTGGGTTGGGAATTAGTCTAGGATGTTGGGAATATGTTGGTCCAAGAGGGAATCAATTCGGTTAAGTTTGGGTCGAGTTTTAGATTTTTAAACGTTAAGGTGCAGAATTTTGTTTAAAGATAAGGGGCTGCTGCCCGGAATTCATTCTTTTGAAAAATGATCGCTTAGGAAATAAATCCCGAGGATGAATTCCCTACTTAGTTCTAAGTGTCGTGGAGTTCGTGGTTTCAAGCAGAATCCTTTTTGGTTAAGAAAACGAGCAAGTTATAAATTTTACGGGCTAACCGCTTAAATTAGCCATAAGTGCAATTTATGGGTTAAATCATCCATCCCGATCATCCATGTGTGAGTCATATGCATGATTATTGTTTAACATTTGCATGTACGTCATATTTTCATATGCATGCTAAGTCCCATATTCAAGAAGGAAAGAAAATAGTTTGAACGAAGTGAGATGGTTGTGACTACATTTATTCATGTGTATGTGTGGGGCTGGGAGACGTTTTGGCCTCCCTTACCAAATCATTATGGGTTTCCTTACCTTAGCATGTGTTCGTGTGGGGCCACAGCTATTTTGGTCTCCCTTACCAATATAGGGCAAGATCGGGTTGGGTTTCATCTCGACCTCCTTGCGGTATTGTGCACTATAGCTATGATCATGATCGAAATCACAGAGTCACAATCAAGGATCTAAGTTCACAGTTACAGATTCAGATATAGTTTATGCAGTTTCATTGATTATAAATGACTTAGCCATGCATATGTTATATTCACGTTCTCTCATTTTAGAAGTACATTTTATTCAAATTAAGGGCACAAAGTATTTTACTATCAAGCTATTTTTAATTTGTGTGTGCTTGTATTTACGTAGTACTCGTTATTTCCCCATATTTTTGTTGAGTTTTTTAGACTCACTACACTCATTGTTTTCAGGTGAGAAGTATTTCATTGAGACCGAGGGGCAAGACTATCGAGTGGACTGCGTTGCAGGCACGACACATCCCTCTGACCATGCTAGTCTTCCGCAAGAGATTATTTTAGCACCTTTAAGTATTTTATTTTGTTGATTGGATAAATGTTATTGTAAGGATTTATAGAATTATTTGTGGGTATGTAAATATGTAGTTTCATCATATTTTGATGTTCGAAATGACGAATCTTTTCTTCGGTCTCGGTCTAGTTATTTAGTGTTGTTGTTTGCATTTTAAATTGTTGTCTCTGACAGGAGGGTTTGAATATTTATAGATGGGTCATGCCAAAAATTTTTGAAAACCCGTAGTTTATTTAATTAATTTAAAATAGAGGTCAGGGACGTTTCATTACCAGTAGAGGAGTCGCTCAGCTCCAGTATATTTATGTTGATGGATGCCATGGTTTTGGATTCAGTTATATCCATGGGATTTTATGGTATGAGAGTGCCTCCTTATGTGACGGTCAAGCGTACTACATACCATGTCTCCTTTGACTGAGCGATTTTCTGGATAGGTTTCCAGTACCCTACACTTGAATTTGAATTTGCATTCATAGCATGTGTATATTCGTACTCCAGTACTGAGCTTTAATGCTCACATCCAGTGTTTTCTATATTTTCTGGACACCCAATTCGACGGGTCAGTTGCAGGTGCTAAACAAAACTTGGGATTAGGTGGTGATCAAACAGAGCTGCAGAAGTAGTATCTAGGATATTGAATTATTTCAGTTGGGTTGTATATTGATTTTTTATTTAACCGGTTGTATTCTGCCGGTTTAACATTTATTTAAGTTTTTAGCAGTTTATCTCTGATTATCGTTTATTGTATGCTTAATTAACCTTAAAACTATGATTAGCAGTGGATCCGGGTTAGGGTCACTACATATCATCATTGCTTAATTGTTCAACTGACCTATCTGATGTTGATACAGGTTCGACGGAGGTTGCAGCTAAAGCCTTAATCACTTTCGAGGTAGACTCTTCACTAGTTCTTATTTCTAACTCAAACTCATAGGATTTTAAATTCGCAAACAAGTCATGCAACTCCAATTTGTTTAGATCTTTTGATTCTCTCATGCTTATGATCTTAACATCTCATTCTCTCGGCAAAGCCCTTATCATCTTGGGAGACACTTCCCTCTTGTAATATTCTTTGCCAAGGCTACTTAGCTCAATTATCATGCTGCTAAACATTTCATCAAATTCGTTCATAGACTTTCCATGCTTAATCTGTATATTTTCAAATTTTGCATGAAAATAGTCATGAACTTGTTCTCTTTTGTTTGATCATTCCCTTCACAGAGCTGGGTGAGATTTTCCCAAATTTCTTTATCTAATGAGTACATTTTGATTTTTCTAAATGTGTTTTTGTCAAAAGTTTTGTAAATAATATATTTGCCACATTGTCCAAGTTAGCCTTCTTTTTGTTTGGGACAGTCCACTCACTTCTATATTTTTCAATTGTTTGAGCTAACTTCAGTGATGACTACTATTGTTTTGGCTTTCATATCTTGAACGGTCATATCATTTGTCATCATTTAGAGCAGCAAGATGAGCTTTCATCCTGATTTTTCAGTCATCAAACTCTTCCCTGGAGAACTTATAGATTTTGTTGAAAGATTCATTGCTTTATCAAGGTTCAGAGGTCGAGATAAACCCGCTCTGATATCACTTATTAGGATCAAATAGGTGTTTAGAGGGTGAAGGGGTGAATAAACACCTTACAAACTTTTCGGCTGGATGGCTTGGGTTAACAAAACACAATTTTTTTTATCTCAACTTTCGGCAGACACACAAGTCAACTTATATAACTCAAAGTGCGAAAATAGACTTCTAGTCAAAATGAACCAAGTATGTGAATACAACAATGAATCGACAAACATAGATATTCGGTAGCAAACAAAAGTCGACAGACAGAGTAAAATGCTCGGCAGATGTTTATCGAAGGTCGAAGGTGGTATAATCATTCTATATCCCCCGTTCTTATGTTTTAAGAAGAATGTTTACTAGAAGACTTTGATAATTACAATTTCTTTGCAACTACCCAATTTGACTTGACTTACAATCAATTGCCAATCGAAACTCCTAGTCTATTATCTTAACAACTTGTGTAGAAGGACTTATTCTCATAATTACGAAATATTTCAACATGAATTCTAACACACACGAATGCCCCTCGATTATCATATAGAACTAATATGTTGTGTGATCCTTTAGAATTTCTCGCAATGATTTCGACATATAAGCTTGATAATAAGCAAAATACGTTTGTCACGTGTAATCAAGAATTCAAGAGAGTTTTTAAACTTCACATGTCGATCCTATTTAAAGGAAAGATTCAACGTTCGGGTTCAAATGGCTCTTATCTTCAAGATCTGTCCGTTGCCAAATATAGCATGTAGTGCCACGTGTCACTGACAATTTCCCCAAATTGTACACTTAGGGTAAGTTAGATCCTACTTATACAGACACTGCCTTGACATAGATCTAACGGTGTACATTTACTAATAAATGTGGGATTAATTATTTTTTAATGGACCCCGCATGTATTGATAAATGAGGACCCTTAGATCTATCATCAGGGTAATGCCTGTAAAGTTAGGTTAAAATGAACCCTTAGGATAGTGCGCTGGGTGACTGGCCTGTCTGTCCTTTCCGCGATTGTAAGACTTTTGTCTTTTTGCATAAAACATTCCCTGAAAATTCTATAAGTAGATGGTTGCATTTTTGTTGTATTTGAGGAATATAAAGATTGTGCTAAAAGATCATCAGCTTGAAATATTATCATTAGACTTAAAAACTGCTGTCATCTTCGATGTGTGTCAATTTTGCACTTTATCAATATATTGACATGAGTGATCGGTAGACAAGGATTCGACACTCATTGACTTAGTTCAATATTTTGTTATATCATTAAAATTTAATAGTCTATCAAAAAATACTATTTTTCATTACAAATTGACATCGTATTACAAAATATGAACTCGATCGACACATTTGACATCGTATTACAAAGTATGAACTCGATCGACACATTTGACATCGTGAATACTAACTCTTAATAAAAATATAATCCGATTTTAAATAAGTTTAATAATGAGAAATCACATTAGTCATTACAATGGTTTAAGGTTTTGATGATGATCCATTCAAATATGGTGTGGTTCCGCCACTTGTTGGTTGGCGGAATGTTGGTCTCACGTCTTCGAGTCACCACCTAACGCCGCCTCCCCGCTGTCCCACCAACGCAAAACCCTTGCATGATTCGGACAACAACTGATAATTTCCCACCCCTAATTCCCTAACCCAACCTCCCCTGATTGCCCAGATTCCGCGAGGGAAAATTCTTCGCCAGAATGCAGCAAAACCCATCTCCCCTCCCGCACCTGCCAGAGCTCCCCGAAACTCCATCCATCGCCCCTCATACTTTCTCCGTCGACCCCATCTCGTCTTCTCTCTTTGACTGGTCTGATTTCCTTGATTTCAACCTCGATGAGAACTTCAGCGTCTCGTTCCCCGATGCCCAGGAACCCGAGCAGCCGGGATTTGATCAGGGCCAACAACCTTCGAACCTGGGTCGGATCAGGAAGAGGGATCCCAGGTTGGTGTGCTCCAACTTCCTGGCAGGACGGGTCCCATGTGAGTGCCCTGAGTTGGATGAGCAATTGGAGCAGCAGCAGCAGCAGGAAGAGTTGGGTAGTGTCCTGCCAGGGAAGAAACGGGCCAGAACGGCCAAGGTCGCCGGTGGAAGCCATGTGAGGTGCCAGGTTCCCGGGTGTGAGGTGGATATTAGTGAGCTAAAAGGGTATCATAAGCGGCATCGAGTGTGTTTGCCGTGTGCGAACGCAAGTACCGTGGTTCTTGATGGGGAGAACAAGAGATATTGTCAACAATGTGGAAAGTAAATTCTTTGATCAATCTGTTGATCTTTGTGTATTTATATGTCGTTTTGATTAGTTTCTGCCTTTCTGGTTTGATTAATGCGTAATTAAAGCTTGCTGTAACCATTATGAAAGTAGGTAGCATTAATGATGGGCGGATCCCAGGCTTGGGGGGGTGGTGGTGGTGTTGTCAAGTTTATGTTTTTTTCGGGGTTACCCGTGGACATGTGCAAATGAATGACTCCATCTAACAGTATTTTGGTTAATTTGATATTTTTTCCTTGCATGGTATTTTTTATGGTTACATGATGATGAAAAATACTCATGACCATGAGGATATTGCACGCCGACAATGTTTAAGTGAGCTCCTTCATTTCTGTTATGGGAAGTTCCGTAGATGTAAGCCAATACACGTGTGTCTTTTGTGGATTAACAATCAGAAATATTTTTTCATGTATAAGGCGCTGATTATAGCTAGTAGTGATCGAGGACCATTTATGCCAAGCATTCTTGTGATCCATGCCAATTTTTTTTTAAAAAAAACTTTCAATTCTGTGTCTCGATCAAGAGGTTTCATGGACAAAATGTTCAAAATCATGATCAGTTCCTGTTTTAAATCCTGCTGCAGCTGCATGAGCCCTTCACTTGTGCCATAAATGATCTCTAATGAAGAAAAATTGGGTTACAAATGACAATTATTGAAGGATCTAGACTACAGTTTTGCGATTCTTTGTGTTTATAGAGTAGTCTGCTCACATTTCCCTTTCTCTTACTTTTTGCTGTGAAATGTAAATAATAAGGGCAGCCTTATAAGTTGGAGTTTAACTTTCAAGGGTTGTTCTTACATTATTGATATCACTGGTGATGTAGTAGTCCAAGCACTTTTCCTCAGTGATAGATTCATTGTTCTTTATTTATTTATTTATTTATTTATTTATTTATTTTTCACATGGCTTTACCTATATTTACATTATTTTCTTTCGTATGAAGACTTTTAAAAGGTGAATACTAACCGGTGCCAATCTACTATAAGTGTAGGCTATAGTTTTCTCGAGGCTGATCCTTATGTGACTTGAATCCACTGTCGAGCATGAACATGAAGTGAATTCTTGGGAATATGAATGTCTAGTCATGACAAAAATAAGTTCCCTTTAAGCTTTTTTTTTTTGACAGCAGTTCCCTTTAAGCTTTATTATTGATATTATCTAGCCTTAACTCAAGTTTTCTGTTCTGGGAAAATATGTATAATATGAATAGGAACTTTTAGTTGGTCTCCCTTACTTTTGAGTTGAAAATGTTGATGGTCCTGTAAAAGATTATTGTTTCTTGGATTTCTAAGGCAAAAATTGTCCATATTCATTTCGCCAATGGCAAACTACTACTCCATGAAATACACCATTATTGTATTTCGGAATTTGTTTGTTCATTTTAGGTTTACCACTGAAACTGTTCACTTTTTTTCGTCTGTTGAATGTCTTGTTAATATATCTATTTTTTTTCAGGTTTCATGTTTTGTTAGATTTTGACGAGGGTAAACGCAGTTGCCGAAGGAAATTAGAACGGCACAATAATAGGCGTCGAAGAAAACCTAATGATTCTAAAGGAAGCGGGGACAAGGAAGCTCAACCTGTTTTTCTGGTTGATGATGCCAGTGGTGATGATGACTCTGGAAAAGGTATATCAACCTTACATGGAGTAGTTGTTGCCAACAATCTTAATAGAAAGATTTTCAACTGCCTCCCAACTTTTTTTATTCTTCTCTCTTCATACATTGGTGGGATTGGATGGTCTCTTTTATGGTACTTATATTCAAGGGAGCATATCAAATCACCTTTTTTTTTTGTTCCATTATATATGTGGAGAAAATTTCATTCCTTGTGGTGATATTGCTTTGCTAGAACTTTTCATGTTTCCAATTAGCATTGCTGATGCTGTTGTCGTTCTAATTGATTATTGATTGGTCAGCAGATAATATATGTGTGAGTGGTCAGACGGAAGAGAGACCAACAATGGTGGAGTTAGATGGACATGTCTCACCTCTAGGCCCAGCTCTTAGTTCCCAACAGATTCAGAGTGATAGCATTGTATCATTTGGTGCTTCAGGTGAAGCAAGTGTAGACGAGGAGAAACAGAATCCAAAATACAAACATTCCCCAGCATACCATGAAAACAGGAGCATGTTTTACTCTGTAGTATGTCCAATGCCTTGGTGCCTTATTATGTCTCTTTTTTTTCATCATTTTTTAAGTTAGCTTGTATTAATCAGCAATGATTCAACTCTGGCAGTGCCCTTCTGGTCGAATCTCCTTCAAGCTCTACGACTGGAATCCTGCTGAATTTCCTAGACGACTTCGAAATCAAGTACCCCAAAGATTTTTTTGCAGTTAATTAGACAAGCAGATAAACATTTTTTTTTGCCAGCAAAGATGTTATAGTTTTGTTTAACATGCTGTTGATTCTTTTACAGATATTTCAATGGTTGGCTAGCATGCCTGTTGAATTGGAGGGATATATCCGTCCAGGTTGTACAATTTTGACGGCTTTTATCGCAATGCCAAAGCCAATGTGGCTTAAGGTAGTCAGAAGCTTATTCTTTTTACTATGGATTAGTTAATACTTTTGATGCCTAGTTTTCAATATCCAGTTTCTGTTGACATCGCAAGTTACTTCATAAACTAATACAGTATAACTTTTTGTAATATTGTCGTACCGCTTTGCAAATTTTATCTTAATTGCTTAATGTCTTTGCAATGATCAGTTATTGGAAGAACCAACTCTATTTATAAAAGACCTTGTTGCGCCACCAGGAAATATGTTGTTTGGAAGAGGTACTATGCTTGTGCATCTAAATGACAAGATTTTTCGTGTCACAAAAGGTCAGTTTGTATTGTAAGATATTATTTTTATCATGCATTTTTACTAATAAACTTGGTGTTATCTACCTTTGTGATTAATCGTGTTTATTTATTTTACAAACAAAGCTGTTCATATAAAATGTTTTAGGAGTGTATTTGCTTACCTATATATGTTGATCATTGCAAAATATCTCAACTATGGCCGGCTATTTATTTGGTCGAGAACAGCTGATTATATTTATTATATTCCCTTTCCTCCTACTTGTCTCAGCTCTTTGGTTGAAATGTTGATCATAATTACATTAAGTCAATCTTCGTGTCCTTGGATTTTTTCGCAATGACAAACACTCAAGTATTGAACGAGTCCTACTCTCAGCATATATCACTGCTGCCATATAGATTTTTCAACCCAGGATCATGTCCTAAATAGCTTGTGAGGATGAATAAGAAATGGTGAACCAATATAATAACCTTTTGTTGTAGAGACCAGGCACGGATGTTAGGTCTTAATGGAATCTGATAAAAATCCATAAATTGTTTGACTTCCTTGGTAACAATTGTATAATAATTAGTACAAGTTTGTGATTCAGTCCAGTGAACAGGAATAAATGCTAAACCTTTTATGGAACGGAAGAAATTTACGGAAGACCATTTCGTTCTTGCTATTACTTTAGAAGCATTTTGCTGAAGATTTTCCAATTCTTTTAATGCATTCCTAACATAGTATGGGATCCTTGTGGAACAGATGCAGCATCTATTATGAAAGTTGCTGTGAAAGATCGAGCTCCCAAGCTTCATTATGTCTATCCAACTTGCTTTGAGGCTGGAAGGCCTATGGAATTTGTAGCTTGTGGAAGTAATCTACTCCAACCAAGATTTCGGTGTGTTTGTTATCCCTTATTCTATTAATTTCTTTATATTCAACCGTTATCTCCATCTTGAATTTGTGAAAAGGCATGATGTATCCTCTCTACTCATCAACTTGATTTTTTGCATGATTTTTTTCATTTGAAAATGTGATACCTAGGTATGAAACCATGTATTAGATTTTTCAGATCATGTATGAAGGAAATTTTGATGGGTAAAGAGGAAGGAAAGCAAGCTTTGTTGGGATTGGGTGGATCATGTTGAGAGTTTTATGTATGTGTGATTCCATTTGCAATTAAGATGATGGTTCACTCTATTTCTTTTCTTTTCTTTTCTTTCTTTTTTTGAAACTTTTGTAGGTGCTTATTTATTCGTGTTTCTGTTTGGTTTATTTAAGCAACCCCCCTACCCCTCGATCCCCCAATGCACCAACTAGCAATAATGCGAGGAATCTGATGAAGAGTTTGACACTATGAAGCTGGGCAACTACATTTTTTTTATCAGTTGGGCAACTTCATATTACGTGATAGCATGTGAGGTCGAGATTGATCAGCTGAATTGTTGCATATGTCATTAGGATGGATGTACTACATTGGGCAATGTTAGAGGAGTAGTTTCTTAGTTTGATGGAACTGAGGATTGATATAGACATGTAATCGATGAAGATAATCACGAGGAAGGTTTGCAAATCTTCCTGTCATACTTTATTTAGTGATGATAATTGACCATTCTGTGGAGTTGCAATATGAGTTATAAAAATGCTCACTGGATGCTTGCTTCAAATTATATTTTGAACAAGATATATGGGGAAGACATGCTTGGTGCAGTTCATTTTTCAAGTGTTTTAAATTTGAGTATTAGTAGCGCTATATTCATAAATTAGAGAGGTTGAAAAAATTCATATCTATTAATTTTATACTCTTGGTGTTCGTTGACCAGGTTCCTTATGTCCTTCGCTGGGAAATATCTGGCATATGACATTTGTGTATCATCTGCCTGTTGTAAGAAAGGTGAGAATGATAGTTTCAACCATCAATTGGTGAAGATATATGTGCCTCAGACTGATGTGGATCTTTTTGGTCCAGCTTTTGTCGAGGTTAGATACGCATTTGATTTTATTATTCAACTATTCTTAATGCTTAACGTCTGACAATGGGCACTTGTTATCGTGCTAGAGCTTCAGGCATGCACGATCTGGATCTTTGTTTGTCACTTCAAAAATTATAGAAGCATGTTCTTTGGATGATTCCCAATTGAACACTCTTTATCACAATTGAACACTCTTGTCAATAAAAAGCATGCAGAAATATGAAAAATTCTCATTTAGTATCGAGAGAAACTTGGGAATTAATTTGGTTTTGACTCGTGGAGTTGGGACTTGGCTAGGCCTAGTTATATTGTTTCTTCGTGTCAATTTCTATCCCCGTTCAATTTGGAATGGGTAGTTCTATTGTATGCTAATTGCCAAATATTAGTTTTCATGTACCCATTTTATTGTATTTCTTTAAGCAATGTAAGCTCTGGAGCCTCTAGTTAACATTAAAAGAGCATTTCAATAAGAAGACAGTTGGGAAATGGATTTGTAATTATCTGATATATAGAGATCCTTGTATAAGAATTTTGACCGAAATTGACTGGGACTGCTAGAAGAACCGAGGACTTTGTGTCATTATAATATTGGTTCTTTGATTTTCTTGTTAGGTCGAAAATCAGTCTGGCTTGTCCAACTTCATTCCTATTCTTGTGGGGAACAAAGAAACATGTGCAGAAATGGAGGCCCTGCAACTAAATTGCAACACACTTGTCACCTACAACGAACTAAAGTTATCTTCTTCAAGATCTCCATGTGAAGTTTTTGCCTCAAGACATGCACAGTTCTCAGAATTTGTTTTAGAAGTGGCTTGGTTGCTCAAGAAACCTGCATCAGAGCAAAAATTGACGCCTTGTCACATACAAAGATTCAACTATTTGTTGAGCTTTTT
Organism: Henckelia pumila; assembly: GCF_033568475.1. NCBI lineage: Eukaryota > Viridiplantae > Streptophyta > Magnoliopsida > Lamiales > Gesneriaceae > Henckelia > Henckelia pumila. The sequence goes on from NC_133120.1 coordinate 66,481,001, forward strand.
AATAGAAAAGGATTCATCTGTCATATTAGGGAGAGTATTTTCATACATTAAAGATGTGGTTGATGACAATTTGATCGCGGGAGTTGCTGATTCTGATATGAAGCTATTACGAAAAAATATGGATGTGGCAAGAAATATACTCGACCAGACCTCCCAAAATGATATCTATGCTGCTGTCCCAGCTACCAATCTGGTAAGGGTGTTGGATTTCTTGGCATATCTTAATAACCAACGTGATTGCTCTTTCTTTGGGGAGTTTCACCTTTCAGACATTTTGAAATAAAATATGTAAGGTGGACTTCACTTGAAAGCTTTTGTTGCTCCCATGATGTTTTTTAAGGCAATTTTTCTTTCTTGGAACAGTTATCCAACTCATGTATCTTGTTTCTTGCTGCTGTATGTGTTTCAGGCCTTGGAGAAAACATTGAAGAATGTTCCCCGTCTGCAAAATTTCTCACCGGCTCAAGATGAAAGTGCAAAAGCTCCTCTTTTAAACCATCAGGTGGTCATGAACCTTAATGTTTATGAGAGGCCAAGAAAGTCTGGTCGCCTATTGTTTACAGGCACGTTTTGGGCTTCTCGACCTCTTATCATGGCAGTGGCGGCATTTGGCGTCTGTTTGGGGGTATGTGTAGTCATTCTCCACCCTCAGAGAGTCGGTGAAATTGCAACGAGTATACGGAGGTGTTTGTTTGACCACAAATAGCGTCAGCTAGACTGATTGGCAAGTCTTTACCCCCATCTGTGCATATTAGAATGTATATCACATCACAAATTGGATAAGCAACTTGGTGTACCAGCATACAAAATTGAATGTCTGCTGGTCTGGGAGTGCAGGCCACTCTGGTAAAATTGCTTGCACTTTGTATTTTTCGTAAATCTTGAGAAATCAACAAGATATGTTCATGTAATCCAGGTTTAGTGATTGAATGAAGCCTTTGTATGCCACTTTTGTCAATGATAAGATATTTTTTAAATTAGTTTAGATTTGATTTGATGGAATAAAATCTGATTTGATTAGGAAAGATTATTTTGTCCCGGATATGTGGCGATCTGAATCTGATTTTATTTTCTTTTGACTATTTAAATGTATCCTCTAGATGACTTTATCATCAAGAAATGAACAACTCCTCTCTCTCTCTGCCATTCCTATGTCTTTCTGCATAGGATCAGAGATCGAGGATCGGTCATGCATTTTAAGGCTGCCATGGTTGGAGCTGGGCTATCTCTTCCGAATCCAACTGCGATAGCAGAACAGTCCCTCCGACCGGAGTTTCTCAAGCCCCACCCTCCATTGCACTTTGTGAAAGTTCCCTTCAAATAACCAATATCCATAAATTAAATGGAGCAAACTATCTTGAATCTGCTCGTCAGTGTGGTTGGTGATAGATGGAAAGGGCAAATTGGGAGCGATGAGGTGTAGCCAATAGAATCGAAAGATCTAAAGTACAAGCAATGACAAAATGGGGCACTTGAACGGCGAGGTGAAGCCACCAGAATCTGAAGATCCAAGTACAAGCAATGGCAATGGAAAACTCCATGGTCATTACGTGGTTAATTAATTTCATGGAACTCGCAATAGGTAAAACATAAAACTAAACATGATGTTTGGGAGGCGGTGTTATGGACCTGTTATTGGTGGACCTGGATCCAAACAACCCAATAGTCACATCCGTAGAAGAGTCTAGAAAGAAAACAATAAATAAATATATGGAGGAGAGTTAGTAGAGATCGGTTCATTTTTCTTTGTTAAGTGTTAACTAACGTGTGCTAGAGACTAGTTTTGGCTAGATACATAGATATCTGATATTTATTTAACTAAATAACTTTTGTTTAACCATGATTTTGAAATATAATCTTTTGAATTTTTTTCATTCGTTTTGTTTTTGCATTTCTTTTGTATTTGAAGGTCATTTTGCAAATTTTTTTAAGAAAGATCATAAATCAAAAAATTTGGTTGACCAAGGTTATTTTTCAAAATCTCCCGAGATATCTGTGGGTGTTTTTCTTTTTTTTTTTTTTTAATTTTTTGTATAGTCATTTCTTATTATGTATATAAAATCGTGGTTGTAACAATTGGTCCGACTGTCGGATTATCCATCGGAAGAGTAGAAGAAAGGGCAACCACACAAATTTTGATATGGTGCTAGAGGATCGTCTCACAGCTGCTGGGAACGCTTTGTTTCAGCTTCCATCATCTCTGGATAAATTACTATGTTGCCTAGATCGGACTGAGGAACTCTTATCTAGAGTGTAGCTGTCACCTACCCCATCCATGTTAACAACTCTTTCACCGCTAATGAAGATATTGATAAAAGAAAAATTTATGAAGCATTTTGATGTTAATGTCAAGGTTGGAGTTGCTTCTTGCATCAATGAGATTGTTAGAATCACTGCACCTGATGTCCCATATGATGATAACAAAATGAAAGAGGTTTTTCATTTGATCTTAAGGATTTATCTGATACGACTAACAGATCTTATAACAAGAGTGCTTCTATTCTCGAGATGATGGCTAAGATCAGGTACTATGTTATCTTGCTGGATTTGGAATGTGATGAGCTTATTATTGAAATGTTCCAGCACTTTCTCGGTGTTATGAGGGTTGATCACTCATAAAGTATTTTTGAATCTATGGAGGTCGTAATGACTCTGGTTTTGGAAGAAAGTGAGTACATAAATTTAGCTTTCCTTACTCCTTTTATGGCTGTCGTAAAAAGCGACAAAGAAGAGGTTCCAAATGCAAAGAAATTGGTTGAGACGGTTGTTCAGAATTGTGGGGAGAAGCTTATCCCATGTTTAATCTAAGTATTAAGAACTTCCGTGAAAAAAGATGTTGAGAAAAGATCAATAGTGTGTTCATATTTAATTGACAATCAGAAAGAGAGAGACTCTATTGAACAAGCATCTAGGGGTGGAAATTACTCGAAAAATGGCGCCATGGAATTATTAGGACCCCATAATGGAAGGAAGACGGAGAAACCATGTGGATTGGTTGTTGCGACGTTACAGGGGGAGAGGGCGGCAGAGTTCGTCGCTTTTGTGAAGAAGTTGTTGATGTCAGGGCTTCACGATGTACCAAGGGAGAGGGGAGATCACAACGGGCAATTCCTCGTAAAAGGTCTCCCAACAACTATAGGGTTTTGGGCTTAGTGCTGATGAGGCCGAGGATGGTGGAAGCGTCAATTTTGTTCTGCACATTCCTCATTTCTAATTTCATTCAGGACATCATTGATCAAGTAGAGACTGCATTGGCGCAGGCATGGAGAGGGGAAGAAGCATCTAGCGAGGTCATTGTTGGATACATGCCAGTAGGGTATTGGGCCTATTTTTCATGAGGCCCAAAGATAAAATAGGCTGTGAAGGGGGAGAGTTTGGTGAAGAACTTGGAATCCTGGGTGAATTTAAGTAGGTATAATGAAGTTATCAATGCTTGTATTTTGGTGGACGTGATTATACAATCATTGCTGAAGTTGGGAGGCTTCAATAAGGACCTGGAGTGATGAATCAGAAGATATGTGGATTGAGTCTCCATGGTTTTGTGTGTGATGTTTTGATTGGTACATTGGGTAGGGAGGCAAAAGTGAACGGTGCAAATGAGTTGTAGGATGAAATGCTCAAAAGGATTGTCATTCTGACTTTGTATTTATTGGAAATCTGAAACACATAATTTTGATCTTTGTAACAAGAATGGAGTAGGTGTTTTTGGTCCTGTATACAAGGGATTTGCAGGACTCGATGCTAACAAGAAATGGGATAGAGGAAGAGAAGTTAATAATTTTGTTGAAGATGGAAATTGTTATTTCCCTGTTATCATGATTGAGATAATTGATGCTTGGTAGCGCTAAATCACGTCACGCCCAAATTACCCAACTCAATCAGATAACCAAGAATATGTAGTAGTGTGAGTAGGGATCGTTCCCACGAGAAAAGAGAATTTTAATGTGTTCTAAAATAAAATAAAGGAGGTTTTTGAGTTTTGGAATTAACTACTGAAAATTTAAGCAATTAAAAAGAAATATAATCGCTATCATGTAAGATTAAAAATTAATTTGAAGAAATCAATAAGAAACAAGTCTTGATATCGGTCGACTACACCCTTCATATTTATTCATTCAATCATCGATTCCTAAAAATAATCAATCATATCAAATATTCATCATTGAAAATCAAATTTTTGTTTTATCTTAATCTTAGTTAATTAGACACCAGCGTTTTAAATTAACCCTTACCAATAAATCAACCCGGATTCCAGCGATCTAGATTTAAATTTAAGGTAGCATTCAAACGAGTAAAACTGATGAATCTAGACAACAAAAATACCAGCGATTGTATTTAATCTAGTCAAAAGTTGTTTCTACGATTCAACAAATTCAACAGTAGAAAATATTAAACGTAATTGATTCGCAAATTAGATGGTTCAAAAAATTACGGATTTGAATTCTAATTTAGCTATAGATTGTAAAGTGAAATCCTAAGATGGCCAATCCGAAAATCTCACATACAAGCATGAAATAAAACATATCAACTATTGATACTCTATAAGGATTAAAGCATGAAAATCGAATCTCATGAATAAACAAAATCAAGGGCTTGTCTTCCTCAACCAAGTTCTAAGGTTTAGCCACAACGATTCATGAAAAATTCAAGAAAAATTAAAAGAAAGGAAGAAATCTAGAGAGGAAATTGTAATACAAAACATAGCCGCCAAAGAGAGATGTCAAAGTCTGATAGTTCAGTCTGAAAAACGAAATAAAAATACCTAATAAAAACTAGAGTCCAAAATAAAAGAGTTTCCAAATCTGAAAAATCCTTCCCGAACAGCGACTCTCGCTCGATCGGTAAGATTTTACCGATCGATCGAGAGCAAAAATCGAATCCTATTATTAATCTTACCGATCGATCGAGAGTAAAAATCGAATCCTATTATTTTCCAAAACTAACCAACCGCTCGATCGGTAAGATGTGACCGATCGAGCGGTAGAAAATATCATAGCCCACTATTTTCAACTTCAGACGGCCGCTCGATCGGTAGACTTCAGCAGATTGAGCGGTTGCTTTTCCTCCAAGATTCTTCAGCATTTCTCTTGCTCCAAAGTTCGTCCATGCGTCCGCCAAAAATGCACAACCTAACCAACAAACCGGGAAACAGATTATGCAGACACAAAAATAAGAAAAACGAACAAAACACATAAATAAAATACATAAACAAATGCAAAACAACAACTAAATGACATCAAAATAAGCAACAAAAACATAACTATCAAATTCCCCCACACTTACTTTATTCTCCCTCGAGTAAGTCATGCACAAACAGAATGAAACAGAACAAACAAAAACACAAAAGCAAGGACGAGCATGCACAATATAGCCTCAAAAAAGTCTTCCCATAAAAACAAGTGCACATGTACTCTCGATCATCAATGATACAACTTCAGTCGAATGCGAACATGCGTGTGTGACATGCTACCCCAGTTACATTCAACTTTAAAAGACAAAGTTTCAAGATTGTTCGCCACCTAAAACAAATCAGTGCAAGTCTCACAATCAAGAACTCTCCTCCCAACAATCCATCAACAAAACACAACTCTCATGAGATACAATTTCAAAATTAACTGCATACGTAGCTATAACTAGATAGGATTCGAATTTCAATCCCCTCGTCTATAGCCCAAATGTAACTTCAATCCCATAAAACCCGCAAACTTAGCTATGAAATAGTGAATAGGATTTCATTCACATTCCAAGCCCGGATGAAATTGGTATTATTTTTACTTAATTTTTTCCAAGATATAATCCCATTTTATCCGGATACTTAGCTACAAACAAGACGAATATGATTTCAAACATCTTGCTCGCAACCCGGATGGAGTCGATGTCTCATAACATGTTATAAAAGTTTTTACAAGTGTACCCAAGAGAATATATGCTATTTTAAAAAGATCATCGAGACTCAAGAACTATCAAGTTCCACAAACACCTATTGTCGTGCAATGATCCAACAGACATCCACAATATCTAATACATCACTACACTTCACCGGTTAAACATGCGTGCTTAAGAATATTCAACAATCAACCTACGGTTTCTCAATCATATCAAGAGCAAAATTTTTTCAAAAATTTCATTTTTTTTCAACATAACGTCATCATCATAGGCTAACAATCTCATCCTCAACTTATGTATTCGACACACAAACATTAATAACAACGACACAACAAATCCCGAACTAAATGCAATAACATATCAAAACAAATGCAACAGTATGAATGCACCCCCCACACTTAAATGAAGCATTGCCCTCAATGTCTCAAAACACAAGACACAAACAACAACTAAATAGAATGCAATGAAAAAAAATTTAAAAACAGAAGTCCCCTGGTCTAATGGTCGGCGGCATCGTCCTCGTCAAGCTCGGGTGGAGGAACAGGAGCGGCATTGATATGAATCTTATGTATGAAAAGCAACACGATTTCAACGAATCGCACCTCAATTCGATAACAAAAGAATTCAAAGATTTTTGTCTCGACTTTGAAACAAGTAACAGATTTTGGAATCTCCACCTCTAGCTGAACCTGTAACTAGCAACAGAGAATTCACGATAGAAAACAATCAAAGATTCAATTAGACCTTCAAAGGAACCTGTTTTTGACAACCCAATTGAAAATCGATTGACAAACGCCACAAAGCTATGAAACTTTGATAAGTTTGATTTTGGATAAAGCAAAAGCTTTGATAAAATTCTAGAGAGAATTTTGTATTGAATAATCAATAATCTGAAAATCTTAGTTATCATTAAAATAATGAATGTTGTAGTATTTATATTACAACCCAAAATATTGAAAGATAACGCAAAATAAATCAAAAAGATATCAAAGTTATCTCCTAAAGTTTCCTAGTAGGAATAAAAGACCTAAAATAAACAAAGTAAATCCAAAATATTAAAAATCCCGAACACACACACAAACACCTTCGGTGCGTGTAAAAGGGCATGGCGCGGGCGCGCTAAAGAGAGGCGCGGGCACGCCGAAGTTGCGCAGATAATGGCGCGGGCGCGCGATAAGGTAGCACGGGCGCGCCGAGAGTTCGCAAAAACATCGTCAATTTGGCATCCGTAAGCGCGGGCGCGCGATCATGAATCGCGGGCGCGCTTATTCTTCGCAAAATAATGGCGCGGGCGCGCCTTGGCTTCGAGCAGGGTCTTCAATTTCTTCACTTTCTTGACCTCCTTTGACCTCAATAAGATTATAACTTCCTCCAAATTGAATATCAAGAAATCCAACGCCCTCTTGTGTCTTCAACAACAAAGATTGAAGTGCTTCCTTAAACTTCTGAGCTCGGCCTCTCGTAACCGGTCCTCGTGGTATCTCCAACGGATCCTTAGTCACTTGATCAGCATGCGAGCCATCCATGATCGCATCATCCTTCCCTTCTTGAAAAGGATTTGTCCTCAAATCTTGATCATCACCTACATCAAACGGAGATAAATCAGAAACATTAAAAGTAGCACTGACATTATACTCACCTGGAAAATCTAATTTGTAAGCGTTGTCGTTGATGCGATCCAATACTTGAAACGGTCCATCGCCTCTAGGTAGAAGCTTTGAGCGCCATTTTTCAGGAAACCGCTCTTTTCTCAAATGCAACCACACCCAATCTCCTGGTTCAAACACAACTCTCTTCTTTCCCTTATTTGCTTGCTTTGTATACTGCAAATTCTTTTTCTCAATGTTCGCCTTCACTTTTTCATGCAAATTTCTCACAAATTCCGCCTTTTTCTTACCATCCATGTTAACCCTTTCACTCATAGGTAAATACATCAAATCCAACGGGGTTAAAGGATTAAAACCATACACAATTTCAAAGGGTAAAAAATTTGTAGTAGAATGCACACTACGATTATATGCAAACTCAACAAATGACAAACATTCTTCCCAACTCTTCAAATTCTTTTTAATTATAGTACGCAACAAAGTTCCTAACGTTCTATTAACAAGTTCAGTTTGACCATCCGTTTGAGGATGACAAGTAGTCGAAAACAGTAATTTAGTGCCAAGTTTGCACCATAATGTTTTTCAAAAGTAGCTCAAAAAACGAGTATCTCTATCAGACACAATACTCCTAGGCATGCCATGCAATCTAACAATTTCATTAAAGAACAAGTCCGAAACATGAGATGCATCATCAGATTTATGACACGCAATAAAATGAGCCATCTTAGAAAATCTATCAACCACAACAAAAATTGAATCCCTCCCCTTCTTAGATCTCGGTAGTCCTAAAACAAAGTCCATAGAGATATCTACCCACGGTTCACTAGGAACAGGAAGTGGAGTATACAAACCATGTGGTTGTTGTCTAGACTTTGCTTTCATACAAGTCACACATCTTTCGCAAATTTTCTCAACATCATGCTTCATATGTGGCCAATAAAAATGTTCATGCAAAGTTTCATAAGTTTTAGCCACTCCAAAATACCCCATTAAACCACCCCCGTGTGATTCCTTAACAAGTAATTCACGAATAGATGACTTAGGAACACACAACTTATCCTCCTTAAACAAATACCCATCATGCATGAAGAATTTATCTTTTGGACCATGCAAACATGACGCATACATCTCATTAAAATCAAGATCACTGGGATATAACTCTTTTACATACTCAAATCCTAAGAATTTAGAATCTAGAGTAGATAAAAGTACATACCTTCGTGATAGAGCATCCGCTACCACATTTTCCTTCCCTTGCTTGTATTTGATAACGTAGGGAAAAGTTTCCACAAATGACACCCACTTGGCATGTCTCTTGTTCAGCTTTTGTTGTCCTTTGAGATGGTTCAAAGACTCATGATCTATATGAATCACAAATTCTTTTGGCCTCAAATAGTGTTGACATGTCTCAAGTACCCTTACCAACGCATAAAACTCCTTATCGTAGGTAGGATAATTCAAGGACGCCCCACTTAGCTTCTCACTGAAGTATGCAATCGGTCTCCCACCTTGCATCAAGACACCTCCAATCCCCACACCTGATGCATCACATTCAATTTCAAAGGTATTAGAAAAATCAGGTAAAACAAGTAAAGGAGCATTAATTAATTTATGCTTGACAAAATTAAAAGACTTCTCTTGCTCCTCGCCCCAATGAAATGGAACGTTATTTTTTATCACCGCAGTCATAGGTGCCGCCAAAGTACTGAAATCTTTCACAAATCTCCTATAGAAACTTGCAAGGCCATGAAAACTTCGAACTTGACCAATAGAAGTAGGCGTTGGCCAATCTCAAATTGCACTTACCTTGTCCTCATCAACTCTGACACCTTGGGAACTCACAACAAAGCCAAGAAACACAAGTTCTTTTGTACAAAACACACACTTTTTCAAGTTAGCATACAAATGTTCAGCTTTTAGTGTGATTAGCACAATTCTCAAGTGTTCGACATGCTCATCCAAATTTTTGCTATACACCAAGATATCATCAAAATATACCACAACAAATTTTTTAATATAAGCACGCAACACATGATTCATCAATGTCATAAAAGTGCTAGGTGCATTAGTTAGTCCAAAGGGCATAACTAACCACTCATACAAGCCATATTTAGTTTTAAAAGATGTTTTCCACTCATCACCTTCTCTCATCCTAATTTGATGGTAACCACTTTTTAAATCAATTTTACTAAAGACGCTAGAACCATGCAACTCATCCAACATATCATCTAGTCTAGGAATAGGATGCCTATACTTGATGGTAATGTTATTAATGGCTCTACAATCCACATACATTCTCCATGAACCGTCTTTCTTAGGAACCAACAAAACAGGCACTGCACAAGAAGACATAGACTCACGTACAAACCCCTTATCAAGAAGTTCACTTACCTGCCTTTGTAGTTCTTTTGTTTCCTCCGGGTTGCTCCTATACGCTGGACGGTTTGGCAACGCACTTCCGGGCACAAAATCAATTTGATGCTCAATCCCCCTCAAATGTGGTAATCCTTGAGGCAAATCCTCCGGAAATAACTCTTCAAATTCCTGCAAAAGAGAAACAACATTGCTCGGAAGATTTCCGGCTATATCACTTGTGTTAAGGAGAAACTCCTTATAGAAAATCAACACAAGTGGAGTATGCTCATGTAAAATCTCTCGCAACTCACTATTTTAGGCCATAAATATTTTTTTATCGGCCTCTTTCCTCTCAATTTATTTTCATCTTTTTTTCTCTCAATATTTTTTTCTAAGGCCATCTCACTTTTTTGTTCACTCTTTTTTTCGGCCTCTTCTTTCTTTTTCTTTTTCAAATGGTCCTCCAACACTTGCTTTGGAGTCATCGGTAACAATACAATAGGCTCCTTTTTCAAGGTAAAAGAATAATGATTTTTAAAACCGTCATGTATCACCTTCCTATCAAATTGCCACGGCCTACCCAACAAAATATGACAAGCTTGCATAGGCACCACATCACACAACACTTCATCTACATACTTACCAATGGAAAATGGTACTACCACCTGCTTATGCACTCTCACCTCCGAGCTATCATTAAACCACTACAATTTATAAGGTTGAGGATGCTTTATAACAGGCAAACTCAACTTTTCCACCAGCTCATAACTCGCTACATTAGTGCAACTCCCACTATCAATAATAATACTACATACTTTGTTATTCACAAAGCATCTAGTATGGAATAAATTCTCCATTTGAGTTTCTTTCTCCTTCTTTTGTTGTACATTCAACACTCTCCTGGTCACTAACAATTCTCCAACAACCGCATCATATCCCTCTTCATCAGGATCCTCCAACGCAGGCATACTATCATATTTCTCATCCTCACTCTCCGACTCAATCTCACCACCAGCATTCATAATCATAATTTTTTTATTAGGACACTGACTGGCAATATGACCAAGTCCTTGACATCTAAAACATTTAATATCCCTAGAACGAGAATTAGTAGTTTCAGGTGTACCTTTACCCACTTGTTTTGGTGCCTCCAATTTGGTGTCAAATTTTGGCTTGGACACCGACTTGTTGTCCTCCCATTTTGCAACGCTTGGACGCCAAGAAGTTGAAGATCCTCCACCGGTAGGAAGTCGACCAGCTCCTCTCCTCTTGAGTTACTGCTCCACCTTCATGGCTGTCTGCACCATCTCATCCAAATCAAAATAGTGGCGAAGGTCCACTTGATCTTGGATTTCTCTATTCAAACCGCACAAAAATCTGGCCATTGTAGCTTCATTATCCTCCTCAATGTTGGTCCGAATCATCGTGGTTTCAAACTCCTTGTAGTAATCCTCCACACTTCTTGGACCTTTCTTCAGAGTTTGTAATCGCCTGTACATGTCACGATAATAATAGTTAGGCACAAACCATTTCTTCATGACACGCTTCATCTCCTCCCACGTCTCAATAGGCGGCTCTCCACACCTCCTTCTAATGGTCACTAATTGATCCCACCAGATTAACGCATAGTCTACAAACTCAACCACTGCCAACCTCACTTTCTTAAGATCAAAATAGTGATGGCAATCAAACAAAAACTCTACACGCTTCTCCCATTCCAAATACGCCTCTGGGTCAGATTTCCCATGAAACGCTGGAATTTTCATCTTAATACTACTAATATTTTCATCCTCCTTACTCCTCTCCGTATATTTTCCCCGTACTGCTTCTCGCCTATGTCTACCCCCATGTACTCTCCTCTCTCCATCCAATTCTCATCAAAACTCTCCTCATCTCCTTCAAAATTATTCTCTATCTTTATTTTTTTTTCCACTACCACTACTCTCTTCCAATCTACTCATCCGCTCATGAAGAGGTTCCAACTCCGTCCTCATCACCCTAGTAAATTGACCCATCAACGCATCCATTTGAACCTTGGAAATTCCTTGGTTCACACTTTCACTAGCATCTTTATTATGATTCATGGTACCTTCAAGAAAAAGGTTAGTAGTAAAATTCCTCACACAAGTTCTCACAGATCACTCCAAACGAATCACTCCAACACTCTTTTTCTTTCCACTCAATTTATGTAGGCTTTTGCTTTGTGTAAAAGTGAATCAAACTCTCAAGTTCACAACTTTTAGATGCTTGAAGATCGACTCTCGAAGATCGACAAAAACAAGAAGAAGAAATTTATGGATGCTCGAATTTAGACTCACACCCAAGGATGAACAAGAACGAAAATTGTCCACAAGTTATCTTGCTTCTTCTATATATTTTTTTTTGAAGCCCCCTTTTTTTTTTGAATTTATAACTTGTACCACAAGACACGAGACTTGGATAACAAGTTTGAAAGAATGACACAGAAATTTGAGATGAGATAGATGAAGAACGAAGAACGACGAACGATGAACGAAGAATGAAGAACGAAGAAAGAATATAGATTAAAGAAGGATACGACTAACTTGAGTCAAAACCTTAAGCTTTGATACCAAATGATATGAATCTTATGTATGAAAGGCAACATGATTTCAAAGAATCACACCTCAATTCGATAACAAAATAATTCAAAGATTTTTGTCCCGACTTTGAAACAAGTAACAGATTTTGGAATCTCCACCTCTAGTTGAACCTGTAACTAGCAGCAGAGAATTCACGATAGAAAACAATCAAAGATTCAATTAGACCTTCAAAGGAACCTGTCTTTGACAACCCAATTGAAAATCAATTGGCAAACGCTACAAAGCTATGAAACTTTGATAAGTTTGATTTTGGGTAAAGCAAAAGCTTTGATAAAATTCTAGAGAGAATTTTGTATTGAATAATCAATAATCTGAAAATCTTAGTTATCACTAAAATAATGAATGTTGTAGTATTTATATTACAATCCAAAATATTGAAAGATAACGCAAAATAAATCAAAAAGATATCAAAGATATCTCCTAAAGTTTTCTAGTAGGAATAAAAGATCTAAAATAAACAAAGTAAATCCAAAATATTAAAAATCCCGAACACACACACAAACACCTTTGGTGCATGTAAAAGGGCATGGCGCGGGCGCGCCAAAGTTGCGCAGATAATGACGCGGGCGCGCCGAGAGTTCGCAAAAACATCGTCAATTTGGCATCCGTAAGCGCGGGCGCGCTTTTTCTTCGCAAAATAATGGCACGGGCGCGCAATTCTGGGCCGCGGGCGCGCCTTGGCTTCGAGCAGGGTCTTCAATTTCTTCACTTTCTTGACCTCCTTTGACCTCAATAAGATTATAACTTCCTACAAATTGAATATCAAGAAATCCAACGCCCTCTTGTGTCTTCAACAACAAAGATTGAAGTGCTTCCTTAAACTTCTGAGCTCGGCCTCTCGTAACCGGTCCTCGTGGTATCACCAACGGATCCTTAGTCACTTGATCAGTATGCGAGCCATCCATGATCGCATCAGGCATACTGAAATGGGAAGCGTGGCGGATAGGGTAGAGCAGCGGGAACGGCTGAGGTGTCAAGGCCAAAGTGCAAAGTGAGATTCCTCAATAGAGCATCCACAGCTTGAGCGTTGTGAGCCGCCACAGTATTATATGCATCTTGGTGATGAGAGAAGGCGGTAAACTCACAAATGGAGTCGGCCTGTGAGCGACGAGGAGGCTATGGTGGACGTGTAAGGGCAGGGAGCGGAACAAATTGATTATCCACCACAAACAGAATCCACCGATACGCTCTTTTAGCGTCGATAGCAGCTTTGTCGAAGGGACGCATTGGTTGCAACCATTCTTCGTCGACTCGAGGTTGCACACCGGAGTGGATGCAGAGCTGAGTGATAATCATGGAAAAGAAAAGACCGGCCGTCTTGGAGGCAATGGAATGCCATATCTGATTGTGTATCACACGACCCACATTGATCGGCCAATCCAATTCCAGCGCATATAGAAGCAAAGCACGCGCAAGGTGAACGTCACTTGTGTGTGAAATAGACATCATGCGACGAGAGATAAAAGAATACCAAGTGGCTGGCCCCAAGTAGAGGTATTTATCCAGAAAATAGGCATCAATCCAGGCAGCACCTTGAAAGCACAATTGTGCAAGAATCTCGTCTAAATCCGGATCAATGGAGAGGCTTTGGTAGAGACTGTCGTTGACATCCGGCATCTCTAGCAACCTGTTTAGTGCCTGAGAATAAAAAAAAAAAAACAAAGGTACCTCGCACGAAAGCTTTACCATTAGCACGTTTGGCAGCATTAGCATAGAATTCCCTAACAAGAGGGACAACGGCCGGATCGGGCTGCGTACAGAATTTTCCCCAACCTCGGTTTGCGACTTTTATAGCCACCTCGCTATCGGAAAAGTCGAGTTCAAAACCCCTCTCAATAATAGGGGAGCGATGGGCCTTTGCATGGTCATATCTGTCCCGGGCCACTTGATTGACAAAGCGGCCGGAGAGGTTGGAGGAAGAACGAGCCGCGGCCGCGCCTTGAGAAGATGACTCACCTGTAACTTTAACTCATTTAGGCCCCATGTATAAGCACAAAGATGACACAAAGAATAGTAGAGGCAATTCGTCAAACACTTGGCGTGCAAACAAAATTTCGGTGGACTCCTTAAACTGTGGCGACCGATCAGAGGAGATGAATGCCGACGGAGGTGAACGGCTGTTGATGATGATCGGAGGATGGAGGCGGAGACAAAAACTAGTAAATTCAGAGGTAGCAGGAGTGATGGTGAGCGGCGTTTTGTGTGGCGGCGACAGACGATCGGAGAAGAAGACCGGAAAGTGGAGAAGATTCTCGGAAGTGATGAGCGGAGCATAGTGGTGTGGCCTCCGTTTGAATCCCTGAGGAGTAAGATGAAGAAGATGAGAGAATGAGAGATGAAGGGTTTTGGGGATTTAGGGGTTTAGAGAAAAAGAGGGGAGAATGAGGGTGAGAGAGAGAGAAATCGCGATTTAATTCGCGTATAAAAGGGCTCGCTCAATCGATAAGATGTGACCGATCGAGCAAGAAAAAATAACCCAACTCATTGTCCGCAATAAAAGTGCTCTCACTCGATCGGTAAGATGTGACCGATCGAGCGAGAGTAAAATCCCAAACCTACTGCCATACTTTTAAAAACACTCCCGCTCGATCGGTAAAGAATAACCAATCGAGCGGACAAAAAATACGCAACTTACTGCCTCACGTAAAAAGACTCCCGCTCGATCGATAAGATGTTGCCGATCGAGCGGAATAAAAAAAATCTTTTTGGATTTTTCTATTTTCCAAAAAACAAAAATTAAAGCAAGGGGGCAACAAAAATGCTAAAATAAAAATAAGGGAAAGGAAATTAAGAACAATGGGTTGCCTCCCAGCCAGCGCTAAATTTACGGTCAGCCTATAGCTCGACTGCATGCCGCGATTTACTCAACATTTGGTGGCGCATCTAGAGTGAGATCATGCTCGTCCCCTCCTACATTTGCTTGGACCCCTTCATAGTAGTGTTTAAGTCGGTGACCATTCACCTTGAATGTTTTGGATGTGTCCAATCTATGAATTTTGACTGCACCATGGGAAAAGATATTAGTGATAACAAACGGACCATTCCAACGTGAACACAACTTACCTGGAAATAACCGAAGTCATGAGTGATAGAGCAAAACTTTTTGACCGACTTCGAATTCCCGTCTAGAAATCATCTTGTCGTGGAAGGCCTTTGTCTTGTCTTTGTAAATCTTTGAACTAGCATATGCATCATTGCGTATCTCTTCTAATTCTTGTAACTGCAACTTCCGATGCTCGCCACTCTCATCCATCTGCATGTTAAAGTTTTTGATAGCCCAATAGGCTCTATGCTCCAGTTCTACGGGCAGATGGCATGGTTTTCCAAATATCAGCCGATATGGGGACATTCCAATTGGCGTCTTGAACGCGGTTCTATAAGACCACAAAGCGTCATCCAAGCGCAAGCTCCAGTCCTTTCTTGTAGGATTCACGGTCTTTTCTAGGATGGACTTGATCTCTCTGTTTGAAACTTCAGCCTGACCATTGGATTGTGGATGGTATGCAGTGGAGATCCTGTGCGTCACATGGTACTTTTTTTAGCAAACTGGCCACAGTTCGGTTGCAGAAGTGCGTTCCTCTATCACTGATGATGGCTCGTGGAATCCCAAACCTAGAGAAAAGATTGTGCTTGATAAACTCTGCAACAACTTTAGAATCATTAGTACGGGTAGCCTTTGCTTCCACCCATTTCGAGACATAGTCCACAACAAGTAATATATATATATATATATATATATATATATATATATCCATACAAACTTGGAAAAGGTCCCATGAAGTCGATGCCCCAAATATCAAAGATTTCACAAACTAAAATAGGTTGCTGGGGCATCTCCTTGCGCTGGGATATATTACCTGTCTTCTGGCATTGAGCGCACGACTTACCGAAAACATAAGCATCTCGAAATAAGGATGACCAGAAAAATCCGCAGTCCAACACCTTTCTTGCTGTCTTTTTTGCTCCAAAATGACCCCCACGCGCATAATAATGACAAAACGTGAGAATATGGATTACCTCGCTAGCAGGTATACATCGTCGTATGACTTGATTAGCGCAGTGTTTCCACAAGTATGGATCATTCCACACATAATACTTAGCATCGCTTCTCACTTTGTCCTTTTGCGCCTTTGAAAATTCAGAGGAAAACCCTTTAGTACTTAAATAATTGACAATATTTGCGTACCAGGGTAATTCTGTGCTTGCTGAAAACTGTTGCTCATCAGGAAATTCTTCTCGCAAGCTCAGCTCCTCATCAATATGAACTAGGCGGCTCAAGTGGTCAGCGACTCGATTCTCTATCCCTTTTTTGTCCTTGATTTACACGTCGAATTCGCTCAAGATTAGTATGCATCTTATTAGCCTTGGTTTTGCCTCCTTCTTCGCCATCAGAAAGCGAAGAGCTGCATGGTCAGAATAAACGATAACCTTAGCACCAAGTAAATAAGAACAAAATTTTTCTAATGCAGAAACTACATCCAAGAGTTCTTTTTCAGTTGTGGAGTAGTTCTGTTGGGCATCGTTGAGGATACGCGAAGCGTAGTAGATAGCATACGATGCTTTCCCAACTTTTTGGCCCGAAACCGCGCCCACAGCATAGTCGCTGGCATCACACATAATCTCAAATGGTTTGCTCCAGTCAGGCGGTTGGATTATTGGTGCAGATGTCAATGAGTCCTTGAGTTTGTCAAAAGACTTTTTTCATGGTTCATCAAACTCAAACGAAACATCTTTTTGCAATAGTTTGCACATGGGGGATGCGATTGTAGACAATTAAATTTGTCTAGCCTAAATTTATGGA
The DNA here is from genome assembly GCF_033568475.1 of Henckelia pumila. Classification (NCBI taxonomy): domain Eukaryota; kingdom Viridiplantae; phylum Streptophyta; class Magnoliopsida; order Lamiales; family Gesneriaceae; genus Henckelia; species Henckelia pumila. The sequence goes on from NC_133120.1 coordinate 66,498,271, forward strand.
AAATACCAAAATAAGTATATATATTAAATATCAATAAAAATAATTGACTATTTATTTATTGGAAATTAAATTCCTACAAAAAATAAATAGTTAATTAATTGATATTTTAATATATTTTGTGATCAAATCAAAATTTTTAAATCAAGATTGCATCTTACAATAAATGAAATGAAATACTAATATTTTTATTATTTCAAATCAAATCTTGAATCAAATGGAAGAAAATACTAATATTTTTAGTATTTAAAATCAAATATTATGATTAATGGAAGATAATCACCAAATGAATCATGAGGAGTCAATCAAATTGCGACACCTCATCAAATGGAAATGGAAGGAATCTGCATCCTTCAGCTATAAATAGGGGGCAAATAACCAACAAAAAAAACACAACACAGAGAAGACTGAAGAAAAAGAGTAGAAGAATTCAAGATTTCTCTCTCAAGTCATCTTTAAGAAGTTCAAATAAATCAATGAAGATCAAGGAGAAATTCATGGCGTTCTTCGTTAAATTCATCAAATTCAAGAAGATCAAGGCGTGATTCAAGGAATTGATTGCGTTATTCTTCAACATATTTAAATAGATTCAAATTCAAGAAGATTTTGTTCTTCACCAAATTCAAGATCAACGAAATTCAGGGTGCGATTCAAGGCATTCATCACATTCTTCTCAAATTTTGAAGGTTAATTCGATAACAAGGTGTGAACCCACCGAATTAACGTTATCAAGATATCAAGTCATTTTCCAAGAAGATCAAACACCCAAGAAATTCACATTTCACAATAAATTCATTGAAGAGAAAAATCAAGAGATTATCTAGAGATTGTATTCACTAATCTTTATTTAAATCACTTTGTATCAATTTTTTATTTCTCAATTTTAAGAAATAAAGAATTTGAGCTACAAATTTTGGCACGCCCAGTGGGACCGTCTCTACCCTTCATCTTTTCTCTTCTCCTAAAGTTTTAAGTCATCATGTCCACCAATAAAAAGATCTCCAACATAAAGGTTTCTACTAAGAATTCAACTGAAAGTCTTGAAGTCGTCACAAGAAGTATGTCGAAGAAATTACAAGAATCTTCTAAGCAAGCTCGTTTCTTAGAAACCCATCAAAGCTCGCACATAGCACCCGTGATGGTGAAAAATGCCTCAACTTTAGAAGATCAAATAGCAAATCTAACAAAGGCAATTGAGGGACTCTCGAGACATGTTCAAGAACAAGACTCCCAAATTATGAAATTGATGGACAAGATAGACCATACTGATGCAAGTCACATGGACAAACAAGGTGAAACAAATAGTGAAACTGAGTCATCGTTGAAGAAAAAGGGAAAGGAACATACTAAAGATTTACATTTTTCTCGTGATGGGCCAGTTCATGTAGAGCAGTTAAAAGACTTCATCATGGGTACTATCAAAAAAAACTTGATGGAAGCTCCAAGTCATCTCTCACATATGCCAAGCCTTACTCGCAAAAGATCGATGACTTGAGGATGCCCACTGGTTACCAGCCTCCAAAGTTTCAACAGTTCGATGGCAAGGGAAACCCAAAACAACATGTGGCTCATTTCGTCGAGACATGTAATAATGCGGGGACATATGGAGATTATCTAGTCAAACAATTTGTTCGTTCACTAAAGGGGAATGCGTTTGATTGGTACACTGATCTAGAGCCATGCTCGATTAATAGTTGGAATCAGCTAGAACAAGAATTTCTCAATCGCTTCTACAGTACTCGACGAATAGTTAGCATGATCGAGCTGACAAACTCACGACAGTGGAAAGAAGAGCCCGTCATTGACTATATCAATCGTTGGAGAAATTTGAGTCTTAACTGCAAAGATCGATTGTCGGAATCTTCCGCCATTGAGATGTGCATCCAAGGTATGCATTGGGGGCTTCGATATATCCTTCAAGGAATCCAACCAAAGACATTCGAGGATCTAGCTACTCGAGCTCATGACATGGAATTGAGTATGGCTGCAAGTGGAGCAGAGGGACCTCCAGCTCATGAATCTCATAAAGCAAAAGAAAAAGAAGGCTTCAAGAAAGGAGGCAAGCCTTTCACAAAGACCCCGACCAAAGAATCGATGACAGTTAATGCCACACCTGTCAAAGCCAAGGGAAATATAAGTGACAAAAAGCAATGGCAAGAAAGAAATATATCAGGAAAGAGAGCGAAAAAATTTGAGTTTAAAGGAGATGCAATCAAAACAGTACCCTTTTCTCGACTCTGATGTATCAGGGATATTTAATGATTTGGTCAAAGCAAACTTGATTGAATTACCAGAACTGAAGCGACCTGAAGAAGCTACACGAGTGGATGACCCAAAATATTGCAAATATCATCGGTTGATCGGGCATCCTATTCATGACTGCTTCATATTCAAGGATAAAATCATGCAGTTGGCTCGCCAAGGAAAAATATCACTTAAAGAGGATAATTTAAATGCCAATCAAATCGAAATACATAACCATGATGGTGCATCATGCTACGTAACAGGTTTGCAAGGAAGTCTCTGCAACCAGATCGGTCAGTCTAAAAATAAGAAAGATTGTGCGGCGAACTTAGCATTCACTGACGAAGAACTACCGTTTGGTTCTGACTTTCACAATCGGCCTTTATTCGTCACGGGCTATAAACGCGAGCGAAAGGTGAATAGGATATTAATTGATGGAGGCTCTGCAGTTAATATTATGCCTTTGCGCACGATGAAGGTGTTGAATATTGCCACATAAGAACTTGCAAATAGTCGCCTGATGATCCAAGGATTCAATCAAGGAGGACAAAGGGATCTTGGGGCCATAAGATTAGAACTAATAATGGGTGACATGACCTCAAGTGAATTCTTTTATGTCATAGACTCCAGGACATCATACAACATGTTGCTTGGTCGACCATGGCTTCATGAAAATGGGGTAGTTCCTTCTACATGGCATCAATGTTTTAAATACTGTCGAGACGGAGTGGTAAGAAAAGTACTTGGAGATGATAAACCATTTACCGAGGCCGAGTCACACTTTGCCGATGCCAAGTAGTACTTTGAGAATGAGAAGACATCAAGAATCGAAGAGTGTTCACCTCATAGGGAACCCAAAAGACAGGATGATGAAGAAAGTAAGATTAAAGAAACCTTGGATGTTCATAAAGACCAATCAAAAGGTAAATTTCCTGTCCAAGAAGAAAATCATTTGAAAAAGATGGTGCTTCCTTTAACGAATCTTGATGAAAAACGACCATTTATCACCGGATTTGTCCGTCCAACTCAAGGGGCCGAGGTAGAATATGGGGAATACTCAGAACTACAGAATGCAAAGGGCTTTGATCCAAAATCTTATAAACTTCTCGTTAAAGCCGGATACAACCCAAATGAAAACCTCACCTTGGGTAAACTCCCCTCAAAAATTTCTAACAAACAAGCGCGCGGACTAACTGCCAAACCGGATTTTGAAGAAAATGCGCGTACTCTTCAAAAAACTCGACCAGGCCTTGGGTTCATTCCACAAAGTCCCATCCGCATTGCCATCAAAAGAGTCAGCCTCAACTATATTGCTAAAGATGAATACTCGTCAAACACCATTGTTGACGAACAAAGAAAAAAAGATCAACAAGTGTCTGTCTTTGATAGGAGGGGCCGGCGTAAAAAGAAAAGGAATCGACAAAGATTGAATTTTCCCAAGCATTCGTGTGAGGCGCATAATCAGCAAACCCCAAAAAGATTGCGAAGTTTGATTCCATCCCGCATGAAGCGATGCACCACATTGATTATATCATGCAATAAGATCCTGAAGGCTAAGATGCAAATAGTGGTTTACACTCAAACTCAAAAAGATGAGGATGATACAGAAAGTGTTGCTTCCTGTCCCATCACTTCAAATGAAGAAGAAACTCCATCAAAGGAAGATGCTGAAATCGCCCCTCTTGAACTTGAAGAAGGGGTAAATTCCACTGTTGATGAACTGAAAGAGATTAATCTAGGCGACGATGATAACCCGAGACCAATCTACCTCAGCGCCCTATTTTCCATCAATGAAGAGGAAGCATATATCGAGATACTGCATGAGTTTAAAGATATATTTGCATGGTCATACAAAGAAATGCCTGGGCTGGATCCAAAAGTGGTTTTCCATCACTTAGCTGTTAAAAAGGGAGCTCGACCTATCAAGCAAGCTCAACGAAGGTTCAGTCCTGAGTTAATCCCTCCAATCAAAACTGAGATTAACAAACTCATTGAGGTTGAATTCATCCGTGAAAGTCAAGTATCCTACATGGATATCCAGCATTGTTCATGTAAAGAAAAAGAATGTACAAATTCGGGTTTGTGTTGACTTTCGAGATCTGAATGATGCATGCACAAAAGATGATTTTACATTACCTATCACTGAACTCATGATTGATGCCACAATGGGTCACGAAGAATTGTCTTTCATGGATGGATCTTCTGGATATAATCAAATTCTAATGGCGCCAGAAGATGAAGAGTTAACTGCATTTCGCACTCCAAAGGGTATATATTGCTACAAAGTGATGCCATTTGGATTAAAGAATGCTGGTGCCACTTATCAAAGGGCAATGCATAATATTTTTGACGACATGTTACACAAAAATGTTGAATGTTATGTTGATGATGTGGTTGTTAAATCCAAATGGAGAAATAACCATTTGGAAGATTTAAGAAGAATTTTTGAGCGCCTAAGAAAGTACCAACTCAAGATGAATCCTTTGAAATGCGCATTCGGTGTTACATCAGGAAAATTCCTTGGATTTATTGTCCGACATCGAGGGATTGAAATTGAGCAAGCCAAAATTGATGCAATTTTAAAAATGTCTGGACCTCGAAATATCCACAAGCTGAAAAGTTTGCAAGGAAAATTGGCATATATCAGGAGATTTATCTCAAATTTGGCTGGGCATTGTCAACTATTTAGCCGTCTCATGAAAAAAGGAGTTCCATTTAAATGGGATGAATCTTGCAAGAATGATTTTGAGAGTATTAAGACTTATTTGATGAAGCCTCCTGTGTTGACCGCCCCGGTGCCTGAACGCCCATTAACCCTCTATATCACTGCTCAAGAGCGTTCTGTTGGAGCTTTATTGGCTCAAGATAATGAGGATGGGAAGGAAACTGCACTATACTATTTGAGTAGAATGATGACTCCAAATGAATTGAACTACCCACCAATAGAGAAGTTATGCCTAGCCCTCATATTTTTCATTCAGAATCTAAAACACTACTTCCAAGCCCACACTATTCGGCTTGTCTCAAAAGCAAACCCGATAAAATATGTGATGTCAAGACCGGTTCTTTCTGATAGGCTTGCAAGATGGTATCTCCAATTGCAGCAATTTAAAATTATATATGTTCCTCAGAAGGCTGTCAAAGGGCAATCATTAGCTGACTTTTTAGCTGACCACCCAATCCCTGCCGATTGGGATCTATCTAATGAATTTCCGGATGAATATGTTCTTGTAATTGAAGTTAAACCTCCATGAAAAATGTATTTCGATGGAGCTTCGAATAAGGAAGGAGCCGGTGCTGGAGTTATATTTGTGACATCTGACGGGGAAGTGTTGCCATACTCATTCACCTTGACTCAAAATTGCTCCAATAATGTTGCTGAATATCAAGCTCTAATCCTTGGACTAGAAATGACGGTCGATATAAAGAAATTGCATCTTCAAGTATATGGGGATTCGGCTCTGGTGATTAATCAATTACTCGGATCATATGAAGTCAGAAATCCTGAATTACTCCCATATCATAATTATGCTAGGAAGCTTATGGGGTGGCTCGGTGATGTGGAGATTGAGCTTGTGCCGAGAAAAAACAATAAATAAGCTGATGCACTAGCCAAACTTTCTTCTACAATTTCCATGCCAAACAACGAAGCTCGTGTGCCAATATATAAAAATTGGGTAGTACCGCCACTTTTTGAGGATGAGAGTGATTAAAAAAAAGAAGATGATAATTACACTGTCGAAGTATTCGAAATTGAGAAAGAAGATTGACGTCAAGCATTTGTTGATTACTTGAAGTATGAAAAGTTTCCAAATGATCCGCGTCAAAGGGTAGACATTAGAAGACGCGTAGCGCGCTTCATCTACTATAAGTATACCTTATATAGGCGCTCATTTGATGGAGTCTTCTTACGGTGTTTAGTGGATGAAGAAACCACCCGAGCGATGGAAGAAGCTCATTCTGGAATTTGCGGAGCCCATCAATCAGGCCCAAAGCTACATTTTCGAATAAAAAGAATGGGTTATTACTGGCCAACAATGGTAAAAGATTGCATGGATTATGCACAAAGGTGTCAAGCTTGCCAGTATCATTCAAATTTCATTCACCAACCGCCTGAGGTGTTGCATCCTACAATAGCCTCTTGGCCGTTTGACGCATGGGGTTTAGACGTAGTTGGACCGCTGACTAAATCTTCAAGTGGGCACTTGTATTTCTTGGCTGCAACAGACTATTTTTCTAAATGGGCTGAAGCAGTGCCTCTCAAAGAAGTGAAGAAGGAAAATTTTGTTGATTTTATTCACACCCACATTATATACCGATATGGAATTCCTCGGTACATGATCACAGATAATGGGAAAGCTTTTTGCAACACTTTGATTGATAAGCTCTGCGAAAATTTCGGTTTCAAGTAAAGAAAGTCTTCTATGTACTATGCTGCTACTAATGGTTTGGCCGAAGTTTTCAACAAAACTTTGTGTAATCTTCTGAAAAAGATAATTGCAAAATCAAAGAAAGACTGACATAAAAGGATTAGAGAGGCTCTATGGGCATATAGAACCACTTACAGAACGTCTAATCAAACAACTCCTTATGCATTGGTGTGTGGTGTGGAAGCCGTCGTGCCACTCGAGCAACAAATTCCATCACTAAGGATAGCTATACAATAAGGCTTGACAGAAGAAGAAAATGCATGTTTGCGCCTCGAGGAGTTAGAAGCTCTCGATGAGAAAAGACTAGAAGCGCAACAAAGACTTGAGTGTTACCAAGATCGTCTCTCTAGAGCTTTCAACAAAAAAGTGCGATCGCGCTCATTTCAAGTCGGTGATTTAGTACTCGCAGTGAGAAGGCCCATCATCACAACTCATCGAACCGGGAACAAGTTTACGTCAAAATGGGACGGCCCGTATATTGTCAAAGAGGTTTATACTAATGGCACATATAGATTAGTGGCCGAAGATGGTTTAAGGATTGGTCCCATAAACGGAAAATTCTTGAAGCGTTACTATGTATAAAAAAAAAAAAAAAAAGGATACTCCTGACCCACAATAGTATAAACTGTGAACGGTATCCACCAAAGGTATTACATGTGGTTAAACTGTTATGTCCCCACCAATAGTGAATTCATGTGGTCAAACTATATTTCTCCCACCAATGGTATTTTATGTGGTTAAAGTATTAAATCCCCACCTAGTCTAGGGTGGTTAAGAAATAGATACTCTTGGCCCGCATGAGTATAAATTGTGCACAACACCCCCCCAAACAATAAAATTTTTGAACTACGTTATGACTTAATCCCTATATTGAGTACGTAGGCAACTTAGATATTTTCTAAGTACAGTGGAATGTAAGCATATAAAAAAAATATCAATCAAAGAAACAAATGTATAGTTGTCTCAAAATGATGTTCATTACAAAAGATATGAAGAAATGAAAGTCATAAACAAATGTTAAACAAAGGGACTAAATTTCTTCAAGTCTTCTTTGGAAACTTCAAGATGGATCGTCGACATCTTCAAATTCTCGACGGCCCCATCATCCAAAGGGGAAACATCTCCGATTGTAGTGATTTATTCCTCAATCTTATGAACATCCGCTTGAGCACTGGATAACAATAGTTGTTGTCTCTTTAAGGAAGCAGATAAACTCTTCTTTCTTTTCTTCAAATCATCAAGTTCTTTAGTAAGGCGCTCCAACTCCTCATGAGTAGATTGAACTTGGCTCGCCTCTTTGCTCTCCCTAGTCTTGGCAGCATCAAGACGATCTTTGGTTTCACTCAGTTGTTGTGCAATAATATCCTTGGCAGTCTGTTCGGAAGATTTTAACTGGGCTTCATCAAATGCGGCAGCTTTGTCAAAAAATGATCCCAATAACTTTTCCAAACCAGAGAAATCAAAATCATGGAAACTCTTCATGGTATCAAGCACAAGCACCAAAAACACGTTGCCTTTAAGAGAAGAGATACAGTCAATTGAAGTATTCATTATCTTTTCACGAAGGTCGACCCACAACCTTTGAAGAAATTCCTTTTGATGATCAAATAAAAATTTTCCTCCATCAAATGCAAGAAGGGAAGCAGACTTGGGAGTTGCATAGGGAATGACCAAAATAGAACCCTCTTTTGGTATTTGTTCACTGGCTGAAAGAATTGCAAGTGATGTGTTAGGTCCCATGATCGATTTTTGGCTGCCTTGTGAACCATGAGTATCATCAACATTCAATAACTCTTTCTCCACCTAAAAAAAAAAAGGAATGACAAAAGAGTTTGATGGAAAATAAAAAAATAAAAAAAAAGAGAAAGGAAGTTTTTTTTACCTCTCCCACAAAGCTTCCCATGAGTCTCGGGTCTCTGATTACACTATCAATGTCAATAACTCTTGGCTCGGAAGGATTAGAGGTCTTTTTGGCCCTTTTCCAATGATGGTTTGCAGTGCTACTCTCACTATCTTGAAAGTAGTTTCTCTTGTTTACCTCTAAAAGCTCGATTGCATGAGCACTATGATCTTTGGAACGAGAGTCTTCACCGAGAAACCCATTTTCATCCTCACAAATTTTACCTAATCGCAAATTTTCACAAGGCTTCGAGATAGTCAAAATTGTGATGTTTTCTTCCAAATAATTTCCATGAACTATTTCCCATCACTTCTTATACTCATCGGAGCAGAATCTCTTCGCATTTGGGGACATGGATGGAAATTGCACCCTAGACATTGAGTTGGAAAGAGTACTCAACTGCAAAAAAAGAAGCCCTTCATCCAAAGAAGCTTTGCGGACGTCTCGAACAAGAACCCCTAGTGGTATTTGATGAAATCCAAACTGACGATTGAAGCGGTGAGGACTATAAGGTTCAACCAAGAAAGCGACTTCCTTGGCGCAAATACAGATAGCCGGAACGGATGACAATAAAATAATTCTGCTCAAGTTCCTCCGTGTTTTCATTATAAAGATATAAAAAGTCTTTACTCCTTGTGATCATGGTGCAAGTCCAAGAAGCAAAATCTCCTTTGTGAATTCATTTGAAAACTTCAATTGAATCATAATGTTTTTCTCTCCCTTCGCCGAAAAAACTCGTCATTTTGGAACCACGTGCTCCTTGCCAAACTTGGGTGTGAGTCTTAAAGTAATGCGCAAGCCAACCATAGATGAAGTGTGTAGGAAAAGTCGCACATGCACGAGATGGATTTGAAGAAGCAGCAATTTTGTTGAGGACTCACCTTCCGCCCACTAGCCATGATGCTTGCCATCTTGAAAGTAATTGGACGAATCATTTTGACACCGCTTTGAGGAAGGACAAATACACATAACCAACAAGATAAATATGCCGCCAAGTATGTCTCGTTTCTAGAGTTGTCTCTGATGCCAAGATTTAAAAATATAGTCTTCTCTGCAGGGGACCATTCTTCGTATGTCTTGAGATCTCCAAGTGGATTATATGTGGATTCCGGAGGCACTGTCTTTTTGTCTCTACTTGGGGGAGGTGAATGATACCGAAAAGCCTTCTTGAACCAAAATCTAACCCACTGATCAATAGTCACTTGAGAGCACGGATTATCTTTTGAGTTTCCTCGAAGAATGTGAAAGGTATGAAGTAAGTGATTGCAAGATCGAGGAAAGAATCTGCTACCCGCTTCATCAACGCCGGTGAGCTCCTTGGCACTAGGAACAAATTCATCATATAAATTTCCGATTATGGACAGGCCCGACAAAGAGTGCAAATCCCACAAAGAGATAGATAATTCGCCATATGAAGTCAATAATGTATTGTTAAATGGACACCATGACTCGCAAAATGCCTTTATAATGTTGGGATCTCGATCATATGTGAATAATGAAGCATAAATTGGGTCATATATTTGCGCCGCCCGAAGCCTATGATCACATCGGCTAAGAATATCTTCAGTTCATTCCCAATATCCTTTGATGTAATGAAATTCGCCAAGAAATTGGAGTTTGTCATCCAACCTTGTCTTGCCTTCAATAATACGTCTTTCCAATGATGACAATGAAACATGCTCTTGCAATTGATGATGGTGAGTTGCCCGCAAAGCCCAAACTTTAGAATTCTTGGTAAAAAAAGTCTCGATGGACCACTCGGTAGCATAAAACAAGTTTGTCAACCGCGGCCATGGTTTTGCATAACGACCGGCCACTGGCTCGTCAACAATCAAAATAGTGCCTTTTTCTTCGGGTTGATTTTCGCTATCAAGAATCATCAAACGTTGCGTGCCGAAGGAAGAAGATATGTCTTTGAAGAAGACCATTGTGCTACCTAAAAAAACAAAATTAATAAAAAAATATTGTTAATATGTAAATAATGATATAAACATAAAATATATATATTACGTAGGTATAATAATAATAATAGAATATGTTTATATAAAATAATAATAATTTTTTTTACGTACATATATAAATAATAATATAATAACAAAAAAGTAAATAGTAATAATAAAAAAAACTTAATCCATGTAAATTTGTAAAGAATAACAACAATAATAATAAAACAAAAAACAAAGAGATGTAAAATATACAAATAATAATAATAATAATAATAATAATAATGATAATAATAATAATGATAATAATAATAATAATAATAATAATAATAATAATAATAATAATAATAATAATAATAATAATAATATAAACAAAAAAAAAAACAAATGTTTGGTAAGTGTAACAGTAAGCATAATAATAAATAATAACAACAATCATAATAAAAAAAAACAAAAAAAAAAACTAAAGAAATGTAAAATATACGTATGTATATGAAGGAAAAATATGTACATATATATATATATATATATATATATATATAGAAATAATAAAAAAAGAAGGTAAAAATATAATATATAAAAGAAAGAAACGAAAAGAAAAGACAAAGAATATTCAAGTAAATATCTTTTATGTGTGATGTTCTAATAATTAACTTTTAAATTAGAGCCATATTATATAAGGTAGTAAAAAAACAAAAACAAAAACAAAACAAAACATATAATATGTATATATAATATAATAAAACAGAAACAAAACAAGAGAAAGCAAGTAACAAATAATAATGATAAAATTGTGAATATATGTAAATATTATTACGAAAGTGTAACACTAATAAAGGAATGCGTATATACAAAATAATAGCAATAATTAAGTAAAAAAAAAACTGAATACGTGTAAATTTTTAATAACAACAGTAATAATAAAACTAAAAATAAAAAGAACAAACAAAACAAAACATATGCATATGTAAACTCTAAAAAAAAATTGTAAACAAAATAATTCGTACATAATAGAACACGTGTAAATAGATATAAATAATAAAAATGATAATGATAATAAATAATAATAAAAATAATAATACATGATAATTAAAAAATAGAGAGTTGAAAACGATTACCCATGTATGATATATGTCTTTAAAGTAATAATTCTTCAAAATAAATAGATACATGTGGAAAACAGTGTATATGTATGAAAATTTTAAGAAAAAAATAATAAATGAAAGGATACACATGTGCATATAATAATTCAAAATAATAATAACAAATAAGGATGTATAAAAAGTTTTGAATGTATGTAACTATCTAATAGTTATATATATAACGTACATATATATATAAAAAAAAGAGCAAGGAATTAAATAAGTGTTTGTTGTACGTGTTTGCATAGCAAAACAAAAAAGAAAGAGATAGAAGCCGCTTAGCCACGCATGCGAAGAGAATTCCAAGCAAATACAAAGTGGTGAAATGGTCTTAAAAGGCCGCGAACCTGCAATTATATGGAGTCAAATTAATTAGATAAAAAGAAAAGGAGTGAGTGACAGACGAAAGTTAAAGAGAAAAGAGAAGGGGCGTATTGTGCTTGGTCAAGTTAAAATATCTATCTCAACCTTTTTATAGTAGAAATGATGTGCATGAATGAAACGAAAAATCTCCATTCAAAGAGAATATGTGGAGGAGAATAAAAAGTTTCCACCTTTGGGAAAATAATTCTAATAACAAGGAAATGTGATATGATGCAAGATTCACCTACATGAATCCATATATATGCTTTCTTTGCTTCATATATATATATATATACACGTATATATATATATATAATAAAATAAAGAGGCCAACTTATGGAAATAATTTATCGTGACTTATTCACTCAAAAAAAATTGTGAATAAGTCTCGAGGGGGCATTTGTAGACAATTAAATTTGTCTAACCTAAATTTATAGAAAATACCAAAAGAAGTATATATATTAAATATCAATAAAAATAATTGACTATTTATTTATTGAAAATTAAATTCTTACAAAAAATAAATAGTTAATTAATTGATATTTTAATATATTTTTTGATCAAATCAAAATTTTTAAATCAAGATTGCATCTTACAATAAATGGAATGAAATACTAATATTTTTAGTATTTCAAATCAAATCTTGAATCAAAAGGAAGAAAATACTAATATTTTTAGTATTTAAAATAAAATATTGTGATTAATGGAAGATAATCACCAAATGAATCATGAGGAGCCAATCAAATTGCGACACCTCATCAAATGGAAATGGAAGGAATCTGCATCCTTCAGCTATAAATAGGGGGCAGATGACCAACAAAAAAAATACAACACAGAGAAGACTGAAGAAAAAGAGTAGAAGAATTCAAGATTTCTCTCTCAAGTCATCTTCAAGAAATTCAAATAAATCAACGAAGATCAAGGCGTTCTTCGTCAAATTCATCAAATTCAAGAAGATCAAGGCGTGATTCAAGGAATTGATTGCGCTATTCTTCAACATATTTAAATACATTCAAATTCAAGAAGATTTTGTTCTTCACCAAATTCAAGATCAACGAAATTCAGGGCGCGATTCAAGGTATTCATCGCGTTCTTCTCAAATTTTGAAGGTTAATTCGATAACAAGGTATGAACCCATCGAATTAACGCTATCAAGATATCAAGTCATTTTCCAAGAAGATCAAACACCCAAAAAATTCACATTTCACAAGAAATTCACTGAAGAGAAAAATCAAGGAATTATCTAGAGATTGTATTCACTAATCTTTATTTAAATCACTTTGTATCAATTTTATATTTCTTAATTTTAAGAAATAAAGAATTTGAGCTACAGCGATCTTGGCAAAATCCTGAATGTATCTCCTGTAAAAACCTGCATGACCAAGAAAAGAATGCACTTCCCGCACACATGTGGGATAAGGAAGAGACTGAATAATATCAATTTTAGCTTTGTCTACCTCAATTCCCTTAGATGATACGACATGACCCAACACAACACCTTGCCCAACCATAAAATGACACTTTTCAGAATTTAGGACGAGGTTGGTTTCGACACACCTCTTAAGGACAAGAGCAAGGTTAGACAGACATTTTTCGAATGAATCACCATAGACAGTGAAATCATCCATAAAGACTTCTAAAATATGCTCAATAAAATCAGAAAAAATACTAACCATACACCGTTGAAATGTGGCCGGTGCATTGCAAAGTCCAAAGGGCATCCGTCGATATGCAAAAGTGCTAAACGGGCAAGTAAACGTCGTCTTCTCTTGATATTCTGGCGCAATAGCAATATGAAAATAACCAGAATAGCCATCAAGAAAATAATAATAAGGATGACATGATAAACGTTCAATCATTTTATCAATAAAGGGTAAAAGGAAGTGGTTCTTTCGGGTTCCAGCATTTTATTTTTTATAATCTATAAAAACCCTCCACCCATTTTGAATTCCGGTGGGAACCAATTCGTCATCCTTGTTCTTCACCACAGTTATCCCGATTTTCTTGGGTACCACTTGGACTGGGCTGACCCATTGACTGTCAGAAATCGGTTAGATGACTCCAACCTCAAGAAGTTTCAGAATTTCAGCCTTCACCACCTCCATCATAGGTGGGTTTAACTTTCTTTGCGGCTGACGCGATGGATTCACTCCTTCCTCCATCAGAATCATGTGCATGCATGTAGAAGAGCTAATTCCCTTGATGTATGCTATGGTCCACCCAATAGCAGTCTTGTTCTCCTTTAGCACTTCGACTAATTGTTCCTCTTGTTCGGCTTCCAAACTGTTGGAGATGATGACTGGTAATGTTTTTCCTTTTCCAAGGAAAACATACTTAAGATGTTTGAAAAGTGTCTTCAGTTCGACCACTGGCGCCTGCAAAACAGATGGAAGGCGCCGAGTATTAGAGATTGGTAAAGATGAATAAGAGACATTACCTGAGTGAGGTAGCTCAGGAGCATTGTTCATAATTCTCTCAATCTCTTTCACTTATTCACTGAATCCAACTCCATCATCCTGCTGAATGGGTGCAACAATAGCCACCTCTAGCCCATCTTTTCCTGCATGCTCACAATAATCTTGAGCCAAGTAATCCACAATATCAACAGAATATACACAATCATCACTGTCAGGAAATTTCATGGAATCCTAAATATTGAACTTCACAACTCTCCATCAAATTCCATAGTGAGTGTGCCACTGTGAACATCAATTTTAGTCATGGAAGTTTTCAAGAATGGTCTACCTAGTAGAATAGGACTATTGTGATCACCTTTTTCCATGTCGAGCACATAAAAATCTGTAGGAAATACCAAGTTATTTACTTGCACTAACACATCTTCCACTATTCCCCTAGTGTATGCATTAGACCTATCCGCTAATTGTATGACAATTCCAGTTTCATTCAATGGGCCAAGTTTCAAGGATGCATAAATAGAATATGGCATAACATTGATCGATGCTCCTAGATCTAACATGGCCTTTTCAAGTCTAACATTTCCTATAGTGCATGAGATAGAAAACATACCTGGATCCTTGAATTTTGCGGGCAATTTCCTTTGGATCACAGCAGATACATTCTCACCTAGCTCCACCTTTTGACATCCCTTCAGCGTCTGCTTCCTCTTTGTTGTGCAAAATTCCTTCAAAAACTTCGTGTATCGAGGGACCTGCTTAATAGCATCTAGCAATGGAATATTCACCTCACATCTACGAAAAGTCTCATAAAGTTTCTTTATCCCTTCATCTTTTCTAGACTCCTTAAGTGCTAAGGGAAAAGGGGCAACATGCTTATATTCAGAAAATGGAGGAAACTTATCTCTTGGCGCTTCTTCCTTGGATGCTTCTCCATCATTCGCCTTCGGTTCTTCTTGTAGCTTCTCCTTGGGCAAAGCATCAACTTCTTTCTCCTTGATCTTCAACTCCTTCCCATTCCTTAGAGTAATTGCACTTGAATTTTCTCTTGGGTTCGGAATTGTTTGTGATGGTAAGACATTGGAATGTTGTGCTTCCAACTTGTTGATTGCAGTGGCGAGTTGCCCCATTTGGGTGTTCAATTTCTGGATGCTTGCTCGGGTTTCCTGTTGGAAAGACAGAGTATTAGTTGCAAGATCTTTAACTATGTTTTCAAGAAACTCACTTGGAGCTGAAATCTGTGGACGCTGCTGTTGTGGAGGATACGGTGGCCTATAAGCTTGATTGTGTGGTGGTGCCTGAGGTCCAGGTTGATTTGCCTGAGGGTTACCATATCTCAGATTTGGATGATCCTTCCAACTAGGATTGTACGTTTTGGAATATGGATCATACTTCCGCTGTGGTGGTCCAGGAAATCTGCCAGTAGCATTAACATGTTCGACCGATTCCTCTTGAAGTGTAGGACACATATCAGTGGCGTGTCCCATTGTAGCGCAGATACCACATGCCTTTGCAGTCTGTCCATTCCCTACAGCCATCTGACACACAAGAGACGTCAATTAATTGTTGCTCAAGGGAAGAGACATTTACCTCACTGTTATTCTTTGGTACATGATCATTCCTGATGGTGCCAAATTGTTGAGAATTGGCAGCCATGTTTTTGATTAAATTTCTCGCTTGTACCGGAGTTTTATCCACAAAAACTCCTCCACTGGCTGCGTCTAGCATACTCCTGTCATGAGGTAAAAAACCTTCGTAGCAAAATTGAATCCATTGATTTTCACTTATCTGATGTTGCGGACAGCTAGCACATAGCTTTTTGAACCGCTCTCAGTATTCATGCAGTGATTCTCCTGAGTATTGCTTGATTCCATAGATTTTTTTCCGGATGTTCGCGGCTCTAGAGGCTGGGAAATATTTTTCTAGAAAGATTTTTTTCATCTCCGTCCAAGTTGTGATAGAACCAGAGGGTAAATATTATAGTCAATCCTTAGCAGCACTCTTCAAAGAGAAAAGAAAGGCCCTCAGTTAAATCTGCTCCTCCGTCACTCCATGGGATTTCATACTTGTGCAAACCACATGGAATTCCATCAAGTGTTTATTAGGGTCCTCACCTGCAAGACCATGAAAAGAAGGTAATAAGTGAATCAAACCAGATTTAAGCTCAAAAGTAGCATTATTTTCTAAAGTAGGAAAAGTAATGCATAAACGTTGTTGATTGGGATCAGGAGTGCCCAATTGTCTAAGACTCAGATTAGCATTAGAAGCCATTTGTTCTTCTGTTCGAGTTTGGTCCTCTTTCTGTTGCCTACGGAATTCTCTCCTTCGTCTGTGCAAAGTCCTTTCGATCTCTGTGTCATAGGGGAATTCTTTGTCAAAAGAGTTACCTGAAAGCATAAACAACAGAGAGAACTAGAAACGAAGAAAAGGAAACCAGAGTGAGAAAATAAAAATAAAAATAATAATAATAAAAAGAACACAATAAAACAACACCGTTCCCCGGCAACAGCGCCAAAATTTGGTAGCGCTAAGTCGCGTCACGCCCAAATTACCCAACTCAATCAGATAACCAAGAATATGTAGTAGTGTGAGTAGGGATCGTTCCCACGAGGAAAGAGAATTTTAATGTGTTCTAAAATAAAATAAAGGGGGTTTTTGAGTTTTGGAATTAACTACTGAAAATTTAAGCAATTAAAAAGAAATATAATCACTATCATGTAATATTGAAAATTAAACTGGAGAAATCAATAAGAAACAAGCCTTGGTATCAGTCGACTACACCTTTGAATTAACCCTTACCAATAAATCAACCCGGATTCCAGCGATCTAGATTTAAATTTAAGGTAGCATTCAAACGAGTAAAACTGATGAATTTAGACAACAAAAATACCAGCGATTGTATTTAATCTAGTCAAAAGTTGTTCCTACGATTCAACAAATTCAACAGCAGAAAATATTAAACGTAGTTGTTTCGCAAATTAGATGGTTCAAAAAATTAAGGATTTGAATTCTAATTTAGCTATAGATTGTAAAGTGAAATCCTAAGATGGACAATCCGAAAATCTCACATACAAGCATGAAATAAAACATATCAACTATTGATACTCAATAAGGATTAAAGCATGAAAATCGAATCTCATGAATAAACAAAATCAAGGGCTTGTATTCCTCAACCAAGTTCTAAGGTTTAGCCACAACGATTCATGAAAAATCCAAGAAAAATTAAAAGAAAGGAAGAAATCTAGAGAGGAAATTGTAATACAAAACCTAGCCGCCAAAGAGAGATGCCAAAGTCTGATAATTCAGTCTGAAAAACAGAATAAAAATACCTAATAAAAACTAGAGTCCAAAATAAAAAAGTTTCAAAATCTGAAAAATCCTTTCCAAATAGCGACTCTCGCTCGATCGGTAAGATTTTACCGATCGATCGAGAGCAAAAATAAAATCCTACTGTTTTCCAAAACTAAGCAGCCGCTCAATCGGTAAGATGTGACCGATCGAGCGGTAGAAAATATCATAGCCCACTGTTTTCAACTTCAGACGGCCGCTCGATCGGTAGACTTCAGCAGATCGAGCGGTTGCTTTTCTTCCAAGATTCTTCAGCATTTCTCTTTCTCCAAAGTTCGTCCATGCGTCCACCAAAATACACAACCTAACCAACAATCCGGGAAACAGATTATGCAGACACAAAAATAAGAAAAACGAACAAAACACATAAAAAAATACATAAACGAATGCAAAATAACAACTAAATGACATCAAAATAAGCAACAAAAACACAACTATCAATGCTAACTGTTAGAAATTAGACTTGGACCTAACTCACCTAAAAAACTAGCTCACGAGGTGAGGGTTTCCCTTGCCTATATTAAGGGCTCCCAGGAACTCTATCCTACCAATGTGAGACAATATTTCAACACACACCCACACGTCCAGGAATGAACATCTGGAGCGTGGAGATATTAACGGGTGACCTAACTATAGGCAACCCAATTATGGGCGGTCCAACATACACGGAGGGCCTGGGCTTGGACTTAACTCATCTCAAAAAGCTAGCTCACAAGGTGAGGGTTGCCCTTGTATATATTAAGGGCTCCCAGGAACTCTATCCTACCGAAGTGGGACAATATTTCAACACTAACAAAAAATGGAACATAGGGAAAGAAGTCGCCATTTTTGTAGAGGATATACTTGGGGAATGTGGAGTTGAGGGCGTCCTCTAGCAGCTTTATTTTCCTAGAAGCACATTTGGGGAAGAATAAGTTTTCTGATTTTGAGGGCACATTTGAGGGCATCAAAACTCATCTTTGAGGATAAGGCTGATTTTGAAAACGATGTTACTGTTATGGACCTGTTATTGGTGGGACTAGATCCAAACAACCCAATAGTTACAACCGTAGAAGAGTCTAGAAAGAGGGCAATAAATAAATATGTGAAGGAGGGGAGTTAGTAGGGAACCGTTCATTTTTCTTTGTTGAGTGTTAACTAGCGTGTGCTAGGGACTAGCTTTGGCTAAGGACAAAAATTTTTCCAGGTTTCTAGGCGGCTTCCCTGCTTTTGGCTCCTTGAAATTTTGATGGCACATGTTTTGCTTCATGATTCCAGATAGCAAATCATGGTTCATGTGTTGGACTTCGTGAACTGGGTGAGTAAATTGCTGAACATTGTCTCTCAAGCTTTCTCTTTCCTTTTGAATGATTGTGAATATGTATACTGGGTATTTTTTGTTAATTGAGACTTGTTAGATGAAACACTGGTGAGTTGCTCCAAGTTGGCGATGGATCCAGACAACAATTTATTGAACCATGAGAGTGCTCGCCCTGATAAGATTGTTCAGAATATTTTGCATTATGAAATGTTTGTTATGTCATACAAATCTGATTTCATGTCAAAGTTGTCAATATAATCTTGAGGGTCACTGGTTCCATCGAACTCAGGTTGGCTGGGGATTTTGACTCCCTTAGGCAATGCTTCACATAGAATGGTGCTAGTGAAAGGGTTTTGACGTGCGGGCAGAATTGTTGATGACTTTTCTCCGTCGATATCTGTGCGAGACCCATATCCTATTGGATTTGTGATTTTGTCTTCATTGGAGTCGTCGCGATTTCTGTGACTATTTTGTTCGCCTTTTTTGTGAGTCATATTTTTCTTAGTTTTCTCGGGATCTTTGTCATTAGTTTTTGACGCGGTTTTATTTGGGTTTTTTTATTGCAGTCTTGAGATGAGGACCCATCACTTTGAGCTCTCTTGTTGGCGCTTTGACTTTGACGAGATGCCACGAACTGAGCAATCGCTTCAGTTTTACGCGTGCGGTTGTTTCTTCCATGAATGATGTTAAAATTTCCTGGGTGAAACTAAATCCAATCGATGGCTTGGAGAGAGGATGTGGTCCTCCATTGATATTATTTTTTTGAGACATATGTGATTGAATATGCATTCTCAACGATGTAGCAAATAGTTTCTCACATATGGCGCCAAGCTGATGCTGCCAGAAAATATTCGTACCCAAAAGTTTGCTTCCGCAGAGTACTGAGTATCAACAATCACTTGTATGATCTCAGTCACGATCGTCAGTGGGTGGTTCCTACGTCACAAAGTAGAGTCAGAGGAGCCGGGAGGGTTCTCGACGAAGGCACTCCGACGCTCAAGTCAGTGATTTTTCAGATAATATTAATCAAGAATATAGTGATATTGTGCTAAAACGAGTGCGTACCTATAAGAATGAGGTGATTTGAGCTATTTATATATATCCAAAAAGTTTTATGAGCTTGAGCCTCTCAAGGGATTTTGTAGATTTCTGGGCCTCATTAAAGAGACCTAAATAATAATTAAGTAATACTGGGCCCAATAAATAATTTCTGGACTGTATTAATTAATTGGAGTCTTGACTAAGAAATAATTGGAGCGGACCTTATAAGTAGGCTTGGACCAATGGATTTTGGGCCATAACCCATCAAAACCTGTCTGTTTAATTGTTTATTCATAAACTGAAATTACGCCATCTTTCATAAAAATGGAATCAAACTATCTTTACAAAATAAAATAAAAACAGAGTCTAACGCAACGAATAAAATAATAAAACTTAACAGAAGCTAAACATCATAATCTTCGGTCCTTTTTCACCAACCCCAGAACTAGTTTTGTTCCTCTTTTTCCATTTTTTCTTTGTTCTTATCTGAGATGATTTTGGGTGGGTGAGTGATATGGTCATCAATCAACAAATGAGATAATAATCCAAGCTTTTAAAATCAGTTTTTAATAGAAATCTTATACATATAATTCAGAACAATAATCACGTAATTAACGGGAATAAACAAGAATCAGTTTTATATGCACTAAACTGCTTATGATTTTCGTAGCCAACTGATATCAGTCCTTTATATGTTTATTATCTAAAGAGTGATGCCAAAATTCTGTAATCAGTAATGTTCTGAATATATATTCCTACCACTAATTCACATGCATCAGAAATCATATTTTGAAATTCATACTTTGAATACAAAACATATATGCTGGAATCATTGAAAACATTATATCGGTTTTAGATCAGAAAGCTCACTTACCGTAATTTGCAAAAAATATTAATTTTCTCGCCCAAATATTCTGCACTTTCTCAACTGAGTTCTTTCTTGCACTCAAATCAGTCGAGTTTCTAGGTGTTTATTCTTAGAATTTGTGTAACATTGTATCCAAAATTTGTGTGTTATTTATAGAGAGAAATATGCCTATTAGGCTCTCATTTATTGCTCTTAATTGCCATGATTTTGAGTTAATGGGTCAGTCACAAATATCAAGCATTAGCTGTTCTGGTGAAAACTAAAGTCTGCTCAACTTAAATTTTCTGCTCAATTGAAATTTTGGGTTCTGACATCCCTCCCTCCTTATGAGAATCTTCGTCCTCGAAACTTTACTCGTCCAATGGTTTGACGAGGTCAGAATATCGCTTACGCACATTCTATTCTAGTTCCCAGGTAGTTTTACTTTTTGTATGGTTGGACCACTGGACTTTGACATATGGTATAGTTCTTCATCTCAAAACTTGGTCCATAGTGTCTAGCTAGCTCAATGGTACCAGGAATCATAAAACTTTGTAATTAAGCCTGGAGGTACAAGGTTCGATTCCTGGGGAAGGCAAAAACCCACTACCAGGAGTGGGGAGGTCATGAGTGCGATGCCCGTCGAACCATGCGGTCCGAGCCCATGCTATAGGCTGGGGAGGGATGCGGTGGAAGGACGTGGGTCGTTACATCATCTTAGTACAACGGTGACTATCACTTCCTTCCACAGAGCTTCATATGATTCTATACCCAAACTGCTGTGAAAACTAGGGGTGGTTTTTTGGTATACCTTACTACAAATATTGGTATGAAAAAAAATTCATACCGACACCGATAGTAAAATTTCAAAACTTTGGTACGAAAAAAATTCATATTGATACCGTATAGATACCGAAAAAAAATTCGGTATACCAAAAAAATGTTTGTATATCAAAATAATTTTGGTACGGTATGCCGAAATTCCGGTATTTTGGTACGGTATGCCAGCCCTAGTGAAAACTGTTGTTATAGACAATTTATACCAAAGGTATGTGATCACTTCAGTGTGAACTGAATTATAATTCACATGTTCGTAACATGTCCTCGAGGGTCTGAATAGTTCTCTCGGTTTTCCCATCAGTTTGCGGATGGTATGTTGTGCTCAGTGTTATTTTAGTACCCATTGCTTCTTGGAAGATTTTCTAGAATCTTGAGGCAAATCTCGGGTTACTATCCCAAATGATACTAATTGGGACTCCATGTAGTCTCACGATGTTGTCCATGTAGGGAGTTTCCAATTTATCCAAGTTTAGTTCATGTGTATGAGTAGGAAATGTGCGGATTTAGTGAATCTATCCACAATTACCCATATATCATTGTGACTTTGTCATGAATTTCGCAATCCTACCGCAAAATCCATGAAAATATGAACCCATTTTCACTCCGGGATTTCAAATGGTTGCAATAATCCACTCGGTCTTTGGTGTTCGGCTTTCACTTGTTGACACACCAAACACTTGGAGATGAAGTATGCGAAGTTCATCTTCATTTCTTTCCACCAAAATCGATTCTTTAAATCCTTGTACATTTTGGTGCTTCTAGGGTGAATGAAAAATTTCGACTTGTATGGCTCTGCAATGACTTCTTGACATAAGTTTTCAACATCTGGCACGTACAGTCGATCCTGCATCCAAAGTACATTGTTATTGTCTACTTGGAGTTCCGGACTCTTGTTTTCTTTGAATTGATTGTTGATTTTGGTCAAGTTAGTGTAACGCCCAAAAAATCCATAAATTCACTCACGATTGTTACAAGGAGTTTAAATGATTTTATTTTAATTAATTATGATTTAAAATATATGTTTAATTAAATTATTTTATGTGATATTAATGATTTAAAAGTTATGTTTAAAAGATTTCGTGCTATGTATATTGCACGATATTTTGTGTTTAAAATTTGAGTTTTTGGGTGTTAAAATTTATGTTTAAATATGGTTTTAAATGATTTAATGTGATATAATTTTCCTGTTTAATGGTTGCAAGTTAGTTTTTTTTTTTTTTTTTTTTTCAGGTTTGAGATTAATTCTGGGATGAGGGAAACAAGACTAGCCTACGAAGGAGATTAAAAAAATATTTTTATATTTATTTAAAGTTTAATGTCGGTGTAGTTTTATTTTAAAATTGAGAGGAAAAATTTTAAAAGTCAGTATTTGATGTGCCGACGTCCAAAGCCCATTAGTTACAACTGAGAAGGCGTCAAGTTTTATTTTCTTTTTTTCTCAAAAAAAAAAAAAAAACACGCCGCCTACTCTATCTCCTTCTCCCCCTCTCATTTAAAATATGCACCAAGGAAGAAGAAAGACTCTCAATCTCGTTCGTGCAAGGCTATAGCGCTATCGATGTACTAATTAATCACAACCTACAATGATCAGGCAAGTTTTTAATGTTTTGAAAACCACCATTCAAGAATAGATGTATTTTGGTATGAAAATTATGTGATGATGTGTGTGTATTATATAATGCATTGATTCTATGAGTTTTTGAAGAACATGATGTAGAATTGTGATACGCGAATCGTTCTTAAATTTCTGTGTAAATATTTTTGAGATTTGATGAGAAAGATGCGTGAAAACTCAGAAGTTTGATGTGTTTGTTTTGGACGTAAAGTTTTTGGATGCAAATATTTTGAATATGGTTGTCTTGATTGAATCTTTTTCGAGTTTTTGAAGTTTTTCATGTGTATGATCAAAAGTTTCAATGTGTGAGTGAATTTGATTGAATTGAAATCGAAAAAGATCGAAAAGTACCAAAGTCGCATTGTGTATCCCTCCATGTGCGTCAGGACAATGCCCCAACGCTACCAGGCAGCGGTTTCCAGAGCCGAAGCCCTAGCGCCCCAGTGCTGCCAGGCAGCGTTGCCCAAGGTGGATGCCCTAGAGCCCCAGCTATGATGACTTGGTGTTGACTTTATATTAAGTTGCTATGGACGGCTAAGATCAATCCAAAGATTAAAAGATGTGATCTGATGGCTAGGACATAAGTTGGGTTAGTTATGGCAGTTAGTTAGCTCAAAGTCAGTTTAAGGGGTTATAATCTGCACATAAGGAATCATCACGATTAAAAAAAAAGGGTAATCTCTATCTTCTATATTTGATCTGGTTCTCTGAAGAATCTCAAGGGAGTTTCATCTGGAATGAAGGATCATCTTCGAAGAGTATCTGTCAAGAGCTGGAGCTTCGGAGCTGCTTATTCTTTTGCATTCCAGGTTCTTGAGTGCTATAGACAAAGACTCTGTAATTTGAGCTTGAGGTTTATAGATTAGAATCGATTGTATTGAACTTTATTTGGTCGTTTACTAGTGAATTCACATGGGAAGATTCCCAGATCCTTGGATGTAGGATTGATCTCAATCCAAACCAAGTAATCTCTTGTGTTCTTGTGTTTTTATGTTTCTCGGTTATATTTAGTCTTCATTGTGGTTGTGTGCTTTCTACGGCTGTGCGTGGTATTTGTTTTCTGGTGTTCAGTGCTTCAACAAGTGGTATCAGAGCCTGAGATTTAATATCTTGGGATCAAGGGTTCAAATCCTGCTGCATCAAATCTTCTTATTCTAGATCTCTGTATTGACTCTCGTTGAGGATTTTCTTGAGAAGGATGTCTACTGGCCAGGGGCACTCTTTAACGATGTCCACTTCGAGATTTGAGGTGGAGAAATTTTATGGAAAGAACGACTTTAATCTTTGGAGAGAAAAGATGATTGCACATCTTGGAAATCTTAAATTGGATGATGCATTGAAAGGTGAATCTTCCAAGTACAAAAGAAAACAAGGTTGAGATATTAAAGAAGGCAAGAAACACGATTGTTCTTAGCTTGAGTGATCAAATTCTCAGAAAGGTTGTTAGGGAGAAGACAGCTGCTGAAATGTGGCTGAAGCTGGAACAATTGTAGATGACAAAAGCACTACCCAACAGAATATATATGAAACAGAAGTTTTATAGCTACAAAATGGATGAAAGCAAGTCCATTGATGAGAACATTGATGAATTCACTAAGTTGTTATCCGATCTTGAGAATATGGAGGTGAAGATTGATGAGGAAGACCAAGCAATCTTCCTGCTTAACTCTCTGCCGAAAGCATATGATCAGTTGAGGGATACCTTGAAGTATGACAGGAAAAACCTTACCCTTGAATAAGTGACAGGGGCATCATATTCTAAGGAATTGGACTTGAAGGCTAACGAAAAGCTTCAAAAGCCTGCTGGTGAAGGGTTAAATGTTAGAGGGATATCTCTTGAAAGAAAAAATTCAAGCAATAGATGGAAGTCTAGATCAAGGTCTAAGTCAAGACCAAAGAGAACTTGCTGGTCTTGTAAGAAAGAGGGCCATATAAGAAGGTTCTGTCCTCAAAGGAAAGTTAATCAAGGACATGAACAATTCAATGCTACTGATACAGCAAATCTGCTGGATGGATATGAAGAGGGTGAGGTCCTAACTATATCAATAGATGATCCAAAGGAAGAATGGATTCTAGACTCAGGATGTACCTATCATATGTCTCCTAGGAGTGACTGGTTTTCAGACTTTGAAGAAGTAAACACAGGTCATGTGTTGCTGGGAAACAATGAGTCATGTAAGATTCATGATATTGGCTCAGTAAAACTAAAGATGTGGGATGACTCTCTAAAGATCTTATCTGAAGTAAGATACATTCCTGATCTAAAGAGAAACTTAATCTCTTTAGGTACCTTAGATCAGAAGGGCTTAAGCTACAAATCACAAGGAGGCATACTTAAGGTAGTAAAGGGTTCATTAGTTATAATGAATGCTACCCTAAAACAAGGACTGTATGTGCTGCAAGGAATAACATTATCATCTGAAACTCATGTGACTACATCTGATAAAAATCATACACTCTTTGGCATCAAAGGCTTGGTCATATGAGCTTAAGAGGGTTACAAGAGCTGTGAAAGCAAGGGCTGTTGGATTCCAAATAGATCAGAAAACTGGACTTCTGTGAGAATTGTGTCTTAGGTGAGAAACATAGACTGAGCTTCAATACAGCTACTCACAAGACAAAGTCACCACTGGATTACATACATGCTGATCTCTGGGGGTCCTCTAAGGTACCTGAATCACTCTCTAAATGCCAATATTTCATTTTCTTGATTGATGAATATTCTAGAAAGGTTTGGATATATTTTCCGAAAACTAAGGATCAAGCTTTTGGTAAGTTTGTTGAATGGAAAAACTTAGTTGAAAATCAATCTGGAAACAAAATAATGGTATTAAGAATAGATAATGGATTGAAATTTTGCAATCATGAGTTTGATGAATATTGTGCTAAGAATGGTATTGCTAGACATAGGACTTGCACATATACACCACAACAAAATGGAGTTGCAGAACATATGAATAGAACTATCATGAACAAGGTGAGATGCATGCTTAGTGAGAGTGGACTACCATCTAAATTCTAGGCAGAGGCAGCCTCTACTGCCTGTTACTTGATCAACCTATCACCATCCTCTGACATAGACTTCATGGTTCCATAATTTAAATGGTCTAGTTTAAAACCAAACTATAAACACCTAAGGAACTTTGGATGTGTTGTGTATATTCATGCAAATCAAGGTAAGTTAAATCCGAGAGCAAAGAAGGGCATTTTCCTTGGCTATCCAACTGGTGTAAAAGGATACAAAGTTTGGCTCCTAGATGATCTTAAATGCATTATTAGTAGAGATGCAATATTCAATGAATCTATTTTGTATAAAGCTAACAATCAAGTATCAGAATTAGCCAGTTCCAAACAAGCTGAGGAGAATTTACAGGATAAAGAGCTGCTCCAAACTCAAATCAATACCTCTGGTAAGGAAGAAGGTGGAGCTGACCACAAGCTAGCTGAAGATTTCTTTGATTTGAGTCATGAAGAGATTGATAAGTCTCATCATACTTCTGATATATTGGAGGAAAACATAGATGAGCAAAGAGATGATATATAAGTGATCAACATCAGGAAGATTACTTGCTAGCAAGAGATAGGGTCAGAAGGGAAATTAGATTGCCATCTAGATTTGCATCTTCTGAATTCACAGCATTTGCTCTAAGTGTGGCTGATATGATGGTGTTGGAAGAACCAACCACCTATGAGGAGGCCATAAAGAGTAAGGACAGTTCTCAATGGGTGAAAGCTATGAAAGAGGAATTCAGATCCTTAATAAATAATAACACATGGGTGTTAGTTGACAAACCAAAAGATAAGAGAGAAATAGGCTGTAAATGGGTATTCAAAAGAAAACCTGGTGTTCCAGGGGTTGAAGGGCCAAGGTTCAAGGATAGATTGGTGGCAAAGGAATTTTCACAGGTTGAAGGGATTGATTATCATGAGGTTTTCTCACCAGTGGTAAAGAATTCATCCATTCACATCTTACTTGCAATTACAGCAATGCAAGCCTTGGAGCTTGAGCAGTTAGATGTTAAGGCTGCATTCTTACATGGGAATCTTGAAAAAATATCTTTATGACTCAACCAAAAGGTTTTGAGATTGACCCTCAATCTGTAAAAGTTTGTTTGCTGCAGAAGTCTCTTTATGGCCTAAAACAATCCCCTAGGCAATGGTATAAACGATTTGATGACTTCATGTTACAGCAGGGATACATGAGATCGAAGTATGACAGTAGTGTGTACTATAGAAAGTTACAAAATCAGTCTTTCATCTACCTGTTGATTTATGTTGATGACATGCTCATAACATGTAAAGACTTTAAGGAAATTCAGAAGCTTAAGCATCAACTAAATTCTGAATTTGAAATGAAAAACCTTGGGGCAGCCAAACAAATTTTAGGAGTTGAGATAAGAAGAGACAGAAAGATGAGAACTCTGACCTTGTCACAAGAAAGATACATAAATAAGGTTCTAAGTCTCTTCAAGATGGCAGAAGCTAAGGCAGTAAGCACTCCTATTGGTGCTCATTTCAAGTTTATGGTTGTACAACAAGATCAAGAGGAACTAGAGGCAATTCACATGAAGAACATACCTTATTCTAATGCAGTAGGAAGTATCATGTATATGATGGTTTCTACTAGACCAGACATTACAGATGGTGTAAGTCTTGTAAGTAGATTCATGAGTAAACCAAGTAGGGAACATTTGAAGGCAGTACAATGGCTAATGAAGTACTTAAAGGGAACTTCAGAGCTGAAAATAAAATAATCAGATTCTGCTTCAAACACATGTGTAGTTGCTGGATATTGTGATTTTGATTATGATGCTGATCTTGACAAGAGAAAATCAATTTCTGGATATATATATTCACAGTTGGAGGCAATGTGGTGAGCTGGAAATCAAGCTTACAAAGTGTGGTTGCTCTATCAACTACTGAAGCAGAATACATTAGCTTAACTGAAGCTGTGAAAGAAGGACTTTGGATTACTGGTTTTTTTTTTTTACAGAAATGGGATTTGAGCAGAAGGGTGTTACCATCTTTTGTGACTCACAAAGTGCAATTCACTTGTCCAAGAATTCTGTTTTTCGTGAAAGGACAAAACATATAGATGTTAGGTTGCATTTTGTGAGGGACATTATATCAAAAGGTTTAGCTATAATAAAAAAGATTGATATATTGATTAATCTTGCGGATATATTAACCAAAGTGGTACCTGTGAACAAGCTCAATCAAGCATTGGGAATGCTTAAGCTAGAGTAATCTAAACTAGCTTGTTTGATGGGATCATCTCATTGAGTTAACATTAAGCAACCATAATCAGTCAAAGGTGGAGATTTGTGATGACTTGGTGTTGACTTTATATTAATTTGCTATAGATGGCTAAGATCAATCCAAAGATTAAAAGATGTGATCTGATGGATAGGACATAAGTTGGGTTAGTTATGGCAGTTAGTTAGCTCAAAGTCAGATTAAGGGTTTATAATCTGCACATAAGGAATAATCACGATTAAAAAAAAGGGTAATCTCTATCTTCTATATTCGATCTGGTTCTCAGAAGAATCTCAAGGGATTTTCATCTGGAATGAAGGATCATCTTCGAAGAGTATCTGTCAAGAGCTGGAGCTTCGGAGCTGCTTATTCTTTTGCATTCCAGGTTCTTGAGTGCTATAGACAAAGACTCTGTAATTTGAGCTTGGGGTTTATAGATTAGAATCGATTGTATTGAACTTTATTTGGTCGTTTACTAGTGAATTCATATGGGAAGATTCCCAGATCCTTGGATGTAGGATTGATCTCAATCCGAACCAAGTAATCTCTTGTGTTCTTGTGCTTTTATGTTTCTCGGTTATATTTAGTCTTCATTGTGGTAGTGTGCTTTCTGTGGCTGTGTGTGGTATTTGTTTTCTGGTGTTCAGTGCTTCAACACCAGTGCTAGCCAGGGCCATGGCCGTAGCGCTAGGGCATTTCCCGGAGGCACCTCAGTGCTAGGGGTCGTCCCGAAAATTCTTTCAAACATGTTTTAAATATCCTAAAGCTAATTTAAAGATCTTTTAAGGTGCTGGAACTATTTTTAAAATGTTTTCATGGAAGGATGTCCAAGTTTTGAAGTTAGAACAGAAAGAGCGACTCACGTGGATTGATTTAGCTATGTATTGAATTTATATGTACTTTTTCCTCACGAAAGTTATGTTCGTTATGAAAGCATGAAGTTTTATGGGTGTAAAATTGATGAACTTATTTCTTTCAAAAGCATGCATGATTTTTAAGCAAAAAAGATTTCAAAGATATGAAATGTTTATTATGATCAAGTATGACAAAGTTTATGTGATGATGATGATGTTTCAATGATGCATGATAAAATATTTTGATGTTGTTTGTGTCTATGCTGTAGCAGTACTGGAATGGTACTCCGAGATGATCTCCGCAGGGGCCCTCCCAAAGAATGAAGGTGCGCATATTGGCCAAGGCTAGTAGTGACAGTACAGAAATGGTGCGCATATTAACCAAAGCTAGTATGTATGATACATCTATATGCTTGTTATAAAACGACCGTGATCACGAAAACCCTATGTGCTTATAAGATATGATTACTACAATTTCATGTATTTCATCACAAGAAATAAAATATTTTTATGCCCATGATTTTATATGCATGATATTTATGTTCAATTCTTGTACGTCCAAAGCTTGATGATTTTTATTATATATTAGTTATGTAATGAAATTTTATTGCTAAGTCTTTAGACTCAATATACTTGAATGATGCAGATGTAAAAGAAGAAGTTAATAATCTAAAGGTTTTTTATGGAACCAAGTAGTCTAGGAGGCGAGAAGAATTTACATGTCACGGACGTCCGAGAACCTTATGTCAAGCATGTAGTGACCCTGCATGGAATCATCTACTAACTGGCAACTAATAGCATGCATTAAACTTAATACAGCAAAATACTTAACAGAGTAAAAACGTGCGGAAACATAATCCATAATTTACATATCAGCTTAGTAATATAATCCAGACTTAAATCTTTAGTGATACAACCAAATCGAAATCTTAAACAGTAAACATTATACAGCTATATCGAATCCTGCTGTATAATAAAATCCTCAAGGCTCCTACTCCCTAGTCCTGCCTTGAACTACCAGCTCCGTCCATCCTGCGACCTGCCCCATGGAATAGGGTGTCCAAGATAACAACTAGGACGTGAGCGGTACGCCCAGTACATAGACATGAGTAAACATATGTATATAATGCATGCAACATGATGACTGGTACAGGGTCATCTGAAAAGTCATGCTCAGAACCGGCGCCACATGAGTGCTGCCACTGCACGGATCAACCTCTGGGTGCAACCACACTCGTCTAGTACACCAGAGTAGACAGACATAAATGCCCCCGCCGTCGCGGTACTCTCAGTGACAGACTATCGAGTATAGAGCTGAGCGGCTCTATAATCAGGTATAGCAAGTTATAGGCTCAACGTGTATATGCACATGACATATGAGTATAGAAAACGGTAAATCATACATCATGCCATATAATAATGCCAAATAAATGCAACATATAAACATGTATACTCGCTGGCAATCTCAGTCAATGTGTACGTACCTCTAGGCTAGTTCAAGTATAAAAGGATCCTAGGTTCCAAGCCTATATTCAAAAGTTCACCGTATCACTAAATAAATTCTATAACCTTAACTAAGCTAATAAGCCAGATCTTAGATCTATCTTCGAATAAACAGAAGTACCCTGTAGTTGATCAAACAAATCATCAATCCACGACAAAGGATACTTATTCTTGATGGTGACACGATTCAACTGTCTGTAATCAATACATAATCGCATCGATCCATCTTTTTTATTGACAAACAAAACAGGTGCTCCCCATGGAGAAACACTCGGACGAATATATCCCTTATCAAGCAGATCCTGTAACTGCTGTTTCAATTCCTTCATCTCTGAAGGTGCCAGACGATAAGGTGCTCGGGATATAGGCGTAGTTCCTGGTACTAGATCAATACCAAATTCAACCTCTCGAACCGGAGGAAAACCAGGAATCTCATTAGGGAATACGTCAGGAAACTCGCTGACAACCGGTAGCTGATCAATACCCGTACTACTCATGGACATATCAACTGCATAGATGAGGTGGCCCTCCCCACCTGACTCCAAGACATGACATGCCTTCAGAGCCGAAACAAGTGGCATCGGAGGTCGCGCACCCTCACCATAAAAGTACCAACTATCACCCTCGACGGGATGAAACTGTACCAGACGCTGATAACAATCCACAGTAGCATGATACAAAGTCAGCATATCTATTCCCAAGATACAGTCAAAATCCGTCATCGCTAATATCATCAAATTAGCCGATAACACATTACCCTCAAACTCCAGAAGGCAACCCATCACTAGACGCTTAGTTACTATCTCTTGCTCCAACGGAGTAGATACAACTAAATCCATATCTAATGATACATAAGGTAATCTATGTCTCTTAACGAAGCGACTAGAAATAAAGGAATGCGATGCTCCAGTATCAATTAATACAAGTGCAGGAATACCACATAACAAGAAGTTACCTGCCAACATGCGATCGCTTCCCTCAGTAGCCTGCTCCTGAGACAGAGCAAACACCTGCCCTTGAGTCTGGGGACGATAACCAGAAGAACTCTGTGGTGCTGGCTGCTGACGTGGAACAATAGAAGCCTGAGATCCAACCTGGGATCCCGATCCACTAGTAGAACCCATGCGCTGAGGACAATCTCTCCGCAGATGTCCCTGCTGACCACAAATATAACACGCCCCAGTAGCTCTCCGACATGAAGCTGCAGGATGCTTCCCTCCACAATGGCTACAAAACTCCTCCTTCTTCTTCTTCTTCCCAAAACGGAACATACCTCGTGAACCACGAGATCCAGATGAAGTAGTAGGAGTAGAAGAAGACGTAGGTCCGGATTGCACAACAGATTGAGCTCGAGGCTCAAAAGATCCACTAGGCTGTGCTGGCATCATCAATTGTGCACGCCTGTTGCTAGTCTCCACAAGACGGCAACGGTTCACCAAAGTCTCAAAAGATACCGGGTCATCACAGACGACAACCTGAGAGTAGATATCTTGGTTCAAACCTTGTAAAAAGATATCGTACTTCGATGCATCACTCTCATTAATATGAGGACTGAAAGGTAGCAGATCAAGAAATCGTTGCTGATATTGATCAATAGTCATTGATCCTTGCCTCAGAGTAAGCAACTCCATAGATCGTGCTTGGCGAACAGCCGGAGGAAAATACAATTTCTGGAACTCCCGACAGAAATCCCCCAAGTCACCTGTCCTCTCTCAGTACGTGCCTGAGCAGCTTTGGCATCCCACCAAAAACGTGCTCTATCCTCTAGAACGAATTCTAGAACTTCCAATTTCTGATCCTCAGTACAATCGAAAGCACGAAAAGTACTCTCGAGTTTAGACATCCAACTCCTCGCCTGTTCAGGATTCTCGCCTCCCACCAAGGGTTTCGGTCCTACTTTCATGAACTTATTGATAGAGTAGCGACGTCTACCCTCATGATGACGATGTTGATCATCATGATGGCGGTGATGACGATGATGATGACCACCTCCCTGGCCAACACTACCGTGACTCTCGTCAGCCATATCCTGAAAAGAATTGCACATTAAAACCCCAAATGCGCAAGAATTACTCAAGACTAAACTAAATCCCAAGTACTAATCCCAAAATCTATACATGCTCTGATACAAAAAATGTAGTAACCCTGCATGGAATCACCTACTAACTGGCAACTAATAGCATGCATTAAACTTAATACAACAAAATACTTAACAGAGTAAAAACGTGCGGAAACATAATCCATAATTTACATATCAGCTTAGTAATATAATCCAGACTTAAATCTGTAGTGATACAACCAAATCGAAATCTTAAACAGTAAACATTATACAGCTATATCGAATCCTGCTGTATAATAAAATCCTCAAGGCTCCTGCTCCCTAGTCCTGCCTTGAACTACCAGCTCCGTCCATCCTGCGACCTGCCCCATGGAATAGGGTGTCCAAGATAACAACTAGGACGTGAGAGCTACGCCCAGTACATAGACATGAGTAAACATATGTATATAATGCATGCAACATGATGACTGGTACAGGGTCATCTGAAAAGTCATGCTCAGAACCGGCGCCACATGAGTGCTGCCACCGCACGGATCAACCTGTGGGTGCAACCACACTCGTCTAGTACACCAGAGTAGACAGACATAAATGCCCCCGCCGTCGCGGTACTCTCAGTGACAGACTATCGAGTATAGAGCTGAGCGGCTCTATAATCAGGTATAACAAGGTATAGACTCAACGTGTATATGCACATGACATATGAGTATAGAAAACGGTAAATCATACATCATGCCATATAATAATGCCAAATAAATGCAACATATAAACATGTATACTAGCTGGCAATCTCAGTCAATGTGTACGTACCTCTAGGCTAGTTCAAGTATAAAAGGATCCTAGGTTCCAAGCCTATATTCAAAAGTTCACCGTATCACTAAATAAATTCTATAAGCCTTAACTAAGCTAATAAGTACTCCCAAAACTTAAATAGATTCCCGGACCATACCTTCGTCCGTCGATAGCCCTTTGAAGTCGCTAGTCCCGGATGACTATAACCACACCTTGGTTATTCCAGAACCTCTATTATAACCGATAGGGCCCTCAAGTGTATAACTCACACTATATAACTGAAGAAGGAAACTCGGGAATTCGTAATTCAGAAATGAACTCTGAACGGCCCTATTTATAGCCAAATTTCTCGGCTAGGATCGGAACTTCCGATTTCGGGATCGGAGCTTCCGATCCAGCTCATTGCGTGCATGTCTGCCACGCCAGGATCGGAACTTCCGATCTACGATCGGAGCTTCCGATCTGCTCTATGACCGACACTTGTCAAAACTCGCGACTGAGTCATCGATCATTTTTGACAGCTGGGGATCGGAACTTCCGTTCCAGGATCGGAGCTTCCGTTCCGATCGGAGCTTACTATCCGGGATCGGAGCTTACTATCCGGGATCGGAGCTTACTATCCGGGATCGGAACTTACTATCCGGCCCAAAATGAAAAAGCCCAAATTTTACTTCTGAAGTCCAATAACACTCCGAAATTGGTTAAATACCAACCCTTAATCATGTTTAACATATTATTATCTTAAAATGGTATCTGGGTTACTACATTCTCCCCACCTTTAGATATTTCGTCCGCGAAATAACATCTAAAGATAAATCAAGATAACAATATGAAACATCAAACCATGTCTTATTACAACAACGGTAATTACATCTTATATGGTAATAAAAAATACAAAGCAAACAACTCAGGATATTCTGCTCGCATACGACTCTCAGTTTCCCAAGTTGCTTCTTCAACGCCTCGGCGCTGCCACTGTACCATCACAAGTGGTATAGTCTTGTTCCGAAGAACTTTCTCCTTCCTGTCTAGGATACAGATTGGTCGTTCAACAAAAGACAGATCTGGCTCTAGCTGAATATCAGTAGACTGAATCACATGAGCTTCATCAGCTATGTACTGTCGAAGCAACGACACATGAAAAACATTGTGTATACTGGAAAGAGATGGCGGTAAAGCCAAACGATAAGCAACATCTCCGATCTTCTCCAGTATCTGGAAAGGCCCAATGTAACGAGGAGACAACTTGCCTTTCACACCAAATCTCATCACCTTCCTGAAAGGTGATACTCGCAGAAAAACATATTCACCAGGCTCAAACTGAAGTGGCCTGCGGCGAATATTCGCATAACTGGCTTGTCTATCTTGAGCAACTTTGATCCTATGCTTGATCAAATCTACCTTGTCTATAATCTGCTGCACCAATTCAGGACCCTCGACTTGTCGTTCCCCGACTTCATCCCAGAATAACGGAGTACGACACCGTCGACCATACAATGCCTCGAAAGGTGCCATATCAATACTACGATGATAACTGTTATTGTAGGCAAATTCAATCAAAGGTAACTGATCCTGCCAAGATAAACCAAAGTTCATGACAGAAGAACGTAGCATATCCTCCAGCGTACGAATAGTGCGCTCTGACTACCCATCAGTCTCCGGATGATATGCAGTACTCAAACTCAGAGTGGTACCCAACGCTTGCTGAAAACTACCCCAAAAACGTGAAGTAAATCGCGGATCTCTATCACTGAAAATACTCACTGGAATCCCATGTAATCGCACAATCTCCTGGATATATAAGCGTGCCATGCGATCATAAGAATACTCCCGGTTATAAGGAATAAAGTGTGCTGATTTCGTCAAACGGTCAACAACAACCCAGATAGCATCACACTGACGTGACGTCATAGGTAAGTGGGTGACAAAATCCATAGTTATGTGCTCCCACTTCCATTCGGGAATCTCAAGATTCTGCAGTAATCCACCTGGTCGTCGATGTTCAGCCTTGACCTGTTGACAAACCAAACATCTCGAAACAAATTGATACACACTTCGCTTCATCCCCTTCCACCAGAATCTAGTTCGCAAGTCCTTATACATTTTCATACTTCCAGGATGAACTGATAATCGACTCCTGTGAGCTTGAGATAGAATATCATTCCTGAGCTCCGCAACATTAGGTACAACCACTCTATTGGGTAGGCACAATAAACCATCTGCCTGAAAATGGAATACAGATGTATTAACTCCATTGGCTAGACGTGCAAATCGCTGAGTCTTAACATCAGATATCTGAGAATCTCTGATTCGAGAATACAATGCTGGCTCAGATAGAATAGTATACAAACGAACCCCATTCCTCCCTTTCTTGTGCTTGAGCGTAAAACTCAATGAACAGCACTCTTGAATCATATGAGATATTTCATTAGTCTGAAGTGCAGACAGTCTCACCTGCCGACTCAAGGCATCAGCAGTAAGATTAGCAGAACCTGGATGATATTTGATTTCACAATCATAATCCTTCAGGAGATCCATCCAGCGTCTTTGTCGCATATTCAACTCTGCCTGAGTGAATAAATACTTCAAACTCTTGTGATCCGTAAATATCTCAAATTTCTCGCCATAAAGATAATGTCTCCAAATCTTGAGCGCAAATACAATGGCGACTAACTCGAGATCATGCACTGGATAGTTATTCTCATGCGTCTTCAACTGTCGAGAAGCATAGGCAATAACATGTCCATGCTGTGTCAACACACATCCCAACCCCTGACCAGAAGCATCAGTATAGACAACATAACCTCCTGATCCAGAAGGTAGAGCTAACACAGGTGCAGTAGTAAGACGTCTACGCAGCTCGTGAAATGACTCCTCATAATCCGAGGACCAAATGAAGGCAACATCTTTCCGTGTAAGCTGAGTCAAAGGCCTTGCCAACTGTGCAAAATTCTCGATGAACCGACGGTAATATCCAGCTAGACCCAAGAAACTACGAATCTCAGCAACCGTCGTCGGACGAGACCAGTTCAGCACTGCCTCTATCTTACTAGGATCAACAGATATCCCTTCATTAGAAATCACATGACCAAGAAATACTACCCGATCAAGCCAGAATTCACACTTGCTCAATTTTGCATATAGCTGCTTATCTCGTAACGTCTGTAGAACAATCCTCAAATGTTGTGCATGCTCATCCTTGTCATGAGAATAGACAAGAATATCATCTATGAAGACGATGACAAATCTATCCAGATAATCTCGAAATAACTGATTCATCAGATTCATAAAGACTGCCGGTGCATTCGTCAAACCGAATGGCATTACTAGAAACTCATAATGCCCGTATCTGGTCCTGAAAGCAGTCGTAGATATATCTGAGTCTCGTACCCGCATCTGATGGTATCCAGATCTTAGATCTATCTTCGAATAAATAGAAGTACCCTGTAGTTGATCAAACAGATCATCAATCCACGACAAAGGATACTTATTCTTGATGGTGACACGATTCAACTGTCTGTAATCAATACATAATCGCATCGATCCATCTTTTTTATTGACAAACAAAACAGGTGCTCCCCATGGAGAAACACTCGGACGAATATATCCCTTATCAAGCAGATCCTGTAACTGCTGTTTCAATTCCTTCATCTCTGAAGGTGCCAGACGATAAGGTGCTCGGGATATAGGCGTAGTTCCTGGTACTAGATCAATACCAAATTCAACCTCTCGAACCGGAGGAAAACCAGGAATCTCATTAGGGAATACGTCAGGAAACTCGCTGACAACCGGTAGCTGATCAATACCCGTACTACTCATGGACATATCAACTGCATAGATGAGGTGGCCCTCCCCACCTGACTCCAAGACATGACATGCCTTCAGAGCCGAAACAAGTGGCATCGGAGGTCGCGCACCCTCACCATAAAAGTACCAACTATCACCCTCGACGGGATGAAACTGTACCAGACGCTGATAACAATCCACAGTAGCATGATACAAAGTCAGCATATCTATTCCCAAGATACAGTCAAAATCCGTCATCGCTAATATCATCAAATTAGCCGATAACACATTACCCTCAAACTCCAGAAGGCAACCCATCACTAGACGCTTAGTTACTATCTCTTGCTCCAACGGAGTAGATACAACTAAATCCATATCTAATGATACATAAGGTAATCTATGTCTCTTAACGAAGCGACTAGAAATAAAGGAATGCGATGCTCCAGTATCAATTAATACAAGTGCAGGAATACCACATAACAAGAAGTTACCTGCCAACATGCGATCGCTTCCCTCAGTAGCCTGCTCCTGAGACAGAGCAAACACCTGCCCTTGAGTCTGGGGACGATAACTAGAAGAACTCTGTGGTGCTGGCTGCTGACGTGGAACAATAGAAGCCTGAGATCCAACCTGGGATCCCGATCCACTAGTAGAACCCATGCGCTGAGGACAATCTCTCCGCAGATGTCCCTGCTGACCACAAATATAACACGCCCCAGTAGCTCTCCGACATGAAGCTGCAGGATGCTTCCCTCCACAATGGCTACAAAACTCCTCCTTCTTCTTCTTCTTCCCAAAACGGAACATACCTCGTGAACCACGAGATCCAGATGAAGTAGTAGGAGTAGAAGAAGACGTAGGTCCGGATTGCACAACAGATTGAGCTCGAGGCTCAAAAGATCCACTAGGCTGTGCTGGCATCATCAATTGTGCACGCCTGTTGCTAGTCTCCACAAGACGGCAACGGTTCACCAAAGTCTCAAAAGATACCGGGTCATCACAGACGACAACCTGAGAGTAGATATCTTGGTTCAAACCTTGTAAAAAGATATCGTACTTCGATGCATCACTCTCATTAATATGAGGACTGAAAGGTAGCAGATCAAGAAATCGTTGCTGATATTGATCAATAGTCATTGATCCTTTCCTCAGAGTAAGCAACTCCATAGATCGTGCTTGGCGAACAGCCGGAGGAAAATACAATTTCTAGAACTCCCGACAGAAATCCCCCCAAGTCACCTGTCCTCTCTCAGTACGTGCCTGAGCAGCTTTGGCATCCCACCAAAAACGTGCTCTATCCTCTAGAACGAATTCTAGAACTTCCAATTTCTGATCCTCAGTACAATCGAAAGCACGAAAAGTACTCTCGAGTTTAGACATCCAACTCCTCGCCTGTTCAGGATTCTCGCCTCCCACCAAGGGTTTCGGTCCTACTTTCATAAACTTATTGATAGAGTAGCGACGTCTACCCTCATGATGACGATGTTGATCATCATGATGGCGGTGATGACGATGATGATGACCACCTCCCTGGCCAACACTACCGTGACTCTCGTCAGCCATATCCTGAAAATAATTGCACATTAAAACCCCAAATGCGCAAGAATTACTCAAGACTAAACTAAATCCCAAGTACTAATCCCAAAATCTATACATGCTCTGATACAAAAAATGTAGTAACCCTGCATGGAATCACCTACTAACTGGCAACTAATAGCATGCATTAAACTTAATACAACAAAATACTTAACAGAGTAAAAACGTGCGGAAACATAATCCATAATTTACATATCAGCTTAGTAATATAATCCAGACTTAAATCTGTAGTGATACAACCAAATCGAAATCTTAAACAGTAAACATTATACAACTATATCGAATCCTGCTGTATAATAAAATCCTCAAGGCTCCTGCTCCCTAGTCCTGCCTTGAACTACCAGCTCCGTCCATCCTGCGACCTGCCCCATGGAATAGGGTGTCCAAGATAACAACTAGGACGTGAGCGCTACGCCCAGTACATAGACATGAGTAAACATATGTATATAATGCATGCAACATGATGACTGGTACAGGGTCATCTGAAAAGTCATGCTCAGAACCGGCGCCACATGAGTGCTGCCACCGCACGGATCAACCTCTGGGTGCAACCACACTCGTCTAGTACACCAGAGTAGACAGACATAAATGCCCCCGCCGTTGCGGTACTCTCAGTGACAGACTATCGAGTATAGAGCTGAGCGGCTCTATAATCAGGTATAACAAGGTATAGGCTCAACGTGTATATGCACATGACATATGAGTATAGAAAACGGTAAATCATACATCATGCCATATAATAATGCCAAATAAATGCAACATATAAACATGTATACTCGCTGGCAATCTCAGTCAATGTGTACGTACCTCTAGGCTAGTTCAAGTATAAAAGGATCCTAGGTTCCAAGCCTATATTCAAAAGTTCACCGTATCACTAAATAAATTCTATAAGCCTTAACTAAGCTAATAAGTACTCCCAAAACTTAAATAGATTCCCGGTCCATACCTTCGTCCGTCGATAGCCCTTTGAAGTCGCTAGTCCCGGATGACTATAACCACACCTTGGTTATTCCAGAACCTCTATTATAACCGATAGGGCCCTCAAGTGTATAACTCACACTATATAACTGAAGAAGGAAACTCGGGAATTCGTAATTCAGAAATGAACTCTGAACGGCCCTATTTATAGCCAAATTTCTCGGCTAGGATCAGAACTTCCGATTTCGGGATCGGAGCTTCCGATCCAGCTCATTGCGTGCATGTCTGCCACGCCAGGATCGGAACTTCCGATCTACGATCGGAGCTTCCGATCTGCTCTATGACCGACACTTGTCAAAACTCGCGACTGAGTCATCGATCATTTTTGACAGCTGGGGATCGGAACTTCCGTTCCAGGATCGGAGCTTCCGTTCCGATCGGAGCTTACTATTCGGGATCGGAGCTTACTATCCGGGATCGGAGCTTACTATCCGGGATCGGAACTTACTATCCGGCCCAAAATGAAAAAGCCCAAATTTTACTTCTGAAGTCCAATAACACTCCGAAATTGGTTAAATACCAACCCTTAATCATGTTTAACATATTATTATCTTAAAATGGTATCTGGGTTACTACATTCTCCCCACCTTTAGATATTTCGTCCGCGAAATAACATCTAAAGATAAATCAAGATAACAATATGAAACATCAAACCATGTCTTATTACAACAACGGTAATTACATCTTATATGGTAATAAAAAATACAAAGCAAACAACTCAGGATATTCTGCTCGCATACGACTCTCAGTTTCCCAAGTTGCTTCTTCAACGCCTCGGCGCTGCCACTGTACCATCACAAGTGGTATAGTCTTGTTCCGAAGAACTTTCTCCTTCCTGTCTAGGATACAGATTGGTCGTTCAACAAAAGACAGATCTGGCTCTAGCTGAATATCAGTAGACTGAATCACATGAGCTTCATCAGCTATGTACTGTCGAAGCAACGACACATGAAAAACATTGTGTATACTGGAAAGAGATGGCGGTAAAGCCAAACGATAAGCAACATCTCCGATCTTCTCCAGTATCTGGAAAGGCCCAATGTAACGAGGAGACAACTTGCCTTTCACACCAAATCTCATCACCTTCCTGAAAGGTGATACTCGCAGAAAAACATATTCACCAGGCTCAAACTGAAGTGGCCTGCGGCGAATATTCGCATAACTGGCTTGTCTATCTTGAGCAACTTTGATCCTATGCTTGATCAAATCTACCTTGTCTATAATCTGCTGCACCAATTCAGGACCCTCGACTTGTCGTTCCCCGACTTCATCCCAGAATAACGGAGTACGACACCGTCGACCATACAATGCCTCGAAAGGTGCCATATCAATACTACGATGATAACTGTTATTGTAGGCAAATTCAATCAAAGGTAACTGATCCTGCCAAGATAAACCAAAGTTCATGACAGAAGAACGTAGCATATCCTCCAGCGTACGAATAGTGCGCTCTGACTACCCATCAGTCTCCGGATGATATGCAGTACTCAAACTCAGAGTGGTACCCAACGCTTGCTGAAAACTACCCCAAAAACGTGAAGTAAATCGCGGATCTCTATCACTGAAAATACTCACTGGAATCCCATGTAATCGCACAATCTCCTGGATATATAAGCGTGCCATGCGATCATAAGAATACTCCCGGTTATAAGGAATAAAGTGTGCTGATTTCGTCAAACGGTCAACAACAACCCAGATAGCATCACACTGACGTGACGTCATAGGTAAGTGGGTGACAAAATCCATAGTTATGTGCTCCCACTTCCATTCGGGAATCTCAAGATTCTGCAGTAATCCACCTGGTCGTCGATGTTCAGCCTTGACCTGTTGACAAACCAAACATCTCGAAACAAATTGATACACACTTCGCTTCATCCCCTTCCACCAGAATCTAGTTCGCAAGTCCTTATACATTTTCATACGTCCAGGATGAACTGATAATCGACTCCTGTGAGCTTGAGATAGAATATCATTCCTGAGCTCCGCAACATTAGGTACAACCACTCTATTGGGTAGGCACAATAAACCATCTGCCTGAAAATGGAATACAGATGTATTAACTCCATTGGCTAGACGTGCCAATCGCTGAGTCTTAACATCAGATATCTGAGAATCTCTGATTCGAGAATACAATGCTGGCTCAGATAGAATAGTATACAAACGAACCCCATTCCTCCCTTTCTTGTGCTTGAGCGTAAAACTCAATGAACAGCACTCTTGAATCATATGAGATATTTCATTAGTCTGAAGTGCAGACAGTCTCACCTGCCGACTCAAGGCATCAGCAGTAAGATTAGCAGAACCTGGATGATATTTGATTTCACAATCATAATCCTTCAGGAGATCCATCCAGCGTCTTTGTCGCATATTCAACTCTGCCTGAGTGAATAAATACTTCAAACTCTTGTGATCCGTAAATATCTCAAATTTCTCGCCATAAAGATAATGTCTCCAAATCTTGAGCGCAAATACAATGGCGACTAACTCGAGATCATGCACTGGATAGTTATTCTCATGCGTCTTCAACTGTCGAGAAGCATAGGCAATAACATGTCCATGCTGTGTCAACACACATCCCAACCCCTGACCAGAAGCATCAGTATAGACAACATA
This sequence comes from Henckelia pumila, assembly GCF_033568475.1. Lineage (NCBI taxonomy): Eukaryota > Viridiplantae > Streptophyta > Magnoliopsida > Lamiales > Gesneriaceae > Henckelia > Henckelia pumila. The sequence continues at coordinate 66,541,129 of NC_133120.1, forward strand.
ACCTCCTGATCCAGAAGGTAGAGCTAACACAGGTGCAGTAGTAAGACGTCTACGCAGCTCGTGAAATGACTCCTCACAATCCGAGGACCAAATGAAGGCAACATCTTTCCGTGTAAGCTGAGTCAAAGGCCTTGCCAACTGTGCAAAATTCTCGATGAACCGACGGTAATATCCAGCTAGACCCAAGAAACTACGAATCTCAGCAACCGTCGTCGGACGAGACCAGTTCAGCACTGCCTCTATCTTACTAGGATCAACAGATATCCCTTCATTAGAAATCACATGACCAAGAAATACTACCCGATCAAGCCAGAATTCACACTTGCTCAATTTTGCATATAGCTGCTTATCTCGTAACGTCTGTAGAACAATCCTCAAATGTTGTGCATGCTCATCCTTGTCATGAGAATAGACAAAAATATCATCTATGAAGACGATGACAAATCTATCCAGATAATCTCGAAATAACTGATTCATCAGATTCATAAAGACTGCCGGTGCATTCGTCAAACCGAATGGCATTACCAGAAACTCATAATGCCCGTATCTGGTCCTGAAAGCAGTCGTAGATATATCTGAGTCTCGTACCCGCATCTGATGGTATCCAGATCTTAGATCTATCTTCGAATAAACAGAAGTACCCTGTAGTTGATCAAACAGATCATCAATCCACGACAAAGGATACTTATTCTTGATGGTGACACGATTCAACTGTCTGTAATCAATACATAATCGCATCGATCCATCTTTTTTATTGACAAACAAAACAGGTGCTCCCCATGGAGAAACACTCGGACGAATATATCCCTTATCAAGCAGATCCTGTAACTGCTGTTTCAATTCCTTCATCTCTGAAGGTGCCAGACGATAAGGTGCTCGGGATATAGGCGTAGTTCCTGGTACTAGATCAATACCAAATTCAACCTCTCAAACCGGAGGAAAACCAGGAATCTCATTAGGGAATACGTCAGGAAACTCGCTGACAACCGGTAGCTGATCAATACCCGTACTACTCATGGACATATCAACTGCATAGATGAGGTGGCCCTCCCCACCTGACTCCAAGACATGACATGCCTTCAGAGCCGAAACAAGTGGCATCGGAGGTCGCGCACCCTCACCATAAAAGTACCAACTATCACCCTCGACGGGATGAAACTGTACCAGACGCTGATAACAATCCACAGTAGCATGATACAAAGTCAGCATATCTATTCCCAAGATACAGTCAAAATCCGTCATCGCTAATATCATCAAATTAGCCGATAACACATTACCCTCAAACTCCAGAAGGCAACCCATCACTAGACGCTTAGTTACTATCTCTTGCTCCAACGGAGTAGATACAACTAAATCCATATCTAATGATACATAAGGTAATCTATGTCTCTTAACGAAGCGACTAGAAATAAAGGAATGCGATGCTCCAGTATCAATTAATACAAGTGCAGGAATACCACATAACAAGAAGTTACCTGCCAACATGCGATCGCTTCCCTCAGTAGCCTGCTCCTGAGACAGAGCAAACACCTGCCCTTGAGTCTGGGGACGATAACCAGAAGAACTCTGTGGTGCTGGCTGCTGACGTGGAACAATAGAAGCCTGAGATCCAACCTGGGATCCCGATCCACTAGTAGAACCCATGCGCTGAGGACAATCTCTCCGCAGATGTCCCTGCTGACCACAAATATAACACGCCCCAGTAGCTCTCCGACATGAAGCTGCAGGATGCTTCCCTCCACAATGGCTACAAAACTCCTCCTTCTTCTTCTTCTTCCCAAAACGGAACATACCTCGTGAACCACGAGATCCAGATGAAGTAGTAGGAGTAGAAGAAGACGTAGGTCCGGATTGCACAACAGATTGAGCTCGAGGCTCAAAAGATCCACTAGGCTGTGCTGGCATCATCAATTGTGCACGCCTGTTGCTAGTCTCCACAAGACGGCAACGGTTCACCAAAGTCTCAAAAGATACCGGGTCATCACAGACGACAACCTGAGAGTAGATATCTTGGTTCAAACCTTGTAAAAAGATATCGTACTTCGATGCATCACTCTCATTAATATGAGGACTGAAAGGTAGCAGATCAAGAAATCGTTGCTGATATTGATCAATAGTCATTGATCCTTTCCTCAGAGTAAGCAACTCCATAGATCGTGCTTGGCGAACAGCCGGAGGAAAATACAATTTCTAGAACTCCCGACAGAAATCCCCCCAAGTCACCTGTCCTCTCTCAGTACGTGCCTGAGCAGCTTTGGCATCCCACCAAAAACGTGCTCTATCCTCTAGAACGAATTCTAGAACTTCCAATTTCTGATCCTCAGTACAATCGAAAGCACGAAAAGTACTCTCGAGTTTAGACATCCAACTCCTCGCCTGTTCAGGATTCTCGCCTCCCACCAAGGGTTTCGGTCCTACTTTCATGAACTTATTGATAGAGTAGCGACGTCTACCCTCATGATGACGATGTTGATCATCATGATGGCGGTGATGACGATGATGATGACCACCTCCCTGGCCAACACTACCGTGACTCTCGTCAGCCATATCCTGAAAATAATTGCACATTAAAACCCCAAATGCGCAAATTTACTCAAGACTAAACTAAATCCCAAGTACTAATCCCAAAATCTATACATGCTCTGATACAAAAAATGTAGTAACCCTGCATGAAATCACCTACTAACTGGCAACTAATAGCATGCATTAAACTTAATACAACAAAATACTTAACAGAGTAAAAACGTGCGGAAACATAATCCATAATTTACATATCAGCTTAGTAATATAATCCAGACTTAAATCTGTAGTGATACAACCAAATCGAAATCTTAAACAGTAAACATTATACAGCTATATCGAATCCTGCTGTATAATAAAATCCTCAAGGCTCCTGCTCCCTAGTCCTGCCTTGAACTACCAGCTCCGTCCATCCTGCGACCTGCCCCATGGAATAGGGTGTCCAAGATAACAACTAGGACGTGAGCGCTACGCCCAGTACATAGACATGAGTAAACATATGTATATAATGCATGCAACATGATGACTGGTACAGGGTCATCTGAAAAGTCATGCTCAGAACCGGCGCCACATGAGTGCTGCCACCGCACGGATCAACCTGTGGGTGCAACCACACTCGTCTAGTACACCAGAGTAGACAGACATAAATGCCCCCGCCGTCGCGGTACTCTCAGTGACAGACTATCGAGTATAGAGCTGAGCGGCTCTATAATCAGGTATAACAAGGTATAGGCTCAACGTGTATATGCACATGACATATGAGTATAGAAAACGGTAAATCATACATCATGCCATATAATAATGCCAAATAAATGCAACATATAAACATGTATACTCGCTGGCAATCTCAGTCAATGTGTACGTACCTCTAGGCTAGTTCAAGTATAAAAGGATCCTAGGTTCCAAGCCTATATTCAAAAGTTCACCGTATCACTAAATAAATTCTATAAGCCTTAACTAAGCTAATAAGTACTCCCAAAACTTAAATAGATTCCCGGACCATACCTTCGTCCATCGATAGCCCTTTGAAGTCGCTAGTCCCGGATGACTATAACCACACCTTGGTTATTCCAGAACCTCTATTATAACCGATAGGGCCCTCAAGTGTATAACTCACACTATATAACTGAAGAAGGAAACTCGGGAATTCGTAATTCAGAAATGAACTCTGAACGGCCCTATTTATAGCCAAATTTCTCGGCTAGGATCGGAACTTCCGATTTCGGGATCGGAGCTTCCGATCCAGCTCATTGCGTGCATGTCTGCCACGCCAGGATCGGAACTTCCGATCTATGATCAAAGCTTCCGATCTGCTCTATGACCGACACTTGTCAAAACTCGCGACTGAGTCATCGATCGTTTTTGACAGTTGGGGATCGGAACTTCCGTTCTAGGATCGGAGCTTTCGTTCCGATCGGAGCTTACTATCCGGGATCGGAGCTTACTATCCGGGATCGGAACTTACTATCCGGCCCAAAATGAAAAAGCCCAAATTTTACTTCTGAAGTCCAATAACACTCCGAAATTGGTTAAATACCAACCCTTAATCATGTTTAACATATTATTATCTTAAAATGGTATATGGGTTACTACAAAGCATGTCCACGAAAGCTTGGGCATTTTATTAATGTTATGCATGTTTATTGAAATCATGTTTTAAATAGTTATTTTGTGATCACATATTTTAAAGTTTCAATTTTTGCATGTGTGAGGTAGTTTTGGCGTTCCCATATGAGTTAGAATAATTTTTGTTCAAATATAGTTTAAACGTGTTTTGAACCATGAGATTTTGAGTTGCTTTTGTCAAGTATAATTTTTTTACGCATGAAACTTTGTACCTACGAGCACGATGCATGTTTTTCAAAAAATAAAAATATATTCGATATTTTTTTGCATCATGATTCTTGAAAATGTCAAAAAAAAATACGAGACGTCACAGTTGGTATAAGAGATATTGGTTCTGTGACCCAGTTCGTGCATGCAATCTCGTCAAGAACTCGAATGCTCCTGCCTCCATGACTGTAAGATTTATGTTTTAAAGTTAAAGTTATGATTTTGTTTACAATTATTACTATGCATGTTTTAAAAAGAAAATATGTTGTGTTGTGCGAATTGTTTTTTGGATTTATGACTGTGTTGGATCTGATCTATTTAAGAGTACCTTAGGGAAAGAATGCCTTGGGTAAATAGGGGGATTTTTCTTTACTGAACTAAGTGATTGTTTTTGTGATTTAAGTCAATCTGTTTTGGATGCTATTGTTTGCGTTGAAAAGTCCCGTATTGACATAAATTTTTTTGGTGAGATTTTACCTTTGGACAATATGACTAGGATTATTTTCTTTTTGAGAATGCACTTGCATCATAAAGAACGTAGTATGATGGTTGATTTTTCTCTTACATGTCTTTGTTGTATGAGATATGTAAGTTGATAAAGATCGTGTCTTGTGTTTGTTGTTCTAACCTCTAGAAAAAATGAGTGTGAATTTAGTTTTGACAAGGAACTTAGTTGATCTTTGATGTGATTTTTGGGTCCGCATGGTCAAGTGTTACTAAGTTAAGTTTATTATTGGAGTTGATATTTTAATCGTTATGTTTAAATAAACAAATTTGGGAACATAAATTTTGGTTTACGGATGTTCGAGGATAAATAAGTGGATTGTACAAGCATGAGTAATTAGTCAAGTTGTGGTATAATGCAATCGCTGTGTTTGAGAGATGAACATTAGAGTTAACTTTGGGTTTTATATATGAGTTGATGTAAGCATATGTTTGGACTTCATTATGGTACTAATAATTGTGTAAAAATCTCAAATTTGGATTACAGTGGGACATAAATAAGTTTCAATAATTCGCTTTAAGTTGTGCTTAGCAACGTAAGTTTATAAAAGTATACTTGATTGAGATGAGAAAGATACATGGGAGTGATAAAATATTTTGTTTTATTAGAACGTGAAACAGACATGGTTATTGGGACGTTGAGATGTGGAAGCTAGACATGTAAACATGGATTTAGTAGATCAGATTTTTGAGAGCCTCTGTTATTGGAGTTTGATCAGTCGAATTTCGAGGAAGAAATTTTTTTTAAGGAAGATAGATTGTAATGCCCAAAAATTCCATAAATCCACTTACGAGTATTAAAGGAATTTTAAATGATTTTATTTTATTTTATTATGATTTAAAAGTTATGTTTAATTAAATGAATTTATGTGATATTAATGATTTAAAAGGTATGTTTAAAACAATTCGTGCTATATATATTGAATGAGATTTTATATTTCAAAGTTGAGCATTTGGGTGTTAAAATATATGTTTAAATATGGTGTTAAATGATTTAATCAGTGGCGGAGCCACATTTATGGCCACCCGGACTCCGAAAGTTTTTCAAATTTTTGTATATAGAAATTTTGAAAAATTTTGGATTAATTTGGCGTTAGCCCGGGTACCTCAATTCAAAATATTGAAAGACTCGGGAGCTTAAAGTTTTAGTCCGGGTAGACCAAAAATCCTGGCTCCGCCATTGGATTTAATGTTATGCAATTTGTCTGGTGTTTAATGGTTGCAAGTTAGTTTTATTGTTTTCAGGTTTGGAATTAAGTATGGACTGAGAGAAACAAGACTAGCCTATGAACGAGGTAAAAAAAATATTTTAATATTTATTTTAAGTTTTGTCTTGGTGCAATTTTATTTTAAAATTGAAAGGAAAATTTTTAAAAGTTAGTATTTGCAACTAATGAGCCGACTTCCGAGATCATTAGTTAAAATTGATTAGACGTCAAGTTTTATTTCTTCTTTATCAATATTTTATCTCAAAAAATGTCATGCATTAAGGAAGAAGAAAGACTCTCAATCTCGTTCGTGCAAGGTTAGATCACTACCGAGGTACCAGTTAATCACAAACTACAACGATCAGACAATTTTTTAACGTTTTGAAAACCACTATTCAAGAATATAGGTATTTTGGTATGAAAATTCTGTGTGATGATGTGTATGTATTGTATAATGCATTGATTATATGAGTTTTTGAAGAGCATGATATAGAATTATGACACGTGAATCATTCTTAACGTTTTGTGTAAATATTTTTTAGATTTGATGAGAAAGATTCGTGAAACTCAGAATTTTGGTGAGTGTGTTTTAGACGTAAAGTTTTTGGATGCAAATATTTTGAATATGGTTGTGTTGATTGAATCTTTTTCATTTTTTTAAATTTTTTCATGTATATGATCAAAACTTTCAATGTGTGAGTGAGTTTGATCGAATTAAAATTGAAAATATCAAAAAAAAAAAAAAGGAACAAAGTCACATTGTGTATCCCTCCTTGTGCGTCAGGACAGCGCCCGAATGCTACTTGGAAGCGCCCCAGTGCTGTCCAATGCCGAATCCCAAGCTCCCCAGCACTACTCAGGGCCGATGCCCTAGCGCACCAATGCTAGCCAGGGCGGTTCTCGGAGGTGCCTCAGCGTTAGGGGTTGTCCCGAAACTTCTTTCAAACATGTTTTAAATGTCCTAAAGATACTTTTAAGCTCTTTTAAGGTGTTGAAACTATTTTAAAAATGTTTTCATGGAAGGATGTCTAAGTTTTGATGTTAGAACGGAAATAAAAACTCACGTAGAACGATTTAGCTATGTAGTGCATTTATAACTTTTTCCTCACGAAAATTTTGTTCATTATAAAAGCATGAAGTTTTATGGATGTAAAATTTTTGAACTCATTTATTTCAAATAGAATTCATGATTTTTAAGAACGAAATGTTTCAAAGACATGAAATGTTCATGAAATATTTATGATGAGCCAGTATGACAAAGTTTATGATGATGATGATGTTTCAATGATGCATGATAAAATATTTTGATATTGTATGTGTCTTTGTGATGGAAGTACAAGACTGATACTTCGGGATGAGCTTCGGAGGAGCCCTCCCAAAGAATTAAGGTGTGCATATTGGCCAAGGCTAGTATGGACGGTACAAAGATGGTGCGCATATTAGCCAAGGCTAGTATGGATGATACATCTATATGTTTGTTGTACAACGACCGTGATCACAGAAACCCCATGTTCTCTTAAGATATGATTACCATAATTGCATGTATTTCATCACACGAAATGAAGGATTTTTATGCCCATGATTTTATATGCATTATGTTTATGTTCAAGTCTTGCACGTCCAAAACATTAAATTTTTTTATTATGCATTAGCCATGTAATTTAGGTTTTTCTTGCTGTCTTTAGACTCACTATACTTGTATGGTGCAGATGTAAAATAAGAAGTTAATAATCTAAAAGTTGTTTATGGGACCGAGTAGTCGAGGAGACGAGAAGAATTTGAAAGAGTGGGTGCCCGGTTAGCCAACTTGTGGCTAAGGGCTTTTATGACTCTATGTAAAACAATATTTTGTTTAATATAATTTACACTTTTATAATGGCATTTCTTTATCTTTCTTCATAATGTTATATTATGATATACTATTGTTGTTTTGATAAAGACCTTGAATATACTATAGTGTATGTAAGATGTGGTAGCACATGGGGATGGCTATCATGAAACACATCTTATAGTCACTGTATATTCTAAACAGTTCCTAGTCAATTGAGCCGTCCGCAAATAAGGATAAGGATCGCTCGAGATTGAGACTCGCATTTGCGATGCCGAGTACCACGTTTCATTGGTATGGAACATAGAGATGTTCAAAGCATGCAAATGGATATTCATATGATGAATGATCGAACTACCCTATTCGGACTTTCCAAGTGGTTATCACTTATCGAGTGGATAAAGTCCGCGGTTTTGGTTGTACACCATTAGTCCTTATTACTTGAAACATCATTGAGACTCTATATGCTAGTACTGTACTTTGACTCGTTTACCGACTCTATTGGGGTCATCAGGTGTCGGGATTGGGTACAGTTACGACACATATAGAAGTCGATGCTTTGTTTTCAAGGATTCACCACATACTTGCGAGTGTGGATATCCTATGCGATCTGAGGAGATATTAGTGTGACGAATCTCTGGCCAGAGTACATTATGTGTTTTAGGTTAATGGGTTTTCCTAGTAACACATGTGATGTCACTATTTGATCTCCAAGATGTAATGCATAGTTATCGAATCTCGAACGACTCTCGATATACCAATGGTTGTTGATTCGATCGGGATATATGGATGAAGGGACCGTACTGTACGCTAACCAGAATCTACTGGTTCTTGCAGGCACTATCAGTAATACCTAGGGAATCATGGGGCGATGTTGCTAGGCGCTCTTACCATGATTCGATGGGTAAGTCAGAAATTGTTGTTCCGAGTCACAAGGAGTTGTGAGCCCACGGCTAGCTGTATTCCTGAACCATTGAGGGTTACACAAGTAATGGATTACTAAAACCCCGTAGAGATAGTTAAATTTAAAGAGTTAAATTTAATGAAAGAGAAGTTGGACTTCTTAACTAAAGGGAGTGGGATTTCCTAAAATGACATAGGGATGGACATTTTTGGAAATCACTGAATTCGGATTCAGAAAAATTATCTTGACTCTAAAAGATGCAGAAATGGTTTATGTGCATATTGGTGAAATCAGTTTATCAATTGGAGTCACGATGAATTTTATATTAATTTCTATAACAACAGGCTTGACTTGTTGGGCTTAAGTTATGGATTGTGGGCTTTAAGGAGTTAGAGTCCTGATACAATTATAACTAGAAATTATCTATAAATAGAGGTGTTGGGTTCGAAAATCACACACATTGTATATTGAAATTTTCGAATTTCAGCCTATATTATTCAAGGGGATTTTCGAAATTCTCTGTCCCTTTTGGAGAAAATTCGAGTTGTGGTTTATTTGAAAAATTACAATCTGAATTAACAGATCATATCTGTTTATTCTCTACGCAAACTTCTGATTGATTTCTAGTGCAGTCAATCAGAGGGTTTTGTTTTCTATTCGTGGACCTGATTGAAGAAACGTTCATTCATCAGTTCCTGGGATATACAACAAGAGCAGATTAAATTCTTTTGGTGTCCATAATCTCGCTTCGAGATTTTAAGGTAAAATATTTAATAGTGATTATTTGTTTTACTTACACAAATTTAATCGTAAAGTTTTGATACCCAGATATGGAATCGTTCCATATTAATAAAAATAAATTTTAAAACTTCCGCTACACCGGGTATCAATTCTAATTGATCTGAATACAGTTTTCCAACAGTGGTATCAGAGACAGGTTGCTCATATCAAACGATTAAATTAATCGATTGTACAAAATTTTTAAGCCTCGGTTTTTTTGAAACAAAACGAAAATTTAAAATTAAACTTTAATGGGCAAATCGGGCAGCGATCGTCGCTGCCCAAGGGTCAGCGACGGGCTGCCCAGCCCGGGCCCTTTTTGGGGCGCGGGCTGCCCGGGATTGTCCCGGGCAGCCCGAAAAAATTATTTTTTAATTTTTAATTAAAATTTTAATTTTTTGAAATTCTAGTTTTTTGATCCGATCAAAAATTGTTTTTGATTGGTTCACGAGGCATCGGATCGAATTGTTTGAGTCCGAAAATTTTAAAATTGATTTTTGGATAAATTTGAATTTTTGGAAAATTTATAAATTTTATCCGTTAAATTAAATTTTATAAAATTAATTATTTTGGTACAATTGATGATAAGATATGATCTTATGGATGGATAAGATAAAATATGATTTTATCTTTTAAATTATGATGCCTTTGCATGTTTATCCAATTATTTAATTATTAAATTAATTAATGGATAAAAGATGATCGATTGCCATGACCAATGTTTTAGGTGTATGTTAGGTGATTTACATTTGTCTTATTGTTGTTGGTGTTTATTAATAGCCTTGGTTTATAGCCCAATATGATTGTCATATGTAATAAAAGTGGGCCTGGTTTATGGCCCGTTCCCACCCCTAAAATGTATCCCATATTTGTCATCGAAATTTATTGTAAATTTATTAGACTTAGTGAGAAACAAAGATTTGAAGAAATGGTGGGCCCAGCAGACAATGAAGACCGAAAAAATGTAAATTGGAAGCACAATGTAATAGGATTGCATTGCATACTTACATATCACCTAGGATTGGACTTAGACTCGTGATTGGCAACCACGGGTCGATTAGTTAATGGGATCGATCATCCTTAAATAATATATGATATTATTGATGTATGCATGTTTAGACAAAATTGTATGAATCCCGCAAGCATACATAAATTGCATGATGAGACAAATTTTCAAAATTAAAAATCCCTCATTTTAAATATGATTTAAAATTGATATCAAGATTAATAAAAAGGGAATTTAAATATTGTTTAAATATTCCTACCTTCCATCAACGATCAATGTATGAGATGCTACCCGCGGATACGGTCCGGCTCATATTATTGGGGGGGCCCGTTCGTCGGAAAGCTGTACATTGGATCGACACATGTTGTAAGTTGGGTGGAACTCCCATGGGATTGGCTCATATTATTGGGGGATCCACATGGCGACCGTCCATCACAACTTAATATTGATGGGTTATCTTGACATGTCACAATAAACGGCGTCATATTATTGGGCCCTTATTGGACATGAGGAAAAAACATGGGGGTTACTTTGGAAGTAATTGGGCTCTACCTTTTGAAAATTATGGTTGGCTGATATTATTCGGGATCATGATTTGTCAATTGGACTCCATGTTCTCACTAAGGAAAATAGTTTCCCGTTTTCACTAGAGGGTAGTGAAATCGTTAAAATAGTGGGAGTGTAATTCATAAAATAAAATTCGCCATATTTTATGTCTTAGTAAATTAATTAAACAAATCACTGATTATTGTCTGGTTCCTTTTCAGTATTATATTATGATGAATCCACGCAATCCACTGTTTCAATTCTCGAACAAAACAAATTGACTGGCGCAAACTATACAAAATGGTTCCGTAAGTTGAAAATTATTCTTACTTCGGAAAAATCTTTCTACATGTTAGAGAAGCCGCCTCCGAAGGAAGCCCCGGCTAATACAAGTCCGAAAGAGTTGGCCAAACTTGATTTATGGTGGGACCATGATATCAAGGCCAAATGCTACATGCAGGCTTCGATGTCTGATGAGCTTCAAAGGAGATTCGAGGATACCGTGAATGCTGCTGACATTCACAAGAACCTCAAGGAACTCTTTGGAGCTCAGTCAAGATCGGAGAGGTATGCCACTGTCAGAGAGCTCATGACGAGCCGCATGCGAGATGGGACTTCGGTCCGTGAGCATGGGGTGCGCATGATTGGGCTCATTGAAAAGTTGGTAACACTCGACTTGACTTTGGAGCATGAACTTAGCATCGTTTGACGGTTTTGTGATGAACTTCAATATGAACAAGATAGAGGCCACCCTTGAAGAGATGGTCAATATGCTTGTCACATATGAAGCCACACTAAAGAAGGATAAACCGGTACTCTTGGTTGGCTCCTCTTCTAACTCTAAGAAAGGACCAAGTGGAAAGGGTAAGAAATTTTCTGCCCCGCCCAAGAAGATTGTACCAAATAAGAAGGGAAAGGCCAAGGTTTCAAATGGGATAAAAGATGAAAACGTTTGTCATTACTGCAAGAAACCCGATCATTGGAAACGTAACTGCAAGGAATACCTCGAACAGTTGCGAACTGCAAAGGGTATGTTTTACATTGAAATAAATGTTTCGCTTAATACTTCTTCTTGGGTATTGGATACCGGATGTGGATCTCACATTTGCAATGATTTGCAGGTGATGATAAGAAGTCGTAAGCTAAGGATGGGTGAGACCCAGCTAAGGCTCGGGAATGGTTCTAGAGTCGAAGCCAAAGCTATAGGAGACATTTATTTAGTTTTGCAGAACAATTTTAAGTTATTTTTGAGAGATGTTTTATATGTTCCGGATTTGGTCAAAAACATTATATCTATTTCTATGCTTGATAGAGATGGTTTTTCTTGCAATTTTGTGAATGGGATTTGCAATATTTACAAGAATGAATGTTTTATTGGAAATGGACAACTTGAAAACGATCTATATAGCTTAAAATTAAAAGACGTTCCAATTAATTATGTTGATAAACCGGTAACAACAATTAAAAGGAAGGACGATAGTCAAAACCCGTCAAACCTTTGGCATACTAGGCTAGGTCATATTTCCTCAAGGAGGATGAACAAGCTAGTGGGAGAGGGCATGTTTAATATGTCTGATATTAACTCTCTACCTACTTGTGAGTCCTGCCTAAAGGGAAAAATAACTAAATCTCTTTTCAAAGGGAAACCTAAGCGTAGTCAAAATCTGTTGGATTTGATCCATACAGATGTTTGCGGTCCATTTAGGATTGGTACTAAATGTGGCAACACATACTTCATTACCTTTACTGATGATCATTCTAGGTATGGGTATTTATATTTAATGAAATATAAGTCTGAAGCATTTGAAAGATTCAAAGAATTCAAGGCTGAAGTAGAAAACAAACTAGGTAAAAGTATTAAAGCACTTCGATCGGATCGAGGTGGAGAATACTTAAGTACCGAGTTTTTGGACTATCTAAAAGAGAATGAGATTCTCTCTCAGTGGACTCCTCCTATGACACCTCAGCTTAATGGTGTTTCGGAGCGTCGCAATCGAACTTTGTTGGACATGGTTCGATCCATGATGAGCTTCACTGAGCTCCCACCTTTGTTTTGGGGCTACGCGCTTGAAACGGCGGTATTGTTGTTAAACAACGTCCACACTAAATAAGTAAATAAAACACCATACGAGTTATGGAATGGCAAAGCTCCTAAGTATTCGTACTTGAGGATTTGGGGATGTCCTGCTTACGTGAAGCAGACGGTGGGAGATAAATTGGATAGTCGATCCACTTTATGTTATTTTGTAGGGTATCCGAAGAATTCAATCGGATATTATTTCTATCATCCTGCTGAAACAAAAGTGTTTGTTTCAAGGAATGCCACCTTCTTGGAGAAGGAGTTCTTATTGGATAAGAAAGGCAAGATGATGGAACTCGAAGAAATTCGAGAAGAACCCGAGATACAAAATAGTGATCCTACACCTCAAGAATCATCACAAGACACGCCTATTACTAGGAGATCCGAGAGGACTTCTAGGCCTCCTATTAGATATGGTCTTCTTCTTGAAGGGGATCAAAGTGAAACCGACATTGGATGTGATCCAAGAAACTTCAAGGAAGCAATTTCTGATGCGGATTCGAATTTATGGCTTAAAGCTATGCAATCGAAAATAGACTCGATGCATTCTAACCAAGTTTGGTTTTTAGTAGATCCTCCCTATGGAATTGTTCCAATTGGGTGCAAATGGATCTACAAGAGAAAGCTTGGGCCTGATGGAAAGGTATTGACCTACAAGGCACGATTGGTGGCAAAAGGTTATACTCAAAGACAAGGAGTTGACTATGATGAAACTTTTTCACAAGTCGCAATGTTCAAGTCCATAAGAATCCTTATTGCCATAGCAGCATGGTATGACTATGAGATATGGCAAATGGATATAAAGACTGCATTTCTTAATGGAAACATTAAGGAAGAGATCTATATGATGCAGCCTGAGGGATACACATCCATGGGAAGCGAGCATAAGGTATGCAAGCTTCAGAGATCAATCTATGGTCTCAAACAAGCATCAAGAAGTTGGAACCAGAAATTTGATGAAACGATAAAGGATTTTGGTTTTATCAAGAACCCGGAGGAACCATGCGTGTACAATAAAGTAGTTAAGAATGCGGTAACATTCTTAGTACTTTATGTTGATGACATCCTACTCATGGGGAATGATGTAGGGATGTTGCAGTCAACAAAGATATGGTTATCAGGTAGATTCTCGATGAAGGATTTAGGTGAGGCATCCTATATTCTAGGAATTCAGATCTATAGAGATAGATCTAAAAGAATGATAGGACTCACTCAATCAACCTACATCGACACCATATTGAAAAGGTTTTATATGGATGAGTCCAAGAGAGGACATCTACCTATGTGTCATGGAGTTTCTCTATCCAAGTCTATGTGTCCCAAGACTGACGAAGAGATAGAGAAGATGACACACGTGCCATATGCGTCAGCCATAGGTAGTATCATGTATGGGATGATATCTACCAGACCGGATGTGGCCTATGCTCTGAGCGTCACGAGCAGATACCAAGCCAATCCCGGTCAAATGCATTGGAAATCCGTGAAGGATATTCTTAAGTACTTGCGAAGGACTAAGAATTTGTTCATGGTTTATGGAGGGAGAGAATTGAAGTTGGAAGGCTATACCGACTCTAGCTTCCAATGTGACGTGGATGACTCGAAATCAACCTCTGGATTTGTATTCGTGCTCAATGGAGGTGCTGTCTCTTGGAAGAGTTCCAAGCAGGACACCACAGCGGATTCCACCACTGAGGCAGAATATATTGCAGCATCAGCTGCTGCTAAAGAGGAGGTTTGGATAAGGAAATTCATCCAAGAGTTGGGTGTAATTCCTGAAGCTGTTGGTCCGGTCCCGGTGTACTGTGACAACACGGGTGCCGTTGTTCAGGCAAAGGAACCAAGGTCTCATCAGAAGTCCAAACACGTACTGAGGAAATACCGCATCATCCGGGAGATCGTGGAAAGAGGAGACATCAGTGTCGAGAGAGTGGCCTCTACAGACAATATCGCTGATCTGCTTACTAAGCCCTTGCCAGGACCATTGTTTGACAAACATCGCGAAGCAATGGGATTACGTAGTATGACTAGTTGGCTTTAGGGCAAGTGGAAGATTGAAAGAGTGGGTGCCCGGTTAGCCAACTTGTGGCTAAGGGCTTTTATGACTCTATGTAAAACAATCTTTTGTTTAATATAATTTACACTTTTATAATGGCATTGACTTTATCTTTCTTCATAATTTTATATTATGATATACTATTGTTGTTTTGATAAAGACCTTGAATATACTATAGTGTATGTAAGATGTGGTAGCACATGGGGATGGCTATCATGAAACACATCTTATAGTCACTGTATATTCTAAACAGTTCCTAGTCAATTGAGCCGTCCGCAAATAAGGATAAGGATCGCTCGAGATTGAGACTAGTATTTGCGATGCCGAGTACCACGTTTCATTGGTATGGAACATAGAGATGTTCAAAGCATGCAAATGAATATTCATATGATGAATGATCGAACTACCCTATTCGGACTTTCCAAGTGGTTATCACTTATCGAGTGGATAAAGTCCGCGGTTCTGGTTGTACACCATTAGTCCTTATTACTTGAAACATCATTGAGACTCTATATGCTAGTACTGTACTTTGACTCGTTTACCGACTCTATTGGGGTCATCAGGTGTCGGGATTGGGTACAGTTACGACACATATAGGAGTCGATTCTTTGTTGTCAAGGATTCACCACATACTTGCGAGTGTGGATATCCTATGCGATCTGAGGAGATATTAGTGTGACGAATCTCTGGCCAGAGTACATTATGTGATTTAGGTTAATGGGTTTTCCTAGTAACACATGCGATGTCACTATTTGATCTCCAAGATGTAATGCATAGTTATCGAATCTCAAACGACTCTCGATATACCAATGGTTGTTGATTCGATCGGGATATATGGATGAAAGGACCGTACTGTACGCTAACCAGAATCTACTGGTTCTTGCAGGCACTATCAGTAATACCTAGGGAATCATGGGGCGATGTTGCTAGGCGCTCTTACCATGATTCGATGGGTAATTCGGAAATTGTTGTTCCGAGTCACAAGGAGTTGTGAGCCCACGGCTAGCTGTATTCCTGAACCATTGAGGGTTACACAAGTAATGGATTACTAAAACCCCATAGAGATAGTTAAATTTAAAGAGTTAAATTTAATGAAAGAGAAGTTGGACTTCTTAACTAAAGGGAGTGGGATTTCCTGAAATGACATAGGGATGGGCATTTTTGGAAATCACTGAATTCGGATTAAGAAAAATTATCTTGACTCTAAAAGATGCAGAAATGGTTTCTGTGCATATTGGTGAAATCAGTTTATCAATCGGAGTCACGATGAATTTTATATTAATTTCTATAACAACAGGCTTGGCTTGTTGGGCTTAAGTTATGGATTGTGGGCTTTAAGGAGTTAGAGTCCTGATACAATTATAACTAGAAATTATCTATAAATAGAGGTGTTGGGTTCGAAAATCACACACATTGTATATTGCAATTTTCGAATTTCAGCCTATATTATTCAAGGGGATTTTCGAAATCCTCTGTCCCTTTTGGAGAAAATTCGGGTTGTGGTTTTTGTGAAAAATTACAATCTGAATTAACAGATCATATCTATTTATTCTCTACGCAAACTTCTGATTGATTTTTAGTGCAGTCAATTAGAGGGTTTTGTTTTCTATTCGTGGACCTGATTGAAGAAACGTTCATTCATCAGTTCCTGGGATATACAACAAGAGCAGATTAAATTCTGTTGGTGTCCATAATCTCGCTTCGAGACTTTAAGGTAAAATATTTAATAGTGATTATTTGTTTTACTTACACAAATTTAATCGTAAAGTTTTGATACCCAGATATGGAATCGTTCCATATTAATAAAAATAAATTTTTAAACTTCCGCTGCACCGGGTATCAATTCTAATTGATCTGAACACAGTTTTTCAATAGAATTTACATGGCATAGACATCTGTGAACCTCATGTCAAGCATGTCCACGAAAGCATGGGCATTTTATTAATGTTATGCATGTTTATTGAAATCATGTTTTAAATACGTTATTTTATGATCACATATTTTACAGTTTCAAGTTTTGCATGTGAGGAAGTTTTGGAATTCCCGTATGATTTAGCATCATTTTTGTTCAAAGATATTTTAAATGAATTTTGAACCATGAGATTTTGAGTTGCTTTGGTCGAAATTAATTTTTTTTATGCATGGTACTTTGTACCTACGAGCACGATGCATGTTTTTCAAAAAAATAAAAATATATTCCGTATTTTTCCACATCATAATTCTTTAAAATGTAAAAAAAAAATACGGGACGTTACAATTAGGGTTTTGATCCTGACTTAGTTTTATTGTTTCACGTAAACATGGTTAAGTTGTTATGGTTCTAAAGAACATCTTTCTTATGTTCTTGTGACTCATAGCATCAGCTATTTATTGCCTTTTTCCTGGATGATAACTGATAGTCAAAGCGTAGTATTTCAATAGTTCTATTTACCTTCTTTGTCTTATGTCCAATTCCTTTTTGGTGAACAAATACTTAAGACTCTGGTGATCAGTGAAGACTTCGCACTTGGCTCCATATAGGTAATGTCTGCAGATCTTCGAATCAAACATGACCGCAGATAACTCAAGGTCGTGTGTGGGGTAATTCTGCTCATATGTATTTAGTTGTCTTAATGTGTATGCAATTACTCTATCTTCTTGCATAAGAACACAACCGAGCCCTTGTTTTGATGTGTCACTGTAAATGCTGAAATCTTTGCCTTCTGTAGGTTGTGCCAAAATCAGAGTTGGGATGTGTAGTGACCCAACCCGGATCCACTACCTAATCAGAGTTACAGTAAAAGCGCACGCAATAAAAGCTTAAAGCATAAAGTGCGGATAATTAAAATATAACAAATCCAATCGGCAGAATACAACCGACGATATCACAAGTGTATAAGTACTGTTATACAACGAAATCGAAGGTTCAGGGTAAATAAATCCCTACCCTCTACAACTTCACACTCTCCCAAGCTCAATCCTGCTGAGAGCCGCTTGGACCGTCCAGCCTCACACCTGCCCCGCCATAAGGTACACAACGAATACCCAAACACAGGGGCGTGAGCTAGAACGCTCAATACGAAGCAATGATATAAATACAAATATGCGCACACAGATGATTTAAAACTCAATTGAAAACACTTGCTCATGGCGCCGAGAATATACAGTACCGGCTAGAGAGCGACTCCGCGGGGTATCGTATATTCTACATCAAGGCTGAGCCAACCCCATCCTGACCCGAATCCAAAACAGGATACAAGACTCATGTGGAAACTTTCATACCTGACTCGAGTCCAAAATGAGATCATTGTTCCCTATGGAGACTGTCAATGACTCACATCTCTCCGGATGCAGTCACACGTAAAATCATGTATGTGCTAAGACGGTAAAACATGCTAAAACATGATAAAGCATATAGCACATACTCATGCAACATACATGCAAATATATCATGCCGGCTATCTCGGTCAGTACTTACGTACCTCTAACACTGCTGGACAAACCTAGCTCCACTGGCCTATACTCCAAGCCTACTAGTCCAGTCTACTTCTACTACAATGCAAATATCCATGCATCAACAATAAAGCTCTAAAAGCCTTAACTAAGCTAAACCGTACTCCTAAATATTTTTAGGATGAAAAAGCTATACCTGCGTCCGTCGTTAGCCCTTTGCTGTCGATAGCCTCAAAACTAGGCCATAACTCCGCGACGACGTCTAGATCACTAAGCCACTTCCGGATTACCGATAGGACGCCTAGATCTCCCTAGATCTGAGTTAGAAGGCTTAAGAATCACCTTCGGAGCGTCTGATCGCCCACTATGACGTCAGCCATGACGTCACCTTACTGACATAAGCGATGACGTGTGCCCTGAGTCCGATTGGAGCTTCCAATCTCGCCGACGGAGCTTCCGATCCTGACTTCGGAGCTTCCGATCCACTTCGAAACCTCCGAACTCCTCTTCGGACCGTCCGATCTACCTTGGAATATTTAGGTACATTTTAGTAATTAATTACCTTAATTACTTCGATTAATTGCGGGTCACTACATTCTCCCCCACTTAAGAAATTTCGTCCTCGAAATTTAAGTCTTAGAGGAAAATAGGAATAGTCAACCAAAATAATCTTATTACAACTGAATAAGTACAGCTTGATATAATGAAATACAAAATCTCAAAATAACTTGGGGTGCTCGGCTAACATCCGGCTCTCCAAATCCCAAGTAGCTTCCTCTGTCCCTCTGCGTTGCCACTGTACCATCACCAATGGTATACGCTTGTTACGAAGTACCTTGTCCTTCCTATCAAGAATCCGCAGGGGTTTCTCCACATACGATAGATCCCGATCTACCTTTACCTCGGTCGGATGCAAAATATGCGACTCATCAGCCACATACTACCTCAACAAGGACACGTGGAACACATTGTGGATCTCCGAAAGATCGGGTGGCAAGGCCAGACAATAAGCAACATCCCCAACCTTCTCGAGAATCTCGAAAGGAACAATAAATCTAGGTGTCAGCTTACCCTTGCGACCAAACCTCATCACCTTCTGGAAAGGTGACACACGCAAGAAAACATACTCCCCTACCTCAAAATGAAGTGGTCTGCGGTGAGTGTTCGCGTAGCTAGCCTGTCGATCCTGGGCTGCCTTAATCCTGCGTCGGATCAACTCTACTGCATCAATCATCTGTTGAATCATCTGAGGACCTTCAACCTGACGCTCTCCAACCTCGTCCCAAAACAAAGGTGTACGACAATGGCGTCCATAAAGAGCCTCAAATGGTGCCATGACAATGCTGCGATAGAAACTATTGTTGTAGGCGAACTCCACCAAGGGTAAATGATCATGCCACGCTGGACCAAAATCCATCACCACCGCGCAAAGCATATCCTCTAGAGTGCAAATAGTATGCTCCGACTGTCCGTCCGTCTCTGGATGATAAGCCATACTCAAGCTCAAAGTAGTACCAAGGGCTCGCTGGAAACTACCCCAAAATCTCGAGGTGAATCTCGGATCTCTATCGCTGACAATGCTCAATGGAATCCCATGCAATCGAACAATCTCCCGCACATACAATTGCGCCATCCTATCAAAGGTGTAATCGCGGTTATAGGGAAGAAAATGCGCTGACTTCAACAACCGATCCACGACAACCCAAATAGCATCACAATTTCTGGAAGACATAGGAAAGTGGGTGACAAAGTCCATCGTCACATGCTCCCACTTCCATTCAGGAATCTCTAAGCTGTGAAGTAACCCTCCGAGTCGTCTAAACTCTGCCTTGACTTGTTGACACACAAGGCATCGGGACACAAACTGATAGACACTGCGCTTCATCCCTTTCCACCAAAATCGAGTGCGAAGATCCTTATACATCTTCATGCTGCCTGGATGTACAGAGAATTGACTGCGGTGAGCTTGCGATAAGATCTTATCCCTCAAAGTAGAATCCTCGGGTACCACAACTCGACCAGAAAGACACAACAGACCATCTCCCTGCAAATGGAAACCAGAAGTATTATCACCCTCAGCCAAACGGGTTAACTTCTGCGTCTTCAGATCAGAATTCTGAGCTTCCCGGATTCGTCGATACAACGCTGGCTCTACAAGCACAAAAGAAACACGAATCCCTTGTTGTTCTTTCTTATGATGGAACGTGAATCCCAAAGAACAACACTCTTCTACTACCTTCGAAACTGAACTAGTACGAAGGGAACTAATATAGATCTTGCGACTTAGCGCGTCAGCAACAGGATTTGAAGAACCTGGATGGTACTTGATCTCACAATCATAATCCTTCAATAGATCCATCCAATGACGCTGCCGCATGTTCAACTCAGCCTGAGTGAACAGATACTTCAAACTCTTATGATCGGTGAAGATCCCAAATCGTTCCGTACAAATAGTGACGCCATATCTTAAGAGCAAAGACAATGGCTGCAAGCTCTAAATCATGTACGGGATAGTTCTCCTCGTGAGTCTTCAGCTGTCTGGAGGCATAAGCGATCACGTGGCCATTCTGAGTCAACACACACCCCAAACCCTGGAGAGAAGATCAGTGAAGACTACAAAACCACCTGATCCAGACGGTAAAGCAAGAACTGGAGCTGTCGTCAGACGACGTCTCAACTCACGAAAACTGTCTTCACAAGCATCAGACCAAACGAAAGAAATGTCTTTCTTCGTCAACTGAGTCAAAGGCTTAGCTATCTGAGAGAAATTCTCCACAAAACGACGATAGTATCCTGCTAAACCAAGGAAACTACGAATCTCAGAAGCTGTAGTCGGACGTGACCAATTCAAAATAGCCTCTGTCTTGCTAGGATCAACAGATACGCCCTTCTGAGAAATGACATGACCAAGGAACACAACTCGGTCAATCCAGAAGTCACACTTACTCAGCTTCGCGTACAACTGTCTCTCCCTCAAGACCTGCAGTACAGTATAGAGATGGTAGGCATGCTCATCCATGCTGCGAGAATATACCAAAATGTCATCGATGAACACCACCACTAACTTATCCAAAAAGTCACGGAAAACTCTGTTCATCAGATCCATAAAAATAGCTGGAGCATTCATCAGACCAAATGGCATCACTAGAAACTCATAGTGTCCATACCGCGTACGAAATGCTGTCTTAGGAACATCCTCCTGTCGAACTTGCAACTGATGATACCCAGACCGAAGATCAATCTTCAATAGACAGAAGTACCCTGCAACTGATCAAAGAGATCATCTATCCGCGGAAGAGGATACTTATTCTTCACTGTCACCTGATTCAACTGACGGTAGTCAATACACAACTGCATCGACCCATCCTTCTTCTTGACAAACAGTACTGGGACTCCCCATGGCGAAACACTAGGTCGAATATAACCCTTATCAAGAAGATCTTGCAATTTCTTCTGCAGCTCTTTCATTTCTGACGGTGCCAATCGGTAAGGAGTTCTGGAAATCGGTGCAGTCCCTGGAACTAACTCAATGCCAAACTCAATCTCCCTTACTGGTGGCAAACCTGGAATCTCCTCCGGAAATACATCTGGAAAATCACAAACCACTGGTATCTCTCGGATATCTGGCTCTCCTAAGGATGCGTCAATGGCGTAGATAAGGTAGCCTTCCCCGCCAGACTCTAAAGCACGCCTGGCCTTCAGAGCTGAAACCACTGGCATCGGGGGTTGCGCTCCCTCACCATAGAAATACCATGACTCGTCATCCTCTGGACAAAACTGAACAAACCTCTGATAGCAATCCACTATCGCTCGGTAGGTAGTTAAGACATCTATCCCAATGATGCAATCGAAATCCTCTATTGCTAGAATCATCAGGTTAGCACTAAGCTGATGTCCCTCGAAATCCAAAACACAACCCACAACTATACGCTTGGCTAAAACCTCGCTCCCCATAGGAGTAGAAACCACTAGCAACACGTCTAAAGGAATAAACGGCAATCTATACTTCTTAGCAAAATGTGCTGAGACAAAAGAATGCGATGCACCGGTATCAATTAAAACAAATGCAGGAAAACCACACAAACTACAGGTACCTGCGATCATCCGATCACTGTCAGCCTCTGCCTGTTCCTGATTAAGCGCAAAGACCTGACCCTGGGCACGTGGCCTCAAAGAAGAATGACCCCGAGAAGGAGTCTGAGTAGGCTGTCTCTGAGACTGCTGCGGCTGCTGGCGCTGCTGCGAATACTGCTGCTGGAAAGGTGGCTGCTGGTACTGAGGTGGCTAAACAGATTCCTGAGAACCTCTGGAACCACTCACTGCCCCAATCAGCATAGGACAATCTCTCTTCATGTGACCCTCCTGGCCACACTGGAAACATGCAGTGGTCGATCGACCACACTGCCCTGGCGGATGTCTGCGTTGGCACTGAGGACAACGGTTCGGCCTTTGACCACCAAAGTTATGCACTCCACCAGATCCAGATGAAGAAGAAGAAGTACCTCTTGGCTTCTTGAAGGACTGCCTCCTAGGGCCCAAAGCACTAGCACTCGCTGACCTGGAAGAAGAAGAGTAAAATCCCCTGTTCTTCCGAATACTATCCTCGGCCTGTCGACAACGGTCCACCAAATCCTCGTAAGTCCCATCGCCGCCCACAGCAACCATCCGATGAATATCAGGGTTCAACCCTTGAAGGAAATGATCAAACTTCGCCATAGAACTATCAGCAACATGAGGACAAAAAGGTAGCAGATCAAAGAACTTCTGCTGGTACTCCTCGATCGTCATCGTCCCCTGTCGCAAACTCAATAACTCACTGGCTTTTGCCTGACGAAGACCTGGAGGAAAATACAGTCTCTGATAAGCAGTACGAAACTCAACCCAAGTAGCTGCACCTCTAGATGCTATGAACGGTGCGGAAGTAGATCTCCACCACTTTCTCGCTCTGCCCTCAAGCATAAAGGCAAGAATCTCCATCCTATCCTTAGCCGTGCAACGGAACTCCTGGAATCACTGCTCCATCCTCTCAAGACAATCCTCTACCTCTTCAGCTGTCTCACCACCCGTCAAAGGCTTCGGGCTAACCCCCTTGAATCTGCGCATACTCACTCTCTTGCGCTCCTCTGGCTGACCACGACGACGTCTACGATCATCTGGATCGCCCCAACGACCGCCGCCTCCGCTATCGTGGCTCTCATCGTAATCTGCCATCTGTTACATAAGAACAGATAATTACTTAATCCGCTTTACGATATTCCCAGTGCAGTACGCTCTGATACCAAAAAAGTAGTGACCCAACCCGGATCCACTACCTAATCAAAGTTACAGTAAAAGAGCACGCAATAAAAGCTTAACGCGTAAAGTGCGGATAATTAAAATACAACAAATTCAATCGGCAGAATACAACCGACGATATCACAAGTGTATAAGTAATGTTATACAACCAAATCTAAGGTTCAGGGTAAATAAATCTCTACCCTCTACAAATTCACACTCTCCCAAGCTCAATCCTGCTGAGAGCCGCCTGGACCGTCCAGCCTTAAACCTGCCCCGCCATAAGGTACACAAAGAATACCCAAACACAGGGGCGTGAGCTAGAACGCTCAATACGAAGCAATGATATAAATACAAATATGCGCACATAGATGATTTAAAACTCAAGTGAAAACACTTGCTCGTGGCGCCGAGAATATACAGTACCGGCTAGAGAGCGACTCCGCGGGGTACTCATATATTCTATATCAGGGCTGAGCCAACCCCATCCTGACCCGAATCCAAAACAAGATACAAGCCTCATGTGGAAACTGTCATACCTGACTCGAGTCCAAAATGAGATCATTGTTCCCTATGTAGACTGTCAATGACTCACATCTCTCCGGATGCAGTCACACGTAAAATCATGTATGTGCTAAAATGGTAAAACATGCTAAAACATGATAAAGCATATAGCACATACTTATGCAACATACATGCTAATATATCATGCCGGCTATCTCGGTCAGTACTTACGTACCTCTAACACTGCTGGACAAACCTAGCTCCACTGGTCTATACTCCAAGCCTACTAGTCCAGTCTACTGCTACTACAATGCAAATATCCATGCATCAACAATAAAGCTCTAAAAGCCTTAACTAAGCTAAAGCGTACTCCTAAATATTTTTAGGATGACAAAGCTATACCTGCGTCCGTCGTTAGCCCTTTGCTGTCGATAGCCTCAAAACTAGGTCATCACTCTGCGACAACGTCTAGATCACTAAGGCACTTCCGGATTACCGATAGGACGCCTAGATCTCCCTAGATCTGAGTTAGAAGACTTAGAAATCAGAGAGAAGAGAGGAAATTGGTGTGAGAAATGAGCATCTTGAACCCTATATTTATAGGCGACGTTCGGAACCTCCGAACTAAGTTCGCAACGTCCGATCACGATCGGAACTTCTGATCTCACCTTCGGAGCATCCGATCGCCCACTATGACATCATCCATGATGTCACCTTGCTGACGTAAGCGATGACGTGTGCCCTGAGTCCGATCGGAGCTTCCGATCTTGCCGACGGAGCTTCTGATCCTGACTTCAGAGCTTTCGATCCTGACTTCGGAGCTTCCGATCCACTTCAGAACCTCCGAACTCCTCTTCGGACCGTCCGATCTACCTTGGACTATTTAGGTACATTTTAGTAATTAATTACCTTAATTACTTCGATTAATTGCGGGTCACTACAGGATGCAAATTCGAGTTTTTTGCATCCAAATGATAACCTTTGATAGTTCTTGTCAGTTATGTGAATCAACAAATACACCACATGATGAAATGACTTGTCCCTACAGACAAACAACTTAAATATTGTAAGGAATATCAGGGTATATAAAAATTATCAGAATCAGATGTTGTCACTAGATGTTGACAACATCCTACAAAACATGCAGCGGAAATATTAAAACATGAGTAGTAACAGCAAACCAACAATAAAAATACTCAAGAGTAAATATGCACAAGTACTAAAGTATCCGATGTTGTCACTAGGTGTTGCCAACATCTTCAATAACATGCAGTAGAATTTATGAAAGCATGAATAAAATAAATAAATAACCAAATAATCAAACTCAAATATTTAAGAAAGAGTATTCAATACTCTTGCAACGTCTCAGGGCAAAACTTTCACTATAAAAATAATTAAAGAGTTTACAAAACCCTAAAACTAGTGAATTATTGTAAAAGTTAATTTTCTCAAAACATGTGAGAAAATAAATAAATAAATAAATAAATAAAAACAACTCTCTTAAAAGTATACTGAAAGTAGAACAAAAAAACCCAAGAAAGGAGTTGATCCTTGATGCCAAAATACAAGAGCAACACAGTTTTCGATCACCAATCTTCAATGCTCTCAAACCTTCAAGGCATCAACGGAAATCACGAAAAGCAAAACAATAAAACCAAAAGGACTTGATCCTGATTGCCGAAATTTGAGAACCACTAAAGGTCTTTCGATCAATACTCTTGCAAGTATAATCTCCAAGTGTTCTAGAAAATCTTCACGGCAATACAGAAACACAGCAACCACGGTTGTGAAATCTCCAATCTTCTTTTGTAATTCAGAGCTCTTGATTTCTCGTGAATGCGTCTCTGAATTTTCTACGTGAAAATTGTGTCTCGTGCACTCTCTCTTTTCTCGCTCTGTATTCTGCACACCAATGTGCTTCTCGATCTGCTTACTTTTAAGCGTGAGAAATGTACATAGATAAGGTAAGTAATTTAAATTAGGAGATAGATATAAAAGTTGAATAAGTGATAATATCTCCTAATATAATTAACTCAATCAATCATATTTTAAATCTAGAATATTATATTATCTCAATTCAAATCAAAACAATTCCTAGTTTAAAATATATCAAACATATAGATAGAAAACACAATATTAACTATTAATCCTAGAAAGACAAAATACATTATTATAATGTTTCAAAACATGAAAAAATATCAAGAAATAATTAATTCCTTTCAAATATGAATCAAACATCATTTTTATACACAGATTCTCAAAATTCTCAAAGCATTATTCTACATTCATCTTGCTTCTTTTTCTTCTTTCTATAAAGAGAGTTTATAACATTTTTGGTTGCGAAACTTGTGATTTATTGTACTATTATAAAAGTTAAAGTTGTATCTTGAGAAAAGATTGTCATATTACGCCAGCACCAAGAGCGGGACAAAATCTTCTCAAAAAAATCGTGTTCAACATGAGTCTCAATTTGTTGAATCCATTTATGTTTCTCTGTCATATTCAAGTTTTTTCTAACACCCACTCCCACAAAGAATAGATTGAGTTTTTCCATTAAACACCAGCATGTTTATGTCTCTCCATATACTCTAGCAAAGTTCCTCTCGAACACACATTAAATGAGTCTCCAAAAGAACCCATCTAGAACAACCCATAAGTTACTATTTAATTTCCAATTTTTTCGAACCAAAATGTGTGTGTGGTGTCTTCCGGATATGAATTGCACCTGGTACATGTTGGAACAATTTTCATGCCACGCACAGCCAAGTGATTCGGGGTAGTTTTTAGTTTCCAAGTATAATTGGTATCGGAAAAACAATAAGTTATTTAGTTAAAGTCAATGAAATGTGCTACTGATTGAATTTAAATATTAACACTAGTCAGGCTTTGACAAATATACATATTTTATTTTTTAAAAAAGACAAATATACATATTTTTAAAAAATCAGGAAAGAGCACGTGCGATACACAAAAAAAGTTTATAATTAAATATATGTTCATTAATATCTAATACAAAAAAAATTCAAATTCAAAGTGGTATATTTATATGGACCAAGAAGGTGCATGTGCGATGCACGTGATGAACCTAGAATTATATATATGTTTATTAATATCTAATAAATATTAAAGATATCCGACAATAGTCATAGACATTATTTTCAAACTAAACAAAATGATATAAAACCAAAAATTGAAAAACCATAATGTTCATTATAGGTACTATAACAATTGTTTGTTAAGTTTTCAAAATTAAACATAGGAGAAATAAACTCAAAAACTGTAGATATCAAAAATTTACAATTTTAGTTTTGTAAGTTAGCCTATTTTGGTTTTTTTTATGTGACTTGCAAGGTTCTAAAAAGCGCGAAGCGTCACAGTGAAGCTTCAAAATTCACAAGTTTAAGCAAGTTTGGAACAAGCTTAAGCGTAAAAAATATTTTTTATTTTTTTTATAATTTTAATTATATTAGATTAATTAATAGAAAAAATAAAATACAAACTTAAAGATTTTAAGAATAAATATATAAATTTTCAAGTTATAAAAAATGTATGTCTCAAAATAACAAATTTTCTTGAATAAAATGTTTGTGTTAGGTAAGATTTCAACTTTTAGTCGTAAGTAAAAAAAATGTACGAAGCAAATTTAATTTTGACGCATTTAATGTTTTTTTTAAAAAGAACTTATATTATTAAATATTTATCATTTAAAATAAAATTTCAAATTTAAAAATATTTAAAAAAATAAAATTTAAATTAAATATTATTTTTAAAAAATTTTGTTTTTTTCACATTTTTCATGTTTTATGTGCTTAATATGGTCGATCAAACGGTTGACCGATTTTTTTCACGCTTTTACTCAAAGCGAAGTTTTTAGCTCAGGCTTCATGCTTAATCGCACTTAAAAGACACTTTTCTCGCTTTTTAGAACACTGGTGACTTGTCAAAATATGGTTTTATCCAATAAAATCTAATTTTTTGCTTGATACCTCTAAATCTATAGAATAAGGTTTGTTTGAAGCCGGTAGTTTCCTACATAGCACGTGTGTTGAGAAAGAAGTTTAGATTACACACATTAAAATTTATCTAGGTAAAAAGAAATGAGAAAAATAAATCAAAATGTTCCTCTAAACATCAAAATGAGAGGGACAAAGTTTGTATTTTCCCTTATTTTTGTTGGGGAAAATTGCATTTTTGATCCCTTAAGTTTGTCACTTTGTTATTTCGGTCTTTTATGTTGTAAGATTTCAGTTTTAGTCTTCTATCTTTTATTTTTTGTTTTTTTGGCAATTTTAGTCATGTTTTCGAATGTGGCGCTAACGTGTCACCAATGCAGCGCTGTGTGGAGCTGGTGTGTATAATTTCACATCATCATTTTCGACGAAAAGGGAATAAAATAGCCAAAAATCGAAACACGCAGGACTAAAACTGAATGTGAACTCATGGAGGACCCACAAAGTAACAAAATTAACGTACCCAAATTCAATTTTCTATTTTTGTTTAGATAAATTTTTTAATGTGTAAAATAAGATTTATTTTTATCACATTAGACACGTAAGAGAGTATCGGTGTCAAATAAACAATCTCTAGTGTATTTAGTGATTTTGGGTAACAAAAAAGCCAAAAAAAAAAAAAATCTTATAGGATGGAATCCAAACTTTAACAAGTTATATGAAAAAAATCAAAACATCCCAACTTACAAGAAAATTACACTTTTCCCTGAAGGATATTATGCTTATATAAGAAATATGTAGGATAATAATTTTTTTTAAAAAAATGTACCCCTTCAGTCTGAAGCTCTTGCTTAATTTTAATTATATAGCTTAGATAATGTCAGAATTTCCTATTTGAATAAAAAACACTTGAAAAAATGAAGTAATTAAAATAAATGCACATAATTATTTCAAAATTATTTATATAAGTTCTTGATATAAAAATTAGGTGAATCTAAATGATAATTCAAGAGTAGTTAATTAATATATTAAAAAAACTATTGTGATTAAAGGAGGTGGATAGACATTATTTGAGATGAGACAAAAAAATATTCAAAGTAATTTATAATCTAGAAAGTTCAATAAAATAAGTGTAGTTTTTTCTTAAAAAAAAATTACTGTGACACATTATAATCATTAGATACACATTTATATTTATAAAGTTAGTAAAAAATTACCGTTTAGATTTAAGATGTAAAATATTAAATACATGACAAAAGATGCATATACATTTACATAATTCAATAACTAATTAAGAATATATATACACACAAAATACATGTATAGTTTAAAAAAACATATATATTAGAAAAATATAGTTTAAAAATCAGAAAATACGTTTTTTCATCCAGGAAAAACAATAAAAGAAATTAACATAAAAACAAAAAATTTGACTTATACCCAAACCTCCACAATAGATTCAAATAAAGCACAGATAATGACAAACGATTATCTATTATAATTATCTTATGTGACAAAATTATCTTAGTAATACAAAATAAAACCACAAAAATTATTCAATAGATTTAATATTTAATTACGTTTTCGCTAAATTTTAACCTCTTTTGGATTTTGGGTACCTTTCTCGGTTTGCTTTATAGAATTACATATTATGAATAGTTAATTTTATATCGGAATGGATCTTTTGTAAATTAATATTCAATTTCATGTGAGAACTAAAATTTCAATTTTAGTCTTCTATATATATATTTTTTGTGTAGCAATTTTAGTCCTTTTTTCCGACTTGGTACTGACATAGAACAAATGCAGTGCCAATGTGGCATTGACTCTCACGAACGTAGCACTTTCTCCCACATAAAACTTATTTCCCAGGGTTCCTGTCGGTGACTGTCTCTGATACCATTCTGTCAATCCCCGAGACCAGACCCGCGCTTGCGCGACTGCACAATGGGCCCCTATAGCAACTACTTTGTATTCGTCCTCTCTTTACGAAAATGATTAACCTAAGTTGCTATAGAATTATATTGTAGTTCATTTTAAATTCATTTTAAAGCTTTTATTTTTTTCATTTGAGATAGAGGTCTCAAAGTGTTACATTAGCACTACCAATGAAATAGGATTAAAATTGCCAAACATAAAAGTTGCAGGGCTAAAACTGAAATATGATAACAAAAATTACAAAATGACATAATTATAGAATCAAAAAATGCGGTTTTATAATTACTGTGACACATTATAATCATTAGATACACATTAATATTTATAAAGTTAGTAAAAAGTTACCGTTTAGATTTACGATGTAAAATATTAAATACATGACAAAAGATGCATATACATTTACATAATTCAATAACTAATTAAGAATATATATACACACAAAATACATGTATAGTTTAAAAAAACATATATATTAGAACATTTATAGTTTAAAAATCAAAAAATACATTTCTCCATCCAGGGAAAAACAATAAAAGAAATTAACATAAAAACAAAAAATTTGACTTATACCCAAACCTCCACAATAGATTCAAATAAAGCACAGATAATGACAAATGATTATCAATTATAATTATCTTATGTTACAAAATTATCTTAGTAATACAAAATAAAACCACAAAAATTATTCAATAGATTTAATATTTAATTACGTTTTCGCTAAATTTTAACATCTTTTGGATTTTGGATATCTTTCTCGGTTGGCTTTATAGAATTACATATTATGGATAGTTAATTTTATATTGGAATGGATCTTTTGTAAATTAATATTTAATTTCATGTGAGAACTAAAATTTCAATTTTAGTATTCTATATATTTTTTTGTGTGACAATTTTAGTCCTTTTTTCCGACTTGGTACTGGCATGGAACAAATGCAGTGCCAATGTGGCGTTGACTCCCACAAACGTAGCACTTTGTCCCGCATAGCACTTATTTCCCAGGGTTCCTATTGGTGACTATCTCTGATACTATTCTGTCAATCCCCGGGACCAGAACCGCGCTTGCGCGTCTGCACAATTGGCCCCTATAGCAACTACTTTGTATTCGTCCTCTCTTTACGAAAATGATTAACCCAAGTTGCTATAGAAGTCTATTGTAGATCATTTTAAACTCATTTTAAAGCTTTTATTTTTTTCATTTGAGATAGAGGTCTCAAAGTGTTACATTAGCACTACCAATGAAATAGGACTAAAATTGCCAAACATAAAAGTTGCAGGGCTAAAACTGAAAAGTAATAAAAAAAATTACAAAATGACATAATTATAGAATCAAAAAATGTGGTTTTCTCAAACATAATAAGTGTGTGAAATTTACTGTTCAGAGAAAGACTGCGCACTTTAATTTTGAAGTAAAAATTAATAGAAGATAGTTGAAAATTGATTGATTAAAATTGAAATAGATCTATGTAAAAATTTAAAATTAATATAATTACTTTATATAAAAATTAATTAAGCGAAGATCGACAATACAAAATATTAAAATATCAACAAAAAATCTTTGTAATTAGGGATGAATATATTTTTATGACAGAGAAAATATATTTGAAACAATCCATCTTTCGATAATTTCTAAAATATTACAAAAAAAGTTTTGGGAAAAAATATATATTACAAAATTAAGCTAATGTGACTAATTTTTAATAAATGTTGTTGCATTTAAAAGACAATTGATAAGACATTTTGAATATTCCGTTCTAAAGTAGGTTATATACAATTTTGGGGTTTGAATAAAATGTAAGAAAAATAAAATAAAATAATATTTTAAAATTATTTTATATTAATATTTTGTTAATAAACATTAATTTAGTTAAAATTAACATGATATTGTGAAATGAGTTAAATTTCAAATAAATCCGATAATATTGATATGATTTCATATCCATTCTCGAAATCATTTATGCAAATCATGTTTCTTCCTACATAATTAATTATAAATATTAAAAAAATTTAAAAGAACAATTAGACATATTTTAATATTAATATTTTAAATAATAGTAATGGTTATTATTAACCAAATTAGATAACAATGGTTTAAAAATATTTAATTATTTTAGTAACAATAGTAATAGTAAGACCATAAGTAATGTAACAATGAAATATTAAATTAGCTTTATTAAAATTTGTGAAAATGACTTAATACCCCTTGACTTTTCATAATTCAAATGAAATAACAATTAAGACAAGAACAATTAAAACTATTCGCAAAATAAACTCACATATTTATCAATAGTATAGATGTTAGATTGTCAAACCCTTCTTACTAAATCAAAAGTTATAGCATGTTAAATACTATTTTATTTCTTTATATTTATTGCAACGCACATCCTTGTGCTAAATGACGAGTGAAGATGAGGGGTAAGGGGTTGTATCCACTTGGGTGCTAATGGGTCAAACTCCGCCAGAGAACAGTCTTATCCATTAAGATCTTATATCTCTCTTTTACGGCTCACCCGAGCAACATCATACAACAATGCCGGGGTGAAATAAGTATTCCAGCTGGGTAGAGTACTGATCGAACTATATGATGTTTGGGCTACTGTACAGTTTAAAAGATATTAGTTGCACTATTACATCAGCTATAGCTTTTGGTAAAGTGACTACCGCTCAGTTTTATAATTGGTATCAGAGTCAAGATCATGAGTTCGATTCTTATTGATTGTTATGAGTGAAATTATTGAGAGAGAGATTGTCGGGGTGCAACAATTGTCCCTGCTGGGTAGAGCAATCGAACCATGACGCTTGACCTGTTGTGCGGTTAAAAAGATTTGAATTGCACAATTACCACCAACTATAATTTTTGGTACAGCAACAAACGCTCGATCCTACAAACAACGTCGATAGGCAGTAGCTTGATGCATGATATCTTCACTAGAGGTCATTCATTCTAGTATACTTCTCTCACCCAAGGATAATTAACCCAACAACTATTTCTTTGAAAATTCTATACAAATATGAAAGCTTAATTTATTTTTGGTCTTATAATTAAGATTAATAGATAATTCCATGTCGAAAAAATATACAAAATAAACAAAGTTGAAGTGCTTGTTTGTGGAGGAAGAATAGGCAACAATCAAATATGGGAACGTGGGCCATGGCTCATATTTAATCAAATGGAATTAAATAACAAAGGATATATTATTTAACCAAAACTCTTATTATATCTCCCATGGATCAATTTCATGAGATGATCAATATCCAATTCGGTTTGATCCGTGATTAAAAAAAAATTATTTTACACTCTAGATATTGATCGCATATACTCGATCCATAAGATCATCTCACATGAGACCTACTCATAATATTTACACTTAATTATTTCTCAAAATAAAAAAACACTACAATTAAAATTTTCAATCTAATGTTTGAAAAGATCATATCCTCATTAAAATTAATGTCTTCAAGGATTTTTTTTTTAAATTTTTTTTTAGGGACCGATGGAAGTAACATCCAGAATGTGTATATGCCATTTTCTGGGCTGCTTGATTTTAAAAAATTCAAATGACAACCAATTAGACAAAATTATCGATTAGTGGATCATTTCGTGGTTTTGGCACGGCAAGTAATGCCTCTCAAATTATATATCATTAGCGCCTCTTTGTGGATCTTTACTATTTATGTTGATAAAAGATAGAAATACAACTCCTCAGGAATCACTATATCTTTCCATACGGATGTAAAAATGCTCAGAGTAGTTGGATCTAAATTTTAAGGGGTAATTGCATACATTACCCCTGTAAAATACCGAAATTGTTAAAAACCCCTGTGAAAAAATAATGATCTAATAGCTTCCTTGTGTTTTTTTTTTTAATTTTGAGCACATATCTCCCTGCGTTTTCAAAATTTGAGCACATAACCCCTTGTTCGTACGTATTTTCAGGGGTATTTGTGCACAAAATTTGAAAACACAAGGGGTTTATAGTCATGAGAGATTTTTAGCAATCTCATGATTTCACAGGGGCAGTATATGCAAATATCCCAAATTTTAAACCAATTAACGAGTAAACATGCATGTTAATTTCTAGACTTACATAATATTGTTCGAGTGCAATAATTGTCTTTCTTGGGTAAAACAATTGAAACTTGATGTTTGAGCTCCTCTACGATTTAAAATAGTTGAGTTGTATCATTACCATGACCTATGTAGTTTTAGCTAAAGCGACAAATATTCGATACTAGAAATATAATTCTCGAATTTTTTTTTAAGAAATGAATTCAGTTAGCTGTTGATATAAATGATAAAAATGTGGGCAAATTTAAAATTTGATTATTATATATCTATTTTTTAACAGAAAACCAGAAGCATTTCAACTAAGATACGAGCATATAAAGACAATATAATAAATCTCACCTAATAATTAAAAAAATAGCAAAATAGCATGGTTCATTGTAGTGAATTGCAGTGTCAATTGACAAAAAATCGATTTCTTTTTACTTCAATTAATTGTATATCAGTATCCATCCAGAGATCAGCTCTAGTTAATATATGAGTGTTAATTTATGATATTTAAGTAGTGTTTGGCGGTTTGTTAAGAAAAATTCATAATTATTTATTTTTAGAGGTTGCAAATACTAGCTTAATCGAATAAGCTGTAAACAATCCAAATAAAGAAAGATGACATAATTGGTTATACGTACTGAAAAATGAATCCGCTAAACATGATTAGTTAAGTGATTTTTCACGAGTTATTTGCACCAAATACCTCTGTGAAATATTGAAAATACACACTTCTCCTCTATGAAATTTTATAGGCATCTTCAAACCTGACCTTTTATAAAATTAGCACACGTGCCCCTTCATATGAGTGATTGTTGAGCACGCGCCACTCAAGCGACTGAGACCAAATACCCCAGTGAAATATTTAAAATACATATTTGACCCCTTGAAAGTATAATTTTTAAATCTATTCAACTCATAATACACCATTTTTAGTAAGAGCCAATTTTTCATTTTTCATTTTTCATTCTTAGTAAGGCGGGGCCTAGATGGTTTTTTTTAAAAAAAACCTAAATAACAAATAACTTAGAATACTCATGAGTTTTACTATAAAATATAATTTTTATGTCTTATGTTTTTCAGTTTTTGTACGAAACTCTTATAAAATTTTAATAATAATAATAATAATAACAACAACAACATAAATATTAATAAACATCAAGTCTTCATATGTAATATGAGATTAATTTTTTACTTGACTTTCTTTTATGCGCTTCTTCTTTCTTTCTGTGTTTGTTTTTCGCTTCGCGTCTCTCTTTTAGTTTTTTATTTTTAATTTTTTTTAATAAAAAATAGTAACCGCCTAGGCGGATTTCTGCCAGCCTAGGCGGGAGATTTGGCGTCGCTTAGGCGGGAGATTAGGCAGGCAACGCCTAGAGACATAGTCTAGTAAGAAAGCGAGGCGGTGAGCAACCGCTTAGCTCCTAGGCGACGCTTAGGCGGGTCTAGGCGGCGTCTTTTAGGCGGCGTCTTTTAGGCGTCGCCTTTTAGAACACTGGCCACAACTATTACTGTTATATGCATTATCACGTTGAGCCTATATATTGATATTACCAGTAGAGGGATCTCTCAGCCTTGAGTTATTTTGTGGATAGATTCCATGGATTTGGGTCCGGTTATTTCCACGGATTATGGTAAGGGAGTCATCTCTTGATGCGACAGCCCAGCTTGCTACATACCATGACGCCTCTAGACTGAGCAGTGATTTTTACTGCGATAAGTTTCCGGTACCCGTTCATTTTCATTAGCATTCATAGCATGTGTATACTCACGTTAGTGTATTTTATTTGGACACCCCATTAGACGGGGCAGTTGCAGGTTTCTCAGGTTTTAAGACCAGTGTGTAGTTGGCGATCAGCGGTTTTTGACTCAGTTGGTGCCAGCAGAGCTAGTTAGGATCGACCCTCTTGTACTTTGGTTTTTGATTGAGTTGTGTATTATTTTTGGTTCCAATTAATTACCAATTGTGTTCTGTCGGATTAGTATTTGTTTTAAGTTTTTGCAGTTATCTATGATTATTGATGTTTAAGTTTTTATTGCATCTTAAGTCTCTGTTAGTAGGTGACTCCAAAGCGGGTCACTACATTTATGGTATCAGAGCATGCATTAGATCTTTGGGATATAGAACCTTCTGTTAGGTTTGATTTCTATTGGGACATTATAGTGATGGTTAGACTCGATGACGAGAGTAGCCATGTCAAGGATGGACATTGGGGCGATTACCAGAGGAATCCCCAAGACCGCCATCACCAAAACGATCGTCATAGATTTGATCTGCATAGATCTTTCTGGTTAAAGCCTAGACCGTTGGTGTGAAATGAGGCATCGGAGGTTGCAGAGGATTGGTTGGGGCTCATGGAGTGGTGTTTCCAATCATTTCCAGATCGGATGAGTAACCTGTGAATATTGTCCACTATTAGTTGAAGAGATTGTCATGAACGTTTTGCCTCATCTACCAGATAATGGAATCTGCAATATTGGAAGGATCCGATAAATTGGTAAGATCTTGTAGATCTTGGGAGGAAGATGTTCTGCCATAAGTCTACACGGATGCTTAGTAGAGGCAGTCAGAAACCTCACGTTCAAGATCAGTAGATACTAGGATGTATATGAAAATCGAGTTTTATAGGGTATCTTAGACAGTATGTAAGTATTTCTGTCCTAAGCGATTGAATTATTTTGTATTATTGATTCCAGACTATTGGAAATTCCTAGTGGTTGTAACTAAGGATTTGTAATAATAATTGTATTAAACCTGGTTCAGTAGTTTAATGTTTTCAGTGTTGGATTATTCGGTTGATTCCAGTAATTGTTTTCAGTTGATTATTATTCAACTACTGTGACTCGTAGATTATTTGAGTAAACTGGTTGTAAGTACTTGTCATGTGATTAGTTCTAGGCGTTTCCCTAGAATAATTGGGTAAGATTGTGATTTTGAGGTTGTTTCAAGGGATGATGAGTTCCCTCAGGGGCATGATTTATATTGGTTCGTTGCATGGTTTGATCTGGACAGTTTACCTAGACCGGTTAATTTAGATTGAAACCTTGTTGGTTGTTTCCAGGAATGACGAGTTTCATCGGGGGCATAGTGGTGGTTTATACCAAGTGCTGTGGACTGTGTTGGTTTTCGATTTAGACGTTTGAAGAGGCGCGAACCTATGCCGGTGTTTTTTATGGGAGCATTTTGTGTTCCAGATGGGTTTACAAGGAAGACTACCTCAGTCTTTATGTTTTATGCAGTCGCGGAAAGGGGCATAACTGCCAGGAGAATTTTCATTGATAGCTGAATTCATTTGACTAAGTTTGGTACTGCGTAAGTACCAAGGAATTATAGTAGATTTATCGTTTGATTTTGTCAGAGATCCGGATTAAGGTTTTTTTTACAATATTGTATGAGACAGAGGATTATTCCTTGACTAGAGTAAGTTCAGAACTATGTATACAATCTCTATTGAGGATTGGACTGGAGTAGTTCTGGTGAATAGATTCAGTTTGGTGCAAGATTTGTGACAGTGGTTATTGCAGTTATCTTTTGACTTTGTCAGAGGTAGGAAGGATAAATCTTTGGTGTAAGATTTCTGTTATTCTAGCATTTCTTGGGAAAGGTAATTCCTTGACTGAACCGTAATTCCATGAATTGATAAAATGAAACTCTAAGTTCAAGAATATATTGATCCATAGTGTTAGATTCCAATATGAATCAGAGACCGAAATCGGTTGACATAACTTGATCAATATTTTGAGGATGAGTATAAGTCGTGGTCGTTTGCTATCAGTAGATGATACATGTTAAGAGTTCTGGGAGCCGGTAGTGCTTTAGAACTTAGCAAAGGAAATTATTACCCTTGGGAGACCGTTAACACATACTATTAGAGTTTTTACACTCAAGAGATTCCAGTGGCTCGTATAATTGGCAGAATGTGAATATCCTTATCACGGATGGGGAAAAAGATGTTTGATCATTTGAATCTATGTATGATCAGATAAGATTCTAAGTTGCATTCTATTTGGAGTGAGAATTTGCGAGTTGCAGTGGTGTCAGTTGTTTTGGAAGTGATTCAGATCAGTACACTGTTGAGTGAGTTGAATCTTTTCAAGACTAGCTATGAGAGATTTTTGGTTTCACTCCAGGAATGATTTGTTCTGTGACGTGAGGAAGTTCTTGAAGCCTTTTTTTGTGATTCGGAGCTGCGGTATTTTTAGAAAAAGTGTAATTGTTTTCAATGGGCTCGAGCATGATAGAAATAGTGATCAGATGTGGGAGATGATAGTAGCTGAGACCTACATATTTTTGGGTCTGGCTGGATTATTGCCACTGAATTCCCAGGTGTCTTTTAATGCTCTAGAAATTTGTCGTGATTGTTTCGACAGAGTCGATTCGGGATTAAACTAGATTGCGGCAGAGTTGAGGACTATGCAAATATCATATTTCTTCGTTTGTGTTCACCAAGTCGAGTGAGTCGGGATTAGATAAGACTTGCTTTTGCCAGTAAGAAAATAAACCATATTCTCTTTTTGAATACTAGGATTACTGTCTCAAACCGTGAGACAGATGTAACCATTCGATTCAGATTATTAGTACCAGGAGTTGTACTAATCGGCACGAGAATCCAGCAGTTTTATATATTGTGATATTCAGAGTAATGAACCTGAATGTTTATGTTCTGAAAAAGACATGTGAATTGTGGACAACGACAATTTCACAGCGCAGGAGATTTGGTAGAGACTTTTCCATTTTTTCAGTAGTTTTATCCTTTTGAGTATAATGTTTTTGCCTGCAGTACCAGGGGTAACTCAATTTTGTTTTCTTGTAGATAATTTATTAAGAGGTTTTGACGACTCTGGGATAAGAGCTTTGGCGCAGTTAGCCAATAGGAAATATTGTAGACAGTTATCAATCGTGGATTAACACTGGAGATATCAGAACCAATGACAGACCAGAAAGGTGATATAGTGGAATTTGTATCGTATCCATTTACTTAATAACGACAAATGATAGTCAAATGTCGATTACCTATAGGATTATCGCGGAAGCTGTGTGTTTCCAGAGTCGATTTGTGACTAGCTGGAATAGATGATTGCAATAAATTTGATTATCAAGCCATTATTGTTCCTGCAGTATGATTCAGAAGCATGTGAGTAGCTAGAAGGGCTACTTGTAATGTATGTTGATGGTTTTTATGGACGAAATTCCTAGCCATAGTGTTTCAAGTACGGATGAGATAATTATATTACAGTCTAGTTAGGCTACACCACCATTGATTATATTTTGATAAATTAGATATCAGAGGAATATTGAATTTGTGCTTTAGAGTATGGTATCTGCTATTAGGAATGTAAACAATCCGAACTGTTCGCGAGCTATTTGGAGTTCGGCTCTTGAAAAAGCTCGTTTGGGCTCGTTTGTTAAGCTTATCGAGTCGAGCCCGAGCTTAATTTTGAGCTCGAAAATATTCACGAGCCAAGCTTGAGCTTAAGGATGTTCGGCTCGTTAGCTCGCGAACATGTTCGTTAATAAGTTAGGAAACTCAAGCTCGGCTCGTCTAGGTGGCTCGTTTAATGTGTTATCTTTGGATTTATGCTTTAATAGTAGGTTCAGTCTACATGTAGTTTATTAATCGATTTGAATGAGTTTGATTCATGCAAAATTTTAGTGTGCACTACAAACAAACTTGTTGTGCTTTGTCTTGTCTTCCATTTGGCGTTGGAATAACTTAATTTGATGAACATATAGATTATATATGATTTTTCTGCTGAAACATGTCAAAACTATATCTTGTATTTAAGTTCGCAAAGATGCTTATTGTTTTTCAAAATTCTGGGCGAGTTAAGCTAGGAACTTGAAAATGTGATTAGCATTAATGACAATGTGTTTATTTGAATTTTGGGATAAATCGGTTTGGAATCTCGGTTTGGTGTTCAAATGGAAGTTATAGAAATTTTTATTTAACACCAAAAGTCACTTTTTGGAGACATTTTTTTAAATTATGTTTTTCATTTTTATTTTATTAAAAAAAATTTAATTTTAGTTTATAATTAATTTATAGAGATGTATTGTATTTTATTTAGGTTTCACGAGTTCGAAAACGAGCCCGAGCCCACTTAACAAGTCAGAATACAAACCAGCTAAACGAGCTAATGAGCCTGAAAACCAGCTCTTTTAATGAGCCAGACTCGTTTAATACGATAAATGAGCCGAGCCCAAGCCGACATATGTAGTAAACGAGCCGAGCTTTATGATAAAATCTCGGTTTGGGCTCGGGTACCAAACGAGCCGAGCCCGAGCTTAATACTGTTCGGCTCGGCTCATTTACATCCCATATGTCGAGCCTGAGCCTCGACATATACTTAACGATCCGAGCCTGAGCCTAATACTATTTGGCTTGGCTCGGCTCGTTTACATCCCTATCTGATATCGTGATCAACGGTCGGTGCATTGAGATCTGCTAGGATTTTAGGATATTGC
This sequence comes from Henckelia pumila, assembly GCF_033568475.1. NCBI lineage: Eukaryota > Viridiplantae > Streptophyta > Magnoliopsida > Lamiales > Gesneriaceae > Henckelia > Henckelia pumila. Next base: position 66,582,006 of record NC_133120.1, read on the forward strand.
TTGGTGGTTCAGTGAAAATTTTCACGTGATTTATTGGGATTCCATGACGAGACCAATCTACTATATCTGCTCAGATATTAGGTTATTAGACTATCATTCAAATTCAATACGTAGTAGTGGAAATTGATGATTGAGTTTTGTTGACTCGGCCAGTGGTGCTCATAACTTAAACAATGAAGAGTGCTAGAGTGTGGCAACATATTAGGATACAATAGCGTAGCGTCAGATAGACCGTATTCAGTTTTTTGATACAAGAATGAATCACGTTCTACCTATGTAGATGGGTTTTGCATCTGCTAAGAGAACAAGGACTTATAATAAACTTGTTCGCTAGCCTTAGTTAAGCAAGTTACCAAATGACTCTGTAAATCTTTAGCAAGGAATTTCTTGACAAGAGAAACTTCAATGCCAGATATGGTGCAATTTCAAAAATATTTTGATGTTTGGATACGAGTAAATTTTAAGTTCAGTACGGATGTGTATTAGACAATGCATTTTAGGTTGTTAGAGGATAAATTTTCTTGTGGATTAGACAATGATTAATCAGCAATTTTGGGAATCCTGTTGTGGGTACTTTCTTAGGTTTGACCAAGACCTGATTTCGAGGAAAAAATCTCTGAAGGTGGGAGAATGTAGTAACCCGATTCTCGAAATAAGCAATTAACTGTCTAAGCATGTTTATAATGGTTAAAAAATGATTAAGAAATTCTCGGTTGAGATTATTAAGTAGAAAATCAGATTCAGGACATTTGGAAATGGTCCGAAGGGTTCCAAGTATTCAAGAAGTTTGGAAGGTCCGAACTTGAGCTAAGAACAGTTCGGTGGTTCCGATCCCTTCGGAAGCAAAATTGGAGTTTGGTAGCTCCGATCCTAAGTTCGGAAGATCTAAAATCCAAACAAAAAGATATGGGTTTCTGATTGATGATTTGACAAGGCTGAGTTCGGAAGCTCCAAACCCCTAGTTCGGTAGGTTCGAACTCTGTTGGCAGCTGTGTTGTCCAATCAAAGGACACGCGTTCGATGGAAGGAGTTCAAAAGGTAGATCGGAAGCTCCAAACATTCCGATCATGGTCTATAAATAGAGGTCAAGACCCTCATTTGTAATCGCACAAATTCCCTTCTCTCTCATTTCAGTGTTCCTTTGGGCTTTCTAGGCGTCGTTTCGGAGGCCAGTTGATAGCGAGGCACTACCAAGATCATAGCAAAGTTGTGCTTAGGTTTTGAAGCCATAGCCATCAAAGGGCTGACGACGGATGCAGGTATATTGCTAGACTCTGATTAGCTTCTGTTAGTAGCTATTAGTCTAGTTAATGCTTTTAGTTAGAAATAAGTGATATGGTGATTATCTACTTTTAGGATTGGACTTGAGTACCCGAGTGGCTAGGTTTCTTAAGTTTCTTGATTTGATGTAAGGACGTACTATCCAAGATATCCTTGTTGAGTATGCATGTTTTATGTTTGCATGATTTATATTGCATGTATTATGTGCATTTATTATGCCACTGTTATACTGCTACATGTATTATTATGTTGAGTCTATACCTTGATATTACCAGTAGAGGGGTCGCTCAGCCCCGAGTTATTTTGTGGATGGATTCCATGGATTTGGATCCGATTATTTTCACGGTTTATTGTATGGTAGCCATCTCCTGATGCGACGGCCTAGCGTGCTACATACCATGATGCCTCTAGACTGAGTAGTAATTTTTACCGCGATAGGTTTCCGAAACTCGTTCATTTGCATTAGTATTCATAGAATTTGTATACTCATACCTTCGTGATGAGTGTTGTTATCGCTCACGTCCATGTATTTTCTTTGTACACCCCATTCGATGGGGCAGTTGCAGGTTTCCTAGGTTTTGGGACCAGTGTGTAGTTGGCGATCAGGGGTTTTTGACTATGTTGGCGCCAGCAGAGCTAGTTAGGATCGACCCTCTTGTACTTTTGTTTTTGATTGGGTTGTATATTATTTTTGGTTTCAATTAATTACCGGTTGTATTCTGTTGGATTAGTATTTATTTTAAGTTTCCGCAGTAATCTCTGATTATTAATGTTTATGTTTTTATGGAATGCTTAAGTCTCTGTTAGTAGGTGACTCCGAAGTGAGTCACTACAAGAGGTGCCAAGCTTTTCTGCCAATTATTTTTAAATTGTGATTTTTATTTATTCATGTTATTCCCTACCCTGTTTCTTATTATTATTATTATTATTATTAATTTGTATTATTTTAAATAAAAAAAGTCAGCAATTTATTTATTTATTTTTTTAAGTTAAAAAATTAGAGGACGTCACAACTTGGTATCAGAGCATGGTCCAGGGGATTTGCGCCAATCACGCCACGCCAAACTTGTTCAGATTCATCGCATAGTTGTAAGTTTGCAAGTTATTTTAATTTTTTATGATGTTTTAATGATTTATGCATCGAGGTAAAGTTAGAAGGTGACTATTTAGTAAAGTTAACTGCATTTTTGAATTGAGGTATCATGTGTGTTTGGTCATGGTGGTCTATTGGACTGTATGAGAGAGATGACAGGTATGATCTTATTAGATGACATGTCTACTGTTGCATTTTTAGATTTAGGGGCTTCTCATTCTTTTGTATCTGAGTCATGCATGAGGCGGCTGTCGGTATTTTCTGAGGAGTCAGAGGTAGGCTACAATGTATCTATCCCATCAGGGAAAGAGCTACTTACTAATCGGATGTCAGAGGGATTATTCTAGAGTTGCAGCGTAATGCACTGACGACTGATCTGATAGTGCTACCGATGCCAGACTTTGATATTATTCTAGGGATTGACTGGTTGAGCAGATATGGAGTAGTGATCGATTTGAGGAGTAGAATAGTTACAATTAGACTACCTCAGGGAGGGCAGTTGTCGTTTCAGGCGTGCAGAGTGACAGGCAGGTTCGATAAGTGGCTTCTCTGAAAGCACATAATTTATCAGATGTTGCAGTGGCTAATGAGTTTCTAGAAGTGTTTCCTGGTGATATTTATGGACTACCACCAGACAGGGAGATCTAATTTTCTATTGATCTTGTACCAGGCGCAGTACCAGCATCTAAGGTTTCCTACAGATTAGCTCCCACATAGATGAAGGAGTTGAAAGATCAGATTTAGGAGTTACTGGACAAGGGATTCATACACCCTAGTTCATCACCTTGGGGCGTACCAGTGTTGTTCGTAAAGAAAAAGGATGGAAGTATGCAGTTGTGTATTGATTACAGGGAGTTGAACAAGCTGACAGTGAAGAATAAATACTCGTTGCCGAGAATTGATGATTTGTTTGACCAACTCCAGGGGGCAGCACTGTTTTCGAAAATATATATTCGTTCAGGGTACCACCAGCTGAGGATTAGAGAGGCAGACATCCATAAGATAGCTTTCAGAACTCGATATGGCCACTACGAGTTCCTGGTTATGCCTTTTAGACTGATGAATGCTCCTTCAGTGTTCATGTACATGATGAACCGAGTCTTCCAGCCATACTTGGATCAGTTCGTGATTGTTTTCATTAACGACATCTTGATCTATTCCAAGAGTCAAGAGGAGCATGCCATACATCTAAGGACAGTGTTGCAGATTTTGAGAGAGAGGCAGTTGTTCGCAAAATTCAGTAAATGTGACTTCTGGCTAGAGAAGGTGGCATTCTTGGGGCATATTATTTCCCAAGAAGGAGTCGAGATGGACCCAGCTAAGGTGGAAGCAGTGAGAACTTGGCCAGTGCCTAAGACAGTCAGTGAGATACGCAGTTTCTTGGGATTGACAGGTTACTACAAGCGATTCATTTAGGGATTTTTGAAGATGGCTCTACCTTTGACATCTTTGACGAGGAAAGGATTCATGTACGTGTTAAGTTCAGATTGTCAAAACGGATTTGAAGGGCTGAAGCAAGCTCGATCCAGGCTCCAGTGTTAGCGATGCCATCAGGGCAGGGAGGTTATGTGTTGTACACTGATGCTTCTACTTCTGGTTTGGGAGCAGTGTTGATGCAGGATGGGAAAGTAATTGCCTACGCTTCCAGGCAGTTAAAGACCCATGAGAGGAACTATATCACTCATGATTTGGAGTTAGCAGTAGTAGTCTTTGCATTGAAGATCTGGAGGAACTATCTTTATGGTGAGAGATGTGAGATCTTCACAGATCATAAGAGCCTCAAGTAATTCTTCACACAGAAGGAGTTGAACATGAGGCAACGTCGATGGTTGGAGTTAGTGAAAGACTATGACTGTGTGATTAACTATCATCCAGGGAAGGCCAATGTGGTGGCTGATGCACTGAGCAGGAAGACAACAGGGTTGGCACACTTGACAGTTCAGAGACCGTTGTTGATGGAGATGCAAAGGTTCGACTTGGAGTTTGTGACTCGAGAGGTATCTGTTAAGTTGGCAGCCTTGACTTTACAGTCAACCATGAGAGACAAAATTCATGAGGGACGGTAGTCTGATGAGCAGCTGATCATGTGGAGACAGAGAGACTTGGAGAGAGGAAGTGATCTGTACACAATCAAGGATGGTATCGTACGATATCGAGGCAGACTTTAGGTTCCAGCTGATGAAACACCTAGACAAGAGGTTATGACCGAAGTCCGCTGATCTCCGTATTCTATACACCCAGGGAGTAGGAAGATGTACAATGATTTACAGAATTTGTACTGGTGGCCAGGTATGAAGCGTTATATTTTAAGATTTGTGAGTGAGTGCCTCACGTGCAAAAAGGTGAAGGCAGAGCACCAGAGGCTAGCTGGGATGTTGAAGCCGCTTCCTATCCTAGAGTGGAAATAGGAGCATATCAGCATGGATTTTGTTGTGGGTTTGCCAAGTACTTTGCAGGGTTTTAACTTTATATGGGTTATAGTGGATCGTCCTACCAAATCTGCTCAGTTCTTGCCAGTTAAGACGACCTACAGCATGAGTAAGTACGCTGAACTGTACTTGAAGGAGATTGTCAGGTTGCATGGTATCCCGGTGTCGATTGTCTCTGACAGAGATCCTCGTTTCACTTCTGGTTTTTGAAAGATTTTGCATCATGCGTTGGGTACTAGGATGAATTTCAGCACAGATTTTCACCCACATACAGATGGTCAGTCTGAGAGAGTGATACAGACATTGGAGGACTTGTTGATGGCGTGTGTGTTGGATTATCGAGGAAGCTGGGATGTGAAGTTACTGTTGGAAAACGGTGTTCAGATCAATTAGAATTGATACCCGGTGCAGCGGAAGTTTAAAAATTCATTTTATTAATATGGAACGATTCCATATCTGGGTATCAAAACTTTTACGATTAAATTGTGTAAGTAAAATAAATAATCACAATTAAATATTTTACCTTAAAATCTCGAAGCGAGATTATGGACACCAACAGAATTTAATCTGCTCTTGTTGTATATCCCCGAAACTGATGAACGAACTTTTCTTCAATCAGGTCCACGAATAGAAAACAAAACCCTCTGATTGACTGCACTAGAAATCAATCAGAAGTTTGCGTAGAGAATAAACAGATATGATCTGTTAATTCAGATTGTAATTTTTCATAAAAATCACAAGCCGAATTTTCTCCAAAAGGGACAGAGGATTTCGAAAATCCCCTTCAAATATTTAGAGTGTAATTTCGAAAATTATAAGACATAATCTGTTTGATTTTCGAACCCAACACCTCTATTTATAGATAATTTCTAATTATAATTGTATCAGTACTCTAACTCCTTAAAGCACACAATCCATAACTTAAGCCCAACAAGACAAGCCCGTTGTTATAGAAATTAATATAAAATTCATCGTGACTCCGATTGATAAACTGATTTCACCAATGTGCACAGAAACCATTTCTGCATCTTTTAGAGTCAAGATAATTTTTCTGAATCCGAATTCAGTGATTTCTAAAAAATGTCCATCCCTATGTCATTTTAGGAAATCTCACTCCCTTTAGTTAAGAAGTCCAACTTCTCTTTCATTAAATTTAACTCTTTAAATTTAACTATCTTTACGGGGTTTTAGTAATCCATTACTTGTGTAACCCTCAATGGTTCAGGAATACAGCTAGCCGTGGGCTCACAACTCCTTGTGACTCGGAACAACAACTTCCGACTTACACATCGAATCATGGTAAGAGCGCCTAGCAACATCGCCCCATGATTCCCTAGGTATTACTGATAGTGCCTGCAAGAACCAGTAGATTTTGGTTAGCGTACAGTACGGTCCCTTCATCCATATATCCCGATCGAATCAACAACCATTGGTATATCGAGAGTCGTTCGAGATTCGATAACTATGCATTACATCTTGGAGATCAAATAGTGACATCGCATGTGTTACTAGGATAACCAATTAACCTAAAACACATCATGTACTCTGGCCAGAGATTCGTCACACTAATATCTCCTCAGATCGCATAGGATATCCACACTCGCAAGTATGTGGTGAATCCTTGACAACAAAACATCGACTCCTATATGTATCGTAACTGTACCCAATCCCGACACCTGATGACCCCAATAGAGTCGGTAAACGAGTCAAAGTACAGTACTAGCATATAGAGTCTCAATGATGTTTCAAGTAATAAGGACTAATGGTGTACAACCAAAACCGCGGACTTTATCCACTCGATAAGTGATAACCACTTGGAACATTCGAATAGGGTAGTTCGATCATTCATCATATGAATATCCATTTGCATGCTTTGAACATCTCTATGTTCCATACCAATGAAACGTGGTACTCGGCATCGCAAATGCTAGTCTCAATCTCGAGCGATCCTTATCCCTTTTTTGCGGACGGCTCAATTGACTAGGAACAGTTTAGAATATACAGTGACTATAAGATGTGTTTCATGATAGCCATACCCATGTGCTACCACATCGTACATACACTATAGTATATTCAAGGTCTTTATCAAAACAACAATATTATATCATAATATAACAAAATGAAGAAATATAAAGTCAATACCATTATAAAAGTGTAAATTATATTAAACAAAAGATTGTTTTACATAGAGTCATAAAAGCCCTTAGCCACAAGTTGGCTAACCGGGCACCCACTCTTTCAATCTCCCACTTGCCCTAAAGCCAACTAGTCATACTACGTAATCTCATTGCTTCGCGATGTTTGTCAAACAATGGTCCTGGCAAGGGCTTAGTAAGCGGATCAGCGATATTGTCTGTAGAGGCCACTCTCTCGACACTGATGTCTCCTCTTTCCACAATCTCCCGGATGATGTGGTATTTCCTCAGTACGTGTTTGGACTTCTGATGAGACCTTGGCTCCTTTGCCTGAGCAACGGCACCCGTGTTGTCACAGTACACCGGGACTGGACCAACAGCTTCAGGAATTACACCCAACTCTTGGATGAATTTCCTTATCCAAACCGCCTCTTTAGCAGCAGCTGATGCTGCAATGTATTCTGCCTCAGTGGTGGAATCCGCTGTGGTGTCTTGCTTGGAACTCTTCCAAGAGACAGCACCGCCATTGAGCACGAATACAAATCCAGAGGTTGATTTCGAGTCATCCACGTCACATTGGAAGCTAGAGTCGGTGTAGCCTTCCAACTTCAATTCTCTTCCTCCATAAACCATGAACACATTCTTAGTCCTTCGCAAGTACTTAAAAATATCCTTCACGGCTTTCCAATGCATTTGACCGGGATTGGCTTGATATCTGCTCGTGACGCTCAGAGCATAGGCCACATCCGGTCTGGTAGATATCATCCCATACATGATACTACCAATGGCTAACGCATATGGTATGTGTGTCATCTTCTCTATCTCTTCGTCAGTCTTGGGACACATAGACTTGGATAAAGAAACTCCATGACACATAGATAGATGTCCTCTCTTGGACCCATCCATTGAAAACCTTTTCAATGTGGTTTCGATGTAGGTTGATTGAGTAAGTCCTATCATTCTCTTAGATCTATCTCTATAGATCTGTATCCCAAGAATATAGGAGGCCTCACCCAAATCTTTCATCGAGAATCTACTTGATAACCATATCTTTGTTGACTGCAACATCCCTACGTCATTCCCCATGAGTAGAATGTCATCAACATAAAGTACTAAGAATGTTACCGCATCCTTAACTACTTTCTTGTACACGCATGGTTCCTCCGGGTTTTTGATGAAACCAAAATCCTTTATTGTTTCATCAAATTTCTGGTTCCAACTTCTTGATGCTTGTTTGAGACCATAGATTGATCTCTGAAGCTTGCATACCTTATGCTCGCTTCCCATGGATGTGTATCCCTCAGGCTGCGTCATATAGATCTCTTCCTTAATGTTTCCATTAAGAAATGCAGTCTTTACATCCATTTGACATATCTCATAGTCATATCATGTTGCTATGGCAATAAGGATTCTTATGGACTTTAACATTGCGACTGGTGAAAAGGTTTCATTATAGTCAACTCCTTGTCTTTGAGTATAACCTTTTGCCACCAATCGTGCCTTGTAGGTCAATACCTTTCCATCAGGCCCAAGCTTTCTCTTTTAGATCCATTTGCACCCAATTGGAACAATTCCATCGGGAGGATCTACTAAAGACCAAACTTGGTTAGAATGCATCGAATCTATTTCCGATTGTATAGCTCCAAGCCATAAATTTGAATCCGCATCAGAAATTGCTTCCTTGAAGTTTCTTGGATCACATCCAATGTCGGGTTCACTTTGATCCCCTTCAAGAAGAAGACCATATCTTATAGGAGGCCTAGAAGTCCTCTCGGATCTCCTAGTAGTAGGCGTGTCTTGTGATGATTCTTGAGGTGTAGGATCGCTATTTTGTATCTCGGGTTCTTCTCGAATTTCTTCGAGTTCCATCATCTTGCCTTTCTTATCCAATAAGAACTCCTTCTCCAAGAAGGTGGCATTCCTTGAAACAAACACTTTTGTTTCATTAGGATGATAGAAATAATATCCGATTGAATTCTTCGGATACCCCACAAAATAACATAAGGAGGATCGACTATCCAACTTATCTTCCACTGTCTGCTTCACGTAAGCAGGACATCCCCAAATCCTCAAGTACGAATACTTAGGAGCTTTGCCATTCCATAACTCGTATGGTGTTTTATTTACTGCTTTTGTGTGGACGTTGTTTAACAACAATAGCGCCGTTTCAAGCGCGTAGCCCCAAAACGAAGGTGGGAGCTCAGTGAAGCTCATCATGGATCGAACCATGTCCAACAAAGTTCGATTGCGACGCTCCGAAACACCATTAAGCTGAGGTGTCATAGGAGGAGTCCACTGAGAGAGAATCCCATTCTCTTTTAGATAGTCCAAAAACTCGGTACTTAAGTATTCTCCACCTCGATCCGATCGAAGTGCCTTAATACTTTTACCTAGTTTGTTTTCTACTTCAGCCTTGAATTCTTTGAACCTTTCAAATGCTTCAGACTTATATTTCATTAAATATAAATACCCATACCCAGAATGATCATCAGTAAAGGTAATGAAGTAGGTGTTGCCACATTTAGTACCAATCCTAAATGGACCGCAAACATCTGTATGGATCAAATCCAACAGATTTTGACTACGCTCAGGTTTCCCTTTGAAAGGAGATTTAGAAATTTTTCCCTTTAGGCAGGACTCACAAGTAGGTAGAGAGTTAATATCAGACATATCAAACATGCCCTCTCCCACTAGCTTGTTCATCCTCCTTGAGGAAATATGACCTAGCCTAGCATGCCAAAGGTTTGCCGGGTTTTGACTATCGTCCTTCCTTTTAATTTTGTTACCGGTTTATCAACATAATTAATTGGAACGTCTTTTAATTTTAAGCTATATAGATCATTTTCAAGTTGTCCATTTCCAATCAAACATTCATTTTTGTAAATATTGCAAATTCCATTTACAAAATTGCAAGAAAAACCATCTCTATCAAGCATAGAAATAGATATAATATTTTTGACCAAATCCGGAACATATAAAACATCTCTCAAAAATAACTTAAAATTGTTCTGCAAAACTAAATAAATGTCTCCTATAGCTTTGGCTTCGACTCTAAAACCATTCCCGAGCCTTAGCTGGGTCTCACCCATCCTTAGCTTACGACTTCTTGTCATCACCTGCAAATCATTGCAAATGTGAGATCCACATCCGGTATCCAATACCCAAGAAGAAGTATTAAGCGAAACATTTATTTCAATGTAAAACATACCCTTTGCAGTTCGCAACTGTTCGAGGTATTCCTTGCAGTTACGTTTCCAATGACCGGGTTTCTTGCAGTAATGGCAAACATTTTCATCTTTTATTCCAATTGAAGCATTAGCCTTTCTCTTCTTATTTGGTACAATCTTCTTGGGCGGGGCAGAACGTTTCTTACCCTTTCCAGTTGGTCCTTTCTTAGAGTTAGAAGAGGAGCCAACCAAGAGTACCGGTTTATCCTTTTTTAGTGTGGCTTCATAAGTCACAAGCATATTGACCATCTCTTCAAGGGTGGCCTCTATCTTGTTCATATTGAAGTTCATCACAAAGCCGTCAAACGACGAATGAAGTGAAAGAAGCAACAAGTCCGCATTGAGTTCATGCTCTAATGTCAGTTCGAGTTTTACCAACTTTTCAATGAGCCCAATCATGTGTACCCCATGCTCACGGACCGAAGTCCCATCTCGCATGCGGCATGTCATGAGCTCTTTGACAGTCGCAAATTTTTCGGCCCTTGACTGAGCTCCAAAAATTTTCTTGAGTGCGCTGTGAATGTCAGCAGCATTCACCGCATCCTCAAATCGCCTCTGGAGTTCATCAGACATTGATGCTAGCATATAACTCTTTGCCTTGACATCATGGTCCCACCAATCGTCAAGCTTTTTCAACTCTTCCGGACTAGTGTTAGCCGGGGCTTCCTTCGGAGGACGCTTCTCTAACACGTAGAAAGCCTTCTCCGAATTTAGAATGATTTTTAACTTACGGAACCATTCCATATAGTTAGCGCCAGTCAACTTATTTTGATCGAGAATTGAGAGTAGTGGATTACGCGAATTCATAGTATACTGAAAAGGAAATAGACAATAATCAGTGATTTGTTTAATTAATTTACTAAGACATAAAATATGGCGAATTTCATTTTATGAATTACATTCCCACTATTTTGACGATTTTACTACCCTATAGTGAAAACGAGAAACATTTTCTTTAGTGGGAACATGGAGTCCAATTGACAAACTATGGTCCCGAATAATATCAGTCAACCATAATTTTCAAAAGGTAGAGTCCAATTGCTTCCAAAGCAACCTCCATGTTTTTACCTCATGTCCAATAAGGGCCCAATAATATGACGCCGTTTATTGTGACATGTCAAGATGACCCATCAATATTAAGTTGTGATGGACGGTCGCCATGTGGATCCTCAATAATATGAGCCAATCTCATCGGAGTTTCACCCAACTTACAACATGTGTCGATCCAATGTACAGCTTTCCGACGAACGGGCCCCCCCAATAATATGAGCCGGACCGTATCCGCGGGTAGCATCACGTACATTGATCGTTGATGGAAGGTAGGAATATTTAAACAATATTTAAAATTCCCTTTTGTTTAGCTTGATATCAATTTTAAATCATATTTAAAATGAGGGATTTTATTTTTTGAAAATTTGTCTCATCATGCAAATATATGTATGCTTGCGGGATTCATACAATTTAGTTTAAAAATGCATACATCAATAATATCATATATTATTAAAGGATGATCGATCCCATTAACTATTCGACCCGTGGTTGCCAATCACGAGTCTAAGTCCAATCCTAGATGTTATGCAAGTATGCAATGCAATCCTATTACATTGTGCTTCCAATTTACATTTCTTCGGTCTTCATTGTCTGTTGGGCCCACCATTTCTTCAAATCTTTGTCTCCCACTAAGTCTAATAAATTTACAATAAATTTCGATGACAAATATGTGATATATTTTTAGGGGTGGGAACGGGCCATAGACCAGACCCATTTTTATTACATATGACAATTATATTGGGCTATAAACCAAGCCCATTAATAAACACCAACAACAATAAGACAAATGTAAATCACCTAACATACACCTAAAACATTGGTCATGGCAATCGATCATCCTTTATCCATTAATTAATTCAATAATTAAATAATTGGATAAACATGCAATGGCATCATAATTCAAAAGATAAAATCATATTTTATCTTATCCATCCATAAGATCATATCTTATCATCAATTGTACCAAAATAATTAATTTTATAAAATTTAATTTAACGGATAAAATTTATAAATTTTCCAAAAATTCAAATTTATCCAAAAATCAATTTTAAAAATTTCGGACTCGAACAATTCGATCCGATGCCTCGTGATCTAATCAAAAACAATTTTCGATCGGATCAAACACAAGAATTTCAAAAATTCAAAATTTTTAAAAAATTAAAATTTTAATTTTCCGGGCTGCCCGGGACAATCCCGGGCAGCTCGTGCCCCGACCGGGGCTCGGGCTGGGCAGCCCGTCGCTGCCCTGCGCAGCGCCCAGCACTGCGCTAGGCAGCGATCACATCGCTGCCCGTGTTTTGCCCGTCAAAATTTTGATTTTTTAAATTTTTTTTGTTTCAAAAACGAGGCTTAAAAATTTTGTACAATCGATTAATTTAATCGTTTGATCTGAGCAACCTAGCTCTGATACCATTGTTAGAAAACGGTGTTCAGATCAATTAGAATTGATACCCGGTGCAGCGGAAGTTTAAAAATTTATTTTATTAATATGGAACGATTCCATATCTGGGTATCAAAACTTTTACGATTAAATTGTGTAAGTAAAATAAATAATCACAATTAAATATTTTACCTTAAAATCTCGAAGCGAGATTATGGACACCAACAGAATTTAATCTGCTCTTGTTGTATATCCCCGGAACTGATGAACGAACGTTTCTTCAATCAGGTCCACAAATAGAAAACAAAACCCTCTGATTGACTGCACAAGAAAGCATCGACTCCTATATGTATCGTAACTGTACCCAATCCCGACACCTGATGACCCCAATAGAGTCGGTAAACGAGTCAAAGTACAGTACTAGCATATAGAGTCTCAATGATGTTTCAAGTAATAAGGACTAATGGTGTACAACCAAAACCGCGGACTTTATCCACTCGATAAGTGATAACCATTTGGAACGTCCGAATAGGGTAGTTCGATCATTCATCATATGAATATCCATTTGCATGCTTTGAACATCTCTATGTTCCATACCAATGAAACGTGGTACTCGGCATCGCAAATGCTAGTCTCAATCTCGAGCGATCCTTATCCCTTTTTTGCGGACGGCTCAATTGACTAGGAACAGTTTAGAATATACAGTGACTATAAGATATGTTTCATGATAGCCATCCCCATGTGCTACCACATCGTACATATACTATAGTATATTCAAGGTCTTTATCAAAACAACAATATTATATCATAATATAACAAAATGAAGAAAGATAAAGTCAATACCATTATAAAAGTGTGAATTATATTAAACAAAAGATTGTTTTACATAGAGTCATAAAAGCCCTTAGCCACAAGTTGGCTAACCGGGCACCCACTCTTTCAGTTACCACTGATATAGTTTACATATAATGACAGCTATCAGACTTCCATTCAGATGGATCCCTACGAACCATTGTATGAGAGGAAGTGAGGACTCCGATTCACTGGGATGATGTTGGGGAGAGGGTTGAGATGGGACCAGAAATCGTGAGACAGACTGCAGAGATGGTTGTGCAGATTCGTCAACGCATAAGGATCGCATAGAGCCGCTAGAAGAGCTACGCTGATAGACATAGGCATGATATAGATTTTGCAGTGGGAGATCACGTGTTCTTGAAGGTGGCTCCAATGAAAGGAGTGCTGAGATTCGGGAAGAAAGGAAAGTTAAGCCCTCGTTAAATCGGACCATTTGAGATTCTGGAGCGAGTGGGGACTTTAGCCTACAGATTGGCATTACCGCCCCATCTTTCTGCAGTGCATAATGTCTTTCATGTTTCGATGCTTAGGAAGTACATGGCTAATCCAACGCATGTACTAGAGCTCGAACCCTTACAGTTAGCAGTAGACTTGTCCTTCGAGGAGAGGCCGGTACGTATCCTCGAGAGGCAAGAGAGGAAGTTGAGAAACCGAATGATTCCCATGATTAAAGTTCAGTTGCAGAACCATTCAGTAGAGGAAGCTACATGGGAGACGGAGTCTGATTTGTTAGCCAGATATTCCAAACTATTTGGTAAGCCGAATTTCGGGAACGAAATTCTTTTAAGGGGGGTAGAATTGTAATGCTCAGGAAATCCATTGACTGACCAAACCACATGCATGATATTAAATGTGCTGTTTGAAATTATTTGAGTTATTTTAAAGTTATTTTATGTGTTAGAAGTAAATTATATGTATTTCTAACGTCTGTCAAATTTCGAGATTTTTTTAAAGTTATAGAGGACGGCGATTAGAGGCTTTCAGGTGAAGAGGCATCCCGAACACGATTTAAGGTAAAGGTAGAATTTTGGTAATTTTAGGATCTAATTAGTATGGTTTATTTTTAATTTATTTAGGAATAGACCGGTCACTAATTAAATTAAAAGTTAAGTTGTAGGAGAATTTTATAATTTTTGGACTGAGTAATGTATTTTACCAATTAGTAAATATTGAGATTAATTGGAATTGATAAGCTTTTATATATATATTTATTAATATATTATACACGTATATATATTTATATTTATTTATGGTTGGTGCGTGTGTTATTATATATATTAGGTAATTAATTTGTTTATTTAGTAATTAAGGAGTTTATTAGTGTTTTAATTAGATAATTAAGTTAAAATTAAAAGAAAGAACAACGTGTAGTCACTAGAATAGAGAACGAAGTCAGAAGAATAGAAAAGGGGGAGAAAACGTGAGAAGAGAGGGCGGCTAGGGCTGATTTCCGGCTTCCGATCGTGTTTCGGCCTATCTCTGATCCCAGAAACGCTTTCCAAATCAATCGTTCTTCAAAAAGAGGCAAGTTCTAATCCGTCTTTTGACTCATCGGTATGATTATATATTTTTCAAAGTGTATTTGATGCGATTTGGTTGATTGAAAGTGTATTTTGATAGATCTTTGCGTATATAAAAGTTTGAAGGATTGCATTTGTATTTGGAGGTGTAAAAGTAAAAAGAATTGCAAAAATACAGTACATATATATATATATATATATATATATATATATACGTGTATTGTGTGTGTGTGCCGTGTATATTTTTGATGTGTACTGTGTATCCTATATATATATTTATATATGCTGTGTGTGGGGGTAGTGTATTTAATTATATACTTGTGAGTGCAAGTGTGGTGTTGTCATGTGTGTGTGTTTTTCGTAAGTGTGTGTGTGTGTTTCCGTAAATGTGTGTGTGTTGTTGTCGTGTGTGTGTGCGCTTTAATGGTAAGGGTCCAGCGTGGGAATGTGTGTGTAAATTTGAAATGGGTGCATGAGTATTTGTTTATTTTACTTGTGAAAATGGTAATGTGTCAAGTGGAGTGTGCGTGAGTTTGGGGTATGTGTTGTGTACTAATTTTGAGAAAAAGATGAGGTGAGGTAAAAATATATTTTATAACTTGTGGTAAAGTTACTGTTGAGGTTGAAGTTGACGGAGTCTGGATGTAGGCTTCTTGGTCATGATGCCCCTTTCATGAGAAAAACGGAGTGTGGATGTAGGCCATTGAGTCATGATGCCCCTCCACTTGAGGTTTGACGGAGTGTTGGATAACGTCTTCGGGTCATAATGCCCCTCTAACATGGATATCCTTGTATAATGCTTCATCAAGCGACTATAAAGAAAAGTTGAGAAAAGTTTCTGAGCCACAAGTGGGAAGGAAATGAATTATTTTTATGAGGTTAATGTGCACTCTATTGCAATGTGTTTGAAGTGTGTTGAGTTGTGTTCTTTTGCGGGGGTTCGTTATATGATGAGATGTAAAGAAAAGGTTGAGGTGTCCCTTTTGCGACGTGTTTAAATGTTTAAAGGTAAAAGATGAGGATTGTGTGCTTGTGTGTGCATGCTTGAAAGTTTAAAGGTTTTAAGAATTAAAGTTGATGTTTTAAAGTACATTTAAAGTTTATGGAGTTATATATGTTTGTTATATCCGGATATTTCTTGCTGACCCATTAAGCTCACTAGACTTTATCGATGCAGGTAATGATGAATAGGTGGTGTTGTCTGGCGAGTGCGGTGGTCGTGTGGCGGTGCATATTGTGACCATGCAGCTTTCGCAATTTAATATTTTTAAGAAAAAAGTTTATGTAATTAATTGGTTGAGGTTTTGAAAAAGTAGAAGTATTTTATTTTCTTTTTATTATGAGTCAGTTTACTTTTCCTGGCTGCCTGAATATTTCTAATTATGCTTAGAAAGATTTATTTAGTTTATGAAGTATTTAAATATTCTGGTTGAGTAAAGATACTGGACTTCTGCCAATTATTTTTAAATTGTGATTTTTATTTATTCATGTTATTCCCTACCCCGTTTTTTATTATTATTATTAATGTGTATTATTTTAAATCACAATTTAAAAATAATTGACAGAAGTCCAGTATCTTTACTCAACCAGAATATTTAAATACTGCATAAACTAAATAAATCTTTCTAAGCATACTTAGAAATATTCTGGCAGCCAAAAAAATTAAACTGACTCATAATAAAAAAAAATAAAATACTTCTACTTTTTCAAAACCTCAACCAATTAATTACATAAACTGTTTTCTTAAAAATATTAAATTGCGGAAGCTGCATGGTCACAATTTGCACCGCCACACGACCACCGCACTCGCCAGACAGCACCACCTATTCATCATTACCTGCATCGATAAAGTCTAGTGAGCCTAATGGCTCAACAAGAAATATCCGGATATAACAAACATATATAACCCTATAAACTTTAAACTGTACTTTAAAACATCAACTTTAATTCTTAAAACCTTTAAACCTTCAAGCATGCACACACAAGCACATAATCCTCATCCTTTACCTTTAAACATTCAAACACGCCGCAAAAGAGACATCTCAACCTTTTCTTCACATCTCATCATATAACGAACCCCCGCAAAAGAACACAACTCAACACACTTCAAACACATTGCAAAAGAGTGCACATTAACCTCATAAAAATAATTCCTTTTCTTTCGACTTGTGGCTCAGAACTTTCCTTAACTTTTTTTTATAGTCGCTTGATCAAGCATTATACAAGGATATCCAGGTTGGGGGGTATTATGATCCGAAGGCCTTATCCAACACTCCGTCAAACCTCAAGTGGAGGGGCATCATGACTCAATGGCCTACATCCCGTTTTCCTCATGGGAGGGGCATCATGACCAAAGAGCCTACATCCACACTCCGTCAACCTCAACCTCAATAGTAACTTTACCACAAGTCATAAAAAATATTTTTACCTCACCTCATCTTTTTCTCAAAATTAGTACACAACACATACCCCAAACTCACGCACACTCCACTTGACACATTACCAAAATTTTCACAAGTAAAATAAACAAATACTCATGCACCCATTTCAAATTTACACACACATCCCCACGCTGGACCCTTACCATTAAAGCGCACACACACGACAACAACACACACATTTACGGAAACACACACACACGACAACAATACACACACACTTGACAACACCACACTTGCACTCATAAGTATATAATTAAATACACTACCCCCACACACAACATATATAAATATATATATTGGATACACAGTACACATCAAAAATATACATGGCACACACACAATACACGTATACATATATATATATATATGTATGTACTGTATTTTCGCAATCTTTTTTACTTTTACACCTCCAAATACACATGCAATCCTTCAAACTTTTATATATGCAAAGATCTATCAAAATACTCTTTCAATCAATCAAATCGCATCAAATACACTTTGAAAAATATATAACCATACCGATGAGTCAAAAGACGGATTAGAACTTGCCTCTTTTTGAAAAACGGTTGATTTGGAAAGCGTTTCTGAGATCAGAGATAGGCCGAAACACGATCGAAAGCCGGAAATCAGCCCTAGCCGCCCTCTCTTCTCATGTTTTCTCCCCTTTTTCTATTCTTCCGACTTTGTTCTCTATTCTACTGACTACACGATGTTCTTTCTTTTTATTTTAACTTAATTATCTAATTAAAACACTAATAAACTCCTTAATTACTAAATAAACAAATTAATTACCTAATATATATACTAACACACGCACCAACCATAAATAAATATAAATATATATACGTATATAATATATCAATAAATATATATATAAAAGCTTATCAATTCCAATTAATCTCAATATTTACTAATTGGTAAAATACATTACTCAGTCCAAAAATTATAAAATTCTCCTACAACTTAACTTTTAATTTAATTAGTGCCCGGTCTATTCCTAAATAAATTAAAAATAAACCATACTAATTAGATCCTAAAATTACCAAAATTCTACCTTTACCTTAAATTGTGTCCAGGATACCTCTTCACCTGAAAGCCTCTAATCGCCGTCCTCTATAACTTTAAAAAAAATCTCAAAATTTGACAAACGCTAGAAATAAATATAATTTACTTCTAACACATAAAATAACTTAAAAATAACTCAAATAATTTCAAACAGCACATTTAATATCATGCATGTGGTCTGGTCAGTCAATGGATTTCCTGGGCGTTACATTATTGCTCACATCCGTGTATTTTCTTTGTACACCCCATTCGACGGGGTAGTTGCAGGTTTCCTAGGTTTTGGGACCAGTGTGTAGTTGGCGATCAGGGGTTTTTGACTATGTTGGTGCCAGCAGAGCTAGTTAGGATCGACTCTCTTGTACTTTTGTTTTTGATTGGGTTGTATATTATTTTTGGTTTCAATTAATTACCGGTTGTATTCTGTTGGGTTAGTATTTGTTTTAAGTTTCCGCAATAATCTCTGATTATTGATGTTTAAGTTTTTATGGAATGCTTAAGTCTCTGTTAGTAGCTGACTCCGAAGTGGGTCACTACAAGGGGTGCCAAGCGTTTCACCTTGGGGATTGTCAGTGTCATTCCTTAAGAAGAAATATGGTTCTATGCGTCTTTGGGTTGATTACAGACAGATGAACCAAGTGACAATAAAAAAAAGTATCTGTTGCCGCGTATCAACTATTTGTTTGACCTGCTCTAGGGTAATTCAGTGTATTCCAAGATTGACATAAGGTCAAGCTACCATCTGAGACGAGGACATTCCTAAGACTGTGTTTTGTACTAGGTATGGTCAGTACGAGTTTTTAGTGATGCCTTTTGGGTTGACAAACTCTCCTGCAGTCTTTATGGATTTGATTAATAGAGTTTTCCGGGATTATCTAGATAAGTTCGTCGTGGTGTTTATCGACGATATCTTGATTTGCTCGCACAATGCTTGTGAGCATGCACAAAATCTGCAGATTTTGTTGCAGACTCTTCGAGAGAAAATTTTTTATGCCAAGATTAGCAAGTGTGAGTTCTGGATTGACCGAGTGGTGTTCCTTGATCATATGATTTCTCGGGATGGCATTTCAGTGGATCCGAGTAAGACGGAGGCTATTATGAATTGGTCGCATCCTAATACAACTTCCTAGGTCCAAAGTTTCCTGGGCTTAGCAGGATACTATCAGCGGTTCATCGAGAAATTCTCACATATTTTTAGATCATTGATGCAGTTGACGAGGAAAGATGTTCCTTTTGTCTGGTCGATTGAGTGTGAGCTGAGTTTTCACAAGTTGAGATGACGTTTGACTACCGCGCTTGTGCTAGCTTTGTCGTTTGGTTTCGGGGGTTATGTGGTTTCCACAGATGCTTCCCTTCAAGTTTTGAGATGTGTACTGCTGCGAAATAGGCATGTGATCTCTTAAGCTTCCCGATCTCATGAGGAGAATAGTGCATGATTTGGATCTTGCAGCAATCGTCTTTGTGCTCAAGATCTGACATCACTACTTGTACGGTGATCGTTTTGAGACCTTTTCTAACCATAAGAGATTGAAGTACTTGTTCACTCAGGCCGATTTGAATATGAGATAGCGTTGTTGGATGGATCTTCTGAATGACTACAATTGTGAGATCAAGTCCCATCCAGGTTCCACGAACCCAGCTGCAGATGCACTTAGTTGCAAGGTTTATGTGAGTGCTTTTCGTACCAGTTCAGTGTCTAATGCAGTTCATGAGCATTGTTCCTTAGGTTTCACGTTTCATCACAAGAAGGAATAGCAGGAGATCCGAGTCTTTCTAGTGTTTGCTGAGCCAGCAATGTATGTCCGTATCCGGCAATCTTAGCCTTCAGATCCGAAGACGCGGAAGTTGGCACGACTTTCTCAAAGAGATAACACTTCTGGTTTCATCTCCAGTCAAATGGTTTTTTATGTTTTTCTGGCAATGTAGTTATACCTGATGATCCGACGTTGCGTGAGGATATTCTATCTCAGGCCCATTGGAAGAGATTCATTGTACACTAAGGCAGTATGAAGATGTACAAGGATCTGCGTACAAGATTCTAGTGGAAATGTTTGAAGCATGGTGTATATCAATTTGTATCAAAATTCCTTGTCTTCCATAAAGTCAAGGCTGAGGAATCGCCGACTTGGGATTTGCTTCAGAGTTTGGAGGTTTCGGAATGGAATTGGGAGCATGTGATTATGGATTTTGTCATCCATTTTATTATCTTCTCTAGGTATTGTGATGCTATTTTGGTTATTGTGAACTGGTTGTCCAAGTCAGTGCATTTTCTTCCGTACGATGGGGATTTAACCTTTGACCGTATGTCTCGATTGTCCATCCAGGATATTGTACGGCTTCATGGGATCCCGCTGAGTATAGTCAGTGACAGAGATCCGAGATTCACCTTACGGTTTTGGGATAACTTCTAGCAAGCCTTGGGAACTACTTTGAGTTTGATTATGACATATCACCCAGAGACAGATGAAAAATCGGAGAGGACTATACGAACACTAGAGGATATGCTGAGAGCTTCAGTGATGGATTTTGGTTTATCCTTTCAGGACCATTTTTCGGTGATAGACCATTCGAGGCTCTTTATCGTCATCATTGCAGTACACCTTTATTCTAGGATGAAGTGTGGGAGCGACAGGTTGAGGGACCAGAGTTGATGCAGCATATATCCGATAAAGTTGATTTGATCAATAGTAGGGTCAGAGCTGCACAAGATTGATAGGCCAGTTTTGCCAACATCAAGTGCAGACCTTTGCATTTTGAGCCAAGAGAGCATGTGTTCTTGCAAGTTTTACATTTTCGGAAGGTGACGAGGTTCAGTCGGAAGGGCAAATTAGAGCCGAGATTTATTGGACCATTTCAGATTCTGGAGAAGATTGAAGATGTTTCTTATCGGCATGCGTTACCTCCTTATCTCTCCAACATTCATGATGTTTTCCACGTATCTCTCCTTCAACAATATGTGGATGATGAGTCACATTTTTTGCATCCGACTGAGGTAAAGTTAGAGTCAGACTTGTCTTATGTGGAGAGACAACTCAGGATTATAGGCGGAAAATACAAGGTACTGCGGAACAAGTCCATCCCTTTTGTCATGGTAAAATGGAAACGAAGAGGTACTGAGGAGGCGACTTGGGAGTTAGAGAGACGCATGCGTTCAGATCATCATGAGTTGTTTTGATTCTATTTTTCCTTTGAGCAGTTTAGTTGTATTTGTAAAAATAATGAGTTGTAATAAAGCATGTTTTTGGAAGTATTTTGATTTTTTTACCCAATAGTCCGGATTTTGAGGACGAAATCTCTTGATTGAGAGATAATGTATTAACCCGATTACCACTTTAAGGGGATTAAATGCTAAACAAGATTAAGGGTTATTCATTATTACACATCAATGTCTTAATCAAGTTCAGAATAAGATTCCAGGCTTCGGACCCTCTGAAGGCTTCGGAAGATCCGAAGGTGGTTTGGAAGCACCGAACTTATTAGAGTCAAGATCGGAAGCAACGGTAGAGTTTGGAAGATCCACACTAGGATCGGAACGTCCAATCATAGTCAGGCCATGCAGATTGTGAGGTGTCAACAACACACAGATACATGGGAGTTCGAAAGGTCCGAACATAGCCAACCACATAGATGTCAAGAGGCTTTAGACATTTCGATGCATGCATGAGATCGGAAGATCCAGATATGGAGATCGGAGCTTCCCAAGTGGCCATTTCGGAACGTGGAAAACATGAAGGATCGGAGCGTCCTATTGTTGCCTATAAATAGTTCATCCAAGACTTGATCTTCTTGCTTAATTACAACTTCCCTCTCTTGTATATTGTGTATTCTTGGGATTTTTAGCCATCCAATCGAGGTTCGGGCACTCGCAAGGATATTCTGGGATATTGGTGGTGCTATGTCCAAGAGGTAAGACCCTCAAACTCAAAGGGCTAAAGACGAACACATGTATAAGTCTAGACTCTTAAAAGATTTTGGTAGAAGCTATTGGTCTAGTTAAAGACTCTTACTAAGCAATCAGTGATATGGTATTATTGATTATAGGCATGGAGTTGTGAGAATAGTTTCTAGGTTGCTTGATAGAGGTACAAACGTACTATCCGTGATATCCTAGTTGAGTAAGAATATTCTATGTATTGCATGTTTATATGGGATGTTTTATGTGCATATATTATATCATAATTATTATGCTGCGTACATTTCATGTTGAGCTTATATCCTTGGATAACCAGTACTGGGGTCGCTCAGCCCCTGTTTCCTTAGTGGATGGTTGGACCCGCTAGTACGAGATCAGGTCACATACATCCACAGTTTATTTTGGTGTGTGAGCCACCTCCTAATGAGACGGCTCAGAGTACTGCATACCACAAATCCTTCCTGACTGAGCAGCGTTTGACCGAGATTGTCTCTCTGGTACCCTGTACATTTTCATTCATTCACTCATAGCATGTGTATACTCATACATCCATTTTGAGCGATGTTATCTCTCACATCCTCGATTTTGTCTTGTACACCCCATTCCATGGGACATGACTTATGTTGGACGGACCTAGCGGGAGCGATTGTTGAGACAGAGGTTGCAGCTTTTCCGAGGAGTAGTGTTGTTTCCCTTTCAGTTGGTTTTGCATACCCTTTCGATTTGGTTGTATTTGTATTGGGTATTTTTATTATTTCGATTGGGTTGTACTAATGTTAAGTTTCGATGTTTTATCTTATTAAGATTTGATTAAGTTAATTGCATGATATTAGTTCCGATAAGTATGTGATCCGAGACGGGTCGCTACAGTATAGATCCTTAACAGTTAGTTTTCAGGTTAGAATGTTAATAGGATGAGCAACTGATAATGTTAGTCTGATGATGATTGTCTAGGACCGGAGCCTAGGAGTTCTAGATTGGTTGTTTTAGATGTATGTAAGTGCTATTCGAGAGAAAACCAGGCAGAGTACACATTTCTATGTGTTTCATTTTACTTGGATATTTTTATGTGCATATATTATGTCACAATATTTTATGTTGCATGCATATCTTGTTGGACCTATCATCCTTTGATATAGCCCTGTTGGTGAGGGTCACTCAACCATCTATTACTTGGATGATTGGACACGAGAGCCGCTCATCGACTACGCTTTTTAGGGACATTAGTTATTTATGATCTTGATTGGTATAAGAACCACCTCGTGGCATGACGACGCAGAATGCTACACACCATGACGCCTCCAGACCAAGCATCTTGATATTGTTTGATCTATGATATCTTGTACACATGCATCATATAGAACTATATAAAGTGTTTGTCATTCTACCAATGTTATAACTGTGATAACAGAGTGCCACTTGAATATTTTGAACAATACAATAACTCAAGAGCCACTTTTCGTTCGCTCTCTCAACAGAAGCAATTAGTACTTCCAAACATTAAGGATAATTTTTTCAAGAGAAATATTTTTTAAAAAATAAATAAAGTACATAAAAAAAATGTAAATGGATCCTAGTTATTTCAATTATCATGTACCATATAGATAATTAGATTTTCATCCATATTATTTAGGCCTAAATCTACTTTAATCCGTCTTCTTTACAATATGTGAAAAGAAAAAGAGAAGAAGAAAAGTACAAAGAAAGGAAGAGAAAAAGCAGACAACTCCAAGTCCATATATCTAGATCATTCCTTTCAATGCTCACTAGACGGATGTACTAATGGTTGCCAAACAACAGGGTTTACTAGTGCCCTCATGCCCCAATAAAAGAAATTACTAAGTGACAAAAATCGGATAAGTAGTTTCTCTTGCATAAAGAAAGATGACCCGACCACTTCATAAGATTGTTTCAACTCACGAGCTTAAATATAAATAATCAAACATAGATATCCGGGAAACTTTGTGGATAAATATTATGGAAAATAAAGTGTAGTAACCCGAATCCTAAATTAATAACTAATTGTTGATTAGTGGTGTAATCATGTTTAGATTGGGTAAAACATGATTAAAGAAAGTTCTGATGAGTCTAAGGAGTTGAAAAATGGATTCAGAACACTTGAAAATCCCCCAGAGGGTTCCAAGCTCTCGGGTGGATTGGAAGATCCGTACCCAAGGATCGGATGATCCGAACGTAAGAGAGTTCTGATGCAAGGTTTGAGATCAGAGGCTCCGTAGAGATCGGACGATCCGAAGAGGGATCGGACTTTCCGATCGTGTTTGGATAAGTGGATATGGATTTGATTTGACAACCCGTTGAGATCGGACAATCCGAAGGCTTGGATCGAACGATCCAAACATATTATGTAAGCAGTGATGTCACAGCAAGGGACACATGTTTGGAGGGGGTTAAAGGGGGAGATCGGACGATCCAATCGCAGGGATCGGACCATTCGATCTATGCCTATAAATAGAGGGTCGAGAGCCTCATTTTAACTTGCCCCATTTCTTCTTCCTCTTCACTTATTAGCTAGATTTAGGACTTTTAGGTGTTCTTTTCGAAGGCCAAGGAGTGAAGGAGCGTTGCCGGAGTTGTAGCGGAGTTGTGTCCAAGTTTTGGGGCTATCGCCATCAGTGGACTGACGACGGACGTAGGTATGGTCAGAGTTTTCTAAAAATATTAGGGAGTATTTAATAACTTAGTTAAGACTTTTGGAGCATGATTAGTGATGCATGGATATTTTGCATTTCAGTGTTGGACTGTTGATGCGGGGCATCTAGGAGTATATTATTGAAGTACAGACATATTATCCGAGATAGCCTGGTAGAATATACATGTATTATGCTTGTATGTTTTCTGTGGCATTTTTATATGCATTGATATTATGCTGCATATATGAACATGTTGAGCTTTATGCCTTGATTGCATAGTCGTAGTAGGGGTCGCTCAACCTTGTATTTTTAGTGGATGGATTCCATGGATTTGAATCCGGATATATCCACAGTTTTATGGTATGGGAGACACCTCCTGATGCGACGGCCCAGCGTGCTACATACCATGACGCCTTGACTGAGCAGACTTCTGGATAGGTTCTCCAGTACCCATCATATTGCATGTTCGTGCATGATATATGTATATTTGTACTCTCATACTAAGCTTTAATGCTCGCGTCCAGTGTTTTCTCTATTTTTTGGACACCCAATTTGACGAGGCAGTTACAGGTTGTTAGAACCTAATGGGGGGGGATTTAGGTTCTATTGGCAACTTTAGCAATTTAAAGCGATTATGCAAGTACGCAAGCGGAAGACTTAAGCAATCAAATAATAAGTGCGGTAAATAAATGCGTAATGTAAATAAAGCAGTAAAAGGGATAAGAGATGTTTATGGAAGTTCGACGATAAATCGTCTACGTCTCCCCTTCTTGGTTAAGTCGATTAACCAAGGATCCACTAGCACTTCGAACGTCTTGGCCTTGATGGCTCCAAGGATAGCCTTACAACTTGACACGATCACCGCGCCGATACAACTCAACACTCTTGGCCTTAAGGGCTCCAAGGATAGCCTCAACACTCGTAAAATACACTTGGCTTCACACACAAGTGTTTATAAAACCGAGCAACCAACTCACAAACTAACAACCCTCGATATTACAACCCCGAATACAACTCGATATGTGAATATATTTTGAACACTCAAAAGGGGCTACAAATTGCTCAACAAATGACTTGAATGATGCTTGAGAGGATTGAGAGACTTGAAGATGTTGGGATGATTTGAATGGCCTCGGAATGCTTCCTTTTATAGCTGAAATTTTGACATCGATCGGAACTTCCGATCCTTGCATCGGAGCTTCCGAAATTTGAATTCTGAGACACGCGGGTGTACTGGATCGGAACGTCCGATCCACTTCGGAGCTTCCGATCGGCGCAATAAATATGGTGTCGGGCAAAAGTCTTCCGGACAAGATTATCAGGCGGCCGTTCAGGATCGGAACGTCCGATCCTGTTCGGAGCTTCCGATCTGCTTCACTTCGTTGCCTCCGATCTGCTTCCGAACAATATAATTTTACATAGAAACTGATCGGACCTTCCGAACCACGATCGGAGCTTCCGAACCTGTTCTTCGTAGCTTCCGTTCCTCATTCCGACCAATATAAAAAAATCCCTGAAATAGATCGGAGCTTCCGAACCAAGATCGGAGCTTCCGATCTGCCCTTAGCTTCCAAAGATGCTTCTGATCCTGATCGGAGGTTCCGATCTCCAATCGGAGCTTCCGATCCCATAGTAGTAAACTTCTTTGAATTGTGTTTCTGATCTTGAGTATGAATTTAGTATTAATTCATCTTTGAAAATTTTAACTCTGTAATAAGCTCAATGTAAATATTAGTAACATTTTAACCTAGTTTTGTTAATCATCAAAACATAGAGAAATAAGACTTGTTAATGCATTAAAAACATTAATCTCATAATTCGAGATTTATATGCGTTTAAGGCGTAACAATCTCCCCCTTTTTGATGATCACAAAACTTGGTTAAAAACAGGAGATAAAATATACGATAATCATAAACAATTTTTATTAAGCAACAGATTTTAACGGATAAACAAATTTTATCAGATAAACAAATTTTATCTTAATTAATATTTTAACCATTAATTCTCCCCCTTTGTGATAAACAAAAAGTAATGAAACATAGAATAAAAAAAAATACTAACAATTTCATTTACAATAATAAATTTTTTAATACAATGCAAGAAAGAAAAAAAAAATACAAATAAAAATAAAATAAAAATCTAAGAGTCATCATCATGCTGCGGAGGAGGGTAGCGAGCGGCGAAGTCATCAAATCGAGTCTCCAGAGAGGCAACTCTAGCAGTCAACTCGGTAAAATGAGTGTGCATACTCGTCTCAATGCTATGAAGAGCCTCGAAGAGTCGGTCGCTAGGAAATTGATTTATTGGTGTAGGAGGGACCTCAGGAGCCTGGAAAGGAAGATCACCAATGGTAGACGCAAAGGCCTCAAAACTGGAAGAGGATGGAATATCAGTGTTGGGCGGACCAGTCGGAAAGCCTTTGGTTTGGATAGAGTGAGGAAGAGAGGAAAAGTCTCGATGAAAATCAGAAATAGGAGAAAATCTAGAAAAAGCTCGACTAGGATCATCAACCCATCGAGAATACACAGGATTCCAAGATAAATCCATCCTGATAATAGACTGATGGTTGATGATATGACTCGACTGGATTTCAAGAGAAGGGATCCCCTCAAAATCAATATCAAAACGACTCAAAATCCGGTTAATAAACCGGGCAAAAGGAAAGGAAACCTTTTTAGCCGTCGTTGCCGTGTGATGCATAGTCTGCATAACAAGGCGCAGAAGGTTAAAAGGTCGAGAGGAGATGATATGAAAAAGAATATACAAATCCAGATATTTGCAAGTGGAGAGGTCTCCACTGCGGGGAACTATGGATGTGGTGATGAGTTTTTGAATGATTTGGAAATCAGGACAAAGACTCTTGAGATGGATTCGATCGTCAGCAGCAGTGGCTTGACGACCGAGAATAGTAGAAAGAAAGAGATCACGATCAAAGTTTGGATCATTTTGTGGCCAAGTTTGGGAGAAGTATTCACCGGGTCCATTCCTGGGAAGATCAAACCAGGAGGACAGATCAGCAAAAGAAAAAATGATATGCCTACCTTGAACAATGGTGGCAATGGTGATATCACCATGCCCTAATTCGAGTTCAAGGTTGGCATAGAACTCGTGAATTAGTGGAGGAAAGATTCGGTCGGGGACAGATGGCTGAAAAAAGGATTCCCAATGTTGAACATTGATTAAGTTCAACAGTAGGAGATGGGATTGGGCCAAGTAAGTAGTATCTAAGATACGACCCGGATGAATCTGACGATGTAAATAATCATCAGGTATGGGCCTAGACACAGCTGGTTGGGTAGGATCACGGACAATAATAGGACGACTAGAACTCGCCTGATCGCGACGGCGTTTGACAGGCATTTTAATATGTTGGAATCGGATAAAATAGAGATAAGAGAAGAATTTTAGGTGCAAGAAATCGGAATGAGCGATCTGATATTTATAGGGGATGGAACGATCGGAAGCTCCGATCTGGATCGGTCGTTCCGATCGTGCGGTCCACTGAGGTAAGGCCACGTGTCGATCGGAAGCTCCGAACAAGCTTCGGACGTTCCGATCCTGAGGCGGTAATTAAAGATAAGACGGTTAAAAGTAATTTGAAAAGTCGGATTAGATGGGGATCGGACGGTCCGATCGTGATCGGTGGTTCCGATCCGCATCTAGGAGGGAAAAATTACCGCGCAAGTTGAAAAGTGGCGGGATACAGATCGGTGGTTCCGATCTGGATCGGTGGTTCCGATCTGCCATAGGAAGAATGCATGATTTCTACTCTTTTAAAATTTATTTTATTTAACATTTAAGCAAATAATTCACATAATAATGTGAGCTTCTTAATTTTGAATAAATACAATTGATTTGCATTATCCAAAATTAATTTGCTCGAATTTAATATTAAGCTCCCCCTTAATATGACATTAAATTTAATTTATGCCTACAAGTGATTACAACTCAATCATGCCAAGTTCACCACGCAAACGAATAAAAGTATTTTCATCTAGTGGTTTTGTAAAAATATCGGCAATTTGATTTTTAGTGTCAACATATTGAAGTTCAACTTCATTTCGTTCGATGTGGTCACGAATAAAATGATGACGAATGTCAATATGTTTGGTGCGCGAATGTTGAATCGGATTCTTTGTAAGACATATGGCGCTAGTGTTGTCACAGAAAATAGGGATTTTTGAAAAAGAGACGCCATAGTCGAGCAATTGATGCTTCATCCAAAGAATTTGCGCACAACAACTACCGGCAGCCATATATTCGGCTTCGGTCGTTGATAACGCAACACAGTTTTGCTTTTTGGAAAACCAAGAAACCAAACAGTTTCCTAAAAAGAAACAGGTTCCACTAGTGCTTTTCCGGTCCACCTTATATCCACCAAAGTCGGCATCACAATATGCTTTTAAATCAAAGAAAGAATTTTTCGAATACCACAAGCCGAGATTTGGAGTATTTGAAAGATATTTGAAAATGCGTTTTAAGGCGAACAAATGTGATTCCTTTGGACATGATTGAAATCGTGCACACAAGCAAACACTAAACATAATGTCCGGTCTACTAGCAGTAGCATATAATAAGGAGCCAATCATACTACGAAAGGAAGATTGATCTACAGTTTTACCATTTTCATCCTTGTCGAGTCTGATTGCTGTGCTTATCGGTGTGGATGATGATTTTGTGTTCTCCATCCCGAATTTCTTTAGAATCTCCTTAATGTATTTGCTTTGGTTCACAAAGAACCCATCCTTGCACTGCTTGATTTGCAATCCGAGGAAATAGTTAAGTTCCCCCATCATGCTCATCTCAAAGTGATCTTGCATAAGCTTAGAAAATTCTTGGCAAAGATCTTCGTTAGTAGAATCGAAAATGATATCGTCCACATAAATTTGCACAATAAGCAAATCATTATCTCTAGATAAAGTAAACAATGTAATATCAACAATTCCTCTAGTAAAGCCATTGGTAATAAGGAAAGAAGAGAGTTTTTCATACCAAGCTCGAGGAGCTTGTTTCAATCCATACAAAGCTTTGTTGAGTCTATATACGTTATCAGATAACAAATTATCAACAAAGCCATCAGGTTGTTCAATATAGACCTCTTCTTTCAAATCACCATTCAAGAAAGCACTTTTAACATCCATCTGAAATAATTTAAAATTTCTAGAGCAAGCAAAAGCAAGTAGCATGCGAATGGATTCTAGTCTAGCAACAGGCGCATAAGTTTCATCATAATCTATGCCTTCTTCTTGACTATATCCTTTAGCAACAAGCCTAGCTTTATTTCTAGTGATGGTGCCATGCTCATCAAGTTTATTTCTAAACACCCATTTAGTACCTATCACAGGTCTATCATGCGGCCTAGAAACAAGATCCCAAACATTATTGCGTTTAAATTCATTTAACTCATCTTGCATAGCAATAATCCAGGAATCATCAAGTAAAGCATCATCAACACATTTTGGCTCAACATGAGAAACAAAAGCAAGATGATTACAAATATTATTGAGAGAAGAGCGAGTAGATACTCCCTTTGATGGACTTCCAATTATCAGATCTTTAGGATGATCTTTGTGATGTGTCCATTCCTTAGGAAGTGGTGTTTCCTCAACTGTAGCATCTATATCATTTAAGCTTGAGGAAACCATCTCTTCTTCAAGTATTTCTATATCATCATTGTTAGTGCGAACAATAGTAGACATAGATTCATCAAAAATAACATGCATTGATTCTTCAACAAGTAAGGTGCGCTTATTGAATACTCTATAAGCCTTACTTGTAGTAGAAGACCCAAGAAAAATACCTTTATCGGATTTGGCATCAAATTTGCCAAGGTTGTCCTTACCATTGTTGTGAATGAAGCACTTAGATCCAAAAGCCCGAAAGAATGAAATGTTAGGCTTTCTCTCCCTCCATAACTCGTATGGAGTTTTCTTGAGAATTGGCCTTATTGATACGCGATTGATGATGTAACAGGCAGTGTTCATTGCTTCAGCCCAAAAATATTTTGGTAGAGAATGCTCACATAACATGGTCCTTGCAATCTCTACTAGTGTCCTATTTTTCCTCTCAACGACCCCGTTTTGTTGAGGAGTCCTAGGACAAGAAAAATTGTGACCGATGCCTTTTTCTATACAAAAGTTTGAAAAATTCTCATTTTGAAATTCAGTTCCGTGGTCACTACGGATCTGTTTTATTGAAAGATTTTTCTCATTCTCAACTCGTTTAGCAAAAGTTTTAAAATACTCAAAGGCATCATTTTTGTGAGCTAAAAACAATGTCCACGTGTAACGTGAAAAATCATCTACAATGACAAACGCATAAAGCTTTCCTCCTAAACTAGCGTTCCTCGAGGGACCACATAGATCTAGGTGGAGAAGTTCAAGGGGCATAGAAGTGGATACAAAATTTTTTCTTTTAAAAGATTCCCTTGTATGTTTGCCAAATTGACACGCATCACAAACAGAATCAAGTTTCAAATCAAGTTTTGGCATACCAACGACTAAGTCAAGTTTTAAAAGTTTTTCGATGGTACTAGGACCAACATGACCCAATCGTCTATGCCAAAGAATGTTGTCATCAACATTCACGGATACAAGGCTTTTTATATTTGATAAAGATAAATTATTTAAAGAGACCTTGTAAACGTTCTCACTTCTATATCCTTTGAAATTTATGGATTTGTTACTAATAAATGATACAGTGCTTGGGGAGTGAATTTGACTTCATAACCTCTATCGCACAATTGACTTATGCTTAGTAGATTATGCTTAAGTCCTTTCACTAGGAGTACATCATCAATTAGACAAGAATTAGATATACCTATTGAGCCGATGCCTTCAATTACTCCTTTGCTGTTGTCTCCAAAGGTGACAGTCCCCTTCTCCTTTGGTTTGATTGATTGAAGAAGATCCTTGTTTCCCGTCATATGTCTAGAACATCCACTGTCTAGATACCATATGCTAGGGAGAGCATTTTTCTTGTTTCCCTGAAAATAATTGATTTTGGTACCCTTTAGTTCTTTTGGGTCCACAATGTTAGAAAAGAGAGATACAAAATAGACTTCTAAGAGTTCAGTCTCTCATAGCAACATCATCGCCACTTTCCAAGAGTGCTCCCAGTAGTAGGTAGGGCATATGGCCTCTTTAAAAACCTATTTCCTTGGACATAGCAACGTTCAACAGGGAGACCAGCCGCAAGTCAAGGCATTTTTAAGCCGGTCTATATTGAACTCCCTTAGATTGTGATCTCATAATACCGACTAATGAGTTGTTAAGTACTCTTAGGCCTCCATTTCATATAGCTCTTTTGAACATATTGATATTTCAATGATCTGCATTTATGTCTAACATGACCAGATTTGCAACAATAAGAACAAGTAGGGGGTGATCTCATTTTAGCTTTAGCTATTAGACTAGCAAAGTCTATAGACTTCTTACCATAGCCTATTCCTCCCTTATCAAAGCTACATTTCTGCATGCTAAGTAGGTTGTTCAATTTATTGCTACTCACATTGAATTTATCGAAAGATTTTTCTAAGTGATCTAAGTCATCCTTAAGTCTAAGGTTATCATGCTCCTTAGTTTCTAATTCCTTTTTAAGATTTCTATTCTCTTTTCTAAGAACCTTAACCATATCAAACATATCTTTATAAGCATGTAAGAGTTCATCGTAAGTAGGTACCTCGTCATCGTCGTCAGAGACGATGTCATCACTTTTAGCCATTAAGCAGAGGTTTGCTTCCTCGTCGTCGTCGTCGCTATCACTCCAGGTAGCTAGTAGGGCTTTCTTCTTTCCTTTGTCTACTTTCTTCTTGAGTGGGCATTCATTGGCGTAGTGACCTTGTTGTTGACAGTTGTAGCAGGTCACTTCTTTCTCAGGTTTCTTGTCTTTTTTGAATTTGTTTCCTCGCATGAATTTCTTGAATTTTCTTGCGAAGAGAGCCATGTCATCATCGTCATCTTCTTCGACTTGTGTAGTCAAGGCTATCCCTTTGTGCTTGACATCTTCTTTCTTTGATTCTTTTCTTGTGGACACTTCTAACTCATGGGTTTTTAGGGTCCCATGTAGTTGATCAAGATCATAGGCGGCAGTGTCCCCTTTGTTGGATTCGATGATGGCGGTTCTCTTGGCATCCCATTCTTTTGGTAGGGCACGAAGAGCTCTCCTCCAAACTTGCTTGGTAGGATATTGTTCTCCCAATTGTGCTAACTCATTGATGATTTGAGTAAGCCTTCGGAACATGGTGTCAACATCTTCGTTGGATTCCATCTCAAATGTTTCGTATTTGAGTTGGAGTAAGTCGATCTTTGTTTCTTTCACTTGGTTGGTGCCTTCGTGACATATCTCTAGCTTGTCCCATATCTCTTTAGCAGATGAGCACATCGATATCCGGTTGTACTCGTTCATATCTAAGGAACAGTGCAAGATATTCATAGCTTTAGCATTTTGCGAAATTAATTTCATGTCCTCTTTTGAAAAGTCATCCATTCCCTTAGGAATTTCAACCCCATCAACTATTTTCATAGGTGTATAGGGACCTTTCACCGTCACTTTCCATAGGTCATAGTCTACGGATTGGATATATAGGGACATACGATTTTTCCAATACCCGTAGTTTATGCCATTGAAAAGAGGAGGACGATTAGTAGATTGCCCTTGAGCATAATCACTTGCTAGGTTTGCCATAAAAAGGTTTTGAAAAGTATTTTCAAATGGCTCTGATACCACTTGTTAGAACCTAATGGGGGGGGGATTTAGGTTCTATTGGCAACTTTAGCAATTTAAAGCGATTATGCAAGTACGCAAGCGGAAAGACTTAAGCAATCAAATAATAAGTGCGGTAAATAAATGCGTAATGTAAATAAAGCAGTAAAAGGGATAAGAGATGTTTATGGAAGTTCGACGATAAATCGTCTACGTCTCCCTTCTTGGTTAAGTCGATTAACCAAGGATCCACTAGCACTTCGAACGTCTTGGCCTTGATGGCTCCAAGGATAGCCTTACAACTTGACACGATCACCGCGCCGATACAACTCAACACTCTTGGCCTTAAGGGCTCCAAGGATAGCCTCAACACTCGTAAAATACACTTGGCTTCACACACAAGTGTTTATAAAACCGAGCAACCAACTCACAAACTAACAACCCTCGATATTACAACCCCGAATACAACTCGATATGTGAATATATTTTGAACACTCAAAAGGGGCTACAAATTGCTCAACAAATGACTTGAATGATGCTTGAGAGGATTGAGAGACTTGAAGATGTTGGGATGATTTGAATGGCCTCGGAATGCTTCCTTTTATAGCTGAAATTTTGACATCGATCGGAACTTTCGATCCCTGCATCGGAGCTTCCGAAATTTGAATTCTGAGACACGCGGGTGTACTGGATCGGAACGTCCGATCCACTTCGGAGCTTCCGATCGGCGCAATAAATATGGTGTCGGGCAAAAGTCTTCCGGACAAGATTATCAGGCGGCCGTTCAGGATCGGAACATCCGATCCTGTTCGGAGCTTCCGATCTGCTTCACTTCGTTGCCTCCGATCTGCTTCCGAACAATATAATTTTACATAGAAACTGATCGGACCTTCCGAACCACGATCGGAGCTTCCGAACCTGTTCTTCGTAGCTTCCGTTCCTCATTCCGACCAATATAAAAAAATCCCTGAAATAGATCGGAGCTTCCGAACCAAGATCGGAGCTTCCGATCTACCCTTAGCTTCCGAAGATGCTTCTGATCCTGATCGGAGGTTCCGATCTCCAATCGGAGCTTCCGATCCCATAGTAGTAAACTTCTTCGAATTGTGTTTCTGATCTTGAGTATGAATTTAGTATTAATTCATCTTTGAAAATTTTAACTCTGTAATAAGCTCAATGTAAATATTAGTAACATTTTAACCTAGTTTTGTTAATCATCAAAACATAGAGAAATAAGACTTGTTAATGCATTAAAAACATTAATCTCATAATTCGAGATTTATATGCGTTTAAGGTGTAACACAGGTGTTCCACCAGGACTTGCGATTAGGTGGTGGCCAAGAAAGAACTCCTGTAGTAGTAGCTAGGATTTTATATTGATTTATTTCAATTGAGTTGTATAATTGGATTTATTTTACCGGTTGTATACTGCCGGTCCAGTATTTATTTGGTTTCCGTAACTTATCTCTGATTATCAATTATTGCATGCTTAATTAAGTTTAAATCTCTGATTAATAGTGAATCCGGGTTAGGGTCACTACATGGAGAGATAACAAGTTCTAGGGCACCAATGAGGTCGAGAACTTGCCAACTTGAGGTATTTTTGCAATGATAACTAGGGGCTGCAAGTAGGGACGAGAAACATGAGGAAAGTTCTTCTGAAATTGTATGGATAGGACATCATGTCACGATTTTATTATCATATCAACCGTTGTTTCGGATAGCTTAAGTGAAATAAGAGTTATCCTTTAGCAATGAAGATTTGAAATCCCTCATGGAAAACATGACAACACACAAATTATCTCAACTACAATCTTTAAATTTTAGGTGAAGAAGGTCTTAGTGAATTCCGGAAGCTCTGAAAATATAATCTTTATTGATGTATTCCGCAAGCTAAGAATAAAAAATGATCAATTAACACCTGTGAGCACTCCACTAGTTGGTTTTGCCAGAGAAATTGTCAAACCTATAGAAGTTGTTTTGACACTCTCACTGGATAACTACCCACAATAAGCTACAAAAATGATAAAGTTTTTGGTGGTGAAATATCATTCCTCACAATGTACTTCAGAAAGACCGAACCTCAACTTGTTCCAAGCAATGTGATCCACTTATCACCATAACCTTATTTTCTCAACTTTAGTTGGAGCAGCAGGGGTTGTTGGAGATAGTGAGTTCACCAGAGAATGTCACACAATCATTTTGCAAATATCAAGGGAAACCAAGGATGAAGTCGATCATACAAAAAAAATTTTGCACTTAGGATGCAAGTTGGACAAGTAGAGTATCAGCTTGTATTTTGCTTCTTTCACTTTATATCAACACTTTTGGTGTAATCACCAACATTATGAAGGTCAATAAAGAGCCCGTTTGAATTTTATAGATTTTTTTTTTAAAAAAAGTGTTTTTTTAAGCTTTAATTTTGGGCTTTTGAAAAAGCTCTAAATTTAACTTAAAAAGTATTTTTTAAGCACTTAAATGACCATCCAAACACCTTATAAACTAAAAAAGCACTTTTTTAAAAAAAAATATTTTTTTGATCTAGCTTTTGATAACAAACGGGGCCAAAATTATTGTTTTCTCTTAATTATTGCCTTATTTTACTGTGTGAACTTCCCTTCAGTATACTTAACTAAAATGTCATAGATCTGTAATGTTGGTGAAAATTATTCATGCATAAAAGGCCAGACCGGCCCTGTGGAAAATCTAGACCACTAACTACGTAAGAGGTCATGATAACAAAATTAAGTCTCAAAATAACTCACCCCCACAAGAAGTGGATTTAGGACTTTTCTTTGAGATAATCTTGGAAACCTGATTCACTCTCAAGTACAACGTGCTAAGCATCACATTATTGATAATGAACCAATTATAAGAAACAATAAGGACAAAAAGTCATATCGACTATAAGAAATACAACAAGTCACAACAAGAAATCATATCAACTTTAAGAATTGCAGCAAGTCAATGTATAAGTGATAGCAATTATAAACAAAAAGATAACCGATAAATAATATGATTTATTCATCAAAATAATTGACCGACCTGTGGAAAAGTTTAATAATTTTTCAAAGTATCAATGTATGAAGTTACCCATTCAAAGCCATCTACAAGGTCTGGATACCAGACTCAATCATCATAATTACTTCTCATCGACCAAGCAAGTTTCCATGTCAAGACTCATTATTTTTAAGATTTGTATTCTCCATCACCTCCAGTTCACTAGCGTCTCGAGAGTATGGGGCTTATGATAAGTTATAAGCTCAATTTCATTATTTGGCCCAGTTTGCCTACAAAATCCCTAGCTTGTTAGACACTCACAAAAATCTATAAAGAGAGATCGAGGCCATCCTCACTATCCAATGTACACTCTCTCATTTTTCTATTTGAGCTCTCCAAATTATAGAGAATATACGTGAACGGTTTAATAACTTGAACATCGGAGTATCTACGCCAGACAATCTCTGGCGCATCTAATATTTGTTTATGACGTAGGTGATAACCCATAAAGTTTTTTGTTTACCGATCTATGAGACTATGTATGAGCCCATCTTCTACGACTACTTTGACCCATCAACTAGCCAATCGTCTTCGATTACTTGAACCCGTTTACGAGCTACTCAGACCTTCCTTCTTCGATCTATGTAATTCCAGAGATTATAATTTCAGGCTATATCATTATGAAACAAAATAACTTTGGCCAGAAAGAGTAAGGAGAAAAAAAACATAAATTTATTCCATACTATATTATCCTAGATTCATGGTTTTTTTTTTTTTTTTGAGAAAGATTCATGGTTTTTTTTTTCTCATAGGGACTATAATTCTCAAACGTCCTCTGCATCATATAGTATAGTGCCTCAAGTCAAACTACTTATCTCAACGTTAATTACTTGAAAATGCTAATATTTTCGAATATTAGTTGCTAATTAACAAAGCATTCTTTTCTAAAGAATTTTATGTTGAAGTGAGAAAATTTTAAAAATATATGAACGTGCATTGCAAATTGTAGAATTTTAGACACTTTGAGGATGATACACAAGAAATTGTCATAATTCCTTCCTAGTCTCCTAACTATGCTCAAACTGTGGGAAACTGAAAATAATTGCAGTTTTGGCCTGATACGACTAATACACATCTCTAGTAAAACAATCCAGAATTTGAAAACAAACAGCTAAGTTTAGCACCATAATCATGAGTTTCCCGAGGGTAAAAGCAACCGTATTTCTATTTAACGCCTAAGCTTAATCCCAAAAGGTTTAAATTCTACAAGTTGTTTCATTCACAGCCGTGTGTGAATATTATATGTTTTAAAAATTATTGTGAAATACAATTTTCTTCTTATAATTAACAAAAAAAAATATTCATTTAAATAATTATTTAATTGATTAAAAAATATTAAAGTTTTATATAATCTCCAAAATTTCTATATATAAAAAAAACTATTTACCTAATTATATTGTCGTTTCTCATGTTAGATTTGTAACATTTTTTTTGTGTCATATCAACATTTTCTGGTACCACGATCCACATCAGCACTCCAACAAAATTAAATTGGCCAAAAAATAATCGAAGTTAAAGCACCAAAATCAAAATTTAAAAACTTTGTACACAAATATTCGAAATAGGAAAAGATAGTGGACCAAAAAAACTATTTTTCCTTGAACACAAAACTGGTGATACATATATTTTTAAATTGGAATGA
This sequence comes from Henckelia pumila, assembly GCF_033568475.1. NCBI lineage: Eukaryota > Viridiplantae > Streptophyta > Magnoliopsida > Lamiales > Gesneriaceae > Henckelia > Henckelia pumila. The sequence continues at coordinate 66,620,450 of NC_133120.1, forward strand.
GATATTTGTTACTATATTTTGTGTTACAACTCAAATATTTTAAATTTGTATATTATCCCGTGTGACATACATTAATCGCTAAACTGGATAGACAACCACATAAAACACAAATGAGAATTACTGCTCAGAAACTAAACACTTTCAGTTAATTGTTACAATCTTTCGTTATTGGTTGCCATTACACTTGGATAATCCCCAAAGCAACCTTCTATTCCCACTCACCCATAAACTCAACCCAATATAACTACACATTCTACAAGCCAAAGTAGCCAACTCCGAAAAATCAAACACTCAAACAAGGTGAAAAGAGCTGCTAATCGCAAAGGCTTGTAAACATGTCAAATGCTACCGACTCTTTGTTAACAACTTCAACGAATACCGTCACACAGACAACACTAACCGGCGTAGCCAACCTCATCAAACTCCTTCCCACAGGCACAGTCTTCCTCTACCAGTTTCTCAACCCTGTTTTAACCAACAGTGGCCAGTGCCAGACCATCCACAAGTACCTTTCAAGTATTTTGATCGCCTTGTGCGGCCTTTCCTGCTGCTTCTCCTCGTTCACTGATAGCTACAAAGACAGCCAAGGTAACACACAGTATGGCATTGTGACAAGCAAAGGCCTCTGGCCTTCTTCATCATCTCAAGATCTTTCATCGTATAAGCTTCGTTTCACGGATTTTGTACACGGTTTTTTCTCGTTGATTGTTTTTACTGGAATAGCCCTTTTGGACCCTGACACAGTAGCATGCTTTTATCCATCGTTTGAGTCTACAAAGAAGATTCTGTTGATGGTGCTACCTCCGGTTATAGGGGCAGTTTCTGGCTCCATCTTTGTTATTTTCCCTAATAAACGCAATGGTGTAGGGTATCCCTCTAGCCAGACATCAGCTTCAAGTTCAACTTCATCTTAAGGGCATATCATATTGAAATGTATTTATTGGCAGACTATTTTGGTAACACACAAGTCCTCGAGGAATTTGTCTTCATTGCATAGTGTAATCACCAATGATCATGTTGTAACTTGTAATATACTTAATTATAAATAAGAAAATAATATTTATAATAGCAACATATATTATGTACATTTCTTATGTGTTCTAATATATTTTGTTATAGTTTTCATTTAAATTTTCATATTTAGAAATAATTTCTACAAACCAATATTTATATTAGAACAAATAGAAATTGCACAGTTTAAAAATTCAACACTGGCAGTAATAAGAGAGAAGCCAGATAGGTTATTCATTGAAAAGGGGAACAAGAATAATACAATTCCACACCGTAACAGAGCCATTTTTTTGCTTCCTGGCACATTATATAAAAATCGTAAACTCTAAAAAAAATATCCATAACCAGATATATTTGCGATTTTCCCAAAGATCATTATCAAGAAAGTTGATCACATTCTTAAAAACAATTTAAGGGTGAGCGTAACGTACACAAACACGCTGCTGGATCTGGCTCCTACAAGAAGGGCAGTCCTTCATTCCTTGCTTCTCATGTAACTCATTGCAAGTCATGCAGACCACTTGATGTGCACATGGGAGGAAAACCACGGACATCTCCTCAGATAGGCACATCACACATTCCCGTTCACGTTTCACATTTCCATTCCCAGTGAAATCTTCGAAATATGATGCTGCTATCACTCTTGGTACATAAGAGACAGCCGATTCTTTACAGGCCAGAGTGTTTTGGGAGTCGGTTAGTTTACTGGCATAGGTGCCGTCTATTCCTCTCCTAAGAGCGGCTATTTTTGACGAGTCTAATTTTACTTTCAGTTGAGAAATTTCTTTCTCTAACCTGTCGATATCATCTTTACACTTCTGAAGATTGGTATCTGCTTTCGACTTCATAGCTTCCTCTTTGGCTTTTGCTGAGGCTTCAGTGTATTCCCTTTCTTTTCTAAAAGAACTGGCCTGTGCAAGTAACTTACATTTTTCTTTCTTTTCTTGATGCCATTTTGCCTGTGACATCATGATTTTTTAATGTGAACTTACAATAGACTTGTAAAGAAAAAACTTTATTGACTTCTGTAGGCCCTGAATTAGTGACTTTCTTAACTAGGATGTATAAACTAATTTCTTGTTCTTTATCTTTCTAGATAAGCCACAAGATCAACCATTATTTTAGGTCCATTAAAGTTAGATAGACCAGGTTTGATTCTGGAACTCCAATTTATATATTACAAATTAAAAAAAATAAAAAGTAAAACCTGATTCGCATCAGAGACTAAAGTTGCTCCCACTGAGCAAAAATAATTAGGTCACCATGGTCTACTGCCAAACATGGAAATTTAAGAATTCGCAACTGTGTCAATATTGGCTAACATACTTACAAATATGACATGAAACCAGCTATAACTGCACATCTCTGCCAATGTCATAAAATAAATTTACAAACTATACACTGTTAACCTGATATTTTAGCTTTTTCACAAGAGTGCCGGTTTATAAATACAAGGCATTCATGCAGCAGGTCTTCAGGACAACATCATGGTAATAAAAATTCAGGGATGCAAAAATATACCTCGATTTGACCCCTCACATCTTTGGCCTGCTGTAACTCCTGTTGTACCAGCATCATCTTGTGTTTTTCAGCTGCAAGCTCCTCCTGTAAAATACTCTTTTGCTTCTCCACTGACTGAAATTCCAACAGTGTCTTCTTCTCCCTCTTCAACACCTCTTGGCAACTTTCAGCTGACTCAGCAGCATGCACCTTCTCAGCTTCCATTTCCCGCCTGAATACGGCATTCTCAACTACAAGTCTTCGGGCCGCAGCATTAGCTTGTTCTACCTGCCTACAAGCCTTAAACAAAGCATTTTCCATCTCAGAAAGCTTTTTCATGGCATTTTCTTCCAATACCTGCTTTTCTTTCTTGAGGTATTCCATTTCTTCCACGTCTTGCCTCAGAGTCTTGAGCTCGGCTTTGTCTTTGGTCAGTCTATGAGCCGCTTGCATGACCTTCTGATTTGCCCACTCTGTCCATTCTTGAAGCTGGTTTTGCAATTTCTGAACCTTTGGAACCAATTTCATAATCATTTCGTCCTTCCTGTCCAAAGGAATGCATTTTCCAAGAGACTTAACATTTAAAACACCACCATAACTATAATATGGTGTGTTATAGCTGATGGGTGTTGGATTAACAATGCTTTTCACAGGCAATGAAAGCGAAAGTTCTGTATCAGCAACAGGTAACGAAATCGATTTGTTTTCTGGGACAATCTGTAATGAGGTCGAGTCGCTACATTTAGACAATGAAGGAAGATTATTTATTCCCAACCCCAATGGCACCGAAGCAAGTCCATCAGTTGAAGAAATATTATGATTCTTGTAGTATTGAGGCAAACTGCCAATCTTGAATGAGGGATTCTTAGCATTTACACCAGTAGAATCAGCCACGGCTTTAAGTCTCTTATCCAACTCTTGACCTCCAAAATTACTTCCTAAACTAGCATGTTTCCCAGAGCTCAATGTAATTTTAGAACCATGCGAACGGTGGTGGTGTTTCTCAAAGTGAATGGACTTATGTCGTAATTTGTACTCTTTTCTAGTCATTCCAGAAGCTTTTCTACAGCCCATAATTTTCTCCCCAGCAACTGTACCGTGGTATATTCTGGTAGCATTGAAGGGTTTTTCATTAAGATTAGATATCGAGTTTTGATTTTCCTTCTCTGACACATCATTGTGCAAAGAAGAGCAGCTTCGACTCTCTTTTTCAGGGACAAGTCCGTTGGGGACAAATGATGTTTCTCGCTTCAATATAGGTTCATTTGCTAAATTCTTGGAGGCCGAGAGTGGTCCTCTGCAAACATAATCAAGATTTGTTCGTTCATATGGACATATGTGAGCATCAGCGGCACAAAAAATTTGTCTAAATGGAGTTTGCAAATCAGAACTTTTAAACTCTAGTTTTGACGGGTATTGCCAAGAAAAGGATGAATCCCGATTGAAAACAGCAGCATTTTGACAACTACTCGAAGGATAACTGTTCACAGCACAAGCATGTGACACATTCATATCACATATCAAGAGACACCACATTGCATCCCCAGTGCTGAAGAAAGGTCTAACTTCTCTAAGAAGGCAAACCAACTCAGCTAATACATATTTCTTCATCTGTTCCAAATCATCGAAATAATGTTCTCTTGACCTGTCGGTCTCTTGGCCACCTCTCAAAAGCGCTAACGTATTGTCGACTATATTTGATACGGTGTCTTTACACCCATAGCAAAGGCCAGACCTCAAAATAGCATTGGTTGCAACATCCTCGCTGTAACCACACACTATTATTTTCTTGATTGCACTCTTATAAATTGCACCCAAATTGCTCAAAACAAGTTCTTCCAGCTGTGATTCGGTAAGTTCACTCCAATCAGCGTCATGATAATCGTTTGGTGATGTCTCAGTCTCATCCCTAGACTGGTCCACTCCTAACTCAGGCGACATAGATGCACAAGACAGTCCAAGGTCGAGCTTTAAAGCATTGGAACTATCTCGATTCACACCACATATGTTACACCTATTCCTATGCAGGTGATTTGGGATTCTCTCCAACTTTTCAGCAGAGAATTCGAAACTCGTGCTTTTATTTGGTTGCAAAGGCATGATCTCATTGGGGTTGGCTAATGGGGGATCGGCTCGAAATTTTCTCTTATTTCTACTTGCTTTTTCTTGGACCATCTGGGCTGACGTTTGACTGGATGTGCTACTACAAGCCTTGGTCACCATTGATGCCATATCCAATCTGCAAAACAGAACGTTTTTGTTATTGAATGGTTCATCAACATCAACGCACTCTACTTCACGCAGCTAAATGAATTGCCTTCTCCCTACCTCAAACCGGCAATTGCCAACATTAGCGCAGAACATAAACACAACTCTCAAATTAATGAACAAAGAAATTAAAGAAAAAGCTAAAACAACAATACAATAATTATTAATCATCGTATTAGTAAATAAATCAGCTCAACGAAAATATGTTCACTACCATTCAATCCCATCAGGAATAAAAACTGAAAAAATCCAGTAATCAGATAATACCAACAAATCAAGTATCAAAAAGCATATATTTGATTCACTCGCTAACACTGCAAGAGAATGATGATAATTATCATAAAACATAACCAAATTCTCCACATGATTCAAGCGAGATGACAAAAATGGAAAACAGCCCATAAACCAACATCTAATTATAAATTCAAATTCAAAACCCAATAAAAGTTTTCGATCCAAAACAATCGACGGATCAGAATAATCAAAATTAAGAAAAGCCCGGATTCCGATATCCTAAAAAGATTCATCTTGTTTTTTATATGTTGAAGATCCCAGAAAGAGATTAAGGGATTTTACGATTTTTAATGATTCTTGGGGATGATCACACGATCCATTCATACCGGATTTTGAGCTTAAGGTTTTCGAGCAATCAAAAGTTGTACAAATCTAACAACATCCAATGTAAGTAGAGATTACGGATGGCTGTATTTCTGTTTTTATTTTCCTGTCTTTCTTTTCTCTTGTTGCCTCTTCATTTTCTCTATCCTACAGAAAATTATAATTTTTCCTCCCAAATAAACTAAATTATGGATAATATGATAATTATTTAATATAAGAACATTTTAACTATATGTTAATAATATATATATATATATATATGTGTATAGTTTGATGAGTATATATATATATATATAGTTTGATGAGGTGGTTTGGCCAAACTCGAGACCCATCTCGGACCTGCTTATGGATCAGCTTGATCGGGTTTAAATTCGTCTGGTCAAACGCGTTTAATATGAGATCAAGTTTAGATCTGATTCATGGTTATCCCTACACAAATAGTTTTAATGCATTTGTCAAGCTTCGATATTCTCAATACATGACGTTGGTTATTGTTATATATCCGATATATCAAAATCTAATTGACAATTATATTAATCTTATAATTGAAAATATAATTTGTTACATAGTGATCAATTTTTGACCAATTATTGAAATATAAATATTTGGATGTAACTTGGAAATTTGGAATTTCCGGGATAATTACCGATTTGGTCTTTATAATTTTGCCAAATTCTTTCTTTTTTTTTTTGGTGTCATAAAATAGTCCTCCGTTTTAGTGGTTTTCTCATTTTAGTCCAAAATCTAATTCTACCCATGTTTTCTTTTTTTCTTTTTTCTTTTTTCCTTAGTCCAGCATGCTTTTGTAAAATAAATTAAACTTTTTTTACTTTTCGACAAGAATGTCACTTGGTCTTATCCATCGGGCTTTACAGACTGCTACTCGCATCTTAACTATGCAATCGCAATCAATATTCATGTCGTAGATTTCTTCAACAGCGCCTAGCATATCGTTGTTTTGTTTCCTACATGAAGAAGTAGAATAACAGATTTAGTTCGTAAATAAATTTGATATGAGAGGGGTAAAATACTAGTAATTGTATTCAAACACAATAAATATTTTTTTTTTACGTGGGAACCCGCAGCCGCTATCTTTCGGTGCGCTCTAGGTAAACCCCCAAACTAACACAATAGCCTGCAAACTACGCTAGTCAGGTACACCACACTAGGCAAACCCTGTGTGACAGGCTAGTCCAAGAAGGTGTTGGCGGGAGGAATCGAACTCCTAACCTATGACCAAGAGTTCACCTACTCCACCAACTTGGACATCCCTTTAGGAGCCAATAAATATTATTACCTAAGCAACCGCTTGTAGAAGAAGAGATTACATGTATAACAAGTTATAGTAGCCTGAAATTTTAATACACATAAACTAAAAATATTACATTGTTTATTTTGAAAAAAAAAAACTGAAGATAAGGGTTGATGTCTTTAACTTCTTTCTGCCTTAGTATTAATAGAACTTTTTGTGGATTTGAAATATGGAATTTCAAACTTGTAAATTTCTTTTCATTATGGATGTCAGTTGTTGCTTTGAATTATTGTTATTAGCTACCTATTAGGTGACAAGTAATGATCCTGATTTTATTAGTGGTGGTTGAATCACGTGCTATCCTTATTTTTTATTAGGAAATTTTTTGGTTTTTTGTGGTCCCTAAGTATGATCCTTCACCACTTGGACTTCTCTCTACAAGATGCTTCCTGTCAGATTTGGGCCAAAAGCTCTCAAATTCTGCCCATTTTTAAAAATCCGAGAAAATCTTCTCTGTCTGTCTTTCAATATGACCATATTGTAAATTTTCCGACAAGTTTCTTTGCTTTCTAGTAGCTTGTCGTTCCAATAAAGATTTCTTTTGTTTTTTTTAAATGTTTTTTCTGCTAATCCGTTAGTTTTTCTTGTCATTATGTTTAACAGAAAAATCCATTCACTAAATTCTGATAGAATTTCAATGAAATCTTGAGTTTGTCCATCTCTGTGAAACATACTCATATTTCTCAAGCTCTATTAACGGAGACGTCATCTTCACAAACTTCGGCAACAAGATGCACTTCTCCTGTTGGAAGATCCTTGATAATTTTTTTAGCATTAGTATCTAACCTCTTAAGCTTGATGAAATGGAAAGCCTCGTTGAGATATTTCAGTTGGTTCTGTTGTTTCACTTAAGAAGTATAGTTCCAGAATGTCACATCTAGATAAAAAATCATTGTTTGTCCATGTTTCATTCACTAATTCTTGTATCCATTTTGGTAATCGTGTTATCTCCGAGAAACCTGATGATATGGTATAGACTGAATCAAGAGCCCCAAATGCATATCATAACTTGACATCCTTAGGATAGACGTTGGATTTCATCCACATCCTTGGGTATTTTCCTAGTACGTCAATCGACCTGTAATCAGATTAACTCTGGTTGTAATTTTTATTTCTCCCAATTATGGTGATATACAATAAACAGAGATATTATATACTCATTAGTATAAACTTTATATTTACCTTTGTCAGTTTGAGTTATAAGTTGATCTCTTTTTCAATCCCCGAGGTGAAGAATTTAATTCATGATTGTTGGGATGCGATAATTGTCCCTGCTGGGTAGAGTAATCGAATCATGTCTCTCGAGATTCTGTGCGATTTAAAAGATTTGAGTTGCACCATTACCACCTGATATAGCTTTTGATAAAGTGAAAGGCATTCGGTCCTATAATTAATATCAGATCCAAGTTCATGAGTTCGATTCCCATTGATTGCAAGAGGTGCAATTATTAGGAGAGAGATTTTTGGGATGCAATAATTTTACTTGCTAGGTAGAGCACGCTTGGACTGTTGTGCAATTTAAAATATTTGAGTTGCATCATTATCACCAGCTATAGTTTTTGATAAAGCGGCAATCACTCAGTCCTATAATGACTAAAGATATGAATTTCATCCGAAAATGATCCCAACTTAGAACTTATGATAGACGTACCTTAATCCCCTACTCTAGGAGCCTTGTGCTAAAAAAACTCTCCTTTTGAGAAGCCAATGGTTTCTCAATAGCCTGGAGGATAGACTTCAGCGATACAAACCACAACTAAGTGTAGTGTGTAAACAATTTGTCATTCGATCAGAGACTGAGATCTTATCAACTTGTTGTAGTCCACTTGAAACTTCTACATTTAGGAGGGATAATTATTGAATATATCCTTCTAGTTTCATCATCGTCCCAATTATATCCCTTTTGTTGTTCAAATCCCGAATATATCCCTTATTAATTAAAAGGTGTCTCGAATATGTCCTTGAAACTAAATAATACCTATTATATGAAAGAGTGGGTGCCCGGTGAGCCAACTTGTGGCTAAGGGCTTTGATGACTCTTTGTATAAACAATCTTTTGTTTAATATAATTTACACTTTTATAATGGCAATGACTTTATCTTTCTTCATATTGTTATATTGTGATATACTATTGTTGTTTTGATAAAGACCTTGAATATACTATAGTGTATGTAAGATGTGGTAGTACATGGGGATGACTATCATGAAACACATCTTATAGTCACTGTTTATTCTAAACAGTTCCTAGTCGATTGAGCCGTTCGTTAATAAGGATAAGGATCGCTCGAGATTGAGACTAGCATTTGCGATGCCGAGTATCACGTTTCATTGGTATGGAACATAGAGATGTTCAAAGCATGCAAATGGATATTCATACGATGAATGATCGAACTACCCTATCCGGACTTTCCAAGTGGTTATCACTTATCGAGTGGATAAAGTCCGCGGTTTTGGTTGTACACCATTAGTCCTTACTACTTGAAACATCATTGAGACTCTATATGCTAGTACTGTACTTTGACTCGTTTAACGACTCCATTGGGGTCATCAGGTGTCGGGATTGGGTACAGTTACGACACATATAGGAGTCGATGCTTTGTTGTCAAGGATTCACCACATACTTGATAGTGTGGATATCCTATGCAATCTGAGGAGATATTAGTGTGACGAATCTCTGGCCAGAGTACATGATGTGTTTTAAGAAATGGTTTCTTAGTAGCACATGCGATGTCACTATTTGATCTTCAAGATGTATTGCATAGTTATCGAATCTCGAACGACTCTCGATTTACCAATGGTTGTTGATTCGATCGGGATATATGGATGAAGGGACCGTACTGTACGCTAACCAAAATCTATTGGTTCTTGCAGGCACTATCAGTGAAACCTAGGGAATCATGGGGCGATGTTGCTAGGCGCTCTTACCATGATTCGATGGGCAAGTCGGAAATTGTTGTTCCGAGTCACAAGGAGTTGTGAGCCCACGGCTAGCTGTATCCCTGAACCATTGAGGGTCACACAGAGTAATGTATTTTTAATCCCCGTTGAGATAGTTAAATTTAAAGAGTTAAATTTAATGAACAAAGAAGTGGAACTTCATATTTAAGAGTAGAGGAGTAAGATTTCCTAAAATGACATAGGGATGGGCATTTTTGGAAATCACTGAATTCGGATTCAGAAAATTTATCTTGACTTTAAAAGATGCAGAAATGGTTTCTGTGCACATTGGTAAAATTGGTTTATCAATCTGAGTCACGATGAATTTTATATTAATTTCTGAACATGCGGGCTTTGCTTGTCAGGCTTGAACTTATGACTAATGGGCCCTAAGCTGTTAGCAGCCCACATTATAAATAAGTTATTGCAGTACAGAAATTACACAACAGAGGCTCACAATTTTCGAAAACCCTAGTTGTTTTTATTAAAAGTGGCCGCCCCCTTCCCTCTCTGCTCGGGAAAATCCAGCCTGTGAATTTTGAATTTTTCAGTCTGGTTTAACGGATCAAATTCGTTAATTCTCTACGTAGAAACTTCTGATAGATTTTCTAGTGCAATCTATCAGAGGGATTAAATCTCTGTTCGTGGACCTGATTGAAGAACAGTTCGTCCATCAGTTCTTGGGATATACAACAAGAGCAGAGTAATCTGTTGGTGTCCATAATCTCGATTCGAGATTGGAGGTAAAAATTTAATTATGATTTAATTTTTACACGCACAATTTAATCGTAAAGTTTTGATACCCATTATGGAATTGTTCCATATAAAATTTTAAACTTCCGCTGCACCGGGTATCAATTCTGATTGATCTGATCACGGTTCTCCAACAGTGGTATCAGAGCAAGGTTGCTCAGATCAAGCGATTAAATTAATCGATTGTACAAAAATTTTTTAAGCCTCGGTTTTTGAAACAAAATAAATTTTTTTAAAATAAATTTTTTTTTTTTTTGGGCAAAACACGGGCAGCGACGGGCAGCCCGGGAAAAATTAATTTTTTTTTAAATTAAAATTTTAATATGTTAAAATTCTATTTTTGGTCCGATCGAAAATTGTTTTTGATTGGTCCACGAGGCGTCGGATCGAATTGTTCGAGTCCGAAAATTTTAAAAATTGATTTTTGGATAAATTTGAATTTTTGGAAAATTTATAGATTTTATCCGTTAAAACAGATTTTATGAAATTAATTATTTTTGGTACAATTGATGATAAGATATGATCTTATGGAAATATTGAGTAAAATATGATTTTATGTATAAAATTGGATTTTATATGTAAAATATGATTTTATTTGATAAAAAGATAAAATATGATTTTGTATGTAAAATAAGATTTTATATATGGAATATGATTTTATCCTTTTAATTTAAATTGCCATTGCATGTTATCCAATAAATTAATTTTGAATTAAATATTATTGGATAAGGATGATCGATTGCCATGACCAATTTTGTAGGTGTATGTTAGGAATTTATATTTGTTTTTATTGTTGTTGGATTTATTAATGGGCCTGGTTTATGACCCAATATGAATTGTCATATGTAATAAAAGTGGGCCTGGTTTATGGCCCGTTCTCACCCCTTAAAATGTATCCCCTACTTGTCATGGTTATTTATTGTAAATACATTAGACTTAGTGGGAGATGAAGATTTGAAGACGGAGGTGGGCCCAGCAGACAATAAAGACTGAAGAAATGTAAATTGGAAGCTCAATGTAATAGGATTGCATTGCATACCTGCATATTACCTAGGATTGGACTTAGACTCGTGATTGGCAACCACGGGTCGATTAGAAATGGAATCGATCATCCTATATAATATATGATATTATAGTTGTATGCATGTTTTAGACAAAATTGTATGAATCCCGCAAGCATACAAATTTTTAAAATGATGAGACAAATTTTCAAAATTAAAATTCCTCATTTTAAATATGATTTAAAATTGATATCAAGATAAATAAAGGAAATTTAAATATTGTTTAAATGTTCCTACCTTCCATCAACGATCAATGTATGAGATGCTACCCGCGGATACGGTCCGGCTCATATTATTGGGGGGGCCCGTTCGTCGGAAAGCTGTACATTGGATCGACAAATGTTGTAAGTTGGGTGGAACTCCCATGGGATCGGCTCATATTATTGGGGGATCCACATGGCGACCGTCCATCACAACTTAATATTGATGGGTCATCTTGACATGTCACAATAAACGGCGTCATATTATTGGGCCCTTATTGGACATGAGGTAAAAACGTGGAGGTTGCTTTGGAATCAATTGGGCTCTACCTTTTGAAAATTATGGTTGGCTGATATTTTTCGGGACCATAGTTTGTCAATTGGACTCCATGTTCCCACTAAGAAAAACAGTTTTCCGTTTTCACTAGAGGGTAGTGAAACCGTTAAAATAGTGGGAGTGAGATTCATAAAATAAATTTCGCCTATTTTATGTCTTAGTAAATTAATTAAACAATCACTGATAATTGTCTGTTTCTTTTCAGTATTTCATAAAGATGAATTCGCGCAATCCACTATTCTCTATTCTCGAACAAAATAAACTGACTGGCGCAAACTATACGGAATGGTTCCGTAAGTTGAAGATTGTCTTGACCTCGGAGAAGATGCTCTACGTGTTAGAAAAATCTCCTCCGAAGGAAGCACCAGCTGACATAAGTCCGGAAGAGTTGACCAAACTTGATAAATGGTGGGGCCATGATATCAAGGCCAAATGCTATATGCAAGCCTCGATGTCTGATGAACTCCAGAGGCGATTTGAGGATACCGTGAATGTTGCTGACATTCACGTACAACTCAAGGAACTTTTTGGGGCTCAATCGAGAGCTGAAAGGTTCGCTACTGTAAAAGAGCTAATGACGTGTCGCATGCATGAAGGGACTTCGATCCGTGATCATGGGGTACGAGTGATTTGGCTCATACAGAAGTTGGTAACGCTTGATTTGGTGTTGGAGCATGAACTCAACGTGGACTTATTACTTCTCTCTCTTCCTTCTTCGTTTGACGGATTTGTGGTGAATTTTAATATGAACAAGATAGAGGCCTCCCTTGAAGAGATGGTCAATATGCTTGTAACATATGAAGCCACTTTAAAGAAGGATAAACCGGTTCTCTTGGTGGGCTCCTCTTCCTCTGCTAAGAAGGGGCCAAGTACAAAGGGTAAGAAACGTTCTGCCCCACCCAAGAAAACCGGACCCGAGAAGAAGAACAAGACAAAGGCTTCAAACATGGAAAAGTCCAAGGATGTTTGCCATTACTGCAAGAAGCCCGGTCATTGGAAACGTAACTGCAAGGAATATCTAGAGCAGTTGCGAACTGCGAAGGGTATGTTCTATATTGAAATAAATGTTTCACTTAATACTACTTCTTGGGTATTGGATACCGGATGTGGATCTCACATTTGCAATGATTTGCAGGTGATGACAAGAAGTCGCAAGCTTAGAATGGGTGAGACCCAGCTGAGGCTCGGAAATGGTTCTAGAGTTGAAGCTAAAGCTGTGGGAGATGTTTATTTAATTTTGCAGAACGATTTTAAGTTACTTTTGAGAGATGTTTTATTTGTTCCAGATTTGATTAAAAACATTATTTCTGTTTCTATGCTTGATAGAGATGATTATTCTTGCAATTTTGTGAATGGGATTTGCAATATTTACAAGAATGAATGTTTGATTGGAAATGAACAACTTGAAAACGATCTATATAACTTAAAATTAAAAGACGTTCCAATAAATTATGTTGATAAACCGGTAACAACAAACAAAAGGAAAATCGATAGTCAAAACCCGGCAAACCTTTGGCATGCTAGGCTAGGTCATATTTCCTCAAGGAGGATGAACAAGCTAGTGGGAGAGGGCATGTTTGATATGTCTGATATTAACTCTCTACCTACTTGTGAGTCCTGCCTGAAAGGAAAAATGACTAAATCTCCTTTTAAGGGGAAACCTGAGCGTAGTCAAAATTTGTTGGATTTGATCCATACAGACGTTTGTGGTCCATTTAGAATTGGTACTCAATATGGCCACACTTACTTCATTACCTTTACTGATGATTATTCAAGGTATGGGTATTTATATTTAATGAAATATAAGTCTGAAGCATTTGAAAAGTTCAAAGAATTCAAGGCTGAAGTAGAAAACAAGCTAGGTAAAAGTATTAAAGAACTTCGATCGGATCGAGGTGGAGAATACTTAAGTACCGAGTTTTTGGACTATCTGAAAGAGAATGGGATTCTCTCTCAGTGGACTCCTCCTATGACACCTCAGCTGAATGGTGTATCGGAGTATCGGAATCGAACTTTGTTGGACATGGTTCGATCCATGATGAGCTTCACTGAGCTTCCACCTTTGTTTTGGGGCTATGCGCTTGAAACGGCGGTATTGTTGTTGAACAACGTCCACACCAAAGCAGTGGATAACACACCATACGAGTTATGGAATGGCAAAGCTCCTAAGTATTCGTACTTGAGGATTTGGGGATGTCCTGCTTACGTGAAGCAGACAGTGGGAGATAAGTTGGATAGTCGATCCACCTTATGTTATTTTGTAGGGTATTCGAAAAATTCAATCGGATATTATTTCTATCATCCTGCTGAAACAAAGGTGTTTGTTTCAAGGAATGCCACCTTCTTGGAGAAGGAGTTCTTATTGGATAAGAAAGGCGAGATGATGGAACTCGAAGAAATTCGAGAAGAATCCGAAATACAAAATAATGATCCTACACCTCAGGAACCATTGATAGACACGCCTATACCTAGAAGATTCGAGAGGACTTCTAGACCTCCTATTCGATATGGTCTTCTTCTTGAAGGGGATCAAGATGAACCCGATGTTGGATGTGATCCAAGAAACTTCAAAGAAGCAATTTCTGATGCGGATTCAAATTTATGGCTTGAAGCTATGCAGTCGGAAATAGATTCGATGCATACAAACCAAGTTTGGTCCTTAGTAGATCCTCCCGATGGAATTGTTCCAATAGGGTGTAAATGGATCTATAAGAGAAAGCTTGGGCCTGATGGTAAGGTATTGACCTACAAGGCACGATTGGTGGCGAAAGGTTATACTCAAAGACAAGGAGTTGACTATGATGAAACCTTTTCACCAGTTGCAATGTTCAAGTCCATAAGAATCCTTATTGCCATAGCTGCTTGGTATGACTATGAGATATGGCAAATGGATGTGAAGACTGCATTTCTTAATGGAAACATTAAGGAAGAGATCTATATGACGCAGCCTGAGGGATACACATCCATGGGAAGCGAGCATAAGGTATGCAAGCTTCAGAGATCAATCTATGGTCTAAAACAAGCATCAAGAAGTTGGAACCAGAAATTTGATGAAACAATAAAGGATTTTGGTTTCATCAAGAACCCGGAGGAACCGTGCGTGTACAAGAAAGTAGTTAAGGATGCTGTGACATTCTTAGTACTTTATGTTGATGACATCCTACTCATTGGGAATGACGTAGGGATGTTGCAGTCAACAAAGATATGGTTATCAGGTAGATTCTCGATGAAAGATTTGGGTGAAGCATCCTATATTCTAGGGATACAGATCTATAGAGATAGATCTAAGAGAATGATAGGACTTACTCAAGCTACTTACATCGAAACCAT
The DNA here is from genome assembly GCF_033568475.1 of Henckelia pumila. Classification (NCBI taxonomy): domain Eukaryota; kingdom Viridiplantae; phylum Streptophyta; class Magnoliopsida; order Lamiales; family Gesneriaceae; genus Henckelia; species Henckelia pumila. The sequence goes on from NC_133120.1 coordinate 66,635,777, forward strand.
ATTGAAAAGGTTTTCAATGGATGGGTCCAAGAGAGGACATCTACCTATGTGTCATGGAGTTTCTCTATCCAAGTCTATGTGTCCCAAGACTGATGAAGAGATAGAGAAAATGACACATGTACCATATGCGTCAGCCATTGGTAGTATCATGTATGGGATGATATCTACCAGACCGGATGTAGCATTTGCTCTGAGTGTCACGAGCAGATATCAAGCTAATCCTGGTCAAATGCATTGGAAAGCCGTGAAGGACATTCTTAAGTACTTGCAAAGGACTAAGAATATGTTCATAGTATATGGAGGAAGAGAACTGAAATTGGAAGGCTATACCGACTCTAGCTTCAAAAGTGACGTGGATGACTCGAAGTCAACCTCTGGATTTGTGTTCATGCTCAATGGAGGTGCTGTCTCTTGGAAGAGTTCCAAGCAGGACACCACAGCGGATTCCACCACTGAGGCAGAATACATTGCGGCATCAGCTGCTGCTAAAGAGGCCGTTTGGATGAGGAATTTCGTCCAAGAGTTGGGCGTTATTCCGGAAATTGTTGGTCCAGTCCCGGTGTACTGTGACAACACGGATGCCGTTGCTCAGGCAAAAGAACCAAGGTCTCATCAAAGATCCAAACACGTACTGAGGAAATACCACATCATCCGGGAGATCGTGGAAAGAGGAGACATCACTGTCGAAAGAGTGGCCTCTGCAGACAATATCGCTGATCCACTTACTAAGCCCTTGCCAGGACCATTATTTGACAAACATCGCGAAGCAATGGGACTGCGTAGTATGACTAGTTGGCTATAGGGCAAGTGGGAGATTGAAAGAGTGGGTGCCCGGTGAGCCAACTTGTGGCTAAGGGCTTTGATGACTCTTTGTATAAACAATCTTTTGTTTAATATAATTTACACTTTTATAATGGCAATGACTTTATCTTTCTTCATATTGTTATATTGTGATATACTATTGTTGTTTTGATAAAGAACTTGAATATACTATAGTGTATGTAAGATGTGGTAGTACATGGGGATGACTATCATGAAACACATCTTATAGTCACTGCATATTCTAAACAGTTCCTAGTCGATTGAGCCGTCCGTTAATAAGGATAAGGATCGCTCGAGATTGAGACTAGCATTTGCGATGCCGAGTACCACGTTTCATTGGTATGGAACATAGACATGTTCAAAGCATGCAAATGGATATTCATACGATGAATGATCGAACTACCCTATCCGGACTTTCCAAGTGTTTATCACTTATCGAGTAGATAAAGTCCGCGGTTTTGGTTGTACACCATTAGTCCTTACTACTTGAAACATCATTGAGACTCTATATGCTAGTACTGTACTTTGACTCGTTTACCGACTCCATTGGGGTCATCAGGTGTCGGGATTGGGTACAGTTACGACACATATAGGAGTCGATGCTTTGTTGTCAAGGATTCACCACATACTTGATAGTGTGGATATCCTATGCAATCTGAGGAGATATTAGTGTGACGAATCTCTGGCCAAAGTACATGATGTGTTTTAAGAAATGGTTTCTTAGTAGCACATGCGATGTCACTATTTGATCTTCAAGATGTATTGCATAGTTATCGAATCTCGAACGACTCTCGATTTACCAATGGTTGTTGATTCGATCGGGATATATGGATGAAGGGACCGTACTGTACGCTAACCAAAATCTATTGGTTCTTGCAGGCACTATCAGTGATACCTAGGGAATCATGAGGCGATGTTGCTAGGCGCTCTTACCATGATTCGATGGGCAAGTCGGAAATTGTTGTTCTGAGTCACAAGGAGTTGTGAGCCCACGGCTAGCTGTATCCCTGAACCATTGAGGGTCACACAGAGTAATGGATTTTTAATCCCCGTTGAGATAGTTAAATTTAAAGAGTTAAATTTAATGAACAAAGAAGTGGGACTTCTTATTTAAGAGTAGAGGAGTAAGATTTCCTAAAATGACATAGGGATGGGCATTTTTGGAAATCACTGAATTCGGATTCAGAAAATTTATCTTGACTTTAAAAGATGCAGAAATGGTTTCTGTGCACATTGGTAAAATTTGTTTATCAATCTGAGTCACGATGAATTTTATATTAATTTCTGAACATGCGGGCTTTGCTTGTCAGGCTTGAACTTATGACTAATGGGCCCTAAGCTGTTAGCAGCCCACATTATAAATAAGTTATTGCAGTACAGAAATTACACAACAGAGGCTCACAATTTTCGAAAACCCTAGTTGTTTTTATTAAAATTGGCCGCCCCCTTCCCTCTCTGCTCGGGAAAATCCAGCCTGTGAATTTTGAATTTTCAGTCTGGTTTAACGGATCAAATTCGTTAATTCTCTTCGTAGAAACTTCTGATAGATTTTCTAGTGCAATCTATCAGAGGGATTAAATCTCTGTTCGTGGACCTGATTGAAGAACAGTTCGTCCATCAGTTCCTGGGATATACAACAAGAGCAGAGTAATCTGTTGGTGTCCATAATCTCGATTCGAGATTGGAGGTAAAAATTTAATTGTGATTTAATTTTTACACGCACAATTTAATCGTAAAGTTTTGATACCCATTATGGAATTGTTCCATATAAAATTTTAAACTTCCGCTGCACCGGGTATCAATTCTGATTGATCTGATCACGGTTCTCCAACATTATACCCTTTATTTCCCATTTTAATATTTAAAAGCTTAATCACATCATGCTTCCGTAAGTAAATTAAACCAAATTACCTCTTTGACCACACTGTTGCCGGGTTATGTCCATCGGATTTTACAAGTTTCTCCTCACAACCGAAACACGCGATCGCAACCGATGATTCCTGACACAGACTCCTTCGGCAGCACCTAGCACAACCTTATTTCGTTTCCTACCTTAAGGCGTATAGTAAAAGCTTAATTTTTAAATGAAAATAACATGATAGGGAAGAGCTTCGGAAATTTATTCAGACAACATATTATTACATAAATCAACTTCCTTTGAAGAGGAGGAGATAACTAGTTTAGCTACTCATCGTAGCATTATTCTTGAAATACATGAAATTACAGAAACTTAATACAAACGTAAAAAGAGAAATATTACAATGATTTTATTTGTAAGAAAACTGAAGGGAATGATCGATATCTCCAGCTTTCTCGAAAGTCTGTATTTATAGTTGTAGTTCCACTCGTTTCACCGAGAAACTTCAGAGAATCTTACAGCTTTCTTGTCTTTTTTATGCCATTATTGATGACATCTTTTACTAGTGGAAGAGTCACATGCTTGAATTTTCTTTTTGGATTTATACTCCTCACATGCCTTCTTTATTGTTGTTGGGGCATCTTTTGCTTTTACAGTGGGCCCCTGGGAAAACTCGTTTTTGGTGGTCCTTGTCCACCTTTACTTGTCTCGGAAATTTTTTTTCGATTCGTTCGAGGTCTGAAGGTTTTTCCAAATTCTGGCTCCTTCTGGTTTGGACATTCTTGGCAGATATTCTCTGACCATCTTTCGATATGAGCCATGTTACATAATTTCCAACGAGTTTCTTTACTCCCCAGCAGCTTGTTGTTCCACAAAAAGTTCCTCTTCTTTTCGAAGAGTTCTTCCGCAAAAACCGTGGTTTTTCCTATCATTGTGTTTAACAGGTAAGATCTATTCACAGAATTCTGATAAAATTTGAACGGAAACTTGACATTGTCCATCTCGGTGAGACAGACCCAAATACCCCATGTCCTTATGGTCGAGATTTCATTTTCTCCGAAAGTGGACACCAATGGTATTTCTTTAGATATAGGATCCTTGATAAATCTTTGATTATTCATATCAGGTCTCCTTAGCTTGATGAAATGAAAGGACTCATGTGATCCTTTCCCTGTTGGTTCTGGAGCTGCACTAAAGAAGTATAACTTGAACACATCTCCTCTGGACAAATGATCATTATTTGCACATGTTTCTTGGAATGCTTCCTGAATCCATTTTGGTAACTGTGATATCTCTTGGAAGCCTGGTGAAGTTGTATAAACTTAGGCTAAATCCCCAAATTCATACCATTGCTTTACATACTTATGATTGACATTGTTTTTTAACCAAACCCTTGGATATATTCCTGCAATATCAACCCTGCAAGTGATCGGGTTGATTTCACTTCTTGTACTTAATTTCTCCCACCTTTGTTGATAAACCTGAAATGGAGAAATGACAGCTGGATTAGTATCAATCTTAGATTTTTCCTTGTCTGTGTTGGACCTAAGATTGATCTTTTCCTCTTTTACCTCAGAGGCGGAGGGTTGACTTGATGAGTTATCCTCATCTATTGTTGCTTCATCTAGATTATCAAAAGCTGATGATAGCACTTGTTTCTTGAGTATTAGAATCCTCCACATCTTGTTTTACAACTGGTAGCTGTATTTCTTGTTCTTTTAAAACCAATGGTTTAACATTTCTTATTTCTGAGAACCCATTGGTTTCTCTATGGCACGCATAATTGGCCCTTGAATAATAGCCCATAATTGAGTTTGAGCTTGCAGACATCCTGTGATTCGATTGGATACTTTGATCCAATCAGCTTGTTGTAACCTGTCCGCCATATCGGCACTTATGATAAGCTGGTTGAACTCGGTTTGAAGCAACCCAAGTTGTTTCATGAGATGCCTCTGCATTTTCATGATGGAATCCACATCACTGCATTTCACCTCTTGTTAAGAAATCTGCAAGAATATTTTCATGTGATTTAATAATAATAATATCAAAAATATAATTTTGACATAATTCTTGCCATCTTAATAACCTAGCTTTTTCAGGTTTAGATTCAATCTTATTTTTTAGGAAAACTTTTACCTGGGTGTTATCAACCTTCAAAGTGAATTTTTTTAGCAAGTAAAAATAATGGTCATTTTTCGAAAACCCTTTTAATTGCATAAAATTCCTTCTCGTTGATATGACATCTGATAGCCTCAGATTCTAAAAAAAGACCGCTACAGTATCTGCATGGTATTTCTCGATTTGGAGTGATCTTAGTAAGGACTGCTACCCACCATTCGTCGTTGGCATCCGTAAATAACACAAGATCATCTTCATCTACAGGTATAGCCATTTTTGGGAGATTCTTACATATCTCCTTTAATTGGTTCACCCCTTTAGTATGTTATTGGTCCATATAAACCTTGCATCCTTTTTTAACAAAGGACTGAACACCTTTGTGTACATTGCTAGGTTGTTTATGAACATCTCTGCAAAGTTAACTACTCCTAGAAAACTTTGGAGTTGTTTTACATCCTTGAGTTTATCTGGAAAATTCTTTACCTTTTCTACAATATGGGGTTGTAGAATTATTCTAGATTCATCAATCTCAATACCAAGAAATTCAATTTTCCTTGTTGCTATGACTGCTTTCTTTTCAGATAAAATCAGTCCTTCTTGTTTACAAATTTGAGAGAAAATCTCTAAATGTTTAACATGTTCATCTATGTTTTTTGATGTTATAAGAATATCATCAATATAAACAAACATGAAGTTGAAATAATCTTTAAAAAGAGTATCCATTTTTCTTTGAAATATTTGGGGTGCATTAGCCAATCTCATAGGCATAACTTCCCAGATATAATGTATTTGTGGTGTAGAGAAGGCTATGAATTTCTTATTGCCTTCTTCCATCCGGATCTGGTAAAATCCAGACTTACAATCAAATTTTGAGAACACCCTAGCATTTTGTACGCAACTAATTAGATGTTCTCTACTGGGTATGAAGTACCCATCAAATTCCAGGATCTTATTAATTCCTTGGTAGTTAATAATTAACCTGAGTTTTCCTCTTTTTATTTCACCATGATTTTGACCAGAAAACCTGGGCTGTTATATGGTGAAATTCCTTCTTTGATTAAACCAAGGTCCAAACATTCCTTGATAATCATCCTCATATCCCTTTGATCTATTATGTTCATCGGGATAGGCATATATCTAAAGAATACGTACTATTTGCCTTCATTTAGAGTAAGACTGGCTTTGAGTTGATTTTTATCCCACCATGCCAAAGGATGTTTGTTATAACTTTCTTTGAGCCTCTTTTTGACATCTTCAAGGGATACCTTATTTTCTAACATTATATCTTTGTGATTCAGAGTTACCTTGAGAAGCTTCATATCCTCTGTTTGGAGTTCTTGTTTTGTTGTTATCTTTAACATGGTTTCTCCAAATCTTCTTGAATCTTTCATTTTTGGGTGAAAAAGTTGTCCTTTATCACCACGCTGGCTGCAGAACATTATCGGCATTTGTTGATAAAAAGCAATCTTGAGTCTTGGGACGATAATTTTATGATCACAAATTGTAGTGAACATAAGTCGTCTTAACTCATTATCTTGGGTATACTTCTTAAACATTTGTAAGAAGTTATTTCCCAATAGGATATCGGCTCCTGTATCATGGAAATATATTGGTGGTGTCTTTAGCTTATACCAGGGTTTCTGACCTGCGCCTCCTATAAGGATCTCTGATTGTCTTATTCCTTTGCAAAGAATTAAAATTATTCGAGAAAAATCTCGTCCAGCAATTTTTGGCAAGTCTTCTTCACATCCTTCAGGGAAGACTCCTTTCTTTGTTGTAAAAATTCCTGCTCCTAAATCAATATAAGCTGCAAAGTATTCAATGTTATATTGTTTGTACAACAAGCCCTTTCTCCATATACATTCCAATTGGGATGTTGTACGAACAATATAGGGTTGAATACCTTGCAGCTTATATTGATTCAGGAGCAGGAATTTGTACAGCAAAGAAAGGAGTCTTCCCTGAAGGTGTAAAGAAACTTGCCAAAAATTGTTGGACGAGATTTCTCTCGAAGAATTTTAATTCTTTGCAAAGGAATAAAACAAGCAGTTAATAAAAGGGTAGTATAGGAATTTTTTAGTTTAGAGGACATATTAGGGAAACATTTTGTTAAAAGAGGGACATAATTGGGAACGAATAAAGTGTTAGTATATTTTTTGGAAAGTAAGAAAACTATAGGGACGTATTGAGTAATTATTCCCATTTAGGACAAGCTTTTGAACTCGTTTGAAGAATTCCAGGGTGGTTTTTGAAACGACTCTAGTTCTTCTTTAAATTAAACTAAATAAAAATACGGATTTTCAAAAGTTTTTATAAAAATTTCGGCATGACCTCTCTGTTTATATTACAACCAACCTGTCTCAGACAACAATCAAAATAAAATAAAAGAAATAGACGACTGACGACACAAGAAACTAGACCGAGACAAGAACGAGGCCCAAGAGAGATGTTCGACATATCAAATATCCACAAGATTAGAAATCTAATGTTTACATGCCCAAAAACAATGCTATCAAAACATTACATATACATCTGAAAAATAAGCCAAATAAATGCTCCATAATATATAAATTCTAGTACCTATGCGGAAGACGAGCATAGGTCAGAGGGATGTGCCGGGCCCGCATCGCAGTCCACTCGATAGTCTTGCCCCTCGATCTAAATGATATACTCCTCACCTAAAAACGATAGGTGTAGTGAGTCTAAAAGACTCAGCAAGAATATGGGGGGGGGGGGGGGTTAACGAGTACTACGTAAATATAAGCACACGCAGATTAAAAATAGCCTGATAATAAAATACTTTGTGCCCTTAATTTGAATAAAATGTACTTCTAAAATGAGAGAACGTGAATATAACATATGCATGGCTAAGTCATTAATAATCAATGAAACTGCATAAACTGTATCTGAATCTGTAACTGTAACTGTGAACTTAGATCCTTGATTATGACTCTGTGATTTCGATCATGATCATGGCTATAGTGCACAATGCCGCAAGGAGGTCGAGATGAAACCCAACCCGATTTTGCCCTATAATGGCAAGAGAGACCAGAATAGCTCTGGCCCCACACGAACACATGCTAAGGTAAGGAAACCCATAATGATTTGGTAAGGGAGGCCAAAACGTCTTTCAGCCCCACACGAACACATGAATATGTAGTCACAACCATCTCACTTCGTTCAAAATATACTTCTTTCCTTTATTGAATATAAGACTTATCATGCATATGTAAATATGACATACATGTAAATGTTAATCAATAATCATGCATATGACTCACACATGGATGATCGGGATGGTAATTTAGGAGACAAACCAAAGGATGTAAATTTAAACCAAAGTGTAGCGCTTAAGACAATTCGAGCGGTTTGCCCGTAAAATTAGTAACTTTCTCGATTATTATCCATGAAAAAGGATTCCGCTTGAAACCACGACTCCATGACACTTAGAACTAAGTAGAGAAATCATCCTCGGAATTTATTTCCTAAACAACCATTTTATAAAAATTCCATTTCCGGACAGCAAGCCTAAAAGCCTGGAAATTCTGCACCTTAATCTTCAAAAATCTAGAACTCAACCAAGACTTGACCGAATTGATTTCCGCTTTCACTGACATACTCCTAACACCCTGGCCTAATTTCAAACCCGAGCCCATGACCAAAACCCAAGTTTAACCCCTGTTTTAGAACCATATTCCGGACAGCCTTGTTACAAAAAGGAATTATGCACATGATCTTCCCTCCAGGATCCTCTTCTAGGCCTTCACCCCAAGCTCCTACAAATTTCCAGCCTAAAATCTAACATCATGACCACTCTATAGACCTACTCGAACCACGAAACAGCTCCTCAAACCCGGTCCTAGCTAGGGATGGCAATGGGGCGGGGTGGGGCAGGGACGGGTTTGCCGTCCCCATCCCCGCCCCCGAATTTGTTGGAAAACGTGCTCAGATCAATTAGAATTGATACCCGGTGCAGCGGAAGTTTAAAAATTTATTTTATTAATATGGAACGATTCCATATCTGGGTATCAAAACTTTTACGATTAAATTCATACAAGTAAAACAAATAATCACAATTAATGTTTTACCTTAAATCCCGAAACGAGATTATGGACTCCAACAGAATTTAATCTGCTCTTCTTGTATATCCCGGGAACCGATGGCGTCACGATCAATCACCGGAATAAGGTCCACGAATGGAAAACAGAAACCCTCTGATTGACTGCACTAGAAATCAATCAGAAGTTTGCGTAGAGAATAAACAGATATGATCTGTTAATTCAGAATTGTAATTTTTCGCAAAAATCACAAGACTGGATTTTCTCCGAAAGGGACAAGAAGATTTCGAAAATCCTCTTGAAATATTTTGTAGTGTTTTCGAAAATTTGATAATGAATTGCATGCAATTTTTGAACCCACTACATGTATTTATAGATAATTTCTAGACTAGGTTAAGTTATAATTGTGTTAGGACTCTAACTCCTTAAAGCCCACAATCCATAACTTAAGCCCAACAAGCCAAGCCCGTTGTTCTAAAAATTAATATAAAATTCATCGTGACTCCGATTGATAAACTGATTTCACCAATGTGCACAGAAACCATTTCTGCATCTTTTAGAGTCAAGACAATTTTTCTGAATCCGAATTCAGTGATTTCCAAAAATGTCCATCCCTATGTCATTTTAGGAAACCCCACTCCCTTTAGTTAAGAAGTCCAACTTCTCTTTCATTAAATTTAACTCTTTAAATTTAACTATCTCTACGGGGTTTTAGTAATCCATTACTTGTGTAACCCTCAATGGTTCAGGAATACAGCTAGCCGTGGGCTCACAACTCCTTGTGACTCAGAACAACAATTTCCGACTTACTCATCGAATCATGGTAAGAGCGCCTAGAAACATCGCCCCATGATTTCCTAGGTATTACTGATAGTGCCTGCAAGAACCAGTAGATTTTGGTTAGCATACAGTACGGTCCCTTCATTCATATATCCCGATCGAATCAACAACCATTGGTACATCGAGAGTCGTTCGAGATTCGATAACTATGCATTACATCTTGGAGATCAAATAGTGACATCGCATGTGTTACTAGGATAACCCATTAACCTAAAACACATCATGTACTCTGGCCAGAGATTCGTCACACTAATATATTCTCAGATCGCATAGGATATCCACACTCGCAAGTATGTGGTGAATCCTTGACAACAAAGCATCGACTCCTATATGTGTCGTAACTGTACCCAATCTCGACACCTGATGACCCCAATAGAGTCGGTAAACGAGTCAAAGTACAGTACTAGCATATAGAGTCTCAATGATGTTTCAAGTAATAAGGACTAATGGTGTACAACCAAAACCGCGGACTTTATCCACTCGATAAGTGATAACCACTTGGAAAGTCCGAATAGGGTAGTTCGATCATTCATCATATGAATATCCATTTGCATGCTTTGAACATCTCTATGTTCCATACCAATGAAACGTGGTACTCGGCATCGCAAATGCTAGTCTCAATCTCGAGCGATCCTTATCCCTTTTCGCGGACGGCTCAATTGACTAGGAACAGTTTAGAATATACAGTGACTATAAGATGTGTTTCATGATAGCCATCCCCATGTGCTACCACATCGTACATACACTATAGTATATTCAAGGTCTTTATCAAAACAACAATATTATATCATAATATAATAATATGAAGAAAGATAAAGTCAATACCATTATAAAAGTGTAAATTATATTAAACAAAAGATTGTTTTACATAGAGTCATAAAAGCCCTTAGCCACAAGTTGGCTAACCGGGCACCCACTCTTTCAATCTCCCACTTGCCCTAAAGCCAACTTGTCATACTACGTAATCTCATTGCTTCGCGATGTTTGTCAAACAATGGTCCTGGCAAGGGCTTAGTAAGCGGATCAGCGATATTGTCTGTAGAGGCCACTCTTTCGACAATGATGTCTCCTCTTTCCACAATCTCCCGGATGATGTGATATTTCCTCAGTACGTGTTTGGACTTCTGATGAGACCTTGGCTCCTTTGCCTGAGCAACGGCACCCGTGTTGTCACAGTACACCGGGACTGGACCAACAGCTTCAGGAATTACACCCAACTCTTGGATGAATTTCCTTATCCAAACCGCCTCTTTAGCAGCAGCTGATGCTGCAATGTATTCTGCCTCAGTGGTGGAATCCGCTGTGGTGTCTTGCTTGGAACTCTTCCAAGAGACAGCACCGCCATTGAGCACGAATACAAATCCAGAAGTTGATTTCGAGTCATCCACGTCACATTGGAAGCTAGAGTCGGTGTAGCCTTCCAACTTCAATTCTCTTCCTCCATAAACCATGAACACATTCTTAGTCCTTCGCAAGTACTTAAGAATATCCTTCACGGCTTTCCAATGCATTTGACCGGGATTGGTTTGGTATCTGCTCGTGACGCTCAGAGCGTAGGTCACATCCGGTCTGGTAGATATCATCCCATACATGATACTACCAATGGCTGACGCATATGGTATGTGTGTCATCTTCTCTATCTCTTCGTCAGTCTTGGGACACATAGACTTGGATAAAGAAACTCCATGACACATAGGTAGATGTCCTCTCTTGGACCCATCCATTGAAAACCTTTTCAATATGGTTTCGATGTAGGTTGATTGAGTAAGTCCTATCATTCTCTTAGATCTATCTCTATAGATCTGTATCCCAAGAATATAGGAGGCCTCACCCAAATTCTTCATCGAGAATCTACCTGATAACCATATCTTTGTTGACTGCAACATCCCTACGTCATTCCCCATGAGTAGAATGTCATCAACATAAAGTACTAAGAATGTTACCGCATCCTTAACTACTTTCTTGTACACGCATGGTTCCTTCGGGTTTTTGATGAAACCAAAATCCTTTATTGTTTCATCAAATTTCTGGTTCCAACTTCTTGATGCTTGTTTGAGACCATAGATTGATCTCTGAAGCTTGCATACCTTATGCTCGCTTCCTATGGATGTGTATCCCTCAGGCTGCGTCATATAGATCTCTTCCTTAATGTTTCCATTAAGAAATGCAGTCTTTACATCCATTTGCCATATCTCATAGTCATACCATGCTGCTATGGCAATAAGGATTCTTATGGACTTGAACATTGCGACTGGTGAAAAGGTTTCATCATAGTCAACTCCTTGTCTTTGAGTATAACCTTTTGCCACCAATCGTGCCTTGTAGGTCAATACCTTTCCATCAGACCCAAGCTTTCTCTTGTAGATCCATTCGCACCCAATTGGAACAATTCCATCGAGAGGATCTACTAAAGACCAAACTTGGTTAGAATGCATTGAATCTATTTCCGATTGCATAGCTTCAAGCCATAAATTTGAATCCGCATTAGAAATTGCTTCCTTGAAGTTTCTTGGATCACATCCAATGTCGGGTTCACTTTGATCCCCTTCAAGAAGAAGACCATATCTAATAGGAGGCCTAGAAGTCCTCTCGGATCTCCTAGTAGTGGGCGTGTCTTGTGATGATTCTTGAGGTGTAGGATCGCTATTTTGTATCTCGGGTTCTTCTCGAATTTCTTCGAGTTCCATCATCTTGCCTTTCTTATCCAATAACAACTCCTTCTCCAAGAAGGTGGCATTCCTTGAAACAAACACTTTTGTTTCATTGGGATGATAGAAATAATATCCGATTGAATTCTTCGGATACCCCACAAAATAACATAAGGAGGATCGACTATCCAACTTATCTCCCACTGTCTGCTTCACGTAAGCAGGACATCCCCAAATCCTCAAGTACGAATACTTAGGAGCTTTGCCATTCCATAACTCGTATGGTGTTTTATTTACTGATTTAGTGTGGACGTTGTTTAACAACAATAGCGCCGTTTCAAGCGCATAGCCCCAAAACGAAGGTGGGAGCTCAGTGAAGCTCATCATTGATCAAACCATGTCCAACAAAGTTCGATTGCGACGCTCCGAAACACCATTAAGCTGAGGTGTCATAGGAGGAGTCCACTGAGAGAGAATCCCATTCTCTTTTAGATAGTCCAAAAACTCGGTACTTAAGTATTCTCCACCTCGATCCGATCAAAGTGCCTTAATACTTTTACCTAGTTTATTTTCTACTTCAGCCTTGAATTCTTTGAACCTTTCAAATGCTTCAGACTTATATTTCATTAAATATAAATACCCATACCTAGAATGATCATCAGTAAAGGTAATGAAGTAGGTGTTGCCACATTTGGTACCAATCCTAAATGGACCGCAAACATCTGTATGGATCAAATCCAACAGATTTTGACTACGCTCAGGTTTTCCTTTGAAAGGAGATTTAGTCATTTTTCCCTTTAGGCAGGACTCACAAGTAGGTAGAGAGTTAATATCAGACATATCAAACATGCCCTCTCCCACTAGCTTGTTCATCCTCCTTGAGGAAATATGACCTAGCCTAGCATGCCAAAGGTTTGCCGGGTTTTGACTATCGTCTTTCCTTTTAATTGTTGTTACCGGTTTATCAACATAATTAATTGGAACGTCTTTTAATTTTAAGCTATATAGATCATTTTCAAGTTGTCCATTTCCAATCAAACATTCATTCTTGTAAATATTGCAAATCCCATTTACAAAATATCAAGAAAAACCATCTCTATCAAGCATAGAAATAGATATAATGTTTTTGACCAAATCCGGAACATATAAAACATCTCTCAAAAATAACTTAAAATTTTTCTGCAAAACTAAATAAATGTCTCCTATAGCTTTGGCTTCGACTCTAGAACCATTCCCGAGCCTTAGCTGGGTCTCACCCATCCTTAGCTTACGACTTCTTGTCATCACCTGCAAATCATTGCAAATGTGAGATCCACATCCGGTATCCAATACCCAAGAAGAAGTATTAAGCGAAACATTTATTTCAATGTAAAACATACCCTTTGCAGTTCGCAACTGTTCGAGGTATTCCTTGCAGTTACGTTTCCAATGACCGGGTTTCTTGCAGTAATGGCAAACGTTTTCATCTTTTATCTCAATTGAAGCCTTGGCCTTTTCCTTCTTATTTGGTACAATCTTCTTGGGCGGGGCAGAACGTTTCTTACCCTTTCCACTTGGTCCTTTCTTAGAGTTAGAAGAGGAGCCAACCAAGAGTACCGGTTTATACTTCTTTAGTGTGGCTTCATAAGTCACAAGAATATTGACCATCTCTTCAAGGGTGGCCTCTATCTTGTTCATATTGAAGTTCATCACAAAGCCGTCAAACGACGAAGGAAGTGAAAGAAGCAACAAGTCCACATTGAGTTCATGCTCTAATGTCAGTTCGAGTTTTACCAACTTTTCAATGAGCCCAATCATGTGTACCCCATGCTCACGGACCGAAGTCCCATCTCGCATGCGGCATGTCATGAGCTCTTTGACAGTCGCAAATTTCTCGGCCCTTGACTGAGCTCCAAAAAGTTCCTTGAGTGCGCTGTGAATGTCAGCAGCATTCACCGCATCCTCAAATCGCCTCTGGAGTTCATCAGACATTGATGCTAGCATATAACTCTTTGCCTTGACATCATGGTCCCACCAATCGTCAAACTTTTTCAACTCTTCCGGACTAGTGTTAGCCGGGGCTTCCTTCGGAGGACGCTTCTCTAACACGTAGAAAGCCTTCTCCGAATTTAGAATGATTTTTAACTTACGGAACCATTCCGTATAGTTAGCGCCAGTCAACTTGTTTTGATCGAGAATTGAGAGTAGTGGATTACGCGAATTCATAGTAATGAAATACTGAAAAGGAAACAGACAATAATCAGTGATTTGTTTAATTAATTTACTAAGACATAAAATATGGCGAATTTCATTTTATGAATTACACTCCCACTATTTTGACGATTTCACTACCCTCTAGTGAAAACGAGAAACATTTTCTTTAGTGGGAACATGGAGTCCAATTGACAAACTATAGTCCCGAATAATATCAGCCAACTATAATTTTCAAAAGGTAGAGCCCAATTGCTTCCAAAGCAACCTCCATGTTTTTACCTCATGTCCAATAAGGGTCCAATAATATGACGCCGTTTATTGTGACATGTCAAGATGACCCATCAATATTAAGTTGTGATGGACGGTCGCCATGTGGATCCCCAATAATATGAGCCAATTCCATGGGAGTTCCACCCAACTTACAACATGTGTCGATCCAATGTACAGCTTTCCAACGAACGGGCCCCCCCCAATAATATGAGCCGGACCATATCCGCGGGTAGCATCACATACATTGATCGTTGATGGAAGGTAGGAATATTTAAACAATATTTAAAATTCCCTTTTTTTTTATCTTGATATCAATTTTAAATCATATTTAAAATGAGGGATTTTATTTTGAAAATTTGTCTCATCATGCAATTTATGTATGCTTGCGGGATTCATACAATTTATGTCTAAACATGCATACATCAATAATATCATATATTATTTAAGGATGATCGATCCCATTTACTAATCGACCCATGGTTGCCAATCACGAGTCTAAGTCCAATCCTAGGTGATATGCAAGTATGCAATGCAATCCTATTACATTGAGCTTCCAATTTATATTTCTTCGTCTTCATTGTCTGCTGGGCCCACCATTTCTTCAAAACATTATCTCCCACTAAGTCTAATAAATTTACAATAAATTTCGATGACAAAAATGGGATACATTTTAGGGGTGGGAACGAGCCATAAACCAGGCCCACTTTTATTACATATGACAATCATATTGGGCTATAAACCAAGCCCATTAATAAACACCAACAACAATAGGACAAATGTAAATCACCTAACATACACCTAAAATATTGGTCATGGCAATCGATCATCCTTTTATCCAATAATTAATTCAATAATTAAAATAATTGGATAAACATGCAATGGCAACATAATTAAAAGATAAAATCATATTTTATCTTATCCATCCATAAGATCATATCTTATCATAAATTGTACCAAAATAATTAATTTTATAAAATTTAATTTAACGGATAAAATTTATAAATTTTCCAAAAATTCAAATTTATCCAAAAATCAATTTTAAAAATTTCGGACTCGAACAATTCGATCCGATGCCTCGTGATCTAATCAAAAACACTTTTCGATTGGATCAAACACTCGAATTTCAAAAATTCAAAATTTTTAAAAATTAAAATTTTAATTTTCCGGGCTGCCCGGGACAATTCCGGGCAGCCCGTGCCCCGACCGGGGCTCGGGCTGGGCAGCCCGT
Organism: Henckelia pumila; assembly: GCF_033568475.1. NCBI lineage: Eukaryota > Viridiplantae > Streptophyta > Magnoliopsida > Lamiales > Gesneriaceae > Henckelia > Henckelia pumila. The sequence goes on from NC_133120.1 coordinate 66,651,812, forward strand.
CGCTACCCATTGGGCAGCGACGATCGCTGCCCTGGGTAGCGCCGTGCGCTGCGCTGGGCAGCGACAATCACTGCCCGTGTTTTGCCCGTCAAAAATTTAATTTTAAAAATTTGTTTTGTTTCAAAAACCGAGGCTTAAAAATTTTGTACAATCGATTAATTTAATCGTTTGATCTGAGCAACCTGGCTCTGATACCACTGTTGGAAAACGTGTTCAGATCAATTAGAATTGATACCCGGTGCAGCGAAAGTTTAAAAATTTATTTTATTAATATGGAACGATTCCATATCTGGGTATCAAAACTTTTACGATTAAATTCATACAAGTAAAACAAATAATCACAATTAATGTTTTACCTTAAATCCCGAAACGAGATTATGGACTCCAACAGAATTTAATCTGCTCTTCTTGTATATCCCGGGAACCGATGGCGTCACGATCAATCACCGGAATAAGGTCCACGAATGGAAAACAGAAACCCTCTGATTGACTGCACTAAACATCAATCAGAAGTTTGCGTAGAGAATAAACAGATATGATCTGTTAATTCAGAATTGTAATTTTTTGCAAAAATCACAAGACTGGATTTTCTCCGAAAGGGACAAGAAGATTTCGAAAATCCTCTTGAAATATTTTGTAGTGTTTTCGAAAATTTGATAATGAATTGCATGCAATTTTCGAACCCACTACATGTATTTATAGATAATTTCTAGACTAGGTTAAGTTATAATTGTGTTAGGACTCTAACTCCTTAAAGCCCACAATCCATAACTTAAGCCCAACAAGCCAAGCCCGTTGTTCTAAAAATTAATATAAAATTCATCGTGACTCCGATTGATAAACTGATTTCACCAATGTGCACAGAAACCATTTCTGCATCTTTTAGAGTCAAGACAATTTTTCTGAATCCGAATTCAGTGATTTCCAAAAATGTCCATCCCTATGTCATTTTAGGAAATCCCACTCCCTTTAGTTAAGAAGTCCAACTTCTCTTTCATTAAATTTAACTCTTTAAATTTAACTATCTCTACGGGGTTTTAGTAATCCATTACTTGTGTAACCCTCAATGGTTCAGGAATACAGCTAGTCGTGGGCTCACAACTCCTTGTGACTCAGAACAACAATTTCCGACTTACTCATCGAATCATGGTAAGAGCGCCTAGCAACATCGCCCCATGATTCCCTAGGTATTACTGATAGTGCCTGCAAGAACCAGTAGATTTTGGTTAGCGTACAGTATGGTCCCTTCATCCATATATCCCGATCGAATCAACAACCATTGGTACATCGAGAGTCGTTCGAGATTCGATAACTATGCATTACATCTTGGAGATCAAATAGTGACATCGCATGTGTTACTAGGATAACCTATTAACCTAAAACACATCATGTACTCTGGCCAAAGATTCGTCACACTAATATCTCCTCAGATTGCATAGGATATCCACACTCGCAAGTATGTGGTGAATCCTTGACAACAAAGCATCGACTCATATATGTGTCGTAACTATACCCAATCCCGACACCTGATGACCCCAATAGAGTTGGTAAACGAGTCAAAGTACAGTACTAGCATATAGAGTCTCAATGATGTTTCAAGTAATAAGGACTAATGGTGTACAACCAAAACCGCGGACTTTATCTACTCGATAAGTGATAACCACTTGGAAAGTCCGAATAGGGTAGTTCGATCATTCATCATATGAATATCCATTTGCATGCTTTGAACATCTCTATGTTCCATACCAATGAAACGTGGTACTCGGCATCGCAAATGCTAGTCTCAATCTCGAGCGATCCTTATCCCTTTTCGCGGACGGCTCAATTGACTAGGAACCGTTTAGAATATACAGTGACTATAAGATGTGTTTCATGATAGCCATCCCCATGTGCTACCACATCGTACATACACTATATTATATTCAAGGTCTTTATCAAAACAAAAATATTATATCATAATATAACAATATGAAGAAAGATAAAGTGAATACCATTATAAAAGTGTAAATTATATTAAACAAAAGATTGTTTTACATAGAGTCATAAAAGCCCTTAGCCACAAGTTGGCTAACCGGGCACCCACGCTTTCAGAATTATACCCCCGTCCCCACCCCCGTCCCCATCCCCGGTCCTGCTTAACAGGGGAATCCCCGTCCCCGAACCCGCGGGGATCATATCCCCGTCCCTGTCCCCTATTGCAGATTTCGACTTGAAATTTTCGTTTTTCCAACTCATTTTCTTTATATAAATCCAGTGACATACATGTAACATTATAATCTCAGCTTATTATTATTATTATTATTATTTATTTATTTAATATATTTTCGGGGCTATTGGGGCGGGTTCGGGGATGGGGATGGCATCCCTATCCCCTCCCCACTCCCCTGCGGGGATTTTAAAAAAATCCCCGAACCCGCCCCCGAACGCGAAACTCTCCCCCAAACCCGCCCCCGTTTCGGGTTTTCCCCGCGGGAACCTGAACCCGCGGGGAAAATTGCCATCCCTAGTCCTAGCTCGAACCCGACAGTAACTTTACTTCCCAGACTCTATCCCATTTGCAACCGATTGAACAGCCCTCTTCTATCCAATCAAACATACAAGTCAACTACAAGCCAACCTAGAAACTACCATGTGAAGTTCATATCACTCATGGAAGTCCCTCAATCACCATCCAAATCAACACAATTAAAAACACCACATTATTCAAACCCATGCTTCATATAAGTTTCTGAAAAATTACAACATTCACAAGGCATATCAAATCTGAAATTTTGAAGGTAGCATGGCATCCAAACATTTGCATTTCAAGTTCATACATATATCATAACCCATCAAACAATACGATTTTGCAAGAAAATGCATAAAAAATCTTGGCTAGGGAGGGGAAAGGGAAATCGACAGGGCACTATCACATATACGCATATAAACTTCAAAAATTTCCAAAAGTAAACTACACAATGTCTAATCTACAATGTGCAAAGAGGGAAACATATTCTTGCCTAACAAACCAAAAACAATCTGAAGAAATGAAAGCTGGAGCGAGCTATGGCCGATCGAAGAGCTGGAAAGTGCTGGAACAGAGCTCGAACAGGGCACAACCCACAATCATCACATATGCGCATAAAAAGAAACTCAATCCCACTGCAAATAAATCAGATAGGCCGAACAGAATTTTAACCGAGGACTTGTTGGAACAGAAAACTCAAAAATTCAGCTCCCAGAAACATAAGATAGATAATATAAAACGGACAAAAGCGAGTACAATACACCAAATGAGAAATGAAATTCGAACGACAAATCACAACAATACGATCAGTGCTCGAACGAGCCATCAAGAATAAAAAAAAAGAACCGAGTTGCTTTTATAAATTCAAAAACATGAAATGCAAGCAAGAAAACAAGCACGCATCATATAAATCTACCATAATCTTTCCTAGCTCAGAAAATCGAAAGAAAACAAAAATCTGGGACGAGCTATGGCCGATCGAAGAGGAGCTGGAATGAAGCTGGGATCGAGCTCCAAAACAAAGAGAGCAGCTCGCCCTGCTCGCCGATGAAGTTGCCTCGCCGGAGAAAAAGAGAGAAAAGAATCTGGCGGCGGCGGCACTTGGATAAGAAAAGGATGGAAAGCGTCGATGGTGGGCTTGGAGAGAACAGGGGAAAATTTCGGGAATGAGAGTATGTTTTTAGGCGTGAGTTGTGTGTGAAATGAGTGAGATTTTAGTGTGAATTTTAGGGCTAGGGTTAAGTCTAAATGTAAGGTTGAGAGTGTATGTATAGGTGTATGTATATAATTGTGAGTGTGTTAGTGATTGGAGAAAAAGTTCTACACCAATAGACAACTAGGACTATAAATTAAATTGCACTAAATAAAACACAAGCATGAAAATTCAAGAATTTAAACACCTTAAATATTTCGATGTCACGGCAACGAGTAAAATACTTAAATCTCAGGAAGAGTGATTTAAAATAATTTAAACAAACTAGACAAACGTTTAAAAGTAATTTAAATAAATACACCAACGGAAATGAAAACCTTCAAAATGATTTGGACAATTAAGAAGGATTTAAATAAATAAGTTAGACATTTAAAATAGTTTAAAATAATTTAAAGTAACTAACCGCTAAACTTAGGCTATTTAAAATAAATAAGTTGGACATTGAAAAATATTTAAACAAATAAGCTAACCAATTAAAATCATTTAGACAAATAGACTTAAACAAATAAAAACATTAGTTAAATAGTTAGTAAAATAAAATCACTGAATAAATAATAAAAATATTTATTAACACATAACTCACATAAAGAATTTAAATCAAATAAAATTAAAAATAATAATCCTAATATTTATAAAATTTAATGCAAGCGATTTAGTAGATTGGATTTTAGGCGTCACAATTCCTTCCCCCCTTAAATGGGATTTCTTCCTCGAAATTCGAGACTTACTAACTAGGTTCAAATACCTTAGACCAGATCAACACTAAACTCCAACTTTGCACTCACATGAGTTGGCCCAAATTAACTTTCACTGCGCACTCTGATGCTTATCAACACCTAGCAAACAAGGAGCTAACTAACTCCCACTACAAAATAAGTTTGCAAATTCCTATTTATCCCCAAATATTTGTAACCTAAGAAAAATTTCTAATCAATGTTACCATGTGACTGTAAGAGTTTTAATTCGTCACCTAAACTCCTAAAATATCTGATACCTGTCTTAGTTCGATAACCTTAAATCCTAGATCGCAACTTCAATCAATAAATATCCGTAAAACCAATAAATAATTTATGTCGACCTTTCTCATAACTTAAAGGCTTCTTAACAACGAAACTATGCTTAATGTCTATTCACCAGCAAAACTTAACTCATATTCTAGAACTTGAGCTCTTGAGAAATCAACAAGTCTACAAAATACTTAGCAACTAAACACTAAACTTTTCTTAATAGGATTGCTAAGGGACTATATAATTCTACCTCGTTGGACCTTTACATACTAGATGATTCTAACTCGTACTTCAACAAAAACGACCCACGAAACCCATCATGCGTCCCTAACAACTCTGCGCCAGCTCAACATATAAAACAAATTACCTTTCTCCTCGACAATCGCATAAGAACCAACAAAACGAGTAAATTTCATTATATTCCCAAATCGGTAATATTACAGAACAATGATACCTTCCAGAACAACTTAATATCCATTTTGAAATTTTAAAGGTCTATGCCACTTATTAGTAGTGCTACACTTAATGGTCTTGGGCTTATGTTCAATCCCTTACACAATGACTAAGAAATCCATAATTTACACCTCAAAAATATACCACGAGTTATCATCCACTTATAGTATTAGACGGTCTTTAAGTACCAAACAATTCTTACTTATCGCTTTAAGACATATCTCAAATCCCAAGTTCAACTTAACAGCAAGTTTGTAAATCCAAAAATTCCCAAATTATTATATGTGCAACCCGAATTCATATTTCAAGAACTTAGTATACAATTGGACACCTTGAAGAGTTTGTAATCCGATCGTAAATGTTTTCTAATTACTCCTCCAGTACCTTAGCATTTCACGGGTAAGTAAATCCACCGCTTATCCAGAAAACTTCCTAAATATTCTATCCATCATTCTATGTTCATAGTTGGTACAATAGCCTTACCGGTTGACCTTCACAAAATCTTAGAATGCTAATATAAAGTACCCGAAATTATTCTAAGGGCAGCTCTATTTTCCTATCTTGCGACTGATCACCCATTTAGCTTACCGAAGTCATTTGTTTACTCTTAACAATCTATTTAAAATTGAAACAACACATTCAAATAATTTACTAACTAGTAGTCTTCTCGCTGGATCTAGTTATAACTAGTAGTCATCATTCCTCGGATCACAACAACAACTTAGGATTTTATCTAATACTAATATTAAATCCCAACGGTCTAAACACTTACTATGCGGCTACGAGCAAATTTTCTACACAAGAATTTGAAATAATAATTGAAATTATGATCCACCCAAATTCTCATCATGATGGATCATGAAAGGAAATAAACATACAAGTAATGATGCTTAATGTGAAATGAAATAATGAAAGCATTACAAACAAACGAGCTGAAAATAAAAATCTAGATAAGTGAAAACAACTCACTTATAATTCAATTCTAGGAGTGAATGAATATTTATAGAGGCTTCATGAATAATGGGTATGAGCCAACAAGATACCAATCTCGTGATCATTCATCCCTGGGTAATGAAATCATGCTCGAACAATCCAAGCACAATTAAGGCAATCAGTGTGACTTCAGTCGAGAGAAACTCACACAAGTTAATAATCAGGGAAACAACGGTCTCAAGGTAAAATCAGATGTCAGTCACACCACGTGAGTAGATTACCAAAAAGAAAAAGAAAAAAAAATGAATCTTACTCGCATCAACATGTGGCTCTAGAACCGAAGAAAATTTTCAAGAATTGTGAAACATTAACAAGATTTTACTAAAAAGTTCCACCAATGCCAAAGTGGTAGGATTCAACGCCGATTAATGTCATACGAATCCATAAATGCCCAAAGGAAGAGCAAAGAAATTTTGGACAATCAAAAATATATGTTGCCACGGATTTGAGCACAAAAGAAAGTAAATGAAATAGTGATCGGAATAATAGTTCACAAATTGAAAGGCTCAAAGTAACCGACTCACTATTTTAAAATCATATTTGCCCAAATAAACAAAGAAAACTCGAACTATCCCTAAATAATATTAAACCAAGTTCGTAACCCAAGTCTTCATATGAGTTCGGTTCACTAACATAACTGACAAACACACATCTATCAACTTCTAAGCAAACTATGCACTTAGTTACATCTGATTAGAATCTAATATAAGAAAATAACTTACAATAATAGCACACAATTAAAATCTCCTAATACGCAGATTTAATATTTCCCAACAACTCCTAAAATCTCATAAAAAATATTAGCACTACATAATAACTCAAAAAACACCCACGTAATGCCTAAAACTGGAAGGAATATTGGTACACCAACTCCATTTAACTTGGAACCGCATTCTATAAAAATAAACAGTCAAATAACACAATTTAAACTACTAAAAAAGAATTTTAACGAAAATAAACACTAAACTACGCATTTAAACAAATTAATCAGCTAGTTTTGAAATTTATTTTTTTTTAAAAAAAGAAGGTGACATCAAAATAATTAAAGTAATAAATCAATTACGACTACCATATAAAATTCATTAAAACTTACAGACTTTGAGGCGAGATTTCTCGAGTTTCTTGCAACCGGCAGTAGGCACAACCCAAACCAGAACCATGCTCTGCTACCAACTAAACGACTCTAATTTTACTTTAAATTAAACTAAATAAAAATACGGATTTTCAAAAGTTTTATAAAAATTTCGGCACGACCTCTCTGTTTATATTATAACCAACCTGTCTCAGACAGCAATCAAAATAAAATAAAATAAATAGATGACTGATGACACAAGAAACTAGACCGAGACAAGAACGAGGCCCAAAAGAGATGTTCGACATATCAAATATCCACAAGATTAGAAATCTAATGTTTACATGCCCAAAAACAATGCTATCAAAACATTACATATATATCTGAAAAATAAGCCAAATAAATGCTCCATAACATATAAATTCTAGTAACTATGCGAAAGACGAGCATAGGTCGGAGGGATGTGCCGGGCCCACATCGTAGTCCACTCGATAGTCTTGCCCCTCGATCTTAATGATATACTCCTCACCTGAAAACGATAAGTGTAGTGAGTCTAAAAGACTCAGCAAGAATATGAGGGGGATAACGAGTACTACGTAAATACAAGCACATGCAGATTAAAAATAGCTTGATAATAAAATACTTTGTGCCCTTAATTTGAATAAAATGTACTTCTAAAATGAGAGAACATGAATATAACATATGCATGGCTAAATCATTAATAAACAATAAAACTGCATAAACTGTATCTGAATCTGTAACTGTAACTGTGAACTTAGATCCTTGATTGTGACTCTGTGATTTCGATCATGATCATGGCTATAGTGCACAATGCCGCAAGGAGGTCGAGATGAAACCCAACCCGATCTTGCCCTATATTGGTAAGGGAGACCAGAATAGCTCTGGCCCCACACGAACACATGCTAAGTTAAGGAAACCCATAATGATTTGGTAAGAGAGGCCAAAACGTCTTTCAGCCCCACACGAACACATGAATATGTAGTCACAACTATCTCACTTCGTTCAAAATATACTTCTTTCCTTTATTGAATATGAGACTTAGCATGCATATGTAAATATGACGTACATGTAAATGCTAATCAATAATCATGCATATGACTCACACATGGATGATCGGGATGGTGATTTAGGAGACAAACCGAAGGATGTAAATTTAAACCAAAGTGTAGCGCTTAAGACAATTCAAGCGGTTTGCCCGTAAAATTAGTAACTTGCTCGATTCTTAATCAAAAAGGATTTCGCTTGAAACCAAGACTCCATGACACTTAGAACTAAGTAGAGAAATCATCCTAGGAATTTATTTCATAAACAACCATTTTATAAAAATTCCATTTCCAGACAGCAAGCCTAAAAGCCTGGAAATTCTGCACCTTAATCTTCGACCAAGACTTGACCGAATTGATTTCCGCTTTCACTGACATACTCCTAACACCTTGACCTAATTCCCAACCCAAGCCCTTGACCAAAACCCAAGTTTAACCCCTGTTTTAGTGTTGGAGAACGCGGCGATCAGATCAATTAGGATTGATACCCGGTGCAGCGGAAGTTTAAAATTTTTGTATGGAACGATTCCATAATAGGTATCAACCTTACGATTAAATTGTGTGTGTAAAAATTAAATAACAATTATAAAATTTTTACCTTTAATCTCGAATCGAGATTTTGGACACCAACAGATTTCTCTGCTCTTGTTGTATATCCCTGGAACTGATGGACGAACTGTTCTTCAATCAGGTCCACGAATGGATATTTAATCCCTCTGATAGATTGCACTAGAAAATCTATCAGAAGTTTCTACGAAGAGATTAACGAATTTGATCCGTTAAACCAGACTGTAATTCAAAATCACAGGCTGGATTTTTCTCAAGCAGAGGGAGAGGGGGCGGCGGCCACAATCAATAAAATTAGGGTTTTCAAAAATTATTTTGTGACATGTTGTGTGTAATTTCTATACTGCAATAACTTATTTATAATGTAGGCCACTAACAGCTTAGGGCCCATTAGTCATAAGTTCAAGCCCGACAAGCAAAGCCCGCATGTTCAGAAATTAATATAAAATTCATCGTGACTCCGATTGATAAACCGATTTCACCAATGTGCACAGAAACCATTTTTGCACCTTTTAAAGTCAAGATAAATTTTTCTGAATCCGAATTCAGTGATTTCCAAAAATGGCCATCCCTATGTCATTTTAGGAAATCTTACTCCTCTACTCTTAAATAAGAAGTCCAACTTCTTCGTTCATTAAATTTAACTCTTTAAATTTAACTATCTCAACGGAGATTAAAAATCCATTACACTGTGTGACCCTCAATGGTTCAGGGATACAGCTAGCCGTGGGCTCACAACTCCTTGTGACTCGGAACAACAATTTCCGACTTGCCCATCGAATCATGGTATGAGCGCCTAGCAACATCGCCCCATGATTCCCTAGGTATCACTGATAGTGCCTACAAGAACCAGTAGATTTTGGTTAGCGTACAGTACGGTCCCTTCATCCATATATCCCGATCGAATCAACAACCATTGGTATATCGAGAGTCGCTCGAGATTCGATAACTATGCAATACATCTTGAAGATCAAATAGTGACATCGCATGTGCTACTAAGAAACCATTTCTTAAATCACATCATGTACTCTGGCCAGAGATTCGTCACACTAATATCTCCTCAGATCGCATAGGATATCCACACTCGCAAGTATGTGGTGAATCCTTGACAACAAAGCATCGACTCCTATATGTGTCGTAACTGTACCCAATCCCGACACCTGATGACCCCATTAGAGTCGGTAAACGAGTCAAAGCACAGTACTAACATATAGAGTCTCAATGATGTTTCAAGTAGTAAGGACTAATGGTGTACAACCAAAACCGCGGACTATATCCACTCGATAAGTGATAACCACTTGGAAAGTCCGGATAGGGTAGTTTGATCATTCATCATATGAATATCCATTTGCATGATTCGAACATCTCTATGTTCCTTACCAATGAAACGTGGTACTCTGCATCGCAAATGCTAGTCTCAAACTCGAGCGATCCTTATCCTTATTATCGGACGGCTCAATTGACTAGGAACATTTTAGAATAAACAGTGACTATAAGATGTGTTTCATGATAGACATCCCCATGTTCTACCACATCTTACATACACTATAGTATATTCAAGGTCTTTATCAAAACAACAATAGTATATCACAATATAACAATATGAAGAAAGATAAAGTCATTGCCATTAATAAAAGTGTAAATTATATTAAACAAAAGATTGTTTATACAAAGAGTCATCAAAGCCCTTAGCCACAAGTTGGCTCACCGGGCACCCACTCTTTCAATCTCCCACTTTCCCTATAGCCAACTAGTCATACTACGTAGACCCATTGCTTCGCGATGTTTGTCAAATAATGGTCCTGGCAAGGGCTTAGTAAGTGGATCAGCGATATTGTCTGCAGAGGCCACTCTTTCGACAGTGATGTCTCCTCTTTCCACAATCTCCCGGATGATGTGGTATTTCCTCAGTACGTGTTTGGATCTTTGATGAGACCTTGGTTCCTTTGCCTGAGCAACGGCACCCGTGTTGTCACAGTACACCGGGACTGGACCAACAACTTCAGGAATGACGCCCAACTCTTGGACGAAATTCCTCATCCAAACGGCCTCTTTAGCAGCAGCTGATGCTGCAATGTATTCTGCTTCAGTGGTGGAATTCGCTGTGGTGTCCTGCTTGGAACTCTTCCAAGAGACAGCACCGCCATTGAGCATGAACACAAATCCAGAGGTTGACTTCGAGTCATCCACGTCACTTTGGAAGCTAGAGTCGGTATAGCCTTCCAATTTTAGTTCTCTTCCTCCATATACCATGAACATATTCTTAGTCCTTCGTAAGTACTTAAGAATGTCTTTCACGGCTTTCCAATGCATTTGACCGGGATTAGCTTGATATCTGCTCGTGATACTCAGAGCAAATGCTACATCCGATCTGGTAGATATCATCCCATACATGATACTACCTATGGCTGACGCATATGGTACATGTGTCATTTTCTCTATCTATTCATCCGTCTTGGGACACATAGACTTGGATAGAGAAACTCCATGACACATGGGTAGATGTCCTCTCTTGGACCCATCCATTGAAAACCGTTTCAATATGGTGTCGATGTAGGTTGATTGAGTGAGTCCTATCATTCTCTTAGATCTATCTCTATAGATCTGTATCCCAAGAATATAGGATGCCTCACCCAAATCCTTCATCGAGAATCTACCTGATAACCATATCTTTGTTGACTGCAACATCCCTACATCATTCCCAATGAGTAAGATGTCATCAACATAAAGTACTAAGAATGACACAACATCCTTAACTACTTTCTTGTACACGCATGGTTCCTCCGGATTCTTGATGAAACCAAAATCTTTTATTGTTTCATCAAATTTCTGGTTCCAACTTCTTGATGCTTGTTTTAGACCATAAATTGATCTCTGAAGCTTGCATACCTTATGCTCGCTTCCCATGGATATGTACCCCTTAGGCTGCTTCATATAGATCTCTTCCTTAATGTCTCCATTAAGAAAAGCAGTCTTCACATCCATTTGCCATATCTCATAGTCATACCATGCAGCTATGGCAATAAGGATTATTATGGACTTGAACATTGCAACTGGTGAAAAGGTTTCATCATAGTCAACTCCTTGTCTTTGAGTATAACCTTTTGCCACCAGTCGCGCCTTGTAGGTCAATACCTTACCATCAGACCCAAGATTTCTCTTGTAGATCCATTTACACCCTATTGGAACAATTCCATCGGGAGGATCTACTAAAGACCAAACTTGGTTTGTATGCATCGAATCTATTTCCGACTGCATAGCTTCAAGCCATAAATTTGAATCCGCATCAGAAATTGCTTCCTTGAAGTTTCTTGGATCACATCCAACATTGGGTTCATCTTGATCCCCTTCAAGCAGAAGACCATATCGAATAGGAGGTCTAGAAGTCCTCTCGGATCTTCTAGGCACAGGCGTGTCCAGCAATGGTTCCTGAGGTGTAGGATCGTTATTTTGTATTTCGGGTTCTTCTCGAATTTCTTCGAGTTCCATCATCTCGCCTTTCTTATCCAATAAGAACTCCTTCTCCAATAAGGTGGCATTCCTTGAAACAAACACCTTTGTTTCAGCAGGATAATAGAAATAATATCCGATTGAATTCTTCGGATACCCTACAAAATAACATAAGCTGGATCGACTATCCAACTTATCTCCCACTGTCCGCTTCACGTAAGCAGGACATCCCCAAATCCTCAAGTACGAATACTTAGGAGCTTTGCCATTCCATAACTCGTATGGTGTTTTGTCCACTGCTTTAGTGTGGACGTTGTTCAACAACAATACCGCCGTTTCAAGCGCATAGCCCCAAAACGAAGGTGGAAGCTCAAAGAAGCTCATCATGGATCGAACCATGTCCAACAAAGTTCGATTACGACGCTCCGATACACCATTAAGATCTGGTGTCATAGGAGGAGTACACTGAGAGAGAATCCCATTCTCTTTTAGATAGTCCAAAAACTCGGTACTCAAGTATTCTCCACCTCGATCCGATCGAAGTGCTTTAATACTTTTACCTAGCTTGTTTTCTACTTCAGCCTTGAATTCTTTGAACTTTTCAAATGCTTCAGACTTATATTTCATTAAATATAAATACCCATACCTTGAATAATCATCAGTAAAGGTAATGAAGTAGGTGTGGCCATATTGAGTCCCAACTCTAAATGGACCACAAACATCTGTATGGATCAAATCCAACAGATTTTGACTACGCTCAGGTTTCCCCTTAAAAGGAGATTTAGTCATTTTTCCTTTTAGGCAGGATTCACAAGTAGGTAGAGAGTTAATATCAGACATATCAAACATGCCCTCTCCCACTAGCTTGTTCATCCTCCTTGAGGAAATATGACCTAGCCTAGCGTGCCAAAGGTTTGCCGGGTTTTGGCTATCGATTTTCCTTTTGTTTGTTGTTGCCGGTTTATCAACATAATTTATTGGAACGTCTTTTAGTTTTAAGTTGTATAGATCGTTTTCAAGTTGTCCATTTCCAATCAAACATTCATTCTTGTAAATATTGCAAATCCCATTCACAAAATTGAAAGAATAACCATCTATCAAGCATAGAAACAGAAATAATGTTTTTAATCAAATCCGGAACAAATAAAACATCTCTTAAAAGTAACTTAAAACCGTTCTGCAAAATTAAATAAACATCTCCCACGGCTTTTGCTTCAACTCTGGAACCATTTCCGAGCCTCAGCTGGGTCTCACCCATCCTAAGCCTGCGACTTCTTGTCATCACCTGCAAATCATTGCAAATGTGAGATCCACATCCGGTATCCAATACCCAAGAAGTAGTATTAAGTGAAACATTTATTTCAATATAGAACATACCCTTTGCAGTTCGCAACTGCTCTAGATATTCCTTGCAGTTACGCTTCCAATGACCGGGCTTCTTGCAGTAATGGCAAACATCCTTGGATTTTTCCATGTTTGAAGCCTTTGTCTTGTACTTCTTCTCGGGTTCGATTTTCTTGGGTGGGGCAGAACGTTTCTTACCCTTTGTACTTGGCCCCTTCTTAGCAGAAGAGAAGGACCCCACCAAGAAAGCCGGTTTATCCTTCTTTAATGTGGATTCATATGTCACAAGCATATTGACCATCTCTTCAAGGGAGGCCTCTATCTTGTTCATATTGAAATTTACCACAAATCCGTCAAACGAAGAAGGAAGAGACAGAAGTAGTAAGTCCACGTTGAGTTCATGCTCCAACACCAAATCAAGAGTTACCAACTTCTGTATGAGCCAAATCACTCGTACCCCATGATCATGGACCGAAGTCCCTTCACGCATGCGACACGTCATTAGCTCCTTTACAGTAGCGAACCTTTCAGCCCTCGATTGAGCCCCAAAAAGTTCCTTGAGTTGAACGTGAATGTCAGCAGCATTCACGGTGTCCTCAAATCGCCTCTGGAGTTCATCAGACATCGAGGCTTGCATATAGCATTTGGTCTTGATATCATGGTCCCACCATGTATCAAGCTTGGCTAACTCCTCCGGACTTACGTCAGCTGGTGCTTCCTTCGGAGGAGATTTTTCTAACACGTAGAGCATCTTCTCCGAAGTCAAGACAATCTTCAACTTACGGAACCATTCCGTATAGTTTGCGCCATTCAACTTATTTTGTTCGAGGATCGAGAAAAGTGGATTACGCGAATTCATCTTATGAAATACTGAAAAGAAACAGACAAATATCAGTGATTGTTTAAGCAATTTACTAAGACATAAAATAGGCAAAATTTATTTTATGAATCTCACTCCCACTATTTTAACGATTTCACTACCCTCTAGTGAAAACGGGAAACTGTTTTCCTTAGGGAGAACATGGAGTCCAATTGACAAACTTATGGTCCCGAATAATATCAGCCAACCATAATTTTCAAAAGGTAGAGCCCAATTACTTCCAAAGCAACCTCCACGTTTTTACCTCATGTCCAATAAGGGCCCAATAATATGACGCCGTTTATTGTGACATGTCAAGATGACCCATCAATATTAAGTTGTGATGGACGGTCGCCATTTGGATCCCCCAATAATATGAGCCGATCCCATGGGAGTTCCACCCAACTTACAACATGTGTCGATCCAATGTACAGCTTTCCGACGAACGGGCCCCCCCCAATAATATGAGCTGGACCGTATCCGCGGGTAGCATCTCATACATTGATCGTTGATGGAAGGTAGGAACATTTAAACAAATTTAAATTTCCTTTATTTATCTTGATATCAATTTTAAATCATATTTAAAATGAGGGATTTTAATTATAAAAATTTGTCTCATCATTTTTTAAAAATTTTTGTATGCTTGCCGGATTCACACAATTATGTCTAAAACATGCATACAACTATAATATCACATATTATATAGGATGATCGATTCCATTTCTAATCGACCCGTGGTTGCCAATCACGAGTCTTAGTCCAATCCTAGGTAATATGCAGTATGCAATGCAATCCTATTACATTTGCTTCCAATTTACATTTCTTCTGTCTTTATTGTCTGCTGGGCCCACCTCCATCTTCAAATCTTGATCTCCCACTAAATCTAATGTATTTACAATAAATAACAATGACAAGTAGGGGATACATTTTTAAGGGGTGGGAACGGGCCATAAACCAAGCCCACTTTTATTACATATGACATTCATATTGGGCCATAAACCAGGCCCATTAATAAAACCAACAACAATAAAACAAATGTAAATTCCTAACATACACCTACAAAATTGGTCATGGCAATCGATCATCCTTATCCAATAACATTTAATTCAAAATTAATTTATTGGATAACATGCAATGACAATTTAAATTTAAAAGGATAAAATCATATTTCATACATAAAATCTTATTTTACATACAAAATCATATTTTATCTTTTTATCAAATAAAATCATATTTTATCTATAAAATCCAATTTTATACATAAAATCATATTTTACTCAATATATCCATAAGATCATATCTTATCATCAATTGTACCAAAAATAATTAATTTCAAAATTCAATTTAAGGATAAAATATTAAAATTTTCCAAAAATTCAAATTTATCCAAAAATCAATTTTAAAATTTTCGGACTCGAACAATTCGATCCGACGCCTCGTGGACCAATCAAAAACAATTTTCGATCGGACCAAAAATAGAATTTTCACATATTAAAATTTAATTTAAAAATTAAAAATTAATTTTTTTTTCGCGGGCCGCCCGGGACATTCCCGGGCTGCCCGCGCCCCGTAGGGTTCGGGCCGGGCAGCCCGGCTGCCCCTAGGGCAGCGACGATCGCTGACCTGGGCAGCGCCGTGCGCTGCCCTAGGCAGCGATCACATCGTTGCCCGGGGCAGCGACGATCGCTGCCCCTGCCCCGGGCAGCGATCCAATCGCTGCCCGGGTTTTTGCCCGAAAAAAATATTTTTATTTTTAAAATATTTATTTTGTTTCAAAAACCGAGGCCCAAAAAAATTTTTGTACAATCGATTAATTTAATCGCTTGATCTGAGCAACCTGGCTCTGATACCACTGTTGGAGAACGCGGCGATCAGATCAATTAGGATTGATACCCGGTGCAGTGGAAGTTTAAAATTTTTGTATGGAACGATTCCATAATAGGTATCAACCTTACGATTAAATTGTGTGTGTAAAAATTAAATAACAATTATAAAATTTTTACCTTTAATCTCGAATCGAGATTTTGGACACCAACAGATTTCTCTGCTCTTGTTGTATATCCCTGGAACTGATGGACGAACTGTTCTTCAATCAGGTCCACGAATGGATATTTAATCCCTCTGATAGATTGCACTAGAAAATCTATCAGAAGTTTCTACGAAGAGATTAACGAATTTGATCCGTTAAACCAGACTTTAATTCAAAATCACAGGCTGGATTTTTCTCAAGCAGAGGGAGAGGGGGCGGCGGCCACAATCAATAAAATTAGGGTTTTCGAAAATTATTTTGTGACCTGTTGTGTGTAATTTCTGTACTGCAATAACTTATTTATAATGTAGGCCACTAACAGCTTAGGGCCCATTAGTCATAAGTTCAAGCCCGACAAGCAAAGCCCGCATGTTCAGAAATTAATATAAAATTCATCGTGACTCCGATTGATAAACCGATTTCACCAATGTGCACAGAAACCATTTCTGCACCTTTTAAAGTCAAGATAAATTTTTCTGAATCCGAATTCAGTGATTTCCAAAAATGGTCATCCCTATGTCATTTTAGGAAATCTTACTCCTCTACTCTTAAATAAGAAGTCCAACTTCTTCGTTCATTAAATTTAACTATCTCAACGGGGATTAAAAATCCATTACACTGTGGACCCTCAATGGTTCAGGGATACAGCTAGCCGTGGGCTCACAACTCCTTGTGACTCGGAACAACAATTTCCGACTTGCCCATCGAATCATGGTATGAGCGCCTAGCAACATCGCCCCATGATTCCCTAGGTATCACTGATAGTGCCTACAAGAACCAGTAGATTTTGGTTAGCGTACAGTACGGTCCCTTCATCCATATATCCCGATCGAATCAACAACCATTGGTATATCGAGAGTCGCTCGAGATTCGATAACTATGCAATACATCTTGAAGATCAAATAGTGACATCGCATGTGCTACTAAGAAACCATTTCTTAAATCACATCATGTACTCTGGCCAGAGATTCGTCACACTAATATCTCCTCAGATCGCATAGGATATCCACACTCGCAAGTATGTGGTGAATCCTTGACAACAAAGCATCGACTCCTATATGTGTCGTAACTGTACCCAATCCCGACACCTGATGACCCCATTAGAGTCGGTAAACGAGTCAAAGCACAGTACTAACATATAGAGTCTCAATGATGTTTCAAGTAGTAAGGACTAATGGTGTACAACCAAAACCGCGGACTATATCCACTCGATAAGTGATAACCACTTGGAAAGTCCGGATAGGGTAGTTCGATCATTCATCATATGAATATCCATTTGCATGCTTCGAACATCTCTATGTTCCTTACCAATGAAACGTGGTACTCTGCATCGCAAATGCTAGTCTCAAACTCGAGCGATCCTTATCCTTATTATCGGACGGCTCAATTGACTAGGAACATTTTAGAATAAACAGTGACTATAAGATGTGTTTCATGATAGACATCCCCATGTTCTACCACATCTTACATACACTATAGTATATTCAAGGTCTTTATCAAAACAACAATAGTATATCACAATATAACAATATGAAGAAAGATAAAGTCATTGCCATTAATAAAAGTGTAAATTATATTAAACAAAAGATTGTTTATACAAAGAGTCATCAAAGCCCTTAGCCACAAGTTGGCTCACCGGGCACCCACTCTTTCAATCTCCCACTTGCCCTATAGCCAACTAGTCATACTACGTAGACCCATTGCTTCGCGATGTTTGTCAAATAATGGTCCTGGCAAGGGCTTAGTAAGTGGATCAGCGATATTGTCTGCAGAGGCCACTCTTTCGACAGTGATGTCTCCTCTTTCCACAATCTCCCGGATGATGTGGTATTTCCTCAGTACGTGTTTGGATCTTTGATGAGACCTTGGTTCCTTTGCCTGAGCAACGGCACCCGTGTTGTCACAGTACACCGGGACTGGACCAACAACTTCAGGAATGACGCCCAACTCTTGGACGAAATTCCTCATCCAAACGGCCTCTTTAGCAGCAGCTGATGCTGCAATGTATTCTGCTTCAGTGGTGGAATTCGCTGTGGTGTCCTGCTTGGAACTCTTCCAAGAGACAGCACCGCCATTGAGCATGAACACAAATCCAGAGGTTGACTTCGAGTCATCCACGTCACTTTGGAAGCTAGAGTCGGTATAGCCTTCCAATTTTAGTTCTCTTCCTCCATATACCATGAACATATTCTTAGTCCTTCGTAAGTACTTAAGAATGTCTTTCACGGCTTTCCAATGCATTTGACCGGGATTAGCTTGATATCTGCTCGTGACACTCAGAGCAAATGCTACATCCGGTCTGGTAGATATCATCCCATACATGATACTACCTATGGCTGACGCATATGGTACATGTGTCATTTTCTCTATCTATTCATCCGTCTTGGGACACATAGACTTGGATAGAGAAACTCCATGACACATGGGTAGATGTCCTCTCTTGGACCCATCCATTGAAAACCGTTTCAATATGGTGTCGATGTAGGTTGATTGAGTGAGTCCTATCATTCTCTTAGATCTATCTCTATAGATCTGTATCCCAATAATATAGGATGCCTCACCCAAATCCTTCATCGAGAATCTACCTGATAACCATATCTTTGTTGACTGCAACATCCCTACATCATTCCCAATGAGTAAGATGTCATCAACATAAAGTACTAAGAATGGCACAGCATCCTTAACTACTTTCTTGTACACGCATGGTTCCTCCGGATTCTTGATGAAACCAAAATCTTTTATTGTTTCATCAAATTTCTGGTTCCAACTTCTTGATGCTTGTTTTAGACCATAAATTGATCTCTGAAGCTTGCATACCTTATGCTCGCTTCCCATGGATGTGTACCCCTTAGGCTGCTTCATATAGATCTCTTCCTTAATGTCTCCATTAAGAAAAGCAGTCTTCACATACATTTGCCATATCTCATAGTCATACCATGCAGCTATGGCAATAAGGATTATTATGGACTTGAACATTGCAACTGGTGAAAAGGTTTCATCATAGTCAACTCCTTGTCTTTGAGTATAACCTTTTGCCACCAGTCGCGCCTTGTAGGTCAATACCTTACCATCAGACCCAAGATTTCTCTTGTAGATCCATTTACACCCTATTGGAACAATTCCATCGGGAGGATCTACTAAAGACCAAACTTGGTTTGTATGCATCGAATCTATTTCCGACTGCATAGCTTCAAGCCATAAATTTGAATCCGCATCAGAAATTGCTTCCTTGAAGTTTCTTGGATCACATCCAACATTGGGTTCATCTTGATCCCCTTCAAGCAGAAGACCATATCGAATAGGAGGTCTAGAAGTCCTCTCGGATCTTCTAGGCACAGGCGTGTCCAGCAATGGTTCCTGAGGTGTAGGATCGTTATTTTGTATTTCGGGTTCTTCTCGAATTTCTTCGAGTTCCATCATCTCGCCTTTCTTATCCAATAAGAACTCCTTCTCCAATAAGGTGGCATTCCTTGAAACAAACACCTTTGTTTCAGCAGGATAATAGAAATAATATCCGATTGAATTCTTCGGATACCCTACAAAATAACATAAGCTGGATCGACTATCCAACTTATCTCCCACTGTCCGCTTCACGTAAGCAGGACATCCCCAAATCCTCAAGTACGAATACTTAGGAGCTTTGCCATTCCATAACTCGTATGGTGTTTTGTCCACTGCTTTAGTGTGGACGTTGTTCAACAACAATACCGCCGTTTCAAGCGCATAGCCCCAAAACGAAGGTGGAAGCTCAAAGAAGCTCATCATGGATCGAACCATGTCCAACAAAGTTCGATTACGACGCTCCGATACACCATTAAGCTCTGGTGTCATAGGAGGAGTACACTGAGAGAGAATCCCATTCTCTTTTAGATAGTCCAAAAACTCGGTACTCAAGTATTCTCCACCTCGATCCGATCGAAGTGCTTTAATACTTTTACCTAGCTTGTTTTCTACTTCAGCCTTGAATTCTTTGAACTTTTCAAATGCTTCAGACTTATATTTCATTAAATATAAATACCCATACCTTGAATAATCATCAGTAAAGGTAATGAAGTAGGTGTGGCCATATTGAGTCCCAACTCTAAATGGACCACAAACATCTGTATGGATCAAATCCAACAGATTTTGACTACGCTCAGGTTTCCCCTTAAAAGGAGATTTAGTCATTTTTCCTTTTAGGCAGGATTCACAAGTAGGTAGAGAGTTAATATCAGACATATCAAACATGCCCTCTCCCACTAGCTTGTTCATCCTCCTTGAGGAAATATGACCTAGCCTAGCGTGCCAAAGGTTTGCCGGGTTTTGGCTATCGATTTTCCTTTTGTTTGTTGTTGCCGGTTTATCAACATAATTTATTGGAATGTCTTTTAGTTTTAAGTTGTATAGATCGTTTTCAAGTTGTCCATTTCCAATCAAACATTCATTCTTGTAAATATTGCAAATCCCATTCACAAAATTGAAAGAATAACCATCTCTATCAAGCATAGAAACAGAAATAATGTTTTTAATCAAATCCGGAACAAATAAAACATCTCTTAAAAGTAACTTAAAACCGTTCTGCAAAATTAAATAAACATCTCCCACGGCTTTTGCTTCAACTCTGGAACCATTTCCGAGCCTCAGCTGGGTCTCACCCATCCTAAGCCTGCGACTTCTTGTCATCACCTGCAAATCATTGCAAATGTGAGATCCACATCCGGTATCCAATACCCAAGAAGTAGTATTAAGTGAAACATTTATTTCAATATAGAACATACCCTTTGCAGTTCGCAACTGCTCTAGATATTCCTTGCAGTTACGCTTCCAATGACCGGGCTTCTTGCAGTAATGGCAAACATCCTTGGATTTTTCCATGTTTGAAGCCTTTGTCTTGTACTTCTTCTCGGGTTCGATTTTCTTGGGTGGGGCAGAACGTTTCTTACCCTTTGTACTTGGCCCCTTCTTAGCAGAAGAGAAGGACCCCACCAAGAAAGCCGGTTTATCCTTCTTTAATGTGGATTCATATGTCACAAGCATATTGACCATCTCTTCAAGGGAGGCCTCTATCTTGTTCATATTGAAATTTACCACAAATCCGTCAAACGAAGAAGGAAGAGACAGAAGTAGTAAGTCCACGTTGAGTTCATGCTCCAACACCAAATCAAGGGTTACCAACTTCTGTATGAGCCAAATCACTCGTACCCCATGATCATGGACCGAAGTCCCTTCACGCATGCGACACGTCATTAGCTCCTTTACAGTAGCGAACCTTTCAGCCCTCGATTGAGCCCCAAAAAGTTCCTTGAGTTGAACGTGAATGTCAGCAGCATTCACGGTGTCCTCAAATCGCCTCTGGAGTTCATCAGACATCGAGGCTTGCATATAGCATTTGGTCTTGATATCATGGTCCCACCATGTATCAAGCTTGGCTAACTCCTCCGGACTTACGTCAGCTGGTGCTTCCTTCGGAGGAGATTTTTCTAACACGTAGAGCATCTTCTCCGAAGTCAAGACAATCTTCAACTTACGGAACCATTCCGTATAGTTTGCGCCATTCAACTTATTTTGTTCGAGGATCGAGAAAAGTGGATTACGCGAATTCATCTTATGAAATACTGAAAAGAAACAGACAAATATCAGTGATTGTTTAAGCAATTTACTAAGACATAAAATAGGCAAAATTTATTTTATGAATCTCACTCCCACTATTTTAACGATTTCACTACCCTCTAGTGAAAACGGGAAACTGTTTTCCTTAGGGAGAACATGGAGTCCAATTGACAAACTTATGGTCCCGAATAATATCAGCCAACCATAATTTTCAAAAGGTAGAGCCCAATTACTTCCAAAGCAACCTCCACGTTTTTACCTCATGTCCAATAAGGGCCCAATAATATGACGCCGTTTATTGTGACATGTCAAGATGACCCATCAATATTAAGTTGTGATGGACGGTCGCCATTTGGATCCCCCAATAATATGAGCCGATCCCATGGGAGTTCCACCCAACTTACAACATGTGTCGATCCAATGTACAGCTTTCCGACGAACGGGCCCCCCCAATAATATGAGCTGGACCGTATCCGCGGGTAGCATCTCATACATTGATCGTTGATGGAAGGTAGGAACATTTAAACAAATTTAAATTTCCTTTATTTATCTTGATATCAATTTTAAATCATATTTAAAATGAGGGATTTTAATTATAAAAATTTGTCTCATCATTTTTTAAAAATTTTTGTATGCTTGCCGGATTCACACAATTATGTCTAAAACATGCATACAACTATAATATCACATATTATATAGGATGATCGATTCCATTTCTAATCGACCCGTGGTTGCCAATCACGAGTCTTAGTCCAATCCTAGGTAATATGCAGTATGCAATGCAATCCTATTACATTTGCTTCCAATTTACATTTCTTCTGTCTTTATTGTCTGCTGGGCCCACCTCCATCTTCAAATCTTGATCTCCCACTAAATCTAATGTATTTACAATAAATAACAATGACAAGTAGGGGATACATTTTTAAGGGGTGGGAACGGGCCATAAACCAAGCCCACTTTTATTACATATGACATTCATATTGGGCCATAAACCAGGCCCATTAATAAAACCAACAACAATAAAACAAATGTAAATTCCTAACATACACCTACAAAATTGGTCATGGCAATCGATCATCCTTATCCAATAACATTTAATTCAAAATTAATTTATTGGATAACATGCAATGACAATTTAAATTTAAAAGGATAAAATCATATTTCATACATAAAATCTTATTTTACATACAAAATCATATTTTATCTTTTTATCAAATAAAATCATATTTTATCTATAAAATCCAATTTTATACATAAAATCATATTTTACTCAATATATCCATAAGATCATATCTTATCATCAATTGTACCAAAAATAATTAATTTCAAAATTCAATTTAAGGATAAAATATTAAAATTTTCCAAAAATTCAAATTTATCCAAAAATCAATTTTAAAATTTTCGGACTCGAACAATTCGATCCGACGCCTCGTGGACCAATCAAAAACAATTTTCGATCGGACCAAAAATAGAATTTTCACATATTAAAATTTAATTTAAAAATTAAAAATTAATTTTTTTTTCGCGGGCCGCCCGGGACATTCCCGGGCTGCCCGCGCCCCGTAGGGTTCGGGCCGGGCAGCCCGGCTGCCCCTAGGGCAGCGACGATCGCTGACCTGGGCAGCGCCGTGCGCTGCCCTAGGCAGCGATCACATCGTTGCCCGGGGCAGCGACGATCGCTGCCCCTGCCCCGGGCAGCGATCCAATCGCTGCCCGGGTTTTTGCCCGAAAAAAATATTTTTATTTTTAAAATATTTATTTTGTTTCAAAAACCGAGGCCCAAAAAAATTTTTGTACAATCGATTAATTTAATCGCTTGATCTGAGCAACCTGGCTCTGATACCACTGTTGGAGAACGCGACGATCAGATCAATTAGGATTGATACCCGGTGCAGTGGAAGTTTAAAATTTTTGTATGGAACGATTCCATAATAGGTATCAACCTTACGATTAAATTGTGTGTGTAAAAATTAAATAACAATTATAAAATTTTTACCTTTAATCTCGAATCGAGATTTTGGACACCAACAGATTTCTCTGCTCTTGTTGTATATCCCTGGAACTGATGGACGAACTGTTCTTCAATCAGGTCCACGAATGGATATTTAATCCCTCTGATAGATTGCACTAGAAAATCTATCAGAAGTTTCTACGAAGAGATTAACGAATTTGATCCGTTAAACCAGACTGTAATTCAAAATCACAGGCTGGATTTTTCTCAAGCAGAGGGAGAGGGGGCGGCGGCCACAATCAATAAAATTAGGGTTTTCGAAAATTATTTTGTGACCTGTTGTGTGTAATTTCTGTACTGCAATAACTTATTTATAATGTAGGCCACTAACAGCTTAGGGCCCATTAGTCATAAGTTCAAGCCCGACAAGCAAAGCCCGCATGTTCAGAAATTAATATAAAATTCATCGTGACTCCGATTGATAAACCGATTTCACCAATGTGCACAGAAACCATTTCTGCACCTTTTAAAGTCAAGATAAATTTTTCTGAATCCGAATTCAGTGATTTTCAAAAATGGCCATCCCTATGTCATTTTAGGAAATCTTACTCCTCTACTCTTAAATAAGAAGTCCAACTTCTTCGTTCATTAAATTTAACTATCTCAACGGGGATTAAAAATCCATTACACTGTGGACCCTCAATGGTTCAGGGATACAGCTAGCCGTGGGCTCACAACTCCTTGTGACTCGGAACAACAATTTCCGACTTGCCCATCGAATCATGGTATGAGCGCCTAGCAACATCGCCCCATGATTCCCTAGGTATCACTGATAGTGCCTACAAGAACCAGTAGATTTTGGTTAGCGTACAGTACGGTCCCTTCATCCATATATCACGATCGAATCAACAACCATTGGTATATCGAGAGCCGCTCGAGATTCGATAACTATGCAATACATCTTGAAGATCAAATAGTGACATCGCATGTGCTACTAAGAAACCATTTCTTAAATCACATCATGTACTCTGGCCAGAGATTCGTCACACTAATATCTCCTCAGATCGCATAGGATATCCACACTCGCAAGTATGTGGTGAATCCTTGACAACAAAGCATCGACTCCTATATGTGTCGTAACTGTACCCAATCCCGACACCTGATGACCCCATTAGAGTCGGTAAACGAGTCAAAGCACAGTACTAGCATATAGAGTCTCAATGATGTTTCAAGTAGTAAGGACTAATGGTGTACAACCAAAACCGCGGACTATATCCACTCGATAAGTGATAACCACTTGGAAAGTCCGGATAGGGTAGTTCGATCATTCATCATATGAATATCCATTTGCATGCTTTGAACTCTCTATGTTCCTTACCAATGAAACGTGGTACTCTGCATCGCAAATGCTAGTCTCAAACTCGAGCAATCCTTATCCTTATTATCGGACGGCTCAATTGACTAGGAACAATTTAGAATATACAGTGACTATAAGATGTGTTTCATGATAGACATCCCCATGTTCTACCACATCTTACATACACTATAGTATATTCAAGGTCTTTATCAAAACAACAATAGTATATCACAATATAACAATATGAAGAAAGATAAAGTCATTGGCGCCATTAATAAAAGTGTAAATTATATTAAACAAAAGATTGTTTATACAAAGAGTCATCAAAGCCCTTAGCCACAAGTTGGCTCACCGGGCACCCACTCTTTCATTTAGAACCAGATTCCGGACAGCCTTGTTACAAAAAGGAATTCTGCACATGATCTTCCCTCTAGGATCCTCTTCTAGGCCTTCACCCCAATCTCCTGCAAATTTCTAGCCTAAAATCTAACATCATGACCACTCTATAGACCTACTCGAACCACAAAATGGCTCTTCAAACTTGGTCCTAGCTCGAACCCGACAGTAACTTCACTTCCCAGACTATATCCCATTTGCAACCGATTGAACAACCCTCTTCTATCCAATCAAGCCTACAAGTCAACTACAAGCCAACCTAGAAACTACCATGTTAACTTCATATCACTCATGGTAGTACCTCAATCACCATCCAAATCAACACAATTAAAAACATCACATTATTCGAACCCATGCTTCATATAAGTTTCTGAAAACTTTCAACATTCACAAGGCATATCAAATCTGAAATTTCGAAGGTAGCATGGCATCCAAACATTTGCATTTCAAGTTCATACATATATCATAACCCATCAAACAATACGATTTTGCAAGAAAATGCATAAAAAATCTCGGCTAAGGAGGGGAAAGGGAAGTCGACAGGGCACTGCCACATATACGCATATAAACTTCAAAAATTTCCAAAAGTAAAACACACAATGTCTAATCTACAATGTGTAAAGAGAGAAACATATTCTTGCCTAACAAACCAAAAAAATCTGAAGAAATGAAAGCTGGAGCGATCTATGGCCGATCGAAGAGCTGGAAAGTGCTGGAACAGAGCTCGAACAGGGCACAACCCACAATCATCACATATGTGCATGAAAAGAAACTCAATCCCACTGCAAATAAATCAGATAGGCCAAACAGAATTTTAACCGAGGACTTGTTGGAACAGAAAACTCAAAAATTCAGCTCCCAGAAACATAAGATAGATAACATAAAACGGACAAAAGCGAGTACAATACGCCAAATGAGAAATGAAATTCGAACGACAAATCACAACAATACGATCAGTGCTCGGACGAGCCATCAAGAATAAAAAAAAAAGAACCGAGTTGCTTTTATAAATTCAAAAAAATGAAATGCAAGCAAGAAAACAAGCACGCATCATATAAATCTACCATAATCTTTCCTAGCTCAGAAAATCAAAAGAAAACAAAAAATCTGGGACGAGCTATGGCCGATCGAAGAGGACCTGGAATGAAGCTGGGATCGAGCTCCAAAACAAAGAGAGCAGCTCGCCCTGCTCGCTGATGAAGTTGCCTCGCCGGAGAAAAAGAGAGAAAAGAATCTGGCGGCGGCGGCACTTGGAGAAGAAGAGGATGGAAAGCGTCGATGGTGGGCTTGGAGAGAACAGGGGAAAATTTCGGGAATGAGAGTGTGTTTTTAGGCGTGAGTTGTGTGTGAAATGAGTGAGATTTGAGTGTGAATTTTAGGGCTAGGGTTAAGTCTAAGTGTAAGGTTGAGAGTGTATGTATAGGTGTATGTATATAATTGTGAGTGTGTGAGTGGAGAAAAAGTGCTACACCAATAGACAACTAGGACTATAAATTAAATTGCACTAAATAAAACACAAGCCTAAAAATCCAAAAATTTAAACACCTTAAATATTTCGATGTCACGGCAACGAGTAAAATACTTAAATCTCAGGCAGAGTGATTTAAAATAATTTAAACAAACTAGACAAAAGTTTAAAAGTAATTTAAATAAATACACCAGCGGAAATGAAAACCTTCAAAATGATTTGGACAATTAAGAAGGATTTAAATAAATAAGCTAGACATTTAAAATAGTTTAAAATAATTTAAAGTAACTAACCACTAAACTTAGGTTATTTAAAATAAATAAGTTGGACAATCGAAAATATTTAAACAAATAAGCTAACCAGTTAAAATCATTTAGACAAATAGACTTAAACAAATAAAAACATTAGTTAAATAGTTAGTAAAATAAAATCACTGAATAAATAATAAAAATATTTATTAACACATAACTCACTTAAAGAATTTAAATCAAATAAACTTAAAAATAATAACATAATATTTATTAAATTTAATGCAAGCGATTTAGTAGATTGGATTTTAGGCGTCACAATTCCTTTCCCCTTAAATGAGATTTCGTCCTCGAAATTTGAGACTTACTAACTAGGTTCGAATACCTTAGACTAGATCAACACTAAACTCGAACTTTGCACTCACATGAGTTGGCCCAAATTAACTTTCGCTGTGCACTCTGATGCTTATCAACACCTACTAAACAAGGAGCAAACTAACTCCCACTGCAAAATAAGTTTGCAAATTCCTATTTATCCCCAAATGTTTTTAGCCTAAGAGAAATTTCTAATCACTGTTCCCATGTGACTATAAGAGTTTTAATTCGTCACCTAAACTCCTAAAATATATGATACCTGTCTTAGTTCGATAACCTTAAATCCTAGATCGCAACTTCAATCAATAAATATCTGTAAAACCAATAAATAATTTATGTCGACCTTTCTCATAACTTAAAGGCTTCCTAACAACGAAACTATGCTTAATGTCTATTCACCAGCAAAACTTAACTCATAATCTAGAACTTGAGCTCTTGAGAAATCAACAAGTCTACAAAATACTTAGCAACTAAACACTAAACTTTTCTTAATAGGATTGCTAAGGGACTATATAATTCTACCTCGTTGGACCTTTACATACTAGATGATTCTAACTCGTACTTCCACAACAACGACACATGAAACCCATCATGCGTCCCTAACAACTCTGCGCCAGCTCAACATATAAAACAAATTACATGAGCAACTTCTTTGTAGAATTGGCTTATCTTGGATCTGAATACTTGTCTCCTATATTAATGGAAATTCGATTCTTTCTGGATAAATTACATGAGCAACTTCTTCAAATATTTCAAATATTTCAATACATTTATTTCTAATAAATAATTACGTATGATGTGTATTATAGAGATTGTATGAAACTTGATAGGTAATATAATATGACATATTATCTTCTTTCATCAACCTTGTTTCCTTCAAGTTTTGACATAACGTCAAGGCTTCACTAAAATGTCAATCTGTTAGGTTTTAAGCAATTCTTGGATAAATGAGTCCTACAAATTTTTTTGCATAGATATTTCTTGAGATAGTTCCCAGTATTGAATATTGATGATTACCTGTTTTTTTTTATCACATATTGCAATATGTATGGATGGATCTTTTTTTTTTTTCTTTGAAGTGTCTTTTATCATGATCTGGACTAGTCTAATATAAACCTAGGACATGGTTCATGTTAATTCTGGCTTGTTTCTGTAACTCCTACATTATTTCTTCGTGTTGATAAGATTTTTTACGATAAATAGCTTGGTTTATCTATTTATTTTAATTTTAAATTAGACTGATATCCTATCTCTATTATCATCATCTCTAAAGTGTTGAATAAATTATTATGTCTTGTTTATCGATTCTTTTATGGTTATTAGACTTTATGGTATCGGATATAAATTAAAGGTTGTAATCGTTGGTCAAAATGGCTTTTCCAGGACGCTGGAGAATCCAGAGTCAAAAAAATCGTCCAATGTCTCTGGGCTTAACCCCACTATTAGTCACACTGCTACCTTTTTGAATCTGCATCCCTTCAAATTATGAATCACAAACTCAACGGCAAAAACTTCCTTCGATGGTCTCATTTCATTCAATTGTTGATTCGAGGAAAAGGGAAATTTGGGTATCTTGAAGGGTCAATTTCATGAATTTTTCCCCCGATCCCACTTTTCAAAATTGGGACGTTCAAAATCCAATGGTAATGGTATGGCTTATAAATTTGATGGAAGAAATCATTTGCGAAAATTAGTTCTTCCACCTCTCTACTAATGATATTTAGGATGTTGTAACCTTGGAATAGTCTGATCTTGATTACTCCTCTCAAGTGTTTGAACTGCGAAATCAGATTCGAAACACGAGAATGGAAATGTATGATCAACCAATATTTAGTACCCTGAAGAAACTTTGGCCTGAAATGGATCTGTTCACTTTTTGTAAATGGAAATATCCAAACAACGGGGCCCTATATCGCAAGATGTTGGCTAAGGAACGGGTTTATGATTTTCTTGCATGACTCGATCGGGCATTGGACGAGGTTCGTGGTCGTATTCTAGGGATGAAGAAATTACCATTAATCGATGAGTTTTTTTGCGAAACTTCAAAGGGAGAAAAGCAGGATGAGCGTGATGCTTCATACATTACTATTAGGATCAAATTTGTGTGTAGAGGGGGGGGGGGGTGAGACACACTTAAAATATTTAAAATATTTTTCAAAAAGTTTTTCGCGAGCAGTCTTGATAGTGTTAATTATCAAGAATATTTCCGTTATTCTCAAAAGCAGTTTGGACAACTAGAAAAGTGAGGATAAAGAGTTCAAGTTACTTTGTGATATCTATGTATATAATAATTAAAATAACTTGTGTAGATAAAATAAATGAGACAAGATATTATGGAAGTTCTAAGCAAACTGCTTCTACGTCTTCACTTCTTCCACTTAGGAAGAAATTCACTAGAAGACTTTGGTTTATACACTCTGTTTTATACAACCCACTTCAATCGTAGGAATTATCCTTTGCCTAAATCAAAAATCCTAGTATACCACAAAATAAGACACAAAGTCTTAACAACAACAATTGTAACATAATGAAGTTCGAGTGAATCTATAGATTCAATCTGTCGAGCAACTTGTTCTTCAAAACTTAGTGAATGAGCACTTGAAAGTTGTTCTTATGCCCTTGATGGTCCTTTTAGATGATCTGATAAATAGATTGTGTATGTGGGATTTTGTTGAGCTGATAAAATGTGTAATTTCAAAGTGCTCGGAAAGATAATTTTCCTATGTTTGTTGTATATCATCACTAACTTCTGATTGAAGCTTTTTCTTTCTTATTTATTGTGAGACCTCGGTTCTAAAACATCTAATATTGGATTAAAAAATAATTAAGCATACAAGATCCAAGATTAAAAGTAATAAAAGATTTTTTTTTTTGAAATTAACAGTGCCTCGCTCGATCGGTAGAACTCAACCGATCGAGCGAGCAAAGTTTCAAAACCTGCTGGCCGGATGAACACCTGCTCCGCTCAATCGGTAAAGTTCAACCGATTGAGCAGGCAAGCTCTTACAAAAACAGAGAATAGATTACAGCTCTCTCGCCCGATCGGTCAAACTCCACTGATCAAGCGATGGAAGCTCTGAACAAAAATCAGAAAAATAACTTGCCAACTCAACTTAATAAATTCATTCAATACATAGTGAGGTACAATAAACATGCAACAACAGCATGCAAACCTCAATACTCGCATATTCGATACAACATAAACAACGAAGTTTGTGTTCTAAACATGTTCCAACATAAACTAGATTGACATGCTGATACGACTTCTAAATTGAGTCCAACTTCTATCTCTCACTCTTGATGCTAACCAAGTCTTCGCTGAGTCGATCCTGCCCCACCTGTTGCCAAGTACACATACAAAACAAAGCAACAGCCGAATAACTCCGGTGAGAAAGATATTCCCAATAAAAGCAACATAACATGCAATAGCAAGTAATATACCAATAACATGATATATAGACAACATATTCCATGTTAATACGAATGAAATTCATGTCTTTAAAATAGGGATATCAATTCTGATAATCAAGGACTTGCTGCTATGATTTTGGGATCCCGAGGATGAGACTGCGTAACAACTCACCGACTCTCCCAATCGAGGTGGTGCCCCGTGTCTCCATCCTCTAGACTTTGGTGCGACTATAAGGAGTATGCTGAAACTAGGTGAACTTCTACAACCCAGGCCACTCGCAGTATAGCCCCCAAAACGTCTAAACAAAAAGGGCCGTACAGCCCGCTGAAATCAAATATTTAGGCTGGAGATGAATGTTTAAGAAAATGTAAAGCATTAAGCCACATAACAAAAGTTCAAACAACAAAATACAAGTTCCCCATTCTAGAACAAATATTGATGCAAGTATGTGATTTAAGGGAAACTCAATAACCAACTGTCTTGAGTGTGCTATCTCGCCAAAACGATGAATGCTTGTACCTTTCGATTCGAATAGCTCCAACTCTGGATAAGCTACAAAAGAGGTTATATCAAAATCTATATAACCAAAAACAACAAGGCTCAAGGTAAAATCTTTACCGCTCTTCGTCTAATCTCTTCGACGTTCGAATTCTGCTAACTCTGGGCTCAACAAACTTCAAACGAATCTATACGGAGGCAAAATAATATCACAACGACGAACAAATTCAGTAGCCAAAATTTCAACAAATCAAACGGTTCAAAATTCCAAAACTCAAACCGACGTCATAACGGCTATATACTGATCAAACCGGAAACATAGGCAACAGTAAAACATCGCAAACAACTCAAAACAATGCTAAAACATCAATAAAAATCCAAATCCAAAAAATCACAAAATCCCCATTTTCGAAATAGGCTTCCAAAAATCATAACAAATCCGAACGACGCTCTATATCAAAACCGACTGAGAATAATCGATAAGAACTATCCCAAGAACGACATAACCAAAACTCAATCGATTCTAACAACATCCAAAAATAGAAGTAATACTGATCGGAGAAATACTTACTATAGAACGAAGCTCTCGCTGCCGGGATCACTAATCTGCCTTTGGATTTAAATTATAACGGACGGATCAACCAGAAACCGAAATCACAAAGTTTGAATAAAGCTTTGGGCGCCTTCAATGGAAAAAGGCGAGTTGGGGGAGGAGGTGGAGTGAAAAAGAAAGTTCAACTCTTGTATAAATATCTATTAAAGTCCAAATTTGCATTTTAGACCCTAAAATTTCCAAAAATTGAAAAATAAACCCTGATCAAAATCAAATCGGCTCTTGAATTCTAAAATCTCCGGTTATCTCAAATAAACTCAATTAAGATAAATTTGTGGCATTACATTTATAGTCATCTTTTGCAACATTCTTCTTGATGACGTAGATCTCTCTCTCTTTCTTATTTGTCTTGTTATATTTTCAAGATTCTCCATAAATGTCTTCATAAATGCGAGACGACATCCAAGATGAGTAATAATTAAATCTTATTGAATTATTAATATTTTTAATACATTTTCTCTTGAAAATCTTCAAATATAACGAGGAGTCTTCTTGAGCTGACGAGAAGCCTTTAATGCTTTGAACATTTCAAATAATCATTTGAGCAGTTCACACAATTCAAGGATTTGAGCAGTTCAAGCTTTGAGCATTCCGAGCAGTTAACTGAGCAGTTCAAACTTAAGCAGTCTGAGCAGTTCAAAAATCCTTTCGAGCAGTTCAAGCAGTTTCACCTGTTTTACAAGATTTGGTAGTTCAACTTGTGATCACCAAAACTAAGAGTCCAACAATTTTTCCCTTTTTGGTGATGACAAAACCTGTGAACTACTTCTAAGAAATTAATATATAAAACAACATAAAAACAGTTAAAAATAATTATAAGAATTTTATAACATAATAACTATTTTTTAAACCAAGAAGCTTTGCTTTTTCCAGAACTACCTTTAGCTTTCTGCTTATCATCTTCAGCCTATTTCTTTGATTCCTCTTTCCCCTTTTTGTAAACACCCTTCTGTAGATAAAGTATAATTTCATGAAGTTGAGTACCAAAGTTTGCTTCCATCTGATCTATTCTTGCTGCAATTCATTTCTCTGATTGATGAATTTGGGCAGATAAATCAGCAGCAGTTAGAGTTGTTTGTTTTGCAAGATTTGCAAGCTTGTACTTATAGTCAATTGCCATGAACATGATTTTGTCGAGATCTTTCACAATATTGTGTCGAAAGCTTGTCATAGTAGAATAATCATAAGCATTTTTGGTTTCTGTCTCTTTTACTAACAATCAAATGGTCTCCAATTGAGATTATACTTCTTTATTTGACATTGGAATTTCGTTGGGTGGAGAGTCAGATTCTGTAAAAAGATGGTAAGAAAGCAATTGTTTCCCTGTCCAAATAGGTACCTTCTCTTGTAGATTTTCTGATTCATGATATTTTTATTGATGAGATAATAACTCTTTTTCCATCACATTTTGGTATTTGAACCTGTTTCTCTGAAGTCTCTGGAATCGCTATTTGTGGATACTTAGGAGAAGATGTAATGACTGGTGAAGTATCTTGTAAGGCTCGGAATTATTTAATTTTAATCCGAGAATATTTAATTTGAGAATATTTAGAGTTTATAATCAAATTATAATATTCGTAAATTATTTAGGATTGAAATTGAATTAAATTGCTTGTCCGGGGACTGATTTAAAATTATGCTAAAGTACAGGGACCAAAGTGAAAATATTTGAAATTAAAGTAGACAAATGGCCTTTTTATACATATAAACGTGTGTACATATCATTTTATCAGATTTCTTGGCCCAAGAACGTGAACATCAGATTTCCATTTCATTCTTCATCTTCAAACTTTCATTTTGCAAGATCCGACCATCCGATTTTTAATCTGAGCATAGTTATGGAATCCTTGCAATAAGAGCTTCAACGTGATATAAGTATTATCTTGATTCAGCTGGTTTTTCATGTTGTAGGAATCATAAGTTGAATAGATATATATGTTCTTGATGTTACCAGTATTGTTATATCGAAGTCGAATTGAGGATTGAACGTCGTTTGTATTTGTTATGAATTGACCAGCTTTTGGTTTGAACCCTATGACTTTTGTTATGTTGGAATATGATCGTATATATTTGGATATGTGGATGGTTTGAATTGAAGAATATTGATATATTTATATATTTGAGTTTCGGTTATCGATTTTGATATCGTTACGCCACTGGTTCAAGAATAGTTGAATCGAGCTTATTGTTGATTGAGTTATATGTTGAGATAAGTTGAATATATTGATTCATGAACATATTATACACCTTATTTTCAGATTTGATAGAAGGTTAATCGAACTTGAGAATTCCGCTATCGAACTGGAACAGAAATGATCAAGGTTGGGACTTTTACTTTGAAGATTGCTTGGTATTGTTTGAGCAGATTATGATATGTATTGTCGTTGTTAATTCTCTAGATTCTGAGCAGCTCAAACTCAAGACTAAAGGTATAAATCGACAACAAATCCTGATGGGATAGAACGCTCAAGATATATATGATTCTCGAGTATTCCCTTTTAAAATCACATACTTATTTGCTCTTGCTTGATTATGTGCCTTTATGTGATTTAGATGATCATTGTTGCTTTGACCGATTATGTGATTTTCTGTTCAATATGTTTTATAGATTTATATGATTAAATGCATCAAGATTATGTTGCATTCATCTTGAACTCTACCTTGAAAAGAATATAGGGTCGAATGACCTAGATTGCAAGTGACGTTTGGAGGGCTATAGTTGAGTGGCACGGAATGTGTATTTTTTCCAGATCTAGATGACTCACTATAGTTGCACCAAAGTCAGGGGATTGAGATACTTGACGCCACCTCGATTAGGAGTGTTAGTGGTTTGGTTAAGATTTTATTCCCCGGGATCCCAAGAACTCAGATTTATTGTTATCAGATTTGATAGCCTATTCCTTGAAACATGCATTGCATTCATATTTATTATAATGCATGTTATGTTGTTTATACTGGGAATTATATTTTTTACCGGAGTTATCCGGCTATTGCTGTGTTTTGTATGTGTGCATGGCAATAGGTGGGGCCGGATCGAGTCAGAGACGAATAGGATAGATCGAGATAAATATTAGCATGTGGTGACTTGGGTTAAGCAAGATGACATGTATTATGAGTTTAGTAAACATGTTAGAAAAGAAACAAGAACCTTTGTATGTATTTGTGTTGAGTACTGGTTTACATTTGAAAACATGTATCCTAGATGAGGAGATTGATGTTTGACAGCATGTATATTAGTTTTTAGCTTGTTGAAGCTTTTATATTCATGTTGGTCTCATTTTTCAAATTTGATATGCTTAAATTCTGATTTTTTTTATTACAGGGCACGGACCCCGTGCATGCCCTGTGCATGGGTCTGTGTGCCCTACTAATTTTGAAAGTATGAAGAAAATGAAGGACACAAACCCTATGCCAACCTCCGTGTAGGGGTCCGTGTGGTCTGGAATGAAAACAGTACCTTCACAAATTTTGAAACCTTGGGCACGGACCTGGGCACAAAAAGTGCACGGGGTCCGTGTAGAAAATAGAGATTTCAGGTTTTAGTGTATTTGTTGTGCACGGACCTAAACCCGAAGGTGGCACGGGGTCCGTGTGCATTGCATGTTTAAATTTGATCCTACAGGTTAATGCACGGACCCGAGCACGAACCTGTGCACGGAGTCCATGTACTTAAAAAAATTAGTCTTGATTTAATTTTGTTTGCATTAATGATGTTTAATGTATTATTTCCTAAAATAAGATTAACAACCCGAGGTCCCCACAGATCTCTGGTCATTTCAATATCCGAAGATGGTTCTCTGATAGAATCAATGACTGGAGATTGAATAATCATGGAGTTAGCATATATCTTGTGTGGATTGGATGGAGTGTGTTCTGTGTGGTGTACAGGAGAAATGAGAATATCTTCCTCTGTAGTAATTTCCAAGTTCACATCATTCTTTCCAGGTAGTCCCAATTCAAACAAAGATTGGACAACTTCATCAACTGAGGTCATTGAAACTTCTGAAATTTGAATTTCAGCAGTTTATGTAACAGCAATAGATGTGTCAACATTTTGAACTTCAACTTTAGAAGGACAATCACCAGAGGAAATATGTTCCTGGTCAACAAGTATTATAACAGATTGTTGTGCAATGGATGACGTGAGAGCATCATCATGTGATGGTTGAGCTGTGTCTGATTCATTTTCCTCAAAATCAGAAAGTCTTTCTTCAAAAACTTTCAACATTTATTTCCCTTCATTATTTACATCATGAAGATGTTCTCCAATTTTCAAATATGGTAAATGTAAATCATTTCTCATCATCTAAGTTACCATAGAGAGATGATGCGCATCCATTTCTAACTGAGAAATCACAACTGCATCATCAGTAGCAGTAGGAGAATTCGGGACAAAATTTTCCTTTTTCTTTGGATAATATTTCTTAAAAGGCTTTCTCTCAGGTGTTGACGAATAAAATCTCTTCTTGTCATAACCTCAGCTATTTTCTTGGTTTCAGCCAATTTAAGAAGTATATCTTCTAAGTTGCTGAATTTTTTAAGAATCATTTCTTGTAAAATGGTTGCAAATAAAGTATTATTCATGTGATATGTCCATTGATGAAAAAGAATCGTCCTATTTTCAACTGTTTGACCAACCAAAGAAATTGTGAGATCAATGTCTGATTGGATGACAGAGGATTTGATTGGAGCATCTTCAACTTTCTCCTTTCCCTTTTCTTTTAGTTCTGGAAGTCCTAAAGTTCTGAGTTATCTTGGATTCAACAATCTTAATTCCTGTCAAAGTTGTACTGGCAGGAATTGGAGCAGGTCGGATAGGTTCTCGAATGTGCCTGACCAATTTGAACTTTTTAGCAGATGACCTCTTGTGTACTGGTTGAATATTAGGTGAATCAACAATAGCAGCCTTTGCAAAAACATGAAGAGTTGAAGCAGTCTTGGGAGATTTTTGCTTGGAAAAGATAGAGATAAGAGGAGTTTCATCTGATATTATCTCATCATCTGATGTAGGGACAATTAACTTTCTTTTAACTAGTCCCTTTTTCTTTTTAAGAGACTTGAATTTACCAGATGAAACAGCATTTTGAGATTCTCCTTCTTCAATCTTGATTTGGTGCAGTTCTTCATCAGTTAAGGTATTTTTCTTAATGAAGCTTGTTATAAATGTATCATTCATAACTTTAGAATGATTAAGTGGTTCATCAAAAATCACTTTTGCGCCCAACAATTTCAGTAAGTAACAAATTTGAATTGCAAAGCCTTGAGATTGATGCTTACCTCGCACCATTTCAGTGAAAATATGAAAGAGAATATCTGACCAGTTGACCTGGATCTTTGAAGCTATAAGAACCATTGCTTGAAGTTTCTCGAGAGTGATCTTTTCAAAGGTTCCAGTCTTTGCCAGTAAGCTTTTGGTGACAATGTTGGCAAGCCATCTGTACTCCATATTTAAATCCATCTTATATCCCGGAGCTTTGAAAGGAGCACCAGTAATGGAGAATTTCTCAGTCCAAATATCCATGTTGCCATCAAGAACATCAGATAATTTTTGAGCTCCAGCAGTATTTAGTTGAAGTAAATATCCGAAAATTTTCTGCTCCTAGAACCTTGCTACAATCACTGTCATGTTGTATTGAAGCGTTGCTAAAAACTTCAGTAACTATCTCTGTAGAGTAGTTGAATTCACATGAAAGAAAATGTTTCCCAGAAGCTTCAAGCATATCCAAAATGTTGTGAATGGATTCATTGTTGATACTTATGAGAGCCTCAAAGTCATAAGGTAGTGCATTAAAGTGAAAAGCCATTTGAAGATGTCCTGCAGTTGAAATTAGATAATGCACACAACATGTTTGATAAAATGACAAAGTTAGAAAAACAACTGCAATGAGAGATTTTAAGCGTGAAAAATGATTGAGACTTTATTTTAAGTATATATAGGATTTGATGGACCACACGATGACGTGTAAAAAAATTAAAAATTTTAAAAATAGGCGCTTAAAATATTTAAAAACAATCAACCCAAATTTAAATCCCTTAAATATGATATTAATAGGATATCATGATTTCCTATTTTGATAAAATCATATGTTTTCCAATAATTGTCATTTAAGAAAATTATTGTACATGATGATGAAATTGTTTACCGGGTAAATCTAAATAATCCTTCAATAAAAAAATCATTTAAAAACAAGTTGCCAAAACCATCATTTTTCGAAACTCAAGGTGCTTCTTTGGAATGCGCAGTTTTGAAACGACATAAAGAAGATTTAACAGTCAGGAGACTCTTTTTATTCCAAAGTTTTTGTTATAAAACGAGGCAATCTCGTCGTCGTTTATTATCTCAAAAACCCTTTTTTGAAAACAACAACTAAAATAAAATGAATTGTGCAGGTTCCCATTCTAATGATCTCGCTGCTACCTTCAACCAGATAGTTTTGGAGAGCCGAAAGGCTCGGTACCAAGCATTGGTCTTTTGGAAGATGGTGCTAACATGGTGCTAGATTGAAAGGCTGCTTCTGTTTCCGATCCTATCCTTTTCCATTGCTATCCCGTGTTGTCACCAGGATGCTGGTGGTGAGGGAAAGAAAATTCAAAAGGCTGATGGGCACAGTCAATGGTGAAGACATTTTCAAGACAAATGGAGTCTTGCTCCTGATGCTCCTTGAGAGCAGAGGGAGCTCAATAAAATTTTTGCTTCTGAAGAATACTCCCAGGTTGCTGTAGGTGGACTCTCCGCCTTCATGAACCTATGGAAATGTAACGTGGAAAGAGCCATCTTCACTATTTCTATTTGATTAAATAAAATTTCTATTTATGTGTTACTGTTATTTGCAAGTATAAATGTTTTCTTTCTACAGACAATAATAAGGATAAAATATTCCTCCTAAATTAATGAAAATTAGGATAAATCAATTAATCCAAGAGCATTTCGAAAGAAAGAAAAATTAGCTTCGGGTAATGGTTTTGTGAAAATATCAGCAGTTTGAAGGTCGGTGGGTATCTGTTTCAGCTTGATCTCGTTCTTCATGACATGATCTCAAATGAAATGCTGTCGAATATCAATGTGCTTTGTTCTTGAGTGAAACATTAGGTTATAAGTTATTGCAATAGCACTGGTGTTATCACACAAGATGAGAGCTTCTACTGACTGGATTCCATAATCCCTTAAACTGTTGTTGGATCCACAAAATTTGGGCACAACAACTGCCTGCTGCAAGATACTCAGCTTCACTAGTTGATGTGACAATAGATGTTTTTTTTCTTACTAGACCAAGAGATTAATCTTTCTCTAAGAAATTAACATGACTCACTGGTGCTTTTCCTATCAATTTTACAACCTGGAGGTTGTTCAACATAAACTTCTTCTTGAAGAAGGCCATTTGATCGAGCAATA
Source organism: Henckelia pumila (assembly GCF_033568475.1). Classification (NCBI taxonomy): domain Eukaryota; kingdom Viridiplantae; phylum Streptophyta; class Magnoliopsida; order Lamiales; family Gesneriaceae; genus Henckelia; species Henckelia pumila. The sequence goes on from NC_133120.1 coordinate 66,691,669, forward strand.
CTACCACGAAAAATCAACTTCAATATATATATCAATTAGGCTCGAATAAATTCGCAAGTGCACGAGTCAAGTAATAATATAGTGTACAAAGTACAAGTATCGTCCCACAAAGATTGATTTATGACAAAATTACCTCAAGTATGATTTAATTAATTAAAACGAGAGATGGAGAAAAAATTGATAATCTAAAATAAAAGAATAAAACAAAAGAGAATAAAGAAAATAAGTTCAGAAAATAAATAAACGATTGTTAGGATCTCGGTTCACCTACCCCTTTTCTCCTCTAATGATTGAATTTTAATTCTAAAGTCATGCTTTTGACGAAATTCCCTAATCTATCAATATACTCTCTCGAGCTTTATTAATCTAATTAAAAAATTGTAATAACCAAGTCTCCTTGCGTTATTTAACAATTGCAATTGCATTAACGATTTATGGAATCCTCTAGCTTTCGACCTGGTGGACTATGACTATCAACATGTATCCAACCTCATATCTCTATGCAAGTTGTAGATCCATGGATCATATTATCCTTTCATGTCATAAAATCTCCTCTCGATATCAATTATAACACATAAAATCAATAAGAAGTTGATCAATCTCCAAAATTGCAATAAACACAATAATATAATCAAAAATGCTTAAAAACCAAATTCAATCTTCAAGAAGAAATCAAAACAAAGTTTTGGGGGTAGGATCCCCTAAATCCCAACAAATAGAAAGTATTCTAAGAAGAAAAAAAGGAAATCGCTTCTCTTGGGTTGTTGTTCTTCCTTGAGTTCTTCACGTTCTTCACCCTCTTGATGGCCGCCGTCTCTACATTTCTGATGTGTTTGGAACCCTTATAACGTCAGAATTTTCTATTTATAGTGCCCAAGAGTCCTTTCCTTTTAAAAACACCCGAAATACAATATTTCCAAACTACGCGGGAGCGCTCGGTCTGCAAAATTCTACCGACCAAGCGCTGGGAATTCGCCACTTTCTGCTCATTTTTTCCAGTGGGCGCGGGCGCTCGGTCTGCTTTTTTCTGCAGCTCGGGCGTCCCCTGTTTCTTTCAGCGCGCAACATTTGTTAAAAATTCATAACTTAAGTTATAACCGTTGGATTGAGCTGAAATTTTGACAGCATCTTTAAAACATCTTAACTTTAATTTGGACGGTGGAGATTTGATTTGGGGCTCTTTAAAAGTAAATTTGAATTTTTGACCAAGGCTGCTCCGTAATTCATTCTTCAAAAATTCATTTTCCTACAAAATTAACCTGGAGAGTGAAATACACACACATGAACTAAAACACATAAAAACACATAAAAATAATATGAATTCACATAAAATAGACATAAAAATATCACAAACTAGTGCATACAAAATGCACTTATCACCATTGAGAAACACTGACTTGACATCCATTTGATATACTTTAAAATCCTTGAATGAAGCATAATCAAGGAATATTCTAATAGCTTTCAGTCTTGCAACTGGTGCAAATGATTCGTCAAAGTCAATGTCTTCCTCATGTTTATAACCTTAAGCAATAAGTCGAGCCTTGTTTTATACCACTGTTTCATTTTTATCCAGTTTGTTTCTAAATACTCATCTAGTACCTATGAAATTTTGATTTTCATGCCGAGGTAATAAATGTCATACTTTACTTCGCTCGAACTGGTTGATTTCTTCTTGCATCGCATCAATCCAACTTGCATCAGCTAGGGCTTCATCAATCTTCTTAGGTTCATTCTGAGATATAAAATCTGCATGCAAAAATTCATCTATATTTTGTCTTCGTGTTCTAATTGGAGCAGTTGGATCACTTATTACTAATTCAGGTGGATATTTTTGTTTCATCGAAGATTTTGTTCAATAGAGTCATGTAGAATAGGTTCTTTAGAATTAAATATTTCTTCTTCTTCAATAGTAATTGGTTCATCATTTTGTTGGGGCATATTTTTAACTGTTTCAATTTCAACTTCAGCAGTTGGGATTTGAATATTTTGGTAGAACTATTCTGAGAAGTTGACTTCATCATCCTCTTCAATCATAGTATTCTCAAGTCTGTGACTCAAATCATTCAAATTAATATCTCTTGATGCAATACATGAAGATGATTCATCAAATACAACATGAATAGTTTCCTCGACAGTTAGAAATTTTTTGTTAAAAACTCTATAAGCTCTGCTAACTGCTGAGTATCCTATAAATATTCTTTCATCTGATTTAGCGTCAAAAGCTGTCAGGTGTGTTTTTCCATTATTGTGAATATAACATGAACAAGCAAACACTTTAAAATATGAAACATCAGGTTTCTTACATTCCAATTTTCATAAGGAGTTTTATTGTGTTTCTTATTAACTATTGACTTATTTTGAGTATAGCAAGCAATAATGTTTCAGCCCAAAATTTCTGAGATATGTCAGAATCAGCAATCATGGTTCGAGCTGCTTCTTTTAGAGTTCTATTTCTCCTTTCTTCTATACCATTCTGTTGAGGTGTTCGAGTTGTTGAAAATTCATGTCTAATACCATGATTATCTAGATAAGAAGTTAGGGTTTTATTTGTAAATTCAGTACCCCTATCACTTCAAATTCTATTAATCATGTGAGATTTTTCATTTTTCAGTCTCTTTAAAATCTTGATCAATTGAACACATGTTTGATCTTTAGATGGTAGAAAAATAACCCAAGTATATTTAGAATAATCATCTACCACTACAAGAGTATATTTCATTCCCTCTAAACTCTTTATAGGAATAAGACCAAAAAGATCCATATGCAACAATCCTAAGCATTGGGAGGAAGAGTTACAACCCTTATTTTTAAAGGTAGATTGTACCTGCTTACCTAACTGACAAGCTGTACAAATATTTTCTTTAATGAAATTTCCTTTGGGCAATCAAGTAACTAAATCATTTTTGCTCAAATTAGATATGGACTTGAAATTGAGATAATTTAATTGCTTATGCCATAAACACTGCCTGTCTTGTTGTACAATAAAACATGTAGGAGACAAAGGTTGACTATGATGCCAGTTTATCTTATAAGTATTTTGATCTCTCAATCCAGTTAATATAACATTACCATTAATAGATTTTATCATGCAGGTTTGTTGAAGAAATTCTACAACATAACCATTATCACGTAGTTGGCTAATGCTAATCAGATTAAAGAAAAGATTTTCAACAAAAAATATGCATTAATAACAATATTTCCATGGATAATATTATCTTTATCCACGGATTTACCTTTCGAGTTGTCTCCAAAAGTAATCATTGGACCTTTGATTTCAACTATGTCAGACAGTAGCTCTTTATTTCTAGTCATGTGTCTTAAGCATCTACTGTCTAAATACCAAGTGGTCTTTTCAACCTGTTATTCAATAATCAAAATTTGGTACCCTAATATTTTTTGGGTCCGTGATAGATTATTCTTTTTGGAACCCATATTTGGATTACCTTAACATATCTACCATCTTGCTCATCAAAAACTCTTATAGATTTATTGTTTCTTCGAGTATTATATGCAATGCTAGATTTGACCATATGTTGCATAGGTCTTGCATTCTTATTATCTAGCTTGTACCTTTTTGAATTGGTCTGCAATTAAATAACTAACTATGATATCCCTTTTGATCATTTGATCTATATTGGACTGGTTTCTTTCAAGTAGAACTTGACTGATCATACAGATTAGTTTTAAGCAGTCCTGAATTCAACCGAGATGTTCTAGATAAATTATTCTTTGGTTCTTCATAACCTAGACCTTTATGCTTAGAATTGATTTCATAAGAGATTGCATTTTCTTTAGATATAATATGATCACATATAATATCAACTTTAGGTATATCATGATAATATATAGTAATGGATCTGAAAAATTTATCTTGCCTTTCTCTGGAAGTAATTTTGTATTATTTTCAGTAACAACGCAAGAATTTGTATCAAACCCTAGTCTAGTTTTATCATTGGATAGTTTTTGACATTCATGAATCTTATCCAAAGTGATAGAAGACTTGTTCCAAGAATTAACAGTTGCAAGAAACTTTTGATTTCCTTTTTGATAATCTTGGAGCATTCTTCTCATATTTTCTTTCTTAGTAATCAACAGGTTTCGCTCTTCTCGTAGACTATCAAGTTCTTTTAGCTGCATGCAACTAAAATCACCTAACTTATCTTTGATGTTAGAATTTTCTGTTATTACTTCCTCGAATGATTTAGTAAGATTCATGTAATCTTTAGCCATTTTGTGTAAATCAATTAGTAAATATTCTCGTGTAAATTATAAAGATCCAAAATCAAATACCTAAGTAGATTCTTGTTCTGGCTGGGACTTGGCCCTAAGACATTGAGTCTTCTCATCATCACTCTGATCTGATGAACTATCGGAACTGGATGATTCTGAATCTGATTCAGCCCATTTGCTTTTGTTATCATCAGCCAGTAGAACGTTTTGTTCTCTTTTCTTCTTGAAATTTCTCCTCTCATCCTTTTCTTTATTTTTCTCAACTGGTTGTTTCTTTTCATTTGTTCTGGGCTTGGTGCAATCTACAATAAAATGATCTTCATTGCCACAGTTATAGCTTGAAGGACCATCATCTATGTGATCCTTTTTATAATAAGGTTTAGAGAATTTTGACTAATTTCTACGCATAAATTTACCCAACTTCTTGACAAAGAGCGACATAGCCTCATTGATAATTTTTCTCTGCAGTATTCTTTGTTGAAACTTCCTCAACTGGTGAACATGAAACATTCGTGGTTAGTGCTTTTTTAGGTTGAGAAGTCGAAGGTTCTTCTTCAATTCTTATTCTAAGTTCGAACTCACAAGACTTTAGATCTGCGAATAAATCATGTTGCTCAAGCTTGCTTAGATCCTTGGATTTGCGCATGGCTATTGTTTTTACGTCCCATTATTTAGGAAAATCTCTCATGAAGTTCAAGGAAATTTCACGATTAGAGTAAGTTTTATCAAGACAAATAAGTTCACAAATAATATTGCTAAATCGTTCATCAAACACAGCCATTGTTTCCCCTGGATTCATCTTAGCATTGTAAAACTTATGAATAGCAACAATGAGCTTATTTTATTTTGTTCATTTCCTTCACATAATTGAGTAAGCTTCTCCCATATTTCCTTTGCAGTAGAACAATTCTTGATCTTGCTAAACATATTCTTGTCCAGCATTTTGTAGAGAATATCCTTGGAAACATTATCAAGGTTTTCTTTCTTTTTATCTTTTGTGGTCCATTCAGATCTATGCTTTTTAACAATTTGAGGTTCTCCACTTGACATTTCTGTGGCAGTATTGATCATCGTGATTTTCATAAGACCATCTGTGACAACATACCACATATCATGCATTATCTTGTGTTGATAATGAGTCTGCATACGAATTTTTCAATCATCATAATCTTCCTTAGAGAACAGAAGAATCTTGTTAAATTCATATTCCATACTAAATACAATGATATCAACGAATAAGGAAAAACCCTCTTTGAAACCACTTGTTAGGATCGAATTTGTGTATAGAGGGGGGGCTGAATACACACTTCAAATATTTCAAATCTTTTTCAAAAAAATTTTCGCGAGCAGTCTTGATAGTGTTAATTATCAAGACTATTTCCGTTATTATCAAAAGCAGTTTGAACTACAAGAAAAGTGCGGATAAACAGTTCAAGTGCCTTTGTGATATCTATGTACATAAAAATGAAAATAACTTGTGCAGATAAAATAAATGAGACAATATATTATGAAAGTTCGAAGCAAACTGCTTCTATGTCTCCACTTCTTCCACTTAGGAAGGAATTCACTATAATATTTTGGTTTATACACTCCTTTGTATACAACCCACTTCAATCGTAGGACTTATCTTTTTCCTAGGTCAAAACTCCTTGTACACCATAAAATAAGATACAAAGTCTTAACAACAACAATTGTAACAGAATGAAGTTTGAGTGAATCCGTAGATTCAATCTTTTGAGCAAATATTTCTTCAACACTTCGTGAATGAGCACTTCAGAGTTGTTTTTATGCCCTTGATTTAGATGATCTGATGAATAGATTGTGTATGTGGGCTTTTGTTGAGCAGATAAAATGTGTAATTTTAAATTTCTCGAAAAGATAGATTTCTTCTGTTTGTTGTATATCTTCACTAACTTCTGATTGAAGTTTTTTGTCTCTTATTTATAGTCATCTTTTGCAACGTTCTTCTTGATGACGTAGATATCTCTCTCTGATTTGTCTTCTTATGTTTTCAAGAGTCTTCATAAATGTCTTCATAAATGCTAGACAATATATATCCAAGATGAGTAAGAATTAACTCTTGTCGGTTTATTAATATTTTAATAAATTTTCTCTTTAAAATCTTCAAGTATAACAAGGAGTCTTCTTGAGCTAATGAGAAGCCTTTAATGCTTTGAGCATTTCAAATAAACATTTGAGCAGTTCAGAGAATTCAAGGATTTGAGTAATTCTAGCTTTGAGCAGTCCGAGCAGTTCAAAAATCCTTTCGATCAGTTCAAGCAGTTTCACATGTTTCACAAGATTTGGTAGTTCAACTTGTTATCATTAAAACTAAGAGTCCAACAATTACAATCTAAAAAAAATATGGCACTTATGGCACGCACTCCAAAGAGTCTCTCCAACTCCTATATGAAAAATGGCAAACCTCGGTGTAAACGCTGTGAGAGACCGTATCACACTATTGAGACTTGTTGGAAAATACATGATAAACCGGTGAATTGGGTTCCAAACAAGTTCAAAAATCGTGAAAAGGGGTCTTCAAGATTTTTCCAACTCGGAGGTAGATGAAAATAAATCTGATGTAGTTTTTTCGAAGGCACAAATGGAGTAAGTTTGAAAACTTCTGTCTGGAATGACTGGATCCTCAAACTTGACTGAAAAAGGTACCAAATTCACTGCCCTAAGTAACCTAAATACAAAGGGTAAGCCTTGGATCGTTGATTCTGGGGATTCGGACCATAAGTAATCAAGTAAGAAATTTTTTTAATCATACACTCTCTGTACAAATATTAAAAAGGATAAAATTAACGATGAGTTTTATACTCATGTCCAAGGTGTAAGCACTATTTTTCACTCAATAAATCAATTATTCTTAAGGATGTCCTACATGATCCAAATTTATCATGAAATTTACTCTCCATCAGCAAACTCATGACGGATTTGAATTGTCATTCTTATTTTACACTATCTGCTTGTATTTTTCAGGACCAGATCTCGGGGAAGAGTATTGGCAGTTCTAATGCAATCTCTGGTCTCTGCTATTTACATGATGAATATATCGTGAGTCACCATGTTAAGGAAGCTGGGGGGATTATTCTCTTTTTCGCAAACAACATATATTTCTTTTGCATTCTAGACTAGGAAGTCCTAATTTCTTGTATTTAATACGTTTATTTCCTTCTCTATGTCGAAATAATGATTCATTTCAATGTGAACATTTTCAATTAGCAAAACATAAATGTGTTCTTTTCCCTCTCCATTCTCATATAAACCTTCTAAAAATTTTGTTTTAATTCATAGTGATATTTGAGAACCTACTCGAGTGTGTACTACTTTTAATCAACAATTGTTTATTACTTTTACTATTGATCATACTCATTTCTGTTGGGTGTGTCTTTTAAAGAAAAAATCGGAGGTTGCACAAATTTTTCGATATTTATTTTCTATTATCAAAATGCAATTTAATGCAACTATTAAATATTGCGTACTAATAATGAAAATGAATTTTTTAATTCTATACTCGGCACCTTCTTGATCGATAATGACATCATTTATCAAAGTTATTTTGTTACACTACAGGAAAAATAAAACCTAACAATGGTTAGGTTTTACACTCTTAGCCTTCAAAGACAACGGTTGTCTTTGAGCACACCCTTTAACAACATGACCTTTAACAACAGTTTTAAACTACCTACGACAACAGTGAAACACCGTTGTCTTTTTTCATAATAAAAAGAACAAAAAAGTTAATTTAATATACAATTTTCCAGTATTATAAATCATTTAAAATAAAAAAATCAAAAATAAAAGTTAATATATAATTTTCCAACATTCAAAAATAATATTTACAACATTCTGAAGAAATTTCATAAGCAACCAGTAAAATGACAAAGAACGACACTAATAAAACAAAGGTAAAACAACACAACACATGAGATATCTGCTTAAATGCTGGTGAAGAGTCGGCACTGCAGCTCATAGTGCTCTATTTTTTCGAATTTTCGGCGTTCTTCTCTGTACTCTTAAGGACACATGCTCGAATAAAGATATATATTACAAATTAGAAACCATATTTATACACCATATTATCTTTTGCAGTGACAAATAATATCTTCAAACTCATACACTAGTTTAGAAAATTTACGTAGTTAATACAGAAAGTCCTCAAAAAAAAAAAAAGAAATTAAACTTTAGAATTACTGAGTAATGGAATATAAACTTCATAGAAATAAGTAGCAACACTAGCTTAGAAAATGACGAAAATACATCAAATGGGTTGATGGAAATACAAATATCAAGTACACTACACAAACATTTTCACTGAGGGACATGCCAAGTAATGACCAGTTACAAGTATGGTTATGTTCCATAACAGTACAACGATTTACCTAAACTTAATAAATGTATCAAATAATACAACAATCGTGGCATGATATACGTTTATCCAAACTATCGCAATAACTAATTCAGCATTAACTTTGGCTCGTAAAAAATATACCTCGAACTTGTCCAAATGTCGAACCTATAACAAATAACCCAAATAATAATTAATATAGTGCGATAAAAGCGACGACGTAGATTTAAATTGAAGCAGGTAAAATCCCCATTTCGGGTTGCCTGCATACCTCATGAAACCTAGATGGAATTCAGTTTCAATCAACACCCATGTCTCGAGCTCCATACAACTGTCAATTATCAATTTTAACTTACAATCCATTGGCCTATACAATTAAATATCCACGAGCCAAATAAATTTACTAAATCAACAAGAATGACTTAAATAATTCAACTATATTTCCAAAATATCTAAAATCAAATTATTTTCCAAAACACGTAACTGTTCGACTTAAGAATATTTTTTAACACAATAATCACATCAATTAATCTAACAATCATCGCACCATAAAAAAATTTACCCAAAATACGCACTAACTAATTTGACATAATTTATAAGTTAGTCAAAATATACCTCGGTGACTACCAACGGTCGAACCTACAACATTAACATCAACATCAAAAATAAGTCAATATAGCACGTTAATGCGAAAAAAATGAATATAAATCAAAGAGATCAAAACTCAATTCTAGGAAGAATACTATCCAACAAAATGAGGAAGGGAAAGGAACTCGAACTTCCTAAACTCAAGCAGAACAAGCTAGAACGGGTAGCAGTAGCCCACGACCTCAAGGCTTCTATAGTAACCCGACTTTTATTTTAAGTAATTAAAATGGAAAAGCACGTTTAAATAGATAAAACATGATTAAAGAGTCATTATTTGGGAAAATATTAGAAAGTCGGCTTCATGACGTTCGAAAAGGGTCCGGAAGACCCCAAGGGCCCGAGTAGTTTAGAAGGTCTGAACTCAAGATAAGGGAGTTCGGATGGCAAGGGTGCAATTTGGATGCAAAGAGGCAGTTCGGAAGGTCCGAAGTTGGGATCGTACCGGATCGTCCGAAGTCAGTTAGTCCATGTGCACAATTGATGTGTCAGGTATATACGGACACATGGAAATTCATGCAGATCGGAATGTCTGAAGTGAGGATCAGAGCTTATGATCAGTGACATCCCAAGACGTGGTAAGCATGCAAGTTCGGAACATCCGAACTAGGGTTCGGAACGTATGAACTCCGTCTATAAATAGGCCAAGATTTCTCACAATTCAATGTGTGTTTAAAGCGTTAATCTGATTCAGTGTATATCTCTAAGGATTCTAGTTGTCTTCTCAAGGGTCGGGTGATAGCAAGGTGTTACGAGACTTGTAGTTGAGATGTGCTTACGTCTGGGCCTTCGACATCAGCAGGCTGATGATGGACGCAGGAATAAGTCTAGCCTCTTAGTAGATATTGAGAGTAGTTATTGGTTTAGTTAAGACTTTTAAATAATTTATAGTGATATGGTATTCACTTGACTTTTAGTCTTGGATTGTAGACAGTTGTTCAGCTAGACCAGTGAGTTGATGTACGTAAGTACAGACTGAAATAGCCAGCTGAGTATGCATGTTTATGTGTTGCATTATTATCTTTCATGAGATGCATGATTATATTGTTCATGATTTTGTATGCGGTATTGGCATACCATGTTGATCTTGTTTTCCTTCCGACATAGCTTGTTGTTTCTAACGTCGCTCAGCCCTAGTGTTCCCTTGAACGATCAGGTACCGTGTGACACCCACTGGACCTAAGGAAAAACGTGTGTGGTTTACCCACGATGTTAATGGTCCAAGATCGGGTTCAGTGTGTGTTGCACCCACTGGATCTTCGGAGCAGCATACGCATACTGAAGGTGTTTATGTTCTTAGCATGATTTTTCCAGATCTTGATCCAAGAGTACCATATTTTCATGTTTCATGCATCATAGATACTTGTATACTTGATAGGATCAATTAGGGTCTTTAAAACACTTGTTGAGTTGAATAATGTGTGTAGAGGGGGTGAATACACTCGTATAATTTTTCTGCTATTCTCAACATTGAGTTCAATTGGGTTGGGAACTAAACTATTTCTTTCTCGTGTACCAACTAGATAAGTGCATAATGAGGTTGACTGATAGATTGAACGATAACAAGATGGCTTGATTGAATATGTAACACAGTAAGTAAATAACACAAGATATTTTTTTGGATGCTCGGAGATTAACAATTCCTACATCATCCCTTATTCTACCTCGGAAGGATTCACTTTAGAAGACTTTGACTATTACAATCACTTTGTAACAGCTCAATCTAAGACTAGGACTTACACCCAACTTCTTATCTTAGAACTCCTAGACTTAACACAAAAGTTCAGTCCTCGATTGAATCTGTTACAACTCGACTGGACAGTACTTGACCGACTTTACAATAAAGTGTTTACTACTCAACACTTAGCACAAAATGATCCTAAGAGATCCGATACAAACTTTATGTGTGTTCTTGTGTTCTTAGGCTTGAATAAGATCTTCAACTATAAGCTTGAACTCTCTTAATATAACTTTCAATTGACTTTCAATGAAAGAAGAGTTCTCTATAAGCCGACAGTCTTCTTGATTGATCTTGATCTCTATTTATATGTGAGATTGAAAAGGTATAAAGATTCAAAATTAGCTCCTTACAAAAGACCCGTTTCTTTGTATTTTCTCAACGTCAATAATTTTGACATCCATACTAAGGGTCTTTGTCTATAGACTCTTCTTTGATCAGTGTACAGGAAATACTTTATCCAAAGGTAGTTGGCTTCGACTGATCATTCTTGACTAAAATCTTTGAATTTCTCAACTGATGTTCATCAGTTGATTACTATCCAGTTGACTGTCTTGATTCAGTCTGGTTAACTTAGTTAAGTTGTCTTCATAGTTCAGACTTTGTCCCTGACTGACTCAATTGACCTTCATTCAGTTGTGAGTAGTTTAGTCAAGCAACTTGTCTAGTTACGATGCCTTCAGTTAAGATCATGGACAGAATCAATTACTATCACTACAACAAATATTTTAATTAACCACACTAAAAAGACAACGGTTTTATACACAAACTATTGTCTTTTGGTCTTTAACAAGGGTTTTCACAAAAACTGTTGTCGTTGGTCGTATCAAAGACAACGGTTTTAAAAAAATTATTGTCTATGAGCGGGTTTTTTTATGGCCTACGACAACAGTTTTAATTAAACTGCTATATATATACGTGTTTTTTGGGGTTTATGTTAAAACCGTTGTCTATGTGCGTTCTTTTGAAGCTCTACAACAACGGTTTTTTTTAACCGTTGTATTTTTGCATTGATTTATGTAGTCTAAGATAACACTTTTTATAAACAGTTGTATTTGTATTTTTTGTTTTTTTCTTTTTAAAAAAAATATATATACGCATACACACATAATCCTGCAGTCTTCACTGGTCACTGGCTACTCCAAGCTCCTAGTGCTCAACCCTGCACCTACACCTGTCCCGTCGAATGGGGTGTCCAGATATACAGAAAAGACTGGACGTGAGATCTAAGCTCAATACATAAGCAATGATATATATAATATATGCAGCACATAAGTGTATTTAAAACCAGGGTAAAATAGTAGACTCAGGGGCGCCAGGAATATACAGGGCTATGCCGGATAGCTAGTTCGCGGTGTCGTTCCTATATTCCCCTATCAACTATAGCGTCAAAACCCACCGTCATTGCCGCTATTAGTGATAGAAAAACCAGGGGCTGAGTCTCCCCTCTCCCGACACGAATCCATAAGGAGTAACTCCTCATCGATGGAAACTGTCATGACTCACATCATACCAGATGCAGTCTACCGTAAAAACATGCATGTGCTAAAGTCATAAAACATGGTAAAACACATAGCACATGCTCATGAAGCATAAGCATATATATCATGCCGGCTATCTCGGTCAGTACTTACGTACCTTATTACAGGTAGTCCTAGCAGTCCCACTCTAGGTTCCAAGTCTACCATCGAATCTACAATGCAAATACCCATGCATCATTAATTAAGCTTTAAAATCCTTAACTAAGCTATTTCATACTCCTAAATATTTTAAGAAGTCTATATCTATACCTGCGTCTGTCGTCAGCCCACTAATGGCGACTGCCTCAAAACTAAGCCACAGCTCCGCTACGACGCCTGGATCGCTCCCCTACTTCCAGAATACAAATAGGGTTCCTAGAAAGCCTAATACTAGCTAAGAGAAGAGAAGAGAGGAGGAAAATGTGCAAGAAGAAATGATATCGGCTGCCCTTTATATAGACAACAATCGGACCGTCCAATCCCACGTTTGTAGAGGCCGAACTCGATCGGAGCCTCCGATCCTTACATTGGACCATTCAATCTGTGCCACACGTCAATACCTTTGCATGCAACCATACACCTGTCCCGGACTCCGATCGGAGCCTCTGATTTACACCATCGAACCGTCCGAAGTCATCTCTGTTATGTCACAACTGACGTATTATTTCGAGGCAGCTGACCATGCACGTTCGGATCCTCCGAACTGACTTCGGACCGTTCGAAATCTTCAGACCCTCCGATCCTTAACTTCGTTCCCAGTTCGGATCCTCCGAACTTGCATCGGATTGTTCGAAGCCTCGGAACTTCCCGATTAATTTTGATTGTTCTGGATCTATTCTCGGACTCCGTTAATCCATCTGGAGTTTCTTTAATCATGTTTTAATTAATCTAAACATGATCACACAATTAATATTCTCATTAATCGTTAATTCTGGACACGGGCCACTACATTCTCCCCCTCTCCCTTTAAAAGATTTCGTCCTCAAAATCTAGAGTAGAACCTCGAGAACGTACTAAAGATCGTTACTTGGGACTCTGGTCGAATAGGTTTTGACACACTCAGACTCTTGTCAAAATTCCTGCGAGCTCCATTAATGCTGAATCGTATTAGCATTCTCCCAATTGAAAACTACTGTGCTACTTGACGACAGCAAAACTACCTTGGCACTAAGGAATCACAACACTGATACGTCTTCCGTCGTAACCACTATCTCACTGATCACGAAGGATACAAACTCCCGCTTGATCGAGATCATCGTCCCAAGGAAAATCTTAGACTGACAAAGACAAAGTCATAGCCCAACTGGCTTACAATATTGTTGAATCACTAACAGAATCTAACCATCTAAATGGTTCCAAAGGCTCTCGATGCATAACACCTTTAGTCAGGAAACACCAATGCCAACACTGTTCTGACACATCCTATCATGAATCTCTCTTCAAGAGAATCCAGTTGACACAAAGCTATACTCTAACGTAACTTCTTAACATAATATCCAGACTGGTTATCCTTCCCATGCTCCCCTAAAGCAAACAAGAATCCCAATCAATCTTGGTAATTCGGCCCACCATGTCTAGTGAGATTCACAGTTCACATTTCCTAGTAACTCAACACTGTGTTATAAAGGAACTCTCATCTCATGACAATCATGTCACAAAATCCTTTCTTAACCATTGGTCTGCGAAGTCCTACGCATACGCCACAATGAAAATCATCGCATCTCCGATGATCTACATCATCTCGACTATCGACTACTACACAGGAGTCTTAATCACTGTACTTGTCAAATCTTATACAAGATTTTGTTATCATTGGACGTCCCTATGGTTAGTTATACATATTTGCAATCCTTCCACCAAGACGCTCTACTGAGGCATTCCACAGTGCACTGGCATATGTAACTCTTCCTATCCTATCTCGAAACTCGACAGTCATTGCACCAGGTATAACTCACCTCGGAGTCTCTGATGACACTATCATCACTAGCAACTTATCACGCATCCGACTATTGTCCATTGCTGAAATACAATATCCTTGACAAACAGTCCGCACGGATGTGACTCACTGACTGGAAAGAATGAATTCGATTCGTCACGATCTTGCGAAGTCTTCAATCCAAAAGGCAAACCTCGTTGGCTATTAAGTCGATCATCGACTATCTCAATCACCTCAACAGTATCACACATCTCATGCTGGAAAACTAGTGACACAACCTGCTAGATCTTGAGAACTAGATCCTAGCTAATGTCATATATCAAGATCAGACAACTGATGTCTTCTTGCTAATGTCCATTAGCTTTTCCAACACTCGTTGGATTCAACGTAGCGGTTCAACACAAGAACACTCCGTCAAAATGTTTGGTTGACACCCTTAATATCATTGTTAGTGGACAAATCATACACGAAGCAGAAACTTGATCCCTTCCATTACTCAACCTGAGTATGTTATTGCTATCACTAAGCAAATGTTGGAATCAATATTAGTTTCTTCTTAGCAAAAGACATTATTCTGGGAAACTACCAACTCCCTTGCTTGTCTCTACTGTCAAGTTATTGCCTAACTTGACCATACAATTCCAATTGCAATCGTTCCCAATTACAGCAATCCAAATTATTCATCTCCAGCAACCCTGTGAGGACCTCGGGTTGCTAATCTCGTCTTAGGGCAACTAATGATTAATAAGTCAATTAATCAGACATTAGAATAAATAAACCAAGAGCTAAAAAATTTTTTTTTTTTTTTAAAAACCAAAGCCTCGCTCGATCGGGCAAAATCAGCCGATCGAGCGAGCAATAAAATCATGTTCTCGGTCTGCACAATATTTGGCCTTGCTCGATCGGTCAAATCTTACCGATCGAGCGAGCCCAAAATGCTCGACTCTCTGCTTTAAAAATTAAGGGCCTCGCTCGATCGGTAGAGTTCACCCGATCGAGCGGGCTCTTCTGCTTCAAAAATCTGCAGTATCAATATTGCTGTCAAAACTTGAACCAAGTCATGATTCATCAACAATTCGAGTCTAAACATGTTATAAAATCTAAGAACATGCATATCGACAAGTAGGAAGTTTAAAGCATCAAATCATGCTATCATTACATCAAATAAATTGCATAAACATCACGAAACGACAAGCTATTCAATGCTTCAAATCTCAACTTCAAGTTTCTAGTTTTATTGCTAAGTTTGATGTAATCTCACTATCATTCTTCTGCTTAAACCCGAGTCCACACTTGCTAAATCTCACTCCCGAGCTATCAACGTCGTCTCAGACTAGATCCTGCCCCACCTGTTGCAATGCACACATACAAAACAAAGCAACAGCCGGATAAACTCCGGTGAGATATCATCTCAGTATAAGCAACATATAAAGCGTTAAATAAATCATAATGACTCTATTCAATCGACTCAACAAATAGAGTAAATAACGCTTCAATCGATCGATCAAGAATTGATTCATATATCGTCGTTGCCATCAAGATTCGTAACCGATCTTGATATGGATATCCATCTATCGAAATCATTCCGGATTCGAAAATAAGGTCACCCTCCGACCTCGGCATAGAATCAATTCAATATCATCTCATATCATAATCATAATGACTCAAATCAAAGATCCACTACCTGGGATGGATCGACAACATCATAATCAAATCAAAACAATAAACAAGTATGTGGTTTTTGCGAGACAACTCAAGAATAATCGATCTTGAGTTTCAAACTCCCTGACTCGCGATGTCGTCATTATACCTTCGTATTTCTTCGGTTGTGAACACTTCAAGTCTGAGATATATAACCAAGAAATATATTTCAACTTCATTTGATCTCATCATATCCAAATATGCTCACAATCATGGTTAGAACTTCAACCAAAAATGGTTTCAAACCTTGATCATTTCCTCTTCATTTCGAAGCAACTTCTCGAGCTCGTCAAATTCAAAATAATCTGAAATGAAGTGTTTCCAAGTTATGATTATCACTCACAACTCAAGGAATGTCCAGCTTAAACAATCTAACTTCAAAGTTGATCAAAATCTTGAATCGACGGTGTAACGGTACAAAATCGGTAACCGAAACGATATTGAATCAATTCTAACAATCTTAACCATAATATATCAGCATCATATCATCCTAAACCAGCATCTCAGCAGCTATACAACTCGAAATACATGCTGGAAATCATGATTAAGTTCATTCAACATCAAATCGTCGATTCAATTTCAATATCGGAATGAATAAAAATGCACGAACACAAAACTAACATCAAGTTCTGATCTCTGCTCATAACTGATTTCGAAATCTATCAAACACATAATAATACTTACACGAGATCAAAGCCCTCGTCGCAAGGATTCCAGAACATCTTTCGGAATTGAAATCAGACGAACGGATCAAAAGTTACGGGGTTTCGAAAATCGAAAATCAAAAGAAAAGAGAAGACTTCGGCTCTCTGTTCCAACTTTCTGAATGAAAATGGCTTGTACACGTTCATATGTTGAGTAAGCAATTCAATAATCGGATATATGTTGCATAATTGCAATTTAGTCCCTCAAGTCTTCATTAATTGCAATTCAGTCCTCAGCCTTCTTTTTAATTCAATTTTAATCCTAAATAATTTAAGAATATTAGAATTTAAATCGAGACTCCAAATATTCCCAAATTAAATATACTCGGACTAAAATTAAATAAATTTGGATTAATTAAATAATCCCGGCCTTTTTGCATTTAAGCCCTTGCAACTTCGATATTTGCAAATCAGTCTCTGATCAGGTTGAATCCTCAAAATTAATCTTCTTTAATTCACGAAACATGGAATTTAATCTCAAATTCCATAAATATTCAATTTGAATATTTATTCTTTTAATTTAAGAATTCTCGGAATTTAATTCTCAAAATTCATAAATTCTCAAATTAAATATTTTCGGCTCGGAAATTAAATCTATAAATTCTTTCACTTCTCAAATCAATATTAGCCCATAATATGGATTTTAATTCTCAAATCCCATAATTAATAATTTAATATTTTCGGGCCTTACAATTCCTCCCCTCTAAGGAATGATTTCGTCCTCGAAATCGTAATCAATCGAACTATTCAATCTGATAGACTGAATGATTATCTGAAGTAATTCTCACTTCAATCATTCAACTCTGATTTTCGTATCTCATCTCTTCATTTCTTATCAGCCTATTTCTTCGAATCTGCTTCTATTTTCTTGTACTTTAATTAACCGATAAGAATTCTTTCTGAGTGGTTTCTTTCCTCAAGTAAAGATCTGTCGAATAATCGACTTAACTCAAAATCTTTTCACTATCTATTTCATCGGATTAAAGCACGTAGGAAGAATCGACTGATACTTCCTTTACATTGATACGTGGAACAAATCAGATCCATCATATCAAGCTAAAAAGAATAAATCGTTCAATCAAATCATCAATTCTATATGACGTCTCCGTCAGTGAAATTCAGCTTTAGTGACGACTTGTTTCTTTCTCTATATTATTTCATGCTCTGCATAGAACATATATCAAGTCTATGCTATCATTCAGTTCATCGCTTCAAATTCAGTATTCTCATTCATATTCTGAATCTATAAAACTTAAACTCTGCTCTTACTCTATTCTGCATTGAATGATGTTTCAAGAATAACTTTTCCGCTTAACTAATCAGTTTCAGCTTCAAAAGTTATATCTATCATTCAATTACTAATTATGTTTCTTCTTCTCTGTTTTCATTTCGTACAATTCATCGTCAAAATCTTTGTGTGTCTAAAATCAAATCTGATCTGATATCGACAAATCATGTCTGATCTGATGTCATATACTTCGGTAGTATCATTTCAACACAAAGAAATCGGATTTCTTTTCATCATAACATCATAGCATTATCTCAAAATAGGCTCAATAGCTGTTACAGGAATTATAATCATCAAGTGGAAATACATCAATTCAATTAATACCGAATCATGTATTAAAGTTCTGAGAATATTCTCAAAAATTCTGGATAATCAACTCAGATAATCCATCAATCGAAGAATGGTATAATGCAATCACATATAACTAGCTCTCAGAACATCAGTGAATCAATCGATGCCACATTCTGTCGAATAAATCTAAAGTCTTAATCCTGACAATAACTTTTAATCATTCCTGTAATTTCATCATATCTCTATCTTTGTCACAACTATCTAGTCATATCTGTATCACATCTTATACAGCGTATTCTAAAATTCTTATTAGTCTGTTCAGACTATCTATTAATCAGAGTATAATATGCTATATTCACAGATTTCAAAGTATTCAGAGCTGTTGATAATCGGTATCATGTCAGATATAGTTCATTCTCGAAATTCGATTCATCTTCTCTGACTATTCTTCAATTCAAGAATAACATCTTGTACTTTCACATTCAAAAAAATACTCAGAGCCTTCTGATTGTCTGTATTACAATTAACTAGTAAACCTAATGTCTCAATTAGAAACAATAATTTTTGGCTTACTGTGACATCTCACACAATTCTAATCACGGATCAGTGATTCATTCGTACAGACAGATCATCTTACCCAGTAACTTCAGTCAATATGATCATAACTACCACCTGTTTACCTCATCTATACTGCTTCATCTTGGTAGTTTCACAACATATTCTTTCAAATCATAATCTCATTTCAATTTCTGGAGCTTTTAAACTATCACTGAATTCATCTGATCAATGATTTCCAGCTTCATCAGAAACTCTCTGTACGTTTAATTTCAAAAACGTACTAATTCTGTTACATCTGTTTGCTTTATCTTCTGATAAAACAATTATTGAATGAATATTGAATTCATTGTTATGCAATTCTTCAAATTCTGATATCGCTTTGCGAAAATATCAGGCACAATCAAATAATCAGTCACAATAGAATTCATTCATTCTGATATGAGGCTTCAATTCATATCTCAATTTGGCATTCTTTACTGAATTCTCATCGTTTTAATTTACTTTCTGTGTTTCTTTCATCTTCTGATCAGTTCTGGCTTACTTCCAATCAAAAATCATTCTTATTGATGATATATTCGTCTGAATATTCAAACCAGAATACACAAAAATCTACAATCAATTTATCGAATGCCTATTTCATTCCTCATTTCTATCTCCAAATACCGACAATTCATATCATCTAACCCAAAAATCATGGATCATATTCAAATTCTTCTATCAATTACGAGCCAACCATCTTAAAATATGCTGAAATATCCATCAAAGGATTAATAATTCTCAAAATCAAAAGAAATAAATCAAGATTGAGAAAATCCCTCAATCAAGGTCATCCAAAATCAAATCTTCTGGATAACAAATTCTGCAAAGTGAAAACAACTCACTTGCATCACCCAACTCAGAATGAGTGAATCAACACAGGCTCTAAATGAAAGCAATGTGCCATGAGAGCCAATCAATATTCAATCATTTCAAGAATCATATTTCCAGTTGATGTAATCGATTCAGCATAATCCAAGAAAAGACTCATCTATAACTGATTTTCATATCATCGTCTATCTTATAAACTTCAAAAGCAGCATTCAATTCATCAATTCATCAAGTCTCTATAAAATCTCAGTTCATAACTTAAACTAAAGTCGAAATCTTACTGGAACATATCTGTCATCTCTATTCATCGATATATCTATCAATGCTGATTTAGATCTTGAACATATCTAGTGCATCGAATTTACTGATTTCGGAATATTTCTGTAATCAAACATCATATATCAAACCGAAATCACAGAATCTTAATTCGAGATTCTATATCATATTATCATATTCATATGCACATTATGTTCTTGCTGATCTAATTCGTATCGCTTCTTATCATCAATTCTTCTGCTAATCTGTATTCGACTATTGCATCATCATCTATCATGCAACATAAACAGATATCTCAAATACGAACACAATCATATTCAGTTTCATTTCTTTGAAGCAAAATCATGTCCAGTATCATTTCATCAATTCAGTAGTTCCATTTTTCAGTTCAATTCACAAATTCTCTTTTCTGATACAGAGATCATCATATAATAAACTTTCTGCTATCATATATCTCTTACACCAATAAAATAACAGGTTAAAACAAAATAAATCTGTTACCTGCAATTTCATTCTCAAGTGCATTTCATTCATACTCTGTATATTTCGGGAACTGTTCTTCATTCACATCTTCTCTCAAAATATGTTTTGCTTCAAATATAATCTATCACATCTGCTTGACATATCTTTACACTACTTGTTCGAATAACTCCCTCTATAATGAGTGTAGTAATCTCTGACATACTCTGCCTTCAGACCCAAACACATCTGTATCGGTCTACTAGAGTTAAAGAACTACTTTCATATCATTCACTTCATATCCGTTCTGGAATAAAAATTTTAGATAAGGTTGTATGTATCTCACATACTCTTGCATGTCTACAATTTCATTCTCCTAACTCATCATTCAACTTCAATTCTCTTAGCCTTGTCTATGTCTTTCATAAAATGTTTCAGTAGTCAACATTTATTCAGACATAATTTTAGAATTCAAGCCATAATTAAACAACTCAATCATGAGCTTCTTCATCATCATCATCAACAATTCAAAGAATTGTAGTAAACTTGAAAATAAAATAAGGCATTCTCCAAGATTCAAAATATTCAAAATATTCGACTTCTAATAGGTATATCTTTCTTTCTAATCATTTCTATCTGTTGTGACAAAGAATCATTAATCAAAATCTGTTCTGAGCACTTACCAACAAATAAATATACCTCAAGTCTATCAGAATTTCTTCATCAAAATCTATCAGCTGGTTGCGAGGTCTTGAAGTTGATACACAGTCAATCTGTTACGTCATTCATCTGTATATTTCAGGTATTTGAACAACTGGTCAAGTTCTTCAAGCCAACTTCTACCTGCAATATCATCTATTCGGTCGCTGATATTCTGTTTTGTTCAATCAGAGATACTTCTTTCAGCTGAGCAATACTGTTCTGTCCAGTCTGGCCATACTGTTCTGTCAGCCTGGGGTGCTTACGTCACTCAACGAACAATGTTCTATTCAATTCTGGGTGCTTACATCACCCGGGGAAAATCTTATAACAAAATCAGTAAGCAATTCAATAAGTTACAAATCAGTAAATCAGGAAGTTGAATTTCAAAGATTGATCACGCTCACATGCCATTTATCAAATCATCGTATCATCAAATCGAGTAATGCATAATCATGCAATACTATAAATGCATGTGACTCAATCTACCCCGCTCAGCTTCTATCTCAGTCCAAGAAACTTATGCTCTGATACCACCTGTTGTGAGGACCTCGGGTTGCTAATCTCATCTTAGGGCAACTAATGATTAATAAGTCAATTAATCAGACATTAGAATAAATAAACCAAGAGCTAAAAAAAAAAAAATTTTAAAAACCAAAGCCTCGCTCGATCGGGCAAAATCAGCCGATCGAGCGAGCAATAAAATCATGCTCTCGGTCTGCACAATATTTGGCCTCGCTCGATCGGTCAAATCTTACCGATCGAGCGAGCCCAAAATGCTCGACTCTCTGCTTTAAAAATTAAGGGCCTCGCTCGATCGGTAGAGTTCACCCGATCGAGTGGGCTCTTCTGCTTCAAAAATCTGCATTATCAATATTGCTGTCAAAACTTGAACCAAGTCATGATTCATCAACAATTCGAGTCTAAACATGTTATAAAATCTGAGAACATGCATATCGACAAGTAGGAAGTTTAAAGCATCAAATCATGCTATCATTACATCAAATAAATTGCATAAACATCACAAAACTACAAGCTATTCAATACTTCAAATCTCAACTTCAAGTTTCTAGTTTTCTTGCTAAGTTTGATGTAATCTCACTATCATTCTTCTGCTTAAACCCGAGTCTACACTTGCTAAATCTCACTCCCGAGCTATCAACGTCGTCTCAGACTAGCTCCTGCCCCACCTGTTGCAATGCACACATACAAAACAAAGCAACAGCCAGATAAACTCCGGTGAGATATCATCTCAGTATAAGCAACATATAAAGCATTAAATAAATCATAATGACTCTATTTAATTGACTCAACAAATAGAGTAAATAACTCTTCAATCGATCGATCAAGAATTGATTCATATATCGTCGTTGCCATCAAGATTCGTAACCGATCTTGATATGGATATCCATCTATCAAAATCATTTCGGATTCGAAAATAAGGTCACCCTCCGACCTCGGCATAGAATCAATTCAATATCATCTCATATCATAATCATAATGACTCAAATCAAAGATCCACTACCTGGGATGGATCGACAACATCATAATCAAATCAAAACAATAAACAAGTATGTGGTTTTTGCGGGACAACTCAAGAATAATCGATCTTGAGTTTCAAACTCCCTGACTCGCGATGTCGTCATTATACCTTCGTATTTCTTCGGTTGTGAACACTTCAAGTCTGAGATATATAACCAAGAAATATATTTCAACTTCATTTGATCTCATCATATCCAAATCTGCTCACAATCATGGTTAGAACTTCAACCAAAAATGGTTTCAAACCTTGATCATTTCCTCTTCATTTCGAAGCAACTTCTCGAGCTCGTCAACTTCAAAATAATCTGAAATGAAGTGTTTCCAAGTTATGATTATCACTCACAACTCAAGGAATGTCCAGCTTAAACAATCTAACTTCAAAGTTGATCAAAATCTTGAACCGACGGTGTAACGGTACAAAATCGGTAACCGAAACGATATCGAATCAATTCTAACAATCTTAACCATAATATATCAGCATCATATCATCCTAAACCAGCATCTCAGCAGCTATACAACTCGAAATACATGCTGGAAATCATGATTAAGTTCATTCAACATCAAATCGTCGATTCAATTTCAATATCGGAATGAATAAAAATGCACGAACACAAAACTAACATCAAGTTCTGATCTCTGCTCATAACTAATTTCGAAATCTATCAAACACATCATAATACTTACACGAGATCAAAGCCCTCGTCGCAAGGATTCCAGAACATCTTTCGGAATTGAAATCAGACGAACGGATCAAAAGTTACGGGGTTTCGAAAATCGAAAATCAAAAGAAAAGAGAAGACTTCGGCTCTCTGTTCCAACTTTCTGAATGAAAATGGCTTGTACACGTTCATATGCTGAGTAAGAAATTCAATAATCGGATATATGTTGCATAATTGCAATTTAGTCCCTCAAGTCTTCATTAATTGCAATTCAGTCCTCAGCCTTCTTTTTAATTCAATTTTAATCCTAAATAATTTAAGAATATTAGAATTTAAATCGAAACTCCAAATATTCCCAAATTAAATATACTCGGACTAAAATTAAATAAATTCGGATTAATTAAATAATCCCGGCCTTTTTGCATTTAAGCCCTTGCAACTTCGATATTTGCAAATCAGTCTCTGATCAGGTTGAATCCTCAAAATTAATCTTCTTTAATTCACGAAACATGGAATTTAATCTCAAATTCCATAAATATTCAATTTGAATATTTATTCTTTTAATTTAAGAATTCTCGGAATTTAATTCTCAAAATTCATAAATTCTCAAATTAAATATTTTCGGCTCGGAAATTAAATCTATAAATTCTTTCATTTCTCAAATCAATATTAGCCCATAATATGGAATTTAATTCTCAAATCCCATAATTAATAATTTAATATTTTCGGGCCTTACAATTCCTCCCCTCTAAGGAATGATTTTGTCCTCGAAATCGTAATCAATCGAACTATTCAATCTGATAGACTGAATGATTATCTGAAGTAATTCTCACTTCAATCATTCAACTCTGATTTTCGTATCTCATCTCTTCATTTCTTATCAGCTTATTTCTTCGAATCTGCTTCTATTTTCTTGTACTTTAATTAACCGATAAGAATTCTTTCTGAGTGGTTTCTTTCCTCAAGTAAAGATCTGTCGAATAATCGACTTAACTAAAAATCTTTTCACTATCTATTTCATCGGATTAAAGCACGTAGGAAGAATCGACTGATACTTCCTTTACATTGATACGTGGAACAAATCAGATCCATCATATTAAGCTGAAAAGAATAAATCGTTCAATCAAATCATCAATTCTATCTGACGTCTCCGTCAGTGAAATTCAGCTTTAGTGACGACTTGTTTCTTTCTCTATATTATTTCATGCTCTGCATAGAACATATATCAAGTCTATGCTATCATTCAGTTCATCGCTTCAAATTCAGTATTCTCATTCATATTCTGAATCTATAAAACTTAAACTCTGCTCTTACTCTATTCTGCATTGAATGATGTTTCAAGAATAACCTTTTCGCTTAACTAATCAGTTTCAGCTTCAAAAGTTATATCTATCATTCAATTACTAATTATGTTTCTTCTTCTCTGTTTTCATTTCGTACAATTCATCGTCAAAATCTTTGTGTGTCTCAAATCAAATCTGATCTGATATCGACAAATCATGTCTGATCTGATGTCATATACTTCGGTAGTATCATTTCAACACAAAGAAATCGGATTTCTTTTCATCATAACATCATAGCATTATCTCAAAATAGGCTCAATAGCTGTTACAGGAATTATAATCATCAAGTGGAAATACATCAATTCAATTAATACCGAATCACGTATTAAAGTTCTGAGAATATTCTCAAAAATTCTGGATAATCAACTCAGATAATCCATCAACCGAAGAATGGTATAATGCAATCACATATAACTAGCTCTCAGAACATCAGTGAATCAATCGATGCCACATTCTGTCGAATAAATCTAAAGTTTTAATCCTGACAATAACTTTTAATCATTCCTGTAATTTCATCATATCTTTATCTTCGTCACAACTATCTAGTCATATCTGTATCACATCTTATACAGCGTATTCTAAAATTCTTATTAGTTTGTTCAGACTATCTATTAATCAGAGTATAATATGCTATATTCACTGATTTCAAAGTATTCAGAGCTGTTGATAATCGGTATCATGTCAGATATAGTTCATTCTCAAAATTTGATTCATCTGCTCTGACTATTCTTCAATTCAAGAATAACATCTTGTACTTTCACATTCAAAAAAATACTCAGAGCCTTCTGATTGTCTGTATTACAATTAACTAGTAAACCTAATGTCTTAATTAGAAACAATAATTTTTGGCTTACTGTGACATCTCACACAATTCTAATCACGGATCAGTGATTCATTCGTACAGACAGATCATCTTACCCAGTAACTTCAGTCAATATGATCATAACTACCACCTGTTTACCTCATCTATACTGCTTCATCTTGGTAGTTTCACAACATATTCTTTCAAATCATAATCTCATTTCAATTTCTGGAGCTTCTAAACTATCACTGAATTCATCTGATCAATGATTTCCAACTTCATCAGGAACTCTCTGTACGTTTAATTTCAAAAACGTACTAATTCTGTTACATCTGTTTGCTTTATCTTTTGATAAAACAATTATTGAACGAATATTGAATTCATTGTTATGCAATTCTTCAAATTCTGATATCGCTTTGCGAAAATATCAGGCACAATCAAATAATCAGTCACAATAGAATTCATTCATTCTGATATGAGGCTTCAATTCATATCTCAATTTGGCATTCTTTACTGAATTCTCATCGTTTTAATTTACTTTCTGTGTTTCTTTCATCTTCTGATCAGTTCTGGCTTACTTCCAATCGAAAATCATTCTGATTGATGATATATTCGTCTGAATATTCAAACCAGAATACACAGAAATCTGCAATCAATTTATCGAATGCATATTTCATTCCACATTTTTATCTCCAAATACCGACAATTCATATCATCTAACCCAAAAATCATGGATCATATTCAAATTCTTCTATCAATTACGAGCCAACCATCTTAAAATATGCTGAAATATCCATCAAAGGATTAATAATTCTCAAAATCAAAAGAAATAAATCAAGATTGAGAAAATCCCTCAATCAAGGTCATCCAAAATCAAATCTTCTGGATAACAAATTCTGCAAAGTGAAAACAACTCACTTGCATCACCCAACTCAGAATGAGTGAATCAACACAGGCTCTAAATGAAAGCAATGTGCCATGAGAGCCAATCAATATTCAATCATTTCAAGAATCATATTTCCAGTTGATGTAATCGATTCAGCATAATCCAATAAAAGACTCATCTATAACTGATTTTCATATCATCGTCTATCTTATAAACTTCAAAAGCAGCATTCAATTCATCAAGTCTCTATAAAATCCCAGTTCACAACTTAAACTAAAGTCGAAATCTTACTGGAACATATCTGTCATCTCTATTCATCGATATATCTATCAATGCTGATTTAGATCTTGAACATATCTAGTGCATCGAATATACTGATTTCGGAATATTTCTGTAATCAAACATCATATATCAAACCGAAATCACAGAATCTTAATTCGAGATTCTATATCATATTATCATATTCATATGCACATTATGTTCTTGCTAATCTAATTCGTATCGCTTCTTATCATCAATTCTTATGCTAATATGTATTCGACTATTGCATCATCATCTATCATGCAACATAAACAGATATCTCAAATACGAACACAATCATATTCAGTTTCATTTCTTTGAAGCAAAATCATGTCCAGTCTCATTTCATCAATTCAGTAGTTCCATTTTTCAGTTCAATTCACAAATTCTCTTTTCTGATACAGAGGTCATCATATAATAAGCTTTCCGCAATCATATATCTCTTACACCAATAAAATAACAGGTTAAAACAAAATAAATCTGTTACGTGCAATTTCATTCTCAAGTGCATTTCATTCATACTCTGTATATTTCGGGAACTGTTCTTCATTCACATCTTCTCTCAAAATATGTTTTGCTTCAAATATAATCTATCACATCTGCTTGACATATCTTTACACTACTTGTTCGAATAACTCCCTCTATAATGAGTGTAGTAATCTCTGACATACTCTGCCTTCAGACCCAAACACATCTGTATCGGTCTACTAGAGTTAAAGAACTACTTTCATATCATTCACTTCATATCCGTTTTGGAATAAAAATTGTAGATAAGGTTGTGTGTATCTCACATACTCTTGCATGTCTACAATTTCATTCTCCTAACTCGTTATTCAACTTCAATTCTCTTAGCCTTGTCTATGTCTTTCATAAAATGTTTCAGTAGTCAACATTTATTCAGACATAATTTTAGAATTCAAGCCATAATTAAACAACTCAATCATGAGCTTCTTCATCATCATCATCAACAATTCAAAGAATTGTAGTAAACTTGAAAATCAAATAAGGCATTCTCCAAGATTCAAAATATTCAAAATATTCGACTTCTAATGGGTATATCTTTCTTTCAAATCATTTCTATCTGTTGTGGCAAAGAATCATTAATCAAAATCTGTTCTGAGCACTTACCAACAAATAAATATACCTCAAGTCTATCAGAATTTCTTCATCAAAATCTATCAGCTGGTTGCGAGGTCTTGAAGTTGATACATAGTCAATCTGTTACGTCATTCATCTGTATCTTTCAGGTATTTGAACAACTGGTCAAGTTCTTCAAGCCAACTTCTACCTGCAATATCATCTATTCGGTCGCTGATATTCTATTTTGTTCAATCAGAGATACTTCTTTCAGCTGAGCAATACTGTTCTGTCCAGTCTGGCCAAACTGTTCTGTCAGTCTAGGGTGCTTAAGTCACCCAACGAACAATGTTCTATTCAATTCTGGGTGCTTACATCACCCGGGGAAAATCTTATAACAAAATCAGTAAGCAATTCAATAAGTTACAAATCATTAAATTAGGCAGTTAAATTTCAAAGATTGATCACGCTCACATGTCATTTATCAAATCATCGTATCATCAAATCGAGTAATGCATAATCATGCAATACTATAAATGCATGTGACTCAATCTACCCCGCTCAGCTTCTATCTCAGTCCAAGAAACTTATGCTCTAATACCACCTGTTGTGAGGACCTCGGGTTGCTAATCTCGTCTTAGGGCAACTAATGATTAGTAAGTCAATTAATCAGACATTAGAATAAATAAACCAAGAGCTAAAAAAAAAATTCGCTCGATCGGGCAAAATCAGCCGATCGAGCGAGCAATAAAATCATGCTCTCGGTCTGCACAATATTTGGCCTCGCTCGATCGGTCAAATCTTATCGATCGAGCGAGCCCAAAATGCTCGACTCTCTGCTTTAAAAATTAAGGGTCTCGCTCGATTGGTAGAGTTCACCCGATCGAGCGGGCTCTTCTGCTTCAAAAATCTGCAGTATCAATATTGCTGTCAAAACTTGAACCAAGTCATGATTCATCAACAATTCGAGTCTAAACATGTTATAAAATCTGAGAACATGCATATCGACAAGTAGGAAGTTTAAAGCATCAAATCATGCTATCATTACATCAAATAAACTACATAAACATCACGAAACTACAAGCTATTCAATGCTTCAAATCTCAACTTCAAGTTTCTAGTTTTCTTTCTAAGTTTGATGTAATCTCACTATCATTATTCTGCTTAAACCCGAGTCCACACTTGCTAAATCTCACTCCCGAGCTATCAACGTCGTCTCAGACTAGCTCCTGCCCCACCTGTTGCAATGCACACATACAAAACAAAGCAACAGCTGGATAAACTCCGATGAGATATCATCTCAGTATAAGCAACATATAAAGCGTTAAATAAATCATAATGACTCTATTCAATCGACTCAACAAATAGAGTAAATAACGCTTCAATCGATCGATCAAGAATTGATTCATATATCGTCGTTTCCATCAAGATTTGTAACCGATCTTGATATGGATATCCATCTATCGAAATCATTCCGGATTCGAAAATAAGGTCACCCTCCGACCTCGGCATAGAATCAATTCAATATCATCTCATATCATAATCATAATGACTCAAATCAAATATCCACTACCTGGGATGGATCGACAACATCATAATCAAATAAAAACAATAAACAAGTATGTGATTTTTGCGGGACAACTCAAGAATAATCGATCTTGAGTTTCAAACTCCCTGACTCGCGATGTCATCATTATACCTTCGTATTTCTTCGGTTGTGAACACTTCAAGTCTGAGATATATAATCAAGAAATATATTTCAACTTCATTTGATCTCATCATATCCAAATCTGCTCACAATCATGGTTGGAACTTCAACCAAAAATGGTTTCAAACCTTGATCATTTCCTCTTCGTTTCGAAGCAACTTCTCGAGCTCGTCAACTTCAAAATAATCTGAAATGAAGTGTTTCCAAGTTATGATTATCACTCACAACTCAAGGAATGTCCAGCTTAAACAATCTAACTTCAAAGTTGATCAAAATCTTGAACCGACGGCGTAACGGTACAAAATCGGTAACCGAAACGATATCGAATCAATTCTAGCAATCTTAACCATAATATATCAGCATCATATCATCCTAAACCAGCATCTCAGCAGCTATACAACTCGAAATACATGCTGGAAATCATGATTAAGTTCATTCAACATCAAATCGTCGATTCAATTTCAATATCGGAATGAATAAAAATGCACGAATACAAAACTAACATCAAGTTCTGATCTCTGCTCATAACTGATTTCGAAATATATCAAACACATCATAATACTTACACGAGATCAAAGCCCTCGTCGCAAGGATTCCAGAACATCTTTCGGAATTGAAATCGGACGAACGGATCAAAAGTTACGAGGTTTCAAAAATCAAAAATCAAAAGAAAAGAGAAGACTTCGGCTCTCTGTTCCAACTTTCTGAATGAAAATGGCTTGTACACGTTCATATGCTGAGTAATCATTTCAATAATCGGATATATGTTGCATAATTGCAATTTAGTCCCTCAAGTCTTCATTAATTGCAATTCAGTCCTCAGCCTTCTTTTTAATTCAGTTTTAATCCTAAATAATTTAAGAATATTAGAATTTAAATCGAAACTCCAAGTATTCCTAAATTAAATATACTCGGACTAAAATTAAATAAATTTGGATTAATTAAATAATCCCGGCCTTTTTGCATTTAAGCCCTTGCAACTTCGATATTTGCAAATCAGTCTCTGATCAGGTTGAATCCTCAAAATTAATCTTCTTTAATTCACGAAACATGGAATTTAATCTCAAATTCCATAAATATTCAATTTTAATTTAAGAATTCTCGGAATTTAATTCTCAAAATCCATAAATTCTCAAATTAAATATTTTCGACTCGAAAATTAAATCTATAATTTATTTCACTTCTCAAATCAATATTAGCCCATAATATGGAATTTAATTCTCAAATCCCATAATTAATAATTTAATATTTTCGGGTCTTACAAACCCTATAGACTTCTAAATTACCCAAATCGTTGACTGCTCTGAGATTGTACCAAGTACAAATCCCCTTGAGCACTACGCGACAAAATACTATCCCAAGTATTTCTTAATTGCTACACCTTGATCATCACAGATTGGGCTCAACTAATCGACCTCGTCGATTCTACTGTGGCTCACACTTAGCTCAACAGTGAAACTCAAATCAGACTGTCATTGATCATTTAAACCTACGTGGATCCATCAATAACCTTGACTCGATTGTCACCAGTCTAGTATTCCCAAACAATTGGATTTGAAACAGTTGCATGGGATGGGATGTCTCTTATCCACTCCTGACGACGTCAGTTAATAGTCTTGAAGTAATCTACTGGCACAAGTCCCGTGCCATTCCAGCACTACTAGTTGTTGTCTTGTTCGCTCAAGAAGAACATCAAGGCAAACTAAGCCCAAGAAATGCTCGTGATCTATAAACCTAGATCATTTCCATCCCATGGTAAATCCTACGCTTAATTCTGAAAACATCAAACAATACTTAGCGCAATCACTGGACTCACTATACTTTGCCTCGTTTATTCAAAATTAACACTAAGGATCATCGAGTCCAAGAATTATAACTAATGAATCCCAAAGATTTCCACAATCTTCGGACACGCTCCTGATTATATCCCTTGCTAAGACTACGTAACAATTCAAGACCGAGGTATCCTACCTCGATGTCCACTTGGAATCACCATCAAGTGTACACTGGCATAAGTCACGCTTCCCTCATGTCTCAAATAATCCTGTACAATCCTTAGCATTTGATATAATCCATTTCTGATGAAGTCAATCATCATAAAGCAATTCTCTTATTCGAGTCAAAGTCTCGAAACAACATCCCATCCAGTATCTCGGATAGCTCCTATCACAAAGAAACCCTAATCATAACCCTGATGTCAATACCTAGTCATCGCTGGTAGAAATACGTTTACCTACTAGATCGATCCATCTAGTAGTATTCACTAGTTCAAAACCTAATTGCTCAGAGTACACACTCGTCAAGAAAATTCCTCCAAGACTGGTCCTCACGACAGAAACCCAAACCAATATCCCTGACAACAGCCAGACAATATCTAATTCATGATACCAAACTAGGCATATAATCCAAGTTCATACCCCTTCGTGACTGTTACCAAAACTCTAGACTGAGTGGCCTTCCCACCGCCACCTCCTGAAGCACAAAGGCTCCCAGGCAACCTCTAAAGTACAAAGACTCCCAGAGTAACACTGGCATAGGTTCGTGCCCCATCACGTTTAGTCATGGTCATAGTCCACAACTCTCGGCATATAGTGGACCTGGCATCCCGATGAAATCCCATCATCACAAAGTCTCAACCCTATGAAGGTCATCAGACTACTGTTCTAAGGAAACAACCTAGAACAAACTCATGCCCCTGATGAATCAACTCGTCGCTGGCACTAACTCAGTCCACTGACTAACTAGGTCAATCCTAGGAACATGCCTATACCAACCATAAGTCAAGCAGTTACAAGCGGTCTACTCAAAACCTCCGAGTAACACAGTTGAACACTAATCAACTAGAACCATGCCAAACTTAGCAAAATATTGCAATCATACACGAATTGCTAGATAAATAAAACACATATCATTACTTCAAGTTATGTAAAATTTTCTTTATTACAATCCTATGTAATACATACAATATTCAAGATACAATGAAAATGTACATCCAATAACTTGAAATGATACAATCAGATTCTGATGATTTATTACAACTGAAATATTGTTTACAACGACAACAATATAGTATTTAAAATCATCATACTAGTCTTCGTTTCTTGAGCATAAAGATTTTAATCGACACATGCATCAATACAAGCATACTCCTGCCCAAATATCTTGGTATCTCGTCCTGTCAAGACTCCCGGAGAAATAACTCGTGCTCGCTAACCAGCTATGCTCTGCATCAGTGCATGTCAGCCGACCTCTTCTACTCACGATATACCGTCAGTGTTCTTCTTTATTTGTTTCATGCTTTTGAACATGAATTTTCCATTTCTGCCTACCGAACGCATCGATACAAGCATACAAGCAGAATCATGTTTTGCATGAATTTAATGAACTTACGCTCAAAACCAAACATGCCTTAGACACTTGAGGCATTCCCTGGTGAAGGACTTTATGACAATCTCTCCAACTACGATTGGAGGATCTTCAGAGTAGTGTCATCATGGTGCGGACAGTACAGATGCAAACATCAAGTATGTCCCAACCAATCCTCTGCCACTGCCTCTGGCATTCGGTACTTGATCCAAAGCTAGGATCCATATGAGTAGAAGTCACAAAAAATCGGACACAATCCATCGCTCCTGTCCGCACTTTCTAGAATCCCATAAGACACATCTTTAGATATCCTGCCGATGATGTTAGTCTCCAGGCAACCTAATCATCTCATCATCGTTTCTTTAAAAGGTCTCATCAATCCTACAAGGATAACCCAAAAATTTTCATTATTATCTCCCAATTCTCTTGCATGCTGCTCTGATACCAATAAATGAAGCGACCCAACCCGGATCCACTACATAATCAGAGTTAGAGCATAATTAAGCATGCATTTAAATAAAATCACTACGGAAGACTTCAATAAATGCAGATTGGCAGAATACAACCAGTTAAATAAAACCAATATACAAACGAATCGAATTATAACCCTAAGGGCAATTAAAACCAACAGTTAATCCTGCAGTCTTCACTGGTCACTGGCTACTCCAAGCTCCTGGTGCTCAACCCTGCACCTACACCTGTCCCGTCGAATGGGGTGTCCAGATACACAGAAAAGACTGGACGTGAGCTCTAAGCTCAATACATAAGCAATGATATATATAATATATGCAGCACATAAGTGTATTTAAAACTAGGGTAAAATAGTATACTCAGGGGCGCCAGGAATATACAGGACAATGCCAGATAGGTAGTCCGCGGTGCCGCTCACATATTCCCCTATACACTATAGCGTCAAAAACCACCGTCGTGGCCGCTCTTAGTGATTACAAAACCATGGGCTGAGTCTCCCCTCTCCCGACACGAATCCATAAGGAGTAACTCCTCACCGATGGAAACTATCATGACTTACATCATACCAGATGCAGTCTACCATAAAAACATGCATGTGCTAAAGCCATAAAACATGGAAAACACATAGAACATACTCATGGAAACATAAAAGCATATATATCATGTCGGCTATCTCGATCAGTACTTACGTACCTTATTACAGATAGTCCTAGCAGTCCCACTCTAGGTTCCAAGCCTACCATCAACTCTACAATGCAAATACTCATGCATAATTAATTAAGCTCTAAAAGCCTTAACTAAGATATTTCATACTCCTAAATATTTTAAGGAGACCATAGCTATACATGTGTCCGTTGTCAACCCACTGTTGGCGACTGCCTCAAAACTAGGTCACAGCTCTGCTACGACGTCTGGATCGATCCGCTACTTCCGGAATCCCAATAGGACGCATAGAAAGCCTAATACTAGCTAAGATAAGAGAGGAGAGAAGGAAAAGGTGCATAAAGAAATGATCTCGGTTGCCCCTTATATAGACAACAATCGGATCATCTGTAACGCCCCGTTTTTATCTTAAATGATTTTATTTGAGTTAATCGGAGATTACAGAGTTCACGAGCCGACTTGATTTTGATCAGGGTTCATTTTGTAAATTTTGGAAATTTCAGGGACTAAAACGCAAAATACTGGATTTTATATATTATCTACTCATGGAAATGATTGACTTAATCATTCTTCACTCCCTTCATCCCTTCCAAACCGAGACCCTCCATTGTAGGCGCCCAAAACATCTTCCAAGCTTTGTGATTTTGATTTCCGGTCGATCCGTTCGTTGGAAATTATTTCTGAAGGCAGATTATCGATCACTGCAGCGAGAACTCCGTTATATTGTAAGTTATTCTACGATCGGATATATTCTAGTTTTTGGATGTTGTTAGAATCGTTGAGATTCGAGTATGTTGTTCTTGACAGAGTTCTGATCGTTTATTATCTGTCGGTTTTGAATTAGAGCGACGTTTGGATTTGTTATGATTTTTGGAAGCCATTTTCGAAAACTTGGATTTTGAGATTGATGGGTTTGCTTTGTTATTGTTGTTTTGGGCATTGATATGAGGTTATATCGGTATTGAACTGCTGTCTGCGTTTCTGGTTTGTTCAGTTTATAGCCGTTATGTCGTCGGTTTGAGTTTTGGAGACTTCAAACCATTTTTGTATTGATTGAAGCTTTGGCTTGTGAGTGATCATTGTTGTTGATCAACTCTTGTATTCGTACAGATTCGTTGGAGTTTGTCGAGCCCTGTGTTAGCAGCATTGTTCGTCGAGAGTTGGACAAAGAACGGTAAAGAGATTTCCTTGAACCGTTGTTTGTTTTTTAGGTTGTATAGTTGTTGATACAATCTTTTGTTATAGCTTGTCCGGAGTTGGATCTATGGCATTGAAAGGTAAAAGCAGTCATCGTAGCGGGATAGCATACTCGGGACAGTTGGTTCTCGAGTTTCCCTTTCAAATCACATATTGCATCTACACTTGTTCTAGCATGAGGAACTTGTGTCTTGTTGATTGATTTTTGCTTTTGACTATGTGGCTTATGTTTTATGTTTCTGGTATGCATTCATCTTGAGCCTACGTTGATTTTAGCGGGCAGAACCGCCCTTTTTGTTTGGACATTTGGGAACTATGATTGAGAGGCCTAGGTCGTAGTCGTATCGCCTAGTGCAAGCATACTCATTATGGTTGCTCAAAGTCTAGAGGAGTGAGATATGTGGCACCACCTCGATTGGGAGAGTCGGTGAGTCGTCACATGATATCATCCTCGGGATCCCAAAAGCACAGCAGCAATCCCTCGTTTATCAGATTTGATATCCCGGTTTAAAGACATGCATTTCATTACGTTGTTATTGATTTTGTTGTTGTGTTGAAAGCATGTTTATTGTTGTATTACTTGATATGCTGCTTTTACTGAGATTATCATTCTCACCGGTTTATCCGGTTGTTGCTTTGTTTTGTATGTGTACTTGGCAACAGGAGGGGTAGGATCAAGTCAGCGTAGACTTGGTTAGCGTCAAGAGCAAGAGATAGAAGTGAGACTCGTTTAGAAGTCGAATCAGCATGTCAATCTAGTTATGTTTTGCGAACATGTTTAGTCATTCGAACTTCTCGTATTTGTTTTGTAAGCAAGAATCGATGTAGGTACTACCGAATTGAATGTTTCTCTTCCCTAAACCTTTCTTGTATTGTTATTAGCTTGTCAAATACTTTTAATGCAAGTGTTTAGGTTTTGTTAAATTTATTTCGGTGCCTTAATATTCTTCTGGGCGAGAGGACAGCGCGGGCGCGCGACCTCTTTGCGAGGTAAGGGCGCGGGCGTGCTGGTTTTTTTGCAAAGCATCGGCGCGGGCGCGCTGCCTTAGAGCACGGGCGCGCTGTTTTTAGCGAAGCTTCGGCGCGGGCGCGCTGACTTCAGCGCGGGCGCGCGAGCCTTCTTTAAAAAAAAATCATTGGTTGCTTCTAATCTTGGTTTCTCGTTTACTTATCGGTTGTTTTGTCCGAGATTAGTTGATTAGAAAAGAGGTCTCACATTAAGTGGTATCAGAGCGATAAGATTCTTGGTTGAACTAGAGTGAGCGGGGTAGATCGAGTTTGCGTGTATTGGCTCCTCGCATGTGTTTGAATTATTTAACTGTATACTTAATTCCATGCGAGCATGCTTTATTGTTGAGAATTATTTGAATTACATGGTTATTTGATTTACTTTTATAAAGCATGATCTACTTGAGATATAACGGCTTATGTTATCGGCTGGTATCCGGTTTTTCTGAGCGATTGTAAAGGGCACCGGTTGTAGCGATTGAGTTATCTCGTGTCCTAACCTTTGTTATTCAGATGGGTCCTCGTCGAGTGATAAACAGAAACACACCGCCAGTTATTCCCGCAACCGAGCAAGCTAGTACTGAAACGGTTGAGATGGATGCTACAGCAACGCTTATGGAAACCTTGCTGAAGAGGTTTCAGTCGTTTAATCCGCCGTTGCTGATGGGTACAGAAAATCCAGTTGACTGCGAGAGTTGGTTGGATGATATCGATCAGTTGTTCGATTCCATTGACTACACCGATGACCGCCAAATCAGGTTAGTCATTCATCAGCTCCGTGGGGTTGCTAAAAGCTGGTGGATCATGACGAAGAAAGCAATGGAGAGTAGAGGTACGGAAGTTACTTGGTCTTTTTTTAAATCTGAATTTTATTAGCGGTTTTTCCCTATCTCGTATCGCAAAGATAAGGGAGCAGAGTTTGCCAATTTGAGGCAAGGGAATCTGAACATTGAAGAATACGTGGCTAAGTTTGATAGTCTGTTGCGTTTTGCACCGCTAATTGCCGGAGATGAGGAAGCAAAGGCCGATCAGTTCATCAATGGGTTGAATCCCGATGTCTTCACGTTGGTAAATACCAACAGGCCTAACAACTTTGCGGATGCCATGAATCACGCAAAGGGGGCAGAAGCAGGCTTGTGGAGGCAAAGAGGTAACCAGGTAGCACCTCAACAGCAGAGACAGTATCAGAATCAACCATCTCAGTATCAGAATCCGCCACCTCAGCAACAGAACCAGCAGCAAAGGTATGAAGGTGGAAACAGTGGGGGAAATAGAAAGGATCAGTACAAAGCAAGAGGTAAACAGTTCAAGAGGCAGGGGAACAGTTCTTCTAGTTCCAGTGGTTCCTAGCAATTTGGTTCAGGGCAGAGTTCTGGATCTTTAGCCATGTACTGCAGCAAGTGTGGGGGAAGACACTCACCGGATCAGTGTGTGGGAGTCTTTGGTAATTGTAATACCTTTCAGCAACCGGGACACTTCTCTAAGGTGTGCCCTCAGCGTAACAGAGATAGAGCTCAGAGTGGAAGTTCATCTCGACCTGCAGCTCAACCCGAGAGGCAGTCTTCTGCAGTGCACTCTTTCCAGCCTCAGCAGCAGAACAGACAGGGAGGTAACTCTAGTGCGAACCAGCCTCCGAGGTCCTCAAAACAAAGTTCACAGGTCTTGACTAGTCTGACAGAAACAATTCCTCCACCCAACGATGAAGTAACAGCTACTATAGTAGGCAACAACTCAGTAGGCAAGGCATGCAATAACACAAATTTCTCAGAGATAAAGGAATGGGAAGCACCTGTATCTATCAAAACATGAGCAAAATAACCAAAAATCGAACAGTTACCTGCTATAACATCGTCAGGTGCTGCCTGAGCCTGATCCTCTGTCAAAGAAAGACTCGTGCCGGCTGTCTCAGAGTTGAGACATCGTATTCTTCGAGAGGCTCATTGCAGTCGGTTTAGTATTCATCCTGAAGGTCGTAAGATGTACAACGATCTGAAGAACCAGTTCTGGTGGAAGAGAATGAAGAGCGATGTTGCGAGGTTTGTATCTCGGTGTTTGAATTGTCAGCAAGTGAAAGCAGAACGGAAGCAACCAGGAGGTCTGTTGCACAGCCTATCTGTTCCTGAATGGAAGTGGGATCACATTTCCATGGATTTTGTCCCAAAGCTACCACGATCCGTTCGAGGATGCGATGCCATTTGGGTAGTGATCGACCGATTGACGAAGTCTGCGTGTTTTATTCCGTACAGGATGACGTATCGTCATGATCAGATGGCTGAGTTGTATGTTAGCAATGTTGTGAGATTGCATGGTGTGCCGAAGTCGATCGTTTCAGACAGAGATCCTAGATTCACTTCGCACTTCTGGCACAGTCTTCAGGAGGCACTTGGTACTCAATTGCATCTGAGTACAGCTTATCATACTCAGACTGATGGACAGTCAAAGCGGACTATCCAGACGTTAGAGGATATGCTGCGAGCGGTAGTGCTAGACTTTGGCACTAGTTGGCAGGATTCTTTGCCTCTTGTCGAGTTTTCTTACAACAACAGCTTCCAAGCGAGTATCGGTATGGCGTCTTTTGAGGTATTGTATGGTAAGAAATGCCGATATCCGTTGTTCTGGGATGATTTGTCCGAGTCACCTGATTTGGGACCGGATATGCTTAGAGATATGGCAGAGCAAGTTAAGATCATTCAGTCTAGAATGAAGTCAGCTCAGGATAGACAGGCGAAGTATGCGAATGTCAGGCGTAAACCTCTGAGTTTTGATCAGGAAGACCGAGTCTTTCTGAAGATTTCACCTTTCATAGGCACTGTCAGATTTGGTAAAAGAGGGAAGTTATCTCCGAGATTCATCGGGCTGTACGAGATTCTTGAGAAGATAGGTGATCTTGCCTACAGACTTGCACTTCCTCCGTCTTTATCTGTTATTCACGACGTTTTCACGTCTCTATGCTGCGAAAGTATCATCAAAATCCTTCTCATATCCTTCAGCCTGACGAAGCCGAGTTAGACGAGACTCTGAGTAACTTTGAGCGACCGATTCAGATCCTTGATCGGAAAGAGAAGCAACTCAGAACCAAGTTGATTCCGTTGGTGAAAGTGCAGTGGAGCCGTCACGGCATCGAGGAAGCGACTTAGGAGACAGAATCTGATATGAGACAGCGATTTTTGGAGCTATTCGGATGACGTGAGTTCTTCTTACTGTCTTTAGTTCTTTATTCTATCTTATGAGTTGTGGTTCTCGTTGATTTCGAGGACGAAATCTCATCTTAGTGGGGGAGAATTATAACGCCCCATTTTTATCTTAAATGATTTTATTTGAGTTAATCGAAGATTACAGAGTTCACGAGCCGACTTGATTTTGATCAGGGTCCATTTTGCAAATTTTGGAAATTTCAGGGATTAAAACGCAAATATTGGATTTTATATATTATCTACTCATGAAAATGATTGACTTAGTCATTCTTCACTCCCTTCATCCCTTCCAAACCAAGACCCTCCATTGTCGGCGCCCAAAACATCTTCCAAGCTTTGTGATTTTGATTTCCGGTCGATCCGTCGGTTGGAAATTATTTCTGAAGGCAGATTATCGATCACTGCAGTGAGAACTCCATTATATTGTAAGTTATTCTACGATCGAATACATTCTAGTTTTTGGATGTTGTTAGAATCGTTGAGATTCGAGTATGTTGTTCTTGACAGAGTTCTGATCGTTTATTATCTGTCGGTTTTGAATTAGAGCGACGTTCGGATTTGTTATGATTTTTGGAAGCCATTTTCGAAAACTTGGATTTTGAGATTGATGAGTTTGCTTTGTTATTGTTGTTTTGGGCATTGATATGAGGTTATATCGGTATTGAACTGCTGTTTGCGTTTTCGGTTTGTTCAGTTTATAGTCGTTATGCCGTCGGTTTGAGTTTTGGAGATTTCGAACCATTTTTGTATTGATTGAAGCTTTGGCTTGTGAGTGATCATTGTTTTTGATCAACTCTTGTATTCGTACAGATTCGTTGGAGTTTGTCGAGCCCTGTGTTAGCAGCATTGTTCGTCGAGAGTTGGACGAAGAACGGTAAAGAGATTTCCTTGAACCGTTGTTTGTTGTTTAGGTTGTATAGTTGTTGATACAATCTTTTGTTGTAGCTTGTCCGGAGTTGGATCTACGACATTGAATGGTAAAAGCAGTCATCGTAGCGGGATAGCATACTCGGGACAGTTGGTTCTCGAGTTTCCCTTTCAAATCACATATTGCATCTACACTTGTTCTAGCATGAGAAACTTGTGTCTTGTTGATTGATTTTTGCTTTTGACTATGTGGCTTATGTTTTATGTTTCTGTTATGCATTCATCTTGAGCCTACGTTGATTTCAGCGGGCAGAACCGCCCTTTTTGTTTGGACGTTTGGGAACTATGATTGAGTGACCTAGGTCGTAGTCGTATCGCCTAGTGCTAGCATACTCATTATGGTTGCTCAAAGTCTAGAGGAGTGAGATATGTGGCACCACCTCGATTGGGAGAGTCGGTGAGTCGTCACATGATCTCATCTTCGGGATCCCAAAAGCACAACAGCAATCCCTTGTTTATCAGATTTGATATCCCGGTTTAAAGACATGCATTTCATTACGTTGTTATTGATTTTGTTGTTGTCTTGAAAGCATGTTTATTGTTGTATTACTTGATATGCTGCTTTTACTGGGATTATCATTCTCACCGGTTTATCCGGCTGTTGTTTTGTTTTGTATGTGTACTTGGCAACAGGAGGGGTAGGATTAAGTCAGCGTAGACCTGGTTAGCGTCAAGAGCAAGAGATAGAAGTGAGACTCGTTTAGAAGTCGAATCAGCATGTCAATCTAGTTATGTTTTGCGAACATGTTTAGTCATTCGAACTTCTCGTATTTGTTTTGTAAGCAAGAATCGATGTAGGTACTACCGAATTGAATGTTTCTCTTCCCTAAACCTTTCTTGTATTGTTATTGGCTTGTCAAATACTTTTAATGCAAGTGTTTAGGTTTTGTTGAGTTTATTTCGGTGTCTTAATATTCTTCTGGGCTAGAGGACAGCGCGGGCGCGCGGCCTCTTTGCAAGGTAAGGGAGCGGGCGCGCTTCCTTAGAGCGCGGGCGCGCTTCCTTAGAGCGCGGGCGCGCTGGTTTTTTTGCGA
Source organism: Henckelia pumila (assembly GCF_033568475.1). NCBI lineage: Eukaryota > Viridiplantae > Streptophyta > Magnoliopsida > Lamiales > Gesneriaceae > Henckelia > Henckelia pumila. Next base: position 66,733,115 of record NC_133120.1, read on the forward strand.
AGCATCGGCGCGGGCGCGCTGCCTTAGAGCGCGGGCACGCTGGTTTTAGCGAAGCTTCGGCGCGGGCGCGCGAGCCTTCTTTAAAAAAAAAAAAATCATTGGTTGCTTCTAATCTTGGTTTCTCGTTTACTTATCGGTTGTTTTGTCCGAGATTAGTTGATTAGAAACGAGGTCTCGCACCCTCCGATCCCACGTTTGGAGCATCCGAACTCTGTCGGAGCCACCGATCCTTACATCGGACCGTCCGATCTATGCCACACGTCAATACCTTAGCATGCAACCATACACCTGTCCCGGACTCCGATCGGAGCCTCTGATTTACACCATCGGACCGTCCGAAGTCATCTCTGTGACGTCACCAATGATGTATTATTCCAAGACAGCTGGCCATGCAAGTTCGGATCCTCCGAACTGAATTCGGACCGTCCACACTCTTCATACCCTCCGATCCTTGGCTCCGTTCCCAGTTCGGATCCTCCAAACTTGCATCGGATCGTCCTAACCCTCGGAACTTCTCGGCTAATTTTGATTGTTCTGGATCTATTCTCGAAATTCGTTAATCCATCTGGAATTTCTTTAATCATATTTTAATTAATCTAAACATGATCACATGATTAATATACTCATTAATAGTTAATTATGGATACGGGTCACTACATACATAACTTTTTTTGGATAAAAAATGTAGAAAAATTAGTAATCTTTCAGATCTCTTCAACTTCAACCTTGCGCCGCCGCCTCCGCCGCCTTACACCACTATAAATGGGTCGCGACAATTTATCCATGGCTTTTAGTTTCATGGTATTTTATTTAGACTCGAAATATTCTAGTTTTTTTCTTCTAGTTTTAAGAATTATTTGCGCTCTGGTTCACTTTTTAACCAAATATTCCAATTTTTTTCTTCAAGTGTGTGAAAGCTTCTATGTTCCATCTTTAATTTGTGCTATACTTTATCAGGTTTGGAAAAAGTATAAAGATTCTGAGAAAAGTATAAAGATTCAATGATTTTTATAAAACCAAAGCAAGATCAGTAGCGAATCCAACTGTTTGATTCCTGTTGTTGTTGCTTACGGATCCTAGTCGCAATCGATGGACTGAAGGTCGTCGCAGATCTGTTAAATCACGGCTCAAAATGCCCCTCATGTTGTAAGAGTGTCCAGAAGCAGACGCTATAATCATCATTTTCAAGCCTTAGGTTGTTTCATGAAATTGATTGTTGTTTCTGGTATGGTATTTATTGTTTATTTAAGGTGTTTGCTTAAATTTCTGCTTTTCTTGGCGTTAAAGTTCAAATTTTGAACAATGAATTTGGTTTCTATAGGATGTGTTTTTTTGGTACAGCTTGTGATCATCAAATTCCATAAATAAGAGCTTTGATTTTTTCTATTGCAAGTTGTAACCACTAGTATGACAGTAGTATGCCTAAACCCTCCAATCAAAGCTGTCAAAATCTTGATAGCTTCATCGCCGACAGACACCGAGATAGGCTGTTGGAACCTCTGCAGCGGCAAGGAGCTCCGACAAATCAATTCTTGCTCTTTTACTCCCCACGACCTCTCCAATGTAGTCGGACGCTTTCTTGCCTCGTCCCAACTACAAAGTTCTAAGCACTTTTCTTCTGGCTTCATCCTTTATTGGTCCTGGAACAAGGTAATTTAGTTTAATTTCCCAACAAGTAAAAAAACCAGTCAGCAATGACTTGGAAAATGTCGAAAACTTGGAGATATTTGCTAAGGAACTTGGCGACGTGGAGCTATTGCTAGCGAGGGATCAAGAATTTTTATTTTGATTATTGCTTGCACTGGATACTGCTTGAAATGTTTCACCTCTGAATTTGTTTAATTTTTTTTTTTTTTGAAGTAATGAACTTAAAATTATGTCCTGGCGTTCTAAATAAAGGTACTTGATTCAGTTTTCATGAACTCTCTATTGGCATTGTTGTTGGAAGATGAATTTTTGTAATATTGTTAATTGTTAATTCGGAAAACGTGGATGAAAATTGATTTAAGTTGCTTTGAGTTTTGCAGCCACATGTAAAAGCTCATAGCTTCCCTGCAGAACCCATTGGGCCACTAGTCTCAAATAGCAAGGGAACTTATATTGCTGGAGGAGGTATTTTCAGGCGATATATATGTTTGGGAGGTGAATATAAGCTAGTATTCTGTACAATGCCTTTTTAAATTTCTTAAATGATTTCTGTTGCATAGCTGCTTCGTCGTTTATTTTGTTTTTTGCTTTATGTTATGCTCTATCATTCAGGATGTGATGAATTAAGTGGTCAAAAACACTTGGATCTATGAACATCGTTTCTGAGTGATTTCGGCGGATTTTGGATTTACTATTTGTGCTCGATTTCTATGCTTGTACGCTTTTATGTCTTTTTCACTCCATTTAAATTTTTTTTGTTCTGTTCGTTTTACTAATTTATTTCAAATTTTGTGTCGCTTTCATTCATTAGTAGATGTTTTGATGGGATGCATTGAGATTATCATGTTGTTTTACTACATTTGTATTGTTCTTATAATTGAGAATGCTTGTCTATATATTGAATTATTCGAAAAATATATTCTTATAATTGCTACATTTGTATTGTCCAGCTTGGTAGCAATATTGAAGATTGAAGATTGTGAAACGAGGGTTTCAAATTTATCAAGATTAGTTCATAGCTTTATTTTCTAGTATGCATTGAATTAGAATTAGAATTTTGAGTGATTTGTAATACTGAAAATTGTATATTAAATGTTTTATTTTATAAATTTAAATTTTTATTGATTTATAATATTGAAAATTTGTATATTAATTTTTTTTGTTTTTTTTAAACGACAACGGATTTAACCTGTTGCAAAACTGTTGTCGTATGTCTCCAAAGACAACAGATTTAAACTGTTGCAAAACCATTGTCGTAAGCCTCAAAAGACAACGGATTTAAACTGTTGCAAAACCGTTGTCGTATGCCTCCAAAGAAAACGGATATAAACTATTAAAAAACCATTGTGGTATGTCTCCAAAGACAACGGATATAAATTGTTGTCGTTGGAAATGCTTTTTACAACACCAACAATTACAACGATTTTAACCTCTCATACGACAACGGATTTTATCCATTGTCATTTTCTGTTTTTCTTGTAGTGTATATCTTCAGTTGGCTTGACTAGTGGAGTAACTCAGTTTGTTTGTCTAAGATCGTCCAGTTGCCTTTAACTATTTTTTTTATCACCAAAACTTCAATAATTGATTTCCCAACAATACTCATACTTTGGTACTTGTCGTTAATGCTCACGTATGTGTTGTTACTATGAACACCCCATTCGACAGAGCAGTTGCAGGTTGCTCAGGAGTTAGACCTGTGAGTAGTTGGTAACAGGCCTTGGAAGCAGGGGTTACTAGTAGTTTAGTGTAATGATTTTCATTGGTATTCAGTTATTCGATTGGGTTTTATATGATTTTATTTGGGTTTTTAGTTAATTTTTCTGATTGTATTTTGTCGGTTTGTTGTTTGTTAACTTTTCTTGATTAACTCTGATTAAATTTCATGTTTAAGTTTAATTTCATGCTTAAATATCTTATTAGTAAAAGATCTGGGTTGGGTCACTACAACTTCGAAGGAATTCATAATCTGATTTGTGCATTCCGACATGATTTTGCTTCTAATTAAACTTACTATGTCACCATATATTACCCAAATTGGATGGCATGCAGAAGGTCAAGATAAGGAAAAATCACGAATTTAATCAGAATTTCATTGATCACTGAATTATGTAATTTTATTCTTTTTTAAAAAAAAAACCTGATTCAGAAAAGTCGATATTTTTTTGCTTCACTGTGCTAAAATTCATCCCAATCCAATCAGAAGCTTTTTCAATCACTTCCTTAGTTGTCGATACCATGGATGTGGAAAATGATGAAGAATTTCCATTAAAATCAATAATGTAGAAAGTATCTATAGGGTCAAGTTTTGATAGAGCAGCTAATTAGTGTTTTTTTAAAGTTCTTGAGCGAACTTCCCCACATGCTAGCTCTGATTTCAACTACAAATACAAGATTTATTCTAAAAACCTGTAAAAGTTGACCACTTATTAGATTAAGGGAACATGCAAACGTTAACAAGTTAACACTTGCATATCTAATTCAAAATAATTGAAGCATAGCTTAATATAGGAAAAAATTGTAAATGTTATTGGAAATTTTATAAAACTTATTTAACTTCCATTTCAATTAATCCAACAATCATCGCACCATAATAAATTTACCCAAAATATGCACTAACTAATTTGACATCATTTATAAGTTCATCAAAATATGCATCGGTGACTACCAACAATAGAACATACAACATTAAAATCAACATCAACAATACGTCAATATAGTGTGATTAATGCGGAAAAAAAATGAATCTAAATCGAAGAGATAAAAACTCAGTTCCAGGCAGCATACTACCTAACAAAAAATGAGGCAGGGAAAGGAACTCGAACTTCCTAAACTGTGGTAGCCCGATTTCATTTTACAAGATTAATTGACTGAATATGATTAAGGAATTAAGGGATTAAAATGGATTTAATTAAAGAAAATTGGAAAATGAGTTTGGGTGAGATCGGACCGTCCGAACTCGGATTAGAGCATCCGAAATCCCCCTGTTAGGTGTCAATTTGGAGTCAACACATGGCAAAGATTGGACCATCCGATCTGGAGATCGGATGTCCGATGTGTTGGCAGAATAGGTGTAAACGAGATTGTGACACGTGGCTGGGGCAAGCAGATCGAAGCGTCCGATCCAGTGATCGTACCATCTGATCAATGCATATAAATAGGGGTTCCAAGGATCACATTTCTCACACCAAATTCCAAACTTTTCTCTCATTTTGTGTTATAATTTGAGGGTTTTTAGCCTTCTTAGGCTTGGTCCGGGAGTTGGCAAGGTGCTCCGGAGTTGTAGCAGAGTGGTGCCCAAGTTCTAGGGCAATCATCATCAGCGGCTGACGACGGACAAAGGTATAGCTCTGCCTCCTTATAGAAAATAGGGAGTATGCTATAGCTTAGTTAAGGCTTTTAGAACAAGATTATAATGCATGAGTATTTTGCATTATAATGCTGACTATAGGCTTTGTAGTGACCCTTATCGAGATCACCTACTAATCAGAAACTTAGGCATGCAATTAACTTAATTAAATAGTAAACCAGAATTAAACTGCGGAAGCTATAAATATTATACAATCCCAATGAAAGGAATCTGTAAATACCCAAATAGTTATACAACCAAATCGAATAGTGTATAAACCTAATACAACAGAATAAAACCCTAAGCGAAGCCCCAGCTGGCCAATCCACTGCCTAGCCCCTCTTGGATCCACCCGCCTCATCCAATCGCAAACCTGCCCCATGGAATGGGGTGTTCAGATACACAAAATACGAGACTTGAGCATAAAATGCTCAGTACGAGAGTATGAGTATACATGCATGTAAGTGTACCGCCTACTGACTAGAGGTCAAGAATCAGATAATGAAGACAGACCGGGCCCTGGTATGTAGCACGTTGTGTCGTCGCTTCAGGAGGTGGCTCACATACCGAAAACCAGTGGATACTCCGAACCCAAGTCGATGGAAGTCCATCCACTAACAGGATAGGGTAAAACCATACTAACAGACATCTCAAAAGAGATAGCTTAAGATGTAAATGTATGCAGCATATAATCATGTCATATAAATCATGCAGTTACATAATACATGCATACTCAGTCAGGATAACTAGAACAGTACTTTCGTATCTCAAATACTAGGCAAGCTCTATCAGCTCTAGGTCCACGCCTACAATCCGCACTACACTTCCAAATGATATTAATATCATTATAGTGCTCTAAAAGCCTTAACTAGACTATTGCATACTCCTAAATATTTTTAAGAAGCAAAAGCTATACCTGCGTCTGTCGTCAGCCCGTTGCTGTTGCTTGCCTCAAAACTAGGCCACAGCTCTGCTACGACGCCTAGATCGCTACGCCACTTCCGGATTCCCAATGGGACGCCTAGGATTTCCTAGATCTAAGCTAGAAGACTAAGGAATCGAGAGAAGAAAGGTGATTGGTTTGTCTGAAAATGAATCTCGGCACCTCTATTTATAAACGGAGTTTGGGCCGTCCGAACTGGATTTGGAGCGTCCAAACACGATCGGAGCATCCAATCTGGACTTAGGGTCGTTTGAAGTCCCATCAATGCGTCAACCATGACGTCACTTTGCTGACATAAGCAATGATGTAATACTGAACTCCGATCGGGCCGTCCGAACCTGCCAACGGAGCGTCCGAACACGTTCGGAGCCTCCGATCCTGGCTTTGGATCGTCCGATCTTAGGATTTTTAATTGCGATTATTTCTCTTAATTACTTCACTTGGTTACGGGCTACTACATTCTTCCCCACTTAAGATGGTTCGTCCTCGAAATCAAATCTTAAGTACTGAATGTAAAACAACTTGCAAAAACATTATTTATTCAAATCAAACGTTTTCAAGGTTCACAACTGAATACAACTCGAAAACAAAATCAAAATAACTCAGAATGTTCTGAACGCATCCTACTTTCCAGCTCCCAAGAGGCTTCTTTCAGTGCCTCGGCGCTGCCACTGAACTAAAACCAGAGGAATGACTTTATTCCGCAAGACCTTGTCCTTATGATCCAGGATACGAATAGGTCTCTCTACATAAGTCAAATCTATATCCACATGGACTTCAGACGGCTGCAGAATATGAGACTGATCCGCCACATACCGTCGCAACAGAGATACGTGAAACACGTCATGAATACTGGACAGATACAATGGCAAGGCTAGACGATAAGCCAGATCGCCAATGCTCTCCAAGATCTCAAATGGACCGATAAATCTGGGAGACAACTTGCCCTTGAGGCCAAATCTGAGAATCCTGCGGAAAGGTGAAACTCTCAGAAACACTTTCTCCCCAACATCAAACTGCAAAGGTCTACGCTTAGTATTAGCATAGCTGGCCTGACGATCCTGTGCAGTCTTAATCTGTTTCTTTATCTGATCAACAATATCTGCTGTCTGCTGGACTAACTCTGGTCCCTCAGCCTGTCTCTCCCCCACTTCTTCCCAGAAGAGTGGAGTACGACAACGTCGCCCATACAACGCCTCAAAAGGTGTCATCCCAATGCTACTATGATAGCTGTTGTTGTACGCGAACTCAATCAATGGCAAATGATCCTGCCAGGCTGAACCAAAATCCATAGTGCAAGCTCGAAGCATATCCTCCAAAGTACGGATAGTACGCTCTGACTGTCCATCTGTCTCCGGATGATAGGCAGTACTCAAACTGAGAGTAGTGCCCATCGCATTCTGAATACTCCCCCAGAACCTAGAAGTAAACCTGTGGTCTCGATCGCTGACAATGCTCACAGGCACTCCATGAAGTAGAACGATCTCCTAAATGTACAACCGAGCCATACTATCCACAGAGTACTCTCGGATATAGGCAATGAAATGCGCTGACTTGGTGAGTTGGTCCACCACAACCCAGATAGCACCACAATTCCTCAAGGATACCATCAAATGGGTCACAAAATCCATCGTGATAAGCTCCCATTTCCACACAGGAATAGGCAGACTGTGAAGCAAACCTCCAGGTCATCGGTGATCTGACTTGACCTGCTGACAAACTAAGCATTTCGAAACATACTGATACACGCTGCGTTTCATCCCCTTCCACCAAAACCGAGTACGTAGATCCTTGTACATTTTGTTGCTCCCCGAATGAATACTCAATTTAGTGCGATGTGCCTGAGACAAGATTTCCTCTCGCAACTCTTCATCCTCCGGAATCACAAGCCTACCAGAAAAACACATAAATCCATCTGACTAATAGTGAAATCCAGACGTACTACCCTCGTTGGCTAGATGTTGTGAAATATCCTCGCAAGCGTACGAGTGTCAAGTTTTAATATAGTGATAAAATTAGATATCGATCCCATAGGGAGTAAAATAAAAATATTCAGTGCTTGTAATTAAAATAGTCCAAAATTTATCTAGAAAATCAAACTTTGAGAATTTTTGCAGAAAAATAAAAATAATCAGTGAAGTTTTGATAGCACGCAAACAACTTTTAGGAATAATCAATCAGAGAATAATGGTCTAGAGGTTTAGATTTCACCTGGTTTCAACAATCAATCCTAATTAATTAATCTTCATGAATTTCAATCAATTAATAGCCAAGAACACTTAAGTGTATTATTCCCTCTCCCGAGTGCCGAATAAACTATATCAACTACAATTCAATTCCAATATCCCTATTAAGAATCTACTTGCAGTGATCAATTCAAAACAATGTTCTCTTTAAAGGCTCTGTTAAAATTATACACTCTCCCGAGCGATATAAATAATTAACAGTGTATTTTCTATTGGTCCTATTCAAAATCTCCTCTCCCGAGTGCCAGATTTCAAATAAATATTACAAATCAATTATTGATCAGATAATTGAAAAGACAATCAATTCTAGAAAAAAATAATTAATCTAGAAGAAACTCAATCCAATAAAATCAAGAATTCATGAAAGTGTCTACACCAGGTTCCATCCGACCTCTAGACTATAAAAATTTAGTTCATAATAAAACTCTGAATAAAACAAATCATGTTCAGAAAATTCAACATAAATTCAGAATTAAATAAAAGGATAAGAAACAAATCCGTCGTCGACACCGTGTCCGGTCTATCAAACTCCGTCTTTGTTCTTTAATTAAGCTCCAGAAATCCTTCAGAAATCTCACGATTAATTCTCTCTGATATATCGTATAATCTATTGTGGCGGCTCCTCTCTCTGACTCTAAAAAAATTCCTTTTATATCGCATGGAAAAGCCCACTCAAAAGGCCAAGAAAATATTTCCTTCATGATAAATCTCGCGACGCGCGGGCGCTTAAAAATCCAGACGGGCGCGCATAGGCTTCGATCTCAAGTTTCTCGCCTTCAAAGAATGTTGCGCGATAGCTCTTCAGTTCCCTTCTTTAGCGCTAAAGATATGCGCCCCAACAAAGAAAAGCCCACTAACTCTTTCAAATCTTGTCTGTACGTTCTTTCTCTATTTCTTCTTTATTTTCTTTTCTCAATTCTTTTCCTTTAATTTTCTCTTCTAAATTCTCATTTTTCTTCACTTTTCCAAATAAAATCAATAAGTCTCTCCAAGAACAAAAACAACACAACACAGCATAAATCTGCTTGAAACAAGCAATTAACAATTAAAATCATATATAAATTAAGTGTATAAAATACACTTATCACTAGACGAGCCAAACGCTGGGTCTTTGAATCAGACATCTGAGCATCCCGAATCCGCGAATACAAAGCTGGCTCAGATAGTATCGCAAACATCTGGATACTCTGCATACCTTTTTTGTTCTTGAAGGTATACCCTGAAGAACAACAATCCTCGATCGCACTAGACATCGAACAAGTCTGAAGTGCGGATAGTCGCATCTTGCGACTCAATGCATCAGCGGTGAGATTAGCAGCCCCCGGATGGTACTTAATCTCGCAATCATAGTCCTTAAGCAAGTCCATCCAACGTCTCTGCCTCATGTTCAATTCTGCCTGAGTGAACAAATACTTGAGACTCTTGTGTTCGGTAAAGATCTCAAAATTTTCATCATACAGATAATGACGCCAGATCTTCAAAGCGAACACAATATCTGCCAACTCCAAATCATGAACTGGATAATTATCTTCGTGCAACTTCAATTTTCTAGAAGTGTATGCAATCACATGCCCATTCTGAGTCAGAACACAACCTAACCCCTGAAGATAAGCATCTGTGTACACCACATACCCTCTAGATCCGGATGGTAATGCCAACACTGGCGCAGAAGTCAACCGCCGTCGAAACTCACAAAAATTCTCCTCGCACTCTGAGGACAACTCAAAATCAACACCCTTGCGAGTAAGCTGCGTCAATGGTCGAGCTAGCTGTGAGAAGTTCAGAATGAAACGACGATAATATTCAGATAAACCAAGAAAACTACGGATCTCAGCAACCGTCATCGGACGCGACCAATTAAGCACAGCCTCAATCTTGCTTGGATCAACAGAAATCCCCTCCCTGTATATAATATGGCCAAGAAAGACCACTCGATCCATCCAGAACTCACACTTACTCAGTTTGGCATACAACTGTTTATCCCGAAGAGTCTGTAGTACCAACCGCAAGTGAGAAACATGCTCGTCTGCATCACGCGAATATACCAGAATGTCTTCAATGAAAACCACGACAAACTTATCCAAAAACTCCCTGAAGACACGGTTCATAAAATCCATAAATATAGCCGGCGCATTATTCAAACCAAAAGGCATCACTAGAAACTCGTAATGTCCATAGCGAGTACGGAATACAGTCTTGGCTATGTCCTGATCTCGGACTCTCATCTGATGATACCCAGATCTCAAGTCAATCTTGGAGTAGACCGAAGTACCCTGAAAATGATCAAACATATCATCAATACGAGGCAAAGGATACTTGTTTTTTTACAGTAACTCGGTTCAACTGTCGATAGTCAATGCACAGCCGCATCGACTCATCCTTCTTCTTCACAAAGAGAACAGGAGCTTCCCAAGGAGATACACTAGGACGGATGTACCCCTTGTCCAAAAGATCCTGTAATTGATTCTTCAACTCTCGTATCTCTGACGGAGCCAGACGATATGGTGCTCGAGAAATAGGCGAAGTACCCGGCATCAACTCTATGTCAAACTCGACTTCCCTAGCAGGAGGAAAACTGGGAATCTCATCAGGAAATACATCTGAAAATTCATTCACAACCGGAATTCTCTCTATCCCAACGCTCTCAGTGGACAGATCAATTGCATAGATGAGGTAACCTTCCCCGCCAGACTCTAGAGCTCGACAGGCTCTCGAAGCTGATACCAATGGCATCAGGGGTCGCGCTCCCTCACCATAGAAAAACCAGCTATCACTCCCATCCGGATGAAAGCATACTAATCTCTGATAGCAATCCACTGAAGCTCGATAGGTAGTCAACATGGCTATCCCCAGAATACAATCAAAGTCCTCTATCGCAAGAACCATGAGATTCGCAATCAGAATGTTCCCTTCGAATTCTATAGGGCAACCCATCACTAGACGCTTAGGCAAAGCAGATTGACCCATCGGAGTAGAAACAAAAATGACTAAGTCTAGTGCAATGCATGGTAACTTATGCCTCTTAACAAAACGTGCAGAAATGAAGGAATGAGATGCACCAGTGTCAATGAGTACAAGAGAAGGTATACCATATAATAGAAATGTATCTGCGATGACCTTCTCATTCTCTTCCACTACCTGATCGTGTCTCAAGGCAAACACCTAGCCAGAAGTCCGCGGCTTCAATTGAGATCTCCCAGCAGACTGTCCCTGCGACCTCTGCTGAACGGTAGCCTGAGAACCCGATCTTGAACCAGAACCTGAACCGCCTCCCTCAGCTAATGGACAATCCCTTCGGAGATGACCAACCTCTCCACATCGAAAACATGCCCCAGAAGCTTTACGGCATTTGTCTGACGGATGGTTCTTCCCACAATGGTCTCATTTCTCCTTCTTCCAAAAATGAACAACACCACCGGAACCAAAGGAAGAAGAAGTAGATCCGGACTTCTTGAAAGACTGAGAACATGGACGCAAAGAACTCGCAGGCCTAGACTGAGATAAATACCTATTACGCCGAATGCTATCCTCCGCCTGGTGACAACAGCTCACCAAACCCTCGTAGGTCATATCATCACCGACCGTCACCCGGTCATGAATCTCCGGGTTAAGACTCTGAAGGAACAAATTGTACTTTATCTCAGAGCTGTCAGAAATCTCGGGGCAATAGGATAACAGATCAAAGAACTTCTGCTGATACTCGTCAATCATCATAGATCCCTGACGTAAACTCAGTAACTCACCCACCTTCGCCTGACGGAGTGCAGGAGGAAAGTACAACTTCTGAAAAGCTGTGCGGAACTCGGCCCAAGTAGCAACTCCTCTCGCCGCAATGAACGGTGCAGATGTGAATCTCCACCACTTATGGGCTCGCCCATCCAGAAGATAACCAAGAGTCTCCATCTTCTGTTCCTCAGTACAGTGGAATGTCTGAAAACAAGTCTCCATGCAATCTAACCAATTCTCCGCATCCTCCGGAGTCTCGCCTCCAACTAAGGGCTTAGGACCCATCTGTAAGAACCGGCACACACTGAAATGGTTCTCATCATGAATACGATGATGGCATTCCCGACGATGCACCCGATCACCATCGCCCCAACGTCCACCTCTACTACCATGGCTACTCTGCTCATCGCGATCCGCCATCTACAAAATTACCTCACGGTTATCTTTATGCAGAATCTAAATCCCAAGAATACTATGCATGCTCTGATACCATAAATGTAGTGACCCTTACCGAGATCACCTATTAATCAGAAACTTAGGCATGCAATTAACTTAATTAAACAGTAAACCAGAATTAAACTGCGGAAGCCATAAATATTATACAATCTCAAGGAAAGGAATTTGTAAATACCCAAATAGTTATACAGCCAAATCGAATAGTGTATAAACCTAATACAACAAAATAAAACCCTAGGCGAAGCTCCAGCTGGCCAATCCACTTCCTAGCCCCTCTTGGATCCACCCGCCTCATCCAAATGCAAACCTGCCCAATGGAATAGGGTGTTCAGATACACAAAGTACGAGACGTGAGCATAAAATGTTTAGTACGAGAGTATGAGTATACATGCATGCAAGTGTACCACCTACTGACTAGAGGTCAAGAATCAGATAACGAAGACAGACCGGGCCCTGGTATGTAGGCTGTGCCGTTGCTTCAGGATGTGGCTCACATACCGAAAACCAGTGAATACTCCGGAACCAAATCGATGGAAGTCCATCCACTAACAGGATAGGGTAAAACCCTACTAACAGACATCTCAAAAGAGATAGCTCAAGATGCAAATGTATGCAGCATATAATCATGTCATATAAATCATGCAGTCACACAATACATGCATACTCAGTCAGGATATCTCGAACAGTACTTTAGTACCTAAAATACTAGGCAAGCTCTACCAGCTCTAGGTCCACGCCTAGAATCCGCACTACACTGCCAAATGATACTAATATCATTATAGTGCTCTAAAAGCCTTAACTAGGCTATTGTATACTCCTAAATATTTTTAGGAAGCAAAATCTATACTTGCGTCCGTCATCAGCCCGTTGTTGTCTCTTGCCTCAAAACTAGGCCACAGCTCCGCTACGATGCCTGGATCGCTACGCCACTTCCGGATTCCCAATGGAACGCCTAGAATTCCCTAGATCTAAGCTAGAAGACTATGGAATCGAGAGAAGAAAGGTGATTAGTTTGTCTAAAAATGAATCTCGGCACCTCTATTTATAGATGAAGTTCGGGCCGTCTGAACTGGCTTCGAAGCATCCGAACACGATCGGAGCATCCGGTCTGGACTTCGGGTCGTCCGAAGTCCCATCAATGCGTCAGTCATGATGTCACTTTGCTGACATAAGCAATGACGTAATACTGGACTCCGATCGGGCTGTCTGAACCTGCCGACGGAGCGTCCAAACACGTTCAGAGTCTCCGATCCTGGCTTCGGATTGTCCGATCTTAGGATTTTTAATTGCGATTATTTCTCTTAATTACTTCACTTGGTTACGGGCTACTACAGGCTTGGACATAGAGCTGGTTTAGCTTGCCCAGTATCTGAGGTACGAAAGTACTGTTCGAGATATCCAGACTGAGCATGCATGTATTATGTGTTTGCATGGTTTATTTGATTATATGGCATGATTTTATCTGCATATACCTATCATGATATTATGCCGCATCCATGAGCATATTGATCCTGTATTCTTAAGATATCCTGTAGTAGGGCGCTCATCCTACAAGTAGTGGATGGTTGGATACGTAAGTCTTGTGCAAGGTCACCGTTATGGTTGGACACTAGTTATAGTAGCCCGATTCTTTTTTACAAGATTAAGTTGCTAATCATGTTTAAATTAAATAAAACAAGAATAAGGGATTTTAATATGATCAAAATGGACTAATTATTTGGGTCCAAAATTCCTGAAAAATTCTTTATGGGCTTATTTGGGCTCGGGTATATTGGAGGATCCGAATTGGGTTCGGAGAGTCCAAACCAGGACAGTTCGGAGGCACGATTGGAGTTCAGAGGAGGGTGAGATCGGACGATCCGATCTAGGGATCGGACGATTTGAACTCTCCATGGACAATTGTCAAACATATTTGAACAGGTGTATCAGACGTAAGAGATCGAACGATCCAAAAAGGGATCGGACCGTCCAAACTTGCATGCATGCGACGTGAAAATCATGCAAATATTGGACCGTCAGGACCGAGAATCGGACCTTTCGATTGAGGCCTATAAATAGGGGTCAAGATTGCCTCGTTTGAAATCATTCCAAAACTCTCCTTGGCCCATGTTAGCTTGATTTTAAGAGCTTTTGGGTACTCTTATTTTAAGAGTTGGAGTAGTTAGTAGTTTTTATATTACGGACAGTGTCCGTAGTAACGGCAGAGCTCTGGAGAGGTGTCCAGAGGTCGTAGCTAGGCTGTGCCCAAGTTCTGGGGCATGCGACATCAGCGGACTGACGACGGACGAAGGTATGGATCTAGATTCTTATAGAAAATAGGAAGTATGCTATAGTTTAATTAAGGTTTTTAAAGCATGATAGGTGATGTTTGGAATGCTATATAATACATGGTATTTATGTATTGTAGTGCTGCATGGTAGGCTTGGACCTAGAGGGGAGCTCCTCGGATCTGCCTTAGTAAGGTACGGAAGTATTATTCGAGATATCCAGATTGAGTATGCATGTATTATGTGTTTGCATGTATTAGGTCATCATTATCCACTGAGTATAGGAGCTACCTCCTGATGCAATGGCGCAGTGTGCTATATACCCTGGGTCCCGGCTTGTGAGATTGTTTCTTGACCCTCGTGTCTTGGTATCCAGATCACTTGCATTCATGCACATATAATATTTGTATACTCATACTCTTGTGCTGAGCGTTTTATGCTCATGTCCTCGTACTGTTGTTTCTGGACACCCTATTCCCCTGGACAGATCTCAGACTTGATAGAGCAGGAGGCTTTGGAAGACCGTAGTTTCAAGAGGGCAGCAGTGGTGGAGTTAGGTTCCAGTGAGGTTTTCAGTGTTATGTCTTGATACAGTTATTCAATATGGTTGTATAACTTGAGTATTTACATATTCATTTCCTTGAGATTGTAACTTGTTTATGGTTTTCTCTGTTAATTTTGGATTATTGTATTATTAAGTTAAATGCATGCGTAAACTCTTGATTAGTAGGTGATCATGGTGCGGGTCAGTACATAAACTCATGCAGAACAAGCTAGAACGAGCAGTAACTCACGACCGCAAGGCTTCGAATAAATTCAAGTTATCTCTACCTAATTCATCTTTGAAAATTTTCCCAAAAATTGTAATAAATTTTGAAAATAATTTATGACAATTCTATAGCATCTAACTATCCAAATAACCAAGTATTAAACACTAAAATTCAAAAATCCCAACTAATTAACTCTGAATATTCCAAATTATTCCAAATAAATTCTTAAACATAACCAGTTCCTCCCATCAATCAAGGATTTCATCTACAACCAATAATAACACAAATATCAATTATTGGAATTAAATTGAATCAAATTTCCCAATTTTCAAAATTCTAGATTCGAGCTCACCCTCAACAGCCCCTGAAATTGAGACCTAGGCTAGAAAAGAACCTCAAAACTTTACCATTCCCACCAGGTAGATGAAGCGTCGGTCTGACGAAGCTTTGCGCAGCTCTGGCGAACAAAACAGGTGAAATTCGAAAATTACAGGTGCGATCTTTCCTCAAAATATTGATATCTCTGGATAGCTCTCGTCGAGGGAGTTCCAAATCTATATTTACTTTTGAAAACCGATGACATTTTAAAGTGATGGGAGAAATTTTTGAAAGAAAGGAAGAATGATCGAGAGACAATGAAAGAAAAGGTAGAGATGAATAGAAGGAAAGAGAGACAGTGATATATATTTAAATATATGTTTTTTTGTGTGTGTGTTTTATTTATTTATTTATTTTGGGTTAAATTGACTCAGTTTGAGTTATTTTAACTCCTCTATGCTATAAAAATCAAATATATATGTTAGTATCATCTATAAACACTCTTTAACACACGGTTAAAATTATTTAACTGAATTATTTTAATTTTATGCTTTAAAAAAATTATCATTAAATCTTTCCATTAATAAGGAAATTAGCATCTGGTCCTTGCAGAGAGTGTCGGAAAAAAAATTGAGATGGTTCTCATTTAATTTCTATGTTATACAAACCATAAATATATTTAGAAAATTAAATTTTAAAAAAAATCAAAGACAAGGTTTTACATAAAATTGTAGTTGTAGATTCTTGAAACCAAGTTAAAAGAAAACGGTTCATTAAAATTGTTGTATTTTACTTAAAAAAAAATGCACATAGACAATAGTTTAATAAAACCGTTATATATTACAATGTAAACAACGCTAATAGACGGAGGTTGACTAAAACCGTTGTCATAAATTCAGAAAACCCTCTCATAGACAACAGTTTTAAAAAACTGTTGTCTTTGACGTATAAAAGAGGTCAAAAAAACTTGTTCATAGACAACGGTTGTCTTTGATCTATAAAATACAACGGTTTTTTCAATAAAACCATTCTATTTGACCTAAAAACTGTTGTCTTTGATCTATAAACGACAATAGTTTTTTTATAAAAAAACGTTCAACAACAGTGGTTTTCAATAAAATCGTTGTTAAAGGGAAAAGGACAACGGTTAACGGTTTTTCAAAAAACTGTTATCCATTGAGTGTGGTTGAATCCAAAAATTCTTGTAGTGTTAATACACCACAATAGAACGGAATTTCAGAAAGTAAAATGTCATTTATTGGAAGTAGCACGTGTTTTTTGTTCACAACACATGTTCCTAAATGTTTTATAAGGGATGCTATTCTAACAGCATGATATTTAATAAATATAATGTCCTCATATGCCCTAAATTTCAATCTCCTCTTGATGTCTTATGTAGTAACTCGAATTTCATTTTACGTAATTAAGTTGGTTAAACATGCTTAGAATAGTAAAACATTATTAATGAATTTTAATATGATCAAACGAACCGAGAAATCGATTCCGAGATGTCCGAAAATGGTCCAAGGAGCAAAGTTTTCTCAGGAAGTTCGGAAGGTTCGAACTTGGACCAAAGGGAGTTCGGAAGTTTCGAAGTTTTCAAAACAAGCGATGGAATTCGGAAGCAGAGGGTCGAGTTTGGAACTTCTAAACGTGAGATCGAAACTTCCGAAGTTAGGTCATGCGCACTATCGACATGTCAAGTATATGTAAACACGTGGAGAAGCATGCAGATAGGAACTTTTGAATTGGGAGTTCGGAGCTTCCAAAGATGATCGGAGCTTCCTATCAAGGTCATTTCGAGACGTGGCAATCATGCAAGTTTGGAGCTTTCGAACTGGAGATCAGAGCTCCCGATCGAGGTCAATAAATAAGAGCCGAAAACTCATAATTCAGTGTGTGTTTTAGGTGTTTGAGTATGTATCTGTGTATGTTCTCAGTGTTTTAGCCTTATACGCGAGGTCCAGACGATAGCGAAGTGCTACGGGGCTTTTAGCAGAGTTATGCTTGGGTCAGGGCCTTCGACATCAGCGAGCTGACGAAGGACTCAAGTAAAGTCCGAGATCCCTAGTAGTATTAGGGAGTATCTATTATCTTAGTTAAGGCTTTTAGATTAGTATTAATGATGCGTAATTATCTTGACTTGTAGTGATGAATTGTAGATGCCTGTACATCTAGGACAGTAGTTGAGGTATGTAAAGTAATGATTGAGATAACCAGCTAGTATGCATGCTGTAACGCCCCATTTTTATCTTAATTGATGTTATTTGAGATAATCAGTGATTTCAGAATTCGAGACCGGACTTGTTATTGATCAGGGTCCTTTTTGCAAAATTTGGAAATTTCAGGGACTAAAATGCAATTATTGGATTTTATATATTATCTACACTTAGAATGATTGCAAAAGTCTTCCTCATCTTCCTCCCAACCGAGAAGACTCCATTGAAGCGCCCCTTTTGTGTTTCAAGCTTTCTGATTTCAGTCCGAGCTCGATCCGGCCGTTGGAATTTATTTCTAAAGGCAGATTATCGATCACTACAACGAGAGCTCCGTTATATCGTAAGTTTTTCTACGATCGGATACATTATAGTTTTTGGATGTTGTTAGAATCGTTCGAGATTCGAGTATGTTGTTCTTGACAGAGTTCTGATCATTTATTATCTGTCGGTTTTGAATTAGAGCGACGTTCGGATTTGTTTTGATTTTTGGAAGCTATTTTCGAAAGTTGAGTTTTGAGATTGGTTGGGTTTGAGCTTTTGTTGTTGTATTAGCATTGATTCGTATTGATATCGATATTGAAATGTTGTCTGCATTTCCGGTCTGTTCAGTTTATAGCCGTTATGCCGTCAGTTTGAGTTTTGGATGTCGTTTCGATGTTTTGAGTTATACCGAGCTTAGTATGAGTTGTGATATTGATTTTGATCACTATGACTTCTTCTGATAGATTGATTTGAAGTCTTTGGAGTTACGAGCCTTGCAGCTTGGATCAGTTTGGAAGAGTTGAGCCGGTATAGTATTGATGTCCTTCTTTATCGATTGATGAAATAGAATAAATAGTTTTGATTTGAGTTTGTTGTTTTCAGATTGAAGTTTTGGAACGACAAAGAAGAGGTATAAGATGACTTCGGAATGGAATAGGACGATTAACTCGAATCCGGATTGATTCGAGTGTCCTAGAAGAAATCACATACTGCATGTTTTGACTGCTTATTTGATTATATGATTGAATTTATATTGAGTGCATGAGATTACATATGCATTCATATTGAGCTTGATTTATTCAATTTGAATTAGACGATCTAGGGATTGTGGTTGAGTGGCTTGGTAGGCGATTTACTACCTTGTCGAGTAGCTCACTGTAATGCCCTGAAGTCTAGAGGATTAAAACATGCCACGTCCATCTCGAAAGGGGAGTCGGTGTGATCGTTGGATGTTTTAACCTCGGGATCCCAAACCAAAGAAAGAAAGAAAGAAAGAAAGAAAGAAAGAAAGAAAGAAAGAAAGAAAGAATAGAAGAATTGCATTCGATTATCTGAGTCTGATAATCCCGAAGTTTTAAAGACATGCATATCATTTTAATTCAGTACTTGAATGGATTAATTGATTATTTGAAGAATGGGTTCATATTATGATTTGATATGTTTACTTGATAGCATGTTAGTCTCTTTTACTGGGAATATTATTCTCACCGGATTATTCGGCTGTTGTCTTTGTTGTATGTGTACTTGGCAACAGGTGGGGCAGGACCGAGTCAGAGGCAGCATGGCTAGATGATTGAGAGAATAGAAGTGAGGCCTTTGGTTTTAGGAGTTGATCTGAATTCAAACTCTTTTATATTTTTGTATTGTAATCGATTATCAAAGCATGTTCTAATAGTTGGATGAATGTATGACTTTAGAACTACCTGGTATTGTTATTGCATGTTGAATGAATTACATGTTGTTGGTGTATGTTTTGGAAGAGTTGAGGATTGATTTTTGAAGAAGAAAAACCAACATTTCTGGGCAGAGTGTCTCGCTCGATCGGCAGACTCTTACCGATAGAGCGAGCACCCCTTTCAACGAGGCAGAGGTTGGGATTTTTTTGTGCCCACTCGATCGGTAAGATTTTACCGATCGAGCGGGGGTCCTGAATTTTTGGGCAGAAAGTTGGATTGTTTTGGCCGCTCGATCGGTAAGATTTTACCGATCGAGCGAGCACCCTTTTAAAAAAAAAATTATTTCAATTCTTTTGTTTGATGCTTGGATCTTGTATGCTCTTGTTTGGTTTACGATTAATTAGATGTTTAGAATCGATGCCTCACATTAAGTGGTATCAGAGCAATAAGTTCTTGGATTTTGGTTCTAGAAATGAGCGGGGTAGACCGAGTCCGCTTGACCTTAATTCCTCGCATGTGATTGATTAATTCTATGATTACAGAATATGAGAGCATGCTTTATTGATTGAAAATTTGTTTGAATTCCGTGACTTGATGATTCCAATTAATAAAGCATGACTTGATTGAAATATGAACTGTATTCATGCATTGATCTGAGTTCCACCTATCGAATTGGGAAGACGATCAGAGGTTCGTGACACTGAAATGGTGAGATGTGATTTGAATTATCCATGTTCTAACCCCTGTCAATTTAGATGGGTACTCGAAGAAGGCTTGAAACGACCCTAACTCTCTAAATAATAAATAAATAAATAAATAAATATGCGGAAATTTTTTTTTTTTATTACTTACTAAATAAAAATATGTACATACATGCCCATACATATATGCACAGAATAAATAGATTTAAAAATAAATAAATTAAATAAAAATGCAACCTTTAATAAATTAAATATCTGAGTCATGCATTTTAATAAAATACTGACAAAACAAAATAAATTAAAGTTTTGCATGCACTGAAAATATTTAAATAAAATATCCCATACTATCAACCACTGAAAATAAATAAAATGTATAATATGCTGAAATGTTCGAAACATGCAAAACAGACTCAAACGTCTATCACGGTCACGGGGTCACTGCATGTCCGCTCATATGTCCTCGCCGCCGGTGGGTACCACATCCTCCTCTACGTACTCACCTGCACCATACCAGTGTAGTGAGCCTAGAGGCCCAACATGCTAACATAACAAGGGTTTAAAAATAATTTAAATCACTTTAATACTAATACATAACATATACATGAATGAGCATGCTTAAAAATATCATGACATAACATAACTTAAATTAAACTTAAATATCATAATCATACATAATACATAAACATTGTTGAGCAAATTATTTTCTAACATCGCATGGTTGTATCCATAGTGTAACCTTAAATCATACATTAAATACTGATCAGCGTGAAAACCAACGTACGTGGCGGTGACGAATCACCTCTTAAATTGGCAGTAAACTGTCCATCAATAGTTCACATATGGGGACGAATCCCCCTCAAATTATCACACTACTTCAACTTCCAACATAAAAATTATTTTTCTTTTGCTCAACCTTAAGCATTAAATCATGCATAAAAATTATTGCATGAATGCATGTACTTAAATAAAAATGTGTGTCCTTCATATATATTTAATTTAATTTCATACTAACATATAGATATAAAAATAACTTTCATGCATAAAAATAATTAAATATATATTCAGGACACATGCATTTTCTCATGGGTTGTACTCTGCTCGCCCTAAACTCTCAAGCCCATTACTTAAATCTGGCCCAATAACACTGAGACTGGCCCATTAACACTGAGACTGGCCCATTAACATACTTAAGCCCAATAACTTAAACTTTTAGCCCAAATAATTATATGTAAGCCCAATTAATTTCCTTAAGCCCATTAAATAATTAATCTAATTAGCCCAATTAAAACACTTTAACTTAATAATTAACTTAAAAATAAAATACCCGAGCCCAACTAACTTAACCCGGACCCGGACCCAACTAACATAACCCATGACTTTCCTGACTTGACCCGGACCACCAACCCGACCCGGACCCACCTAGAAACCCTAAACCCGATTCCCTTCTTCCCTGCAGCTCTCGGCCGCGAGCAGCAGCCCATCTAGGGCTGCTGCCGCCCTACTCTGGCCGCCCCTGGCCGGAGCCCCGCCGCCCAGATGTAGCCCACGTCTGGGCGGTTCGAACCTAGTCCTTGACCCAGCCCCATGCAACCCACAGAGCCGAACCCGAGCCCCCTTCCACGAAGCCCTAACCTGCGTCCCCTCTTGGCCGATCGCCTCTTGACTCCAAGTCTGGGCTCGTTTGGCTCGAGCCACTTGAGCCACTCGAGCCTAGACCCATCTTAGACCCCTTACCAACCGTAACCAGCAGCTAGAACCAACCATGTCCAGAAAAATCGTGAGATGAATGAATAAACATGTAAACAAGCTTCAACCACAAAAACCGATCCTCTTTTCTGAAAATTCTTTAAAAAATCTTCTATTCACATGCAACACACACCTATAATACTGATATCGTGAAGAAAAGTGAAAGAATACATGCCTTGATAATTAAATCGACGAAGATAGATGCGTTTTACGGGCTCCGAGACGACGAACGGACCAAAAACCTTCAAATCTAGAGCTTGATCGGCTAAGGGCTTGTGGTTTTCTGTCAAATCGTGAGGGAGGCTGATGAAGAAGATGAAGAACAAGGGAGGTGTCGGCTGAGAGCTTAGAGGCGTGAGGGTTTGGGGTAGAATTAGGGTGTTTTTAATTAAAATAGAGTTTTGGAATAATTAAAATATTAATAAGGAATTTTTGAATATGAAATATATAACTTAAAAAAACTCTAAATAATAAATGAAATCTGATGCCAAAATTAAAATCTCGAAATTATAATTTAAGGGATTTTTAAATATTAATAAAAGTCATTAAAATGACTTATTTTGGCTAAAAATAAACCCTTAAATAAATATATAACTAATACTAAAATTTTCTTGACAAAATATCTTAAAATATTATTTTAAGGCTCATAAACTCATAAAAATATATTTGGCTAAATATTTTGGTATCTCGTCCGTCCACGGTCCCGTCTACGCGATCAAAACAATTAAATTTCTATAAATCATGAAAATCACTAATTATGGGTTAAATGCTTAAAATAACATAATACATGCACAATTAATTTCACATAATTATTTAACCCATAATCTAAAATTCTCAATAAATAAATTTCCTAATTATGCATGCGAATTCACGTATTTAAAATACCGGGTGTTACAATTCTCCCCCCCTTAAATTGGATTTCGTCCTCGAAATTAAAGTACTTACCCGAACAACTCCGGGTAACGAGTCCTCATATCTGCCTCGGTCTACCAAGTAGCTTCCTCCTCCGAGTGATTCAGCCACTGGACTCTGACCATCGGTATGACACGCGTCCTAAGCCTCCGCTCCTCCCTAGCCAAGATCCGTATAGGTCTCTCCTCAAATGCTAACTCCGGTGTCAACTGAAGAGGCTCAAAATCCAACACATGTGACGGGTTCGAGATGTATCTCCGAAGCATGGATACATGGAATACATTGTGCACTGCCGCTAGCCCTGGTGGTAGAGCTAAACGATAGGCCAACGTGCCAACTCTCTCCAAGATCTCGAATGGCCCTATATATCTCGGATTAAGCTTGCCTCTCCGGCCAAACCGCACTACTCCCTTCATAGGTGACACCTTCAGGAATACGTGATCACCTACAGCGAACTCCAAATCTCGTCGTCGAGTATCTGCATAACTCTTCTGACGACTCTGAGCAGTCCTCATGCAATCCCGAATCTGTGTCACAATATCAGTTGTCTGCTGCACAATCTCATGTCCAAGTAAAATCCTCTCACCGACCTCATCCCAATGCATAGGAGATCTGCACCTCCTCCCGTACAATGCTGCATAAGGAGCCATACCTATAGACGACTGAAAACTGTTGTTATAGGTAAACTCCACTAATGGCAGTCTAGTCTCCCATGAGCCCTGAAAATCGATGACACAGGCTCTCAGTAAATCCTCAAGAACCTGTATCACCCTCTCAGACTGACCATCTGTCTGGGGATGAAAAGTTGTACTGAACAAAATTCTAGTCCCCAATGCAGTGTGCAAACTCCTCCAAAACGCAGACGTAAATCTTGGATCTCTGTCTGATACTATCGACACTGGTATGCCATGCAGTCTAACAATCTCCTTGATGTAAAGCTCTGCATACTGTGTCAACGAGTAAATAGTCCTCACCGGTAAGAAATGAGCTGACTTGGTGAGTCTATCCACGATCACCCAAATAGTTGTGCAACCTCTGGCACTCCTCGGTAATCCAACTACAAAGTCCATCGTAATATTCTTCCATTTCCATTCCGGAATAGAAAGAGGTCTAAGAAGTCCTGCTGGACGCTGATGCTCTGCCTTGACCTGCTGACAAGTCAAGCACTCTGACACAACTCTCCCGATGTCTCTCTTCATCCCGGGCCACCAATACAATAACTGCAAATTGCGATACATCTTCGTACTTCCGAGGTGAATGGAGTACGGAGATGTGTGAGCCTCTGCTAAGATCTCAGCTCCCAACTGATCGACGTTCGGTACCCACATCCTACTACGGTACTGAAAAATGTCATCCACAACTGTATACAGAAGATTACCCTTGGCCTCATCTCTCTGTCTCCAACGCTGCAACTCCTCATCAGTAGGTTGTCCATCCCTGATCCGATCTCGCAGAACTGGCTGCACCGTCAACACTGACAAGCTCGGTGCATGCCCACTCGAGTAAAACTCCAAATCAAACCTCTGAATCTCACTCTGCAGTGGTAGCTGCACTGACAAACACGATACCACTGATGACTTCCGACTCAAAGCATCGGCCACTACATTAGCTTTACCTGGATGGTAGCTAATGTCACAGTCGTAATCCTTCACCAACTCCAACCATCTCCGTTGCCTCATATTCAACTCCTTCTGAGTGAAGAAGTACTTGAGGCTCTTATGATCAGTGAAAATCTTGCACTTCTCGCCATACAGATAGTGCCTCCAGATTTTCAAAGCGAAAACCACTGCTGCTAACTCCAAGTCATGCGTCGGGTAGTTCTGCTCATGAATCTTCAGCTGCCTCGACGCATAAGCAATAACCTTACCACACTGCATAAGTACTGCACCTAAACCCAGCTTAGACGCGTCGGTGTACACCACTAACTCCTCGTGTGGTACTGTCACCGCTAACATCGGTGCAGTGGTGAGTGCTTCCTTCAGCTGATCGAAGCTCCTCTGAATGTCTGAACTCCAGATAAACTTCGCGTTCTTCTTGGTTAAGGAAGTCAAGGGTACTGCAATAGAGGAAAAACCCTTGTTGAACTTCCTAAACCCAAGAAACTGCGAATCTCCGAAGCATTCTTCGGAATGCCCCAATTCTGCACTGCCTCAACCTTCGACTGATCCACTGCAATCCCATCTCTCGAAATAACGTGGCCAATAAACGCCACCTGCTCGAGCCAAAACTCGCACTTGCTGAACTTGGCATACAAACGATGCTCCCTCAAAGTCTGCAAGGCTATCTGTAGGTGCTGTCTATGCTCCTCAATACTCCTAGAGTAGATCAAGATATCATCAATGAAGACTATGATGAACTGATCTAGATACGGCTGAAAAACTCGGTTCATGAGATTCATGAAAACCGCTGGAGCATTGGTCATCCCAAATGGCATCACTAAGAACTCGTAATGCCCATAACGTGTCCTGAAATCAGTCTTGGACACATCTGCATCTCTAACTCGCAACTGATGATAACCAGATCTCAGGTCGATCTTGGAGAACACTGAAGCTCCCTGCAACTGATCAAATAAATCCTCTATCCTCGGCAGTGGGTACTTATTCTTCACCGTGACCCTGTTGAGCTCTCGATAATCGATGCACAATCTCATACTGCCATCCTTCTTCTTCACAAATAACACCGGAGCTCCCCATGGAGAAAAGCTAGGACGAACAAAGCCTTTCTCTAATAACTCCTGAATCTGCTCCTTCAACTCTTTCATCTCGGTAGGAGCAAGTCTGTACGGTGCCTTAGAGATAGGCACGGTGTCTGGCACTAATTCGATGCTGAACTTCACATCTCTCACTGGTGGAATTCCTGCAACATCCTCCGGAAAGACATCCGGAAAGTCACGAACCACCTCTATCTCTGATAATGATCTGCTAGATGGTTCTGAGGTCGTGACAATACTTGCTAGAAACCCCTGGCAACCCCGTCTCAACAACTTCCTCGCCTGAATAAGAGATATCACCTGAGAAAAATCACTGCTCTGAGATGCATGGAAAGTAAACGGGTCGCCTTCTGATGGTTTCACTGACACTGATCTCCGACGAAAGTCAATCAAAGCTCCATTGACTGTCAACCAGTCCATACCCAAAATCAAATCAAAACCACTCAATGGCAAAACCACCACATCTGCTCGAATGGAGTGTCCCTGAAGCTCCAACTCCAATTCTCGAATGACCTTTGAGGTAGAAATAATCTGCCTTGACGGCATAGTAACATCATACCCACTGTCAATAATCTCAGGTGTGATGTCTATCCGCCTGATAAACTCCAGGGAGATAAACGAATGCGTAGCCCCAGAATCTAGCAACGCAAACGTGGAGTTGCTTCCAACTAGAATTCTCCCTGCACGCAGAAAATTCCCAACAACTTCATGCCACTACTAAAATTTCCCCCAACGAGACACTAATAACCCTTAATTCTAATCACAAGTAAAACATGCTTCTTATTCTAACATGCAGATAGATAACCCAAATAACAACAATTTTGCAAGAAAATGAGATTCTTAACCAAAGGAAAAATTATAAAATACTAGGGATAATATATACCGGTGATCAAGGAGGTGTCTGGGTCTGCCTCCTCTGCCTGCATGACGAACACTCTACCAGCCGTGTTCTTCTTCCTCGGGCAGTTAGCTATCTGATGCCCTGGCTCCCTGCAGTGGTAACAAATTCCTGCTCCCAACAGACAAGGTCCCGAATGCATCTTCTGACACTTCGGGCAAGTAGGAAAACCTATAGCATTAGGGGCCCCGCCCCTCAACTGCTGTGGCCTCTGCTGCTGTGGCCTCTGCTGCGGATTCGGGCCCTTAGCCGGCCCAGTAAACTGCTTCTTCGCAGGAGGCTGCGAAGATGGTCGCTGATACCCCGACTGAATCTGTCTCTTCCCCTGCTGCTCTCGCTGCATCTCTCTCCTACCCTCCTCTGACCTTAGTGCTCTACTAACTGCCGCCTCATATGTAGCGACGTCCATCATACGAACGTCGTGCTTGATATCCGCTCTCAGTCCCTCCACAAACTGCCTCATCTTCTCCGGTGGACTGTCTGCAATCAGAGGCACAAAATGACAGTCCCTCTCGAACTGGCTCACATACTCAACCACTGACCTGTCCCCCTGCCGGAGACTCATAAACTCCCCGATCATGCGACTCCTCACATCCTCCGTGAAATACTTGGCGTAGAAGATACGCCTAAACTCCGCCCAAGACAGTGTAGGGAGGTGTACTCCCCTGGCAGCACCCTCCCACCAAAGAGCTGCGTCTCCCCTCAACATATACGTCGCACAGTTCACCCTGTCCGCATCTTTGATCCCCATATATGCAAAGATGGACTCCAAAGAACGAATACACCCATCAGCCACCAAAGGATCGGTGGTACCAATGAACTCCTTCGGCCCCTTCTTCTGGAACCGCTCAGCTACGTCCTCCTCATGGGACATTCTAGGACGTGAAGCCTGCTGCTCTAACAGAGCAGTAACCCCTACCATCAAAGTAGCATTGGCCTGCTCCAATGCTGCAAGTGGGTTCTGCGGAGGTGGAGATGGAGGTGGAGGTGTAGATTCCCCAGTCTGTTCATCGGTCTGGGAGGCATTCTGCACCACCACATATTTCTTTACGTAAATCGTCATGCATAACTAAGTGTTTTAACATTAATTCTAACTTAAATTCTTAAAATTAAATCATGTTATAAACACTTAAAACTTACAGACCGGTAGCGTGGATTTCTGAGCTCGCATAGCAGTGATGACCCCTCCAAGGACCGTGCTCTGATACCAACTGAAACGACCCTAACTCTCTAAATAATAAATAAATAAATAAATATGCAGAAATTTTTTTTTTTATTACTTACTAAATAAAAATATGTACATACATGCCCATACATATATGCACAGAATAAATAGATTTAAAAATAAATAAATTAAATAAAAATGCAACCTTTAATAAATTAAATATCTGAGTCATGCGTTTTAATAAAATACTGACAAAACAAAATAAATTAAAGTTTTGCATGCACTGAAAATATTTAAATAAAATATCCCATACTATCAACCACTGAAAATAAATAAAATGTATAATATGCTGAAATGTTCGAAACATGCAAAACAGACTCAGACGTCTATCACGGTCACGGGGTCACTGCATTTCCGCTCATATGTCCTCGCCGCCGGTGGATACCACATCCTCCTCTACGTACTCACCTGCACCATACCGGTGTAGTGAGCCTAGAGGCCCAACATGCTAACATAACAAGGGTTAAAAATAATTTAAATCACTTTAATACTAATACATAACATATACATGAATGAGCATGCTTAAAAATATCATGACATAACATAACTTAAATTAAACTTAAATATCATAATCATGAATAATACATAAACATTATTGAGCAAATTATTTTCTAACATCGCATGGTTGTATCCATAGTGTAACCTTAAATCATACATTAAATACTGATTAGCGTGAAAATCAACGTACGTGGCGGTGACGAATCACCTCTTAAATTGGAAGTAAACTGCCCTTCAATAGTTCACATATGGGGACGAATCCCCCTCAAATTATCACACTACTTCAACTTCCAACATAAAAATTATTTTTCTTTTGCTCAACCTTAAACATTAAATCATGCATAAAAATCATTGCATGAATGCATGTACTTAAATAAAAATGTGTGTCCTTCATATATATTTAATTTAATTTCATACTAACATATAGATATAAAAATAACTTCCATGCATAAAAATAATTAAATATATATTCAGGACACATGCATTTTCTCATGGGTTGTACTGAACTGCTGGCCCTAAACTCTCAAGCCCATTACTTAAATCTGGCCCAATAACACTGAGACTGGCCCATTAACACTGAGATTGGCCCATTAATATACTTAAGCCCAATAAATTAAACTTTTAGCCCAAATAATTATATTTAAGACCAATTAATTTCCTTAAGCCCATTAAATAATTAATCTAATTAGCCCAATTAAAACACTTTAACTTAATAATTAACTTAAAAATAAAATACCCGAGCCCAACTAACTTAACCCGGACCCGGACCCAACTAACATAACCCATGACTTTTCTGACTTGACCCGGACCACCAACCCGACCCGGACCCACCTAGAAACCCTAAACCCGATTCCCTTCTTCCCTGCAGCTCTCGGCCGCAAGGCCTAACCTGCGTCCCCTCTTGGCCGATCGCCTCTTGACTCCAAGTCTGGGCTCGTTTGGCTCGAGCCACTCGAGCCACTCGAGCCTAGACCCATCTTAGACCCCTTACCAACCGTAACCAGCAGCTAGAACCAACCATGTCCAGAAAAATCGTGAGATGAATGAATAAACATGTAAACAAGCTTCAACCACAAAAACCGATCCTCTTTTCTGAAAATTCTTAAAAAAATCTTCTATGCACACGCAACACACACCTATAATACTGATATCGTGAAGAAAAGTGAAAGAATACATGCCTTGATAATTAAATCGACGAAGATAGATGCGTTTTACGGGCTTCGGGACGACGAACGGACCAAAAACCTTCAAATCTAGAGCTTGATCGGCTAAGGGCTTGTGGTTTTCTGTCAAATCGTGAGGGAGGCTGATGAAGAAGATGAAGAACAAGGGAGGTGTCGGCTGAGAGCTTAGAGGCGTGAGGGTTTGGGGTAGAATTAGGGTGTTTTTAATTAAAATAGAGTTTTGGAATAATTAAAATATTAATAAGGAATTTTTGAATATGAAATATATAACTTAAAAAAACTCTAAATAATAAATTAAATCTGATGCCAAAATTAAAATCTCGAAATTATAATTTAAGGGATTTTTAAATATTAATAAAAGTCATTAAAATGACTTATTTTGGCTAAAAATAAACCATTAAATAAATATATAACTAATACTAAAATTTTCTTGACAAAATATCTTAAAATATTATTTTAAGGCTCATAAACTCATAAAAATATATTTGGCTAAATATTTTGGTATCTCGTCCGTCCACGGTCCCGTCTACGCGATCAAAACAATTAAATTTCTATAAATCATGAAAATCACTAATTATGGATTAAATGCTTAAAATAACATAATACATGCACAATTAATTTCACATAATTATTTAACCCATAATCTAAAATTCTAAATAAATAAATTTCCTAATTATGCATGCGAATTCACGTATTTAAAATACCGGGTGTTACAAGGCTAGACATGAATACTCCACCGATTATTCCTACGATAGAAACTCCTCCGGTTATGACTCCTCCGGTGGTACAGATGGATGACACGATCACGCCTATGGAAGCCTTACTGAAAAGATTCAAATCCTTCAGACCACCGTATTTGAATGGGAAGGAGAATCCGGTAGATTGTGAGAGTTGGTTTGATGATATAGATCAGCTCTTCGATTCGCTCGACTACTCTGACGACCGCAGGGTTAGATTGATTATTCATCAACTTCAGGGAGTGGCAAAGAGTTGGTGGATGACTACCAAAAGAGCCAAAGAGAATAAAGGTACGGCAATTACTTGGGCACTTTTCAGAGCAGAGTTCTATAAGATATTCTTTCCGATTTCCTATCGAAAGGAGAAAGGTGCCGAGTTTGCAAATTTGAGGCAAGGTAACATGAGAATTGAAGATTATGTTACAAAGTTTGACAGTTTATTGAGGTTCGCTCCGCATATTGCCGACAATGAGGAGGCAAAAGCAGACCAGTTCATTAACGGTTTGCACCCTGACATCTTCATTCTGGTAAATACTGGGAGGCCAGATAATTTTTCTGATGCGATGGATCAAGCTAAGGGAAGCAGTTCAAGAAGTCAGGAAGCACTTCTTCGAGCTCGAGTGGCTCGAGACAGTTCAGTTCTGGACAGGGTTCAGGATCATCTGGAGCTTTGTGTAGCAAGTGTGGAGGACGACACTCAAGTGAGCAATGCAGAGGAATTTTTGGGAACTGCTACATCTGTCAACAGACAGGACCTTATGCCAGACAGTGTCCACAGAAAGGTTCTGACCAGACTCAGAGTGGGAATACCTCTCGACAATCATCTCAGCCTGGGAGACAGGCTACTACAGTTCACTCCTTCCAAACTCAACAACAGAACCGTCAGGGAGGTAATCAATGTTTGAACCAACCTCCTAGACAGCAGGCGAGAGTGTATGCTCTGAATGAGGATCAGGCTCAGGCTGCACCTGATGATGTGATTGCAGGTAATTGTATGATCTTTGATTATCCTGCTAATATTTTGATAGATATAGGTGCTTCTCACTCTTTCATATCTGAGAAATTTGTGTCGATGCATGCCTTGCCTTTTGAGCCTTTACCTGCTGTAGTTTCTGTTACTTCACCTTTGGGTGGAGGAATTGTTTCGAAGAATTTTGTTAGAAATTGTTTTGACTAAGTACAGGGCTACAGTAGATTGTTTTCAGAAGATAGTCCGTTTCAGACCAGAGATGTCTGAAGAGTGGAGATTCTTTGGGAAGGGTTCTCGTTCCAAAATTCCTTTGATATCTGTCTTATCTATGACTAGATTATTACAGATAGGAGCCGAAGGATTTCTTGTTTATGCGATTGATATTCTGAAGTCTAGCCCTGAGCTGAACGATATACCAGTGGTTAGAGAATTCCCTGATGTGTTTGCAGATGAAATTCCGGGATTGCCGCCGATTAGGGAGATTGAATTTAGCATTGACTTGACGACAAGTACTCAGCCAATTTCGAAAGCTCCGTACCGAATGGCTCCGATCGAATTGAAGGAACTGAAGGAGCAGTTGGAAGACTTCATTTCCAAGGGATACATTTGACCCAGTGTATCGCCTTGGGGTGCTCCTGTCCTGTTTGTTAGAAAGAAAGATGGCTCTATGCGTTTCTGCATTGACTACTGCCAACTGAATCAGGCAACAGTTAAGAACAGGTATCCTTTACCTCGTATAGATGATCTTTTTGACCAGTTGCAGGGTTCGTGTATTTATTCGAAGATAGATTTGAGATCGGGTTATCACCAGTTGAGAGTTCGTGAAGAGGATGTTCCTAAGACTGCGTTTAGGACAAGGTATGGACATTTTGAATTTCTTGTCATACCTTTCGGTTTGACGAATGCCCCAGCGGTCTTTATGGGGTTGATGAACCGAATCTTTCAACGCTTCCTTGATGAATTCGTAATTATCTTTATTGACGATATCTTGATCTATTCTAAGAGCCGTTCCGAGCATGCAGATCATTTGAGAACTGTTTTACAGATTTTGAGAACCGAACAGTTATTCGCCAAGCTTTCGAAGTGTGAGTTTTGGCTTGACAGAGTTGTCTTTCTGGGGCATATTATTTCTGGAGATGGAATTTCTGTCGATCCCAGTAAGATAGAAGCAGTGATGAATTGGCGCAGGCCGACTTCTGTGCCTGAGATTCGAAGTTTTATGGGCTTAGCGGGGTACTATCGCCGATTTATTCAAGGTTTCTCTTCTATTGAGAAGCCTATTACCCAGCTGACTCAGAAGAATGCTCCTTTTCTTTGGACAAATGATTGTGAAGCCAGTTTTGTTGAATTGAAGAAGAGATTAACCAGTGCTCCGATTCTTTCTATTCCATCTGGTACTGGAGGTTTCACAGTTTATTGCGATGCTTCTCATCTTGGTCTTGGTTGTGTTCTTATGCAGAGGAAGCACGTGATAGCTTATGCGTCGAGATAGTTGAAACCGCACGAGACTCGCTATCCAGTTCATGATCTTGAACTAGCTGCTATCATTTTTGCCTTGAAGATCTGGCGTCACTACTTGTACGGTGAGTCTTTTGAGATCTTTTCGGATCATAAGAGTCTTAAGTACTTATTTTCATAGTCTGAGTTGAATATGAGGCAGAGGAGATGGCTAGATTTATTGAAGGACTTCGACTGCGAGATTAAGTATTATCCGGGGAAGTCGAATGCAGCTGCCGATGCTTTGATTCGTAAGCTTTGCTCTTTATCTCTCTCGACGATCGGTGTTTCTCGGTTGATCGACGACTGTTGCACTTCTGGGTTGGATTTTGAATCAGATAGAAATCCGATCAGATTTTGTGTGATTCAGGCCGAGCCAGAGTTGTTTGTGTCGATCAGAGAAGCGCAGAAATCAGATGAGAGTATTCAGAAGTCGATAGAGAAAGTGAGATCAGGACACCAGTCTGAGTTTCAGGTCAGGGATGACGTTTTGTTTGTGAATAACCGTATTGTTGTGCCTGTTATTGATGAGTTAAGACAACGTATTCTGAGAGAGGCGCATTGTAGTCGGTTCAGTGTTCATCCCGGAGGTCGAAAGATGTATAATGACATGAAGAGTCAGTTTTGGTGGAAGAAGATGAAGAGTGATGTTGCGAGGTTTGTATCCCGATGTCTTCTGAACAGTTTATCTATTCCGGAATGGAAGTGAGATCATATCTCGATGGACTTTTTCATGAAACTACCCCGATCGGCTCGAGGATGTGATGCTATTTGGGTTGTGATTGATAGGTTGACGAAGTCTGCTTGTTTCATTCCATATCGGATGACATACCGACACGATCAGATGGCAGAGTTGTATGTCAGAGAGATCATCAGATTGCACGGTGTGCCGAGATCCATTGTTTCTGACTGAGATCCTCGGTTTACTTCTTACTTCTGGCACAGTCTGCAAGAGGCGCTTGGTACTAGTTTGCACTTGAGTACAGCATACCATCCTCAGACCGACGGTCAATCAGAGCGGATGATTCAGACTCTGGATGATATGTTACGAGCAGTGGTGCTTGACTTTGGCACTACTTGGCAAGATTCATTGCCTCTCGTTGAGTTTTCGTACAACAATAGCTTCCAGACGAGTATAGGTATGGCACCATTTGAATCGTTGTACGGAAAGAAGTGCAGATATCCTCTGTACTAGGATGAGGTGTCTGAGTCCCCAGACTTGGGACCAGATATGATTCGTGATATGGCTGAGCAGGTGAAGATTATTCGATTGAAAATGAAGACTGCTCAGGATCGACAAGTGAAGTATGTGAATATCCGTCGCAGACCTCTATCTTTTGATCAGGGAGACCGTGTATCTTGAAGATTTCTCCGTTTAGAGGTACTGTTAGATTTGGGAAGAGAGGGAAGTTGTCACCGAGATTCATCGGTCCGTATGAGATTTTACAAAAGATAGGCGATCTAGCCTACCGTTTAGCACTTCCTCCTTCTTTATCTGGAATTCACGACATCTTTCACGTCTCGATGCTAAGGAAATATCACCCCGATACTTCTCATGTTCTTCAGCCTGACGAAGCTGAACTTGATGAAACTCTGAGTTATTTCGAGAGACCGATTCAGATGCTTGACAGAAAGGAGAAACAGCTCAGAACCAAAACGATTCCTTTGGTGAAAGTTCAGTGGAGTCGTCACGGAGTCGAAGAAGCGACTTGGGAGACAAAATCTGACATGAGACAGAGATTTCCTGATTTATTCATCTAATGTGAGTTCTTAATTCTGTTCTTGAATTCTTAATTATCTTCTTATGAGTTGATATCGATGATTTCGAGGACGAAATCTTTTTTTAGAGGGGGAGAATTGTAACGCACCGTTTTTATCTTAATTG
Source organism: Henckelia pumila (assembly GCF_033568475.1). Taxonomy (NCBI): domain Eukaryota; kingdom Viridiplantae; phylum Streptophyta; class Magnoliopsida; order Lamiales; family Gesneriaceae; genus Henckelia; species Henckelia pumila. The sequence goes on from NC_133120.1 coordinate 66,767,677, forward strand.
ATGTTATTTGAGATAATTAGTGATTTCAGAATTCGAGACCGGACTTGTTATTGATCAGGGTCCTTTTTGCAAAATTTGAAAATTTCAGGGACTTAAACGCAATTATTGGATTTTATATATTATCTACAATTAGAATGATTGCAAAAGTCTTCCTCATCTTCCTCCCAACCGAGAAGACTCCATTGAAGCACCCCTTTTGTGTTTCAAGCTTTCTGATTTCAGTCCGAGCTCGATCCGGCCGTTGGAATTTATTTCTGAAGGCAGATTATCGATCACTACAACAAGAGCTCCGTTATATCGTAAGTTTTTCTACGATCGGATACATTCTAGTTTTTGGATGTTGTTAGAATCGTTCGAGATTCGAGTATGTTGTTCTTGACAGAGTTCTGATCGTTTATTATCTGTCGGTTTGAATTAGAGCGACGTTCGGATTTGTTTTGATTTTTGGAAGTTATTTTCGAAAGTTGAGTTTTGAGATTGGTTGGGTTTGAGCTTTTGTTGTTGTATTAGCATTGATTCGTATTGATATCGATATTGAAATGCTGTCTGCATTTCCGGTTTGTTCAGTTTATAGCCGTCATGCCGTCAGTTTGAGTTTTGGATGTCGTTTCGATGTTTTGAGTTATACCGAGCTTAGTATTGAAAGAGTGGGTGCCCGGTGAGCCAACTTGTGGCTAAGGGCTTTGATGACTCTTTGTATAAACAATCTTTTGTTTAATATAATTTACACTTTTATTAATGGCAATGACTTTATCTTTCTTCATATTGTTATATTGTGATATACTATTGTTGTTTTGATAAAGACCTTGAATATACTATAGTGTATGTAAGATGTGGTAGTACATGGGGATGACTATCATGAAACACATCTTATAGTCACTGTATATTCTAAACTTTTCCTAGTCGATTGAGCCGTCCGTTAATAAGGATAAGGATCGCTCGAGATTGAGACTAGCATTTGCGATGCAGAGTACCACGTTTCATTGGTAAGGAACATAGAGATGTTCGAAGCATGCAAATGGATATTCATACGATGAATGATCGAACTACCCTATCCGGACTTTCCAAGTGGTTATCACTTATCGAGTGGATAAAGTCCGCGGTTTTGGTTGTACACCATTAGTCCTTACTACTTGAAACATCATTGAGACTCTATATGCTAGTACTGTGCTTTGACTCATTTACCGACTCTATTGGGGTCATCAGGTGTCGGGATTGGGTACAGTTACAACACATATAGGAGTCGATGCTTTGTTGTCAAGGATTCACCACATACTTGCGAGTGTGGATATCCTATGCGATCTGAGGAGATATTAGTGTGACAAATCTCTGGCCAGAGTACATGATGTGTTTTAAGAAATGGTTTCTTAGTAGCACATGCGATGTCACTATTTGATCTTCAAGATGTATTGCATAGTTATCGAATCTCGAACGACTCTCGATTTACCAATGGTTGTTGATTCGATCGGGATATATGGATGAAGGGACCGTACTGTACGCTAACCAAAATCTATTGGTTCTTGCAGGCACTATCAGTGATACCTAGGGAATCATGGGGCGATGTTGCTAGGCGCTCTTACCATGATTCGATGGGCAAGTCGGAAATTGTTGTTCCGAGTCACAAGGAGTTGTGAGCCCACGGCTAGCTGTATCCCTGAACCATTGAGGGTCACACAGAGTAATGGATTTTTAATCCCCGTTGAGATAGTTAAATTTAAAGAGTTAAATTTAATGAACAAAGAAGTGGGACTTCTTATTTAAGAGTAGAGGAGTAAGATTTCCTAAAATGACATAGGGATGGGCATTTTTGGAAATCACTGAATACGGATTCAGAAAATTTATCTTGACTCTAAAAGATGCAGAAATGGTTTCTGTGAACATTGGTGAAATTGGTTTATCAATCTGAGTCACGATGAATTTTATATTAATTTCTAAACATGCGGGCTTTGCTTGTCAGGCTTGAACTTATGACTAATGGGCCCTAAGCTGTTAGCAGCCCACATTATAAATAAGTTATTGCAGTACAGAAATTACACAACAGAGGTCACAAAATATTTTTGAAAACCCTAGCCTTGTTTTCTCTGAAGTGGCCGCCCCCCTCCCCTCTGCTCGGGAAAAATCCAGCCTGTGAATTTTGAATTACAGTCTGGTTTAACGGATCAAATTCGTTAATTCTCTTCGTAGAAACTTCTGATAGATTTTCTAGTGCAATCTATCAGAGGGATTAAATCTCTGTTCGTGGACCTGATTGAAGAACAGTTCGTCCATCAGTTCCATGGATATACAACAAGAGCAGAGTAATCTGTTGGTGTCCAGAATCTCGATTCGAGATTGGAGGTAAAAATTTATAATTGTTATTTAATTTTTACACACACAATTTAATCGTAAAGTTTTGATACCCATTATGGAATCGTTCCATATAAAATTTTTAAACTTCCGCTGCACCGGGTATCAATCTTGATTGATCTGATCGCCGTTCTCCAACAGTGGTATCAAAGCCAGGTTGCTCAGATCAAGCGATTAAATTAATCGATTGTACGAAAATTTTTAAGCCTCGGTTATTGAAACAAAATAAATTTTTTTTAAAAATAAAATTTTTTTTTTTCCGGGCAAAACCCGGGCAGCGATTGGATCGCTGCTTGGGGGGGCAGTGATGGTCGCTGCCCTAGGGGCAGCCGGGCTGCCCGGCCCGAGCTCTTTTGGGGCGCGGGCAGCCCGGGAGTGTCCCGGGCGGCCCGCAAAAAATTAATTTTTAATTTTAAAATTAAAATTTTAATATGTTAAAATTCTATTTTTGGTCCATCGAAAATTGTTTTTGATTGGTCCACGAGGCATCGGATCAAATTGTTCGAGTCCGAAAATTTTAAAATTGATTTTTGGATAAATTTGAATTTTTGGAAAATTTATAGATTTTATCCGTTAAATCAGATTTTATGAAATTAATTATTTTTGGTACAATTGATGATAAGATATGATCTTATGGAAAGATTGAGTAAAATATGATTTTATGTATAAAATTGGATTTTATATGTAAAATATGATTTTATTTGATAAAAAGATAAAATATGATTTTGTATGTAAAATAAGATTTTATATATGGAATATGATTTTATCCTTTTAATTTAAATTGTCATTGCATGTTATCCAATAAATTAATTTTGAATTAAATGTTATTGGATAAGGATGATCGATTGCCATGACCAATTTTGTAGGTGTATGCTAGGAATTTACATTTGTTTTATTGTTGTTGGATTTATTAATGGGCCTGGTTTATGGCCCAATATGAATTGTCATATGTAATAAAAGTGGGCCTGGTTTATGGCCCGTTCCCACCCCTTGAAATGTATCCCCTACTTGTCATGGTTATTTATTGTAAATACATTAGACTTAGTGGGAGATGAAGATTTGAAGATGGAGGTGGGCCCAGCAGACAATAAAGACAGAAGAAATGTAAATTGGAAGCTCAATGTAATAGGATTGCATTGCATACTGCATCTTACCTAGGATTGGACTAAGACTCGTGATTGGCAACCACGGGTCGATTAGAAATGGAATCGATCATCCTATATAATATATGATATTATCGTTGTATGCATGTTTTAGACTAAATTGTATGAATCCGGCAAGCATACAAATTTTAAAATGATGAGACAAATTTTCAAAAATAAAATCCCTCATTTTAAATATGATTTAAAATTGATATCAAGATAAATAAAGGAAATTTAAAATTGTTTAAATGTTCCTACCTTCCATCAACGATCAATGTATGAGATGCTACCCGCGGATACGGCCCAGCTCATATTATTGGGGGGGCCCGTTCGTCGAAAAGTTGTACATTGGATCGACACATGTTGTAAGTTGGGTGGAACTCCCATGGGATCGGCTCATATTATTGGAGGATCCACATGGCGACCGTCCATCACAACTTAATATTGATGGGTCATCTTGACATGTCACAATAAACGGCGTCATATTATTGGGCCCTTATTGGACATGAGGTAAAAACGTGGAGGTTGCTTTGGAAGCAATTGGGCTCTACCTTTTGAAAATTATGGTTGGCTGATATTATTCGGGACCATAGTTTGTCAATTGGACTCCATGTTCTCACTAAGAAAACAGTTTTCCGTTTTCACTAGAGGGTAGTGAAATCGTTAAAATAGTGGGAGTGAGATTCATAAAATAAAGTTCTCCTATTTTATGTCTTAGTAAATTAATTAAACAATCACTGATATTTGTCTGTTTCTTTTCAGTATTTCATAAAGATGAATTCGCGTAATCCACTTTTCTCTATCCTCGAACAAAATAAACTAGCTGGCGCAAACTATACGGAATGGTTCCGTAAGTTGAAGATTGTCTTGACTTCGGAGAAGATGCTCTACGTGTTAGAAAAATCTCCTCCGAAGGAAGCACCAGCTGATGTAAGTCCAGAAGAGTTGGCCAAACTTGATACATGGTGGGACCATGATATCAAGGCCAAATGCTATATGCAAGCCTCGATGTCTGATGAACTCCAGAGGCGATTTGAGGACACCGTGAATGCTGCTGACATTCACGTACAACTCAAGGAACTTTTTGGGGCTCAATCGAGAGCTGAAAGGTTCGCTACTGTAAAAGAGCTAATGACGTGTCGCATGCATGAAGGGACTTCGGTCCGTGATCATGGGGTACGAGTGATTTGGCTCATACAGAATTTGGTAATGCTTGATTTGGTGTTGGAGCATGAACTCAACGTGGACTTATTACTTCTATCTCTTCCTTCTTCGTTTGACGGATTTGTGGTGAATTTCAATATGAACAAGATAGAGGCCTCCCTTGAAGAGATGGTCAATATGCTTGTAACATATGAATCCACTTTAAAGAAGGATAAACCGGCTTTCTTGGTGGGCTCCTCTTCTTCTGCTAAGAAGGGGCCAAGTACAAAGGGTAAGAAACGTTCTGTCCCACCCAAGAAAACCGAACCCGAGAAGAAGTACAAGACAAAGGCTTCAAACATGGAAAAGTCCAAGGATGTTTGCCATTACTGCAAGAAGCCCGGTCATTGGAAACGTAACTGCAAGGAATATCTAGAGCAGTTGCGAACTGCGAAGGGTATGTTCTATATTGAAATAAATGTTTCACTTAATACTACTTCTTGGGTATTGGATACCGGATGTGGATCTCACATTTGCAATGATTTGCAGGTGATGACAAGAAGTCGCAGGCTTAGAATGGGTGAGACCCAGCTGAGGCTCGGAAATGGTTCCAGAGTTGAAGCTAAAGCTGTGGGAGATGTTTATTTAATTTTGCAGAATGGTTTTAAGTTACTTTTAAGAGATGTTTTATTTGTTCCAGATTTGATTAAAAACATTATTTCTGTTTCTATGCTTGATAGAGATGGTTATTCTTGCAATTTTGTGAATGAGATTTGCAATATTTACAAGAATGAATGTTTGATTGGAAATGGACAACTTGAAAACGATCTATGTAACTTAAAATTAAAAGACGTTCCAATAAATTATGTTGATAAACCGGTAACAACAAACAAAAGGAAAATCGATAGTCAAAACCCGGCAAACCTTTGGCATGCTAGGCTAGGTCATATTTCCTCAAGGAGGATGAACAAGCTAGTGGGAGAGGGAATATTTGATATGTCTGATATTAACTCTCTACCTACTTGTGAGTCCTGCCTGAAAGGAAAAATGACTAAATCTCCTTTTAAGGGGAAACCTGAGCGTAGTCAAAATTTGTTGGATTTGATCCATACAGATGTTTGTGGTCCATTTAGAATTGGCACTCAACATGGCCACACCTACTTCATTACTTTTACTGATGATTATTCTAGGTATGGGTATTTATATTTAATAAAATATAAGTCTGAAGCATTTGAAAAGTTCAAAGAATTCAAGGCTGAAGTAGAAAACAAGCTAGGTAAAAGTATTAAAGCACTTCGATCGGATCGAGGTGGAGAATACTTGAGTACCGAGTTTTTGGACTATCTGAAAGAGAATGGGATTCTCTCTCAGTGGACTCCTCCTATGACACCACAGCTGAATGGTGTATCGGAGCATCGTAATCGAACTTTGTTGGACATGGTTCGATCCATGATGAGCTTCACTGAGCTTTCACCTTCGTTTTGGGGCTACGCACTTGAAACGGCGGTGTTGTTGTTGAACAACGTCCACACCAAAGCAATGGACAAAACACCATACGAGTTATGGAATTGCAAAGCTCCTAAGTATTCGTACTTGAGGATTTGGGGATGTCCTGCTTACGTGAAGCAGACAGTGGGAGATAAGTTGGATAGTCGATCCACCTTATGTTATTTTGTAGGGTATCCGAAGAATTCAATCGGATATTATTTCTATCATCCTGCTGAAACAAAGGTGTTTGTTTCAAGGAATGCCACCTTCTTGGAGAAGGAGTTCTTATTGGATAAGAAAGGCGAGATGATGGAACTCGAAGAAATTCGAGAAGAACCCGAAATACAAAATAATGATCCTACACCTCAGGAACCATTGATAGACACGCCTATACCTAGAAGATCCGAGAGGACTTCTAGACCTCCTATACGATATGGTCTTCTTCTTGAATGGGATCAAGATGAACCCGATGTTGGATGTGATCCAAGAAACTTCAAGGAAGCAATTTCTGATGCGGATTCAAATTTATGGCTTGAAGCTATGCAGTCGGAAATAGATTCGATGCATACAAACCAAGTTTGGTCTTTAGTAGATCCTCCCGATGGAATTGTTCCAATAGGATGTAAATGGATCTACAAGAGAAAGCTTGGGCCTGATGGTAAGGTATTGACCTACAAGGCGCGATTGGTGGCGAAAGGTTATACTCAAAGACAAGGAGTTGACTATGATGAAACCTTTTCACCAGTTGCAATGTTCAAGTCCATAAGAATCCTTATTGCCATAGCTGCTTGGTATGACTATGAGATATGGCAAATGGATGTGAAGACTGCATTTCTTAATGGAAACATTAAGGAAGAGATCTATATGACGCAGCCTGAGGGATACACATCCATGGGAAGCGAGCATAAGGTATGCAAGCTTCAGAGATCAATCTATGGTCTAAAACAAGCATCAAGAAGTTGGAACCAGAAATTTGATGAAACAATAAAGGATTTTGGTTTCATTAAGAACCCGGAGGAACCATGCGTGTACAAGAAAGTAGTTAAGGATGCTGTGACATTCTTAGTACTTTATGTTGATGACATCCTACTCATTGGGAATGATGTAGGGATGTTGCAGTCAACAAAGATATGGTTATCAGGTAGATTCTCGATGAAGGATTTGGGTGAGGCATCCTATATTCTAGGGATATAGATCTATAGAGATAGATCTAAAAGAATGATAGGACTCACTCAAGCAACCTACATCGACACCATATTGAAAAGGTTTTCAATGGATGGGTCCAAGAGAGGACATCTACCTATGTGTCATGGAGTTTCTCTATCCAAGTCTATGTGTCCCAAGACTGATGAAGAAATAGAGAAAATGACACATGTACCATATGCGTCAGCCATAGGTAGTATCATGTATGGGATGATATCTACCAGACCGGATGTAGCATTTGCTCTGAGTGTCACGAGCAGATATCAAGCTAATCCCGGTCAAATGCATTGGAAAGCCGTGAATGACATTCTTAAATACTTACGAAGGACTAAGAATATGTTCATGGTATATGGAGGAAGAGAACTGAAATTGGAAGGCTATACCGACTCTAGCTTCCAAAGTGACGTGGATGACTCGAAGTCAACCTCTGGATTTGTGTTCATGCTCAATGGCGGTGCTGTCTCTTGGAAGAGTTCCAAGAAGGACACCACAGCGGATTCCACCACTGAGGCAGAATACATTGCAGCATCAGCTGCTGCTAAAGAGGCCGTTTGGATGAGGAATTTCTTCCAAGAGTTGGGCGTTATTCCTGAAGTTTTTGGTCCAGTCCCGGTGTACTGTGACAACACGGGTGCCATTGCTCAGGCAAAGGAACCAAGGTCTCATCAAAGATCCAAACACGTACTGAGGAAATACCACATCATCCGGGAGATCGTGGAAAGAGGAGACATCACTGTCGAAAGAGTGGCCTCTGCAGACAATATCGTTGATCCACTTACTAAGCCCTTGCCAGGACCATTATTTGACAAACATCGCAAAGCAATGGGTCTACATAGTATGACTAGTTGGCTTTAGGGCAAGTGGGAGATTGAAAGAGTGGGTGCCCGGTGAGCCAACTTGTGGCTAAGGGCTTTGATGACTCTTTGTATAAACAATCTTTTGTTTAATATAATTTACACTTTTATTAATGGCAATGACTTTATCTTTCTTCATATTGTTATATTGTGATATACTATTGTTGTTTTGATAAAGACCTTGAATATACTATAGTGTATGTAAGATGTGGTAGTACATGGGGATGACTATCATGAAACACATCTTATAGTCACTGTATATTCTAAATTGTTCCTAGTCGATTGAGCCGTCCGTTAATAAGGATAAGGATCGCTCGAGATTGAGACTAGCATTTGCGATGCAGAGTATCACGTTTCATTGGTAAGGAACATAGAGATGTTCGAAGCATGCAAATGAATATTCATACGATGAATGATCGAACTACCCTATCCGGACTTTCCAAGTGGTTATCACTTATCGAGTGGATAAAGTCCGCGGTTTTGGTTGTACACCATTAGTCCTTACTACTTGAAACATCATTGAGACTCTATATGCTAGTACTGTGCTTTGACTCGTTTACCGACTCTATTGGGGTCATCAGGTGTCGGGATTGGGTACAGTTACAACACATATAGGAGTCGATGCTTTGTTGTCAAGGATTCACCACATACTTGCGAGTGTGGATATCCTATGCGATCTGAGGAGATATTAGTGTGACGAATCTCTGGCCAGAGTACATGATGTGTTTTAAGAAATGGTTTCTTAGTAGCACATGCGATGTCACTATTTGATCTTCAAGATGTATTGCATAGTTATCGAATCTCGAACGACTCTCGATTTACCAATGGTTGTTGATTCGATTGGGATATATGGATGAAGGGACCGTACTGTACGCTAACCAAAATCTATTGGTTCTTGCAGGCACTATCAGTGATACCTAGGGAATCATGGGGCGATGTTGCTAGGCGCTCTTACCATGATTCGATGGGCAAGTCGGAAATTGTTGTTCCGAGTCACAAGGAGTTGTGAGCCCACGGCTAGCTGTTTCCCTGAACCATTGAGGGTCACACAGAGTAATGTATTTTTAATCCCCGTTGAAATAGTTAAATTTAAAGAGTTAAATTTAATGAACAAAGAAGTGGGACTTCTTATTTAAGAGTAGAGGAGTAAGATTTCCTAAAATGACATAGGGATGGGCATTTTTGGAAATCACTGAATACGGATTCAGAAAATTTATCTTGACTCTAAAAGATGCAGAAATGGTTTCTGTGAACATTGGTAAAATTGGTTTATCAATCTGAGTCACGATGAATTTTATATTAATTTCTGAACATGCGGGCTTTGCTTGTCAGGCTTGAACTTATGACTAATGGGCCCTAAGCTGTTAGCAGCCCACATTATAAATAAGTTATTGCAGTACAAAAATTACACAACAGAGGTCACAAAATATTTTTGAAAACCCTAGCCTTGTTTTCTCTGAAGTGGCCGCCCCCCTCCCCTCTGCTCGGGAAAAATCCAGCCTGTGAATTTTGAATTATAGTCTGGTTTAACGGATCAAATTCGTTAATTCTCTTCGTAGAAACTTCTGATAGATTTTCTAGTGCAATCTATCAGAGGGATTAAATCTCTGTTCGTGGACCTGATTGAAGAACAGTTCGTCCATCAGTTCCAGGGATATACAACAAGAGCAGAGTAATCTATTGGTGTCCAGAATCTCGATTCGAGATTGGAGGTAAAAATTTATAATTGTTATTTAATTTTTACACACACAATTTAATCGTAAAGTTTTGATACCCATTATGAAATCGTTCCATATAAAATTTTTAAACTTCCGCTGCACCGGGTATCAATCTTGATTGATCTGATCGCCGTTCTCCAACAAGTATGAGTTGTGATATCGATTTTGATCACTATGACTTCTTCTGATAGATTGATTTGAAGTCTTTGGAGTTGCGATCCTTGCAGCTTGGATCAGTTTGGAAGAGTTGAGCCGGTATAGTATTGATGTCCTTCTTTATCGATTGATGAAATAGAATGAATAGTTTTGATTTGAGTTTGTTGTTTTCAGATTGAAGTTTTGGAACGACAAAGAAGAGGTATAAGATGACTTTGGAATGGAATAGGACAATTAAGTCGAATCCGGATTGATTCGAGTGTCCTAGAAGAAATCACATACTGCATGTTTTGACTGCTTATTTGATTATATGATTGAATTTATATTGAGTGCATGAGATTACATATGCATTCATATTGATCTTGATTTATTCAATTTGAATTAGACGATCTAGGGATTGTGGTTGAGTGGCTTGGTAGGCGATTTACTACCTTGTCGAGTAGCTCACTGTAATGCCTTGGAGTCTAGAGGATTAAAACATGTCACGTCCATCTCGAGAGGGGAGTCGGTGTGATCGTTGGATGTTTTAACCTCGGGATCCCAAACCAAAGAAAGAAAGAAAGAAAGAATAGAAGAATTGCATTCGATTATCTAAGTCTGATAATCCCGAAGTTTTAAAGACATGCATATCATTTTAATTCAGTAATTGAATGGATTAATTGATTATTTGAAGAATGAGTTCATATTATGATTTGTTTACTTGATATCATGTTAGTCTCTTTTACTGAGAATATTATTCTCACCGGATTATCCGGCTGTTGTCTTTGTTGTATGTGTACTTGGCAACAGGTGGGGCAGGACCGAGTCAGAGGCAGCATGGCTAGATGATTAGGAGAATAGAAGTGAGGCCTTTGGATTTAGGAGTTGATCTGAATTCAAACTCTTTTGTATTTTTGTATTGTAATCGATTATCGAAGCATGTTCTAATAGTTGGATGAATGTATGACTTTAGAACTACCTGGTATTGTTATTGCATGTTGAATGAATTACATGTTGTTTGTGTATGTTTTGGAAGAGTTGAGGATTTATTTTTGAAGAAGAAAAACCAACATTTCTGGGCAGAGTGTCTCGCTCGATCGGCAGACTCTTACCGATCGAGCGAGCACCCCTTTCAGCGAGGCAGAGGTTGGGATTTTTTTTGTGCCCGCTCGATCGGTAAGATTTTACCAATCGAGCGGGGGTCTTGAATTTTTGGGCAGAAAGTTGGATTGTTTTGGCCGCTCGATCGGTAAGATTTTACCGATCAAGCGAGCACCCTTTTAAAAAAAAATTTATTTCAATTCTTTTGTTTGATGCTTGGATCTTGTATGCTCTTGTTTGGTTTACGATTAATTAGATGTTTAGAATCGAGGCCTTACACATGCTTATATGTTTTATATTATGTGTCATGATACATGTTTTACTGTTTTATTATATTATTTTGCACGTGCATATTCATGTTGAGTCGTGTCTCCTTCGAGATAACCTTTGTAGTAGGGCCGCTCAGCCCTATATCCTTGTTATATTGTCGGACATCGAGAGATGCCATGATGACGGGGACTGATGCTACAGTGATCCTAAAGAGTGTGTGGTTGTACCCAGCGAAGTTGACCCCAAATGGTACTAGTACACGCTCATTGGCACCTCTAGACTGTGCAAGACTTGACTTTTGGACAGTACCTAGTTCATTTGCATGCATCATACTAGGTTTGTATACTCGTGCTTTCATACTGAGTGAAGATCTTTCACGCCTGTGTTGTTTTCATAAACACCCCATTCGACAGGGTAGTTGTAGGTGGTGTAGTAGTTGGACCTGTGCGTAATTGGTAACCCAGGGCTGGATTGCATGCAGAGATTGCTACTAGGTTATTTGAGCAGTTTTATTCGATTGGGTTTTATTATTATTTTGCCTTGGGTTTTGATTTACCGATTGTATTCTGCCGGGTTGTTGGATTATTAATTTTTCGCAATTATTTTCTGATTAAGTTTCTGTTTATTGTTAATTTCATGCTTAAGTTTTTGGTTAGTTGGTGATCTGAGTCAGGTCACTACATTATGGTATCAGAGCATGTATTGGTATCTTTGGGGCATATTTGAGATTGTTTGGGTTAACAATTGTGTTTTCTTGTAGATGACCGATTACGACGACGGTAAAAGTTACGGCAGATACGGGTGTTGGAGTGAGAATATCCTGAAATATCCCCGTAGTCATGTTCATCGTCACCAGGATGATCATCAGAGGTTTGACTTATATAGGTTCATGTAGTTTGGACCTTAGCCGATGATCGAGTATGAGACTCCATACGAAGCAAAGGATTGGGAAACATGTGTGGGACTTTGCTGTCCATCCTGCTATTATCAGAGAAGGAACCTGTGAAGATTCTCCACAGATAGTTGGAGAGATTGTCATGAAGATCCTACCTCATCTACCAGATCTGTAACACCCAAAAAATCCATAAATCCATTCACGAGTATTAAAGGGATTTTAAATGAATTTTAAATGATTTTATTTTATTTAATTATGATTTAGAAGTTATGTTTAATTAAATTATTTTATGTGATATTAATGATTTAAAAGTTATGTTTAAAAGATTTTGTGCTATGTATATTACATGAGATTGTATGTTTCAAATTTGAGTTTTTTGGTGTTAAAATATATGTTTAAATGTGGTGTTAAATGATTTAATGTTATGTAATTTGCGTACGTGTTTATTGGTTGCAAGTTAGTTTTATTGTTTTCAGGTTTGGGATTAATTCTGGACTGAAAGATCGAGACTAGCCTACGAACGAGGTTAAGCAAATATTTTTATATGTGTTTTAAGTTTAATGTTGGTGCAGCTATATTTTAAAATTGCGACTAGTGGGCCAACTTCCAAGCCCATTAGTACAATTGAGTAGGCGTCGAGTTTTATTTTTTTTCTTTCTCAAAGTCACTGCCTACTCTACCTCCCATATCCCATCTCTCGTACAAACCTTGTACCAAGGAAGAAGAAAGACTCTCAATCTAGTTCATGCAAGGCTAGATCGCTATCGAGGTAATAGTTAATCAAAATTTACAACAATCGGAAAAGTTTTAAACGCTTTTGAATCCACCATTCAAGAATATATATATTTTGATATTAAAAAAATTGTATGTTGATGTGTATGTAATGTATATTGCATTGATTTTAAGAGACTTTGAAGAGCATGATGTAGCACTATGAAACGTGAATCGTTCTTGAATCTTGACGTTTTATGAAAAGTTTTTTGAGATTTGATGAGAAAAGATGTGTGAATCTGAGAATTTTGGTGTGTGTATTTTGAATGAAAGTTTTGATGCAAATATTTTGAAATTTTTCATGTGTTTGATAATAAGTTTCAAAGGATGGGTGAGTAGATTCGAAAAGGGATTTAAAATGACGAAGAAATCAAGTTATCGGCACCCTACGCCACTGCCTGCGGTCGCAAGCAGCAGCCAAGGCGTAGGGGCGCTCCCTTTGGCCTCCCTTTTTTGGGTGTTAGGTGTAACGCCCTGATTTTATCTTAATTGAGCTTATTTTAGTTAATCGGAGATTACAGAAGTCGACTTGATTTTGATCAGGGTCTATTTTGCAAATTTTGGAAATTTAAGGGACTAAAATGCAAATATTGGATTTTATATATTATTTTGACTTGGAATGACTTATTCTTCACTTCACCTCCCTTGGCCGTCTCCCTCCATTGAAACTCTCCATAGCTTTCTCAAGATTTCAGAATTCAGTCCGAGCTCGATCCGTCCGTTGGAATTTATTTCTGAGGGCAGATTAGCTATCACTGCAGCGAGAGCTTCGTTCTATCGTAAGTTTTTCTCCGATCAGATGGTTTCTATTTTCGGATGTTGTTAGAATTGATTGAGTTTTGATTATGTTGTTATTGACAGAGTTCTGATCGTTTATTCTCAGTCAGTTTTGAATTAGAGCGTCTTTCAAAATTGTTATGATTTTTGGAAGTTTATTCAAAAATTTGGAGTTTGAGATTTGATGGGTTTTCAGTATTTTGTTGTATTAGCATTGTTATGAGTTAGTATCGTTGTTATACTGCTGTCTGTGTTTCCGATTTGATCAGTTATAGCCATTATGCTGCCGGCTTGAGTTTTGGGATTTCAAACCATTTCGAGTTGTTGAGCTTTGGCTTTTGAGATTGATCATTGTTGTTGATCATCTTTTGTCTCTGTACAGATTCGTTTGAATTGTCGAGCCCAGAGTTAGCAGTAGTTGTTCGTTGAAGAGTTGGACGAAGAACGGTAAAGAGATTACCTTGAGCCGATGTTGTTGTTAGGTTGTATAGTTTCTGATATAACCTTTTTATTGTAGCTTATCCAGAGTTGGAGCTATTGCATCGAAAGGTAAAAGCAGTCATCGTTAGCGGGATAGCATACTTGGGATAGATTGGTTCTTGAGTTTTCCCTTAAAAATCACATACTTGCATCAATACTTGTTCTAGCATGTTGAACTTGTATTTTGTGATTGTTTTAGCTTTTGTTATATGGCTTAATGTTTATGTTTTCTTATGCATTCATCTTGAGCAAAACCTTTGATTTCAGTGGGCAGAATGACCCTTTTTGTTTAGATGTTTTGGGGGCTATACTGTAAGTGGCCTGGGTGTAGAGGTTCACCTAGAGTCAGCATACTCCCTATAGTTGCACCAAAGTCTAGGGGAGTGGGATACGTGGCACCACCTCGATTGGGAGAGTCGGTGAGTCGTTACGTGATCTCATCCTCGGGATCCCAAAAACATAACAGCAATCCCTTGTTTATCTAAAATGATATCCCTATTTTAAAGACATGCATATCATTCGTTTTGATTTGATTATGGGGTCTTGAAAGAATGTTGTTGAGATATCACATGGATTACTTGTTATGTTGCTTTTCTGGGAATATCATTCTCACCGGAGTTATTCGGTAGTTGCTTTGTTTTGTATGTGTACTTGGAAACAGGAGGGGCAGGATCAAGTAAGCGAAGACCTGGTTAGCATCAAGAGTGACAGATAGAAGTGAGACTCGGTTTAGAAGTCGAATTCAGCATGTCAATCTAGTTTATGTTTTTAAGTGAGTTTAGAACTCTAACTTGGATTGAAGATTGTCGTTGCATGTGGTTTGAACTTATTATGTTTTGTATTCGAACTCGTTGTATTTCGGAGTTGTACAACTTGGAATGAAGCATGCTTTAGTATTGATATTTGATATTGCATGTATTTTTCCACACCCCGTATTGTTTATGGATTGAATGCATGTCGATAGCGAGCTTGGGAACTTTTAAATGCATGAGAATTTCTTCCCAGGCTTCCCGCGCGCACGCATGATTGTACCTCACGCGAGAGCGAGAAGCAATCCTAGGAGTTCTGGTTTGCTAGCCCGCGCGCGAGCGAGAATGGTATCTGGCGCGGGCGCGAGCCTTCAGCATTGTTGCTGGAGGCAAAGCCTGCGCGCGTGCGAGATGTTTATCTCGCGCAAGCGCGAGGCGTTTTAAAAAAAACTTTAATTGCTTTTAATCTTGGATCTTGTATGCTTAATTGTTTTTTAATACGAGTTTAGTTGTTTAGAACCTATGTCTCACATTAAGTGGTATCAGAGCGATAAGTTCTTGGTTGAACTAGAGTGAGCGGGGTAGATCGAGTCTGCGTGTATTGGCTCCTTGCATGTGATTGAGTTATTTAACTGTTTATTTAATTCCATTCGAGCATGCTTTATTATTTGAGAATTAATTGAATTACATGCTTATGTGATTAAGTTTATAAAGCATGATCTACTTGAGATATAACTGTTTTTGTTATCGACTGGTATCCGGTATTTTGAGCTGTTGTAAGGGCACCGATTGTAGCGATTGAGATATTTTGTGTCCTAACCTTTGATTATCATATGGGTCCTCGTTGACTTATTACCAGAAACCCACCGCCAATTACTCCACCGAATGAACAAGCTAGTACTGAAACTGTTCAAATGGATGCTACAGCGACGCCTATGAAAACCTTGCTAAAGAGGTTTCAGTCGTTTAATCCGTCTTTGTTGCTAGGTATAGAGAATCCGGTTGACTGTGAGAGCTGGTTGGATGACATTGATCAGTTGTTCGATTCCCTTGATTACTCTGACGACCGCCGAACTAGGTTAGTCATTCATCAGCTTCGTGGTGTTGCTAAGAACTGATGGATCACGACGAAGAGATCCATGGAGAATCGAGGTACAGTTGTTACTTGGTATCTTTTCAAAACTGAGTTTTATAAGCGGTTTTTCCCTGTTTCGTACCGAAAGGACAAGGGAGCCGAGTTTGCCAATCTGAGGCAAGGGAATTTGAACATTGAAGAGTATGTTGCCAAATTCGATAGTCTGTTGTGTTTTGCACCACATATAGCTGACAATGAAGAAGCAAAAGCCAATCAGTTCATCAACGGCTTGAATCCTGACATCTTCACGTTGGTAAACACTGCTAGGCCTGATAACTTTGCGGATGCCATGAATCACGCAAAGGGAGTGGAAGCAGGTTTGTGGATACAGAGAGGAAATCAGATGGTACCTCAGCAACATAGACAATCTCAGAATCAACCGTCTCAGCATCAGAATCAGCAATCTCAGTATCAGAACCAACCACAGAGGTACAAAGGAGGAAGCAGTGGTGGTAACAGAAAGGATCATTACAAAGCAAGAGGGAAACAGTTCAAGAGGCAGGGGAACAGTTCTTCTAGTTACAGTGGTTCCAAGCAATTTGGTTCAGGACAGAGTTCTGGATCTTTATCTATGTTCTGAAACAAGTGTGGAGGTAGACATTCACCGCATCAGTGTGTAGGAGTCTTTGGGAACTACAATACATGTCAGCAACCAGGACACTTCTCTAAGGTGTGCCCTCAGCGTAGCAGAGATCGAGCACAAAGTGGGAGTTCATCTAGACCTACAGCTCAACCTGAGACATAGACTTCTGCAGTTCACTCCTTCCAGCCTCAACATCAGAACAGACAGGGAGGTAACCCTAGTGCGAACCAGCCTCCGAGACAGCAGGCACGAGTCTTTGCTTTGACAGAGAATCAGGCTTAGGCAGCACCAAACGATGTTATAGCAGATAACTGTTCAATTCTCGGTTATTCTGCTCATGTTTTGATAGATACAGGTGCTTTCCATTCCTTTATCTCTGAAAAATTTGTGTTGTTGCATGCTTTGCCCACTGAGTTGTTACCTACTGTAGTAGCTATTACTTCACCTTTGGGTAGAGAAATTGTTTCTGTCAGATTAGTCAGGAACTGTGAACTCTGTTTTGAGGGAAATTTGTTAGAGTTCGACTGTATTGTACTTGGGCTGTCAGATTTTGATTGTATTGTTGGTATAGATGCTTTAACCAAGTACAGGGCAACCGTTGATTGTTTTCTAAAGGTTTTCAGATTCAGACCTGAAATGGCAGACGATTGGAAATTCTTTGGTAAAGGTTCTCGATCTAGAATTCCTTTGATTTCAATGTTATCTATGACTCATTTGTTACAGAGAGGCGCAAAAGGATTTTTGGTTTATGCAGTTGATGTACTAAAATCTAGCCCTGAATTGGTTGATATACCAGTGGTTAGAGAATTTGCTGATGTGTTTTCGAAAGATGTTCCTGGATTGCCGCCTATTCGAGAGATCGAATTCAGCATCGATTTGGTGTCAGGTACTCAACCTATTTTCAAAGCTCCATATCGTATGGCACCGGTTGAATTGAGAGAGTTAAAGGAGCATCTTGAGGATTTGATTGTCAAGGGATACATCAGACCTAGTGTATCGCCTTGGGGTGCTCCTGTTCTGTTTGTTCGGAAGAAGGATGGTTCTATGCGGATCTGTATTGACTACCGTCAACTGAATCAGGCTACAGTCAAGAACAGGTATCCTTTACCCCGAATAGACGACCTTTTTGATCAGTTGCAGGGTTCTTGTGTCTATTCGAAGATTGATCTGAGGTCAGGTTATCATGAGCTGAGAGTGCGAGAGAAAGATGTTCATAAGACCGCATTCAGAACGAGGTATGGTCATTTCGAGTTTATAGTCATGATGTTCGGTTTAACTAACGCTCCAGCGGTTTTTATGGGTTTGATGAACCGTATCTTTCAGCGTTATTTGGATGAGTTTGTTATTATCTTCATCGATGATATTCTTATCTACTCGAAGAACCGTACTGATCATGCAGAGCATTTGAGGATCGTCTTGCAGATTTTGCGGGATGAACAATTGTTTGCCAAGCTATCTAAATGTGAATTTTGGCAGAATCGAGTTGTCTTTCTCGGTCACAATATTTCTGAAGATGGGATTTCTGTCGATCCCAACAAGATTTAAGCGGTTATGAATTGGCCTAGACCGACATCAGTGCCTGAGATCCGAAGCTTTATGGGTTTAGCTGGTTATTATCGCCGATTCATCAAGGGATTCTCTTCTATTGCCAAGCCAATTACTCAGCTGACTCAAAAGAATGCGCTTTTTATCTGGACTGCAGATTGTGAGTCTAGCTTTGTTGATCTGAAGAGGAGACTGACCAGTTCTTCGATTCTTTCTATTTCGAAAGGTACTGGAGGTTTCACAGTCTATTGTGATGCTTTTAACCGAGGTTTGGGTTGTGTTCTTATGCAGCATAATCATGTGATAGCGTATGCATCGAGGCAGCTAAAGCCGCACGAGACTCGTTATCCGGTTCATGATCCTGAACTCGCTGCGATTGTATTTGCTTTGAAGATCTGGCGTCACTATCTGTATGGTGAGTCTTTCGAGATCTTTTTTGATCATAATAGTCTTAATTACTTGTCTTCACAGGCAGAGCTGAATATGAGACAAAGAAGATGGTTAGATCTGTTGAAGGATTTTGACTGTGAAATCAAGTATTATCCGGGAAAGTCGAATGCAGTTGCAGATGCCTTGAGCCGAAAGCTTTGTTCTTTATCTTTTTCTACTATCGGTGTTTCTCAGTTGATCGATGATTGTTGCACTTCTGATTTGGGGTTTAAAACAAATAGGAAGACTATCAGAGTGTTTGTTATTCAAGCCAAGCCGGAGTTGTTTATTGCGATCAAAGAAGCACAAAAGTCTGATCCGAGCATTCAGGTTTCAGTAGAGAAAGTCAGATCTGGTCTGAATTCCAGGTTAGAGATGATGTTTTGTTTGTGAATAACCGTATTGTTGTGCCTGATATTTCGGAGTTGAGATAGCGTATTCTTCGAGAGGCTCATTGCATTCGGTTCAGTGTTCATCCTGGAGGTCGGAAGATGTATAACGATCTGAAAAATCAGTTTTGGTGGAAGATAATGAAGAGCGATGTTGCGAGGTTTGTATCTCGATGTTTGAACTGTCAGCAAGTGAAAGCAGAGAGAAAGCGACTGGGTGGTCTGTTGCACAGTCTATCTGTTCCTGAATGGAAATGGGATCACATTTCTATGGATTTCGTCACGAAGCTACCGCGATCTGTTCGAGGATGCGATGCTATTTGGGTAGTGATCGATCGATTTACAAAGTCTGCTTGCTTTATTCCGTACAGGATGACGTATCGTCACGATCAGATGGCTGAATTGTATGTTAGCAGCGTTGTGAGATTGCATGGTGTGCCGAAGTCGATCGTTTCAGACCGAGACCCTAGATTCACTTCGCACTTTTGGCACAGTCTTCAGGAGGCACTTGGTACTCGATTGCATCTGAGTACAGCTTATCATCCTCAGAACGATGGTCAGTCAGTGCGGACTATCCAAACGTTAGAGGATATGCTTCGAGCAGTAGTGCTAGACTTTGGCACTAGTTGGAAAGATTCTTTGCCTCTTGTCGAGTTTTCCTACAACAACAGCTTCCAAGCGAGCATCGGTATGGCGCCTTTTGAGGCTTTGTATGGTAAGAAGTGCCGATCTCCATTGTTTTGGGATGATTTGTCCGAGTCATCGGATTTGGGACCGGATATGCTTCGAGATATGGCAGAGCAAGTAAAGATCATTCAGACGAGAATGAAGTCAGCTCAGGATAAACAGGCAAAGTATGCGAATATCAGACGTAGATCTCTGAGTTTCGAGCAGGGAGACCGAGTTTTCCTTTAGATTTCTCCTTTCAGAGGCACCATTATATTTGGGAAGAGAGGAAAGTTATCTCCGAGATTCATCGGACCTTACGAGATTCTCGAGAAGTTAGGCGATCTTGCCTACAGACTTGCACTTCCTCCGTCTTTATCTGGTATTCACGACGTTTTTCACGTCTCTATGCTGCGGAAGTATAATCCAAATCCTTCTCATATTCTTCAACCTGATGAGGCCGATCTTGACGAAACTCTAAGCTACTTTGAGCGACTGATTCAGATCCTTTATCGGAAGGAGAAACAACTCAGAACCAAGTTGATTCCGTTGGTGAAAGTGCAGTGGAGACGTCACGGAGTTGAGGAAGCGACTTGGGAGACAGAATCTGACATGAGACAGCGTTTTTCTGAGTTATTTGGATGACGTGAGTTCTTCTTACTGTCTTTAGTTCTTTATTTTATCTTATGAGTTGTGATTCTTATTGATTTTGATGACGAAATCTCTTCTTAGAGGGGGAGAATTTTAACGCCCCGATTTTATCTTAATTGAGATTATTTGAGTTAATCGTAGATTACAGAGTTCAAGAGCCGACTTGATTTTGATCAGGGTCTATTTTGCAAATTTTGGAATTTTTAGGGACTAAAATGCAATAATTGGATTTTATATATTATCTTGACTTGGAATGACTTGTTCTTCACTTCATCCTCCTCCCTTGTCCATCTCCCTCCATTGAAACGCCCCATAGATTTCTCAAGCTTTCAGAATTCAGTCCGAGCTTGATCCGTCCGTTGAAATTTATTTCTGAGGGCAGATTAGCGATCACTGCAGCGAGAGCTTTGTTCTATCGTAAGTTTTCTCCGATCAGATGCTTTCTATTTTTCGAATGTTGTTAGAATTGATTGAGTTTCGAGTATGTTGTTCTTGACAGAGTTCTGATCGTTTATTCTTAGTCAGTTTTGAATTAGAGCGTCGTTCGGAATTGTTATGGTTTTTGGAAGTTTATTCAAAAATTTGGAGTTTGAGATTTGATGGGTTTGCAGTATTTTTGTTGTATTAGCATTTTTATGAGTTAGTATCGTTGTTATACTGCTGTCTGTGTTTCCGGTTCGATCAATTATAGCCGTTATGCCGCCGGTTTGAGTTTTGGGATTTCGAACCATTTTGAGTTGTTGAGCTTTGGCTTTTGAGTTTGATCTTCGTTGTTGATCATCTTTTATCTCCGTACAGATTATTTGAAGTGTCGAGCCCAGAGTTAGCAGCAGTTGTTCGTTGAAGAGTTGGACGAAGAACGGTAAAGAGATTACCTTGAGCCGATGTTGTTGTTAGGTTGTATAGTTTCTGATATAACCTTTTTATTGTAGTTTATCCAGAGTTGAAGCTATTGCATCGAAAGGTAAAAGCAGTCATCGTTAGCGGGATAGCATACTCGGGACAGATTGGTTCTTGAGTTTTCCCTTAAAAATCACATACTTAAATCAATACTTGTTCTAGCATGTGGAACTTGTATTTTGTGATTGTTTTAGCTTTTGTTATATGGCTTAATGTTTATGTTTTCTTATGCATTCACCTTGAGCCAAACCTTTGATTTCAGCGGGCAGAACGACCCTTTTCGTTTAGACGTTTTGGGGGCTATATGTGAGTTTCCTGGGTGTAGAGGTTCACCTAGAGTCATCGTACTCCCTATAGTCGCACCAAAGTCTAAGGGAGTGGGATACGTGGCACCACCTCGATTGGGAGAGTCGGTGAGTCGTTACGTGATCTCATCCCTGGGATCCCAAAAGCATAGCAGCAATCCCTTGTTTATCAGAAATGATATCCCTATTTTAAAGACATGCATATCATTCGTTTTGATTTGATTATGGGGTCTTGAAAGCATGTTGTTGAGATATTACATGTATTACTTGTTATGTTGCTTTTACTGGGAATATCATTCTCACCGGAGTTATCCGACTGTTGCTTTGTTTTGTATGTGTACTTGTCAACAGGAGGGGCAGGATCAAGTAAGCGAAGACCTGGTTAGCATCAAGAGTGACAGATAGAAGTGAAACTCGGTTTAGAAGTCAAATTCAGCATGTCAATCTAGTTTATGTTTTGAAGCGAGTTTAGAACTCTAACTTGGATTGAAGGTTGTCATTTCATGTGATTCGAACTTATTATGTTTTGTATTCGAACTCGTTGTATTTCGGAGTTGTATAACTTGGAACGAAGCATGCTTTAGTATTGATATTTAATATTGCATGTATTTTCTCACACCCCGTATTGTTTATGGATTGAATGCATGTCGATAGCGAGCTCGGGAACTTTTAAATGCATGAGCATTTCTGCCCAGGCTTCCCGCGCGTGCGAGAGATTGTCCCTCGCGCAAGCGCGAGAAGCAATCTCAGGAGCTCTGGTTTGCTAGCCCGCGCGCGAGCGAGATTGGTATCTCGCGCGGGCGCGAGCCTTCAGCATTGTTGCTGGAGGCAAAGCCTGCGCGCGTGCGAGATGTTTATCTTGCGCGAGCGCGAGACATTTAAAAAAATAACTTTAATTTCTTATAATTTTGGATCTTGTATGCTTAATTATTTTTTAATCCGAGTTTAGTTGTTTAAAACCGAGGTCTCACACTAGGGTTCTGCCCCGGGCAATTTTTTTCGAGTTTGAGTTTCTAAATTTATTTTTATGGTCATTTAATGTATTTTGAATATTTTAAAGATTTTTTATTGAAAAAGTTTTGAGTTTTGATGTCAAGAACAAAAAGAACGACTCACGTAGATAGGTTTATTTATGTAATGCATTATGTGCTAGTATGTTCTCATGAAAGCTATGTTCTTTATGAAAAGCATGAAATGTTTTGAAATTTTAATGGACGTGTTTATCTTTATTTTATTTAGCATGCATAATTTTCAAGCACGAAAAAAATCAAACAGTATTACTAATCAAGTTTCAAGTTATTTCAAGGTTCATGATGACATAATGATTTTGAAGATGTTTTTAAGTATGTTTCATGAACAATAAGAAGTTTTTTGAAGAAAATGTTTTATGATGAGAATGATGAAGTTATGAGAAATTTTATGATGATGATGTTTATGACGAGAAAGCATGACGAAGTTTATGATTATGATGAATTTTATGAATGATGATGCAAGGAAAATATTTTGATGTTGTATGTGTTTTTGTGGTAAGAGTATGAGATTGGTACTCCGGATTGAGCCTCGGAGAGGCCCTTCCGAAGAATGAAAGTTTAAGCGACCATGCTCATAAATGGTGGTTACTAAAATTGCATGTATTCCATCACACAAAATGAAGGATTTTTATGTCCATGATTTTTTATGCATGATGTTTATGTTCAAGTCTTGCACGTCCAAAGCATGATGATTTTTTATTATGTATTAGCCATGTAATGAAGATTTTTTGTTGAATCTTTAGACTCACTATACTTGTATAGTGCATATGTAAAAAAAGAAGTTAATAATTTAAAGATTTTTTATGGGATCGAGTAGTCCAGGAGGTGAGTTTAAACGATAGTTTAAACGAGTTTTGAACCATGATATTTTGAGTTGCTTTGATTGAACTTAATATTACGCATGTTATTTTGCACCTACGAGCACGATGCATGTCTTAAAAAAAGTATTCCGCATTTTTCCGTATCATAATTCTTGAAAATGTCCAAAAATACGGGATGTCACAATTGGTATCAGAGATATTGGTTCTGTGACCCAGTTCGTGCATGCAATCTCGCTAAGGACTAGAATGCTCCTGCCTCCATGACTGTAAGATTTATGTTTTAAAGTTAAAATTATGATTTTGTTTGCATTTATGACTATGCATGATTTTAAAAAAATATGTTGTGCGAATGAATTTTTGGATTGTGACTATTGTGGATCTGAACTGTTTAAGAGTACTTTCAGGAAGAAATGATTCATTGTTTGAAAATATTGATTGAGATTGACATTATTTTTCTAGTTGGGTTACTAAAATTTCATGTATTCCATCACACAAAATGAAGGATTTTTATGTCCATGATTTTTTATGCATGATGTTTATGTTCAAGTCTTGCACGTCCAAAGCATGATGATTTTTTATTATGTATTAGCCATGTAATGAAGATTTTTTGTTGAATCTTTAGACTCACTATACTTGTATAGTGCATATGTAAAAAAAGAAGTTAATAATTTAAAGATTTTTTATGGGATCGAGTAGTCCAGGAGGCGAGTTTAAACGATAGTTTAAACGAGTTTTGAACCATGATATTTTGAGTTGCTTTGATTGAACTTAATATTACGCATGTTATTTTGCACCTACGAGCACGATGCATGTCTTAAAAAAAGTATTCCGCATTTTTCCGTATCATAATTCTTGAAAATGTCCAAAAATACGGGATGTCACAATTGGTATCAGAGATATTGGTTCTGTGACCCAGTTCGTGCATGCAATCTCGCTAAGGACTAGAATGCTCCTGCCTCCATGACTGTAAGATTTATGTTTTAAAGTTAAAATTATGATTTTGTTTGCATTTATGACTATGCATGATTTTAAAAAAATATGTTGTGCGAATGGATTTTTGGATTGTGACTATTGTGGATCTGAACTGTTTAAGAGTACTTTCAAGAAGAAATGATTCATTGTTTGAAAATATTGATTGAGATTGACATTATTTTTCTAGTTGGGTTAATAGGAGGATTCTACTTTATTGAAACTAGATGGAATGATTCATTGTTCGAAAGTATTAATTGAGATTGATATTATTTTCCTAGTTGGGTTAATATGAGGATTCTACTTTACTCAAACTAGATGATTGTTTTGGGATTTAAGTCAACCTGCTTTGGGTTCTATTAATTTTGTTGAAAGGTCCCGTGTTGATATAGAATTGTTTGGTGAGATTTTACCAATGGAAATTATGACTAAGATTATTTTCTTTTTTAGAATGCACTTGCATCATAAGAAATGTAGTATGATGGTTGATAGTCCTCTCTTGCATGCCTTTATTGTGTGACATATGTAGGTTGATAAAGATTCTATCTAGTGTTTGTTTTTTCATCTATAGGAAAAATGATTGTGGATTTAGTTTTGGCAAGGAACTTAGTTGATAATTGATGTAACTTTTGGGTTCACATGGTTAAGTGTTACTAAGTTAAGTTTATTATTGGATTTAATATTTTAATCTCTATGTTTAAATAAACAAACTTGAGAACATAAAGTTTGGTTTACAGATATTCAATGATAGATAAGTGGATTGTACAAGCATGTGTAATTAGTCAAGTTGTGGTATAATGCAATCATTGTGTTTGGGAGATGAAAACTACAATTAACCTTTGAGTTTTATGTATGAGTTGATGTAAGCATGTGGTTGGACTTTCAATTATGGTATTAAGAATTGTGTAAAAATCTTAAATTTGGGTTACAGTGGGACATAAGTAAGCTGCAATAATTCTCTTTAAGTTGTGCTTAGCAACGAAAGTTTATAAAGATAGACTTGATTGAGATGAGAAAGACACATGAGAACGATAGGATATTTTCTTATATCAAAGCGCGTAGCGAAAGCATGGTTATTGAGACACTGAGATGTGGAAGCTAGACATGTAAACGTGAATTTAGTAGATCAGATTTTTGAGAGCCTTTGTTATTGGAGTTTGATCAGTCGAATTTCGAGGACAAAATTATTTTTAATCAGAGTATATTGTAACGCTCGAAAAATCCATAATCCACTCACGAGTATTAAAATGATTCTAAATAAAATTTTAATGATTTAATTTAATTTAATTATGATTTAAAAGTTATGTTTAATTAAATGATTTTATGCGATATTAATGATTTAAAAGTTATGTTTAAAAGATTTCGTGCTATATATATTGCATGAGATTCTATGTTTTAAAGTTGAGTTTTTTGGTATTAAAATATATGTTTAAATGTGGTGTTAAATGATTTAATGTTATGTAATATGCCTAAGTGTTTATTGATCGCAAGTTAGTTTTATTGTTTTTAGCTGGTTTGTGATTAATTCTGGAATGAGGAAAATGAGACTAGCCTACAAACGAGGTTAACCAAATATTTTTATATTTATTTTAAGTTTAATGTTTGTGCAGTTTCATTTTAAAATTGAGAGAAACAAAATTTAAAAGTCAGTAGTTGCAACTAATGGGCCGACTTCCAAGTCCATTAGTTACAATTGAGTAGGTGTCAAGTTTTATTTTTTTTTTCTTTCTCAATCTTTTCTCTACTAGCTGCCGCCTACTCCACCTCCCCTCTCCCTTCTCTCGTTCAAACCCTGCACCAAGGAAAAAAGAAAGACTCTCGATCTCGTTCATGCAAGGCTAGATTGCTACCGAGGTACTAGTTAATCACAACCTACAACGATCAGACAAGTTTTAAACGCTTTTGAACCACCATTCGGAATATATGTATTTTGATATGAAAAAAATTGTATATTGATGTGTATATAATGTATATTGCATTGATTTTAAGAGACTTTGAAGAGCATGATGTAGCGTTGTGAAACGTGAATCGTTCTTGACGTTTTATGAAAATATATTGAGATTTGACGAGAAAAGATGTGTGAATATGATTTTTATGGTCTTTTAATATATTTTGAATATTTTATGTTGTATTGACAAAGTTTTAAATTTTGATGTCAAGAACGAAAAGAACGATTGACGTGGATCAGTTTAGTTATGTAATGCATTATATGCTAGTATGTTCTCACGAAATCCAATTCCAAATCCAATTTCAAAGCCAAATCCAATTTTTCAAAGAATCAAACACGCCTAATTTAGGTATCCCATATTTAATATTTAGCCTCAGTTTTGTTTGAGTGATATGATAGATAATATATAAATAAGTAATGTAATGTAAATAAAAATAAATAAGAAATGATAGTTATTTTAGTATTTGATTTGATTGATAGATTATAGTTTATTTGATTTTATTGATTAAATTTTATATAAAAATGATAAATTACCATTTTTTTCTTTTAATAATAAATAAAATATGAATAATATTGTTTATAAGGGGTAATATAGTAATTTCAATTCAATGATTTGATTGACGTAAGATAAATAATTAATAATTTGATTGATATAAAATAAATAATTATTAGATAGATAAATAATATGTCAAGAATAACGCATGATTGGATAAGATAAGTTATACCGATATTAATAATAATCGTACTAAACGGAGCCTAATACATTATATTATATATTATCTTTACTATCTTTACTATATTATAATACATAAACCTCATAGAAAAACCATATTTGGTCATTTTAATGTAATTTCAAATTTATCCTTTATCAGTCTTCTAATTTGTTTAATAATGGAAGTCCAAAAAAGTAAATTTCTTATTCAAAAACATCCCACATTTTGTTCCACTATCCCCATTACCCCTTATCCTAATCACTATAGTGATAATCCTAACATTTAAACAAAAATTATAATTAAATTCAAAGTTTATAAAATAATATTTAATTTCAAATAATATATGTTTTATGCACATGCGTTGGATAGAGCCGTCAATTTGGGTTAGGCCCGCCGGGTTGGCCCGGCCCGCCACACAATTTAAGTGGGTTGGGTTGAAATTTTTTTAACCCAACAAAAGGTGGGCCTAGATGGGCTAACCTGCCTAGGCCCGCGACCTGCGCGCTTAGAAAATTAATAATTTATTTTTATTTTTATTGTTATATATGTATTTTTTAATAAAAGTTGTGATTTTTTTTTGTATTAATTAATTTATATAAAATTTACACACTTGAAATCAATAATTAAAATTTTTATTAATATGTTTCTATTAATATTTATTTATGAAATTATATTTATAATTAATTATAATATTTTTTATTTATTTTTATTTATCGTGACTCAACCCGCGGGCCGGCTTGCCTAACCCGCAACCCACCTTAGGTTGAGTTGGGTTGAGTTGAGGATTTTCAGCCCGCCAAGATGGTGGGTCGGCTCGCCATCAACCCGCCAAAAGTTGGTTTTTGGTGGGCCGGCCCGTCCCGCCATGGGTTGCCCGTTTGACAGCTCTAGCGTTGGATGTGCTCAGTGTGTATATCGGTTTAGTGTATGCTAGCATATGAATATCTCAAATGCAAAAAAAATGCGTGGCCTTGCCCGAATGTCGAATAAGGTAGCATGAACTAAACCTTGTATACCGGTATAATTTATATTTTAGTCCCTAGATCAGTTAATTAATTTCCCAATTATCGCTCCTTTCCCCGCCCTAACCTCACTCACTCTCACAATCCGCCGACTGCCGCCCACCGGTGTCCTCCGACCACTCTCACAATCTGCTGACTGCCGCCCACCGTCCGGCGTTCACCGGTGTCCTCCGACTCGCTTTACGCCTCAAGGATCCAACCCATCACTGCTTGCTGGCCCTGCTCGATTCCTCGCTGATAATTTACATAGGTCCTCGCTGATAATTTACGTAGGTGTTCCTACTTCATACAATAGGAGAATGCAAGTTTCTTCTTGTGTTTGTTCAAACTTGAACCCACATCCCTTGACTTATTAGTTGTTTGGTGACATCTAATTTTACTCAAATTCGAGCAAATCTAAGAATGCAATTAACAAATATAAATGAAATATTTGACCAGTAAATCTCGGCAGATTGCTTTGCCAGCTTTCTTACATACACACTAGGGGTGTTCCATCATCCCCTGCATCCACTTCTATAACTTGGAGAAAATGTTCTTGCTTTCTTGCTCCATGATGCCGCCTCTGCCAGCCTTCCTAAGAGCAATACGTAGGAATCAGATTTACTGGTCAAAATTTGAGATATCTTATCCTTAAATCTTATATTCTTTTTTGTTAAAAATATTTTCTGTGAGCAAGGCAAAACTATCTGCAGACTTGCAAGATACTTTGGCTAAGTTGGACGCTGAAAGATGGCTTTTTAAAGCCGGAATATTGAAGTTGTTCTATTAGCAGTTGGGAATTACTATAGTCTATAAAGTTGGTTCTTCTTATATTGCTCTTGTTTGGTTAGTAGTTTATTTGGGATTGTGGTTCAATCTGATCTTTATTCTGGAATATTCAGACTTTCATTAGACTGTTGGATTTCGATTAAATATGTCAAATTATGCTTAGAATTTAGAACTTTGATTATTTGTTTGATTCTCTATTTTCTCCACATTTGATGCCTTCGACGTAAAGTAACTCTTTTCCACATGACTTTTTATAAATCTGCAAACCGTTAAACGGAATCTGGATCCCCCTTAGTTCTTTGTTTCTTAAAAACCATCCTCCAGAACCCTAAATCAGTATCCAATCCAATCCCCAAAAATCACCGAACTAATTTCATTTTTGAATCACAGGCATTGTCTAACTGGTGTTCTTGATTCGCAACACGCACGGAGATGTAATAAATCTCACTAATGTTTGAGGGAAGCGTTTGAAATTCTCAGGCAACAGAAAAATGGCGTTTCCGGGAGGATTTGGGAAGGACTCGGGCCCTGGCACGGCGGCTCAGCCTGAAACCCCTGCTGTTCGTTTTCCTCAACCTGTTCCTCCATCTCATCCTCTTCCCATATTGCCGAAGTATGTGTTGACACACAAGTATATGCTCGGTTTTATTGTAATCTGTTAAAATTGCATGTGTAACGAAATGTCTTTGGTTGTTTCTGATGGTTGGAGTTTTCTTCTGGACCCAGCGAGTCTCGTTTGAGGTGGGGTGAGCCAAAAGCATCTACAAGTAGAAATGATGACTTCCAGTCTTATCAAAGGCCACCTGAGCTTGTTCTACGAGCTGCGCCTGGGAATCCAAGAACTATTTCGCCAGAAAAAGCTGCTCAAGATCCTAAACGGACGAGATCACCCAATTCTCTCTCACGAGATGAAGAAATTTCAAAGAACTCCAGAATATTCATGGGAGGGTATGCTCCTTTATTGGCCAATCCTCTTCCGAGTTACACTTTACTGTTTCTGTGCTATGTGTCTTGCATCCTTCTTTGTGTTGTTGTCAAATAATAATGTCTACACATTTTTATGTTGTTATAGCCATTAGCCAATATTTAAGCTTATGGCTGAAAGTTCCGATTTTGACCATATCAATTTGGAATATGGTTTTCCATTGGTTTAAAGGTGGGTTTCTTGAATAGTAACAATAATTGTAGCTATAAATATTTACTCTGATAGTTCAGTCTAATAGTTCTCTTGATGCACAATTTGCATGGACCTAGTTTTAATTTAAATTTAAATTTAAATTTAAATTTAAATTTTGGATGTTACTTCTATTTTGTTGGTTTTGTATTTATCTTAAATTGTCAGTCACTTGTTCCTAATCATAGTTTTTCCTTGCTTCTCTAGTTGTTCAATTCTGATTTAGCTTATGCTACATGGGAGATGCTGTCCTTTTCAAGTGCAATCTTCTTCCCCAGCTTTTCTGAGTAATCTATATGTGGCCAGCTTTCTCATAGCGAACTTTAGCCATAAGTTTCTCCTATGTCGAACTTTATTGATCTTTTATTGGATTCCTCATTCTCCCATCCTGTTTTCTCCTGTCTGGCTGTTTGCATGGTCCCTGGTGCATTGTATGTGATAATGTGAAGATACAAGCTAGATTAATGGCACTTCTGGGAGTAGTTAATTACTGTTTTTGTCCTTCGAAATACATTGATCTGGTTGTTTGTCTTTCTACCCATCTGTCAAGGCTCACCACTTTCTAGAATCTATCTTCGTGGCAGTAGACCGTTTTATAGAATTAGAGCTGTAGTACCTTGCTACCTTTGCTGTCCCAATCCTTGTGAATGTCTTTTGATTGGATTTGGAGTTGTTGAACAGTTCGGTTGAACACCTTTTGTTGTGCAATTAGCGTGACATCTTACTAAATGCTTTCAGGTTTTGACCCACATTTTTTGCAGATGTTTCATTGAAGTTGAGTAATATAAATCTGCATACATGATATTGTGAGTTTGTTATGTAGGTCTTCGTTTTCCTCCCCAATGTGGGTTAACATGCCAAAGTCAGAAGGCAATAATAACAATTCACCAGATCAAGAAAGCATGTTATCAACCAGGACAATTGGAGGTGTTCTTCAATCTGGGCGAATGTTTCAGACCCAGCATGCAGATGCTCTGCTTCCAAAACAAACAAGGTCCCCTGCATTTTCCTCAATTCGTGGAGCTTCCCCACTGTATACCTCTTCAGCTTCCGTTGGTCGGAAAAGGTTCAGAAGAATTTTTCTTGCTTTGTTGACAACTTTATTAGCCAGTGAATTCTTTTGGAGGCATTTTGTAGTTTTATTTTTAAAAGAAGTCATTCATACTTTTAATATTATATATATATATATATATATATATATATATATATAT
The DNA here is from genome assembly GCF_033568475.1 of Henckelia pumila. Taxonomy (NCBI): domain Eukaryota; kingdom Viridiplantae; phylum Streptophyta; class Magnoliopsida; order Lamiales; family Gesneriaceae; genus Henckelia; species Henckelia pumila. The sequence continues at coordinate 66,799,009 of NC_133120.1, forward strand.
ATATATATATATTATGATTGGATTTCTCTTCAATGTGCATTCAGAACAAATGCAACTAAAAAACTGGTTGAATCAAGAAACACATGTAAGAAATTAATGAGTTTGACACATGGCCTTTGTTATCAAAGCAGTAAATAAGAGAGTATGTTTGGAAGCAGAAGTCTTTACCTTAAAAGTGTTCTTTTTTTTTAAAAAAAAATATAATAACTCTTTGGTTGAAAAATGGTTTTTGGTTGGGTTTTTTTAGGAAAAATCTCTTTAAAAAAAGGGAAGCTAAAATCCAAAAGACTTGAATTTTAGGCCTCTGGTCCAGCTTCTTTTCAGAAGAGTTTTGAAAAGCTCATTTTCACCACTTTCAAACATGAATTACTTCTCTTCTTTTTTCTTTAAAGAAAGTTGTTAAAAATGCTATGCTTGATAAACATTATTTTAATCCAAGTGCTTCTTATCCAAATTCCGAACTGGATCTTGCTCTTCCGAAGAATTGAATACGGAACAAAACTTTCCTAGTTGTTGGTTTTCAATTACCAAGGAACCACAAAAACAGTGTTTCTTGGTTCTGAAAGTGCCTGTTGGTTGTTGGTTCCACTTTTTTTTGTTAATTAATAAACTGGAAAAGTAGAGTATTATTATTTGTGTGAATCAATGTTCTAAAGAGCAGTAGGCGGTAGGGGGCGGTCACCCACCTAGGCGGTTTTTTGTTTAGGCGGCCCGCCTAGGTGGTTTTCTCTTTTTAGCCTAAATATGGCTACCCGCCTAGGCGGTTTTCTCTTTGTAGCCTAAATAAATATCTAGTTATTCTTGTCCATCTTAATATTTCTCCAATAATTCTCTTCATCGAATTGAAACTTAAAATACATGGAATATTTATCGTCTTCCGATACAAATTGATGCGAAAATATGTCAAATAATGTTTTTTTTTTAAAAAAAAATTTTAATAAAAAAAAAATTATATATTAATCTAGGCGGTCGTCTGGGTGGATTTCGAGCAGCCTAGGTGGCTATTAGGCGGCCTAGACGGTCAATTAATGTAATAACATCCAGAAGCTTCAACTATCTAAAAATTGGAGCGGTGGACAACCGCCTAGGCGTCACCTTTTAGAACACTGACTGTGAATTAAATGGTTTCAACATTTTTACATTATGTAGCCACTGTTTTACCTTCACGTCAATTCAATTATGTTTCACATATTTTATTATTTGGAATTTCTTGTAGATCTCCGATTGACTACAGTGACCTTGATGCTCCTGAGGAAATGCCTTCACCACCTCTGGCTTTTGAGGGTAGCGTATCTGCAGTTGATTATTCTCGGCCTTTTACTGGATCCAGGATGTATGTATCTATTCAATCATATTTATTATTCAACCTGATTTTCAAGCTTCATTTTCAGTATTGTCGAAAATATGTGCTGATTCAATGTACCTAGAATTTAGGTGCATCTTAAATTCTGGAAAGATACTTCTTTGCTTGAAAATATCTTCTGATCACAAAGTCAATGTATGGATGAGTTGTCTGTAAGAATGTTTCTGTGCCTTTTTATTGCAGTAGTTCTCATGACTATCAACTTTGAATTTGTGAGGGTTCAAACCATTTATCTTTTCACTGCTTTTGTTTTTTACCCCATCTCAGCTATATTTCTGCTCTTAAGTGAGTTATTATACTGTTAAAGCTGTAATATTTTAATAGGTCCACATGGCCTGGAGGCTTGATCTGCACTTTCATTATGCTGTCTTTTCCTGTCCTTGTTTGCCATGTTCTAGATCGTCTATCTATCGTTGCAGCTACTACTGCTTTATGTTTGGCAAGGTTCTAAAATTCGCTAAGCGCTAGTCAGGCGCCAGACCAGCGCTAGGAGGACTAGGCGCCGCTAGGCGGATTCCATGGTATAACATAATAAATCTTGTATTATAACTCCAACATGATAACATCAAATTTAAAATGAGTTCAAAATTATATAACTAATAAAATTCCACAAATTTACTCTACTTTTTCTCTATAAATTTCTCTACTTAATATTCTCCATATTTTTCTTCTCTTCTATTTAGAAACGGCGTTGAAAGGGTTTTCATGGAAGGGTAAATAAAATTTTTCGTCAGTTTTTTTATTGGGCTTATGATTTAAAAGCACAAAAAAAAATTCATTTCCACTTAAGGCTGCCTAAGGCCGCCTAGGCTGGCCGACAAGCACTTTTTCGGTGCGGTCGGCCGGTGCCTAGCGCCTAGGCGGCCAACGTCTAGGCCGATTTCAGAACACTGATGTTTGGCATTTGTCATTCCTCTCTCTCCCTTTTCACCGATACACACGTTTAATTCTTTTTATTTATTACTATTTATTTAATATTGTTATTATTATTATGTGACATGATTTTACACATCAAAATCGGGCACATTTAACCGCGTTGATTTGTCAGAAATTATGAAGGATCCAGTGATCCACATGCCTTCACTTTGCGTCTAGTATCTGACGCCGGATATTCAGTGTCAGAAAGAGGGTTCTTTTGGAGTTTGTAGTATAATATGTACCTTTGCACCAAGTTTTCAACAAAATTCTTGCTGTTTAATTACATATTTGTGGTTGTTTAATACAATATCTTTATGTTCGATGCTGTGGATATGTAGGCCTTTTTCCTCTTCCCCCTCCAGGGCTTACCAGTTTAATTCTTCAAGTAATAACCCCACTCCTCCAACCCGAGATGGCCTGGCCCCTTTCTCAACAACTGGAGACTTGTATCAATCTCGAGAAACATCTCACATGAAGCATGTAGATGTTCTGCTTCCAAAACGAACTAGGTCCCCGACGTCCCAGTCTATGTCTGAGTCTTTCACAGAGAATCATGTTTTTGCTTCGGATGGTTATGGAAGGTATATGATTTTTTCTGCTTTTTGACATGCTTTGTGTGATTTTTTTTAAATTATTATTATTATTATTATTATTTTTGCAAGTGAATAATGTTTAAGGCATGCACAAGTTCTGTTCATGTTAACAAAGTTATTCTGATGTTCAATGCTGTAGACAGTGAAAATCATTCTACTTGCAGCAATGTTTCTCTCCCTTATATTATAATGAATCAGATTTTGTTGTTCATTGTTATATTCTTTCTTTTTTCCTCCTTGTCTGCATTTAAACTGAAGATGGACTTTTCTTCCAGAGTGCCTGATTCTCAAAGTCAGAAAGAGTTTTCAAAATCTGGAAAGGCCAACAGCATCGAAGTTACTGCAAGCAAGCCACTGAATTATCCAATTGGAAAAAAAGCCAAGTTACCTCTTTTATCGCCATCTGATCAAGTCATTCAAGATAATTCAGATTCTGCACAGGAGATTGAACGGTAGGATATTACCTTTCTGACATTGTTTTGTACCATCAACTGAGCAAAATTGTGGGAAAGTCTTTTTTGTGTTGAGCTTATTATTTTTGCAGAGAACTACAGTCCAAAGCCAAGCGTTTGGCCCGCTTTAAGGATGAACTAAGCGAACCAATGCAAAATACAACTTTCAGAAACCAAAAACACGCTTTGGAGAAACCAAGACCTCATGAAGATTCAAAAATGGATGCAACAGCAGATTTCATTGATAGTGATGTTATTTCTTACTATCAAGGTGGGGCATCGTCTGGAAGTATAGTTGGAGTGTGTCCAGATATGTGTCCAGGTACATGCACACTGCCATTGTAATTTATTTGTTGAAATAATTAGCAAGCCAAGGTCGTTGCTACTTGCTTGTTGAATTATATTTTGCCTATTCGAGTGTAAGCACTAAGCAACATGTTTTCTTCTTAATATACCTGTACCTGTCCTGGGTTTGATGAAACTAGATGTGAGAAGTATAATAGTACTATCGTGCTAGTTGGAGGGAAAATACTTATGCTTGCGACCGAGGGCTCAAATATTGTTGTTAGCTTCTCCATGCACTTATTCATCTAGTTTACTAAATTATGTTTAACGTGTCATATGAACTTTTTCTCAGAGTCTGAGAGAGCTGAACGTGAAAGAAAAGGGGACCTGGATTACTATGAACGCTTGGATGGGGATAGGAATCTATCAAGCAAATTTATTGCTGTTAAAAAGGTTTGTATTTGCCTCATAGCCTAATTAATCCGAACCAACCTATTGGGGAAAATTAATTTTTTCTACGGATAAAAAAAGTTTTTTTTTCCTGCTGATTAAAAAAAAAAAAATCCTGCATACTGCGGATAAAGTGCTCTTACTTGGACAATATGTGTACTAGTAGCAATGATTATGCTGATATTTTCTCTTGATTATTCAGTACACAAGGACAGCTGAGAGGGAAGCAGAGTTGATACGTCCCATGCCAATCTTGCAGAAAACAATGGATTATCTTCTGAGCTTACTGGATCAACCTTATGATAATCGGTTTCTTGGCTTATATAACTTCCTTTGGGATAGAATGCGTGCAATCCGTATGGATCTGAGGATGCAACATATTTTTGATCTGCAGGCCATTAGGATGCTGGAGCAAATGGTCTGTTTCTTCTTTTTGTTTAGTCACAAAGAATTTTGCACGTATTCTCTATGGTTGTAGTTGCAACTCCAAAAGTGTTGATGACTGGTGTATTTTGCAAATGGATGTTCAAATATAGTAATTGTTTCATTGATAAGAAACTGGATGTTGGTAGTAATTAGTATGTATTGCTTCCTCTGTAGCATTTTTCTTTCTCAGGATAGTGAAAATTGATATCAGAATCAGGATTCGGAAACTAGAAATAGTGTTAATCGCTGCTTGTAGAAACTTCAGAAACTAGAATGACAAACATGATTTTTTTCTGATGTTCTAGTTGTTTTCTCATCTTGAATGATTTCCTTTCTGCTAACCATTTATCAAAAACCACTTCACAAAAAAAAAGAATTGGTTCCTTTCGTCCATCCTCTCTTTTTAGTTTCTATGGTATCAATAACATTCTTGGGTGTTGAAACTTCTACGCAAACTAATCATCTCTGCTGACATTTATTTTTGCAGATAAGACTTCATATATTAGCCATGCACGAGTTATGTGAGTACACCAAAGGAGAGGGATTTTCTGAGGGATTTGATGCGCACCTTAACATTGAGCAGATGAACAAGACTTCTGTTGAACTATTCCAGTTTTACGATGATCACAGGAAGAAAGGAATACATGTACCATCAGAAAGAGAATTCAGAGGTTATTATGCACTCCTCAAACTTGACAAGCATCCTGGGTATAAAGTAAGTCGACTAAGATGGAAAATGGTTCTCTACCACTCTTGATTTAGTGATGCCTGTCAAATAAGAAAATCATGCCAGGTTGAACCTGCAGAGCTGTCACTTGATCTGGCGAAGATGACACCAGAAATGCGACAAACTCCAGAAGTTTTATTTGCTCGTGATGTTGCCAGGTTTGTCAGCCCCTGACATTAAATTTTTATTTCTTCATTTTTTGTGATTTCTCATCAAATTACTAATCCAGTTATCTATTAATAACTGTGGTCCTTTTGCTACAGAGCCTGCAGAACAGGCAATTTTATTGCCTTCTTTAGGCTTGCCCACAGAGCTAGCTATCTTCAAGCGTGTTTAATGCATGCTCATTTCTCTAAGGTATGGACGGACTTTTCTGCATATGTTTATCGCTCTCTGTTAAATCAAAGTCTGAACTTTAATGCCTTCTATGGATCTTATCCCATTAAGTTTGGATAGTTCTCATCTCTCGGGGTTTGTCAGAATGAAGGGAATATCTAGTAATATATTACCGCGCAACCCTGCTTCGGCCATTTCGAATTAAGCAGTACAGTCTATTTCTTCTGCCTGATTTAAAACATGCCAATTGTCATATTTGTGTTGGAAACCATGTTTTCAATCATTACAAATTGATTCTAAGTATTTAAATTATTCTGTGTTGATGTCTCACCTCGATGTTGTTTCGACCAGTTACGTGCTCATGCGTTTGCATCATTGCACAGTGGTCTGCAGATTAACCAAGGAATTCCCCTGACTCAAGTTGCTAAATGGCTTGCAATGGAGGTAATTTTTCTAGTTGTTTCTAGCTTGATACTGCTTCAAACATCTTGAAGAAACATTCAATTTTTTCTACTGTTTCTGTTTAAATCAGGAAGAGAACATAGAGGAGCTTCTGGAATACTATGGCTTCTCGGTGAAGGTCTTTGAAGAACTATACATGGTGAAGGAAAATACACTTATTAGTGGTGATATAGACTACCCTGTCAAGTGTTCTAAACTTGTTGGTACTAAAAGATCAAAGATGATTGTCAATGATGTCTCATCCCCTTCACTTGCCAAATCTTACGATATCGGCGAGTTAAGAGAGTCACCACAGAAAAGGGATCCTGAGCAAAAATCTAAGCCTTTGCAACTCATTGTGCCTGGAATTGTGGCCCAGCCCATCGATCAGGAAATGCATGATTCTGCTACAAACTTATCTCCTAAAGGTGGCGTGCAAAATCACATGCATAGAACATTCAGCGATCTAATGTCTCAGGATGAACAAAGGACTATATTTGAGGGTCAGGTGGTCCCAGCTAGTCCGATACCCTCGGATTTCAGCAATAGTTCCTCTGAAAATTATTGTGTTAGGATTGGAAACAAACAAAAAACAAACTATGACTTCCGATTTAGAAACTCGTTTGGTAGAACAATTAAGGACGATTTAGAATTAACACTATCCCCTGGTAAAACAATTAAGCATGATTTAGAATTAACGCCATCCCCAATCACGCGAGAAAGAGATGAAGAAAAGAGTCGGGCCTTGCTGCCTATTGATTCTCTTGTAAATACTTCAATATCCGAGCCATTTTTTACTGAACATTTGGAAGCGGAAGATCAGACAGGCGTCGTGGAAGAAGATACAGCTAATGATGCAGAAACAAGTCATTATGATGAAGAAGTCACCGAGGCTAAGCTTAAGCTAGTGTTGAGGTTGTTAATTGTTTTTATTTTTTACTTTACTCGTATGATTATTTCTCGCAGAGCTGTGCTCATTGATTATTGGTCAGGACGTGGAGACGTCACACAACAAAGAAAAAAAACTTGCGCGACCACAGAATGGCAGAAGCATGTGCTGCATTGAATTCCCTTTCTCAGGGCCCACCAATTTGGCAATACAAAGCGGTAAATATTCTTCTGAGTCTTTTTCAGACTTCATACATAACATAATGCACTGTGCTTATTTCCCGAATCCCGCTATGATGCATGTGATGGCTGTTCAGTGCTTGTAACAGTCTGTATGTACTTTGCATGCTTCGGGAATCAGTATGCTGTCAAATATTTTATATTAAATCCAGCTTTCCTGATTCATCAGGACCTTGGTGATGCTAGTGGATGTATGATGTATCGGTTAGTAAATAGACACTAGAGTGCATGGCTTTTGCTGATATGCACTTCGCTAGCTTTCTTTGAGTTTTAGGTACATAGATCACACGATTGATATGTTTATGCTAACTATATTTTTTGAATATAGATAATGAACATGTTAATTCCCATTCCCTTAATTACTTTTGCTGTTTTTGGTCAATGTAATAATGGTTTTTTATTTACTATCTCTCCTAAAGCAATCAGATGTTCATGGTGTACTCGATATTGATCGCATCATAACTATGAGAAGTCAAATTCAAGGAAGATCATGGTCTGTGCTAAATCCTTCAGATGTGGTGGCTGCTAAACTTGCTGAAAAAAATCCAGATGCTAAGTGCCTTTGCTGGAAGCTGTTATTGTGTTCTCAGGAAGAAACTGCTTATAGAGACGACATGGGACAAAAAAAAGAAGCTGTCCCCTCAGCAGCAGGTTCATGGTTGCGTTCTAAGTTTATGGATGCTAGCAATGAGGATGGTGATCTGGTTGTTTCATCTCCTGGCCTCGCAATTTGGAAAACTTGGATTTCTTGGCAATCTAGTACTGATCAAATCTGCTGTTTGTCTGTTGTTAAGAGTGACGTTTTTGAGGATCTGAACAATTCAAGAATGGGTGCAAGCGCTGTTTTGTTCCTTTTGTCAGAAAACATTCCACTAGAACTCCAGAAGAATCGTCTTCATGACTTGATACTGTCGCTGCCTTCTGGTTCTCGTGTGCCCCTTCTGATCTTGAGTGTTGCAGAAAAGGATGAATCAGATCCTTCTACTGTAGCCAAAGATTTAGGACTCAATGATATTGACAAATCTAGGGTCAGCGTGTTTTCCTTCTCGTTTCTCAAAGACCAGCAAACAGAACAGTTTGATGGATTTTTTAGTGATGAACGCCTAAGAGAAGGACTGGAGTGGCTGGCAGGCGAATCACCCCAACAGATGGATATTCGTGGCATAAAGTTGCGTGAGTTGGTTATTTCTCACTTAAATTCTACTCTGGAGGTTCTGGATGCTCATAAAATTGGTCCCAATCAATGTATTTTGGCGTTCAATGAAGCTTTGGATCAATCCATGGAAAACATAGCTTCGGCAGCTCATGCAAATCCTATAGGCTGGCCTTGTCCTGAAATTGACCTCCTCGACGAGACCAGCGATGAATACCGAGCTGTGATGTGGTACTTACCGAGTAGAGGATGGAGTACATCTGTGAGAACTGAAACACTCAGACATGCATTATACCATTCCAAACTTCCGGTTTGGGAGGATGACATATCCTGGTTATCTTGGGGATTCAACATTAGTGATATCGAGAACCATAAAATGCAACTTGAAAGTTGCTTGATGACATATTTAACAGAAACTACTCAGATGATTGGGTCAGGCTTGGCAAGACAAGAAGCAAGTGCACTACTTCAAAAATGTACTCGGCTCGAGCTCCACAACTCAACATATTACATTGTCCCTAGTTGGGTTAAGATTTTTCGTAGGATATTCAACTGGCGGTTGATGAATATAGCCACTGTTGAAGTGCAATCAACTTATGTCTTGGTACAGCGAGACATCTCTGCTCCAACTTCCGAGATTCGGGATATTTCAGAATCAGTAGTTCATGAATTGCTACCATCTTACATTGACCATCCATCCTTTGACGAATTGGTTGAAGTTGGCCGTGAAACTCTTGTGCCGGTTCACTCTGTCTATGAAGCTTTGAAGGCCATGCCATCTGCTGCTTACCGCGATCCCGACCATCTGATTTTTGGTGAGAATGATGTGTTGCTGGAGAGTGGAAAGAGAAGTGAAAGTGATGGGCAAATGGTTACATATTATGGTCACTCAAGTACCGTTGCAAACGATGGAGACCAACTGATATTAAGCAATAAACCTGCCAGAGAAGCAGATAGATTGAGTGAGTTGTTGCAAAAGTGCAATATTTTGCAGAACAAGATAGACAAAAAATTGTCCATCTATTTTGATATATAGTTAATTGTGTATGATTTTTTATTTATTTATTTTGTAGTCTAAAATTGTCCTTTTAATTTTTTTTTTTAAATATTGTACTCTATCATTTTTTTGTTTAGATGTACCAATAGTGATAAAAAAATTAAAAAAAATAAAAAAATATCTCTTATCTTCGAATAGTGTGTACTCAGCATCAATTTTATTTATATTATTTTCACATTGTCCATTTACTTTGAGATTGAGATGAGATAATTAGATAAACAGTATCTTCTGTATCGTTTTTGTTTTTCAAGTATTGTAGTTTTCTGTTCAAGTATCTCCATTTTCTATGTTGTTAATAATAGTAGAAACTTGTCTTTGATCGGGCGTTGGAGTTGGTAGAATAGGAACATATTGAAATGATTAGAAGTTCGATTTCTTCTATCAACATTTTTTTGGACGAGTTTATGACACAGTTTGCTCAATGCAGTTTTTATCCAATGTAGTTTATTTGATTAACATTGTTTGCAGATCATTGTGATCATCTGAGAGTTTACTCAGTGTGTAACGAATTATAAAGGTTATGAGTTTTATAAAATAATATAGTAGAAAATTGGAAAAAAAAATTTAAGAAATTTCCATAACAAATTTATCATATCGATATGTGATATTTTCTTCTTATTTGAGCTTAGTCATTAATAAACATTATTGGATTATAAATTACTTTTGTGTTGGAACAATTTATTCGTGAATCTTTTAATTGACGACTTTGTTTAAATTTCATGTTATTATAATTTCTTTTTTCCATTCAATTATGCAAATTAGTTTTTATTGTGACATTATATGCACATAGAAAAATAGGTAGGCATACATAAAATATTTTCCATCAAAGTAAATATTGAAAATTCTATGATGTAGCACCTAACTATATAGATTTAAATTATTAAAAGGTCACCCAATATATGATTGATTACCTACAAAATTCATTTCTCTTTCTCAAAAAGCACGGAAGAAACACGGATATAAATATAGATTTAGATTTGTACATATGTAATCACCACTGGGACATATTTTTTCGATATAATTCATTATTATAATTGTAAAATAATTATCAAGTATGATTAAAAAACAAAATTCATCATGTATATTTATTACATATATAATAGAATATTCAAGTGTGAAGATGACAAATAGACATTTCTTAATAGCTTGCGAATTTTGAAAACATTGACGAGAGTATTGGTAGATATTGCGGTCTATAAATATTTATGGTATTTTTTATTGAATAAGGAAAGGGAAGATATTTTTGTCCATTAATCTAAGGTTCAAGAACTAATATCATGCGTAGTTTATACTACACCGAGAGTATTTTTTTCACTATTTTAATATCATTAGATCACGTGAGACCATTATATTTTATAGAAATTGACATGTGTGTTGATGATCCAATGGTTGTAATTTGAACACATCATGAGAGGAGAAGTACTCCAAGTATAGCATAGAATAATCTCGTCACCGGAGTTAGAATCGTCAATTTGGATTAGGTCCGTCGGGTCGACCCGTACACCACACAAATTTAAGTAGGTTGAGTTGAAATTGTTTCAACCCAACTAAAGGTGGGTCAACCCGAGGCAGACTTGGGTTGACCCACGGGGCCTCGAGAAAAATGTTTAATTTTTTTTTTTTCACTTTATGGTGATATATGTACTTTTTTTAATAAATGTTATACATATTTTGTATTAATTATTTTAAATAAAATTTACACGCGTTAAATCAATAATTATAAATTTTATTAATATGTTTCTATTAATTATTTATGAAATGAAATTTATAATTTATTATATTGATTTTTTTATTTTTATTTATTTATTTTTATTTGTAGTTAGCTAACTCGCTGGACGATCCGTCTAACCTATAACCCACCTTGGATTGGGTTGAGGATTTCCAGCCCGTCGGGATGATGGGCCGGTCCTCCCTCGACCCGCTAAACGATGAGTTTTTGGTGGGCCGGTTTGGCCCGGTTCGCCATGGGTTGGCCGCCCTATCTGAAAGCTCTAACTGGGGTGTTGCAGAGTGTAGAGCAACAACCAACATGCAACAAACATTAAATCACTAGTTCTCACATGATTTTATGTGGCGTTCATGTTAATTCAAAGGTTGTGCTAGCATAGTTTTTGTCTTCTCTAAGATGACAAAATATTATTTGAGTAGATTTCCTATAAGACAATTTAACATAATATCCATAAGACGGATATATAGTAATATTTTTGGCAAGAAAAATAATATTAATTTATAGGTCAGGTCAAATAAAAGATTCGTCTCATAAAATTAACTTGTGAACAAAATAAAATAAAAGATATGTCTCATAAGAGTTTTATAATAAAATTTTATGAGATTGATACCAAATAAAGTATAAAAAAATTGTTTTTTTAGTCCTGTATGTTTGTCACTTTGCGATTTCAGTCTTTTATATTTTCAGATTTCAGTTTTAGTCCGCTATCTTTATTTTTGGCAATTTTAGTCCTTTTTCCGATGTGGCGCTGACGTGGCACCAATTCAGTATTGATGTGGAGCTGACGTGTACAGTGCCACGTAATCATTTTCGAATAAAAAAGATCGAAATTACCAAAAATCGGAACATGCAGGACTAAAACTGAAATATGAAAACATAGAGGACCAAAATCGCAAAGTGACAAACATACAAGACCAAATTTGCAGTTTTTCTTAAAATATATAATATAGGTGTAGATACACATATAGACACATACATAAATACATGAATGCATCTTTAGATGCATACATCTGTTTTACTATATATATATAATACAAAATCATCATATCTATACTATATATAAAGCAAGAGCACCTTAGTAGTGGTCTCTTGGTATGACCTCCCTCATAATTTTACCCTTTGATGGTTATGTAATTACGAAAATATCATTTTATTATATTTTTTTGTCTTTTTTGAATATTTATTTACAAAAATTCCATTTTTATTTCGCTATTTATTATTATTATTATTATTATTAGTTAAAAAATAAACAATAAAAGGCACGCAACGCGTGCGTCTGGATACTAGTACTAATTATAAGTGAGTCTCAAATGAAACGATCTCACATATTTATATCTATGAAGGTATGTTTTATGTGAAACGATCTCATAAAAATTTATCCGTGAGACCATTTGACATTATCTGTATTTAGATTTAAAGGTATTACTTTTAGTATAAAAAATAATATATTTCATTGTTCGAGTCGAGAAAAAGATATATCTCACAAAATTAACTCGTACGACAATAACACATGAGTTTTTGTGCTTCGTGAATCGGGTCGACGTATAGTAACCCAGTCCCAATTTTACAAGATTAATTTGACTAAATGTGTTTAGATCAAGTAAAATATAATTAAAAGATACTAATTATGTCAAACGGACCAAGAAATCGAACCCAGAATGTCCAAAAGTGGTAAATGGGTTTATTTGGGCTCAGGTGGTTCGGAAGGTCCGAATGTTTCGAAAGCTACGGTGCGTTCGGAACTTTCGAAGTATGATCGGAGCTTCCGATCTCAGTTAAGCTATGTCCATTATCGACGTGTCAAATCGCTCGGACACGCAGAAGATCGGAACGTCCGAAAGTGAGTTCGGAGCTTCCGATCGTTGCATTTCTGCAACGTGGCTGACATGCGAGTTCGGAACTTCCGAAGAGGAGTTCGGAGCTTTTGAACTTTGTCTATAAATAGGGCATCGGAGGCTCATTTTCCTTGCTCATTTACATCTTTCCCATCTCGGTTCTTGGTAGTTCTTAGGGTTTTCCAGCCTTCTTTTGGCTAGGGACGGGCCTTAGCGAGGGGTCTAGGAGTTGTGCTCAAGTTACGGTACATTCAACATCAAAAGACTGACCACGGACGAAGGTATACCCTAGATCTTATAAATAGTTTGGGAGTATCTATTAGCTTAGTTAAGGCTTTTAGATGTTTTGTGATCTAGTACTCTTGTGATGATATGCTTGGACAGTAGAGCTGGTGTAGCTTGCCTACTAGTATTAAGGTATGAAAGTACTGTTCGAGATACCCTGACTGAATATACATGTATTATAGGTTGCATTATTTATATGACATGATTTGATCTGCATATATTATGTCACGTTATTATGCTTCATGCATGATCATCTTGAGCTTGTATCATTGTAATATCCTGTAGTAGGGTTTCCATCTTATCCTTTTAGTGGATGGTTGGACACGTAGATTCGTGATCAGGTCACCTATATCCACTGTCGGGTATGTGAGACACCTCCTGGTGCGACGACGCAGAGTGCTACATACCTAGGGCCCGAGTCTGTTCTTGAACTAGAGATTTTTGACCTCAAGTCTTGGTAACCCGTACTCTTGTATTCATGCACATATAATATTGTATACTCATACTCTCGTACTACGCGTAGTTCGCTCACGTCCTTTATTTCAGTGATTATTGAACACCCTATTCGACGGGGCATGTCTCATGTTGGATAGCGCATGAGATGCCGGGAGTTCCTAGGTGTCGAGATTGTTAGCGTGTGAAGTTTATTTTTGCAATGTTGTTTATCGTTCCGAGGATGTTGGTACTGAGAATCTTGTTATTTGATTTTGTTGTAATAATCAAGTTTGCAAATTTCTTCTTTTGAAATTGTATAACTTTATCAATTTTTACAGTTTAACTCTGATTATGTTTTTATAAAGATTATTGCATGCTTAGTTCTGATTAGTAGGTGATCACAGTGCGAGTCAATACACGACGTCACAGATCTATATATGTAAAATGATTCGACCCGATTCATTTCTAGAGTAAAAAATAATATTTTTAACATAAAAAATAATACTCTTTTATGGATTTGGATACCATTTTCGTAAAATTGATCTGTAAGACAATCTCTTCAAACATTTTGTGGCAAATTATAAAAAAATCATGTTGTAATTTTAGATTTGTCTAAATACTCATCATCTTATTAAACCACTATATGATTTTACTATATTATAATAACATTATTTTATTTTTCTGTACTATTATTTCAATTTCAAAAATTAATATTTTTATTTTAAAAATCATACATTATTTTTTTTACGAAAAACACAGATCGAGTGTGTCACAATCTGCTAGTATAAATACACATACTCCCATAAATGCAACAAAAATATACATTTTTGAATTCTAGTGATAAAAAGAGGACATCAACCTTCGAAGATAATAAAACAAAAGCAAATTTGGCATTCAAAATGATGAACAATATGAACTACAGAAGTAAGAATTCAAGTTTTTATGCATTAGTCAAGTCTTTTAAGGTGTACAATGATGATCGTTATGTCGTCGGTTCGACTTTCATGCTCTAACCACAGCTTGTATGATTCTCTGGCAATGGCGGAACATGCATCTCTTGGATCTTCATATTTATTCACCTGTCAACAAGAAAATCTAATAAGCAATGCACGGACTTCGCTCCATGATTGTTCTTCGCGAACGCTGGAATTTTTGGAAGCATGTCAAATGGTACATTTAAGAGGAAAGGAAGCAAGTGGTACTATGTGAACTGGCTAAATATGAATACTGAACACATTTTAGCTAATATAACTCATCCGGGCACCTATGATCACACGCCTGCTGGTCAGGGGCGGAGACATAATCCCAAGTTAAAGACTGCAAATTCTCAAGTTACGTTTTCAGAAAGGTCAAAACTTAGATTTTTATTTTATAATTTTACTCGAGAATTCAAATACATGGACAATTCTTGGACCCATCCACCCATAAATGTCGTTTCATCAAAAGCTATTAGGTTGAAATTCAAAATCAACGAAACCAAACAACAGCTAAAGTGCTTAACATTTACATTATTTGGAATTTGAGATGAGATTGTTGAGTGGAGAGATTTGTGTTGCGGGTCGAATTTAATCGAGGAATTCAAAGCGGCAAGTTACGTTGGTGAACTGAGATAAGTGTGAAGAAGTCACTAGAAAACAACAGGATTCAGATGTTGAATTAACAGGGAATGAAGTAATAAAACACAGAACTAAAATAATAATTGCTGCACGCCGATGAACTTCAAAAGCTTACTTTTCCTCGACAAAAAATTGCAACCCAATAGTTTTAAAAAACTTGTAAGTAAACTTGGATGAATTTTGTAAAAGGTCCCTAGCTTATTGTGATCAATAGCATGACCTAATAAACATCTATGAAAATGTGATGGAACTGCAAAAAATATCCCACATGTATAGAGAAGTATCAACAAAAGAATAGACAGCATAACAACACATTGGTTTATCCCATAAAAAATATCTTTCATGGAGTATTTCGGAAAAACAAAAATATCTTTCATGGCTGAATTATTGATTTCACGGTTCCAAATATCATACTATTTAATTTAATCGATCTGGTTAAACACTGTTTTACAGAAAAATGAATTCAATTTACAGATCTTGTTCAGATTATATAGCAAGGCAGAAAAAGAAAAGTGTATAAAAAGATATTCAATGAACATCGGATGTATTGATGAAGAAATGAAATTCCAGCTTCAAAGCACATAAAGCTTACCATGTCCACCACAGTTTGGCTGGACAAGAACTCGAAAACGCCATCACTTGCCACAACAAAGAAAGGATGGTTTGATGTTAACTGAACCATTGACACCTCTGGATCAGCAACCACACCAATTTTCTCCGCAGTACTATCTCCAACGCTCCTCGTAAACGCCGTTCCGGGATACATCCCATCTTGAACCCATAACCTCGGTGGATCACCCCCCTCGGTTTCTTCATCTCCCCAAGACTGAATTCCAGGGTCCTTGAGCCCTTCAACTTGATCAACACTCAAAACCCTAGCCCCACAAAGCTTCACTCTGTCACATTCATCCTTCCTAAACGGTGTCTGATCATATGACAAGTCTTGTGCAACCACTCTTTCCCCTTCTTTTACAGCTAAAACAGCCCTCGAATCACCAACATTTGCCACATAAAGCCTATCTCCAATGACGAGTGCTGTAATCGCCGTAGTACCACTCATGTTATCATCTATATCACTATTGTGAAGTTCATTGTTTGTTGCTAAAAATGCAGTGCTATAAGACTTAACAGGATCATCCAACAAACCCACATCATTGGAGAGAATCTCAACAAGCCTATCCTTAACGAAATTCGAGCACCGTGTACCAAACAGCCCATGCCCATCAAACACGCCAAGGAAATGCACATTTGGGCTGCCATGAATGTTTGTTCTAACACAATAACTATCCTGGTTTTCCTTATCAGGGGTTTCAGGGTAGTAACCTCGCTGAGTAAGCACAGAATATTCTAACCTGAAATTGTGAGAAGGAACATTAACAACATCTGAAGATCTGTGAGCAAGAATATTTGCATTTTGACCCGTATAGACTCCCAATTCTTCCTTTTCATCTCCATTCGAAGATGGTGGATATCTACCACAGCACTTTCCATGAACACAACCCATATTTCCAAACCAACTTTCGAAAACTTGCCAAAGAATAGCAAACAGTTGCACACCAAATGCACAAGAAAATTCCAAAAAACGATCTTAGGCTTAAAGAATGCTAAACCCACGTCGAGTAATTAATTCTTTCGACACACGGCCAAAAGGCTTCCCAAAATCCCACGTTTCGTGGATTTCAAATGATTTTTCAAAAGGGTTTTTCCACAGAACAACGAAGAACACCCAAAATGTGGTTTCTTGAATTGGAAATCCTGATTGTTAAACTGACGAAGGCACGTAAAAATCAAACGTAGAAGAAACAAATGGGGGGTTTAAAATTATTCTTTTTCGAAGAGGAGGTCGGATCAAGATTGGAATAAACCAGTTGACAAGAAATGATCGTAAAGATAGTTGAAAAAGACAAGACTCAAGCATGGAAGGGAAAAAGGGGAGATTATTGTAAGACCCTAAAATCAAACCTCCAAGAAGACGAAGCCAGAAACTTTTTTGCTTTGATCACACATTGGAAATGGAATTTTTTTTTAAAGAAAAAAGCAAAATTTCAAGAACGAACAGAAGGGGTGGGGTTTGTTTGTAGGGTCCCACGACGAAATTGAACCTTTTTTCTTCAGATAAAGAAATGTTGACACCGTTAAAAATATTAGGACTAATTGCATTAATTTTCCATATGAAAAGTCTAATAATTATAAAATTTTTTAAAAAATATTAATAGGCTAATGTATCTCTCAGTTTTTTAAAATGTAGCACATTTTACCTTATGTTATACAAACTCGGGCACATTTATACCCTCTCATAGGGGTTTTTATACTAATTTTTTTAAAACATAGGGTCTAACATGCTATTAATTTTACACAGGGTGTTTTATACTTTTTAGACTTTTCACAGGGGATGTAAATGCAATTAACCCAAAATATTATTTCTAGCCTTAAAAAATATATATATTATTTCTATTATTTTTTTAAAAAAATAGTTCGATTTTTAGATATATTCTAGAAGAATCAATTTACCTATCTATATAATGTACAATATACACATGCTATATTATAATATTAAATAACATTTATATATTTAACCGAATTTTTAAAAGTACACATTTTGTAGGAGAGAGAAGAGATTGGCTACGATTAGGGATGAATGCCGGGTCGAATTTTTTGTTCGGATAGCAAAAACATAAACTCCGAACCCGAAAAACTCACTACTCGATAATCGGATACCCAAAATGAACAAAAATCCGTCTAAACACAATAATAACTCGCGAGACTCAAGATTGAAGTATTTTGAGGCTTGGAGTTTGGGCCTAGATCGATTTGCCCTGTAAATATTTTCTTTATGGTAATTTTGTTTTATTAATTATTATCGACTAACTTATATCTGAAACAACGAGATCTTAAAAACAGTGTCGCCTTACGAATAAAGCTGTCAAAATGGGTTGGTCTCATTGGATTGGCCCGCCCCGCCCTGCCCCGCTCTGTTATATAGGCGGGTTGGGTCGACAAATTTCCAACCCGCCTAAATAGAGGGTCGGCTTGCCCCACCATGCCAAGTGGTGGGTTGTGGGCCAACCTGTCCCAACCAGTCAAATATAACTAAAAATTGACCGTTTGGCAGGTCTGCGGGCTGAAAATCCTCAACCCAACCCAACCCAAGAAAGGTTGCGGGTTAGGCGGACAGACCCGTGAGTTGGTTCATTACAAATAAAAATAAAAAATTTTATAATTAATTATACATTTCATAAATAAATATTAATAGAAATATATTAATAAAATTTCTAATAATTAATTTCATACGTGTAAATTTTATATAAAATAATTAATACAATAGAAATCACAACTTTCACTAAAAAAATACATGTATATATCACCATAAGATTTTTTTTTAAAAAAATCATGCCCGCGGGCCAACCCAGGTGCGCGCGAGTTGGCCCGCCTAGGCCCGCCTTTACCCAACCAATTTAAATTATGTGGCGGGGCAGACCGATCCAATGG
This sequence comes from Henckelia pumila, assembly GCF_033568475.1. Classification (NCBI taxonomy): domain Eukaryota; kingdom Viridiplantae; phylum Streptophyta; class Magnoliopsida; order Lamiales; family Gesneriaceae; genus Henckelia; species Henckelia pumila. The sequence continues at coordinate 66,817,727 of NC_133120.1, forward strand.
GTGGTAGCGCTTAGTCGTATCACGCCCAAATTAACCCAACTTTAATTAAATAAATAAACATGTAGTAGCGAGAGTAGGGATCATTCCCACGAAAAAATCGAAATTTATCGTGTTATTAAAAATACTGAAAATAAATAAAAGGGGTTTTTTTTTATTTTGAAATTAACTACCAATAATTAAAATCAAATTAAAATAAACTTTATCAACTAGCATGCAGGATTTAAAATTATAACGAGAAAATCAATTAAAACAAGTCTTGGTATCGGTCGACTACGCCCTTGAAGTTATTCACTCGATCATCGATTCTCTAAAAATAATTAATTCTCATTGAATATTCATAATTGGAAATTTGATTCCTATCTCACCATAATTTTAGTTAATTTGACACAAGCGTTCTAAATCAACTCTTACCAATGAATAAACCCAAATACAAGCGATTAAGGTTTAAACCCAAAGTAGCATTCAAACTAGTGAAATTGATGAAGCTAAACAATACAAACACAAGCGGTTGTACGATTTAACAAATTCACAAGCGAAAATTATTAATCATAGTTGCTTCACAAACTAGAGGGATCAAACAATTACGGATTTATATCTAATTTAGCTCTAGATTGTATGAGAAAATTATTAGGTGATCAAACCAATAATTAAACACACAAGCATATCAATCAATTCCAAACAACTCTTGATACTCAATTAAAAATTAAACGATGAAAATAAAATCTCACAAGATAAATAAAAATTCAAGGGTTTGTCTTCCTCTACCAAGAATTAAAACTTAGCCACAAATATTCATGAATTCCTAAGAAAAATTGAAGAAATAAATTAATTCTAAGGAGAAAAGATGAAAACCTAGCCGCCAAGACTTATTCTCCACTCTTCAGCTGTCCAAAGATGATTAAATTCGGGTTCTAGATGATATTTAAAGTATAGAGTCCTTCCCAAAAAAGTTTTCTAATTAAAATATAATTTCCCGAATTTCACGTATCGCTCGATCGGTAAAAAATGACCGATCGAGTGCACATAAGTCTAATCCGCATCATTTTTTCCATCTCTTCTCTCGCTCGATCGATAAAAAGTTACCGATCGATCGGGAGCTCTTCTGTCCAACATTTTCTTCCTCTCGCTCGATCGGTAAAAGTTACTGATCGATCAGGAATTTTTCTGCCTCGCACTTCTTCTCTTATCTCGGCTCTTTCCTTCCATTATTTAGCTCCATTTCTTCTCTTTTCCTATATCAAATCACATACAATGATTAGGATCTATAAAATAAATTTAATCAATCAAAATACACCTAATCATCACAATTTAATCCAAGTAAATATAGAAAAATATCGACATATCAAACTCCCACATACTTAAACCTTTGCTCGCCCTCGAGCAACACAAAACCAAAAATAAGTTCGAGCTCATAACCCGTAACAAAAATAACCATGATTTACACATGTGTGCCTCAGAAATTAACTCAATGCATGATCAAGAAAGACGTTAAAATTCTAACAACGGAACAAATTCAATATCCAGACATTTCAACTAGAGATATAGCCCCGAACGTGTGTGTGTGTATGGTCATTAGCAAGTGTCATGCACACTCCACAGATCCATTCAATGCAAAACTCCACAACAGCTCAAGTTGCACACCAACAAATCAAGTTGAACTATTGAGAAATTTTATATTCTTTTCACATGTCCGGGTAATTGCACCCGGTTGTCTTCAACTCCATACATTCTCCTCCAAATTTAGCTCTTGAAATTTGTAGGATTAGAATTTCAATCCTCATTCCAATGCCTCCCTTCACCTTACTAACTCCATTTTTTTCTCTTTTTTTTTCTTTGATTAAGCTCAAAAGGGAGATTGATAGGATAGCAACTTCCTAAGACTATCACAAGGCTCACACGACTTTCACTATGTCATATATAATTCACAAGCCATGACTCATGCGTGCTCAAAAATATTCAACAACCATATCAAAGTCTAATTTTCATTGGAGATCAAAGTATTTCAAGGTTAGCAAATCATCTATTTTCAAAAGAATGCATGTCATCAATTAGATATCATCATGGGCTAGTGAATTTCAATAGTCATATTGATCACTAACTAGGAGCTCTAATTTTTTTTTTTTCATAAACTGACACAATCATATACTTGACTAGCTAAGTCCTCTCCGCCATACTTAAAATCTTACATTGTCTCTAATGTAAGTCAAAATGCAAAACAAAAATAAATACTAAGAAAGAAAAGAAAATACTCCTCTTGGGTTGCCTCCCAAGCAGCGCCTCTTTTTACAGTCGTCGGCCCGACTGTATGCTTCAGTTGCTCATGGTGGTTCATATCTGGTTCCCTTGTCCACCTTCACCCAATTGAGAATTTTTACAATCAATTTCGGTCCATTATTTCTCTCCTTCGATTTCTTGGGGATTCTAGTCTCTTGATTATGCTTCCGTTTTCCCATTGGTATTCCTTTTGCTCGATCTGGAGGAAGTTTTGGCTAAGTTCTAGATGCCTGCAAATCAGAAAGAAAAATTTTAGCATTAGAATTCTCAGCAGGTCTTGCATTAACCTTCTACAACTTATCCTCATTCACAACTCTCTTGTTTTTTTGTGACAAGTGATCATTGATATCAAGATTATTAACAACACTTTCACAACTAGGAAATTTCATGGTTTCAAAAATATTAAACTTAACAACCTCCCCATCAAATTTCATAGTGAGATATGATAGATTTTGAAGTTTTTAGAAACGGTCTTCCTAGAAAAATTGAACTATTCACATCATTATTTTTCATGTCAAGCACATAAAAGTCAGCAGGAAAAACCAATTTATCAACTTTCACAAGAACATCATCGAGCACATCCCTAGGATAAATAGTAGACCTATCAACCATCTAAATTACAATTGCAGTTTTCTTCAAGGGCCCTAGTTTTAAGGAAGCATAAGTAGAATATGACATTACATTAATCGATGCTCCTAAATCTAACATGAACGTATCCAGTTGAGCATCTCCTATCTTACAAGGAATTGAAAACATACCTGGATCCTTGCATTTTGCGGGTATCTTTTTCTGAATCACAGCAGAAACCTGTTCTCCTACTTCTATTTTTTGGCATCCCTTCAACTTTTGTTTTCTTTTCGTAGTACACAATTCTTTTAAAAATTTATCATAGCGAGGTACTTGTTTAATAACATCTAACAAGTAAATATTTATCTCACATCTACGAAAAGTGTCATACATCTCCTTAATACCTTAATCCTTCCTAGACTCCTTCAATGCAAGGGGAAACGGGGATACCGGTTTATGTTCAAAAAGGGGAGGAAACTTACCTTTTGGTGTGTCTTTTTGAACTATCTCCTCCTCCTCTACCTTGGATTTATCCTCATCTTCGAATCTTCATTGTCATTGGGCTTATATGATTCAAGATTTGTGTGGTCTTGGATTGGTGATGTAACGCCCAGAAATTCGTCACGTAAATCCGCATGCATAACTAGGGGATTTAATAATTTTAAAATAATGTGAAAATGTGTTAAATTGTTTTTATGAGTTATTATGTGAATTATGTTATTTATTTGCATGTTTTAAATATTTTTCTTTGGCATTTAAATCTGTATAATGTGATTTATGAATTTATTTGAGAAAAATTATTTTATGATCGCGTAGGCGGGACCGTGGACGGACTAGATGTTGTTTTCACCCAAAATACTTTATGATATTTTTAGGAGCCTTAAAATATTATTTTAAGGTATAATTTGAAGAAAATTATGGTATTTATATATATGTATATTTATAGGTCCGTTTTTACCCAAAATAAGTCATTTTAATAACTTTTATTAAGCTTTAAAAATCCCATTAATTATAATTTCGGGATTTAAGGTTAAATATCAGATTTATATTGTATTTAAGAGTTTTAAAATTTTATATGTTTAGAGTATATATTTATCCTAATTAATTATTAGTTAAATTATGCTAAATTATCTTCTAAAACCCTACCCTATTCACGTTTCTTCCTACCTAGCCACCTCCACCTTCTTCCTTCTCCTCTCCCACGTTTTTACAGCAGAATCACTAGCCTCCATATCCGATTCTTCAAGGTTTTTAAATTAGTTTGAAGGTTCGTTCGTCCCGGCGAGCCCGATACGCGTCGTTTGCGTCGTTTCTTGCAAATATTCATCAAGGCACGTTTCCAATCCATTCTTGGCCACCATTTAAATCATATACACTGATTTTAAGGATGAATGATGTGTTAATGCATGCATTTTTTAGTTTTGAAGGATATTTCTTATTGTTCATGCATGTTTCACGTTTTTGAGTTAGATGCCTCAAGTTTGATGTGATTTCTGTTCATGGCTTGATCGAGTCTGCTGCCAATCAATTCTTGGTTCTAGGAGGGTCCCTTAGGGTCTTTTTGGGATGATGGTTAGGTCCTAGGAGTGGCTGGTCGTGGCTAGAACCCCTGCTGTTGCATGGGCGACGGGCTGCACATTGTTGGATGAAGATGGGATCGGGTTCAGCATCAGGGAGTCTATGGCTGAGCCAAGCTGGGTCCTATGGTTTCATTGGGACCCTAGGGTGGTTCAGTTGTCGGAGCTCCGGCCAGTGGTGGCCGGAGCTGGTCGGAAAGTGCATAGGTTCAGGGGCTGCTCATGGGGGAGGGTTGCGCAGGTTTGAAGGGGGAAAAACCAGCCATGGTCGAGCCATGCACTGCATGGCTCGAACCATGGCTGGACCCAGAAGGACCCACAGGACCCTGGGTTGGTCCTATGGGTGGGGCTCCGGCCAGGGGCGGCCGGAGCAGAGCGGTCTAAGGCTAAAGGGAGGGGCTGCCGTGGGGTGTAGGGCTAGGAGTTTAGGGTTGAGTTTAGGGTTTAAGTTGACCGAGTCCGGGTCGGGTCAAGTCTTGATGGGTCAAAATAATTTTAGTTCGAGTCTTGATTTTATTATTTGGGCTTGGGTATTTTATTTTTATTAATTAAGAGTTTAAGTAATTAATTAATGGGTTGGGCTTGTTAATTAATTAATTGGACTAATTTAATGTGCTTTATTAATTATGAAAGTCAGCCCACTAATTTGTCATGGGTCGTGTGATCCATGAGAATTATTGGGTCAAGTTGAGTCGGGTTTAATAATTTTATCGGCCTAGTTTATAATTACTGGTTAAATAATACTTTTATTAATTAAATTTTAAGTTAATTAGTTAATGGGCCTAAATTATATTTTATGTGAGCCCATAAGTTTTTCATGGGTTTGGGGGCCCATGAAACTTAATGGGCCAGGTCAGGTTGGGCTTAGCTGTTTTTGGGCCAGTTTAGGAATTTTTGTGTTTAAGTCTAGTGGTCAGCAGCTCGAACAAGTTCTTGGAAAAAAAAATAAATTTCCATAAATATATATTTAATTCATGCATGCATTTTTATTAGATATATAAGTATGATTTTTAAGAAAACAAATTAAATATATATTTACGGGCAAATTTTCATGAAAATAAAGAAATAAGTGAGAATTTTCAAATTCGTGCATCATGTAAGAATTTTTTTTGATAAGTTTAAATTCATGTTAAGAAAAATAATTTTTTTTATGGAAGTTGAAGTGAAGGTGGAAAGTGATATGGTTGGAGGCCGGGATACCTGGGTCCGGTGACCTTTCTAATGATGTTTTATGTATGATGAGCTTATGGATCCAGCTGAGAGGGCTGGTGAAGTGGCAGCACAGAGGTGAAACCCCACCGCCGCGTACGTTGGTTTAAGATTGATTAATCGCTTAGTATGATGTCACCGACATGGATACGATCTGTTAAGGAAACTAAGAAATCATGATAAGTTATTTTATGAGATTTATTAAGTATGATGATATATGCTTAGCATGATGATAAAGCAGTATAATTATTCATTTCATGTTTATATGCATAAAATTTTAAGATCATGCACGTATATTTATATTCACGTATTTTATATGATGTGTGCTTGTGTGTAGTTTCATTTTGTTATGTAAGGATAGAACGTGCTGAGCCTCTAGGCTCACTAGATTTAAATGGTGCAGGTGAGCAGAATGTTAATGAGGATAATGTCTTCCCGACTTGCGACGAGGGCGTATGTGTTTCCAGGCGGCTAGAAAAATTCTGATATCACAAACAGTTCCCGGCAACGGCACCAAAAAACTCGACCGGCTAAATCGGTATGATTAAAAATCAAATGGCAAGCGCACCAGGTTAAATTATAATATAGTGGACAAAGGTCCAAATGTCGAACCCATAGGGACTGTATAATTATGATTACCAAAATATATTTATTTCTACTTAATCTAGACTAATAAAAAAAAAAGATTTTAGATTTTAAACTAATAATTAAAATTGTAATTAAAATAAAATTAACTAAAGCGCAGCAGAAAAATTTGGATTTAACTCAAATTTGGAAAAAGCTCGATCAAGGACTCACGTACCAGACAATTCATGTAACAAGCAGTTGATCTAAGACATCATACTTAATCTTAATTCACGGGAATTTTCCTAATTTGTTCGAAGGACTATTTCTAGAACAATCAAACCTATTCAAATATTGATGAACTAATCATTCGTAATTATAATCAAATTTGAATGCATGAATAACTGTGAAAATTCAGTTTACACCCAAACCGCATAATGAAACCGAATTCTATTTCTAGTCAGTTTTACACTATGTTGAATATCAAAGTGATCGAATTCGAAACCTCCTCTGTCGACTTGGAATCGATTAACAAGCAAGCAAATAACTGACCAAGAAATTTCACAAGACAAATATAAATTCAATAATCAATAAATTCAAATCAAGTATGAAAATCTCAAATAAACAAACGAGTTTCTACATAAATTGTCCGGCCCAATCACGTGGCCTTGATCAAAAAAGAAAACTACTCAATAAATAAATTCATGATCAAACAAGGTTTTTAATCATGAAAAGTAAAAATAAAATAAAAGAAAAGAAGAAGAAATCTTCTCCCAAGCCTGTAGCCTCAGCCGCCTTGCGTCTCAAATTCTGAAATCTGGAACCCTTATTTTTCTGATAAAAGATCTATTTATACGTCCAAAATAAGTAAAAGATAATATCCTTCCCGAGCAAGAATTTCCAAAAATAAAACTCTGGTCGCGCGGCTCGCTCGAGAGAGCACAAGTCTCGCTCGAGCGAGAAACTCTCTGTCCCGAAGATTTAAATTCCCGCATCGCTCTCTCGAGCGAGACATGTTCTGCCTCAAAAAAAAATCAATCACGCACAGACCAAGCGCGATAGCTTCTCTTCAAGCGCTAAACTCCACCCTTCAGCGAGATATCACTCCCTTTAGTGCTAACCATACTTCTTTAGCGCCTTAGCACTCTTCCTAGCTCCAAACTCAAGTGCAATCGCGCTACAGCCTTCACCAACAGCGCAACTTTCAACCTGCTCCGAGCGATAAATTTAAAAAATACATATCTTGAGTTTTAGCCGTCGGATCGAGCTGAAATTTGGACAGCAGCTTAAAAACATCTTGAAATTTATTCTGAACGGTGGAGATCAGATTTGGATCTTTCTAAAATTAAATTTGATTTTTCGACCAAAGCTGCTCCGTAATTCACTCTTCAAAAATTCATTTTCCTACAAAATTAACCCGAGAAGTGAAATACAAACAAATGCAATAAAACACATAAAAACACATAAAATAAAATGAATGCACACAAAATAAACATAAAAATATCACAAACTAATGCACACAAAATGCACTTATCAACACCCCCATACTTAAACCTTGCTCGCCTTGAGCAAGACATGCAAAAACAAAATGTAAACAAAAACATAAGTAATGACGAATCATGAATGTGCAAAGCCTCCGAGAAGTTCAATCACAAAACCAAAAACACAGACATGCTCTCAACTTTTCATAATACACTTTCGGTTTAACGTGAACGTGCGCGTGTGAAATATCATTCCGGTTTCATGCAACTTAGATCGAATTCGTCTCAAATCTGCTTAGCAACCTATGACACATCAGTGCAAGTTTCACTTTTCATGTGCCCATTCCTTCCAATGACCTCTAGACTAAACCCACATCCCTTGAGATAATGAATTACACACCTCCGGATTTTGCACCCGGTATTGCTTTAGCCCCAATAATTACCCGCTGACTTAGCTATAACTGGCTAGGATACAAAAAATCAATCTATTTTTTCTTTCTAATCCCCTCGTCTATAGCCCGGATGGAGCATCAATCCCATTTAATCCGCATACTTAGCCTTAAATTTAATATTTTTTAGGATTTTAATCCTTTCAAGGCCCGGATGGAATTGAATAATTTTTTTTTTCTAGGTGCGCCCAAGATCATAAGTGTAAACTAGAGCCTCATCAAAATTCATAGAACACAATCAAGGTCCACAAACCACCTATTGTCATGCAATGGTCAAACAGACAGAAACTTCCTCAAATCTTTCGCTACAATCCACTGGTCTAACACAAGTGCTTAGAAATATTCATGGTTCAACCTACAGTTTCTCATGTCAAGTCAAGAGCAAATTTTTTTTAAAAAAAACCAATTTTTTCAAATAAACTTCATTATCATTGACTATTATGACTCATCCTACTCATAAAAATGCAAACAACAACAAACACAAACTGTATGCAAACAAATACGAAGCACGGCATATGCAAAACAAACATAACAAACAATGCAATAAACTAGTCTACCCCCCATACTTATCCAAAGCATTGCCCTCAATGCTTCAGAACAATGAACAGAATGCAAAACAAACAAAAACAAAATGAGAACAAAAATAACACTCCCCTGGTTTTCGATTCATCCTCTTCCTTCTTGACAGTATCAGCCGGGACGGTAGCAGCAGTCTAGATAAATCAGCAGGCACGACAAACTAGCATGGGAAAGAAACAGAAATCAAATAAAAAGCAAAAACAAAAACAAAATAAAAAGCAAAAACAAAAACAGTGGGTTGCCTCCCAATCAGCGCTAAATTTATAGTCTATAGCCCGACTCTACTCTTCTCTTGAGTGGCGACATTCAAGGTGGTTTATCCACTGTCTTTGAAAAACTCAGATTAGTCCTGCACTTGCATGTAACACCATTAAAGAAATTGTGCAAGGGACTAATTCCTGCAGGAAATTGCACCTGCAGACATGCACCAACATCATGCATCCCATCAACTAAATAAACACCAGAGCAAGATTTTAAAATTGGGCTCTCAGTAGCCGACTTTAACATTTTAAATACAACTTGCTCATCGTTCAGTCTCAAAACTAACTCTCCTCTCTCAACATCAATTAACGCCCTACTAGCAACAAGAAAAGGGCGTCCTAAAATCATAGGCACCTCACAATCCTCATCTATGTCAAGAATAACAAAGTCTAGAGGATAAATAAATTGTTCTATCTTGACTAGGACATTCTCTACGATCCCTCTCGGATATTTGATAGAACCATCAGCAAATTTGAGAGAGATAGCAGCAGGTTCAATATTTTCTGTAATGAACTGGGCTGGCCCAGTTCATTCTTGCTCTCATGATCTTCTCCCCCCTGGTGGGGAGTTTTTTCTAGCTCAATGGTACCAGGATTGAGGGAACATTGCATTTACGGCCTGGAGTGCAAGGTTTGAATCCTGGGGAGGGCAAAAACTCTCCACCAGGGGGGAGAAGATCATGAGAGCAAGAATGAACTGGGCCAGCCCAGTTCATTACAAAAAAGGGCGCTAGCTCAATGGTACCAGGATTGAGGGAATATTGCATTTATGACCTGGAGTGCAAGGTTCGAATCCTGGGGAGGGCAAAAACTCCCCACCAGGGGGGAGAAGATCATGAGAGCAAGAATGAACTGGGCCAGCCCAGTTCATTACATTTTCTACTTCTAATTTTCGAGCAATAGAATATGACATTAAATTTATGCTCGACCCAAGATCACACAACACATTTTCAAAAGATAAACTTCCAATTTTACAGGGTATAGAAAAACTCCCTGGATCCTGAAATTTTGGTGGAAGCTTCTTTTTCAGCACCGCCGAACACTCCTCATTCAGTGTGACTTGTGTTACGTCATTCAGCTTCTTCTTATTTTTCAGCAAGTTTTTCAGAAATCTTGCATAGTTCGCCATCTGAGCTAAAGCATCTGCAAAAGGTATGTTAATATGTAGTTTCTTGAAAATTTCAAAAACTTTTTAAATTGAGAATCAAATAACAGTTGCTTAGCTCTAAGAGAAAAAGGTAGAGTAGATATATCAACCTTATCATTAACTTCAAATTTTGAAGTCTTACCTTTCTTACCTGCCTTGGAGGAATTTTCAACACGCACATCCTCCATAACTTCTGCAATTTTCAGCCCCTCAACAGTAGATGTTTCGTCCCTCTGCTCCTCAGATTTTTCAGATTGTGATCTAGTCACTACCATGATAGCGTTCACGCCTCTTGGATTTGGTTCAGTGTTGCTAGGCAACGCTCCAGTAGGACGAGTAGAGAGTTGGGTTGCTATCTGACTCATCTGGACTTCTAACTTCTGCAACATACTTTCCTGATTCTGTAAGCGAGCCTCAGTTCCTGCAACGTATTTCATCATGATATCCTCAAAACTCGGCTTCTTCTCCTCTTGCTTAGGCTGCCAGTTTGGATTATAGTTGTTGTTTGAGTTGTATGTCTGTCGTCCTTGATTGCCCATAAAATTCACAGCCTCAACTTCAAACAACTGCTGCTCTTCTTGCAAATTCCCTTGAACATGATTCACTGGCGCTGATTTCATAAGTGCCACTTGGTGTGTCAACGCGTCAATCTTCGCATTCAGGGCCATTAAAGCATCGACCTCTAGAACTCCAGCCTTCTTCTCTCTCTTCACATCTGGCCACCCAATGTTACTCTCTGCCATGTTGCCAATGATTTCCCAAGCTTCAGCTGGCGTCTTCCTGAACAAACATCCATTAGCCGCAACATCCAGCATAGATCGAGCCGACTGATCGGCTCCATTGTAGAACGTCTGAGTCTGCTGGCTCTGAGTAAGATTATGTTGAGGACACATCCTCAACATCTTTTTAAATCGGGTCCAAGCCGCATGCAGAGATTCGGCTTCTTTCTGCCTAAATGAGATGATGTCGGAGAATAGTTTTGCCATCTTCGTGGGAGGAAAATATTTGTTCAGAAAAGTCTGAACAAGTTGGTCCCATGTAGTGATCGAACCAGAAGGCAAATCATCTAGCCACTCAACAGCTTCTCCTTGAAGAGAGAATGGGAATAACCACAGTCTCACTGCATCAGAGGTTACTCCATTGACTTGGAATGTGTCGCAAATCGACAGGAATCGCTCAAGATGAGCGTAGGGGTCTTCCACAGATGTACTCCCAAATCTTGCTTGCAATTGGATCAGCTGAATAGTGGAAGGCTTCAATTCAAAGTTATTCGCCTCGACAGCAGGGCGAACGATACTAGATCCATAGCCTTCAGTAGGTGGACGAATGATGTCTAGAACAATTCTGTTATCTGCCATCTTTCCTAGCACCTGAAAGTTACAAAGAAGAGAGAGGAACTCAGAATTTAATAAATAAAATAAAATAAAATCTAATCTCAAGAGAAACAAAAATTCTGATATCACAAACAGTCCCCGGCAACGGCGCCAAAAACTTGACCGGCTAAATCGGTATGATTAAAAATCAACTGGGAAGCGCACCAGGTCAAATTATAATATAGTGGACAAATTTCCAGATGTCGAATCCACAGGGACTGTATAATTATGATTACCAAAATATATTTATTTCTACTTAATCTAGACTAATAAAAAAAATAATTTCAGATTTTAAACTAATAATTAAAATTGAAATTAAAATAAAATTAACTAAAGCGCAGCAGAAAAATTTGGATTTAACTCAAATTTTGGAAAAGCTCGATCAAGGACTCACGTAGGTATCAGACAATTCATGTAATAAGCAGTCGATATAAGACATCATACTTAATCTTGATTCACGGGGATTTTCCTAATTTGTTCGAAGGACTATTTCTAGAACAATCAAACCTATTCAAATATTGATAATTCTAATCAAATTTGAATGCATGAATAACTGTGAAAATTTAGTTTACACCCAAACCGCATAATGAAATCGAATTTTATTTCTAGTCAGTTTTACACTATGTTGAATATCAAAGTGATCGAATTCGAAACCTCCTCTGTCGACTTGGAATCGATTAACAAGCAAGCAAATAACTGGCCAAGAAATTTCACAAGACAAATATAAATTCAATAATCAATAAATTCAAATCAAGTATGCAAATCTCAAATAAACAAACGAGTTTCTACATAAATTGTCCGGCCCAATCACGTGGCCTTGATCGAAAAAGAAAACTACTCAATAAATAAATTCATGATCAAACAAGGTTTTTAATCATGAAAAGTAAAAATAAAATAAAAAAAAGAAGAAGAAATCTTCTCCCAAGCCTGTAGCCTCAGCCGCCTTGCGTCTCAAATTCTGAAATCTGGAACCCTTATTTTTCTGATAAAAGATCTATTTATACGTCCAAAATAAGTAAAAGATAATATCATTCCCGAGCAAGAATTTTCCAAAAATAAAACTCTGGTCGCGCGGCTCGTTCGAGCGAGAAACTCTCTGTCCCGAAGATTTAAATTCCCTCCCGAAGATTTAAATTCCCACGAGCGAGCGATCACAAGCTCTCGCTCGAGCAAGACATGTTCTGTCTAAAAAAAAAAATCAATCACGCACAGACCAAGCGCGATAGCTTCTCTTCAAGCGCTAAACTCCACCCTTCAGCGCGATAGCACTCCCTTTAGCGCTAACCATACTTCTTTAGTGCCTTATCACTCTTCCTAGAACCAAACTCAAGTGCAATCGCGCTGCAGCCTTCACCAACAACGCAACTTTCAACCTGCTCCGAGCGACAAATTTGAAAAATTCATATCTTGAGTTCTAGCCGTCGGATCGAGCTGAAATTTGGACAGCAGCTTCAAAACATCTTGGTCTTAATTCTGAACGGTGAAGATTGGATTAGGATCTCTCTAAAATTAAATTTGAATTTTTGATCAAAGCTACTACGTAATTCACTCTTCAAAAATTCATTTTCCTACAAAATTAACCTGAAGAGTGAAATACACACAAATGCAATAAAACACATAAAAACATATAAAATAAAATGAATGCACACACAATAAACATAAAAATATCATGAACTAATGCACACAAAATGCACTTATCAGTAGGGCACTACGATCCGAGGATGGTAGGAAGGAGATCTTGAGGGAGCAGTAGAGGAAGAGGCAGTTCCAACCATCGTACCACGAGTCATATCCACAGCAGGATGCAAAGAAGCAATCCACTAGGCCGTCGAAGGGCCCAAATCCACTGAGACAACAAGGAGCTATCGTTCCTCGTGCAGAAGCACTACCTCTTTGCCAGAAATGCCAGAAGCCCCATCCAGGACCGTGCATGAAGGGATCAGGCATGTGCTACCATTGCAAGGAACCGGAACACATTATGCTGCACTGTCCCAAGAAGAATGCTGTCAAACGAGTCTTTGTGATGCAGGCGAAGGAAGCAGTGTCGGATACTTTGCGCATCACGGGTAATTTTACTTTACGCATTAAATTTGTCGCATTTGGATTGCTCGATTCGGAACTACACGAGGAAACTTGTTCTTGCCTAGGGTTCGTTTCAATTTCGAGGACGAAATTCCTTTTAAGGGGGAGAGAATTGTAAGGCCCAGAAATTTGTCACGTAAATCCGCATTCATAACTAGGAGATTTAATAATTTTAAAATAATGTGAAAATGTGTTAAATTGTTTTTATGAGTTATTATGTGAATTATGTTATTTATTTGCATGTTTTAAATATTTTTCTTCGGCATTTAAATCTGAATGATGTGATTTATGAATTTATTTGAGAAAGTTTATTTTATGATCGCGTAGGCGGGACCGTGGACGGACGAGATGTTGTTTTCATCCAAAATACTTTATGAGATTTTTAGGAGCCTTAAAATATTATTTTAAGGTATAATTTGAAGAAAGTTATGGTATTTATATATATGTATATTTATAGGTCCGTTTTTATCCAAAATAAGTCATTTTAATGACTTTTATTAAGCTTTAAAAATCCCATTAATTATAATTTCCGGATTTAAGGTTAAATATCATATTTATATTGTATTTAAGAGTTTTAAAATTTTATATTTTTAGGGTATATATTTATCCTAATTAATTATTAGTTAAATTATGCTAAATTATCTCCTAAAACCCTACCCTATTCACGTTTCTTCCTACCTAGCCATCTCCACCTTCTTCCTTCTCCTCTCCCACATTTTTACAGCAGAATCACTAGCCTCCATATCCGGTTCTTCAAGGTTTTTAAATTAGTTTGAAGGTCCGTTCGTCCCGGCGAGCCCGATACGCGTCGTTTGCATCGTTTCTTGCAAATATTCATCAAGGCACGTTTTCAATCCATTCTTGGCCACCATTTAAATCATATACACTGATTTTAAGGATGGATGATGTGTTAATGCATGCGTTTTTCAGTTTTTAAGGATATTTCTTATTGTTCATGCATGTTTCACGTTTTTGAGTTAGATGCCTCAAGTTTGATGTGATTTCTGTTCATGGCTTGATCGAGTCTGCTGCCAATCGATTCTTTGTTCTACGAGGGTCCCTTAGGGTCGTTTTGGGATGATGGCCAGCTCCTAGGAGTGGCTGGTCGTGGCTATAACCCCTGATGTTGCATGGGCGACGGGCTGCACATTGTTGGAGGAAGATGGGATTGGGTTCAGCATCAGGGAGTCTATGGCTGAGCCAAGCTGGGTCCTATGCTTGCATTGGGACCCTGGGGTGGTTCAGGTGTCGGAGCTCCGGCCAGTGGTGGCCGGAGCTGGTCGGAAAGTGCATAGGTTCAGGGGCTGCTCATGGGGGAGGGTTGCACAGGTTTGAAGGGGGAAAAACCAGCCATGGCCGAGCCATGCATGGCATGGTTCAAACCATGGCTGGACAAGGAAGGACCCACAGGACCCTGAGTTGGTCGTGTGGGCGGGGCTCCGACCAGGGGCGGCCGGAGCAGAGCTGTCTAAGGCTAAAGGGAGGGGCTGCCGTGGGGTGTAGGGCTAGGAGTTTAGGGTTGAGTTTAGGGTTTAAGTTGACCGGGTCCGGGTCGGGTCAAGTCTTGATGGGTCAAAATAATTTTAGTTCGAGTCTTGATTTTATTATTTGGGCTTGGGTATTTTTTTTTTTAATTTAGAGTTTAAGTAATTAATTAATGGGTTGAGCTTGTTAATTAATTAATTAGACTAATTTAATGTGCTTTATTAATTATGGAAGTGAGGCCACTAATTTGTCATGGGCCGTGTGATCCATGAGAATTATTGGGTCAAGTTGAGTCCGGTTTAATAATTTTATCGACCTAGTTTATAATTACTGGTTAAATAATATTTTTATTAATTAAATTTTAAGTTAATTAGTTAATGGGCCTAAATTATGTTTTATGTGAGCCCATAAGTTTTCCATGGGTTTGGGGGCCCATGAAACTTAATGAGCCAGGTCAGGTTGGGCTTAGGAGTTTTTGGGCCAGTCTAGGAATTTTTGTGTTTAAGTCTAGTGGTCAGCAGCTCGAACAAGTCTTTGAAAAAAAAATAAATGTTCGTAAATATATATTTAATTCATGCATGCATTTTTATTAGATATATAAGTATGATTTTTAAGAAAATAAATTAAATATATATTTACGGGCAAATTTTCATTAAAATAAAGAAATAAGTGAGAATTTTCAAATTCATGCATCATGTAAGAATTTTTTTTGATAAGTTTAAATTCATGATAAGAAAAATAAATTTTTTTATGGATGTTGAAGTGAAGGTGGAAAGTAATGTGGGTGGAGGCCAGGATACCTGGGCCCGGTGACCTTCCTAATGATGTTCATGTATGATGAGCTTATAGATCCAGCTGAGAGGGCTGGTGAAGTGGCAGCACAGAGGTGAAAACCCCACCGCCGCGTAAATTGGTTTAAGATTTATCAATCGCTTAGTATGAGGCCACCGAAATGGATACGACCTGTTAAAGAAACTAAGAAATCATGATAAGTTATTTTATGAGATTTATTAAGTATGATGATATATGCTTAGCATGATGATAAAGCAGTATAATTATTCATTTCATGTTTATATGCATAAAATTTTAAGATCATGCACGTATATTTATATTCACATATTTTATATGATGTGTGCTTGTTTGTGGTTTCATTTTGTTATGTAAGGATAGAACGTGCTGAGCCTCTAGGCTCACTAGATTTAAATGGTGCAGGTGAGCAGAATGTTAATGAGGATAATGTGTTCCCGACTTGCGGCGATGCCGTATTAGTTTTCAGGCGTCTAGAACCCGTGACCATCGCTCAATTATGATATTTATGTTGAGATTTAATATACGTATTTTCGCACACGTTTCATTATTTTTAGATTTTTGAGAGTATGCTTGGATTTTAGATTTAATTATTTATTTTATAAGTTTGCATGGATTTTGTGTATATTTATTATTTAGGAATTTTATTATGGAATTTTTATAAATTATTATCTAGTAATTAATTTTAAGTATTTAATTGCATGCGTGTAGTTTTATTGTACTTATTGTGTTTATGTATATTAATTTAAGGAAAGTTATTTTTTTAAGTATGATATATATATGTATGGACACATATATATTTATATTCATTATTTTACTATTAGAGAGTAAGAAAAAAAATTCCAGTAGAAGTTTTAGGACGTTTCAGGTGATTTAGAGGCTTCCATGGTTGAGATGTATCTCACATGGTAGTGCTTAGGATGTGTTGAAAATGACTTGCAAAATGGTGGCGTAGGGCTGTCGACTTGGGTGTTGAAATAGGAGGTAGGTTTCAGGGCAGGGGACTGTTGCTCGGGCTGGGTTGTTGGCTTGTGAATGGAGTTTGTCTTAAGGGTTGTGCGGGACTAGGAAGTGGTCTAGCTATTAAGTTAAGGCTTGGGAACATGGGTGTTCCATGGTTAAGCTTTGGAGAAGAGAGATGAACTTTTGAGCAGAATTTGCCAAGTGTTGGGGGTTGCCCGAGAATGGTGGATTATGCCAGTGTTATGCTCATGTTTTGGTTAAGGGCTCAGGTTTGGGAATATCCTAGGATTCTAGGGAAATGCCGTTTCAAGAGGGAACTAATTTGGTTAAGTTTTGGTAGAGTTCTAGGCTATTGAAAGTTCAGGTGCAGGGTTTTAGGTGTTAAGTGTTGCTGCCCGGAAACATTATTGCCAGAAATTATTGGATAAGATTTGTTCCTCGGAGATGACTTCCTAGTTTAGTATAGAGTGCATGGGAACCGTGTTTTCAAGCAAAAGTCATTTTGATTAAGAATTGAGTAAGTTATAAGCTTTGCAAGAGGATTGCTCGAGATACGTCCTAAGTGCCAAAAGTAAAGTCTAGACTCTTAGCTATGGTTTGCCACCTAAATCACCATCCTTGTCAACCATCCGACATCGTTCATTTCATAAATCGATTAATCGAGTAAATATTTTCAAAGAATGTCATTTCCATAAATGCATGTTATATCTTTGAGTCAAGTCAAGTAAGAATAAAAGAAAATATTTTTGAACGAAGTGAGATGATTGTGACTATATTTAAGTATGGGTTTGGACGGGCTGGGAGACATTCTGGCTTCCCTTACCACCTAACGTGTATGGACGGGCTGAGATACGTCTTGGCTTTCCTTACCAAATTTATGGGTTTGGACGGGCTGGAAGAAATATTGGCTTCCCTTACCACCTACAGGGCAAGACGGGCTTGGAGAAATCTTGGCTTCCTTGCGGCATAGTATACTGCAGCCATGATCGATCGATCAAAAGCAGAAAGTCACAATTCAAGGATTTAAGTTACAGTTACATTTACAGTTACAGTTACAGATCAGTTCTAATTTGATTAGACTTAGTTTATATTCAGTTTCAGTCACGCATGAGATTAAGTAAAGTTTAAGAAAGTTCCCAAGTTTAAATGTGTGAGTTCATTGCATGCATTACATCTCATTCTCATTTATCATTCAGCTTTTCGGAGTAAGTTTCAAGGTATATTAAATACAAGTATTTTAAGTATTAATCATGTACTTTTAAACCCTCGTTATTTCACCCCATATTCTTGTTGGGCCCCTAGGCTCACTACATCTACTTGGTGCAGGTATAGGTTATCATTGAGATTGAGAGACATGACTATCGAGCAGACTGCAATGCGAGCATGACACATCCCTCCGACCTATGTCAGTCTTCCGCAAAAGTAGTTCAAGTTTTAATGAATTAAAGTCTTTTTTTTGTTATTGAATAGTTGAAATGTATATGTAATAATTGTAGAATGTTTTGTGGGCAAGTATAAATCAAATTGTTGAATTTTTGGGTGTTTGTAGTGACAAATTTCTTTCTCAAGTTTTCGTTTTTTTTTTCTCGAGCTAGTTTATTTAGTGTCGTTGCATTTTAAATTTGATGTCTGTGACAGGTGGGTTGTTATATAAATAGATAGGTCATGCCGAATTTTTTTTTTGAAAATCCGCATTTTATTTAATAATTAATTATAAGAAGTAGTGAGGGCATTTCAGAGACATTTACCTCATTGTTCCTTCTGTGTGTCGGATCACCTCTGCTGATATACCAAATTGTTGAGAGTTGGAAGCCATATTCTCAATTAAATTCCTTGCATCTTGTGGTGTTTTATCTACAAAAACTCCTCCACTGGCCGCATCCAACATACTTCTGTCATGAGGCAACAAACCTTCATAGCAATATTGAATTAAAAAAATTTCACTTATCTGATGTTGCGGACAGCTAGCACAATGCTTCTTGAACCGCTCCCAATACTCATGAAGTGATTCTCCCATATGTTGCTTGATACCATAGATCTCCTTTCTGATGTTCGCTGCCCTCGAAGCTGGGAAATACTTCTGTAGGAAAAATCTCTTCATCGTTGTCCACGTTGTGATGGATCCAGGAGGTAGGTAGTATAGTCAATCCTTTGCAGCATTCTTTAAAGAAAAAAAAGGCTATCAATTGAATATGTTCCTCCGTTACTCCATGGGGTTTCATGCTTGTGCACACCACGTGGAATTTCATCAGATGTTTGTGGGGATCCTCACCTGCAAGACCATGAAAAGAACATAACAAGTGTATTATCCCAGATTTTAACTCAAAAAGCATTAACTTCTAAAGTAGGAAAATTAATGCATAAGGGCTACTAATCCAAATCATGGGTGTCAAGCTGTCTCAAGCTCAGATTCACAACGATCTCTTCTTTAGGCTCTTCAAAGGGAACCTCTTTTTCTTCTTCAGATCTTCTTCGAGCCTCCTTCTTTATTTTATGAAGCATTCTCTCTATCTCCGGATCGTAGGAAAATTCTTCTTCTTCCGAATATTTACCTGCAAGAATGAACAAACCAGAGAAGCACTGAGAGAAAGAATAGAAATAAAATAAAACAAGAACACAATTAAATTAAATGCCTTCCCCGGCAACGACGCCAAAATTTGGTAGCGCTTAGTCGTATCACGCCCAAATTAACCCAACTCAGATTAACTAAATAAGCATATAGTAACGAGAGTAGGGATCATTCCTACGAGAAAAGAAAAATTTATTGTGTTCTTAAAAATACTGAAAATAAATAAAAGGGGGTTTTTTTATTTTGAAATTAACTACCAATAATTAAAAGCAAATTAAAATAAATTTTATCAACTAGCATGCAGGATTTAAAATTATAACGAGGAAATCAATTAAAACAAATATTGGTATCGGTCGACTACGCCCTTGAAGTTATTCACTCGATCATCGATTATCTAAAAATAATTAATTCTCATTGAATATTCTTCAATGGAAATTTAATTTCTATCTCACCTTAATTTTAGTTAATTAGACACAAGCGTTCTAAATCAATTCTTACCAATGAATTAACTCAAATACAAGCGATTAAGGTTTAAACCCAAGGTAGCATTCAAACTAGTGAAATTGATGAAGCTAAATAATACAAACACAAGCGGTTGTATTTAATATAGTCAAATGTTGTTCCTACGATTTAAAAAATTCACAAGCAAAAATTATTAATCATAGTTGCTTCACAAATTAGAGGGATAAAAAAATTACGGATTTGATATCTAATTTAGCTCTAGATTGTATGAGAAAATTATTAGGTGATCAAACCAATAATTAAACACACAAGCATATCAATCAATTTCAAACAACTCTTGACACTCAATTAAAAATTAAACGATGAAAATCAAATCTCACAAGATAAATAAAACTTCAAGGATTTGTCTTCCTCTACCAAGAATTAAAACTTAGCCACAAATATTTATGAATTCTTAAGAAAAAATTGAAGAAAGAAATTAATTCTAAGGAGAAAAGATGAAAACCTAGCCGCCAAGACCTATTCTCCACTCTTCAGCTGTCCAAAGATGATTAAATTCGGGTTTTAGATGATATTTAAAGTATAGAGTCATTTTCAAGAAAGTTTCCTAATTAAAATATAATCTCCCGAATTTCACGTCTCGCTCGATCGGTAAAAAACTACCGATCGAGCGCACATAAGAGTCATCCGCATCATATTTTTCCATCTCTTCTCCCGCTCGATCGGTAAAAAGTTACCGATCGATCAGGAGCTTTTCTGTCCAACATTTTCTTCCTCTCACTCGATCGGTAAAAAGTTACCGATCGATCGGGAATTTTTCTGCCTCGCACTTCTTCTCTTATCTCGGCTCTTTCCTTCCATTATTTAGCTCCATTTCTTCTCTTTTCCTATATCAAATCACATACGATGATTAAGATTTATAAAATGAATCTAATCAATCAAAATACACCTAATCATCATAATTTAATCCATGTAAACATAGAAAAATATCGACATATCAATGAGTCTAACACAAATTGAAGGTTCTACCAAATAGGCGGGTTGAGTTGATAATTTCTCAACCCGCCTAAATGGTGGGCCGCCCTGCCTCGCCCCGCCAATTGTCAGGTTCTGGTGGGTTTACGGTTGGTCCGTCTCGCCGGCCCGTTTTGACAGTTTTACCTACGAATGTCGATACCCGAACTTGATTGGGTAGCGAAAATACTATTCGACACCAATCCAGAAGAAATTATCGGGGTCCAAACCCAACATTTTCGACCGGACCTGATTGGGGTTGGTTCGGGTGCCCGAACCCAAACCCAAACCCAAACCCAAACCCAAACCTAAACTTGAACATGAACGCCCACTCCTATTTGTCATTGACTTTCGAAACATAGACCACTTCTTAAACTTGGATTTTGATATTAGACTAGATAATCGTGCAAAGTTTATTTTTAAAATATTGTATTTTTTTTGAGAGAAAATATTGTATTCTTTTGTACATATAACAAAGTAAAAACTCAACACAATCTTTGATGCGGGATAAAATATTCGTATAATTGTATATATGAAAAATTAATCAAATATCTTTTACTATTTAATAAAAGATGAGCACCTTATAGAAACATATTTGCTACGTTGATGTGTTAATTTTTTTATTTTCATTTTCATTTTAAAATGTAAATATATTTACCCTTTAATCCCTTCTTATTTGTAATTGGATTCGATTCAATTGTCTTACTTAGGGGTGCAAACGAACTGAACCTGTTTGTGAGTTTTACGAGTTTGCTCGATAAATATTTGATTTGTATTCGAGCTTATCGAACTCGAGTTGAATTCGAACATGTTAGAACTTTTTTTCGAGCCGAGCTCGAGCCAAAATTATATTGTTCGATAGTTCGCGAATAGTTCGCGAACCTTAATATTTAATTAATATAATATAATTATATAATAAATATATATACATTTCGAACTTTTTTCGAACATTTCGAGATTTTCGAACCATAATATCCGAATAGTTCACGAATAGGTTCGAATATTTCGAGCCGAACTCGAACTCGAACTTCATTTTGAGCCGAGCTCGAGCCAAAATATTTGAAATTATCGAACTTCGATTTGAGCTCGAACTCGTATATACTCTTATCGAGCCGAATTCGAGCCTTAAAATTTTACCATTATTCGGCTCGATTCGATTCGTTTGCACCCATAGTCTTACTCTTCAATTAGATAATTGATAATTTAACGAGTTTATTTATATCTCGTATTTACATGACTGGTGCGCCAAGATTTACTACGACTACTATATATGAACAATCGAGTCATTATGAATTTATGGTATGTAATATGTATGAATAATTAGTTTTAAATTTAATTTTTCTAAAAGTAATTTAAATGCATTGAATGCAATTGATTATAAATACTAATTTTAAAAAAATATTATAAATATTAGTGTGTCGGCGCATTCATTACGTGCTTGTATAATATTTTTTAATTAATTTGATTTATATTTACATAGAAGTAATTTTATAGTTGTAAAAATTACCGAAGGATTAGGCTGCAATTTGCAATGTTGAAATTGAAAAGGAAAAATAAAAGTGTAATAGCTAGGTCTAGTTTGGTACATGAGATATAAGAGATAGATTAACTATTAATCTACATCAATCAAATCATTAATAATTTATCTTACATCAATCAAATTATTGAATTTAAATTACTATATTATCCCTTATAAATAATATTATTCACATTTTATTTATTATTAAAAGGACAAAATGATAATTTATCATTTTTATATAAAATTTAATCAATCAAATCAAATAAACTATTATCTATCAATCAAATTAAAAATACTATATTAACTATATTTTTTTATTTATTTTTTATTACAATATATTACTTATCTATATATTATTTATCTTATCACTCAAACCAAACGGTATTTCAAAATTATCACAAAAGCCCGTGCAAAATCCGTATCATTCACGCAAAATGGGAGACTGTCCATCACTCCATGGCCGTGTGATTCTTGTCGTAAATTTAATGATACTAATATTTTTACTTTTATACCTCTTATGGATTTTGAAATAAAGTCAAACTTTTGAATTTGTGTTTTTATTATTATTATTTTACTTTCATCGTGAGACCGTTTCATAAGAGTTTTTTTGTTTACCTACTGCTAATAGAGAAAATGGAAATATGCAGTTAATTATAAATTCAATATTTTAATCTAATAAATATAAATTTACATATTTTAAAAATATAATGTAATTATTAAAATCTTCAACCCTGAATGACGATTCACTGCTCAATATTTTATTTTTCAAATAATTTTATTGGGTCAAAATATGATATTATTATTAGATTATAAAAAATTAAAATATTAATAACCAATATAAAAATGAAGTAGTAAGACCTATTTTATGGAGAGCCCAAGTTAGACAAAAGCCCAACCCATATAAAAGTTAAGTTTATGGTTGAGCCCATGCTGGTGAGCCCAAGAGTCCGACCTGAATCATGTCTGTGTAGGAAAAGAGTCTGACCTGACCCCTGTCTGGGTAGAGATAGAGTCCGACCTGACCCCTATTTGGGTAGGGAAAGATTCCGACCCGAGCCCAATACAGAAAAGATTTATTTGGACAATCTTAAATATCGGAAACACTTGAGAATCTCTAACGGATAAAGAGAATCCCAATAAATTCGGGATCACGACGAGACTCTTAATTCGACTCAGAGTCCTAGCCGCTATGGTAATTCAGTCCTACTCACACTGGTCTTCTACTTTGGGTAGAGTTCCGTCCCAACAAGAATTCTAGGTAACTTACCCCTCCAGCTTCTATAAATACCAGGTATCTCTTATGGTTTTGGACATTTACTTTTTGCTCACGCATTCACTCACTATTCTCTTGTTCTCTTGCTTTTGTTACGCTCTTCGTCTTCTGAGCACTGACTTAGGCATCCGAGGGGTCATGCCGAACACACCTTCGGCGCCCCTAACCTTATTTCTGTCTGTGCAGAGCAATGTTGTGCCCGACCCGACCCATTTTGCAAGAGATTTAAAGATCCGCTCTATCAGATCGAACCCGAGGTAAAATTTTGGTTATATCAATTGACGTCGTCTGTGAAAATTTGAAGAAAAAGATTTAAGATGGTAGAAACTGAAGACCCCAATAATGAGAATGGAGGAAATCCACCCATCAATCCAACGGAAATCAATCAATTGATCGCCGCCACTTTGGAACGAGCGCTAGCAACTAAGGAGGTGGTCAACCCATCTCCTCCCAATCAAGATGCCCAGTTAGAAGAAATCAGAAAGCTAAAGGAGGAGACGGAATTTTTGAAGAAAAAATAGTCCGGGTATCTAGTCGCGCCAGTCCGAAACGTCCTTTTTTCTCCCGAGATACTGGCGGCGGAACTCCCCAAAAACTTCAAGTTTCCACATATAGGGGAATATGATGGAAAGGGAGATCCGGAGGAGCACTTGTCTCACTTCGAGAACGCTGTCTTGTTGCATAGTTATTCTGACCCAATCAAATGTCGGGTCTTCATCATCACTCTGATAGGGCCAGCCCAACAGTGGTTCAACCTAATCCGTCCAGGGGACATTCATGAGTTCAAGGACTTCAGCAAATTTTTCCTTCACCACTTCGCTAGTAACAAGAAACACCCTACAACTACTTTGAGCCTTTTCGCTGTTAAGCAACGAAAGCAAGAGGGCTTGAGGGCATACATTTGGAGGTTCAGCACCTTAGCCATTGAAGTACCAGTCGCCACGACTTACCTAGTCATCAGCGCTTTCATCCAGGGGCTTACTAGCGAGGATTTACTTAAATCACTGATAAAAAAACCACCTAACAGTTACGATGAATTACTGGCCCAAGCTGAGAAATACGTGAATTTGGAAGAGGTGCAAGATTCCCGAACATATCAAAAGAAAGACCATCCAGAAGCCCTAAGAGCACAAAGCCATCCGACCCGAGCCCCCAGGTCGAACATCCGTCCCGACCAGAATTTCCAGGGCAATTCAACGCCTATACACCACTTAAAGTGAGTAAATTTCAAGCTCTACAGATTTGCGAAGATCGAAGCTTTTACAGTGGCCACGAGGAAGCGACCGACGACCACAAAAATCGAGGTCCGAAAAATACTGTGATTTTCACATTGAATACGGACATACTACTGAAGAATGTAAACAACTAGACCATGAGATTGAAGGAATAATACAACAAGACTCGAGAATGAAGGAGATATTAGCACGGTGACCAGGAGGATACCGACCCGTGAAGAGGGGTCAGGACGGACCCGAACAGCCGGGATAGAAGAGGAGGTACGAGCCACTCAGGGAAAAATCCCCACACCTGAAACAAAATCCATCGAGAACCAACTTGGGACCACCTCACCCCCGCGAGGAGTTATCAACATGATCTTGAGTTAATTTTTAGTTTGACCCCTTAAAATTTCCATTATTTTCAGTCAGGGTTCAGTCTTTAAATTTCCATTAGTTTTAGTTAGAGTCCACTATTTAAATTTCCATAATTTTCAGTCAAATGACAGTTCGTAAATATCTGCTATCAATTGTCAATTTCTGGATATCACAATAAAAAGAAGTTTCTTTTTCTTTTTTCGTACGAATAAATCATAAGCCCGACCAGCTCGGCACTACAAGCCCATTAACTTAGCAACGAGGACAAGTCCATTAACTTGGAAAAAATCGTAAGCCCGACCAGCTCGGTACTATAAGCCCATTAACTTGGCAACGAAGACAAGTCCATTAACTTGACAAAAATCATAAGCCCTACCAGCTCGGCACTATAAGCCCATTAACTTGGCAACGAAGACAAGTCCATTAAATTGGCAAAAATCATAAGCCCGACCAGCTCGGCACTATAATCTCATTAACTTGGCAACGAAGACAAGTCCATTAACAAGGCAAAAATCATAAGCTCGACCAGCTCGGCTCTATAAGCCCATTAACTTGGCAACGAAGACAAGTCCATTAACTGGAAAAAAATCAAAAGCCGATAAGCTCGGCACCATGTAATCCCACACAGATGTGGCATATGAAAAATCAGTTCAGACATCGTAGAATTTACTTAGCCATTTCACGATTTTTAAATTTATATGTTTGCACGGAGCCCAGTGCTCGGGAACCTCCAAGATTTACTTGATTATTTCTGACTAGGGCATAGATATGTGTTCTTACTTTTACCACATGCCCGGATTTTCGTCTGCTCGTATTTTTAACATGTTTTTGCATTTTTTATCCACACAACATTTATGTGCTCGGACGCACCAGTTCAGAATTCTCAAATTCACTTGGTCATTTCATGGTTACAAGTCATGTACATGCTCGGACAGTAGATTTGGAACTTGATATAGTTACCCACTCTATGGTTTTGGGGTCACGCGCATGGCTCGAATGGGACAGTCCGGGTCTTTCAAGACCCACGACTATTTTATGGATAAAGACCATTAACACTCCCGTGCGAAAGCCCTACCTGAAGATTGTGTAGTTCGGGTCAGCTCGGTTTTATGAAACCATGTGGAAGCTCGGACGCAAGTTCTCGGGCGCCACGCCTCGGACACAAGGGCTCAAGCATCACTATCTGTTTTTCATCCCTGGTGTTTTTGAACATGAATTTGCTCCCAAATACTATTGGCATAAAGTATCAGATTTCCAGACAATAAACACCAGCTCGGCTCGAGGAATCTTAGATCGGGAGCCTCAAAATCTTGGTTATTCTTTTAGTAAAAATATCACGTTGAACTAAACACACGAACTCAGGTACTAGTGCTCGGAATTTTACAATAATGGTTAGATTCATACTAAGGCTCGGGATTGTCATAATCTAGTTCGGGGATATGGTTTTTTACTTAGTGAATTTCAGAGTTTTTATCTCGTGCTCGGAATTGCCATCATCCAGTTTGGGGTCCGACCAGACCACATGGTCTAAACTTCATACTTTCTTTAGAGCAGAAGGGGGAGGTATTATTGATGCCCCTAAAAATATATGGGTCTGGTCCGACCCGAACCCAACAACCCATATAGAGGAGAAGTGCCCCAAAATCCACCAAGACCTATTTTATGGAGAGCCCAAGTTAGACAAAAGCCCAACCCATACAAAAGTTAAGTTTATGGTTGAGCCCATGCTGCTGAACCCAAGAATCCGACGTGACCCCTGTTTGGGTAGGAAAAGTGTCCGACCCGGGCCCAGTACGGAAAAGATTTATTTGAACAGTCTTAAATATCATAAACACTTGAGAATCTCTAACGAATAAAGAGAATCCCAATAAATTTGGGATCACGACGAGAATGTTAAGTCGGCTTAGAGTCCTAGCCGCCATGGTAATTGAGTCCTACTCACACTGGCCTTCTACTTTGGGTAGAGTACTGCCCCAACAAGAATTATATCCTACCAAGGTAACTTACCCCTCCAGCATCTATAAATACCAGGTATCTCTATGGTTTTAGTCATTCACTTTTTTCTCACATATTCACTCACCATTCTCTTGTTCTCTCGTTTTCGTTACGCTCTTCTTCTTCTCAGCACTAACCTAGCATCAGAGAGGTCACGCCGAACCCACTTTCGGCGCCCCCTAACCTTGTTTCTGTCTGTGCAGAGCAACGTCGTGCCCGACCCGACCTGTTTTGTGAAAGATTTTTGGATCCGCTCTACCAAACCGAACCCGATGTAAAATTTTGGTAACATCAATTTAGTTACTGATCTAAGAATAATATCATTAGTGTGAGAGTAAAATTGCAGAGTAAAAAACAAATAAAAATGATATTAATAAATAAATTATCGATTTTAATATCATAATTTTATTATTATTATTATCTTATTTTAATTAAAATTTTATTAAATAGTCCTTCTAGTTTATTATTAATTTATTATTATTAATAATTTTTTTTCTAATATTATTATAATCTTGGGTATTTTGGTCATTTGGAGGCGATAATGTCAAATTAATCTATCATATTAAAATCATATCAAATACCATACCTTTTATCACGTTATATTATTTATCCTTACATTTCAATTTTTTATCTCTTAAATTATACATCATTCGTTTATCCTATCCTTCAAATCAAACTAGGATAATATATAAGGGCAATTGTGACAAAAAAATACGTTGTCCTCTTTTGTTTATTATACAGATTCTTTATATAGAGTATAGATTATAATTGTTGGGTCAGAAAAAAACAAGCAATCTTGATTTTGATGATAACAAACTTGTTAATGTGTTTCTAACATATTTATTTAAGTGTGTAGTTGGTAAATCAAAAGTTGGAAGTTTTGACAAGCTGTAACTTAAATTTAGTCAAGTTGGAATTCTAACGCAGTTGATTATTTCGAACATATCTCATAACTCGATGATCCAAATGGCCAGACGCCAAGACTCTTTCAAAGCCAACTCCAAACTCTAAAAGTCATATTTCAGACCAGATCAGTTAGTTCGGATGTTATCTAGGTGATATGGTGGTCACAAGATCAAATTGGATGAAATAGATATTGCAACCAGATAAAAAATGACCAGCTCTAGTATTTTGATACGCGTTACAAATCTAAGACAATGATTTACAAATCATATGCACAAGTCAAATTTGAATCGGAGCTTAAGAAGCTGATAAATAGAGATAAAATTTTTGGTTTTGCACAAGATGAAGAAAGAGTTCAACTCTGTATACAGTTTGGTATTTCAAGAATATCTCTCTCGTAAAAAATCAAAATCGAATTATTCTTGATTCTATGGAAACCCAAGACAAAGAAATACAATTTTTGTGTTCATTACTTTGGCAAAAAATCAGTGAATCAAGAGCTATAATCAAGTGAATAGATCAGATAAATTTGGACCAGACTAGATAATCTTGAATTGGACCAGCTCAACTATGGACTAGATCAGTTTGAATGGACCAGATCGAAATTGGACAAGACTAGATCTGTCAAACCAGTTCATTCAAACCAGTCCAATGAACAGTAAATCAGCTCAACTTCATAAAAATTCCATCAACTCAAATATGATCGTTTCAACACTAGAAATCGTACAGAAACTTCCCAAACGGTCATATTCTTGAATCTAACGTGCATATCATTATTGGAGGCCATAAATATAATACTTGGAAGATTATTTACAAGATTTTAATGGGGATTACAAGCATGGACATATTATTGAAGAAAAGAAAGCTATAATGAGAGCAAGCCTAAGAAAGTGAGGTGTGGGGAAAAATACAAGAGATGTGTTTTGAGAGATAAATCCTCCACACCAAAATGAGTTTGTAGAATGTTCTTCCTTGTTATGCCTTAAACGCGTTTAAATCTCGAGTTGTGAGATTAATGTTTTTAATGTGTTAACATATCTCAAAAATTTCGTTTTGTCGGTCAATTGTTACTAATCATTTAAAGTGAGAAAACGCAAAAATTTTGAATTTTTCTCAGTTGAGTCGGAAGCTCCGAAGCTGAGTTTGGAGGGTCCGAACTTACCCATTTTGAAGTACCTACGAAGATGTTCGGAATCAGTGAAGATGCCTAGTTCGGAACCATCAATGCAAGATCGGAAGTTCCGATCTCATACTCAATAAAAGTCCATCCGAAGGAGTTCGGAGGCAACAAAGTGTACGAGTTCGGAAGTTTCGAAGACAAATCGGAAGGTCCGAACATGATTTCCATCATTTGAAATATTTACCGAAAGTATATACTAAAGACAGAGCGGAAGCACCGAAGAGTGATCGGTGGTTCCAAACCCATGACCAGCTAAACAAGAATTCAAATTTGAATCTAAGTAGTATGTGAAGATCGGAAGCATCGAAGGTAGATCGGAAGGTCCGATCAGTTCAGAGCAAATTTCGGAAATGGTTGCTCAGATCGGAAGTTCCGAACCAGCTCGTTTCTCAACATTATAAATAGGCCACTTTGGAGTCATTCATCAGATTTCAAAGCATTCCTATCTTGTGTCTTTAAATACGTTCTTTTATAAGCGAATATAAGCTTTGTGGTCGTGATCATGATCATTGTAACTTTGAAGTTGTGGTTGATTATTTGTGGTTATACTTGGAGCCCTCAAGGCCAAGTAGACACGGTGAGCGTGTTGATTGTAAAGGCTAACTTGGAGCCATCAAGGCCAAGAAGAAAATTCTAGTGATACCTCAGTTAGTCGATCTTAACCGGGAAGGGAAGACATAGACAATTTTTTCTTCGAACTTCCGTAAACAAACTCTCTGTTTTTACTGCTTTATTTACTTTATGCTATTTACTTTTTTCTTTACTTTTGATTGTCTATAAGTCTTTCGCTTGCGTTTTTGTTAAATTTGCAAAATCATTTTAAAAATTGCTAAAGGGGTCATAGAACCTAATTCACCCCCTCTCTTAGGTTTTAATATTCCTTGTTCAAGAATAGAAGATAACGTCATTTGAAGAGAGTTCACTCACACAAAAGAGAGATGTTTTTCATAGAATAGTTGAGTGAGAGTCTTTGCACAAAGACATTAAAGAATGTGTAATTTTTAATTTGGTTGTGAGACTTGTAGTCCCAACCATAGTTGAGAGTTGCTAGGAGTTTCGATTAGGCGATGGGTAAGTCCCAAATCGAAATGGGTTTATATAAATAACTTGTATAAATCAAAGTCTTCTAGTGAAATTCTTCCGAAATGAAAGAAGGGGAGATGTAGAATCATTTGGCCTTTAAACTTTCAAAAATAAATTCGTGTATCTTTACTTTATTGCGTTTACTTGTTTTTGTTGTTTTGGATTAGATTGTTGAAGTTCGATTTCTAAAATATTTAATCGGTTTTTAGAGGGATTATTTTGAGTGTCGTTCGCTCAGTTTGGAAACCGAACTCGATATATCATTTTGAACATTTCAAGAATAAGCTATCGTAACTCCAAAATATTTTAAAATGTGTATTCACTATCTTCCTCACACTTTTTCGATCCCAACAATAATTTAATGTATAAAGCCGTTCATTTGAAAATAATGTTTAAAGAAGAAATGAATACAGATAAGAAGTTATTTATTGTAAAGGATATGCTTATTAACTTTAAAATATATTGAGAGATTGAAGATAGTAACCATAGAGGCTCTCATTATATATATTTTTAATACCATTTAATATTAAAAATATATTATTTCTGTCTATATATTTCTGCAACAAATAATAATATATCCTATTTGGTAGTAATTATTCATGAAAAAATTATAATAGAAACGAAATAGAAATATGGTCGTTCATATTTTTATTTAATTTCTGGGGCACGTTATTTTTATTGTTTATCCGAAAAGTTATATTTTATCCTGCATAATTTTTTTTCTTTAAATGTGCATAATTTACTAATTAATAGCTTTTCAACTTTGATACATAACGCAAATCAAAATAACAACCTTAGTGCCGATCCAAAATTTTCTTTTGAATTTGAAAATTTCAAGTCCATATATATGTACACGATATTTTATAAATAAATCTATATCATATGAATTTAAATATGGTGATACGGTTACTATAATTGCTACTTTTGAGATAATCGGATTTGATTTGTTAAAAAAAATTAATTCTGGAAAATCAATTATCAAGTTTTGATATTAAATAATAAATAAAGGCAAAAATAAAGGACTAAGTTAAGTAATTCAACTGGACAAAGTTGAACAACTGAACTGAGTTACTCAACTAGGCAAGTCAGTCGAAAACAACCAACTAGTCTTCATGCAGCAATTAGATTCATACGATTGGACTAGACAACTGAAGTTATCGAAAGATTCAAGACTGAATATAGCAATGAATTTAAAGTCTGAAGACGACGACTGAACATAACAACTTGACTGAACCATGACGGAAAGATTATATCAACTAGTCAAGGTTGCTCAACTAAAGTTTAGGTCAACTGACACTCATCAGAATATTCAAGAAAGTCAATCTCAGTCACTAAAAATTCCTCAAACTATAAGAGTCCTTCATATTTGAATTGTTATCATTTATGAAAAATGACAAAACATATTGTAGACGCCGCAACAGTGGTAGTGCACAGAGTTGTACTATATTTCAGAATTTATCTCCAAGACTTAGAACTCAAGGCATCCGGATTTTATTGAGAGGAACAAATACTTGTATAAGAATTTATGGTCGTTGCAAGATCAAGCCAATAAATAAGAGTGAAGATCATTTGAAGAATACTCAGTTGCTAAACTACTTTTATCTACTCTCATTTTTCCTCTCTAACACTAGATTTCCATCACAGGAAACTGAAGTTCGCACAATCAGATCGATCATTCAGACGAACACAGATCAGTTTACCTCAATGGATAAAGTTATTTGTACACTGACATTTTTTCAACGACTGCCACATATCCCGAGTGTATTTTTTTTTGCAGAGAATGTTGACATGACATATAAAAACAGTGCAACGAAAAAAATTTGAGGATTTCAGCGTATATTTAAAATTATAACCGTTGGAACTCAAGCCTATAAATAGGCACTTTGACCAGTTGAGGAAATCTCGCTGGAATTTTCGCGCTATCACACTCTCTAAGAAGCTCTCAAAGTCGTTCAAGCTAAACTGATCAAGAAACTCGAAACACACACTTTCATATTCTATTCGATCATTGAAGGATCAATTTGTGCACATGTAACCGAGTTGTAATTTTTGAGTATCACATTCAGTCAAGAACTGTATTTTGTATTGTGTTTATTAGGAGTTCTGAGATAGGAAATTGTGTATAAGTCCTCGTCTCGGAGTGGAGTTTTGCAAGCTATTGTAAAATTCAAAGTCTTTTAGTACTATCCTTCCGAGGAGGAAGAAGGGGTGACGTAGGAGTGTTTGAAATCTTCGAACATCCAGAAACATTTGACTTTTTCATTTCTTCAGTTTACCTCACTTTATTCAGTTTCGCATTCATTCTTCTGAATAGTGTTCAGAATCTGCACGTTGACTTTTTTCGTACATTTTACTTGTTGGTCAATTTGCATCGACACCAAGAAAGTTAAGAAGTCAGTCGTTAACCCGATTGAAGTTTATTATTTGTCAATCGAGAAATATTTGTTAAGTGCATTCACCCCCCCCCCCCCCCTCTACACTCAACCGATCCTTTCAAGTGGTATCAGAGCGCATGATCCTTATTGTCTCTGAACATTTTATATCAAAATGTCATCATTCAGTAAGATTCCAATGTTTTACAAAGAAGATTTTGACGATTGGAAGATAAGAATGCAAGCTCACTTATCTGCCTTAGATGATTACATGTGGTATGTCATCACTGATGGTCCCATTACCATCACCAAAACCAACACTGCTACTGCAATCACAGGAGGAGCTCCACAGATTGTTGAGAAGCCAAGAAATGAGTGGAACACAGAAGAAAAAAAGAAAGCTAACTTGAACAACGTGGCTAAAGATATCCTGTACAAAATTCTTGACAAAAACACATTTAGCAAGATCAAAATGTGTAAGACGGGAAAAGAAATCTGGAAAAAACTCATTCAGTTATGTGAAGGAAACGAGGAAACCAAGGAGAACAAACTATCTGTGGCAACACAGAAGTTTGATAACATTGGGATGAAGCCTGATGAATCACTGTCTGAGTTTGATGAACGAGTCAACAACATTGTCATTGAACTCAATGCTCTTGGAAAAAGTTACCCCAAAAGAGAAGTCATATTGAAGGTAATCAAAGTATTCCCAAGGAATGTGATGTCAAGACAATGGCAATGAGAGAGTCAAAGGACTTAAACAAACTTGAACTGCATGACCTGTTTGCTGATCTTAAAGCATATGAGTTAGAGTTGAAGACAAGAGAAAAAGATCAAGCGACACCTCAGTTACCAAAGCTTTGGCCGCTGTCAAGATAGAACCATCAGTTTCTACAGAAAGAACAACATAACAGTTGAGCAGTGATGCTATGTCACTATTTGTGAGGAAGTTTGTGAAATTTCTGAGAAATTATCAAGGTGGGTCCTACATAAAAAACTATCAGAAAAATGACTCAGTTGATGAAACTAGAACGTGCTTCAACTGCGGAAAGACATGACACTTCATAGCTGACTGTCCAAAGACTAAGAAAGATGAACGAATATCAACTGAGAAAGGGAAGTGGTCCTACGAAAAGAAAAAAAGTACCAGAGATGACAAAAAATCATCTAAGAAGAAGCACGAAGCTCTAGTTGTTGAAGAAATCAAGGCCAAATTAGAAGACACTAACAGTGACTCATGCGAGTCCGACTGGTCCTCAAGCTCAATTGATGATGAAGAAGAAGTCACTTGTCTCATGGAAGATGATCATGAGCTAGCATCTACCAGTGAACAGGCATTAGACTTCAGCTCTAATGAATTTACACGAGATGATTTAATTCTTGAACTTCACGAAATGGCCAATGAGTACCAGAAACTGTCCATATATTTTGAGGAAGTCAAAGTGAGGTAAAATGACCTGCAAGACACCTCGACTGAGCCCAACTAGAAACAGTCAGTCAAGAAAATCAGTCTTGAAATAGAGATTGCCAAACTAAAGAGTGAGAAGAGAAAATGAAGACCAACTACTTGAAGCATACCACTGAAAATCAAAGATTAACTAATTTGGTAAGATGATGGAGCAAGTCTTCAAGCTTGCTGATAGAAATGCAAGATTTACAGAAATCCTCAGGAGACAAGAGTGGACTAGGGTTTGGTAAAATTGATTGCATTGGTTAGTCTAGTACTCTCCCAAAACTGAACATGTGCAAAAGTAAGTATGGGAAATGAACATGGAGAAATGAACATGGAGAAATCTATGAAAAATAAATCCTTAAAGTTGGAAATCCAGTCGAGCTAATGAACAGGAAAAGTTTGGTATTGGATTTATTCCTGAGGATACTAGAGTTGAGCCACACCAAGTCCTTGATCAGGTCAGTAGGGCTCAACGGAATCCGATGAAAGGATATCAAAATCAATATTACAATAGACTGTCTGTTCAGAAGTGATACAGGCAGTTCAATGAAGTGGGAAAGGGTAAACAACACTTCTCATCAACTACTTGTCACACACCAAGACCTCGAGCACATAAATATGCACAAACTTTTAGGAATACTGAGACTGATAATTTGATAAAACTGATCCAGATTGGGTTCCTAAAGGATTAATCCCTTTTGGACCCAAATAGATATGAGTACCTGACCGCTTAATTCGGTATTTACTAGCAAGTGCACTAGGTCAAGTAATAGTAAAGTGGATAGAGAGTCCAAGTATCGATCACACAGAGATTGTAGTCAATTCTCAAGAATTAATTATTTTACTTAATCTAGACAAAAATAATAAAGAAGGATGCAACAAATTAAATAAAAATTTAATTACTAAAAATAATAAGAATTAAAATAACTGAAAGATAAATATAATTAAATTGAGACAACCAAGACACACGCAGGTACCAAACAAATCATGTAACATGTAACCGATTCAGGACTCAGATTTAATCTTAGGTTACGAGAATTCTCCTAACATGTTCAAAGGTCTATTTCTAGAACAATCAAACCTATTCGAATATTGACGAATTAATTTTTCGTAATTCTAATAAAATTTGAGTGCATTAAATATTTGTAAAAATTCAGTTTTCACCTAAACCACACACTGAAACCGAATTCTATTTCTAGTCTGTTTTACCATGTGTTAACTATCAGAATGATCAAAATCAATTTCTCCTTTGTCGGCTTGGAACCGATTAACATGCAAGCAAACAGTTGATCAGACTATTCACAAGAAAAATATAAATCTAACAATCAATAAAATAAAATCAAGTCTGAAAAATCCCAAACAAACATCCAAGTTTTCTACATAAATTTGTCCGGCTCAATCACGCCGTCTTGGTTGAAGAAAATCTACTCAATAATTGGAAACAATAATTCAAAAATAAAAGGAAGAAGAAGAAAAGAAGGAAAAACTTTGAAGAAGATGGAGCAGATCTCCAATCTCCAAGCCTCCTAGCCGCCTCATGATCTCTGCGTTTGGAACCCCTTTTCACGTCTGACAATCTCCTATTTATATGTCTTTGAAAGCCCATAAAATAAAGCCCGAAAAGATAAGGTTTTTAATTTCCAAAAGTCTAATTTTTTTCTGATCCGCGATCACTCGCTCGATCGGGCGAAACATGCGCTCGAGCGAGCAACTTTCTGTTCCAATTCTTAAAATTATGCGATATGAACGGACCCCGTGCCTGGGTCCATGCATACCCATTTTTTAGGGCGCAGTTTTCTTGAAAAAATCATATCTTGAGTTCTACCCGTCGGACCGAGCTGAAATTTGAACAGCAGCTTCAAAACATCTTGAACTTTA
Source organism: Henckelia pumila (assembly GCF_033568475.1). Lineage (NCBI taxonomy): Eukaryota > Viridiplantae > Streptophyta > Magnoliopsida > Lamiales > Gesneriaceae > Henckelia > Henckelia pumila. The sequence goes on from NC_133120.1 coordinate 66,853,837, forward strand.
TTTTGAACAGTAGAGATCGGATTTGGATGTTTCTATCATTAAAAATTAATTTTTGACCATTGCTGCTCCGTAATTCATTCTTTCAAAAATTCATTTTCCTACAAAATTAACCCAGAGAATGAAATGCACACATATGCAATAAATCACATAAAAGCACAATGAGATGATATGAATGTATGCAAAATAAACATAAAAATAACATAAAATAATGCATACAAAATGTACTTATCAATACCCCCATACTTAAATCTTGCTCGCCCTCGAGCAAGAGATGCAAAAACAATATGCAAACACTAACATAATTAAGGACGAGTCATGGAAAATATAGCCTCCGATAAGTTCCAACACCAACAAAACAAAATCACAAAAAATTTCTCTCGATTTTTCATAATACACCATCAGTTTAATGTGAACGTGTGTGTGTGCCATGTTATTTTAGCTACATGCAACTTAAAAAGAATCCGTTATATGACTGCTTAGCGACCTATGACAAATCAATGCAAGTGTCACAATCAAGTGTTTCTTCCTCCCAATAATCTCTAACAAAAACACAACTCTCTTGAGATAAATTACGCACCTCTGGATTATGCACCATGTTGTTCTTAGAGCCCCAATAATTACCTGCAAACTTAGCTATAACTATGATAGGATTCGGATTTCAATCCCCTCGTCTATAGCCCGGATGGAGCATTAACCACATTGAATCCGCAAACTTAGTCTTGGAGGTGGTAATTAGGATTTCAATTCCTCGTCCATGACCTGGATATAGTAGATTTTTTCAAAGAATTTTTGTTTCAATTTTTTTTTTAAAAAAAAAAATTTGGTTCGCCCAAGATCATAAGTGTAATGTCAGAAAATCATTAGAACTCAAAGAACAAAATCAAGATTAACAAACACCTATTGGCGTGCAATGGACAACACGAACATCATCAATGATATCGCTACACTTCACTGGTCTAACATGCGTGCTTAAAAATATTCACTACACAACCTACGGTTTCTCATGTCCAATCAAGAACAAAAATTTTCTCAGAAATCAAATTTTTTCATCAACTTAATCATCATCGGCTCCTAATTATCATCCTACTCAACACAAATGCAAACAACAAAAACAAACTATATGCAAACAAACACGAAACACGACAGATGCAACACAAACACAACAAACAAATAAAAATATGAAAACTAGACTACCCCTCATATTTATCCAAAGCATTGCCCTCAATGCTTTAGATACAATGAACAGAATTCATAAACAAACACACCAATGCAAGACGAACAAAAACACAATGAAAACAAAAATAACACTCCCCTGGTTTATGCTTCGTTCTCTTCCTCCATCTGTAGAACTCCAACAGTAACTTTCTTAGCAGGGCCACAAACTGCACAAATAAAGGCAACGGGTAAGGCATAGGAGCAACAAAAAATTAAAAATAAAAAAATAAAAATAAAAAGTAAGAAAACACTGGGTTGCCTCCCAGCCAACACTAAAGTTATAGTCTATAGCCCGACTATGCAGAAGTCACCATCAAAGAGCGGCTACCGCCCATAGTAAAAATCATACGACTCTACGTATGGGTCTTGGTTTTCTTCGCCCTCAAGCTTGGTGTGATATTGAATTTTTAAGCTCGTCGGTCCAGCAATATTTTTCATGAACTAAAAATTTTTGAAAGAGATTCTGACTCTAGGCTGAAGCTCATGGAAGATGTAATATTTTGGAGGTGGCGTCAATGGCAAGAATGGATCTTCTAATGGAGTACATGTAAAGTCCATTGATGAGGTCAAATCTTTCGCTTTGTATATTTCTTCCTCCTCCACTGTCACATTTGGCTCATCCTCACAATAAGATTCCTAAATAATTATTTTCTCATGCTCTGGCTCAATTAGTTCATTCTCTTGACAGATCTCAGAACATGGTTCTATAAGAAGCGCAATCTGTTCATCCAAAAGACTCAAAGAGTAGATGCGGCTTTCTAAGAACTTATTTATCTCTGCCTGCTATCGCACCATGTTCTCCAAGTGAGCCACATGATCTTCAAAATGCCCGATAAACTCTTCTTGATACTCGGGTGGTTGGTACGCAAAATTTTTGGGGTTGAATTGTGGAGGATATTGGTGACTCCAATCCTGCAGTGAAGGATCGCAATGTCAACGGTAGTCGAAATCTGTCATATTATTTAACAAGTGGATCACACTGTCGTAATCTCTGCTGAACAAGTGACTGTCAGTGGCCAAAGCTCCATAATCTACACAACTTCCTGTTGTCGCATCCAAACCACCATAAAAAATCTGAACTAGAGTGTAGTTCAAAAAATCATGTTAGCGAAATCTGTCTGCCAAATAATTGAATCTTCTCCAAACAACAAAAAATGGTTCTGAGTGTTTTTGGCCAAATCTTGTGAACAACTGTCGATGATCCATCTCCAAGCACCTCACAAGTAAGAAAAATTAAAATTAAAAATTAAGCAAAGGAACAAAAAAAAAATGTCTAGTCTCAAACAAATAATCTATCCTAATATTAACTAAACTGTTCCGGCAACGGCGCCAAAAACTTGACCGCTTAATTTGGTATTTACTAGCAAGTGCACTTGGTCAAGTAATGGTAAAGTGGATAGAGTTCAAGTATCGATCCCACAGGGACTGTAATAAATTATTAAGAATTAATTATTTTACTTAATCTAGACAAAAATAATAAAGAAGGATGCAACGAATTAAATAAAAATTTAATTACTAAAAATAATAAAAATTAAAATAACTGAAAGATAAATATAATTAAATTGAGACAACCAAGACACACGCAGGTACCGAACAAATCATGTAACATGTAGCCGATTCAGGACTCAAATTTAATCTTAGATTACGGGAATTCTCCTAACTTGTTCAAAGGTCTATTTCTAGAACAATCAAACCTATTCAAATATTGACGGATTAATTTTTCGTAATTCTAATAAAATTTGAGTGCATTAAATATTTGTGAAAATTCAGTTTTCACCTAAACCGCACACTGAAACCAAATTCTATTTCTAGTCTGTTTTACCATGTGTTAACTATCAGAATGATCAAAATCAATTCCTCCTCTATCAACTTGGAACCGATTAACATGCAAGCAAACAATTGATCAGACTATTCACAAGACAAATATAAATCTAACAATCAATAAAATAAAATCAAGTCTGAAAATCTCAAACAAACATCCAAGTTTTCTACATAAATTTGTCCGGCCCAATCATGTCGTCTTGGTTGAAGAAAATCTACTCAATAATTGGAAACAATAATTCAAAAATAAAAAGAAGAAGAAGGAAAGAAGGAAAAACTCTAAAGAATATGGAGCAGATCTCCAATCTCCAAGCCTCCTAGCCGCCTCACGATCTCTGCGTTTGGAACCCCTTTTCACGTCTGACAATCTCCTATTTATATGTCTTTGAAATCCCATAAAATAAAGCCCGGAAAGATAAAGTTTTTAATTCCCAAAAATCTAATTTTTTCTGATCCGCGATCGCTCGCTCAAGCGGGCGAAACATGCGCTTGATGAACTTAAAATAATGCATACAAAATTCACTTATCAGTACCAAAATCATTCAACTCTATGTCTGTAGGTAACAGGAGTTGATGACTTGCATGATGAACTTTGGTACCTGGATAGCGGATGCACAAGACATATCACAGGAAATGCTCAACTGCTATCCGAAATGTATAAGTACACTGAACCCTAGATCACCTTTGATGACAAATCATAGGAAAGAACTATGGGTAAAGGTAAGATTATCCACAGTAACATCATTGTTAAGGATGTTCTGTTAGTTGAGAATTTGAAATATAATTTGATTAGTATGAGTCAATTGTGAGATTATGAGTATTCAGTTGAGTTTAAGAATCACTCATGACCGGTCAAAGATCTTTTTGGTAATATAATTCTAACAGAAAACAGGTGTGAGAATACTTACAAAGTCTGCTGGAATGCTCAATCCACCAAACCAGTGTGCCTCGTAACTTCCAATCCCAATCAAAACTGGTTGTGGCACAAGAAACTGAATCACCTTAATTTCAAAGCTATTGCCAGTTTGAGGAAGCTTGAGTTAGTAAAAGGCCTGCCTATAATCAAATTTTCTAAAGACAAATTTTTCTCAACTTGTCAGTTTGGGAAGTAGGTTAGGTCATCATTTAAAAACAAGGGGTGTAACTCTTCAACCCGATGCCTAGAACTGTTGCATATGAATTTATTTTGCTCCTATCCTAATAATAAGCTTAGGAAAAATGAAGTACACCCTTGTAATTGTTGATTACTACTCGTGTTTCACCTAGGTCATTTTTCTAAAATCAAAGTACCAAACTGCTCCCCAACTGATCAAGATTTTCAAAAGACTTTTTAATGAAAAATCAAATAGGATTGGAAAAATCAGGAGTGACAGGGGAACTGAATTTGTCAATCAAACTTTGTCTTCCTTTTTAGAGCAACATGGAATAAAACATGAGTTCTCAGTAGCTAGAACACCACAACAAAATGGTATTGCAGAAAAGAGAAATCGAACTCTTAATGAGGCTGCTAGAACTATGTTAGCTGATTCTGGGGTGTCTCCGATATTTTGGGCAGAGGCAGTGAACACAGCTTGCTAAACTCAGAACAGATCTATGATATGTAAGAAGTATATGAAAACTCCATATGAGATTTGGAATGGCAAGAAGCCTACTATTTCTTATTTTAAGGTGTTTGGATGCAAATGCTATATCCACATCAATGGTAAAACCCATATGACTGCATTTGATGCAAAGTCAGATGAGGGTATCTTTCTTGGATATTTTCAATTAGCAAAGCTTATAGATTTTTTAATAAAAGAACACTAAATGTTGAAAAATATGCATGTTGTTTTTGATGAAACAGTTTCCTCAGAAAAGCAAACTGATGTCACTCAACTGACCAATCGCTTTTAAGAAATAAATATGGAAGATGATAGTGTGGATGACATTTCAATGATCGAAAGAACACATCAATCTCTAGAATCAGATGTGGTAGATCAACCAGTCAAGGGCAATTATCCAGTTGCCCATGCAGTCGAGGATCACCCAACTGAACCAGTTGAGTTCAAAGAACTTCATCAACCAGAGACACAAGATGAATATCTGCATGATACTAGGATTGCACATGATCAAGAACTAACAGAGGATCAAAATCAATCAGTGCAACCTCATTTAGAAGATCCATTTGGACCAAGATACAAGTGGTCTAAGAATCATCCACCTAACCTGGTGATAGGTAATCTATCTGCACCTTTGAGAACCAGAGGTCAGATGATTCATGAGTTTTTACATGCAACATTTATTTCTCAACTAGAACCAAAGAAAATTGATGATACACTAACCGAAAGTAGCTGAGTTGAAGCTATGCAAGATGAGCTCAACCAGTTTACTAGAAATTACTCAGTCTGGAACTTAGTTCCAAGACCATCTCATCAAACTGTCATAGGTACTCGGTGGGTATACATGAATAAGCTTAATAAAGATGGAACTGTGATTAGAAACAAAACAAGATTAGTTGCTCAAGGGTATAAACAAGAAGAAAGAATTGATTATGATGATACTTATGCTCTAGTAGCTAGAATGGAAGCCATTAGAATGTTCTTTGCCTACGCATCCTTCAAGGACTTCAAAGTCTATTAAATGGATGTCAAGAGTGTCTTTCTCAAACACCAGTTCCCTGACCATGTTTATCACTTAAACAAAGGTCTTTACGGATTGAAACAAGCTCCAAGAGCTTAGTATGATACCCAAACCAAATTCTTGCTTGAACATGACTTTACTATAGGGACAGTAGATAAAACCTTGTTTAAATTTACTTAATATGATCATGCTCTACTTTTTCAAATTTATGTTGATGATATTATCTTTGGGTCATCTATCCCCAAAATATGCAAGAAATTTTCTAAGTTGATGCAGGATAAATTCGAGATAAGCATGATGGGTGAACTGACGTTATTTCTCGGTCTGCAAGTCAAACAGTTGGAGAATGGAACATTTATCAGTCAAACTAAATACACCAAAGAACTTCTCAAGAAGTTTGGCATGGAAAACTGTGCAGCTGCTTCTCATTCAGGTGCATTCAAGATTCTCTACTCAATTAGGGGATCTCCAGGAATACAGGAGACAAAATATTTGGGTTTTTGCTGATCACGGAAAGTGATTTCAGTTTGACTCTTTTGGTCATGACTTAGCTTGATAGTGTTGCTGAAGTCATCAGTGATAAATACAGACGTTGGGATTTAGTAACGATTCAGGAAAAGTACTTCTTTGTTAGGAAATAGAAAATTTTATCTGAGAATTGCTTGGTATTAGCAATGGTTGAACACGTCTTTGGAGACTGTTAGACGAGGACTGTGCTTAGGCATTTACAGCAGGTTTTCTCGGGAGTTTTGTAATTGGGCCGTGAGTCGGCAAATTATTTTATATTTCAATGGGCATTAGCAGGTTAGCATCAGTTGTTTTAGTCGTGGGGATGAGACAGCAGCTGAGACCTATGGTTTTAGGGTCTGGCGAAATTGTTGTCACTGATATTCCAGTATGTTCTGTTGCGCTGTGTCATTGAGATATTAAAATTGATCGGGATCGATCCGGAAGCGAGCTGGATTGTATCAAGTATTGAAGACTCCGTGAGGGATTGAGGTGAACTAGTTTGTTAATCATTTTCAGAGAGTCAAGTTACGAGGATTTGTCGTTATCCATGGTAGGGTAATCAATATCGTTTTCTAGATATTATCTCAAGTAACGAGACAGATACAACCATTCAAGACATATCATTGATGTCGAGGGTGGTGTTAGCCCATCTAACCATTTGGCGGGATGGTGATGTATTTTCGAGGTGACGATATGAGAAATTCAGTGTGGTGGAGAATTGTGGACAATGATGTTGTCGCAATATATTTCGGTTAGCAAAAGTTGGCCATCTATTTCCATAGTTGGTATCTTTTTTTGGGATGTAATTCAGCATCGGGCAGAATAAGTACTGGAGGTACGTACTCTTATGCCAAGAATTGTCAGGACTTGTTATTTTCGTGGTAGGATGACCAGTAGAATCGTTTGGACGATATCTCAATTAGTGAGATTCGGATGTTAGGATCAGTGTCGGTCGTAATCAGTTCAAGTTTTCTATAGTTATGTAATCATACCACTGGTAATGTAATGTGAGGTTTCAGATAGAAAGAGTGGTGTACAATGATGTTGTCGCTTTGCGAATAAGTGGCAAGTTATTGGCCATTTCTTTTCGCCAAGGCTATTCTAATTGGGAATAAAGACTTTGTCCTCAATAAAGGGAGTAGCTCGAGTGAATAATCTGAAAAAGGATCTCTAGAATGCAACACTAAGATTAACATTGTGGACAATTGGTTAACACCTTGTGGTAACATCGTGGATGCGATGTCAATGTCAGGCCATTTAGGTGATACAGAGTATATGTATCCTCTCTTCTCGGTTGATGAAAATGGATGGTAACGGAAGAAGTTGTGCGCTTCTAGAGATAGTTGATGACAAGTTACGAACTTAGCAAGAAGTGTCATCGTTGAGATTCAAAATCAGTAATTCTATTTCAGTTAGAGTTGGTATCTGGTGAGTAGTCAGAAGATTACATGAACCTCGTGATATTCGGGTTAGATATCAGAGGGATCGTGTTAATAACCAGTTAGCAGCTATTAGGACTCAGACAGGAGTTGAGATCGCATATGTTGGTTGAACAGTGAGTTCTAGGTAAACTCCTGAGTGATCTGATAAAAGTCTAGATAACCATGGGAAATGGGTAGGATGACGCAGAATTTCGATGACTGAGCATCCAGTGACGTTTATAATTCATGGCTTGAAAAGTGTCAAGATTCAGTATCAGTCGTGAGACGTGTTAGATCATGTTAGAGAAAGACTAATCCTGCGACTAGCAAGGAGGATTTCTTTTATTTGCTTTTCAAGACATGGGATTTTGGAATAATTTTCCACCGATTGTATTGTACCATTTCCAATGGACAATGAATTACTGAAGGTAGTCAGTAGTTGTAGTGACCTAACCCGGAATCACTAACTGATCAGAGATTAAGCATGTAATTAAGTCTTACATAAAATTAACAATATTCAAGCGGAAACTTAACCCAAAAATACAACATACACTGGCAGAACAACCGGGCTAAATTAAAAAATTATACAACCCACATCAAACGGAAGATATTAAAATCCAATCTAACAACCTGACAAGAATAGGATCACTTCGCAACCATTACAGCTCAACAACCGCTGTCACCAAGTCCGTCCAACCTAAGTCATATCCCATGGAATAGGGTGGCCAACAAAATACTAGGACGTAAGCATAAACGCTCAGTACAAAAGTATGAATATATATATATAATTATTGCACATGAAATATGGAGGGTACTGGAAAACCTATCCAAAAAACTGCTCAGTCAAGGCGCCATGGTATGTAGCACGCTGGGTCTTCGCATCAGGAGGTGGCTCCCATACCATACAACCGTGGATATAATCAGTTTCCAAGTCCATGGAAATCCATCCACTAAAATACGGGGCTGAGCGACCCCTACTATAGGCTATGCAAATCAAGGCATAAAGCTCAAAGTGTAAATGCATGCCGCATAATATCAATGCACATAGTAATGCCACACACAAAACATGCAAACATAATACATGTATATCCAACCTGGTATCTCTGATAATATGTTCGTACCTCTAAGTAGAAACCCAATCATGTAGTGACCTATAACCAAATAAGGCGATTAGGGGATTAATTATGATTAGTTAATTAATTAATCAAAAGACCGATCGAAAGCTCCGATAGGAAGGATCGGACGCTCCGTAGGTAGGATCGTACACTCCGATCTGGATAGGGCTTACGTCATCATCGATGTCAGAAAGGTGATGTCATTGCTTGCATCATGGATGGGACATCGGAGGATTCGGTAGGCGATCGGAAGCTCCGTTCGCGATCGGATGCTCCGATCAGGGATCGGACTGTCCGATCTCCGTATATAAATAGGGGTGCCGAGGTCTCATTTGGAGTGCAACTAATTCCTCTCTTCTCTATAGATTCTAGATTTCTTAGTCAGATCTTGGGATTTCTAGGCATCCTATTGGGAATCCAAAAGTAGCGGGGCAATCCCGACATCTTAGCTGAGCTGTGCCTAAGTTTTGAGGCAATCGACAGCAAAGGGCTGACGACGGACGCATGTATAGCTTTGATATCCTAAAAATAATTAGGAATATGAAATAGCTTAGTTAAGGCTTTTAGAGCTTATTTAGTGATGCATGGATGTTTGCATTGTAGACGCAATATAGTGGACTTGTAGGCATGAGATCTAGACCAGTGGTGCTAGGATTTCCCTGAAGTGTTAGAAGTACGTAAGTACTGACCGAGCCGACATGATATATATTCTTATATGTTTCATTTGTATGTGCTATGTGTTTTCCATACTTTACTGCTTTAGCACATGCATACTTTTCACTGGACTGCATCTCATGAGAGGTGAGTTATTGACAATCTCCATAGGGAGCATGTATCTCATTTTGGACTCGAGTCAGGTATTGACAGTTTTCATATGATACTTGTATCCTATTTTGGATTCGGGTCAAGATTGGGGAGGCTCAGCCCCTGGTTTTGCTATCAATAGGAGCGACCACGACGGTGGAGTGGACGCTATAGTTGATAGGGGAATATACGAGTACCCCGCGGAGTCGCTCTCTTAGCACGGTACTGTGTATTCATGGAGCCTTGAGTAGATTTTTTTAACCATGATTTTAAAGTCATTTGTATGTTGCATATTTGTCTATATATCATTGCTTATGTATTGAGCATATTCGTTCATGCCCCTCTGTTTTGGTGTTTTTGGGATACCTTGTGGCGGTACATGTTTGAGACTGGACGGTCCAGGAGGTTCGCAATAGGGGTGAGACCGGTGCCTGTTGCAGTGAGAGTTTAGTGGTAGGGCTTGATATCCTAAGACTTTTGATATGGTTGTATAAAAGTATTTATACACTTTTTTTGTCGTCGGTTGTATTCTGCCGATCATATTTGTTGTATCTTAATTATCCGCTTTTACGCTTCAGATTAATTATTGCATGCGCTACTTCAAAACTCTGATTAGGTAGTTGATCCAGGTTGGGTCGCTACAAAGAACCCTAGAAACCTAGAAGTACAGGTACTCATAGTCCAGGCCTATAAGCAATAATTATCATATCACTTATAATACTCCAAAAGCCTTAACTAAGTTATCTCATACTCCCTAATCTTTATAGGGATCCAAAGTTATACCTGCGTCCGTAGTCAGCCCGCTGATTGCGACTGCCTCAAAACTTAGGCACAGCTACGCTGATGTCCTTGAAGCGCTCCGCCACTCCCAAATTCCCCTAATATCGACTAGAAGGATCTAAGAATGAGAGAGAGAATTTGGAAGGTGCACTTGAAACTGAACCCTTGGCCCTCTATTTATAGACGCAGTTCGGACCGTCTGAACCCCGAGATCGGACCGTCCGAACTCTCCCGTCAACCCCTTCGGAACCCGTGTCCTGGTTGTGACGTTACTGCTTACAAAATACGATCGGATCGTCCGATCTTAGAATCATGTCCAATCAAATCCTTATCCACTTATCTGGATGAGATCAGACCGTCTGATCCCCCTTCGGAGCGTTCGATCTGAAAGGGATCTCCGAACTAGACTCCGATCAGTTCGGAGACCAAAAACCCAAAACTCTTCCGGACCCTTTTAAGATCCCTTAATCATGTTTTAGCCATTTAACATAATTAGGTGCTTGATTAACTTAATTTGGAGACGGTTTACTACAGTAGTACTACGCAATACCATTGGAATTGTGGATAATAAAACAATTGTCGGGAAATTTATTTCAACGCTAGCTTGGGTTTTTGATAGCAGTTTGGAGTTAGAACCGAGGTTAGGTTCTAAGATTGTCGTTTGAGATTTGATGTGCTTCAGTGAGGGATCAACCATGCAGTTTGTAGCGGGATCTGAAAGGTCGAAAGCTATTCGATTGGATGTTGATTGGAACTACCAGTAGATGTAATAAGTTTGAGATGTGATACATTCTCAGGTAAGTCCTAGATTTTGGGACGAAATCTTTTTAAGGGGGGTAGAATGTAGTAACTCGTATCCAAAATCAAGTGATTAAGTTGGTAATCATGATTATAATAAGTTAAATCTGGTTAAGGGATCCTCAAATAGGTTTAAGGAGTTTAGAAATGGATTCAGAACGATCACAATGGTTCGATAGAGCTTTGAGATTCGGGAGGATCGGAAGCTTCGAACAGGGTTCGGAAGGTCCGAACAGATCAGAGCCATAGTTTCAGTTCAGAAGCTCTGGGGAGTTCGGAAGCTCCGATGCGGGATCGGAAGCTCAGAATGTCCCAAATGCCAATTTTCCTGAATATTATGTAAGCAGTGACGTCAGTGGGATCGAAAGCTCTGATCGAACTGTCAGCAGCCAGCTTCTAGAAGAAGACACGTGGTTGGCGGAGGGATTCGGAATCAAGGAATCGGACGTTCCGATCAGATCGGAAGCTCAGATCATGCGATCAGAGATTGCGATTTATGTCTATATATAGGGGTGCCGAGGCTCATTTTTACTCGCTCATTTCCCGCTTCTCTTTCTCTCTCTCTCTCTCTCTCTCTCTCTCTCTCTCTCTCTCTCTCTCTCTCTCGTTCCTAACTTCTTCTATTTGGTTTAAGGGCTTTTTAGGCATCCTACTGGAAGGCTGGGATTGGCAAAGTGCTACGGGGATAGTAGCGGAGATGTGCCTAAGTTTTGAGGCAGTCGCCATAAATGGGCTGACGACGGACGTAGGTATTATCCGAGTACCCTAAAAATATTATGGAGTATGTAATATCTTAGTTAAGGCTTTTAGATCATGATTAGTGATGCATGAGTATTTTACATTGTAGTGTTGGACTGTACATGCAGGGACATCTAGGAATATACTATTGAGGTACGTAAGTATTGACTGAGATTTCCAGCGGATATGCATGCTTATGTGTTGCATTTACGTGCCATGATTGCATGTTATTACAATGATATATTATGCGACATTTGCATATCATATTGTGCATGTACATATTTTGAGATGAACCTGTTGAGTAGGGTCGCTCAGCCCTGTTGTACGGTTGGGGCACTGAGAGTCACTCTGACCGACGGGTCATGCAGACTCTAGTGTTTTCGTGGACATCCTAAAGTCACTTCCATTTAGGAGTGAGTGGTTGGGTCCAGTAGTTTGATTCCTAGAGGCTACAGCTCATGTCCTAGGCGCCAGTCTGAGCAGGTTGATACAGTATATCCCAGATATGGATACCCGGGTATTTTCATATTGCATGAATCATGTATGTATGTTTATCTGTACTAGCGTATTGAGGTTTAGCGCTTACCTCCAGTATTTTTTGGACACCTCATTCGACGGGGCAGTTACAGGTGTTTCACCAGGATTTGGGATTAGGTGGAGATCAAGCAAGATCTGCAGGAGTAATAGCTAGGTTATTGTATTATTTTAATTGAGTTGTATATTGGTTATTATTTGGTTGTATTCTGCCGATTTAGAACTATTTAAGTTTTCGCAATTTATCTCTGATTATTGTATATTGCATGCTTAATTAAGTACTAACCTCTGATTAGTAGTGGATCCGGGTTGGATCGCTACAACGGAGATGCAATCCACCTTTTCAAACTCGGACCGACCAGTCAGTCTCTCCGCTTTCAAAAGAGATATAAAGTTGAAATTTCAACTTTTGGCAGATATAGTTTCTAAAATCATTCTTAAAAAGGCTGGGTCATTTGCTAGACTAATCAAAGAAAATTTCGTGTAATGACATCTATCGTAAAGGAGATCAAAGTTAATTGGGCATCTATTCTCTTCAAAATCTTCTACAACATGATGACTGAGACTAAAAAATCTTCAGGATATGCAGTTCAGATAAGCAGACTTCTAGAACACATGGGAGTCGATTTGCAGGAAACCACTACTCTACATAAATACAGAGTCTTAAATGCTCAATATATCAATGAATATCATACTAAAGCATTGACCGAAAAATCTTCTGCATCTGAATCAGTCAAAAAACCTAAAGTGTTTAAGACTGCTGTCAAAAATTTTTCTAAAGCAAAGAGGAAGTTGATAATTCATCACAGCGATGATAAGGATGATGATGATAGTCAGAAAGAAGACTTCATTGTCAAACCACTGACGAAGAAGCCCAGAACTTCCAAATCCAAACCTGTCATCTTTCCTAAGAAACTGATCATTCATCTAGCTCCGAAGGCTACAGTCACCACGACTCAAACTGGTCCAAGTACATCTGATGAAGCATTCCAAGAACACCACACTAAATCTAAATTTGATTCCAAAGGAAAAGGACCGGAGTTGGCTGTGCCGATCCAATCAGTTGCAGTAACTCAACAGGAAAGTACTGATGAAGATGAAGACTATGTCAAAAGTACTCAAGCACCTTTCCAAGTTGTTTATGCTCCTACCATCCTGCCACCAGCTAAACCTATTGGAGGTCTTTCTTCAAAACAAATTGTCGAGTACACTTATTCTACCCTTGACCTGGTAGCTGGAACTGACAAATCTGCAGTGGCCTCTTCTTCTGATGCTGACAGACCAACTAATGTCATTCAAACCCAAATTGACTTAACGATGGATGAGGTGTTAGAATATGCTGAAACCACCACTGAACATGTATTTGATGAGGGTACAAATACAGAACATCCACTTTAGCTCGAAAGCTAAAGAATAAAGGAGAATTGAGGACCTACAAATTTTTGGAAGAAGTTGTTCTGAAGACTGTCAAAACAGTTGATAGCTTAGTTGCACAAGATAGGAGACAATACTTCTTTGAGCTGATGAGGATAAAGAAACTTACTCAAATTCATGATGAACTTCGAGGACTACATATGAAGATTGGGTTGTTTTCACTCAGTTGGATACAGATCTCTCCTCTCTACAACAGCAAATTAGATTTTGGGAAGATGGTATAGAGCTTGTGATTCCTAAGCCTTACATTCCTCCCAGTCACAAATCCAAATCTAAGTCTAAATCTAAAAGAGGTGTATTCAATCAATAATTTTAATGACTTTTTAAAATGATAGACTTCTGTGAAGTTGATGGATTTTTATTGACTTTTATAGAATCTCACGGATTTATAAACAGGCTTCCATGGATTCTTTGTAGACTTTTCACAAGACTTTTATAGAGATTTCTAAAATTTTCATACAATTACATGAATTTGTATCTTTAATATATCTTATCATTTTTCGTTTATTTATTTAAAGTAATAATTATTTGACATAAATAATAAGTTTAATTTGATTTTTTTAATTATTGATGAAAATAAACTTCATTTATTTTAAATTTATATATATATATTAATGTAACAAAATTAAAAAAATTAAAAAAATTTGCGGTTGTGTAAAGTTTCTTCAAAAAAAAAAACATATGATAAGTTGATAACTTATAAATTATTTTATCAATTATATCATAAAAATTTATCTGTCAATTTTTATTTTTTATCATCTTTGTTATGCGACTATTCAAATATTTGAATTAAGTCATGTTATAATTTTTTGAATAAAATATTATTATTATTAAATATTATAATTATTGGTATAAACCATAAATTAAAAAGCACAAAGTAATTCAAAATTTTCAAAATTTTGAATAATATTTTTTTATTTTGAATATATATATATATATATATATATATGCATTTTGAATAAGTGTGTTTAATTTTAGAAATCCATCCAAATCTTTGGGTTAGACCATAGACATTTTTTTACAAATTGTTGTGCCTTAAGTATTAATTTTTGTATGTCAATGAATTTCATGGAGTTATTAAAAGTTCATTGACATTTTTAAGGGCTAATTGCATTCATACCCCCTGTGAAAAGTCTAAAAGGCATAAAACCCCCTAAAAAATATTAATAGGCTAATGCATCTCTCAGTTTTTTAAAATGTAGCACATTTTACCCCTATGGTATACAAAGTCGGGCACATTTATACCCTCTCATAGGGGTTTTTATGCTAATTTTTTTAAAACATAGGGTCTAACATGCTATTAATTTTACACAAGGGGTTTTATGCCTTTTAGACTTTTCACAGGGGGTGTGAATACAATTAGCCCACATTTTTAATAACACTAGACTTTTGTAGAGTTTTTAAAAGTCAAGGTTGAATATTACTTGACTTTTAAAACTCTAAAAAAGTCTATTTTGAATACCACTAGATTTTTATGGAGTATATAAAAGTCATGATTGAATACCGCTAGACTTCTAAAATCCACAAAAGTCATCAATTATCTTCCATTGAGCACACCTCCTAAATCAGTTTCTAAATCAACTCAGCCAGAGACTGCTGAATCCTCAGAACACACGATTGATCAAGTACTTCAGGAAATTGACAGAAAAGCTGCTTCAAGGCATGACCAATCAATAGATGACTGCAATGAGCAGATGCTAAGTCTCGTTCATGTCACTTAGGTGAATGATTCTTCTCTACCAGAAATTACTCTCATGGACGTGGATGAAGCACTACAGCAAGTGATGAGTCACATTGAAATAGAAGAACGTTTTGAACAACCAGTTGATGATGAGTTGGAACACCATTCTAAACCAACTTTGGACATTCCCAGTCCAGTTGATGAAACACTTGTACAAGAAAATGTTTAGGAACACATTCTGGTTTTGGATGTCTATTGAAACTCAGTCACTAAGCTAGAGACTGTCCACATTCCTCCAGCTTACTTCACATCATGTGAATATCAGTTTGAAAGTGTCTCTTCACAATTCAAGCCTCAAAGCCCAACTGACAGCACAAAAACTGATGAATCCTTCAAAGTTGAGGAAATGACTCAGTTTGTGTCACTTTCATCAGTACGTACAACTGCTCCTAGATCTGTAGAAGAAGACGAAGCTTTCTTGACCAAGGCTAAACAATCTACCTTTTTCAAAACTCTTTGTCAAGAAGGACCTTCAATGTCTATTGAAGAGGAAATCGAGGAAGTCAGGGCAACTGATGAAGACACAGATGATGACTTGACTAGCACTCTGAATGGAATTGAATCTTCCTTGATTTCACTCACCGTGGACATTCAAACAATCAAAAAGGATCACAACAACATGAGTGAGCATCTCTCAGCTCTGCGCCATTCTATGACAAAGGAAGTAGATATAATCTAGAGGCAATTTTCTTTGTTGAACAAGACCCTCGACAAGCTAGATAAAGCAGTCTCTTCCTTGTCTCAACTACAATAATCGCATGCTTCTCTTGAAACCAAAGTGGACTCTCTGTCGACTGAAGTTCACTCGCTCAAAGAACCATTGGCTACGAACTTTCAGGGGATTTCAAATCAGATAGAGTCACTTTCTTCGCTCCCTCGCCAATTTTTTTATTATCAAGCTAATCCTCCACAGATTCAGTCGAGAGATGGCCATCAAGGCCAGTCTAGCAGATATCCTTCTTCCAGTCGACCTCACAGCACTTCTCATCACTATTCTAGTCAATGATAGTTATTCAGCACTATTTATTTTATCTACACCTGATTGCTGAACTAATTGTTATTTAATGACATTAGCCTCTTGGAAAATTTGTTCATTTCTTCTCTATATTGTGTTTGTCAAAAAGGGGGAAATAAAGAAAAATTTATCAGATTATCAGTTTATATTATCAGTTTAACTCGGATAAAAGAAACACAAACCTGAAGCAAAGTTTTGATAAACCTAAGTTTCGTCAAACACCGAAAAGAGAGAAATTGTTAGAGATTTTAAGTTTCGGTGTTTTGCAATCTCAGAGTTAATCTAAACGATCGAAAACTGATAGCATCAGTCGCTCGAAAGCCACTAAACTGATCGCACACTTCGGTGCTTGTGTTCTGCAATCAAAGAGCTAAACTGAACTATCGACTGTGGCTAAGTAAACTTATCACGCGCTCAACTGCTAAGATATATCAGTTTACCTATCGAGACTAAGTACTCAGTTGGTAAACTACTCTTATCTACTCTCAGTTTACCTCTCTGCCACTAAACTGCCATCATCAGGAAACTGAAGTTCGCACAATCATATCGACCATTCAAACGAACACTCAGTTTACCTCAGCGGATAAAGTTATCTGTGCACTGACATTTATGCAACGACTGTCGCATATCCAGAGTGTACTTTTTGCAGAGAATGTTGACATGGCATATATAAACAGTGCAACGGGAAAAATTTGAGGATTTCAGTTTATATTTAAAATTATAACCGTTGGAACTCAAGCCTATAAATAGGACCTTTGATCAGATGAGGAAATCTCTCTGGAATTTTCGCGCTATCACACTCTCTAAGAAGCTCTCAAAGCCTTTCAAGCTAAACTAATCAAGAAACCCGATGCACACTCTTTCATATTCTATTCTATCATTGAAGGATTAATTTGTGCAGTTGTAATCGAGTTGTAATTTTTGAGTATCACATTCAGTCGAGGACTGTATTTTGTATTTTGTTTACTAGAAGTTCTGAGATAGGCAATTGTGTATAAGTTCTAGTCTCGGAGTGAGGTTTTGCAAGTTGTTGTAAAATTCAAAGTGTTCTAGTGTTATCCTTCTGAGGAGGAATAAGGGGTCAATGACGTAGGAGTGTTTGAAATCTCCGAACATCCAGAAACATTAACCTGTGTCATTTCTTCAATTTACCTCACTTCATTCAGTTTTGCATTCATTCTTCTGCATAGTGTTCAGAATCTGCACGTTGACATTTTTCTGCACATTATACTTGTTTGTCAATTTGCATCGACACCAAGAAAGTTAAGAAGTCAGTCGCTAACCCGATTGAATTCTATTATTTGTCAGTTGAGAAATATTTGTTAAGTGTATTCACTCCTCCTCCCCCTCTACACTCAACCGATCCTTTCAATAATGAAAACAATTATAATATATCTACTGTATATGCAAGTGATTTGAACTTGTTCGACTTCCTAACACTAACTGGAATTAACAAATATTGTAAAATATTATTTTATCAAATTTATATTTTTCTCATAATAATGCAATTATTTCAAACAATTACCCGATTAAAATAAAAAATTAAATTTTGTTTGATCACGAAAATAATATTTTTAATGCAATTGTATGCTTATTTAAATTTTAAATTTTTTATTATATTATATAGTTTATTACACATAATATCATCTTCTTTTTTAAAATTTCTGTTGTGTATATGTATATATGTATTGAGGCAAAAATAACCACCGTATAAAAAACAAAATAATAAACTTGGTTCAATCAAAATAAAAAAATATTTTAATTTTTTTAAAATTTAATGTACTTTTATTTATATTTTAAAATTTTATATTAGATAGTCTATCACTCATAATATCATTTTTTTTAAAAAAATTTCTATATATATATATATATATATATATATATATATATATATAAATGATAACCCTACTAAAAACAAAAATTAATTTTTTATTACAAAAATATTATTTAAAATTTTGTTTAAATTCAATCGTATTTTTATCTATATCTTAAAAAATTTAGCTTGAATAGTCTTTCACTTATAATATCATTTTTATCTCTGCTACGTATATGTATAAATGCTACGCAAAACAACCAGTCTATTAAAAGAAAGAAATTAAATTTTGTTCGATCATGAAAAATATTATTAATTTTTTTAAAAAAAATTCAATCGTATTTTTATTTATATTTTAAAATTTTTGGATAAAATAATTTATTACTCATAATATTATCTTCTTTTTAATCTTCAATATTATCTCTTGCTATCAGTTTAAATTTCATCAAATCTTTATTTGTATTTATCCAATATATTTATTATTTTTGGAAAGAAACGAGAAAATGATAATTTTCTTTTTTTAGTATATTTTTTTGTTTATATATATATATATATATATATATATACGGATATTTTTGGTGGGACGGATCCTGCCAAACTCGAGATCGACCTCGGATCTAGACTTACATGTGGATCCGCTTAACCAAGTCTATATCCATATATCCATCCCGTTAGGCCGGATTCGATGCGGGATCAAGTTTATACTCAATCCTGTTGTGATTCCTACTTTTGACTCGTTTGGTCGATTTTTATAATTATGAAATCATCTTTATTATAAGTTCCAAATAAATCAATTAAAGAATATCAATTATAAGTTCCAAATAAATCTTTCATATAGGTACATAATCCCCAATCCTTTCTTCTTCCGTAGGTTTTGAGAAAGAAGTATTCAATCTGACTCGATTCCCAGCCCTGTGCTTGTGAATCGACAGCCAAACTTTCAATAATCGATTGATTCGAAAACCCAATTCATGGATTTCTTCAAATCAGTCTTCTCGGATCCCACGCCCTCCCCTTCTGTCTCTCCCACCCCTTCTTCACCGGATTATGCTCAAACTACGCCTACACCGGAACCCGACCCGCCATCGAACCCGTGGGTATTTGGGTCGACGTTTTTCAGTACCATAGCGTCTAAATCGGAAACCCTTTTGGACAATTACTATAAAGATATCCAAGAATTTAGCTCTGGCTTGAAGAAGGAAACGTCTGTCATACGGCAAGCCGCTAGCCGAGCCGTGAAGAACTTGCCGTCCCAGCTTGAGTCCGGCGCCGCTATTGCTCAGGAGTCACTTGAAGCTGTGGGCCAGGCAATTGACAACGTGGGCTCCACTGTCTCCGAGATTATTGCTAAAGATTTGAATTTAGCTTCTCAAGGTAGTTTCTTCGGTGATGAAATCGGCGGTGATGCTGGGGATAGTGGGAATCACGGGAAAGATTCGGGATTTAGTGAGAATGTTAAGCCGTACAGTAGAGTAGATGCCATGGTTCGTAGTTTACAATGCAGTGTTAAGACATATTGTGAGGAGGTGGAGGACAGTGATTATAGTGAATGGAAAATGGGGTTCAGACTTGAGGAAAGGGGTGAGGAAATCGAGCGATTGGTGGAGGAAAATGGGGTGATCGGGGAAATTTATGATGAGCTTGTGCCCAAGAAAGTTGATGAGGAGACCTTTTGGTGTCGGTATTTTTACAAGGTACAGAAGGTGATTGAAGCCGAGGAGGCCAGAGCAAGGTTTGTGAAACGAGCTATTGCGGAGGAGGAAGAGGAGTTGAGCTGGGATGTTGATGATGATGATGACAATGACAATCATGATTCTCATTCCCACAGTGGGAGAGATGGATATGAATGGAAGGATGAGTCGAACAAAGATGTCGAGGATTATGGAAAGAAAGTGCAAAATTTACCGCATGAGGATGAAGCTGGTGTATCCGGGTCCAAAGGTGAAAATTCTACCGGTGAAGAGGGTTTAGAGGAGAGATTGAAATCCGATGACAAAGAGGGCTCAGAAGGGAAAATAGAAAGTGATTTTTCAGTGGTTTCAAGTCAGCGGTTTGATGAGGATTACACTGGGTGGGATGAGATAGAAGCTTCTTTTGGCAGTGGTGATGAAAGCAAGGTCACCGATCATGGGAGCTCTAGTACCAGTAATTTGGCTGATTTGCGAAAACGATTGAGTGCCGCCGAACAAGATGAAGAGCTTACCTGGGATGTGGAGGATGACGACGACGAGCACATCAAGTCGTGATATTGGTTGCATCCTTCAGGTTTTAGGGAAGTCTGGCCGCTGACGTGGTGCTATTCTTGATTATAGCATTCGTATTTACTTTTCCAGCCTATACTTTAATTATGTATATTGATTTCATATACCAGCTATGCCAAATGATATGGCATGCTACCAATTTTCATTTTTATTTTTGTTAGGGAAGCATTTTGCTGAACTTGAATGTGCATTACTATATGTTGGTGTGCTCTGCACAAGTCACTGGCATTGATAATGGATAATAAAGTGGTTTGCATGGCTGTGTTTTATCTTTCATGTTATAGTGCTTGCATGATAGGTTTGTGTAGTTTTCATCGAAACTGATGTTGGTGTGTTACTTTGAGCATCTTGTTTTGTCAAACAGCCAAATGCGTAGATTGAATTTGACTATGAAGGACATGAGAAGTTAGCAAAGGGAAAATTTGATAGCAAGTTCACTCCACAGCAAATTCTTATTCTGATGCAGCAGAGGCATGCCTGTGGTTCAGGGGTACCTTCTATTGAGAATTAAGATTCTGTATAATTAGAGTTGTGCTCCTCGCCTGACCTCAGGATAGGGTGAACTTTTGTGTGTTGTAATATTAACAACTATGAATGGATTTAGACGGCAAGATTTGGCCAATTTGAGTTTTAAAATCTTAATCCTAATGATTCAATATGTTTGAATAATATATAATTTAGCAGCTATGATTTGGTGCTTGCGGATAAAGGGGACTCTGTAACTTGAGCACAACACCGGTCTTTACCCTGCAAGCCAAGAGTAATCAAAGTTATTTTGCTAACTAGCCGACAGTCCAATAGACTCATGCCATTGGACGGTTAAACTTGGGACCAATACGATTCCAATATGAACGTTAAACTTGTTAAAAAACAACACAGCTTAACTTTTGGTCTTTTCGACAAAGAAAATAAGTTGCACATACAAGTTAAATACTGAAAGACTGCCTAAGATATTCAAGAAACCAATCCCAGCAACTTGTGTTGAAGCGACTTTTTCTGAAAGCATGAGCAAAATTGCCCATTTGAGTCCCTTGATTCACAGACACATCAAAAGGGACCTTATGAATATAGAACAATGAAGTCGTGAATGGAGCCCGTGTTGCGGTTTTGCTCCCTGCAATGTCCGATTGCATTTTTACACCTTCAATGCAAGTTTCTGAGCAGCAAGCGCTTCAGCTTCAAGCGTTGGCTGCCACAAGATTGTAGTTTCGGCAAGTAACGCAGTCACGACGTATGGATCCATGTTAGATGCTGGGCGTCTGTCTTCCAAATAACCTTTACCAAAGAAAAAGTAGTCATCAAGAAGAGTACATATGATAATATGAAATATTACAACACTCTTTAAATTGTTCAGGGTAAAATGGTAGATTCAAACCTTTGCCATTCTTCTCAGTGTCACGCCCCACGCGAATCGAGCAGCCACGGTTAGCGACTCCCTGCAAACAATTATGAATCAATGCAAATACGTATTCAAGAAAGTTTTTTGCCTATTTTTCCATTTTCTTATAAAGAAGTCCTATAATGTATGGAAGTTCGAATCATACCCATGAAAAAGTGTTGATACTGGCAGTTTCATGCTTTCCTGTCAATCTTCTCTCATTTCCCTCTCCATAAGCACTGATATGCTCTTTGTGGCGAAGCGATAGGTTCAAGATCGCCTTCTTGATCACATCAAACCCTCCCTCTTCTCTCATACTTTTGGTGCTGTAAGAAATCAATTCCTAATAGTGAGTTTTCTTAGTACGAGCACGGGAGCAGACCATGCGAGTTGCTTAAGCGATAAAGCTCTAATAAAGCAAGCTTTCGAGGGTTCTTTGGGGCCAAGACTGCATGTGAACAGAAGCAAATCGACAGTTAGAATCAAGAAAATTATGATCACCTGTAGTTTGTGTGGCATCCTGCACCATTCCAGTCACCCTGAATGTTTCATCATGAGAATAAATTAGCTTTTCTTGATTATACACAAAAGAAAACAAACAAACAAACAAACATAGAGTTCACAGAAGATTCATACCTCGATTGGTTTTGGATCCAGTGAGAGAACAACTCCAGCCTGTTCTGTAATTCTCTGCCAATATGGTGAATATAAATACATCAATCACGAAACCAAGTGCATCAAGGGGTGGAGATAGAAATACTAAAGGAGCTCAAAATTGTGTTAAAAATCACACACAACTTTTAGAATTTAAGAATCATTAAAAAATGGCTTACCTCAAGAAGGTACCTCGCACACCAGATGTGATCCCCGGCTTCAATTCCTACACTCGGACCAACTTGAAATTCCCACTGCATGAAGCATCCATTTGAAGAAAGCCTTTAACAAGAGGACCAGATATATAAGCATGTTCACTAAAGATATCAGAGGAGTTGGGGAAAGAGACCTGCCCAGGCATAACCTCTCCGTTGGTACCACTAATGTTAATTCCAGCATACAAACAAGCCTTATAATGGGCATCGGATATGTCTCGTCCAAATGACTTATCTGCTCCTGCGCCACAGTAATAAGGGCCCTATACATCCAGCATATGCAAGGCCATCAGTTAATCGTTCACCGATACCGATAGTAATGTATCCCATGTAGTAAAACCGATGTTACCTGAGGACCAGGGTAACCTCCAGTAGGCCAACCTAACGGCCATTTCACATTGTTTTGTAGTAAAGTGTACTCTTGTTCAATGCCATACCTAATACAAGTAGGTTCCCAAAAGCAAAATAGTGTTACTAAACTCTACTATTACATAAACTTTGTAACGGTGTCGAGTTTCTATCTTCTTTAACACCCCATGTTATTCAAAACATACATTGTTGACAAAATTTGCAGACAAGTAGCAGAAGAAATTACCATGGAACTTCAGCAACAACCTTGGCATCGCTGAAAACCTGAGCTGCTTTGTAGCGCTTGTTTGTCGGAATGGGCTCGCCTGCTGGGGTATATGTGTCACATATAACCTGTTATGGATCAGGTGCATATACGAAAAATAAGTCTTGAATTCGTGTGACAGAATACTTCAAACAAAATCAGGCATTTGAATATCGAACTTAAGCAACTGTCACCAAATCCATCGACTCACCAAAATGTTATTGCCACCACGGAATGGATCCTTGAAGATTGCTTGAGGGCTGCATGAAAGATTGCCACAGATAAAATGAAGGGGTGAAAGTGAAAGGAAAACATTATCCAGTACTTTGAGCAGATAATCTTACTATAAGATGACTTCACTATCTTCTCCAGGAGCCTGTCCTGTACTAGATCCATCATAGTTCCACTTTGGAAGCTCGGAAGGGTGCTTAATCGGCTTCGATATAGTCTGAATACATTACACAACAAAGAGGTAGATATAAATCGCATTCTTGTCACATTGCATAAAGAGAACTCAATAGATTAACCAGTTTCTTGTACCCTTGATTTGCTACGAACATCGATTCCTGATCCTCCAATCCTAAGGCAATGGCAGTAAAATAAGTAGCAGTGACAGAAAAAAAGGAATCTGATTCTTAACTTAGAACATGAAACCATACCAAATATATTCAGCAATGATGCTATCAGTGTATGGAGTCACGTCCAAGTTTAGCAACTGTTCCACACGGTTAATTGTCCCATTATCCCCAGGCAAGGCAGCGAAAACTCGGAATTTGGATAAGCTTTTAGCCATCCCTTTCTTGTTTTGCTTCAAAACAAGGGAGGAGCCCAACATTTTTGTACTCAATGGACTTGCATCCATTGTGTTCTTTGCAATTCTCATTTGCCATTGAGTAGAAGGAGCCAAAATTTGTGCCATTTTTCACTTTCCTGATAAATGCCATTACCACATATAAGGGAATTTTTATATTATCCAATGGAAACAGATTTACAAGTTACAACATTTACATTCTAAAACTAGAATTAATGGGGTACAAAAAAGGGACCAAGAAAACATGGCGTATCGTATAATACAAAGCCAAAATATCTTACATGGGGCGATAACCAGCACATTATTACCATTTGTGAAAGATGACAACCCAATAGAAAAACAGCTCGAAAATCCAAGACTTTCATCCCTTTCTCTAACTTTACAGATCTCAGACGTGGAAATGACTCTAAATCAAGATCTTGGTCCCATCCCAAAAAGGCCAATATTCCACCACCCAAAAAAATGGCTAAAGACAAGTAAAGAACTAACCTTGGAACAGCAAGAAAATGGGTTGAAGAACAACTGCATAAACTGACTGAAATCCCAACAAAAAAGAGAGAATGGAAATGTTTATATATTATTATTATTATAATTATTGAAAGGCAACAGGGGATTGGCCTTTTGGCGAGAGATAGGGGTGTGTGTTGAGTGGAGGAAAATAGTCTTTGGTCACTCTTAAGGTCATCTGCAGTTGGTTGAGTAGATGCTAACAATAGGGTAGTGCCTTGCGGGTGACGTGGCGGTTGATGATTGATTAAAATTAATGGTCTCATGTGGGACCCACTAATTTTGACTAATTATGCAGTTACACATCACCCGCAGGGTAGTGCCTGCGGGCGGCATGTACTAAACCTTTGCAGAGTTACCACAGTTGACAAATAACATTTTCGGATTAAAAATTACATTTCCTAAAAATATTTTATCCCACAAATCCTCCTTTACATTATCTCATCTTACGTATTATATTTTTTATTATCTCACAAATATGAATAATACAAGCTAGTTTATTCATTCAATTCAATTATAATATAACAGTGCTCTGGTGCACATGATGCGTGCACAATGGGACTAATTATCATTTTTTTATATTTTTTATTAGGTTTGATATCTAAAAATTTAATGATTCAAGCATAGTTTTATTATGTTTGAAATTAGATAAAAATATGTTATACCAAAGACACCAAAGTTAGTTGGTCTATGGTGTCATGCTACATAGAATAGTATAGTACAATTCAGTATAGATACTTTTTTTTTTGAAACTCAAATAAAGGAACTATTATTAATAATGTGCAGGATTGTTACATAAATGATCCAAATAAGAAATAATGAAATTCGGAGGCTCGCTTCAAATTGTGGGACTAGCATGAGAGCGAGAGGCTTTTGCTAAAGTATGAACGCACTCATTCGCTTGTCGCCGAACAAAACCAATTGAGAAATCGTGTTCGCTCTTGATCACTTCTTTGCATTTGTACACAATAGTGCTAAACTCTGAGACACCAACACTGTTTGAATTTATAGCATCCACTACCACCTTTGCATCAAGTTCAAAGTAGACCTTCTTTATTCCCAAGCTACGCACCCACGAAAATGCTTCAAGGATTCCTATGGCTTCACCTTCCTTTACGCTCACCACACCATTTACAACACAACTTCGACATTGCATAAATTTACGATTTTCATCCCTCAATACACAACCCACCCCAATCTTCTTTTCCTCAAAGAAAAGCGCAGCTGCTACATTGCACTTTATAAAAAAGTGAGCTGGTTTATGCCATAGATGACATATGTTGTCCAGATTTTCATAAGTATTCGCTTCGTGCATGACCTGCTTAGCCCACATCCAATCACATAAATACTCATGTGCAAACCTCACCGTTGCGGCCGAACTTTTGCTGGTGTTATTCCATATTTTGTCATTTCTCTGCCTCCAAAAACACACAGAATCATACAAAACTTGGCTCTCTTGTACTCATCCAGCTTAGCCAATAACAAGAAAAACAAATCAAGAAAAGAACTGTACAGTATAGATACTTAAACATACTTATATGGACATTAAATATAGTTTTTTTAAGGGTAAATTATCATAAAATCCCTAAATCCAAATTTAAATATGTCCTCAGTCCCTGTGTCAGTGAAACTTCATTTAAACTCCCTGACATCATAGTTTTATGCATAATCAATCCCTAGACATCCAAAATGACATTAATAACCTTGACATCATAGTTTTATGCATAATCAATCCCTAGGCATCCAAAATGACATAAATAACCTTATCTTATCACAATAAAATAAATTTTTCTTACTGGCCCACAAATGCCATGGATTCCCACCACACCAATTTTCTCGAAATGGGATTTTTTGGGGTCAAATCATCACCATAAAAATCCGATGAACCAGGGCACAAAACATTTGAAAATCCAATCTAAAATAACTCTAAATCCGAAGAAAAATATATAAAATAGAGAAAACTTAACAATGTTGAAGTTCTCATGGAGCTTCAAAGGGTCACTTCAGAAAAAGCATGAAAAACAGAAGCATCAAAAAATTCGCAAAGTGGAGATAATGACAATTAATTTTGGTAAAGAGAACGAAGGGAATTCAATTTTTCAGTAATTTTATGTTGTCTCGCATTAAAGCTGGATGAAATTAATTGGAGAATCGGAGGCTTCAAGATATTCTTCTAAAAAATTTAAAATCTTGGAAAAGTTTTGATAATGTGATTTAATATGTATTAGTTTTGAGTGAATTGTTGTTATATTGTATAAGATTTTTCATAAATAATTTACTTGTATTTTTTCGGCACTTAGCAAACATTTATCCAGATGATTATCATTTCACGAAAGCATTGAAATTCAAATGTTGAGTAATTTCAAGATTGAAATATTTAGTTGAATTGATCGATGAAAATTATTTAAACGAATAATACTGATCATTTTGAGTAAGATTATCCAGAAATTTGCATATTTGTATCAATTATGGTGTTTTAAGTGTTGTTTAAGTGATAGATTAAAATCATGCTAAAAATTATTTCTTACCTCTTATACTCGTTATGCTCGATCGACAATATATAGTACCCAAATCATGTGTACACGGTGTTTGATTATAAAACTAATGTACTTAATTCGATCTATTTTGTACTTGGTAATTTCTGTAATTGTTCCTCATCAAGCATGGCTTGTGCTCGATCGACGATATATGATACTCAATTCATATATACACTGTGCTCGATTAGAAAATTAATATACTCAATCAGAGTTTTTTTGTACTTGATATTTACTTTATTGTCCGTCATAAATTAGGATATTATCTTGATCAATAATTTAAATCAATATGTTGGATTTACCTTTGCAACGAGATTTTTTACTCAATCAGATGTATTTTGTATTCGATAATTTTTTTAATTGTCCCCCCATCAAGTAGGACTTGTGCTCGATCGAATATATATAGTACTCAATTCATGTGTACATTGCGCTCGATTAAAAAACTATTATGCTCAATTAGAGTTTTTTTCACTTGATATTACTTTATTGTTCGTCATAAATTAGGATATTAGCTTGATCAATAATTTAAATCAATATTTTGGATTTACCTTTGCAATGAGATCTTGTACATTTTAGTTGCTAGTATATATCACATCAAGTGATGCTATTATAAAATGGTATATTTTCTTATGCTTTACTTATGACATGTTCTATCTCATATGGATTCATCTGTATTGAAGCTTTTGTGTCAATGTTATCTTGAAATTTTTGGATGTTTACTGACCATCATTTTTCACCTCTGCATTTTCACCCTATAACTTCATCGAAAAAATCAATTGTATTCCTTAGTTTGGTTAATATGACTCACTCTACGTTATGCTCGATCGACGATATATAATACTCAATTCATGTGTACACGGTGCTTGATTAGAAAACTAATGTACTTAATCCGATCTCTTTTGTACTCGATACTTTCTTTAATTGTTCTTCATCAAGTAGGACTTGTGCTCGATCGACGATATATGGTACTCAGTTCATGTGTACACTGTGCTCGATTAAAAACTTAATATACTCAATTAGAGTTTTTTGTACTTGATATTTACTTATTATTCGTTATAAATTAGAAAATTAGCTTGATCAATAATTTAAATCAATATGTTGGATTTACCTTGCAACAAGATCATGTACATTTTAGTTTCTAGTTTATATCACATCAAATGATGCTACTATAAAATGGTGTATATATATATATATATATATACACTAATGACATGTTTTATCTCTTATGAATTCATCTGTATTGAAGCTTTTGTGTTAATGTTATCTTGATGTTTTTGGATGTTTAGTGACCATCATTTTGCACCGCGGCATTTTCACACTATAACTTCATTAGGAAAATCAATTGTGTTCCTTAGCTTGGTTAATATGACTCACTCTAAGTTGTGCTCAATCGACGATATATAGTACTCAATGCATGTGTACACGGTTCTCAATTAGAAAACTAATGTACTCAATCAGATGTATTTTGTATTCAATAATTTTTTAATTGTCCCCCCTATCAAGTAGGACTTGTGCTCGATCGAATATATATTATACTCAATTCATGTGTACACTGCGCTCGATTAGAAAACTATTATGCTCAATCAGAGTATTTTTACTTGATATTACTTTATTGTCCGTCATAAATTAGGATATTAGCTTGATCAATAATTTAAATCAATATTTTAAATTTACCTTTGCAATGAGATCTTGTACACTTTAGTTGCTAGTGTATATCACATCAAGTGATGCTATTATAAAATGGTATATTTTCTTCTTCTTTACTAATGACATGTTCTATCTCATATGGATTCATCTGTATTGAAGCTTTTGTGTCAATGTTATCTTGAAATTTTTGGATGTTTACTGATCATCATTTTGCACCTCGACATTTCCACACTATAATTTCATCAATAAAATCAATTGTCATATCCTGTTATAGACTTGAATATTCAATGTGTTATAGTGCTCAATTTATTTTAATTGATACTCAAAATATTTTTGTACTTTAATTTCATAAAACAATATCGATATTTTCTTGAATTAAATCTTGAAATTAATTATTCCTATATATTTGATTCATTTTGCAAGAAATTATTTTTGAACAAACAAGCATATTATAGAATTCAACCACATTTCAAAGTTTAAGACATAATTATATTATAAAATTCAAACTGAATTCGAAATTTAAATATAAATAACAAACAAATTCTATATTACACACGAAGTTCAATCCAAATCACCCTATCTCATAACTACATAAAATTCACCTTTTTCTTCTTTTATTTTTTTTATTTTTATTTTTGCAAGAAACGCGTATCAAATTCAAAAAAAAACTATTTGAAAATGTTTTTTTTTCATTTGATAAAATAGTATTTTTTTTTTAATTTGTGCAATCATTATCATATTTCTAAGTGCATCTTCATTATGAGCAAGGCATGATTCCCAGGAATCGAACCTTGTACCTCCAGGCTTAAGTACAAAGTTTTCTGATTCGTGGTATCATTGAGCTAGTCTAGGTTAATGGTACCAGAAATCAAAAAATTTTGTACTTAAGCCTGGAGGTACAAGGTTCGATTTCTGGAGAGGGCAAAAACTCCCCTAGCCAGGTGGGGAGAAGGTCATGAGTAGCAAAAATGGTTGCGGGCCCCCGAGAGAGATGAGATGCACCCGGACCATTACAAAACCTCTCATGTATAAAAGTTAATAGAAAAAAAATAAGAAGAAGACGAAGAAAAAGAGAATATTTCTGTAAAAAATGAATTATGTAATCTTATTGATGAAATTCAACATCCTTAAAATAATTATTACTACAAAAAAACTAAAAAAAAAAGTCTAGAAATTAGATTTTCAAACCATAATCACTATATCAATACCCAATTTAATAGTCAAATAAAAGTTAGAAAAACATAGTAGGAATTAACAAAGATCAAATCATTTACATAATATCCATAATAAAATTTGATTGAAAATTCTCAAAATTTACAAGGAATTAAATTTTCAGTTTTGTGATGAATAATTGAGTGAATGTAAATTTCTTTAACTGCAATATATATATTCTCACACCTCAAAAACATTAAAACTATCATAAATATTGAATAATTAGAATTAAGTACACAAACAGAAGAGATCCATGTACGAATTGGGGTGGTATATCGTACCGAAAATTTATATCATATTTCATACCTAAAATTAAATATAAGAAAATATTATATCGACACTCATACCAAAAATCATGGTATACCGATTTCATACCTATCATAACGAAATTTATGGTATACTGAAATTTTGGTACGGTATCGCTATATAATGTTTTATATCGAAAAAAACTTTATACTTTAAAATTTTATAGTTTATAAATATTATATATTTTTCAGTATACCGGTATATATAAAAAAAATTCAAATTTCATATCGTTATTGTACCGAAAAATTCGGTATTTTTTTTATCATAACAAATCGAAATATTCGATATACCGAAAATTCGATATTTTTGGTATGATAACTTGGATATACCAAAAATTAAATATTTTATCCACCCCCATCGACGATCATGGTGCACGAGGCTATATACTGAAGAGTGGAGAGATTTTCAGATCTTAATGATGGTGGAGAAAAAAAAAGGGTGACTAAACACGTCAATACATTCATGGAACAAATTGAAAATGAGAAAAACAAAACAATAAAGAAAAGAAGACGAAAAGGATAGTAAAAGGGTAGTTAAGGGGTTTTCAAATATTGAGAGGGGTAATTTGGTACATATGCATGACATAGGGAGTTGAAACAAATTAATACTCCATGTCAGGTAGTGGAAACATAATTATTATGACATGGGTACTGGACACAAAGTTCAGTTTTGATTTAGGAATTTTAGAGCAATTTACCGTTTTTTAAAACATATTTAATGGCTTCAAAAAAATATTTAATATAAATTTAATGTATTAGGTAAAACAAAAATAGATAAATAAAATAGTAGATAAATATAATATATTTAAAATTAGATATATAAAATTTTAAATTAATCATAATCGGAATGACATCAAATCGAATATATTGTTATATATCACTTGGTGGTGGGAAAATTTGAAAAATGAACTTCACATAAAAATACATACGTGACGTCGTTTTTGCTATTTGATAACCTTTGAGATAATAACTCAAGAATAACATCGAATAAATTTAATAATATATCATCATTTTTAAAACTTTGCAATCTATATCAATATCTATAGGGGTTTTTAATTAAAAATCCCTCTCCAAAAACATTTCTTTAAATCAGTCCCTATGTGATTGTTTTTAAAATTCAATTCCTGACCCACTATTTTTAGATTTCATTTCCTATGTCAATCGTTTTACTCAATTGCCCTCAATGTCACGTGCAAGAGACGGTGTTCTCTCTTTAGTTTTTTTCTTCAATACCCGGTCCGAATGAACGAGAAGTGTAATCTCAAATGTCCGAAATCTCATGAAAAATAACACTTGGACGAGCTGTGGTCTTCGTTTTCTGAAGAATTATGATCTTCTTATATGGATAACTGAGACCTCAAGTTTCCAAATAAGTAGGTTGGTGTTTTTTTCCTGTTGATTTGAAATAGACTCCCAAATTCTTCTCCAGCTAAACCGATTATTTGCAAGTTATGAAATAATATAGTTCCCAATTTGTAGCTTTGAATCGGTCATGTTTAACAGTTTTGAACCCTAAGTTTTGGTGATAACAAGACAATATATCATTGTTGTACATCTTGCTTTCTTTTCATGTAAAACAGGTATTGACCGCTTGCCTTGAAGAAACATGTGTCAACCGCTTGCTTTGAAGGACAGATGTATCGACCGCTTACAAGAAAGACAGTGGCAGGCTCCTCGATCGATCAAATACAAGTCACATCTCTCGATCGGTCACTAGCTCAAAGATATACTCCACTGGCTATATTGATGATATGATAAAAATTCTATCATATATTTATTTATATTTTATAGATATATTAGAATATTGCATGGACATGCATGGATCTAGTTGCCTTATACATTAAAATTCTATATGAACTAAGACTCACTTCTTATAAATAAGGGTTCTCTAACCCTTATTACACTAATTCTGACATATGTTTCTACACGTATTTACACGCTCATAAATGTTCTCTACACGTCTTATATACGCTTTTACACGTCTTTTACATGTTTTCTATCTCTTTCAATTTTTATACTTTCTCTATTGAATCATATACTGACTTGAGCATCGGAGTGGCTTTGTCTTTGGGCGAAGTCATCTCACATGTTTTTTTTATACACAAAAATAATTTGGGATCATTCGGCTCGGTTTATTGAAGAACTTTGTTCGTTAATTACAGATTCGGGGATTTATTTGATGCAAATTTTTTTAACGCATCAATTGGCACCGTCTGTGGAAACAAAAACTAAACCTACGATTACTCTTCACGATTGACTCAAGAATGGAAAAAGAAGGAAATATAGAGAGAAAAGAGATGTGGAATTCTCGGATTTTAACATTTTTCTACACATCAGCCAATGTGCGAAAATGACTAGGATTATTTGAACCGTTGGATCGACTTCAAATTCGGTATGAACGTCTATAGTTGTGTGATCTAAATTCAGGACGGTAGATATTGTGATTGTTCGCACGTAGTACCATATTCTGACCATCGAACAAAAGCTGCACATCTCGCATGATTTTTGTGCGTTCTGGTTTCACAAGCACTTACGAAAATTATTACCGTTAGAATTATGAAAAATTTACACCGTATGTTTGGAACATCAGGTTGCAAATTCTGAACGGTGGAGATCTTTATTGATTGCTCGTAGGCATAGATATTTATGGCCAAACAAAATCTATTGTTCTTCTCGCATGATTTCTGTGCGGCTTTTTGAAAAATCGGTTGCGGAAATATAATTGTTGGATGGATTCTGAATTTACACCATATGTTCATGACACTAGGACTCTTATACTGAACGGTGAGGATCGTGATTGGTAACAGTTTAATTTGTTTCTTTGATTAAAGAATAAAAGATGATGCTTCGCCATAATGAGAGATAAGTATTTAAATTACTCTTATCTTGACATTAAATTATCGAAATTTTTATTTTTAAAATTTATTATCCTTTCTTAAAGCTCTCCTAGTATCAAAGTTCTGTGTTTGTTTTTTTGTGATCAGATTTTTTGGACTTCTATTGTTTTGTATTTTTGTTTGGATTATTTTACAGATATCGGGCATGCAATCTCGCATTAAGGCTCAACTCAATTATATCAGGTGTGCGATCTTGCTGTAAGGCCATATTTTACATCATCGGGCGTGCAATATCGCAGTAAGGTCCTATTCAATTATATCAGGCATGCAATCTAGCAATAAAACCCCAATATAATAAACTTTCCTCAACCGCTCAAATATGCTAGCCAGTACTTCTCAACGGTCATAAGGAAAGACTCTTAAACAAGGAACATCAATTTGAAAGACTTGTCTGAAACATTTATGAGCAGCCAACAAGGAATATTGAAAGTTTACTCGGAATGATCACTTAGGCATCTAAGCTCGGAAACTGATTGCAACCGTTACCTCCTAAATTAAGAAAGAGTCAAATCGTGCATTTATTGAAGACTATATTATCATATGAAGAACAACAGATATAGTACATTTGCATTAATGATGTTGGGCTCTCCATGCAAAAGACAACAGTCAAAGGACATACGCATTTAATGGATGAAATAAAGACGTTGGGAGTCTCCATGCAAAGGACACTATAAATAAGATATTGCTCTAAGAAAGAACCACGAAGACTATTATGCGCAATCTTAAGAAATCTCTTTGAGCACTTGAAAGAGATCTTATCTACTTTTTTCACTTCATCCCTTGCTTAGTCAGAAAGTTCTAAGATCTATTAGGATCATCTAAGGGTTTCAAATCCCTTGATTGCTCAAGAAAGAAAGCTCGAGAAGAAGGATTTAAGAGTTTGAGTTTGAGAACTCAAACTGAGTTTGAATTTACGAATAGTTTGATAAGAACTTTGAATCATATCTTTTTGAAATTTAGGAGTTCCGAGTTAGACAGTGCATAAGTCCTAATATTAGATTGGGTGTGTTACAAGAAGTTTTAATAACCAAAGTCTTCTAGTGATTTCTTCTTATGTGAAAAAAGGCAAAACGTCGAAGGATTCAGCCTTCGAACTTTCATAACTCCTCCTCTATTTCTTTCTGCATTTTCTATTCTATCTTTCTTAACTTTACTGTGATTTGAATATACATTTTTCAATGGAGTTCTTGAACTATTTAGGCACTTTGTAGTTGCTCAAACATCTTCAAAAGTTGAGAAAATTATTTTATGGACTCATATTCACTTAAATCTTTGTTTTTTGTTAAAATATTTTAAGAGTATGCATTCACCTCCTCCCCCTCTACGTAAACACTCGGTCCCCAATAATTGGTTTCAGAGCAGGATTTTTCCTCAACTGCTGATACTTATATTCAAATCATGACTTTATTTAAAAAAAATATCTATGTTTTTTAAATAAGAATTTGATGACTGGAAGATTTGTATGCAGACACATTTTTCAGCACAAGATGATGACATATGGTATGTCATCACTGATGGACCTGTGAAGATCCTCAAAGCAAATAATACAATAGCCATCTCTAGTGGTGAGCCACAAATGGTAGAGAAGCATAGATATGAGTGGACAACGGAGGATAAGAAGAAAGAAAATCTCGATAAAGTTGTCAAGGACATTCTCTACAAAATGCTAGACAAGAACATGTTCAGCAAGATCAAAACATGTACCACCGCAAAGGAAATCTAGGAAAAGGTTATCCAGTTGTGTTAAGACAACGATCAAACCAAGGAGAACAAACTCGATGTCATCATCCAGAAGTTTGACAATGCTAAAATGAAGCCAATGGAAACAATGGCTGATTTTGACGAATGGTTTAGTAGTATTGTTTGTGAACTTATAACTCTTGGAAAATCATACTGTAACAGTGAAAGTTTTTTGAGCAAACTTGAGCTTCATGACCTCTTCGCGGACCTTAAAGCCTATGATTTTGAGCTTGGAATAAAGACAGAAGAAGAGCCCTCAAATTCTCACCCATCCAAAGCACTGACTACGGCCGTTTCATACTCACCGATCGAGGAGGCCTCAAGCAAAAAGACAGCAAAACAGTCATCCTCATGTTTAAAAATTTCTCAAGTACTGCAGCACATCAACTGTTCAAAATCTCATAATATGCTTCTTTCAACTTGCTCAAGTCAAATAAAAATCCAAGTCTCTTTATATTTATGAAACTACTCAAATATTGTCTTAAGTAAAGAAAGATCATGATAAACTATCTACAAAAAATTAATTTACTTGAAAATATTATTCAGCTCCTTCTATTGGTTCATCTCAAGAACTTTCATCAAAAAAAAATCTTTTTATATAACAAATACGAGTTTCATGACATATAGGTTCAACCTTGTAGTGACCCTACCCATATCACCTAATATTAGACTTATTAATCATGCAATTAACTTAAGCAAAGCGATAAATATAAATAACAATGAAAACTAACAACCAATTTTACAAACCAAACCGCTGGTATACAACTGGTGACTAAAAAAACCAAAGGTAATAAACTGTTATACAACCAAATTGAATGTATTGTATCAAATCCCTTGAAGTAAAGAAATTCACGGAAACCACGGATCCAGCTCTAAACCCTGCCTCGACCCACAGACATTGTCCAACTTGAGACCTGCCTCGTCAAATAGGGTGTTCAAGAAAAAAACAGTACTGGGCGTGAGCGACTACACTCAATATGATAAGCACGAGTATACAAACTTAGTATGATGCATTCAAATGACTGGGTACTAGTTATCATAAGTCCTGCTCAGTCTAGGTGCCCATAAGTATGTAGTACCATTTGGGGTCAACTTCACTGTGTACATCCACACACTCGTCCACATCACCGTAGCGTCAATTCCCGTCAACACGGCGTCTCCCGGTGACAGACAATATAATCAAGAAATATAAGGCTGAGCGACCCTAGTACAAAGGCTATTTCGAAGAAGACTCGGCTCAAAGTGAATATGCACTGAAACATAATATATCAAAGCAGTAAAACATGTATCATGGCAAATAAAATGCAACATATAAGCATGGATACTCATTGGCTATCTCAGTCAGTACTTACGTACCTCACTAAGGCAGTCCTAGTAACACAAGTCTTGGGTCCAAGACTACAAGCAGATATTTATCATATCAATATTACTGATCTAAAACCCTTAAATAATATAATAGATACTCTCTAATACTAATAAGTATCTCAAACTATACCTGCGCCCGTCGTCAACCCACTGAATTCGAAGCCCTAACTCCTGGGCACAACTCCGCTACGACTTTGGAGGCGTCCTGTTACCACCCGGACCACGCCTAGATGGTTGGAATCGCCCAAGAAACACAAATACAAGAGAGGGAAAAGTTGTGAATAAGCAAGAAATCTGATTCTTGGTTGCCCTATTTATAAACGATGTTCGGAAGCTCCGATCCCTCGATCGGAAATTCCGATCTCTACATGCTAGCCACGTTTTCGAACTATCCTAATCGGAAGCTCCGATATCTACTTCAGAAGCTCCGATCCCATGCATGCATCTGCATGTCCAAACTTTGGCGACGCATCACTAGTTTGCATGGCCTAACCTTCGGAAGCTCATATCTCACATTCAGACTTCCGATCTCAACTTCTATGGTTCGGTGCTTCCGGACCCACTTCGGAAGGTTCGATCTATTCGGTTGTTTTGAAGTCCCGATTCCATATTTTTTATTCAATTAATCACGTGGATAATTTAGATTGTCTTCATTAATCATGTTTAACCATTAAACTCGTAAGCTGGGGCACAAGTTACTACATTCTCCCCAACTTAAGAGATTTTGTCCTTGAAATCAAGCATGAGGATACTAAAACAAAGTGGTAAATATGTCTTTATTACAACTAAACATCTTAAAAAGTACAAGTGCTGAAGTCATAAAGAAAATACATCTCTCAAAACAACTCGGGATTCTCCGAACTCATACGACTCTCTAATTCTCAAGTTGCTTCCTCGATGCCTCGACGCTGCCACTGTACCATGACTAGAGATATGCTCTAGTTCCAAAGTACTTTCTATTTACTGCAAATTATCCTTTGGGGTCTCTCCACATACGATAGATCTTGATCTACTGAACCTCCGTCGAATGCAACACATGAGACTCATCCGCAATGTCCTATCTCAACAAGGATACGTAGAACACATCGTGAATGCTGGAAATACATGGCGGCAACACCAAATGCTAGGCTACATTTTTGAACTTCTCAAGAATCTCAAACGGCCCTATGAACCTCAACGATAACTTGTCCTTCAATCCGAACCTCATCACCTTTTGAAAAGGTGAAAATCTCAGAAAAGCATGCTCACGAGGCTGGAACTGTTAAGGTCTATGCTGCGTGTTGGAATAACTGTCCTGCCGATCCTGAGCAGCTCTAACTCTCTGTTTGATCAACTCCACTTTGTCGATGATCTGCTGGACGAACTCTGGTCCCTCAACCTGATGCTCGTCAACCTTGTCCCAAAACAACGGTGTGAGAAAACGACGTTCGTACAAATCCCAAAAATTTTCCATGTCAATACTACGATGGTAGCTGTTATTATACGTAAACTCAACCAAAGGAAAATTATCCTGCAAGGCTGACCCAAAATCCATCAAAGAAGCTCTGAGCATGTCCTCAAGGGTGCGAATCGTCCGCTCGGACTAACCATCGGTCTCAGGATGATAAGTTGTACTCAAACTTAAAGAATTACCCAAGGCACGCTGGAAACTACCCCAAAACCTGGAGTTAAACATCGGATCTCTGTCACTAACGATACTCAACGTAATCCCATGCAGGAGTACAATCTCCTGAACGTACAGTCGCACCACCCGATCAAATGTGAAGTCCTGGTTATATGGTAGAAAGTGTGCAGACTTAGGCAACCGCTCTACAATAAACCAAATCGCATCATTGTTACTGGATGAAAACGGTGGGTGTGTGAAAAAGTCCATCGTCACATGCTTCCATTTCCACTCAAGAATCTCCCAACTCTGAAGCAACCCTCCGGTTCATCTGAACTCTTACTTGACTTGCTAACAAAAAAGGCATCGCGACAAGAACTGGTATACATTGCGCTTCATGCTTTTCCACCAGAACCTCGTTCGTAGATCCTTGTACATCTTCATACTGCCTTGGTGTAGAGAGAATCTACTATGATGAGCCTATGACAAGATCTCATCTATCAACATGGAGTAATCAGGAACTACCACATGCCCTGAAAGACGCAACAAAACATCTGTCTGAAGGTGAAAGCCAGATTTACTATCTCTAAGACATAAACGAGCTAACTTCTGAGTCTTCAGATCTAAGCATTGTGCTTTTCTGATGCGATTGTACAAGGCGGGTGGCGGGTTTTGCAAGAAATTAAAAAACTCGAATCCCATGTTGTTACTTCTTATGGCGAAAAATAAATCACAAGGAACAACACTCCTGCACAACTCAAGAAACTGCGCTGGTACGAATGGAACTCGCATACACTTTGCGAATAAGTGCATCAACAGCCGGATTTGAAAAACCTGGATGGTACTTGATCTCACAGTCATAATACTTCAAAATATCCATCCATCGGCACTGTCTCATGTTCAACTCTGCCTGATTGAACAGATACTTCAAACTCATGTGATCTGAGAAGATCTCAAACCGCTCACCGTACAGATAATCTCGTCAAATCTTCAGAGCATAGACAATGAGTGCGAGCTCTAGATCATGTACTTGATAATTCTCCTCGTGCATCTTCAACTGTCTAAAGACATAGGAAATCACATTCCCATTGTGAGTCAACACACACCCTAAGCCCTGAAGAGAAGCATCGGTGTAGACTATAAAGCTACTAGAACCAGACGACAAGGCTAACATAGGATCTATCATCAAACGATGTCGCAACTCGCGGAAACTCTCATCACATTCTGTATACCAGAAGACAGGAATATCTTTCCTCGTCAGCTGAGTTAAAGGTCTAGCTATCTGCAAGAAATACTCGATGAAACGACGGTAGTATCCTGTTAGGCCCAAGAAACTATGAATATCGGAGGCTGTCACCGGCCATGACCAATTAAAAATCGTCTTTGTCTTGCTAAGATCAACTGAAACTCCGTCTCTAGAGATCACATGACCAAGGAAGACAACTCGGTCAATCCAAAACTCACACTTGCTGAGTTAAGCATACAACTGTCTTTCCTGCAAAATCTGTAGAACTATCCTGAGATGATGAACGTGCTTGTCAATGTTGTGCGATTAGATCAAGATGTGTCAATGAACACGACCAAGAACTTATCCAAGTAGTTTTGGAAAACCCTGTTCATCTAATCCATGAAGACTTCAGGAGCATTCGTCAGTCTAAAAGGCATCACTAGAAACTCATAGTAATCATACCTAGTACGAAACATTGTCTTCTGAATATCCTCATCTCTAACCC
Organism: Henckelia pumila; assembly: GCF_033568475.1. Taxonomy (NCBI): domain Eukaryota; kingdom Viridiplantae; phylum Streptophyta; class Magnoliopsida; order Lamiales; family Gesneriaceae; genus Henckelia; species Henckelia pumila. The sequence continues at coordinate 66,893,670 of NC_133120.1, forward strand.
ACAACTGATGATAAAGTCAAACTTGGAGTAAACAGAAGTCCCCTGAAGCTGATCAAACAGATCATCTATGAATGATAGAGGATATTTACTCTTGGCTGTCACCTGATTTAGTTGCCTATAATCAATGCAAAGACGCATCGGACCATCTATCTTTCTTCTTGAAAAACAAAACTGGGGCTCCCCAAGTGAAACACTCGGTCGAATATAATATTTTTCAAGCAAATCTTGTAACTGCTGCTTCAACTATCTCATATTTGATGTTTACAGACGATAAGACGCTCGGGAAATCGATGTTGTCCCTGACATCAACCAAATCCCAAACTTTACCTCACGAACAGGAGGTAACCCCAGAATCTCATCAGAAAACACATCCTGAATATCCGAACACTCGGAGGATGTGTTAATGGCATAGATAAAGTAGTCTTCCCCACCAGACTCTAAAGCATGATAGGCTTTTAATGGCATAGATACAATCGGCATCGGGGGTCGCGCTCCCTCACCATAAACGTACCACACATCACCATCCTCTGGACGAAAATGGACAAACCTCTAGTAGGAATCCACTGTAGCTCGATAGGTAGTCAAGAGGTCAATCCCGATGATGCAATCGAAATCATCCATTGCTAAAACCATCATATTAGCGCACAACTAGTGACCCTCGAACTCAAAAGTACAACCTACCACTAGACGCTTAGCTAAAACTTCCTAACCCATGGGAGTCGATACGGCTAAGATATCGTCTAAGGAAATGTAAGGCAATCTAAAATTTTTGACAAATCATGCAAAGATAAACGAATTCGATGCACCGGTGTCAATCAAAACATAAGAAAGTATTCCATATAAGCAAAAGGTACTTGAAATCATGCGCTCACTATCGTAATGGGCCTGCTCCTAGTTGAGTGCAAAGACTTTTCCTTAAACATGTGGGCACAAGTTGCATGGACCAAGAGATAAAGCCTGAGGGCGCTTGCTGAATGGTGGCCTGAGAACCACTACCTGATCCACCACGGTTAGGACAATCCTTCTTCATATGTCCATCTCTCCTCATAAGAAACAAGCCTAAAAAACACGACGACACTCATCAGACGGGTGTTTCCTCCCACAGTGCTCACAACGGATTTCCTTCTTCTTTTTACCAAAACAAAAAACACTACCAGACCCAGAATAAGAAGACGTGGTTCCCTGATTTTTGAACGACTGAGCACGCGGTCCAAAAAACTAGCATGTCGAGAAGACTGAAACAGCTTTGCACGGCTCACACTGGTCTCCGCCTGTCAAAAATGGTTCACTAAACTCTTATAAGAAGTGAGGTCATCACAGACAGTGACCTGGTCGAAGATCTCGTGGTTCAGACCCTGGAAGAAGTGGTCATACTTCGCCTCAGAACTGACACCAATGTGCGGGCAAAACGATATAAGATCGATGAACTTCTGCTGATATTAATCAATGGTCATGGATCCTTGCTTCAGATTCAGCAACTCGATCTCTTTGCCTGGCGGAGGGCTGGGGAAAAGTGAAACTGGGTGAACAGCCTACAGAAATTGGTCCACAGAACATGACCCTGCTCCTAAAGCAACTGAGCGAATGCAGATAACCACCACTTGCGAGCATGACCCTCCAAGAGGAAAGTAGGGGCCTCAATCTTCTGCTCCTCCGAGCAACAAAAAAATCTCTCCATGCACTCAAGCCAATCCTCAGTTGCCTCCGGAGTCTCGCTTCCCGCCAAAGGCTTAGGCCCCATCTGAAGGAACCTGTTAATCTCAAAATGGCATCTACCCTCGTGGTTATGGCAATGTGCACGGGGACATCTTTGAGCATCGTCTTATCCCCCAACGACCTACACTATCATAGCTCTCTTCGTCTTCACCGGCCATCTGAGAGGATTAGAGCATATCAAAACCCAAAAAGCCAAACCTAATGTCTCAAAATTTTATGCATGTTCTGATACCATAAATGTAGTGACCCTATCCGGATCACCTACTATTAGCCTTATTAAGCATGCAATTAACTTAATCATGTTCTCTGTCAAATCTTCCAGGGAGTTAGTGCGGAACAAGAATAATGTGATCGGTTGGCTCAGGGTATGCTGGTCTAAACTCTTTAGGCCATCAATATCAATATTCTGTTGGCGCTAGTATTTTAAGAGACTTACTATTGATTATATTCTTCAATCCAGAGGGTTGGCCTTAGCCTCTAAATTTCAATGATGTCGGGGCCCGGAGTCTTTTGATCATATCTTTCTATCTACTGGTCCTGCCACCTTTGTCTGGAACTTTTATGCGTGGCTCTTTGGGGTCCAGCAACATCTTATTTTTAGCAACTGGAAAGTTGATCTTGATTGGAGTTGTAAAGGTCTTGTAAGATAAATGATCTCATTCATTATTATATGGTTTATTTTTGGAGGGCCAGAAATGACCAGAAACATAGAGACGTGGGCATCCAGGAGAACAAGATAATTCGTAAAATTAATGACTACATCTCTTCTCTTGTGCATGCAGGGGTCCTTCGGCATTTACACTGGAAAGGTTCTGAAGATGTTGCAAGGTTGTTGGGGCTAGACACGAGAACTACTCGAGGCTCTATCATTTGAGTAGTTCGTTGGGTACCTCCACCTACGGGCTATTACAAGATTAACTCAGATGGTTGCTCGAAAGGAGGAGGCGAATCTAGCATTGGAAGTATCATTAGAGATCACCGGGGAGTCCCCATTATTGCTTACCATGATTTTATTGGGCTAGGGACGAACACAAGAGCAGAATTTCTTGAGATTTTGAAGGGGTTGGAAATATGCAAACTCTTTAATCTATTTCCTCTTTGGCTTGAGGTAGACTCCATGGCTTCTCTAGCCATCATTGACGCGGACTCCACTAGTTGGGATATTCGTCATTCTTTGACGCAAATCCAAGGTATTCTGCACTTCTTCGAGGTACAAAAATCTCATGTCTATAGAGAGGAAAATGAAGCGGCGGATGAACTGGCTAATATGAGATTAACATTTACGTCGAGAACTCTTCATCCAGCAGACATCCATGGATGCCGCAAAGGAATTTGCAGACTAGACAGATCTGAGTTACTTTATATTATAATTAGATCTATTTTTGGCGATTGAATCTTTGTAATTTTTTGGGAGTTTTGGCCTAGTCCCCATCTCATGTATTCTTTTATTTTTTTCTAATAAACAGGTAGGGGTCCACCTAAACCCCCGTCACAACAGATGGTTTTATTAAAAAAATTTAAGTTAAGAAAAGCGATAAATAGAAATAACAGCGGAAACTAACAACCATATTTACAAACCAAACCAGTGGTATACAACCGATGACTAAAGAAAACAAAGGTAATAAACTGTTATACAACCAAATTGAATGTACTGTATCAAATCCCCTGAACTAAAGAAACTAACATAAACCACTGCTCCAGCTCTCAACCTTGCTTCGATCCACCAGCGTCGTCCAACTTGAGACTTGCCCCGTCGAATAAGGTGTCCAAGAACAAAACATTGGACATGAGCGACTACTCTCTATACAATAAGCACTAGTATACAAACCTAAATGATGCATGCAAATGATTTGGTACTGGTTATCATAAGTACTGCTCAGTCTAGGCGCCCATGAGTATGTAGTACCATCTGGGGTCAGCTCTGCTGGGTACATCCACACACTCGTCCAGATCACCATAGCGTCAATTTCCATTAACACGACGTCTCCTGTGACAGACAAAAATCAAGAAATATAGGGCTGAGCGATCCTAATACAAAGGCTATCTCGAATGAAACTCTTCTCAACGTGAATATTCACCTGCAACATAATATATCAAAGCATTAAAACATGTATCATGCCACATGACATACAACATATAAGCATGCATACTCGCTTACTATCTCAGTCAGTACGTACTTACGTACCTCACTAAGGCAGTCCTAGTAGCAAAGGTCTAGATTCCAAGTCTACAAGCAGATATTTACTGTATCACTATTATTGATCAAAAAATTTTAACTAAGCTAATAGATACTCCCTAATACTAATAGGGATCTTGAACTATACATTTATCCGTCATCATCCGCTGAAGTCAAAGCCCTAACTCTTGAGCACAACTCCGCTAGGACTTCGGAAGCGTTTTGCTACCACCCAGACCACGCCTAGATGGCTGGAATCGCCCAAGAAACACAAAGACAAGAGAGGGAAAAGTTGTGAATGAGAAAGAAATCTGATTCTCGGATGTTCTATTTATAAGCGACGTTCGGAAGCTTTGATCCCTCAATCGGAATTTTCAATCTCTACATGCTACCCATTTTCCAAACTGTCCTGATCGGAAGCCCCGATCTCATGCATGCATCTGCGTGTCCAAACGTTGATGACACATCACTAGTGTCGGAATATCTGATCTCGCATTCAGAAGCTACAAACTCGCCATTTGCTTCTGATCTCAGCTGCTATGATTCGGTGCTCCCGAACCCACTTCGAAAGGTCCGATCTCTTCGGTGGTTCCAAAGTCCTGATTCCAAATGTTTGATCCGATTAATAACTTGGATAATTTAGCTTGGTCTCTCTTAATCATGTTTAACCATTAAACTCGTAAAATGGGATACGAGTTACTACAAACCTCCAATTTTAAAGCAATATTAAGCAATATTTTCAGCTTCACTCTTCGTGGTTTCAAAACCATAATTTCTGCATTCTTTCAAAAAGATAATCAAACCTTCTAAGAGGCTAATACCCTCATCAATAGTCATATCCTTTCTTTGTTGAATCTTGCTGACTTTATTTACTTTTTGCAATACTTCAAACCATATTACCATGCCCAGAAGGAATTCAAAGCTTCATAAAGTTCATAATTTGCTAAAGACCTTGCATCATTGACTTTGTTGCATCACCACTATGTTCAATTAGACGTAACAGTGCATGCTTTATTTGAGAAGCTTGTCTTACAGCTTTTATGCTATCAAGACGGCTTTTCCAACATGAATCCGACCATTATTTTAATGCTTACTCTTTTGTTTTTTCCTTTCATATTTGAACCATTATCATAACCATATCCTCTCATGTCATTAAAATCAAGTTCCAGTATTCCCAAAACAAATTTAAGCTCATTGAAAACTGCATCCCCTGATGTTTCAACAACTTTCAAAAATTGAATAAAGAACTCTTCCACTGTTATAGGAGTCTTGGAAACATCAATGCATCTCAATATATGAGACGCTTGTCCTTCATAGCTAAAATCCTGAGTATAATCAAGAATTACAGAGAAATATTTATTTCAAGGATCTAATCCTAATCTCTCCTGCCTACAAAAGTAGTAATTCATTCTGAACATTATGACCAAGATAATGGACACGACGGGTCTCTTTTCTTTGGATGCGCCGAATATGCTCTTCCATGATCGGATCAAAATCAGCAATGTACGAATTATACTTAGAAAATTTCTACTATTATGATCATCAAGATTTTCATTACTTCCACGAACGTCAATTACTGTCACCAAGAGTTTTTACAACGCTTATAATTCTCTAAAAAACATCTCTCCAAAATGTCTTTTCTTTCTCAATGACTTTTTGATTGGAATAATCAATTGTTAGTTATTTTCTCAACCTTGTTTCTGCCTCCATCCAGATCGTTAAACTATTAATATGATCAGTACTTTTTCATGTTCACTAACTCTTGCATGAATATTTTCAAATCACCATAACCCATAGTTGTTGTAAAAAGACTTGAAATAACTTTATCTCTTTTGAATAACACACAACAAAAGAAAAATACTTTATCGAGATTACACTAGCCATGATTTATCAAGTTTTTCTCCATCTGAAAAGGATCAGCTATAATGTTTATCCTTGTACCTTCTACCTTTGGTCATTAATCGGATACACGATATTCATAACTCTTTATGGGCCTTTCTCTATTAACAAATCAATTTTTCTTTGAGACATATTATTCTTACAATTTCTCGGATAGAACAAATCATCTAATTTTTTACCATTCATATCTATATTTTCATTCAAATTTCTAGTTTCATCTACATATCCCATTACATTATTATTATTTCCTTCAATTTCAGTTCCTGCATGACTAGTATTTACTTGAATCTCATCACTATATTTTTAGTCAAAATTTGATCTGCAACTAGATTCTCAGGATTCAAATTTTGATCATTGACACTCTTAGTAAAGATTGGATTTGTACCCATTATAATATCATCCAAATCCGAATTTTTATTAGTTGTCAAATCTTAAACTAAGGAAAAAATAGGTATTATCCGTTTTCGTGGACCCAGTGAAAGATTATTTAAGAATCTCTTGCATTTCTTTCTTTTTCTTCTTTGAACTTCCAAATTCAATTTTTTTTCCGGCACAATGCAAATCTAATAAAATAAATACAAAAAATTATTTAAATATTAACAAATATTGGTTGTGATATGAGATTTAAAATTAAACACCAATTGCAATACACAAACATACAAGAAAACTCACATTCAATAAAAAAAAAACGTCATGATAAGTGACCTAATTTGAGAAATATAACTCATCTGAATGAAGTAATTTAACGAAAAAAAAGAACTTTGTATCCAAAAAAAAGAGGTACTTTTGTTATTTTGTACGCAAAGAAAAAGAAGCAAAAACACAAAAAGTGTCTACGTTTAAAAATTTTAAACAAATAATTAGAGTCTCATAACCTATCTATGGTTTTTAATAGAAAAATAAAAAGAATATATATATATATATATATATAAAATAAAAAAAATTAGGGCCCCACCAAACGGAGAGACTCTAGGCGCCTAGATGGCCTCTCCCTCCCTAGGGCTGTCTTTAATTGCACCACAGATTTCAAAAAGACCTGATCGGACATATTTGGAACTTTCATTGAGATAAATAAAGAAACTCGCCCACTTTTTAATCATGTGTCAATTTTAATTTATGTAACTTTTTTTTAATTTATGTGTATTTTTTATTTTAAAATATTATGTTATATTTTTAAATTATGTGTAGTTTTTAATTTTAATTATGTGTATTTTTAATTGGTTATATTTATATGTATTTTTATTATGTTTTAAAAAATTATTTAATAGAATAAAAAAAAATATTTCAATATCATCACTACAACATCACCACCACTTTAGGAACATACAATGAAACTATCAATGCTAACATTATCATGCGATCAAGTTATCAACTTTATCACATCATTCCTTACATTATTTAACATGCTCTAATCATATAACATATACTTCATTATTTCATGGGATTCATTCTCCATGATATTAATCGAAGTTGGCGGATCTTTACCGTTTGATTCTTGTGATAGGATAAATGAAGGATATGTGTGTAATAAAATGATAAAAAAAAGTAAACATGAGGATAAAAAGTATGATGTGATAAAAATTTATTATGTTTGGTATGATTTTAATATGAGAAATTAATTTTATTTACATTTTATTACATTGACCAAAATACCCTTTTTTATTTTCTTTTCATAAATATTTTTATTATTGACATTAAATTATAATTTTAGATTAAAACTAATCTATGAATTTAAAATATTTCAATTCAATATAATATATATTACGTTTAAAAATAGTGGACTGCTATTTACACTCCATAAAATGTTAATAACACTCCAATTCATAAAATTAATCAATTTCTAGACAGTTTTACCCTCTACATACTTTTCTTATTTAATAAAATCTTGATTTATCTTAAAAATCTAAATATAAAACTTTTTACATTAACTGCTAAAAATTTTATTTACAAAAAAACAACTAAATATTTAATATTTTAAAATTTTCCATATTTTTTATTTTTATTATATATAATTAAAATATAAAATAACAAAAAATTTATCTCGAACTAATAAAATTTTGGTAACTTCGTTTTTTTTTTAACAAATATATAAATATGTTGCGATGTGTAAAATTTTGATTTTACAAAACTTTAATAATCTTATGCAACAATAAAATATGTATTTATATTATATTATTTACAAACTTAGAAGAATGTTTTATTAAAAAAATTAAATATGTTATAAATTTTTTAACTTTCAATTAAATTTTAATTTTAACATGTTTAAATATATGTGATGTCAGTTGTTTTCCGACTAAACAAAATATTTCCATATTTGAAATAAACTTTTTTTTTTAAAAAAAAAGGCAAAACAACTTTTTAGAATTTATTATTTATTGTAAAAAATATAATTCCAACAATAAAAATTGTTAGAAAATCAAATATCTAAGTTTTGGTGTTTAACAAAACAACTATGCACATCAACAACAGAAAAGGAAGCCGCGAAACAAAAGCAGAAGCAAAAGAATCATTACAGCAGAAGCGCTCTTTGAACCAGTTAAAGCTATTAACTAAAGGTCTCTAAGTACACTGAGTAGACTCAAATTTGCGCAGTCACAGTGTACCTTCATACAGTGAACTAAAAGACAAGAAAACGATCAGTTATCAACGGATGCATTTGAATCAAAGATGATCGTTATCTTGCACTTATAAATAGAGACCACAGTCAACAGGAGAACACATCGGCTCACAAGAACTCACACCACTTACAACTTAGCAAAGATCAACTGGACACTTTCAATTGTTACATACATACAAGAAGAGTTCGACACTTACATTGAAGATCGTGTACAAAGACCAAAGAACACTAGCACACACATCTAGACATACCAGATCTCTTAAGATTATTTAGTGTTACGTGTTGAGTTGTACAATCTCTGTAAACTAATAAGTTGAGTGAACTGATCAAAAAACTCTCGTAAGATCAATCGAGAATTGATTTGTTGAAGTCTAGGAGTATTAGTTGTAGGCAGTAGGGTAAGTCCTAGCTGAGGTGGGGATATTGCAAGGGTTGTAATACTCAAATTATTCTAGTAGTACCTTCTGGAAGAACTTGAAGAAAAGGTGATGTAGGAGCAGTTGAGTCTCCGAACATCCAGAAACATACCACTATATTATTTACTGCTTTCTACTCTTGCTTATCAGTAGAACCAACTGATGCAGTCTAATCTCCTAGTTGACCTCTTCCGCACAAGTAAATTTGTTGGTTGACTCTTGGAGATGTAAGAGAAATGAGAGTTTAGTGGCTCACACTACTGAACTCACTAACAGCAAGTAGCTACTGCCCCTATCAAATCAGTTTCAAGACAGTAGTAGCTCACTACTGGTCTACCCCAGTAGCAGTATCATTCCGATCATGACAAGTGGTATCAGAGCGAGGATCCTTTCTCACTCCTAAACGATGAATCATAACAGAAACAGAAGACACATTATAACATAACAAATCATTCAGCACTGCTGACAGCTGCACCTTCAAGAAGATCATTGTATGCCTTACTATTAAGAATGTTTAACAAAATTTGATCTAGATAGAAGAAAGCAGATGCTAAACCAACAATAAGCACAAACAACTTAAGTTGTTTACCAGCCAGTTTAGAATCAGATTCAGTGTTAATATCAACGAGTGCCCTGTCAATTTGAGCAGGACTAGAAAACAGCATCTCAGATCACGAATAAGCTTTCTTATTCCCTATATTTTAATTTATTGCATTTTATTTTATAGCAGCAGACAATAATAACGTAGCAGGGAATGTAAATACATTTCATTTTTGATTCCTAACTACACATATCTCCCATATGATAAAAATTTTCCTAGAATCTATCCAGACACCCAGTGTCACGCCCCAAAACCGGGCCTTGTTGACATCGGCGTTGTTTAACATTTCGAATTGAAAAACAACAAGCCACGTAGTATAGAGAACAACCTTCAACCAGTCTTTTATATAATCAAATATGTCTTTACAAAATAGGAAATACGACAATAGCGGGAACGACAAAATAATAGAAAATAACTTCTAATAAAACTTCAAATTGATCACCAACCCCAGAATGCATATTGTTCATCCTCTTCTAGATTTTCTTCGGTATCTGGGGAGGAAAGTAAGGGGGTGAGTGTTTTGGGAAACACTCAGCAAGTGGGGGCCGATCGAGCACGATAAACACCAAAATATATTTACATGTACTCATGTATATTTCATAATCTCGAAACAAAATAAGCATGTTGAATTCGAACAAATATGAAGCAAATATTGCACTGTTAATTATCTCATTTTTCGTGGTTCTACTGATCAGTCCCCTATATGTTACTCCTCTAAGGGGCGAGGCCAAAGGAACGGTTATTATAACCCACCGCATCAGGGCCATATCAAATCAAATCAAATCGTCGGAAATTCCTTAACCATTTCTAAATCGACTCTTAACAATGCATCTCAAATATTTCCAAATAATTCTAACATGCTTCAAATAATATCACGAATAGCCAATAAATAATATATATCAAAGTTAAACGAATATTATCATGCCGATCGAATTTTCAAAAGTATAAGTATTTATGTTATAAAACTTAACTCACACGCAAAAATAAATATAAGTATAGAAACTTATATCACACAAAAGAAAGGTAGAAGCCCACTTACAGTATTCGATTTCTAAGAAAATCATGTAGGAGTAAAGATTGTTGGAGAGCCTCGACTTCGGCAAAACTTGAACTAGATTCACAACGAAATCTGTTCGGTTTTAAGGGAACTAAGCTGCTCAACTTTTCTGGAAAAATGCAACTCCTCGCTCGACTTCGGTGCTGCTTCTTGGCTTGAACTCGGGCAACTTTTTGGATTTGGTTGCAGTAGATGATTACTTGAACTTGGGTAGATTCGAAGGCTTCAGGAACAGGCAAAAACTTGCACTTAAAATGGACAGAAACCTCTTCCAAAATGGACAGAAAGTATGATCGAAATGATGCCGACTTTTTTTCCGAGATTTCTGTTTATCACTTGTGCTCGACAATGAGCAGGCTTTTGAGCTTCGTACGGTTGCTGATGTCTTCGAATTTAGGAGGGACACAAACTATGTAAGAATTCTGATATATGAAGAGGATTCTGCAGCCTCTATCAACCACAAATGGCAGCACACTGGGCAACAAAAATGGAGCTCAAGAAAACCAAAAAAAACAGCAGCTTGGTGCTCGAGAATTTGGAGTTTTTGGGTGTGATCTTCATTTTCAAACTTTGGCCACTATTTATAGGCTGAAAATCTAACTGAAAAGCCTCTCATTCATGGCCAATAATTCCCATTAATAGCCATGATTCCTCTTTATTCTTGCTGTTATAATTCTTGACTGTTACTCACATCAATTTTGAATTTGAAACATCTGCCTTCCTTCCTTCCGTTAAGGCTCTTCATTGCTTGCTTGAAGGCTGAAAGCTGGGTTCTCACATCCCACCCTCCTTATTGAGAGTTTCGTCCTCGAAACTTGCGTCGAGTTGCTATTCAAAAAGATAAGGATATTGTTTCCGCATATTCTCTTCGAGTTCCCATGTGGCTTCCCTTTCAGAATGATTAGACCATTGCACTTTAACGTATGGTATGATCCGTCTCCTTAGCACTTGGTCTTTTGTATCCACAATGCGAATAGGAACCTCTTCATACTTAAGTTCCTCATTTAGATTCCCTTCGATTATAAGAGGTGCACTTTCAAGGACATGACTTGAGTCTGAAATATACTTTCTGAGCTGAGATACATGGAAAATATTGTGAATCCTTGACATATCTGGTGGTAACGCCAGTCTATATGCCAATGTTCCCACCTTGTCCAAAATCTCAAATGGTTCGACATATCTCGGGTTTAACTTCCCGTTTTTCCCGAACCGGATCACCCCTTTCATGGGTGAAACTTTAACATAAGACTTTTCGCCTATGTCAAATTCCAACGGTCGTCTCTTCATATCAGCCCAGCTCTTTTGTCGATCCTGAGCAGCTTTGAGTATTTCCTTGATGATAGAAACTTTTTCTACTGTTGTTTGGACGAGGTCAGGTCCAGTGATAGCTTTCTCTCCCACTTCATCCTAATACAAAGGTGAACGACACTTTCTCCCATACAAGGCTTCGTATGGTGCCATTCCAATACTGCTGTGGTAACTATTATTGTAAGCGAACTCGATTAAAGGTAAGTGTTCACTCCAGTTACCACTAAAGTCTAGGGCACAAGCCCTCAACATATCCTCCAAGGTTTGAATTGTTCTCTCTGTTTGGCCATCAGTTTGCGGATGGTAGGCTGTACTGAGAGTAACCTTGATTCCCATTACTTCTTGAAAACTTTTCCAGAATCGGGACACAAATCTCGGATCCCTATCCGACAAAATACTAGCAGGTACCCCATGTAATCTCACGATATTGTCCATATATAGGGTAGCTAGCTTATCCAGGTTATAATTCATGCAAACCGGTAGAAAGTGCGCTGTCTTAGTTAGTATATCCACAATTACCCATATCCCGTCATGACTTTGTCTTGACTTGGGTAAACCAACAACAAAATCCATAGAAATGTGCTCCCATTTCCATTCCGAAATTTCCAGGGGCTGCAATAATCCTCCAGGTCGTTGATGTTCGGCTTTGACTTGCTGATAGACCTGACACCTGGAAACAAACTCTACAACATCCTTTTTCATTCCATTCCACCAAAAATTGCCTTTCAAATCCCTGTACATTTTGGTACTGCCGGGATGAACTGAAAATTTTGATTTGTGTGCTTCAGACATTACCTCCTGATGAATATTGTCAATGTCAGGTACACACAATCGTCCTTTCATCCACATAACTCCGTTTTGATCTATTTCAAGATTTGGTGACTTTCCTTCTCCTGCTTGCTCCCTGAGTTTTGCTAAAGAAGGATCTTGGTTCTATTTCAATTTGACGGTTTCTCGCAGACATGGTTGTGCTGAGAGTGAAGCTAATATCACCTTACCCATGTTCTTCCGACTTAGAACATCAGCTACCTTGTTTGCTTTTTCAGGATGGTAGCTTATTGTCAAGTCATAATCCTTCAATAGTTCAATCCACCTTCTCTGTCTCATATTCAACTCTTTTTGAGTAAACAAGTACTTGAGACTTTGGTGATCAGTAAATATTTCACACTTTGCACCGTAAAGATAATGTCTCCAAATCTTTAGTGCAAAGACTACTGCGGCTAATTCGAGGTCATGCGTGGGGTAATTTTGCTCATACGGTTTTAGTTGTCTTGAAGCATAAGCAATCACCCTTCCATCTTGCATGAGTACGCATCCCAATCCTCCTTTTGACGCATCACTATAGATGGTAAAATCCTTGCCTTCAGTCGTTAGTGTCAATACTGGTGTAGATGCCAGCTTTTTCTTCACAATTTCAAAGCTCTTTTCACACGTTTCATCCCAATTGAACTTAGAGTTATTTTGTTTGAGTTTGGTGAGAGGTATAGCTATCGAGGAAAAAACCTTCCACAAATTTTTGATAGTAACCAGCCAAACCTAGAAAGCTTCGAATTTCAGTTACTGTTTTTGGTCTAGGCCAATCCATAAATGCCTCCACTTTCTTGGGATCCACAGATACTCCGTCTTTGGATATTATATGGCCCAAGAATGTGACGCTCTTCAGCCAAAATTCACACTTCTTGAATTTGGCATAGAGTTCTTTATCTCTAAGCATCTGGAGAGTGAGCTTGAGATGCTCTTTGTGGTCTTCTTCACTTGATGAATACACAAGAATATCATCAATAAACACCACCACAAACTTGTCGAGAAATGTCTTGAATACTCTATTCATGAGGTCCATGAACGCAGCTGGTGCATTGGTTAACCCAAAAGGCATCACCATGAATTCGTAATGCCCATATCTTGTCCGAAAAGCTGTTTTCGGAACGTCTTCTACCTTGACTTTCAATTGGTGATATCCTGACCTTAGATCGAGCTTGGAAAAGACTGTAGCTCCTTTGAGTTGGTCAAACAAATCATCAATTCTTGGAAGGGGGTACTTGTTCTTGATTGTGATCTTATTGAGTTCTCGATAGTCGATACACAACCTCATACTCCCATATTTCTTCTTCACAAATAGAACCGGGGCTCCCCAAGGAGATGCGCTTGGTCGTATTTGCTTTTTATCCAACAATTCTTGCAGTTGCTCTTTTAATTCTTTCAATTCCGCTGGAGCCATTCGATATGGTGCTTTTGAGATAGGTGCAGCACCGGGTACTAGATTAATCTCAAATTCCACCTCGCGGTCAGGAATTACTCCAGGGAGTTCTTCAGGAAACACATCCGGAAACTCTTGTACAATCGGAATCTCTTCTAATGCAAGCGTAACTTCTTCCTTTACCTCACCTACTACGGCTACGTATACTTCTTCTCCAATTTTCATAGCTTTCCAAGCTTGAGAAGCAGATAAAAGAGACTTCTGCTCCTTGGTTTTACCATGATAAATGACTTCGTCGAGGTTTGAAGTTCGCAGTTTGACATTCTTCATGCGACAATCAACTAATGCATGATTATTTGCTAGCCAATCCATCCCCAGAATGGCATCAAATTCTACCATGTTTAGTTGAATCAGTTCAGCTTGAAATACGTGTTCACTGATACCAATTATGAAATCTCGGTGTACCCTATGAGTTTCAATTGCTTTACTAGTGGGAGTTGCTACCCTAAAAGGTTCCAAAAGTATTTCAGAAATAAGTCCTAACTTCTTAGCAAACCTGTTTGATATAAACGAATGCGTAGCACCACAATCAAACAACACATAAGCAGGAGATTGGTTGATTAAGATGGTACCTACCACGACATCGTTAGCTTTTCCTGCCTCCTCTTGAGTTAGGGCAAACACACGTGCGTTAGGCTTATTCTCCTTGTGATCCTTTGGTTTGTTGGATGTAGCATCTACATTTGATCATGTCCCTCTCTTAAATGGCTCAGGACAGTCAGCAATTCTGTGTCCAAGCTTCCCAAAATTAAAGCATGCTCCAAACTTCTTCCGACATTCTCCAGGATGACGGGTATTGCAGGTAGGGCACATCTTAGCTTCTTGATAGTTGGAGCCGGTAAAAGTGTTCTTGGTTACTCCACTAGCCTGATTGGGTTTCTTGTATGACTGCTTTCCTTGAGAATATTGGCCAGATAGAGGCCTCTTATTCTTGTTTTCATCTTCCCTTCGATTGATGTTGGTCTCAGCTCGAATCGCGGCTCCCATTAGATCAGCAAAGCTTGTGGCTTGGTATACTGCTAACGCTATCTGAATACGGCTACTTAACCCTCATTTGTAACGGTGCATCTTCAAAATATCATCCGCCATAATCGTAGGAGCATATGTCCCAAGTGAGTTGAATTTTGATGTGTATTCAACCACTGACATATCCGGATCTTGGGTGAAATTTTCAAATTCACTCAATTTCTGCAGTTTAACTTCGGCTGGTTAGTACTATTTCAAGAACGTATCCTTAAATTGTTGCCACGTGATTGGACCAGCTGTTATCATAGGTGATGAAACTGCCTCCCACCACTTGGCTGCTTTTTCTTCCAAGAAGGGTGTTACTACATCCACCTTAAACTCATCAGGGATCTCGAGTAGGCGGAGTTGAGTCTCGATATTCTTGAGCCAATATTGGCCAACCTCAGGATCTGGATCTCCTTTAAAGGTTTGGGCTCGATTCTTTCTCAATGACTCGTAATGATACTTTACCCCATGCACCAGTGGTACTGCCCGTGGTGTTGGATTGCCATTTACAGGCGGGTTTCCAAACCCTTGAAGGGTGTTAGCCACAATGGCCGCTATAGGCGCCAAGTCAGCATGATTTAGGCCTAACCTTTGTGGTGGTGGTGGTGGAGGCGGAGGGTTCCCTTCATTGTTGTTGTTGTGGTTTCTATAGCGTGGGTTACGATTGTTGCGTACTGGTCTCTCGTCCATGTCCTACATACGTAAAAGTTTCTAAGATTCTGATAGATTTATGGATTAGAAAAAAAACAACTTAACAAGTTGGACACATAGGTAAACAAAAGACCATTCATTGAATTTCAAAATAACAACCGAATTGAAATAACAACTGATAGTTTTGGAATTGAAAGCAACAACTGAATTGGAAATAAGTGACAAGGAAACAAAGCTGAACCAAAAACTAATGCATCCACACTAATCTAAGTCTATAACTTCTCCATCCCCCACAGCTTCGACGAGCTCTTCCTCCACCTCTATCTCTTCCGGATCTTCCTCCGGATCCTCCTCGGGTTCCTCCTCGGAATCCTCTTCTTGCAGTTGATTTACGGCCTGTAGTAGAATGGCATTATGATTATTCAAGTTTGCCACTGTACCCTGCAATTGCTGAACTTGAGCTTCCAGCTGCTGGATGCGATCTCGCATCTGTTGACGACGCTGCCCATGTTCTGCGCAGGACTGCTGCCCCAACTGCTTCTCATGATCCACCTGTTTAGTCAAGTGGATAACAACACCAGATAGCTCTGCTATGGTGTCCTGTGCTGTACCCAATCTGACTTTCGTCTGCTTATGCTCTATCTCATCTGCCTCCATTTTTCCTTTTGTCTTCTTATGCTCTTCTTCAGACTTAATCACTTGGTTGCGTAGAGCTTCTTCACGGAAATGATTAAGGTCCATGTCATCACGGAGGTATATGTTATCCCCCCTCACTTGCTCTAACTCATAGAGGTATTTGTTGGCCCTCTTCTCCCATTCTCGCTGCTCACGCCTAGCAAGAACAACCTTAGCACAAAGTCGAGTAATCTTATGCTTCTGGTTATCAATAACCAGTTACTTCATGCGAAAGATGGAATGGGCACGGGTACGAGGAAAACTTGGCGCCATTTCCTGAAAGAAAACAAATGAAAAGGCAAGGCTTAGAACAAAATATCAGAAATCAGCAATTACACAACACATGAACAGTTTGCAATAATTACAAACGAAAATGGGACTTTTCGGAAATATTTTCCAAAAATGGAAAATTTTGAGATTTTTAATTGAGCTGACAGTATCGATTGTGAGGATTGTGACACAATCGACGGAATTAGATTTCGAGTTTTTTATGAAAAGTTATAAGGATTCTAAATCTTTCCTAAAACGGCAAAAACGCTATTTCGGAGGCCTAAACGATTGAGTTCGGCCTAAATAAAAGTTTCCTCATTGAGAAATTATATTTCGCAATGACTTTGATTCGTGAGATCGTTTCGGAGGGAACGACATTGGCCTTTTGGCCTACTATGAGAAAATGTCTAAAAATTTTCCTAAGGAATTCCCACCCGGATTATGAACCTAGCGACTTTGATACCACAAAAATGTCACGCCCCGAAATCGGTCCTTGTTGACATCGGCGTTGTTTAACATTTCGAATTGAAAAACAATAAGCCACGTAGTATAGAGAACAACCTTCAACCAGTCTTTTATATAATCAAATATGTCTTTACAAAATAGGAAATACGACAATAGCGGAAACGACAAAATAATAGAAAATAACTTCTAATAAAACTTCAAATTGATCACCAACCCCAGAATGCATATTGTTCATCCTCTTCTAGATTTTCTTCGGTATCTGGGGAGGAAAGTAAGGGGTGAGTGTTTTGAAAAACACTCAGCAAGTGGGGGCCGATCGAGCACGATAAACACCAAAATATATTTACATGTACTCATGTATATTTCATAATCTCAAAACAAAATAAGCATGTTGAATTCGAACAAATACGAAGCAAATATTGCACTGTTAATTATCTCATTTTCCGTGGTTCTACTGATCAGTCCCCTATATGTTACTCCTCTAAGGGGCGAGGCCAAAGGAACGGTTATTATAACCCACCGCATCAGGGCCATATCAAATCAAATCAAATCGTCGGAAATTCCTTAACCATTTCTAAATCGACTCTTAACAATGCATCTCAAATATTTCCAAATAATTCTAACATGCTTCAAATAATATCACGAATAGCCAATAAATAATATATATCAAAGTTAAACGAATATTATCATGCCGATCGAATTTTCAAAAGTATAAGTATTTATGTTATAAAACTTAACTCACACGCAAAAATAAATATAAGTATAGAAACTTATATCACACAAAAGAAAGGTAGAAGCCCACTTACAGTATTCGATTTCTAAGAAAATCATGTAGGAGTAAAGATTGTTGGAGAGCCTCGACTTCGGCAAAACTTGAACTAGATTCACAACGAAATCTGTTCGGTTTTAAGGGAACTAAGCTGCTCAACTTTTCTGGAAAAATGCAACTCCTCGCTCGACTTCGGTGCTGCTTCTTGGCTTGAACTCGGGCAACTTTTTGGATTTGGTTGCAGTAGATGATTACTTGAACTTGGGTAGATTCGAAGGCTTCAGGAACAGGCAGAAACTTGCACTTAAAATGGACAGAAACCTCTTCCAAAATGGACAGAAAGTATGATCGAAATGATGCCGACTTTTTTTCCGAGATTTCTGTTTATCACTTGTGCTCGACAATGAGCAGGCTTTTGAGCTTCGTACGGTTGCTGATGTCTTCGAATTTAGGAGGGACACAAACTATGTAAGAATTCTGATATATGGAGAGGATTCTGCAGCCTCTATCAACCACAAATGGCAGCACACTGGGCAACAAAAATGGAGCTCAAGAAAACCAAAAAAAACAGCAGCTTGGTGCTCGAGAATTTGGAGTTTTTGGGTCTGATCTTCATTCAGACTTTGGCCATTATTTATAGGCTGAAAATCTAACTGAAAAGCCTCTCATTCATGGCCAATAATTTCCATTAACAGCCATGATTTCTCTTTATTCTTGCTGTTACAATTCTTGACTGTTACTCATATCAATTTTGAATTTGAAACATCTGCCTTCCCTTCCTTCCGTTAAGGCTCTTCATTGCTTGCTTGAAGGCTGAAAGCTGGGTTCTCATTGATAAACTTTCTAGGATTTCTGTATCAGTAGAAATTTTACATAAAACCTTGTATCGCTTGATGACTGAAAAAGAAGGTGGATGCCCTTGCGACTGAAAACTTCTTCAGACGTGATTGCACCCAGTAGCCGCTTGTACTTCTCATATTTGTTGTGCCTATCCTTAGGGTAGACGACCAAACAATTTTTGGCAAACTGGATATTTACCTCCAACAAATTTATCCTCAGTGCAACTTCTCTTGTAACACGTTTTTTTGAGCATGATCATTTCCATGATTAGTTAAGCTAAATATAAATCACTCTTCTTTTTATAAATGAAAATGACCGTTCACATGCTCACACTTTCCAATGATAAAACAGAGTGTCGGGAATACGAAAGGACTTCTAGTTTGAAGAAGTCAAAGTGCTCAGACACGTCAAATCAACAGAAGCAGACCAGAAGCTATATTCAATAAATTTCAAGACATCCTTGGCAGAACGTGAGTATAGAAGAGCAGCACAGTAGATCATGACTAGTTCTGAAAACTGTCTACTTAACCATTCCAGACAAGTGAGACGAGTAGTATTTGAGCATACCAGAAGCTACTGGATCAACTATGTTGACCATGCAGCATATACCAGCACTACCAGTAAAGCAAAAGTCAAACAATTAGCAGATCAGAATCCATCTCGAAAGAATAACTTGAGTTAGGGGGGAACTTCAACATATCAAATGATGTTACAGACAATACAAATCTGGAGAAAAACAATCGATCACTCAAGAATAAGCTTTTATATCCTTGAACTTTTAAAATTTGATTTTTTTAGTTTGTTTGCTTTGTATTTGCCTCTTTATTTGTTTATGCGTTCACGTAGCATTAGTAAGTAAAATTGTGCATAAAATGAAAGAACTATCTCAGATAATAAAAGTAGATATTATTTATAGATCATTGTTTAAAATCTCTATCTCCCACTCTACGGCCATTTCCAGAAGTTCATCCAGACAGTCATTTCACCTGAATGGAACTCAACTTAGAGTGAGAACAGATTTATTTTCTGAAGCTCCTTCAAGAGCATTAGAAGACGAACACCCTCAGCACTGTAGATGTTCTCCACTTTGGTCGTCTTCAATCGCTGTTTGTACTTCTTCAACCTATTCTTCTCCTTCGGCAAGATAAGCGCAGCATTGCGAGTTTGGAGCTCGAAAATCTTAGCTCAGAGAGACTCTATTTTTTGGGGAAAAAAATCTTCATACTCTTTATTTCTCGCCTCAATCTCAACAGACATTTTGTACTTATCGTGTTGTATATATTCAATTTCCAGTTCAAAGTGTTTCTTTTATAGATGCATTCACAGTATACGAAGAGTCATATATAAATGATCACTCTTTCCAATGATATGACATACATGCTTAGGAATATGAAGAAACCTTCTCACATTGGAAACTACAACGACCTACGATTCGCTTGACATGAAGATCTATCAAAATCCATATGATAGACTAGGGATAAATGCAGCAGAACAAACTCAACTTCTGAGAAACAGCAATCACTCACTACGATTCAAAGTAAGCCTTCTTACCTCTTATTTATTCATATCAAATTCACTTATTCTTGTCTTAAAATGTTTGTAGTTATTCAAGTCTTGATTAATTGCAATAAACCAAAATAGGAGCAACACTAAAAAAAACAGAATTTATTTATATTTGTCTCCTAGCATTACAAATTTGTCTCTGAATTGCCATCTTCTACAACCTTACATAGATACCCAATTCACCAGCTAAAGCCCTCTGGCATCTTGGATATGCAGAAATTTTATTTAGAGAAGGTAGTTCCTTTATAAGTAAAATGAGGTAGATGCCATCAGGGCTAAAAACATTCTCAGGCCTGGTTGTTCCAAGTCTCTACATATACTTCTCCAGTATTGCAATTCCTAGACGAGGGGAAGTTACTAGAACTCTTTTGAGAAACTCTATCTTGGCTCTTAGTAATTGTATCTTTGTTGCAACCTCATCTTCACAAATACGTATGAGTACCTCCATAATTTAATTTTATTACCAGTTCTCTTTTTATAGATGAAAATTAGAATATGAAGAACTGCTTGCATACTCACATTTCCCAATGAAATGACAGGTACTAACAAAAACATGAAGAGATCTTTATTAGAAACCACCAACCTCATAACTATGATCTCTTAAGAATCTCTAGACCAAGAATAGGCTATTGCATGAAAAGACATTTCTCATCAAAAGATCTAAGTCAAAACAATTAGGTAAAGTCCAATCAACATCAACAGAATACCAGATGACTGGACTTCAGCAGAAGCAGTAACTAAGGGGGGACGCTAAAAAAATAAGTAGCAAATCCAACTTAGAAAGAAGGTAAATAAAGCAGTTGGACGCAAGCAGAAGAACAGATCAGCATATCCTAATCAGCAGAAGAACAAACTAGTAGAACCCTAGCATGTTAGAAAGATCAATCGAAATATCACGATACATCAAAACAATATTAGACATCAAAAAATTCATCGAGTTCTGAAAGTTTTTAAATTTCTTCAACAGAATACAAGAGTTGATGTGTTTGTCAAAAAGAGAAAAATGAAAAAGTGATACATTGCTCAAAGATTTGTTATACACCAAAAAGAAGGAAATTGTTAGGAAATCAAATATCTAAATTTCGGTTTTCAACAAAACAACTATGCACATCAACAACAGAAGCAGAATCCACGAAACAAAAGCATGCAGAAGAAGAAGAAGCATTACAGCAGAAGCCATCTCTGAACCAGTTAAAGCTATTAAATAAAGGTCTCTAAATACACTGAGTAGACTCAGATTTGCGCAATCACGGTGTACCTTCTTACAGTAAACTAAAAGACAAAAAAAGGCTAATTATCAACATATGCATTTGAATCAAAGATGATCGTTATCTTACACTTATAAATAGAGACCACAGTCAACAAAAGAACACACCGACTCACAAGAACTCACACCACTTACAACTTAGCAAAGAGCAACAAAACACTTTTAGTTGTTACATACATACAAGAAGAGTTCGACCCTTACATAGAAGATAATGTACAGAAGTCGAAGGACACTAGCACACACATCTAGACATATCAAATCTCTTAGTATCACTTTGTGTTACGTGTTGAGTTGTACAATTGAGTGAACTGATCAAAACACTCTCGTAAGATCAGTCGAGAACTGATTTGTTGAAGTCTAGGAGTTTCAGTTGTAGGCAATAGGGTAAGTCCTAGCTGAGGTGGGGTGTTGCAAGGGTTGTAATATTTAAAGTCTTCTAGTAGTACCTTCTGGCATAACCAGAAAAAAGGGTGACGTAGGAGCAGTTGAGTCTTCGAACATCCAAAAATATACTATTGTATTATTTAATGCTTTGTACTCTTGCTTATCAGTAGAACCAACTGATGCAGTCCAATCTCCTAGTTGACCTCTTTCGCACAAGTATATTTGTTGGTTGACTCTTGGAGATATAAGAGAAAGGAGAGTTTAGTGGCTCATATTACTGAACTCACTAACATCAAGTAGCTACTGCCCCCTATCACATCAGTTTCAAGACAGCAGTAGCTCACTACTGGTCTATCCCAGCAGAAGTAGCATCCCGATCCTGATAAAAAAAATAGAAAAATTAAAGATTTAAAATAATTATTTATTTTAAAATACTATATATCCTACATATTTCAATTTTAAAAAAATAAAAAAAATGTTAGTATAACTAAGATATCTATATCAAATCAAAATGAAACAACGAAATTTATATTTATATTTTTTCAAAAAAATAAATTAAAATTTATGTGGCATATCAAAATTTATTGTGTATTTTAAATTATAATAGTTAAATAATGAGGTTATTATCATATAAGATAAAATAAATACGATTAAATATTATAAATATAGTTATTATAGTTGTTAATGTAAAAAAAGAATGGATGGTAAGTTTTGAAAATTAACTCAAATTAAGGAAGAGTAATGTTGACAAAGAACTAAATAAAATAAAATGATAAGTTGGAGTGTGCTTAACAAATTATGGAATGCAAATAACACTTTCCTCCAAAATAAAGCCAACTATTATTATTTTTTTCCTACGAATAGTTTATCAATTTTATTTTTATTTTGGTTCTCCTAAATATTGAATCAATTTTTAACAGTGTGACCATTATAAAATTTACTAAATTCATTAAGGTTTCGTAACATATTTTACGATTGTTTTTACATATCCATTTGCATCAGGTGCAGCATCTTGGAAAATAGGAATTTAAATTCGTGTGTAAATAACAAATAAATTTTAATCATGAATGCCCACGTATGTATATATATATATATATATATATATATATATATATATATATGTATATACTTGTGGTGTGCGAATAAAAAATAAATTTTATGATAAAATTAAACAACTCTGGTTCAAAAAAAAAACAAGAAAAAAAAAGAGTTAAATCTCCGGTTTCCCTCAATCTCCCCAATTTCTCCGGTAGAACAAATAAATATAATTCAAAGGATGCCCATCAATTTAGGTTTCACAATTGTTCACACTTCCCAACCTATTGAATTCAAACATTTTGTCCAAAAAGTATTCCATAAAGCCTATACATTTTTAAAGCCCATGAAATTAAGGAGGCAATGTTAGCCCAATGAATCCATCAAAGTGCATGGCCAACTGATATTTTCGTAAATTCTTCGCTACTCATGTTTACATCTACTCTTTGGTGCCAGAGCTTATGCATAACTAGTGTTCTTCGTACGTGGTTTGTGTATATATACTTTTTATTAATTAATTTTCATGTTAATTTAAATTTAATATGATGAATTAAATATTTAGAAGTTTAGATGTGTGTATATAACTTTTTTTGTTATTTAATTTTTATATTAATTTAAAATGATACGATGAATTAAATATTCAAAACTTTAGATAAATATAAATAATATTTAGTAATTTAAAAAGTAGATAAAACATTGTAATTTCTAGATAACTTATAAATAAATTAATTATTCTATGTTCCTCAACCTTATTAATGTATTATATGTATAAATGATAATACAATTGTTATTTTTTGTACTTTATAATATGTTATTTCTAATATTAAGAGGGTGTTTGACTAAACTTATTAAAAATATCTTATAAGCGCTTAAATTTTAAAAATTGTTTTATGAGTTTATAAGCTGTTAGGACTTATTTTAAAATTAATTTGTTAAAATATTTGGGTAAAAAAATTTTTTAAACAACTGAATTATGTTGATATGTTTGGTATTATAAGATTTTTTTATTGTTAAAATTACCAAAAAGGGTATAGTTATATGAAGATATTGTTTCGAGTTATATATATACGGAAATAGATTTAGGATAAATTTATATTAAAAAAATAAAACTATTTTAATATTCTAATTTAGAAAATTTTAAATGATTTGGAAATTGTTTTTAAATAATATTTAATGTGTGAAGGATATGCTGAAGATTTATGAAAATATTAAAAAATATTTTATAGAGATAGAATGTTAAAATAAGAACTTTTTATAAAAAATAAGGTCACTCTTACTTTTTTAAAAACAGCTTATAAGTTGTCAAAAAATTTATTTTGACAGCTTATAAGTTGTTTGAAAATTTTTTTACCAAACAAAATTTAAGAGCTTATAAGCTCTACAAAACAGCTTATAAGTTCACCCTCAATTTTTTAAAAAACAGCTTATAAGCTGTCAAACAGTATTTTGAAAATTTTTTATCAAACAAAATTTAAGACCTTATAAACTTCAAATCATCTTATGAGTTGTTTTGTATAACTTATAAGCTGTTTTGTAGAGCAGCTCGGCCAAACAACCTTTAAGTGATATTATGGTTGTCAACACTTCTCATTTTATATGATGATGATGTTATAAATTATAATAAAGAATAATGGTATTTTTTGTTTATAAAACATACTATGATTTATGATGACAATTAATCGAGTTTAGAAATAGAACTTTTTATAATATATATGATAACGGACATTAGTTTATCAAAAAATATATCATGAATCCAACATTAGTTATTGTGAGCCCGTCGGTATATATCTATTTCTGTTCTCAACAAAAATCGTATTTAAACCCTTGTTTATTTATTGAGTAAAAAACAAAAGAATAATTTGCTGAACAAATCATTTATGGTCGCAGAAACCGAAAATAAAAACAACTAGCAAAAACATAGTTGCTACCAAATAAATCCATTGTTGAACAACGTCCCTATTACGTTTAACTCAATATTTTATCTTTTCCGCCCAAAAAATAATTTTGATTCCAATTTCTACTCATGTCAACAAATCTATTGAATTTTTTAAATAAATAAATAAATATATATATATATATATATTTATATATATTTATATATTACATCCAATTCTACATTTCACATCTCCCATAAATTTTCATGTTATTGTGTTATATTTTAATCGTATATACTATGTTTCAAATTTTACGTACCTTCTAAGTTCAATCAAAATATAATTAAATAGTTTTATCAAACAAAATCCCTTATCCTAAAAAAATGTTTTAAAAAAATAATTTTGGCATACATCCACAAATTTTAGTTTTGGTCATACCTCTTTCAATTTTTGAAATCTTTTGTCCTTGTTCATCCATGAGTACTGATGTTGACATGTGGTATCAAACACGTTGGCAAAATGTTGGCAACACATCATAAAATACCTAAAACTGTCAAAAAAAAAGCTGAATAAAATTGAAATTTTACAACATATCAAAGTGAAAAATATATAAAACCAAAATTACTTGTTTCTCAAAACCTTAACTTGCAGTTTAATGCTTTAAACATAGTTTATCAATCCCACTGTCTCAAGGAATTTTTTCCTACATGATGCCATGGATTTGATTTCATTGTTGAACATTTCTTTTTAGTTGGAGAAATATTAGCTAGAATAGGGTTTTTGAGCGTGAGATCTCGTGTCAAATTTAAAATCTAGATGTGAAATAAAAGATCAGGTTTTTAGTAGTTCAGGTTTGTCGAGAGCGCAGCTAAACCACGAGTTTATTTTTAGAAAGTTTTGAATTTAGGTATGGTTTGAAAAGATTTTTAGGTAGCACTTATCCACTTAAAAAAAAGCAGATAAATATTTTTCAGAAATTTTCTCAAATACTGCCTTAATTTAAAGCCTAAAAATAGATGGGGTATATGAATGTCACAATTTATAGGTCCACTTTGATAAATATTAAGTAGTTACGAATCTTTCTTTGATTCTCTTGCTTTTTAGCTAAAGATAAGGTGTCATGTCACACTGCAAACTCCTCTCTACCACTGCTTTTTTCATGGTTATGGACACATTTGGGCACGTGAAACAGAATTACGTTTGCAAGTAAAAATATGTCGGTAAATATTGTAAATTTACTCAATTTTTCGTAGACAGATGAATGGCATCGGATTATAATATTATAGGGCAAAATTCCGGTTCAGTTCTAAATGTTTGGACATATTTTTGGTTCAGTTCTAAATGTTTGGATGTTACTGGTTTGGTCCTAAATCTTTTCCAAAAGTTCCCGATTCAGTCCTAAATATTTATACGTTCCCGGTTTGGTCCTAAATGTTTCCCAAAAGTTTCCGGTTCAGTCCTAAATATTTTTACATTGCCGATTTCGTGCCAAATATTTCTCAAAAGTTCCCGATTTGATCCTTCCATATACTCGTGTGTTAAAACTAACATCGCGTAGTGTTATATCATTTATAATTGAGTTTTATATTATTTATTATATATTTAACATTAAACAAGCTGTAAATAAAACACAAATTTATTAGAGTTTTTATCCAAATTTAAATCAATTTTACACAATGTTCAAAATAAAAATATTAAATTCATGATGCTACAAAATAAAAACTTAAATAAAATAAACGAAACTTGAGGAATTAAAATTTAATAATGTTATTTCACATTTCTATTAATTTTGTTATAATCTCATTTATGATGCTTGCACATTTAAGAAAAAATTTGAAAGTTGGAAAAAGATATATATCTTTTTAAAACTCTTTTTATAATTTAAAAAATACTATTTGAAAAAAATTTATTATTAAATAAAACTTAATTTCATATCACTACTTCAACGGTGGTCAAATACTTCATTATATTTTCTCAATTGTTAACCATAAGTATTCTTCTCTTGAAAAATTTGATGAAAATTTCAAATATTTTGTGAAATAAGTAATACTAGTTATTTGCTAAAACATTTGTTTATTTGTTTGTAATTGATAATGTTTTTAACTATAAGATTACACGGTTCAATTATTTTTTATTCTATAATTTTATTTTGTATAATTTATATTATATTTTCATTTGAAAGAAATTCTTGTTCATTTATTATTATTATTATTATTATTATTATTATTATTAGCTTCTATTTTATTTAACTTTGTCTTTTGTTTGTAAGTTTTTTTTTATCACGCTTTATTTGTAGATGGAAGTACCAAACGAGAACTTTTGGAAAATATTTAGAACGAAATCTGGAACGTAAAACATTTAGGACTGAACCGGCAACTTTTTAAAATATTTGGAACCAAACCGGGAACATAAAAACATTTAGGACTGAACTGAGAATTTTTAAAAAACATTTCGGACTAAATCAAAAACATTCAAATATTTAGGACTGAATCAGAAATATGTCCAAACATTTAGGACTGAACCGGAATTTTTTCCTAATATTATACTACATAAAAGGCACGATGTTCTGATATGACTTTTAATTATCTGACATAAGGATCTTAACTTTGACATGAGACGTTGCCGATTCAAAACTTGACTATAATAACAAACATATTCCCTTACTAAAACAAGAAAAACACATATTTTTTTTATCTAATAAAAGATACCATAAATTTGCTTTGAATTTGTAATTTACTGCTAACAACTATATATGTTTCAATGTTTCTTCCACTTTTCAAATTAAAAATTCACACATTATCCATAAAATAACTAATATTTCTTTTCCAAAAAAAAATAAAAAAAACTAATATGTTTAATATGGTTGCATCATTTTTGTTCCTTAAAAAAATATTGCATTAATCAAATAATAATTAAAAAATTATAACTAAATATTTTCAATATAAGTGTCACAGTTTTGTATAAAAACTAAATCCCGATTTATCCTTGAAAATTAATTGTACGACTTGCAACACATGCACAATTGTTTTTCAATATTTATTCAGTAGGAGGTATAATACTATACCAATACTCAAATGCACGTATTGCATGTTTGTATACGTTCATTTTTTAACAAAAAAATAAAAATTAAAAAAATGAACAATGAAATAAAAAAAAATATAAAAATGACGTTCTCATATATAAATATCAATCAAAGGACAAAAAAACGTAAATGTGGTATTTCTATAATTAAATAGCTAATCAAAGGACAAAAAATAAGGGATATATATATATATATATATATATATATATATATATATATACTTCCAATTATAAATATATTAAGTTAAATTGAAATATAATTAAAATGAAGAGAAAAAATTGAATTAAAGATGATGCTTATCTGTCGGACAATTGCTACAAAATTTCACGATGAAGCGGTTTTTAAGAGAGGAGGTGATGAATTAATGTCTTGCGAAATTTCTTTGTTGAGTTTTTAAGTTTTCTACCGTTAATTGCAGGTAAAAAACAAAAAAACAAAACAAATCTCAATCTTTTGAGTGAAATTAATCATAGTGAACCACAATAGTTATCAAAATCAGTTAATCAAAATCTAATGAGAGTCTCGGTTGATCAAAATCTAATGAGAGTTTTCAAGTGAAGTGTGAAAGAAAATATAAAAACATAAAGAATTTTTATGTAAGTTGGAAAGAAAAAATTTCTTCTATATCTCCACCTCAATAGTTTCCCGAATATACCACTAAAAGACTTTGATAATTTATTCGAAGAAAAGTTTTTGCTATTCGAAGAGTACTTTTTGAAATCTTGAATTACAGGGAAATTATAAGTCTCTTGCCAAAAATAACACGCCGTATTTAATACTTGACAATCAGATATAAAACGATCATAGTAAATTTGTCTTTATTCCCAAAACGTTCTTACTCAAATTTTCCAATTTAAAAATTATTTCTAAGTTCAAGTGACATCGAGATTCACGAGGGTCAATCAATTTTGAAGTTATTTTCAACCAAGATGCTCTTAAATTGATATCAATTTTTTTTTAGAGTACATTGATAGCAATTGACCTGGTTTTATTAGATTAAATCTTTTGAATTAATGTCTTACGAAATCTTAAATTGATATAATTAAAAGATTTAAATTTTTGAATATCTGGACCCAATAATATTAGGCACCATTTCTATATTAGGTATCGAAGCAAATATCAATATGAATCACTCCTGATTGTAGTGAGTTTGATACGTAACTGTCAAGACACATAGGATGAGAGAGTTGCTCTTATTTTTCTTTGAAATAAAGATTGCTTTTATTTGGTTGTACATTTGAAGGCATAATACATGAAACAAGCATGAGGATTAAAAAATTTCAATAAGTTTTGAGGCATAAATCGTTGAGGTGCAATAATTGTTTCTCATGAAAAAAATAATCAAAACGTGATGTTTGAACTGTTGTACAATTTAAAAGATTATATTTATACTATTACGACTTATTAGATAATAACACACCTTATTATCCCATAGACCCTGATTTGCCCACAATCCGCACTATACAATAAATTCATCATGTGTAGCATAGAAAAACTCGTTATCCACTCGACTACATTATGGTTGTGTTTACTTAGTGGGATGAGATTACATGTGAATAAATCATATTAGGATTATTAAAATGATTTTGAAGGATTTAGAATAATGATGGATAAACAGTAACATGTTTACTTCGAGTTATTAATTTTGAAATTAAAATAATGATTGAATGATGAATGACAGTTTTACCCTCCACTTATGATATACAATCTTATGCTTAATTTTGTATTCATATAATTTGGATTGAGTTATTTTTGAACTAAATTATTATTGATTCACATGGAGGCATTTTCATTTATAAAAATTATTAGATATAAAAATATGTATTTTTTCAAAAATAATAAAATTGATAAATCGAGTTATAAAAAAGAGAGACACGAAAAGAAATTGGGAGGGAAACAAAAAAATTGAAGGAGGGTAGATTAGGATTTATGTGTATTTTTTTCATAAATATTGGTTAGGATGTGTTATCCCTTGTGTAATTAAGGATGTCTAATATCATGAATTAGGATTAAATGACAGGCCATGAGATTTGAGATATTTGATTTTTTTTAAAGTAAACAATGGATTAAGTTAGATTAATAAGTTTATCATATTGTTATCAAGCTAAGTAAACACACCCTATGAATATTATCAAGGATTAGAAATTCACCGTCTCCTATCGAAAAAAGAAAGAAAAATTCATCCTATTGTAGGGTGAACATACCATATATCACCCAACTACATCTGAAAAATATCAACAATATTTTGTAATTCACTACATGTACCATGGGAAAAACAACAAATGAAAATAGTACACAGAATCAAACAAATTACGATGAGTCCCTTTTCTTTTTCTTGAAAGATAGGGTTAGTCCTTTTCTATGGACTTTGGCAGGGAGACAAATAGATGACTCTTTAGATTCATCTCCTTCAGGCAATGGGTCCCTTTGCCAGAATCCATCAATCATACGTCGACACGTGTCGACCACAACCAAGAAAAATCTAGACTCGAACCCATCATCATCCCAATATAAATGTGCTGCCTTCCTTGCAACCAAGAGTATTCATCAAATTGTAGATGCATGATCAATTCTTGAAAAGCAAAGAAAAAAAAAAATCAGCTTTGTGTGCAATCATGGGATTGATTCGAGCACAGAAGTTCCGGTCCGGGCACGAGTATTGTTCGCGCTACATTCGGGAACAAAGAACTCGGCTTTACATCATATGGAGGTGTTCGGTGACACTCATAAGATTGAAGTTCGAACAAGTACACGTTGATGATTGATACGAGACAGAAATAACGACTATATTATATATATTCGCGCAAAGAATCGAACCACCACGATGACAAGTGCCCAAGTACTGCGAAAAAGAGAAGCTTCTAATGATCGATATTCGACTTCTAATGAGCATATATAGAGCGATGCAGAAGCCATCTCTTATGGCTTTTCTGCTGCCGATTATGGTCATTTATCACTTTGCAAGGCGAAGGAGCGTATATGCAATGTGATGCCTCGGAAATTTTCCAGGGCGATTCAATGGCAAAAGGTTTGAGGGATCACGGTTCTTGGAAAATATGGGGATGATAGGTCTTAAAGAACATATGGCTGTAAATATGTAATCATGCATAGATTGAGTTATTTCATCTGCTGATGATATATTTACACTACAAATTAAATGAGATTCCCCTACTGGGTTTTTTGATCTCCCTATATGTACCACCTAAAGTTTTGTCTATTTGATTTGTTCACCAATAAATGACTGATTTTTATTTTATAACTTTTAATTTACTTGTGATTCGGGACCAGGCATTTATAGCAGATACATGTTATGCCTGCAACACTTGTAATACTCTAGATAGGACAAAAACTGAATAGGCCATATAAATACATAGGCCTATGTTTGAAAAGTTAGCCGAGGTTACATTGTAATAATTCTCAAATAAAGGATACTGCCTAAATTTTGGCTACTCGGCAATGGTTATTGCACGTAGAGCGGCATAGTCAAAACTTGATGTGAGCCTAATTTGATCGAACTTGAGTCGAGTTTTTGAGAACCCGACGTTTTATAAAGGTAGAGGTCGAGTTTTAGTTGTTTCCAGTCCAATGGCTCGCAAACTACTCGAATAACTATATATATTTTTGTTCAGTGGATACAAAATTTTAAGGATATTTTTGTTAATACACTGTACACACCTAGAAGTTTTTTTTAATATGCTAGAAAGCCTTTTGTGCTTTTCGAGCACGAGTAACTCGAAATGCGCACAAGTCGAGCTCGAGCATGAAATTGAATGCTCAATCGAGTTCAAGTAGATAAAATTTAAATCGGGAGGGACTCGAGTTATATGGTACTCGAGCTCGACTGGTGTGCACTCCTAGTCACATGTATCACTAATTTTACTGATGCAATCAAGTCCAAATACAGAAACACCTCTAACACTAAAGATTTATGACAACCTTGCATTTCACTAAGTAACATTTACAATACTTTAGTCCAACAATTGTAAGCGGCGTGTAACTATAACCTGATATATATATCAGTTTCTTCTTTCTTTTTTTTTTTAATATCACATATATACATCAGATTTAAAAGGCTACAAGTGCACAAAGTTCAAGCTTCAAACTTCGCTCAGATATAAATGAAAGTTGACGGGATACCAAATATGATGCATGTAACATTATATTCTGTGACACTGGCAAAATTTAATTTGGGTTGATCTTGTCGATTCCAGTGTTGATTTCTAAGCATCCACCTTTTCCAGTTGGCTTTAGGGATTCTAAGAACTTACAAGGATCCAAACATTAAGTTGGCTAAAACTTGTATCGTGATGCCTTGGCACGAGGTTTGCAGGATCCAGGCTTTGCAATTGTCACATATATAAACTTTCCCTCGAAAAACTGACAAAGCAGCACAGAAGTACTTATTCAAAGAAGTTCATATCGTCTATACTAGACAAATCAAGAAAGAGGAATGCATATACCTTGCCGTTCATCTCTTCCACAGCAGTCTCTGCAAACTCTTCATTCATAAACCAAACATAAGCGAATCCCAGAGATTTCTTGGTTTGCTTATCAAGAATCACCTTTACTGTCACCATGTCAACCTTTTGGTTTATTTTCTTGGTAACAACAAGCACTCAAGACATGGAGTAAAGCGTACCTCGACTGACTTCTCCGAAATGTGAAAACACCATCTTTAGCCCTCCCTCAGAGGTTGATTGAGCCAATCCTACATCAATCTATTTGCATGCTTAAGCAGTCATAAAATATTTATGATACCAAATTACATATCAAGCTCAGACGGAATACAGGGTCACTGACAAGAATATGTGACAGCTGCTAAAAGCAACCCACAAATGTACACAAGCGATATCTTATAAACCATGAGAACCCATTTAAAGCCATGCAAATGGAGCTAAAATCATTGCATAGGTTGTAAAGATTCTAAAACTAGAAAGATTTAGGATCACAAAGAAGTGCTTTCATGAATTATAATACGTAAAAAAAATTATGAATCTATAGAAATAATAAAGACCAATCCACTCCCTTCTCTGGCTGCCACGGATGCAAATTCTGACATTTCATTTACTCGATCTATCAAACACGGCCACAAAGATGACAAGTATACTACCCATTGAACTGCATTGCATATATTCGATATATATGGAATTGAAAATTTTTTACAAGTGAAACAAACTGTAAACAGGATAATATGAATAAGAATACATCGTTAACATACATTCAAATCCACAAAGATTGCAACTGAAACATGGATCACATTGAATTCCAATTTTCCCACTGACTTTCCTTCAAAACGAGGAACCGCGCCCCAATATTTCAAGAAACTATTTCATGCAGCAGCAGCACGTGATAAAATTATAAAGCAGAAATTCAGCTCAATTTCATCGTTGTATACAAGCAAATGATTTCACACCTTCATTGCATCTAAAAAATGAATTTGCGATTCAAGAATCACCTTTGACGAATACTATGGAGCTCGAAGGAGCATCGTTATCCAACTCAATTGAAGAGCGCAATCTTGTAGAATTTTCAGCTCTCAGATTTGGACTCCTAGAAATCCCAAAGACGAGTTTTGTGGGAAATGGGCTTCTCGATCGAAATGATACGGGAATTGAAGATTGCTTTCGAATTTGTGGGATTAGAATTTGAGGATTATAGGCTGAACAGAAGAGGGCCATTTGAAACCCTAGATTTTATTGCCTACTACAGTTTGTATTAGACTATTAAACTCGACTCCGTAGAACTTTTAACTTTACAAGTTATGTTTGGGCTTTTGGGCTCAAATAATTTTACTATTTTGTATTTTGAAGTCCAAAAGCCCAAACATTATGAAATACCTTTTTTTTTTTTTAAAAAAAAAAAGTTGTGTATATAGCCCAACTTATTGAGAATGGATGATGGGCTTGGTGGTTTTGGTCCGACTTGGTATGTTCATTTATTAGTTATTATTCAAAAATGCTACAATTTACTAATGAAATGTTGGTGATTATTTGTATAGATAAATCAAAACACTTAAAAAAAAGTAGAGAAAAGTATTGTCCCAAGTTGTTGTTAGTAGGAAGGCGGTTGAGGAACCATGATGGCAAAAAAACAAAAGGACAAGTCAAAACAATTGCAAAAATTTGGAAAAAACTGGAACAGTGAGAAGATGGCTGAGAAAATAGTTCTCCCAACCAATAAAATAAAATAAAATAGTAGAAACATGATATATAGAAACAACTCTTCACAACTCAGCTCTCAAAAAACTCTCAGAAGGTTTAAAAAAACAACTCTCGGAAAATTTGAAATTTTGCATACGATAGTTTCAGTCGTTAATCTTAGTTAATAAGCTAATATTTTCGGTCTTAAATATATATTTTCCAACTCGTAATTTTTGTAATAATCGGAGGAGATTATAATGGACGATTAAATTGGAGCTCACATTTGCTTGTTTTGGAAGTTAAATTGTTTGCATTTTAGTCACATTTGGGTATTATTGCGGCTGATACGTCTGCAAATTAAATACAGCAAATTAAATATTTTTCAAACATATTTTTGACATGTCAAGTGAGACCATGATGTCTGTTGATCCGATTTTCTCTTATTTTTCCAACTTTTTATTGTTAATTCAATTCATAAAAAATAAAACTAAAAGCAAAATAAAAGACACAAGCAATTTTAACATGGTTCGGTCCAACCGACCTACATCCACAGGGCCATGTCCAACCATCAAACAATCCACTAAACCTCAAGAATGTTACAATCATACAAGGACATAAACCATATAAAAGACTCCATCTTTTTTCATGACGCCTTTATGATGAACATGTTCAGTAGATTCTACTTGGCGAGCACCACTCGTCTTTTGAATCCGCCTTCTCGAACTCCCTTCGATGCATAGACTGTTCTCTCCCAAGAACTCGCCTTCCTCTCCCGAGGAATGTATCACAGTCTTCCCTTGTAAGTCTGTGCCACGATCAAGCTTGTACTCCGAACTCAGAATGAATTTTTGTGATACTTTTCTTAGCTTGTCTCACTGGATGTTGGGACATTTAGTAGAACACGTGTTTCTTTTTTTCCAAAATTCATCCCTCACAACAAACCAGACAAGCCTACAACATAATATGACTTATGCATGAAATATCTCTCTTTTCCGAGAACTCACCTTCTTCTCCCAAAGAATGTCTGATGAATATGGTGCATAAAAGCAACAAAAAGCAACCAACAGATCAAACAATCTGAAATATTTGACATGAAACTCATTGGCCCTAATGGCCACACTCGTAAATTTTAATAATGAATGAAAATCTAATATATAGATAATCTCATGATATTTAATATAGAATTAAATTTTTTTCAAACTTTTCACCATATCTACCATGATATAATAAATCTTTTCAAAACCATATCTTTACATATCTCTAATATCTTCAACATATCACCACAAATATTCAAACATATATTTTCGTCAATTATCTTCATATCTGAGATCTTACCAAAATCATAATCCTTTTCAAAATCCACCAAAAATATTGCAACCAAATCTTTTTAATTTTTTTGAACCAAAATATATTACAAAAATATAGCCAACCAAAAATATCATCTAACAATCTCCCTCTTTGGCATATTTTTGTCAAAATCAAAAAATAGTCAAGAAAATTAATAATATCACAATTCTCCCCCATTTTGTCAAAAATAACCAAAGTTCAGAAATCAAACCGAAATGATTCCAATCGGTTTTTCCCCCTATCTGTTGAATCAAAAAAATGTTGTCGCTAAGTCTGTTGAATCGAAAAAATGTTGTCGCTAAGTCTGTTGCAAAAAGAGTGAAGACAGAAACTATGAATTATAAAAAATCATATCATAATCTAATTATCCCCTTGAGTATCAGCCATGTGTACTCGTATTGACCTTTTATCTTCTACATCATGCATCATATCATTGCCCTTCAAAACCAAACTCAAAACACCAGGATCAACATCATAAAAATAATGAACCCGCTCTGATACCATTTGTTGATCCGATTTTCTCTTATTTTTCCAACTTTTCATTGTTAGTCCAATTCATAAAAAATAAAACTAAAAGCAAAATAAAAGACACGATCAATTTTAACGTGGTTCGGTCCACCCAACCTACATCCACGGGGCCACGCCTAACCATCAAGCAAATCCACTAAACCTCAAGAATGTTACAATCATACAAGGAATTAAACCATATAAAAGACTCCCTTTTTTCATGTTGCCTTTATGATAAACACGTTCAGTAGATTCTACTTGGCGAGCACCACTCGTCTTTTGAATCCACCTTCTCAAACTCATTCGATGCACGAACCGTTCTCTCCCAAGAAATCGCCTTCCTCTCTCGAGGAATATATCACAGTCTTCCCTTGTAAGTCTATACCACGATCAAGCTTGTACTCCAAACTCAGAAATGAATTTTCGTGATACTTTTCTCAGCTTGTCTCACTGGATGTCGGGACATTTAGTAGAACACATATTTCTTTTTCTCCAGAATTCGTCCCTCACAACAAACCACAGAAGCCTACAACATAATATGCCTTATGCATGAAATATCGCTCTCTCCCGAGAACTCACCTTCTTTTCCCAAAGAATGTCTGATGAATACGGTTCATAAAAGCAACAAGAAACAACCAACAAATCAAACAATGGACATGAAAGCTCATCGGCCTCTCCTTGGACCTAATGGCCACACTCGGCAATTTTCATAATGAATGAAAATCTAATATATAGATAATTTCATGGTATTCAAGATAGAATAATTTTTTTCAAACTTTTCACCATATCTCCCACGATATAATAAATATTTTCAAATTTATATCTTTCCATATCTCTAATATCTTCAACAAATCACCACAAATATTCAAACATATATTTTCATCGATTATATTCATATCTCAGATCTTACTAAAATCATAAATCTTTTCACAATCCACCAAAAATATTGCAACCGAATATTTTTAATTTTCTTGAACCAAAATATATCACGAAAATATAGCCAACCAAAAATATCATCTAACAATGCCGAAAAAAATCTAGATGTCACACTTACAAAGGCGACGACATATTTCCATTGCAGAAAGATAGTTTTGAGAAACCAACAAATCATTGTGGTTTGAGTGAAGGATTGCTGCATGGAGAATATTGAAAAAAATTTCTAGTTAGAAAGTGGTGAACCTGAAGTATCTCAGAAATTGTGGAGATTACTTCTACATATCCAAATCTTATTGCCATTAAAGAAATTGGAGGAAATGAGTAAGATGAAATCAAGCGGAAGTTTGGTTATCAAAATCTCGAAAAAAAATCCAAACATCATGTTCATGAAAATAATGACTTGAGAGGTGTAATTTGGTGAATTTTTTTTAATCTCAGAAGTATCCTTCACCCTCAATTCATAGGCTCCAATTTTCCATTTTCATGTTTCTATTTTTTGGTTTCACATTTCTCCTAATCATTATCTTCAATTTTAAAAATAAAATTAATGCTTTGTTGGATCGGTTGAGTGT
Organism: Henckelia pumila; assembly: GCF_033568475.1. Classification (NCBI taxonomy): domain Eukaryota; kingdom Viridiplantae; phylum Streptophyta; class Magnoliopsida; order Lamiales; family Gesneriaceae; genus Henckelia; species Henckelia pumila. Next base: position 66,931,105 of record NC_133120.1, read on the forward strand.
GTAGAGGGAGAGGGGGTGAATACACACACACTATAAAATTTTCTCTTTAATAACTGAATTCAGTTGGGTTGGAAACTGAACTTTATCTTTCTCGACTGTCGATATCAGTTGAACACTGTAGTGACCCGTATCCAGAATTAACGATTAATGAGTAATAATCAAGTGATCGTGTTTAGATTTAGTAAAACATGATTAAGGGGTTTCCAAAAAAGAGTCCAGAAATGGATCCAGAACGCTCGAAAATGACCGGGAAGGTTTCGAGGGTTCTGAGGGATCGGAGGATTAACTAGGTTCAGAGGATCCGAACGGGATCGGACGATCCGAAGAGAGGATCGGACGCTCCGAACATGTTTGGACGGTCCGTCGGCATGATTGAACGATCCGAACAGGGCCAGGGCTTACGTCATCACCGAAGTCAGCAAGGTGACATCATGGCTGATGTGTGGATGGACTTCGGACGATTCGAAGTCGAGATCGGACGATCCGATCGTGTTCGGAGGCTCCGACCTGGGTTCGAACGATCCGAACTTTGTCTATAAATAGGGGGCCGAGATTTCATTTTTGAGCGCACCAAATTCCTCTATCCTCTCAATTCCTTAGCCTTATAGCTTAGATCTAAGGAATTCTAGGTGTCCTTTTGGGATTTCGGAAGTGGCATAGCGATTCAGGCGTCGTAGCGGATCTGTGGCCTAGTTTTGAGGCAAACGGCAGCAAAAGAGCTGACGACGGACGCAGGTATACCTTTGGCTTCCTAAAAATATTTAGGAATATGGAATAGCTTAGTTAAGGCTTTTAGAGCTTATTTAATAATGCATGAGTATTTGCATTGTAGAGCGGATGATTGGCTTGGAACCTAGAGTGAGACTACTAGGATTTCCTGTAGTAAGGTACATAAGTACTGACTGAGATGACCAGCATGATATATATTATATGTGTTGCATGAGTATGTGTGAAAGAGTGGGTGCCCGGTTAGCCAACTTGTGGCTAAGGGCTTTTATGACTCTATGTAAAACAATTTTTTGTTTAATATAATTTACACTTTTATAATGGCATTGACTTTATCTTTCTTCATATTGTTATATTATGATATACTATTGTTGTTTTGATAAAGACCTTGAATATACTATAGTGTATGTAAGATGTGGTAGCACACGGGGATGGCTATCATGAAACACATCTTATAGTCACTGTATATTCTAAACTGTTCCTAGTCAATTGAGCCGTCCGCAAATAAGGATAAGGATCGCTCGAGATTGAGACTAGCATTTGCGATGCCGAGTACCACGTTTCATTGGTATGGAACATAGAGATGTTCAAAGCATGCAAATGGATATTCATATGATGAATGATCGAACTACCCTATTCGGACTTTCCAAGTGGTTATCACTTATCGAGTGGATAAAGTCCGCGGTTTTGGTTGTACACCATTAGTCCTTATTACTTGAAACATCATTGAGACTCTATATGCTAGTACTGTACTTTGACTCGTTTACCGACTCTATTGGGGTCATCAGGTGTCGGGATTGGGTACAGTTACGACACATATAGGAGTCGATGCTTTGTTGTCAAGGATTCACCACATACTTGCGAGTGTGGATATCCTATGCGATCTGAGGAGATATTAGTATGACGAATCTCTGGCCAGAGTACATGATGTATTTTAGGTTACTTGGTGTTCCTAGTAACACATGCGATGTTACTAATAGATCTCCAAGATGTTATGCATAGTTATCGAATCTCGAACGACTCTCGATGCACCAATGATTGTTGATTCGATCGGGATATTTGGTTGAAGGGACCGTACTGTACGCTAACCAAAATCTACTGGTTCTTGCAGGCACTATCAGTAATACCTAGGGAATCATGGGGCGATGTTGCTAGGCGCTCTTACCATGATTCGATGGGTAAGTCGGAAATTGTTGTTCCGAGTCACAAAGAGTTGTTAGCCCACGGCTAGCTGTATTCTTGAACCATTGAGGGTTACACAAGTAATGAATTACTAAAACCCCGTAGAGATAGTTAAATTTAAAGAGTTAAATTTAATGAAAGAGAAGTTGGACTTCTTAATTAAAAGGGAGTGGGATTTCCTAAAATGACATAGGGATAGACATTTTTGGAAATCACTGAATTCGGATTCAGAAAAATTATCTTAACTCTAAAAGATGCATAAATGGTTTCTGTGCACATTGGTGAAATCAGTTTATCAATCGGAGTCACGATGAATTTTATATTAATTTCTATAACAACAGGCTTGGCTTGTTGGGCTTAAGTTATGGATTGTGGGCTTTAAGGAGTTAGAGTCCTGATTTAATTATAACTTAATCCAGTCTAGAAATTATCTATAAATAGGACTGCAGTGTTCGAAAATTTGGTGTGATTTCAGTCTTGCAATTTTCGAATTTCAGCCTATATTATTCAAGGGGATTTTCGAAATCCTCTGTCCCTTTTGGAGAAAATTCGGGTTGTGATTTTTGTGAAAAATTACAATCTGAATTAACAGATTATATCTGTTTATTCTCTACGCAAACTTCTGATTGATTTCTAGTGCAATCAATCAGAGGGTTTCTGTTTTTCGTTCGTGGACCTAATTCCGGAGATAGATCGTGATAGTCATCGGTTCCCGGGATTTACAAGAAGAGCAGATTAAATTCTGTTGGAGTCCACAATCAAGCCTTTGCTTGACAAGGTAAAATATTTAATAGTGATTATTTTTTTTACTTACACAATTTAATCGTAAAGTTTTGATACCCAGATATGGAATCGTTCCATATTAATAAAATAAATTTTAAACTTCCGCTGCACCGGGTATCAATTCTAATTGATCTGAACACAGTTTTCCAACAGTGGTATCAGAGCCAGGTTGCTCAGATCAAACGATTAAAATAATCGATTGTACAAAATTTTTAAGCCTCGGTTTTTGAAATAAAATGAAAATTTAAAATTAAATTTTAATGGTCAAATCGGGCAGCGAGCGTCGCTGCCCAATGTGCAGCGACGGGCTGCCCAGCCCGAGCCTCGGTCGGGGCACGGGCTGCCCGGGATTGTCCCGGGCAGCCCGGAAAATTAAAATTTTATTTTTTTTAAAAAAAAAATTTGAATTTTTAAAATTCTAGTGTTTGATCCAATCGAAAATTGTTTTTGATTAGATCACTAGGCATCGGATCGAATTGTTCGAGTCCGAAAGTTTTAAAATTGATTTTTGGATAAATTTGAATTTTTGGAAATTTATAAATTTTATCCGTTAAATTAAATTTTATAAAATTAATTATTTTGGTACAATTGATGATAAGATATGATCTTATGGATGGATAAGATAAAATAGGATTTTATCTTTTAAATTATGATGCCTTTGCATGTTTATCCAATTATTTAATTATTGAATTAATTAATGGATAAAGGATGATCGATTGTCATGACCAATGTTTTAGGTGTATGTTAGGTGATTTACATTTGTCTTATTGTTGTTGGTGTTTATTAATGGGCTTGGTTTATAGCCCAATATGATTGTCATATGTAATAAAAGTGGGCCTGGTTTATGGCCCGTTCCCACCCCTAAAATGTATCCCATATTTGTCATCGAAATTTATTGTAAATTTATTAGACTTAGTGGGAGACAAAGATTTGAAGAAATGGTGGGCTCAGCAGACAATGAAGACCGAAGAAATGTAAATTGGAAGCACAATGTAATAGGATTGCATTGCATACTTACATATCACCTAAGATTGGACTTAGACTCGTGATTGACAACCACGGGTCGATTAGTTAATGGGATCGATCATCCTTAAATAATATATGATATTATTGATGTATGCATGTTTAGACAAAATTGTATGAATCCCGCAAGCATACATAAATTGCATGATGAGACAAATTTTCAAAATTAAAAATCCCTCATTTTAAATATGATTTAAAATTGATATCAAGATTAATAAAAAGGGAATTTAAATATTGTTTAAATATTCCTACCTTCCATCAACGATCAATGTATGAGATGCTACCCGCGGATACGGTCCGGCTCATATTATTGGGGGGGCCCGTTCGTCGAAAAGCTGTACATTGGATCGACACTTGTTGTAAGTTGGGTGGAACTCCCATGGGATTGGCTCATATTATTGGGGGATCCACATGGCGACCGTCCATCACAACTTAATATTGATGGGTTATCTTGACATGTCACAATAAACGGCGTCATATTATTGGGCCCTTATTGGACATGAGGTAAAAACATGGGGGTTACTTTGGAAGTAATTGGGCTCTACCTTTTGAAAATTATGGTTGGCTGATATTATTCGGGATCATGATTTGTCAATTGGACTCCATGTTCTCACTAAGAAAAATAGTTTTCCGTTTTCACTAGAGGGTAGTGAAATCGTTAAAATAGTGGGAGTGTAATTCATAAAATAAAATTCGCCATATTTTATGTCTTAGTAAATTAATTAAACAATCATTGATTATTGTCTGTTTCCTTTTCAGTATACTATGACTTCTCGCAATCCACTGTTTTCAATTCTAGAACAAAACAAATTGACTGGCGCAAACTATACGGAATGGTTCCGTAAGTTGAAAATTATTCTTACTTTGGAAAAAACTTTCTACGTGTTAGAGAAGCCGCCTCCGAAGGAAGCCCCGGCTAATACAAGTCCGGAAGAGTTGGCCAAACTTAATTTATGGTGGGACCATGATATCAAGGCCAAATGCTACATGCAGGCTTCGATGTCTGATGAGCTTCAAAGGAGATTCGAGGATGCCGTGAATGCTGCTGACATTCACAAGAACCTCAAGGAACTCTTTGGATCTCAGTCAAGGTCGGAGAGGTATGCCACCGTCAGAGAGCTCATGACGAGCCGCATGCGAGATGGGACTTCGGTCCGTGAGCATGGGGTGCACATGATTGGGCTCATTGAAAAGTTGGTAACACTCGACTTGACTTTGGAGCATGAACTTAGCGCGGACTTGTTGCTTCTATCACTTCCTTCATCGTTTGACGGTTTTGTGATGAACTTCAATATGAACAAGATAGAGGCCACCCTTGAAGAGATGGTCAATATGCTTGTCACATATGAAGCCACACTAAAGAAGGATAAATCGGTACTCTTGGTTGGCTCCTCTTCTAACTCTAAGAAAGGACCAAGTGGAAAGGGTAAGAAGCGTTCTGCCCCGCCCAAGAAGATTGTACCAAATAAGAAGGGAAAGGCCAATGCTTCAATTGGGATAAAAGATGAAAACGTTTGCCATTACTGCAAGAAACCCGGTCATTGGAAACGTAACTGCAAGGAATACCTTGAACAGTTGCGAACTGCAAAGGGTATGTTTTACATTGAAATAAATGTTTCGCTTAATACTTCTTCTTGGGTATTGGATACCGGATGTGGATCTCACATTTGCAATGATTTGCAGGTGATGACAAGAAGTCGTAAGCTAAGGATGGGTGAGACCCAGCTAAGGCTCGGGAATGGTTCTAGAGTCGAAGCCAAAGCTATAGGAGACATTTATTTAGTTTTGCAGAACAATTTTAAGTTATTTTTGAGAGATGTTTTATATGTTCCGGATTTGGTCAAAAACATTATATCTATTTCTATGCTTGATAGAGATGGTTTTTCTTGCAATTTTGTGAATGAGATTTGCAATATTTACAAGAATGAATGTTTGATTAGAAATGGACAACTTGAAAACGATCTATATAGCTTAAAATTAAAAGACGTTCCAATTAATTATGTTGATAAACCGGTAACAACAATTAAAAGGAAGGACGATAGTCAAAACCCGGCAAACCTTTGGCATGCTAGGCTAGGTCATATTTCCTCAAGGAGGATGAACAAGCTAGTGGGAGAGGACATGTTTGATATGTCTGATATTAACTCTCTACCTACTTGTGAGTCCTGCCTAAAGGGAAAAATGACTAAATCTCCTTTCAAAGGGAAACCTGAGCGTAGTCAAAATCTGTTGGATTTGATCCATACAGATGTTTGCGGTCCATTTAGGATTGGTACTAAATGTGGCAACACCTACTTCATTACCTTTACTGATGATCATTCTAGGTATGGGTATTTATATTTAATGAAATATAAGTCTGAAGCATTTGAAAGGTTCAAAGAATTCAAGGCTGAAGTAGAAAACAAACTAGGTAAAAGTATTAAGGCACTTCGATCGGATCGAGGTGGAGAATACTTAAGTACCGAGTTTTTGGACTATCTAAAAGAGAATGAGATTCTCTCTCAGTGGACTCCTCCTATGACACCTCAGCTTAATGGTGTTTCGGAGCGTCACAATTGAACTTTGTTGGACATGGTTCGATCCATGATGAGCTTCACTGAGCTCCCACCTTCGTTTTGGGGCTACGCGCTTGAAACGGCGGTATTGTTGTTAAACAACGTCCACACTAAAGCAGTAAATAAAACACCATACGAGTTATGGAATGACAAAGTTCCTAAGTATTTGTACTTGAGGATTTGGGAATGTCCTGCTTACGTGAAGCAGACAGTAGGAGATAAATTGGATAGTCGATCCACTTTATGTTATTTTGTAGGGTATCCGAAGAATTCAATCGGATATTATTTCTATCATCCTGCTGAAACAAAAGTGTTTGTTTCAAGGAATGCCACCTTCTCGGAGAAGGAGTTCTTATTGGATAAGAAAGGCAAGATGATGGAACTCGAAGAAATTCGAGAAGAACCCGAGATACAAAATAGCGATCCTACACCTCAAGAATCATCACAAGACACGCCTATTACTAGGAGATCCGAGAGGACTTCTAGGCCTCCTATTAGATATGGTCTTCTTCTTGAAGGGGATCAAAGTGAACCCGTCATTGGATGTGATCCAAGAAACTTCAAGGAAGCAATTTCTGATGCGGATTCGAATTTATGGCTTGAAGCTATGCAATCGGAAATAGACTCGATGCATTCTAACCAAGTTTGGTCTTTAGTAGATCCTCCCGATGGAATTGTTCCAATTGGATGCAAATGGATCTACAAGAGAAAGCTTGGGCCTGATGGAAAGGTATTGACCTACAAGGCACGATTGGTGGCAAAAGGTTATACTCAAAGACAAGGAGTTGACTATGATAAAACCTTTTCACCAGTCGCAATGTTCAAGTCCATAAGAATCCTTATTGCTATAGCAGCATGGTATGACTATGAGATATGGCAAATGGATGTAAAGACTGCATTTCTTAATGGAAACATTAAGGAAGAGATCTATATGACGCAGCCTGAGGGATACACATCCATGGGAAGCGAGCATAAGGTATGCAAGCTTCAGAGATCAATCTATGGTCTCAAACAAGCATCAAGAAGTTGGAACCAGAAATTTGATGAAACAATAAAGGATTTTGGTTTCATCAAGAACCCGGAGGAACCATGCGTGTACAAGAAAGTAGTTAAGAATGCGGTAACATTCTTAGTACTTTATGTTGATGACATCCTAATCATGGGGAATGATGTAGGGATGTTGCAGTCAACAAAGATATGGTTATCAGGTAGATTCTCGATGAAGGATTTAGGTGAGGCATCCTATATTCTAGGAATTCAGATCTATAGAGATAGATCTAAAAGAATGATAGGACTCACTCAATCAACCTACATCGACACCATATTGAAAAGGTTTTCTATGGATGAGTCCAAGAGAGGACATCTACCTATGTGTCATGGAGTTTTTCTATCCAAGTCTATATGTCCCAAGACTGACGAAGAGATAGAGAAGATGATACACGTGCCATATGCGTCAGCCATAGGTAGTATTATGTATGGGATGATATCTACCAGACCGGATGTGGCCTATGCTCTGAGCATCACGAGCAGATACCAAGCCAATCCCGGTCAAATGCATTGGTAAGCCGTGAAGGATATTCTTAAGTACTTGCGAAGGACTAAGAATTTATTCATGGTTTATGGAGGGAGAGAATTGAAGTTGGAAGGCTATACCGACTCTAGCTTCCAATGTGACGTGGATGACTCGAAATCAACCTCTGGATTTGTATTCGTGCTCAATGGCGGTGCTGTCTCTTGGAAGAGTTCCAAGCAGGACACCACAGCGGATTCCACCACTGAGGCATAATACATTGCAGCGTCAGCTGCTGCTAAAGAGGCGGTTTGGATAAGGAAATTCATCCAAGAGTTGAGTGTAATTCCTGAAGCTACTGGTCCAGTCCCGGTGTACTGTGACAACACGGGTGCCGTTGCTCAGGCAAAGGAACCAAGGTCTCATCAGAAGTCCAAACACGTACTGAGGAAATACCACATCATCCGGGAGATCGTGGAAAGAGGAGACATCAGTGTCGAGAGAGTGGCCTCTACAGACAATATCGCTGATCCGCTTACTAAGCCCTTGCCAGGACCATTGTTTGACAAACATCGCGAAGCAATGGGATTACGTAGTATGACTAGTTGGCTTTAGGGCAAGTGGGAGATTGAAAGAGTGGGTGCCCGGTTAGCCAACTTGTGGCTAAGGGCTTTTATGACTCTATGTAAAACAATCTTTTATTTAATATAATTTACACTTTTATAATGGCATTGACTTTATCTTTCTTCATATTGTTATATTATGATATACTATTGTTGTTTTGATAAAGACCTTGAATATACTATAGTGTATGTAAGATGTGGTAGCACATGGGGATGGCTATCATGAAACACATCTTATAGTCACTGTATATTCTAAACTGTTCCTAGTCAATTGAGCCGTCCGCAAATAAGGATAAGGATCGCTCGAGATTGAGACTAGCATTTGCGATGCCGAGTACCACGTTTCATTGATATGGAACATAGAGATGTTCAAAGCATGCAAATGGATATTCATATGATGAATGATCGAACTACCCTATTCGGACTTTTCAAGTGGTTATCACTTATCGAGTGGATAAAGTCCGCGTTTTTGGTTGTACACCATTAGTCCTTATTACTTGAAACATCATTGAGACTCTATATGCTAGTACTATACTTTGAATCGTTTACCGACTCTATTGGGGTCATCAGGTGTCGGGATTGGGTACAGTTACGACACATATAGGAGTCGATGCTTTGTTGTCAAGGATTCACCACATACTTGCGAGTGTGGATATCCTATGCGATCTGAGGAGATATTAGTGTGACGAATCTCTGGCCAGAGTACATGATGTGTTTTAGGTTACTTGGTGTTCCTAGTAACACATGCGATGTCACTAATAGATCTCCAAGATGTTATGCATAGTTATCGAATCTCGAACGACTCTCGATGCACCAATGGTTGTTGATTCGATCGGGATATTTGGTTGAAGGGACCGTACTGTACGCTAACCAAAATCTACTGGTTCTTGCAGGCACTATCAGTAATACCTAGGGAATCATGGGGCGATGTTGCTAGGCGCTCTTACCATGATTCGATGGATAAGTCGGAAATTGTTGTTCCGAGTCACAAGGAGTTGTGAGCCCACGGCTAGCTGTATTCCTGAACCATTGAGGGTTACACAAGTAATGAATTACTAAAACCCCGTAGAGATAGTTAAATTTAAAGAGTTAAATTTAATGAAAGAGAAGTTGGACTTCTTAATTAAAAGGGAGTGAGATTTCCTAAAATGACATAGGGATGTGCATTTTTGGAAATCACTGAATTCGGATTCAGAAAAATTATCTTGACTCTAAAAGATGCAGAAATGGTTTCTGTGCACATTGGTGAAATCAATTTATCAATCGGAGTCACGATGAATTTTATATTAATTTCTATAACAACAGGCTTGGCTTGTTGGGCTTAAGTTATGGATTGTGGGCTTTAAGGAGTTAGAGTCCTGATGTAATTATAACTTAATCCAGTCTAGAAATTATCTATAAATAGGACTGCAGTGTTCGAAAATTTGGTGTGATTTCAGTCTTGCAATTTTCGAATTTCAGCCTATATTATTCAAGGGGATTTTCGAAATCCTCTGTCCCTTTTGGAGAAAATTCGGGTTGTGATTTTTGTGAAAAATTACAATCTGAATTAACAGATTATATCTGTTTATTCTCTACGCAAACTTCTGATTGATTTCTAGTGCAATCAATCAGAGGGTTTCTGTTTTTCGTTCGTGGACCTAATTCCGGAGATAGATCGTGATAGTCATCGGTTCCCGGGATTTACAAAAACAGCAGATTAAATTCTGTTGGAGTCCACAATCAAGCCTTTTCTTGACAAGGTAAAATATTTAATAGTGATTATTTGTTTTACTTACACAATTTAATCGTAAAGTTTTGATACCCAGATATGGAATCGTTCCATATTAATAAAATAAATTTTAAACTTCCGCTGCAACGGGTATCAATTATAATTGATCTGAACACAGTTTTCCAACAATGTGATACTTGTTTTATATGTTTTACGGCTTTAGCACATACATGTTTTTACGGTAGACCACATCTAGTATGATGTGAGTCACTGACAGTTTCCACAGGGAGCTTTTAACTCATAATGGACTCGAGGCGAGCATTGCCAGTTTCCATATGAACCAAGTGTCTTGTTTTCGATTCAAGTCAGGATTGGGGAGACTCAGCCCCTGATTTTGCTATCACTAGGAGCGACCACGATGGTAGAGTAGACGCTATAGTAGGTAGGAGAATATGGGAGCGGCACCGCGGATTAGCTATCCGGCACAGCCCTGCATATTATTGGCGCTCTGAGTATACTGTTTTACCTTGGTTTTAAATACATCTATGTGCTGCATATATTATATATATATATCATTGCTTCTGTATTGAGCTTAGAGCTCACGTCCAGTCTTTTCTGTGTATCTGGATACCCCATTCGACGGGGCAGGTGTAGGTGCAGTGTTGAGCACCAGGAGCTTGGAGTAGCCAGTGACCATTGAAGACAGCAGGATTAGCTGTAGGTATTCACCCTTAGGACTATTTGTAATTCGATTGGGTTGTATATTGCTTATTTAACCGGTTGTATTCTGCCGATTTGCTTATATTTAAGTCTTCCGCAGCGATTTATTTTAAATGCATGCTTAATTATGCTCTAACTCTGATTAGGTAGTTGATCTGGGTTGAGTCGCTACATTTATTGATATTTGAATGAGTTTCACTTTTTGTCATCTGTATGATCATATCTGGCTCAATATCAGGAGCCTCCGAGATATCATCCCAATAAAGAGGAGATATGCACTTCTTCCCATACAAAGCTTCAAATGGAGTCATCTCGATACTCGTCTGATAACTATTATTGTACGAAAACTCCACAAGTGGTAATGAATCTTGCCAACTAGTGTTAAAATCTAACACTATAGCTGTAAGCATATCCTCAAGTGTCTGGATAGTCCGCTCTGACTGTCCATCAGTCTGAGGATGATAAGCAGTACTCAAGTGCAATCGAGTACTTAGAGCTTGCTGCAGGTTGTGCCAAAAGTGCGATGTAAATCTAGGGTCTCGATCTGACACGATAGATTTAGGCGCACCGTGCAATCTTACCACTTCTCTTACGTATATATCTGCCATCTGATCATGTCGATATGTCATCTTGTATGAAATAAAACATGCTGATTTGATCAACCTGTCAATAATTATCCAAATGGCATCACAACCTCTAGATGAACGTGGTAGCTTCGTAACGAAATCCATGAAAATTTGATCCCATTTCCATTCAGGAATTGATAAAATATGCAATAAACCACCAGGTTTCTTTCTCTCGGCTTTCACTTGTTGGCAATTCAGACAACGAGACACATAATCAGTGACATCAGACTTCATCTGTTTCCACCAATACTGATTCTTTAAGTCATTGTACATTTTTCTGCCACCAGGATGAATACTGAGTTTACTACTGTGGGCTTCTTTCAATATGTGCTGTCTCAAATCAGAAACATCTGGAACAACAATTCTGTTATTCACATATAACATATCATCAGTACTGACCTGATATTCGGAACGATGCCCTGATTTGATCATCTCAATCGATTTTTGAATACTCAAATCTGATTTCTGCGCTTCTTTGATTCGAATCAATAGTTATGGTTCAACTCGAATATCACAAACTCGAATAGGCTGTATATCTGTCTCAAATACCAATCTAGAACTACAAAAATCCTCTACCAAACTAGATACACCTATAGTAGACAAGGATAAAGAACATACCTTCCTAATTAGGGCATCTGCAGCAGCATTCGAATTTCCTGGATAATATTTGATCTCGCAATCAAAATCTTTCAATAAGTCTAGCCATCTTCGTTGCCTCATGTTCAGTTCAGACTACGAAAACAGATATTTCAAGCTTTTATGGTTAGAATAAATTTTAAACTTCTCACCGTATAGATAATATCGCCATATCTTCAATGCAAAGACAATGGCTGCCTATTCAAGATCATGAATTGGATATCTCGTCTCATGCGACTTCAACTGTCTCGAGGCATAAGCAATAACATGTCCTTGTTGCATAAGAACACATCCTAATCCCCTATGAGAAGCATCACAATATACTGTGAAATTACCAGTACCTGAAGGAATTTTCAAGACTGGTGCACTCATCAACCTCTTCTTCAACTCAATGAAACTAGCCTCACATGCTTCAGTCCAGACATACGGTGCATTCTTATGAGTCAATTGAGAAATAGGCTTCGCAATGCTAGAAAAATCTTTGATAAATCGGCGATAATAACCTGCTAAGCTCATAAAACTCCGTATCTCTGGTACAGATGTCGGTCTAGGCCAACTGATCAGTGCCTCAATTTTATTCGGATCAATAGAAATGCCATATCCTGAAATGATATGCCCAAGAAAAACAACTCTATCTATCCAGAATTCACATTTCGATAACTTGGCATACAATTTCTCGGTTCTTAAAGTCTTTAAGATAATTCTGAGATATTCAACATGATCACACACATTCTTTGAATATATCAGAATATCATCAATAAAGATAATAACAAAATCATCAGGATACTTCTGAAATATCTTATTCATCAGCCTCATAAAGACTGCTGAAGCATTGGTCAATCCAAAAGACATAACAATGAATTCATAGTGACCATACCTTGTTCTAAAATCAATTTTTGATATATCCTCATCTCATACTCGCAACTGATGATATACAGACCTCAGATCGATCTTGTAATACACAGAAGAGCCCTGCAACTGATCAAATAAATCATCTATTCTAGGAAAAGGATAAAGATTCTTTACCGTTGCCTTATCCAGTTGCCGATAGTCGATGCAAAGTCTCATTGATCCGTCCTTCTTTCGTACAAACAGAACCGGTGCGCCCCAAGGAGAAACACTCGGTCTAATGTAACCTTTGGCTAAGAGATCTTCTAGCTGTTCTTTCAGTTCTTTCAATTAAACTGGTGCCATTCTATAAGGTGCGTTGGAAATAGGTTGTGTACCTGACATCAGTTCAATACTGAAATCTACCTCTCGAGCTGGAGGTAATCCCGGAATTTCATCTGGGAAGACATCAGCAAATTCACTAACCACTAACAAGTCAGCCAATTTTGGGCTAGTTTTCAGCACATTTATCGCATATATAAGGAATTCCTCTGTTCCTTTCTGCAATAAATGAGTCATAGAAAGAACATATATCAAAGAAATTTGAGCTCTCGAATCCTTACCAAAGAATTTCCATTCTTCTGCCATCTCTGGTCTGAATCTCACAATCTTCAGAAAACAATCAACTGTTTTCCTGTACTTGGTTAACATATCTATGCCGATAATGCAATCAAATTCTGACAAACCAATCACGATACAATCTATCTCAATCTCATTACCTTCATACTGCAGTATACAATTCTTGACTGATTTCACAGATACGATACCTTTCCCCAAAGGTGAAGAGATGGATACTACAACAAATAATGGCTCAACAGGCAATGCATGCAATATAGAAAATTGCTCAGAAATAAATGTATGCGATGCTCCAGTATCTATCAAGACATAAGCAGGATAACCAAAAAGAGAACAATTACCTGCTATAACGTCATCAGGTGCTTCCCGATATTGCTCCTTGGTCAATGCAAACACTTTAGCCTGCTGCCTCGAATAGATACAAAATGATACACACTGTGCTTCATTCATTTCCATCAGAATATCATACGCAGATCTTGGTGCATCTTCATACTTCCCGGGTATATAGTAAATCTACTACGATGTGCCTAAGACAGAATCTCCTCACGTAACATCGGGTTGTCGGGTACAACTATCCTGCCAGACAAACCACAACAACCCAAGATGAAAACCAAAAGTGCTATATTTCGGAGCAAGTCGGGATAACTTATGCGTCTTCAGAACTAGGTACTGGGCTTATGAATATGGGCGTACAAAGCTGGCTCAACAAACACTGAAAAGACTCATATCTCCTGTTTCTCTTTCTTGTGGCGAAAGCTGAAACCCAAAGAGAAACGCTCCTGCACTGCACTGGACACTGGAATGGTGCAAAGAGCACTCACATACATTTTACGACTAAGTGCGTCTTTAGCTGGATTCACAGAATTTGGATGGTACTTGATTTTACAATCATAATCCTTGAGAAGGTTTTTCCAATGACGTTGTTTCATGTTCAAATCGGCCTGAGTGAACAATTATTTCAAACTATAAGTACCCAAAGATATACAACCAAATAAAAAATAGTAATAGAGTCCAAACTGAAATAAAACCAGATCACCGCTCCTCGGTAAACTGCAGCCGCTTCCACAACGACTACTCTCGTTGGGTCCATATAACCTAAGGTCAACCCCATAGAATGAGGTTCCCAAGACAAAACCAAGTAAATGAGTGACGAAAGTGCTCAATAGGAAAGTATGATCATTCACATGCTATGAGCGCGTGAATGGAAATGTACGGGATACCGGGAACTATCTAAGTCAAACTCTGCTCAGTCAAGAGGCGCCATAGTGTGTAGTACTCTAGGCCGGCGCATCTGGAGGTAACTCCCATATTAGAATAATATGTGGATATAGATGACTTGACTCCGTACAAATGGGTCCAACCATTCACTCAAGGAAGAAGGGGCTGAACGACCCCACTACAGGATATCGGCTCAAAATAAAAATGTATGCAGCATAATAGTCGTGATATAATATATGCACATAAAACATGGCAGATAAAATACAACACACAGAACATGCATACTCGACCAGGATATCCCGAATAGTACTTTCGTACCTCTAACAAGCAACCTAGCAGCACTGGGTCAAAAGTCCAAGCATATAATCAAGTGAATACCGTATTACTTATTGCTTACTAAAAGCCTTAACTAGACTAATAGTTTCTCCCAAAAGCTATTAAGAGTCTAGACTTATACATGCGTCCGTCTTTATTTCTTAGATGACGAAGGCTCCACCTTTTGGGCACAACTCCACCGCTATCTCGAAAGTGTCCTGCTAACGTACGACCCTCGAACAGTGGCTAAAACACCCAAGAATACACAAGATATGATAGGGAAAAGTTTGGAATTGGTAAGAATTTTGAATCTCGGATGGCCTATATATAGGCGTAGTTCGAAAGGTCCAAACGTCGCATACTTGTCACGTCTCAAACTGCTGCTGATCGGAATCTCCGATCCTCTTTCGAAGCTCCGATGCTCAATTCGGATGTTTAGATCTTTAAGTGTGCGTACACCATTGACACCTCAAATCTGCACGGTCTAACTTTGATCGAAAGCTCCGATCTTGCGTTCGGATGATTCGATCTTACCCTCTGCTTTCGAACTATCTAACATTTGGTTCGGTGCTTCCGAATCCACTTCGGATGGTCCGAAGCTTATTTTCTAGGTTATGAACTTGATTATGCAATTAATTTGTTTAAATTAATAATTCTTAATCATGTTTAACATTTAACCAACTTAAAATGATAATCAAATTACTACATCTTTTGTCTCATTGCCCAAACAACCCAACCTATCGAAACCCAAAAAGGTATAGTCCCTTCATATCTATATGCCGCTTGACAATTGACACGTGAACAAAACCACTTCCATGTAAAAAAATAAAAAATAAAAAATAAATACAATATAACTTTAACTGATATACTAAAAAAATATAAAAAAATTCACGTGAGACGATCTCACGGATCAATATGATAAGATGATCTCTTGTTTGATCGTTCATGAAAAAATATTATTTTTACGTCAAAAATATTATCTTTACTATTATTTTATTAAAACTGAGATAAGTATAATAACTTCCTCTTCTCATCTAATGTGAGGACACCAAATTTTTTTTTTCCCATTTTACCTTTCATTTTATTCTTTTTGTAAAAAAAATTTGTGCCCATTTTGAAAAACATTTCACTTGAAAATATATCAATTTCTGCATCCCACATTCCCAAAAAATAAAATTCAGTTACTGAACTATCAATATTTTTTTTAAAAAAATGAACCACGTTTATTCATATTTTCACACGCAAAGCGTGTGCTTATCTCGCTAGTGTTTATTAAAAATATGAGTAAAGACTATTTGTTCGTGAGACCGTAACCCTACTCGAAAAAGATTATTTATCTTTTAAATTTTAAATTCATTAAAAAAATTAAGTATATATCATTTAGTTAAATTTTAAAAAAAAAAGTAATAATGATAACACGGCCGATTTGGCGAAGAACCGACACAAATACCCGAAATAAACATGGTGATTACGCGAATCTGTTGAGGCTTACATTTCAATTTTCAGGGCAATCGTATCTTAGTAGCTAACAAATCAATTGTTTGAGCTACAAGAATCACTTTTTCCCCAATTTCAGAAATCCATTTCCCCAAGAACGATAATCGTGTGGAAAAATCCCTGCGATCTCTTGATCGATCGGGCTAATGCTTCGATACGTTTGCAAATCCCTTTAGATTTTTTTGTTTCATTTTTCCCCTTTCGTATCAAATCTGGCAACTTTAGGGGGATTGAATTTGAGGCCTCGCTTGTCATTGAAACAAGCTTTACCAGAGGACCCAGAAGAAGAAGAGTGCAGGCCCTGGAGAAAGAAAATCTTGTTCTTCTCCCCACATTCAATAGCGATGGGTTTCAAAGTCAGTTGGGTTTCGTTTCTCAAGATTTCTTTGCTTTCACTGCTGATTGCGGGCATTGTCATCGCTTGCTTCACTCTGCCTATTGAAAAGGTTGGATTTTATCATCTGGGTCTGTTCCTTTTCCCTTCAATTTTTGTAGTTTTCCTGAACTGTGATCAGTGAATTATATGATGGGTAAATCTTTATATATTTATTTGGGTTGTGTTGGGGTTATTTTTAGACTCTTCCCAAGTGTTCTATGATGCGATTTTTCTTTCTTTTTTTATTTTTTATTTATTGTTCATTGGCTTCTTATTGGATTGAAGTTGGATGTGGTAATTGTGATCATGATGATACTTAAGTAAATTAACTGTGTTTTGTTAGTGTTCTTGGAGTGTTGGATCATGATAGCATCCCTAGGTTGCGTAATGGACTAAATTCAACTTTGGGGCATTAAGACATTACTTATCAAAGCCACACAACCGAGTGTTTTATCGAAATGCTTATGCCTTGAATTTGAAGTTCATCTAGGACAGTTGATACAGATTCTCTAGAGCTACCATGCCTTAGAATAATTGAAATTATTGAATTTTAAATTTTAATCATCTATACTTGGGCGATCCCCTTTTCCTTATTGAGATAAGTATTAACCTGCTTTCCTTAGTTATATAGAATCTTGTCATCCAAAGGAGCATTGTGGTGTATGTACGCAAGCTCTCTGAACTGGCGGTTAAAAGATGACTAGGTCGACCATTATTGAACATATTTGGCCACCTCTGGAGCAGTTCTTGTGATAGATTATTAATAAACATGGAAAGTAGATAAAATATTGCTAAGCAGAAACTTGCACATTGTTTTGTAGCTCATCATTGTGATGATTAAAGTGGATATCTGTTTGTCAGACAATGAATGCGATGGTTATTGAACTATATGATTACTCTATTTTAATACCATAATCATGTTGTTTGCCATATATATTGTTTGGGCAAAATATATAAATCACTGAAAGACCTGAGAATCACAATTCTGGCGGAAAGCCTGACACTAGTACAATTTTTCTAACTAACGAAATATTGTTTACATCGTAATTAGTTACCTTGTTATTTAATTCTGTTTTCTCCAGATGCTGAAGGATTTCCTATTATGGATAGAGCAAGATCTTGGCCCTTGGGGTCCTCTGGTGCTGTAAGTACAGTTTATATATTTTTGAAATTTTTCCTTTGGTTAAGCTGTAGCATGCGTGCCTAAGGTTATAGTTCATGTATCTGTTGGCTTTTTTGTTCATAATGTCAGAATAAATAGCGAACCACAAGGTAAGAAGTCTAATGGTTTGCACACAGCAGTTTTTAGCAGTGGAACAGGAGAGTCAAGAAGCAATTCCATTTTTAGTACAATGTTATGTAAATTACAGTGTGTCATGCGGAGCATGCATGTGACATAGATATTTTGGCTCCAATCACTTTGTAGGCATTCTCTTTTAATTTCTTTGAATACTTTAAGAATAATTTTGATTCCTCTGGTACACTTGGATGAAGGAATGTCTTTCCTACTCTGCTGATGTCCTTTAGTAGTTTAAACAAACGTTTGAAATTATTATAAGGGATTGTATTTTAAGAATATAGTTGAAATTTAACTTGGAGGATAAAGTTTCATCTGTGATCACCACGTTTTTGGAATGCCCAAATCTTTGTCAACTGTGTGAAGAATAGTGGCCTGCTCTTTTCTCCCTCGTTATTGGGCCCTGTAGTGGTAAAATCTGTTACTTTGTTATTATACTAAATCAACGTTGCCTTTTTTTTGTATGCTTCTTTGTCCACATTTTCTGACAAGGAGTTTTTGGTGTTTTAGGGGCCAAAAATTTGATCTTAATATGTGGTTGTTGATGTATTTATTAATATGAATTGAATACTGTATAAATATTTATTACTAACAAATTTTTGAATAACAAGTGGATTTTGAAATTTGCAGTGCTGTTGCATACATTCCTTTAACTGTATTGGCAGTACCTGCTTCTGTTCTTACGGTAAGAATTGTACTATCTTTCAGCTGGGGGGTGGTTTATTTTTCATATTTAAGTTGATGGCTGATGAGTGTTATCTGTTGTTCTTCGTGTATACTGATTATGAGATGAAAATAAGAAAGAATTTGTATCCATCATTCTTTGACACATCCCTTACCATATTTTTATGCTTCGCTCTACATGTTTCCTTTAATCTACACCCTTTTCTGGTTATAAGAACTATCTTGACATAATGTGTAATACCCTTATCTCACATGGGAAAAATTGAATATTCAAAATGAGATTATAATGAGATACATTGGATTTCTATAGCAACTTGAGTTAACAATTTTCGAAAAACGAGAACGAATGCAAAATAATTGTTGTAGGGGCCCATTGCTTGGGCTTTGAGGCATGATTGCATTTGCGGGACAAAGTACTACATCACGAGAGCCACCTCTTAAACGTGTAGGACTACCTCAAGATTCCCTACGGTAGTCGTTGAGGGTTAGGTCGCGACAAAGACGTCGCGTTTTGACGAGGAATGTAATACCATCGTCACACATGAAAAATTGAATATTTAAAATGGGCTTATAATGAGATACAATGAACTTTTATAGCAACTTAGAGTTAACCATTTTCGTAAAGTGGGGATGAGTACGAAGATGTTGCCATAGGGGCCTATTGCCAGTCCCGAACGTGGGCCTGGGGTGTGACATAATGGTTCCATTTTCACATTGAGTAACATTCTTTTCTAGAAATTTGAATGGAATGCTTCAATAAATATTGCTTGATGTTGTTTATATAATACATCATATCCACACATTTCTGTTGCCCCCTCCATTGATTCTCTTGTTTTTATTATAGCAATTCTTAATCCATGTCAGATATTTTCTCAATTCCTATCTGTCATTTCTATGAGTGTTTTCAAATTATTTTTCATATATAGCTAGCATGATCAGTACTTTCCTACAATCCCTTAGTTTATGGTTAAAATGAGTTTGCTCGACTGTTCTATTTTCGAAAGAACGCATTAACTCATCTTTTTGTTACTTGTTATCTTTTTCAGCTGGGTGGTGGCTATCTATTTGGCTTGCCCGTGGGTTTTGTTGCTGATTCTATTGGTGCCACGATAGGTGCTGGTGCCGCTTTTCTTGTTGGGCGAACTGTAAGTTTTGATATTCGGTTGTTTCATATTTCCCCAGTTCTGGGGATAACAGCTCTAGGTTCTAAATGACGTGACAAAGTGAAAACATCCCTATTTATTGCTATTGCTCTCTCTTTCCAACTATGAACAGATTGGGAGATCATTTGTTATATCCAAGCTAAAAGACTATCCTCAGTTCAATGCAGTTGCAATCGCCATTCGAAAATCTGGATTTAAGGTTTTGTGCCTTCAATCTCATGTTTATTTCGGATATCAGTGTTGGCTTATTTTTTATACAAAAAGATGTGTCACGCCCCTGGCCCACGTACCTGTGCTAGCGAGATTTGACATATTGAGCTCCATGAGCAATTACTTCTTATCTATTTCTGCCTCTCAAAAATGAGTAACCCAAAGGCTGAAAGAGTTTTTTTCATTTTCTTTTCAAATCTTTTAGCACAATTGGACAGGGGATTATAAGATTGATCTCCAGGATCTATTATTTAAAGTACTAATGCAGTTGTGCTGAATTATCTTGTTTGTCTGAACAGATTGTATTACTGCTCCGACTTGTTCCTTTGCTCCCGTTCAACATGTTGAACTACCTCTTATCGGTGACTCCTGTCCCCATTGCTCATTACATGCTAGCTTCATGGTTGGGCATGATGGTATGAAGTTTCTTGAATAATATTTCCATGTTCATATTTTCAAACTTCAAATGATCTCACATGTTACTTCAAAACCTTTGAAAGCCAAATGTTTCCTCGTGTATTTGCGGTTTGCATATAATTTGTTGAAAGCGATTTCATGTTCTGTGTGCAGCCAATTACTCTTGCGTTGGTATATGTTGGAACAACTTTGAAGGATCTTTCGGATGTAACGCATGGATGGAATGAATTTTCAAAAACCCGTTGGGTAAGAGCTTTTTCATGTTGCGTTCTTGTTTTGTCTGGGTTAATTTAGATCAAGTTAGTGTTCTATCCAAGACTGATTCAGCAGTGTTACCTTTGAAAATATGAGAACCTAGCACTTACCTCTCCTTACATGCAGGCATATATCGTGTTGGGCCTTGCTGTTTCTGGTAAGCTTTTAGCAATTATATTTTCCCATCTTACCTTGCATTTGAGTTCCAAATTTTTATTGTACAATTGTTGTTTTACTTCGAGTGTAGTTGTGCTGATGATTTGCGTTACAAGAGTCGCCAAAGCGGCATTAGAGAAAGCATTGGCCGAAAACAAAGACATAGAGAACGATTCTGTGTCATCACAATTACCCATTGTCGATGATTCTGCTCAAAACCTCCACCAGCCTCTTATAATCAGAGTCGACGCTCCCTGAGAAGATTACGAGAAGTAGTTCAACTTACGTGTAAATTCTATTATCCTGTTCTTTTAACGGGTACATCTCTTATTCAGTATACGTAAAGTCTTTATAGGCTTGTCGAACTTAGACTGCAACCTGGATGATATGCCAATACACGGTCGTAAGGTTTACAATGCTTCTTGTTTTTTTTTTTTTTTTTTTCTTTCCAACATTCGTAAATTTTTTATGAAATTTTCCCGAAAGGGTAGCAGTAGTTATATTTCTGTAGTTAACTACTCATAGCAGGAGTTGAGTTTCATTGTTTATTTGTGTATCCACTTAATTTTATCGGCATTCGATCTCGGTAATGTAATGGAGGCTTCATCCACCAGTTATGCACACTAACCTCCATTGCCGCCTCCTCTACTGGTGGTGCCTCCAACTACTGTTTCCTTCGGTTTTAGATGCTGGGGTTGATGGACTATACATGATGAGGTTTTATTTTATGAAATATATATATATATATATATATATATATATATATATATCTGATTATCATCAAAAACCAAATAGGCTTCCTATATATGATGACGTATAATATCTAGTTGAGCCTACCAATGGTTTAGTAGTTATCTTTTCATCTCAAAATTTCTTATAACCAATGGTTTAGTAGTTATCTTTTCATCTCAAAATTTCTTGGCTCAACTAGATATTATAGGTCATCATATATAGGAAACCCAAAATGGGGATTGAGGTGCAACTGCACAATTCGTAACTAAAAAGCAAAAGTAAAAAAAAATAAAAAAAATCCTGAAACGTAAGTGCAAATATGGTGAGGTAACCATGAATTTATTCTCCACTTCAAATACGAATGCTTGTACCGTCAGTTCCTTATCTGCCAGTGCTTCACATTAGGAAGTATTGTTAGTGGTAAGAAGTTTTTCCTTTGTTTAGATATTTCATTTTACAAAATTATTGAGTGGGCACTACATTGGAGTATGGCTGTCGCGTTCATACATAAAAGTCACTAGATTTTAGTTATGTTTCCATTTGGATATATAAATTTTGATTTAGAGAAAAATATTTAATTCGAGGAAGAATTTGATCAATAGAATTTGAATCATAATTTCAAATACATCAACAACTCAAAGGAACTTAAAACATCCAATATTTTGAAATTGTGTCGCTGTAGCAATTATGATCGTGGCATAACAGATTCCACTCTTTGTCTATAAACATTTGTTCTTATCCTAATAATTAAAGTCAAAATTCTATGATCGATTCCTCTAGATTGTAAGCTGGTACAATTATTGGGAGCATAATCGCGTTCCTCCTAGAAGATAAGTTGAAAATGATGATTGAACTGTTGTATAATTTAAAAAGTTTTAGTTACAATTTTAATCCCGACTAATGTGTTTAATGAGAGTCCTAATATTGGGTAGTCAATGAGCTTTGTGGGTGAAACAATTTGTAAGAGGATTATTGGCAGATTCATTAGAGTTTCCCGGTTGGTAGTTGCGAGTTGCGTGTAAACTTTTTGATTACTTGTTAATAGTGATAATGTATTAATATGTGTCATTGATATATTAGCAAATCTACTATCTAACTTTTAACTATATTGCAGGAAAAAAGGTCTTCCAATAATATACTTGAATGCACATTTTTGCATTTTAACTCTTACACATTGATATGTTTCAAATTAATTAGTCGTATAATTTTTTGAATAGCAGAAATTACATTCTCTCTTTTGCAACTTGCAAGTCCTCTATATTTTTTAATCATATTATTGGTCAATTTGAGATCTTATTTTACTAATTTTGAATTTTGTTTCGGTTTTAGTCCTTTTTTTTTATTGGATTGTTGACGTACTGAAAAATGATAAGATGTCAATAAAAATTACTGACTTGATATCGAATATTGCTGATGTGCTCCGATGAAAAATGACATGAAAAAAATACAAGTTAGTGTATCAAAACCATACATTGATCAGTAACACGATTAAAAATAAAATACATACAAATTATATGAGCGAAAATTATATTTTTCACGAACATAGGACCTAACTAAAGACATGCATATTGCAAAAAAATAAAAAAAATTAATACTTTTGTCTTTCTCCCAAATGCCAATTAATCAAGAAAAAGTGTGGCATGTATTCAAGTAATTATATTGATCATGAGGAATAAGGAGCGAGTGAAAGAGTAAATAACTAAACAGACACAAAAAATTGTCATAAAATATACATTGAGGATATACGATTTTAACAATATCGACTACTTTTTTTGGCGTTTCGAATAAAACTTCTAAAATTTCTAAAACTACTTTTTTTTTTTTTTTTGAGGAATTCTAAAACTACTTTTGAGTATGAATGAGAAATAAAATGATCAATTTAGCCATACTTACAAAGGCCATGTGAGCTTGCTCAACATGCAAAAGGGACAAAGTACTGTTTATGAATTGCCCATTTATCTATTTTTGCCCTTTAATAATTTATTCACTTTCCAGATTTTAGTATTGACTCGTGAGATGTGGGAAATAACATGTTATTATTCACACTAATTAGGCAATGTCACAGCACTTCTTAGTTGGCTAACACATTCAACACCCAATTTAAAGGAGCACTCACAGATGGCAAAATCTATTTAGTCCCATCACCAAAATTTTGCTTCTGTTTATTGTGCCTTTCTTGTTCAGTCCCCCATCTTTCAAGTGTACAAATTAATGTTGTAAATTTGAATTAAAGTTTGGATTTTATTTGATGGCTCATGAATGTAAGAATGTCTTTTGGTTTTACATTCGTTAGTTAAACTCAAGAACATGGAGATCCAATTGTAACAAAAAAATGTGGGACAATCTTCTCGAGTTCGAGATCCAATTATAACAAAAATCTGCCTCCTCCAACTCAAAAAAAAAAAAACATGGAGAACCAAAATACAGTTCCACGTTAATGAGTCATAAGTTTTATTCAAAATTTAATTTTAATTCAAATTCCAACACCAAATTGATTGTATATTATTTTAAATAATCTATTTTGAAGCAATAATTTTATATTCCTTAAAAAAATTTAATTTGCTAGATGTTCCCCAAATTCCAAATCACACTGTTTATAACTGAAGTTATATTGCTTATGATACACCATCAAGATTCGCTTGATACACTTTAAAATTTGTGTGATGCTACGTGTACACGGAGAGTTACACGTTGGATTACACGTTGTACTTGAAATTACATAAATATCTTTAATGTATTTTGGAAAGATTTTTTTCAAATCAAGTGGAGGGATAATTTTGTAATTTCATGTGTAGTGTGTAACCCAATGTATAAATCAACGTGTACATGTAGCATTTCCCTTAAAAAAATTTCATTTATAATAATACATCTCTTCATCTTCCCTTGGTTTATTTTGATGCCCACATCTTCAAAAAAATGGTTAAATTTATTTATTTTTTTATTTTTTTTTATTTTTTCACCAAGGAGATCCTAGGAGAGTATTATTTGGGGTTGTAGCACATGAGCAGTTCTTTAAGTTGTTTCCCAATTTATGACTATTACCTTTCTCTCCCTTTATAGTTTAGGCAAATGTGGCGAAAACCTTAGGAGTTTATACGAGAATAGTAAGTGGAGGAGATAAAAAAAAAAAAAAAAATTGCTCGGAACTACTTAGGTCAAGCCCAAGCTTTTTCCTCTCCGATCCCCATCCTGTAAAATGATTTTTTATCGTTTTGGATGGCATGTGAAGAAGGTATCTTCACGACATGGTCAGAGACGGATCAACCAAAAGACGGGTCAGTGGTTGCATTTGTCACTCCTCAACTTTGTCTTATTTATAATAATTTTAATCAAATTTGCAATTGTAGTTCATTTTATCATTTTCATTTCCCTTAATTGAATTTTCGACTCCATCACTGACATGGTGAAAAAGATGCCTCCGTGAAGACCCAATCAAAACTCATGCAAACCCATGTCATTTTTCAGTCACCTAACAACCACGATGGGTAATAGTGACTACCAAATAATAGGTGATAATGGGTGTTATGAGAGGTTAATAACCATTAGTGGGATAGTAATGTTAGATCAATTAAATTATATGGATTTATATATGAATAATTATGTATTGTGGGTTGTCAATTAAGTTAAGTCCAAACTAAAGTGATTAATTAAAGTTTTTAGTTATTGGATTTTAATGTATCTAATAGGTCATGGATCTTTTGATGTGTAGAGACTAAAATGTAATTTCTGTTTTCGTGATGGGCTGAAACAAAAATATCAGAGATAATTAATAAAATTATCTATATAAACGTGGTTATGGTCCCCAGATCACGCGTATCACGTTTCACTATCTCTAATCTCCATTATTAGAATAGAACCAAAGAGAAAATAAAAGGGCTCTCAGGGAAGAACGTGTAGATCTGGAAGATAAACTGATCGCTCTTGAAGATTTAAGATTATGGTTTCAGGTACGTTTTTGCTTTAAGTTTACAGATTATTTTTGATGATTTGACATGATGATTTTGGCTATATTTTATGGTTAATTTTTTCTAACAAGTGGTATTAGAGACACTCATGTTTAAATCATTGAGATACAATTTATATTCGATTTGGTCTAATCGAAAGCAAAAATTTATGGTTTTGAGTCGAAAACGAATTTCCAGTCCAAATTTTTTTTAATTTTCGGATAAAAAAACTGGAAAATCGAATTTTCGATCTAGGTTTAGGGCCGCAGGATTTTTTGATAATCGACCGATCTATGGACAGTTTTCGGCGGATGAGGCGAAATATTTCCCATGTCAAGGGACCTCACACAGTACAGTTTATTGGCCTGGTTCCGTTGCACAATCGTATGATTTCGAAGCCAAATTCTCGCCTGGAATGGTCACGAGCTTCGAAAATTCGGGTCCACTTTTTCGGCCGATGGGACGATCGGGACTGGTGATGGTGCCGTGGTGGTCGCCTCCATGGTGGCAGTCACAGGACATCGTTGATTGGCCAGAGGAAGGGCGGCGGCGGCAAGTTGATGTAGATGGGTTAGAGTTTTCTATTTTTTGTTTTATTTTTATTTTTTAATTCAAAAAATAATAATAATAATTTATTTTTTAAAAGGAACGAAAATTTCAGGTTTTAGAAAAAATTTTCTGACCCATCACGCATTTTCAAGTTTAATTTGATTATAAGCCCAATATTTTAATTTTTGGGTTTAAGGTTCAAATTTTTAATCCAATCAAATAATGATAAGTTAAAATGAATTAATTGAAACAACATGTCCCCAAAGTGACCTCTCTTGTGGATATTAATTTATTTTGAAATATAAAAGGTTTTGTGTATGTAATTCTTATGAGTGTTTACCAGCCCAAAGAAAAGTTACTATTTGATATGGTTACATATGCACTTGTGGTGGTAAACATGTGATAATTATTCGGTTTTTCATGTGAATAATGAATCGGCCAAAAGAAAGATTTTTATTTGACATGATATTTAGTATATATGTTTGAATACTGCGTCGGATATCACTTACAAGTTAATGTTTTGTCCAAAGATAAAATATTAATGGAGTGCTTGGTATTCTGTAATGGGATTTATATTATTTAAATTTATTGATTATTTTCTATGGATATTTGTTGACCATGTATTATTTTGGTTTTTTGTTCTCTGTTCAGATTTAATTCCTGTGAATATCAGTTCCAACATCAATTCAATTACTGTGTTAAATGGCTCAAACTTCAAATCATGGCAAGAAAATTTACTTATAGTTATCGGAGTCATGGATCTTATAGTTCTCGGAGTCATGGATCTTGATCTTGCGATAATGGTTGATTGTCCTCCTGATCTTACTGATAAGAGTACCTCTGATGATAAGAGGGAATTTGAAAAGTGGGAGAGGTCGAATCGCATTTGTCTGTTGATTATGAAGAAAGCCATTCCGGAAACATTCAGGGTCACGATGTCGAGCGATATCACTACAACAAAAGATTTTCTTAAAGAAATTGAAAAGAGATTTGTAAAGAATGAAAAGGCTGCAGTTAGTACACTCTTGGCAAATCTAATTTCAATAAGGTATAAGGGTAAAGACAATATCCGGGAGTACATTATGGAAATGTCTCATCTTGATTCTAAATTGAAAGCACTTAAGCTTGAACTCTCTGAGGACTTGCAAGTGCATTTGGTTTTGATATATCTTCCTCCACATTTTCACCAGTTTAAAGTGGGCTACAACTGTCAGAAAGAGACTTGGTCTCTGAATAAGCTCATATCACACTGTGTTCACGAAGAGAAAAGGTTGAAGCAAGATAAGACATAAAACGCTTGTTTGGCCTCTACCTCAAAAGAAAAGGAAAAAGGAAATAAAAGGAAGGATAAGGAAGCTGCAGTTACACAACCGCCAAAGAAACAACAAAAGGATCCTATTGGCTCTCAAAGTTTGTCCTATTTCTTTTGTGGTCGTGAAGGGCATACGAAGAAACATTGCAGTAATTATCACGCTTGGCATGCTAATAAAGGTATGCTTTTAAATATGGTTCGTTTTGAGGTTAATTTGAATTCAGTGCCTAGAAACATATGGTGGATAGATTCTGGTGCAACAACTTACATCAGTGTGTCTATGCAGGATTTTCTGGATTGTCGCAAACCAAATTTATTGTACCGTCTTTTAGGCAAAATTTGGTTTCTATTTCTTCTTTAGACAAATCTGGTTTTTCTTGTTCATTTGGAAATGAGACATTCAGTTTGTTTCGTGATTTAAATTTGGTTGGTTCTGGTTCTTTATTAGGCTATGATAATCTTTATTCTTTGGATACTATTGCTTCATTTAATGAATCCCTGCAAACCAGTAGAGGCACTAAAACAAAATTAACCAGTGAGAATTCAGCTGCGTTATGGCACAAGAGATTAGGACATATCTCCGAAAAGAGAATACAAAGACTTGTGTCGGAAAAAATTATCGAGCCTTTAGATTTCACATATTTTAATATTTGTGTTAATTGTATAAAAGGAAAAAAAAATCAATTCGAGTCGAGTTTGCATGCATTTATTATGTCTTTAGAGTTGTTTTTGTTTAATTTATTTATTTTTCATATATGTGATCTACATTTCACTTTCCCTGGTTTGAATGAAGGTACAATGAAAATATTAAGATTTTGGAGCAAGAGAAAATCCACAATGAGGAATTACGAAGCAACAATTGTCAAAAAATTATTTATGATGCTAGAAAATCCAAATCGGATATCCACCGTGTTAGAAAACTGTGTTCAGATCAATTAGAATTGATACCCGGTGCAGCGGAAGTTTAAAAATTTATTTTATTAATATGGAACGATTCCATATCTGGGTATCAAAACTTTACGATTAAATTGTGTAAGTAAAACAAATAATCACTATTAAATATTTTACCTTAAAATCTCGAAGCGAGATTATGAACACCAACATAATTTAATCTGCTCTTGTTGTATATCCCAGGAACTGATGAACGAACGTTTCTTCAATCAGGTCCACGAATAGAAAACAAAACCCTCTGATTGACTGCACTAGAAATCAATCAGAAGTTTGCGTAGAGAATAAACAGATATGATCTGTTAATTCAGATTGTAATTTTTCACAAAAATCACAACCCGAATTTTCTCCAAAAGGAACAGAGGATTTCGAAAATCCCCTTGAAAATTCTAGAGTGTATTTTTGAAAATTGCAATATACAATGTGTGTGATTTTCGAACCCAACACCTCTATTTATAGATAATTTCTAGTTATAATTGTATCAGGACTCTAACTCCTTAAAGCCCAATTTCCATAACGTAAGCCCAACAAACCAAGCCTGTTGTTATAGAAATTAATATAAAATTCATTGTGACTCCGATTGATAAACTGATTTCACCAATGTGCACAGAAACCATTTCTGCATCTTTTAGAGTCAAGATAATTTTTCTGAATCCGAATTCAGTGATTTCCAAAAATGCCCATCCCTATGTCATTTTAGGAAATCTCACTCCCTTTAGTTAAGAAGTCCAACTTCTCTTTCATTAAATTTAACTCTTTAAATTTAACTATCTCTACGGGGTTTTAGTATTCCATTACTTGTGTAACCCTCAATGGTTCAGGAATACAGCTAGCCGTGGGCTCACAACTCCTTGTGACTCGGAACAACAATTTCCGACTTACCCTTCGAATCATGGTAAGAGCGCCTAGCAACATCGCCCCATGATTCCCTAGGTATTACTGATAGTGCCTGCAAGAACCCGTAGATTTTAGTTAGCGTACAGTACGGTCTCTTCAACCAAATATCCCGATCGAATCAACAACCATTGGTGCATCGAGAGTCGTTCGAGATTCGATAACTATGCATAACATCTTGGAGATCAAATAGTGACATCGCATGTGTTACTAGGATAACCCATTAACCTAAAACACATCATATACTCTGGCCAGAGATTCGTCACACTAATATCTCCTCAGATCGCATAGGATATCCACACTCGCAAGTATGTGGTGAATCCTTGACAACAAAGCATCGACTCCTATATGTGTCATAACTGTACCCAATCCCGACACCTGATGACCCCAATAGAGTCGGTAAATGAGTCAAAGTACAGTACTAGCATATAGAGTCTCAATGATGTTTCATGTAGTAACCCGGAACCCATTTTAAGATAATAATATGTTAAACATGATTAAGTGTTGGTAATTGATCTATTTCGGAGTGTTATTGGACTTCGGAAGAGGAATTTGGGCTTTTGACTTTGGGCCAGATCGGAAGCTCCGATCCCAGTTCGGAAGCTCCGATCCTGACCACTTCGGAAGCAGATCGGATGCACGGTGATCGGACGTTCCGATCAGGAACGGAGGTTCCGATCTCAGCCAGCCAGCAATGCTCGATGACTCAGCCGTGAGTTTTGACAAGTGTTGATCGGGGGTTCGATCGGAAGTTCCGATCCCGGAACGGTGGTTCCGATCCCGACGTGTCGGACATGCACAGAATGAGCTGGAATCGGAAGCTCTGATCCCGAGATCGGTGGTTCCGATCGTTGCCGAGATTTTGGCTATAAATAGGGCTCATTTGCTTCAGTTTTGAAATACGAATTCCCGCGTTTCCTTCTTCAGTTATATAGTGTGAGATATACACTTGAGGGCCCTATCGATTATAATAGAGGTTCTGGAATAACCAAGGTGTGGTTATAGTCATCCGGGACTAGCGACTCCAAAGAGCTAACTACGGACGAAGGTATGGTCCGGGAATCTATTTAAGTTTTGGGAGTACTTATTAGCTTAGTTAAGGCTTATAGAATTTATGTAGTGATACGGTGAACTTTTGAATATAGGCTTGGAACCTAGGATCCTATTATACTTGAACTAGCCTAGAGGTACGTACACATTGACTGAGATTGCCAGCGAGTATACATGTTTATATGTTGCATTTATTTGGCATTATTATATGGCATGATGTATGATTTACCGTTTTCTATACTCGTATGTCATGTGCATATACACGTTGAGCCTATTCCTTGTTATACCTGATTATAGAGCCGCTCATCTCTATACTCGATAGTCTGTCACTGAGAGTACCGCGACGGCGGGGGCATTTATGTCTGTCTACTCTGGTGTACTAGACGAGTGTGGTTGCACCCAGAGGTTGATCCGTGCGGTGGCAGCACTCATATGGCGCCGGTTCTGAGCATGACTTTTCAGATGACCCTGTACCAGTCATCATGTTGCATGCATTATATACATATGTTTACTCATGTCTATGTACTGGTCGTAGCGCTCACGTCCTAGTTGTTATCTTGGACACCCTATTCCATGGGGCAGGTCGCAGGATGGACGGAGCCGGTAGTTCAAGGCAGGACTAGGGAGCAGGAGCCTTGAGGATTTTATTATACAGCAGGAATTGATATAACTGTATAATGTTTACTGTTTAAGATTTCGATTTGGTTGTATCACTACAGATTTAAGCCTGGATTATATTACTAAGCTGATATGTAAATTATGGATTACGTTTCCGCACGTTTTTACTCTGTTAAGTATTATGCTGTATTTAAGTTTAATGCATGCTATTAGTTGCCAGTTAGTAGGTGATTCCATGCAGGGTCTCTACATTTTTGGTATCAGAGCATGCATAGATTTTGGGATTAGTACTTGGGATTTAGTTTAGTCTTGAGTAATTCTTGCGCATTTGGGATTTTAATGTGCAATTCTTTTCAGGATATGGCTGACGAGAGTCACGGTAGTGTTGGCCAGGGAGGTGGTCATCATCATCGTCGCCATCATCATCAGGATGATCAACATCATCATCATGAGGGTAGACGTCGCTACTCTATCAATAAGTTTATGCAGGTAGGACCGAAACCCTTAGTGGGAGGCGAGAATCCTGAACAAGCTAGAAGCTGGATGTCTAAACTTGAGAGCACGTTTCGAGCTTTTGAGTGTACTGAGGAGCAGAAATTGGAAGTTCTAGAATTCGTTCTAGAGGATAGAGCACGTTTTTGGTGGGATGCCAAGGTTGCTCAGGAACGTACTGAGAGAGGACAGGTGACTTGGGGGGATTTCTGTCGGGAGTTTCAGAAATTGTATTTTCCTCCGGCTGTTCGCCAAGCACGATCTATGGAGTTGCTTACTTTGAGGCAAGGATCAATGACTATTGATCAGTATCAGCAGCGATTTCTTGATCTGCTACCTTTCAGTCCTCATATCAATGAGAGTGATGCGTCGAAATATGATATCTTTCTGCAAGGACTGAACCAAGATATCTACTCTCAGGTTGTCGTCTGTGATGACCCGGTATCTTATGAGACTTTGGTGAACCGTTGCCGTCTTGTGGAGACCAGCAACAGGCGTGGACAGTTGATGATGTCAGCACAGCCTAGTGGATTTATTGAGCCTCGAGCTCAATCTGTTGTGTCATCTGTACCTACGTCTTCTTCTACTCCTACTACTTCGTCTGGTTCTCGTGGTTCACGAGGTACTTTCCGCTTTGGGAAGAAGAAGAAGGAGGAGTTTTGTAGCCACTGTGGTGGGAAGCATCCTGCAGCTTCATGTCGGAGAGCTACTGGTGCTTGTTATATTTGCGGTCAGCAGGGACATCTGCGGAGAGATTGTCCTCAGCGCATGGGTTCTGCTAGTGGATCGGGATCACAAGTTGGATCTCAAGCTTCTATTTTTCCACGTCAGCAGCCAGCACCACAGAGTTCTTCTGGTTATCGTCCCCAGACTCAAGGGCAGGTGTTTGCTCTGTCTCAGGAGCAGGCTACTGAGGGAAGCGATCGCATGTTGGCAGGTAACTTTTTGTTATGTGGTATTCCTGCACTTGTATTAATTGATACTGGAGCATCGCATTCCTTTATTTCTAGTCGCTTCGTTAAGAGACATGGATTACCTTATGTATCATTAGATATGGATTTAGTTGTATCTACTCCGTTGGAGCAAGAAATAGTAACTAAGCGTCTAGTGATGGGTTGCCTTCTGGAGTTTGAGGGTAATGTGTTATCGGCTAATTTGATGATATTAGCGATGACGGATTTTGATTGTATCTTGGGAATAGATATGCTGACTTTGTATCACGCTACTGTGGATTGTTATCAGCGTCTGGTACAGTTTCATCCCGTTGAGGGTGATAGCTGGTACTTTTATGGTGAGGGTGCGCGACCTCCGATGCCACTTGTTTCGGCTCTGAAGGCATGTCATGTCTTGGAGTCAGGTGGGGAGGGCTACCTCATCTATGCAGTTGATATGTCCATGAGTAGTACGGGTATTGCTCAGCTACCGGTTGTCAGCGAGTTTTCTGACGTATTCCCTGATGAGATTCCTGGTTTTCCTCCGGTTCGAGAGGTTGAATTTGGTATTGATCTAGTACCAGGAACTACGCCTATATCCCGAGCACCTTATCGTCTGGCACCGTCAGAGATGAGGGAATTGAAACAGCAGTTGCAAGATCTGCTTGATAAGGGATATATTCGTCCGAGTGTTTCTCCGTGGGGAGCACCTGTTTTGTTTGTTAAGAAGAAGGATGGATCGATGCGATTATGTATTGATTACAGGCAGTTGAATCGTGTCACCATCAAGAATAAGTATCCTTTGCCGCGGATTGATGATCTGTTTGATCAACTACAGGGTACTTCTGTTTATTCTAAGATAGATCTGAGATTTGGATACCATCAGATGCGGGTACGAGACTCAGATATATCTACGACTGCTTTCAGGACCAGATACGGGCATTATGAATTTCTGATGATGCCATTCGGTTTGACGAATGCACCGGCAGTCTTTATGAATCTGATGAATCAGATATTTCGAGATTATCTGGATAGATTTGTCATCATCTTCATAGATGATATTCTTGTTTATTCTCATGACAAGGATGAGCATGCACAGCATTTGAGGATTGTTCTACAGACGTTACGAGATAAGCAGCTATATGCGAAATTGAGCAAGTGTGAATTCTGGCTTGATCGAGTAGTATTTCTCGGTCATGTGATTTCGAGTGAAGGGATATCTGTTGATCCTAGTAAGATAGAGGCAGTGCTGAACTGGTCTCGACCGACGACGGTTGCTGAGATTCGTAGTTTCTTGGGTCTAGCGGGATATTACCGTCGGTTCATCGAGAATTTTTCACAGTTGGCCAGGCCTTTGACTCAGCTTACTCGGAAAGATGTTACCTTCATTTGGTCCTCGGATTGTGAGGAGTCATTTCATGAGCTGCGTAGACGTCTTACTACTGCACCTGTGCTAGCTCTACCTTCTGGATCAGGAGGTTATGTTGTTTATACTGATGCCTCTGGTCAGGGGTTGGGATGTGTGTTGACACAGCATGGACATGTTATTGCCTATGCTTCTCGACAGTTGAAGACGCATGAGAATAACTATCCAGTGTATGATCTCGAGTTAGCCGCCATTGTATTTGCGCTCAAGATTTGGAGACATTATCTTTATGGCGAAAAATTTGAGATATTTACGGATCACAAGAGTTTGAAGTATTTATTCACTCAGGCAGAGTTGAATATGCGACAGAGACGCTGGATGGATCTCCTGAAGGATTATGATTGTGAAATCAAATATCATCCAGGTTCTGCTAATCTTACTGCTGATGCCTTGAGTCGGCAGGTGAGACTGTCTGCACTTCAGACTAATGAAATATCTCATATGATTCAAGAATGTTGTTCATTGAGTTTTACGCTCAAGCACAAGAAAGGGAGGAATGGGATTCGTTTGTATACTATTCTATCTGAGCCGGTATTGTATTCTCGGATCAGAGATGCTCAGATATCTGATGTTAAGACTCAGCGATTGGCACGTCTAGCCAATGAAGTTAATACATCTGGATTCCATTTTCAGGCAGATGGTTTATTGTGCCTATCCAATAGAGTGGTTGTACCTAATGTTGCGGAGCTCAGGAATGATATTCTATCTCAAGCTCACAGGAGTCGATTATCAGTTCATCCTGGAAGTATGAAAATGTATAAGGACTTGCGAACTAGATTCTGGTGGAAGGGGATGAAGCGAAGTGTTTATCAGTTTGTTTCGAAATGTTTGGTTTGTCAACAGGTCAAGGCTGAACATCGACGACCAGGTGGATTACTGCAGAATCTTGAGATTCCCGAATGGAAGTGGGAGCACGTAACTATGGATTTTGTCACCCACTTGCCTATGACTTCACGTCAATGTGATGCTATCTGGGTTGTCGTTGACCGTTTGACAAAATCAGCACATTTCATTCCTTATAACAGGGAGTATTCTTATGATCGCATGGCACGCTTATATATCCAGGAGATTGTGCGATTACATGGGATTCCAGTGAGTATTGTCAGTGATAGAGATCCGCGATTTACTTCACGTTTTTGGGGTAGTTTTCAGCAAGCGTTGGGTACCACCTTGAGTTTGAGCACGGCGTATCATCCGCAGACTGACGGGCAGTCAGAGCGCACTATTCGTACGCTGGAGGATATGCTACGTTCTTCTGTCATGGACTTTGGTTTATCTTGGCAGGATCAGTTACCTTTGATTGAATTTGCCTACAATAACAGTTATCATCGTAGTATTGATATGGCACCTTTCGAGGCATTGTATGGTCGACGGTGTCGTACTCCGTTATTCTGGGATGAAGTCGGGGAACGGCAAGTCGAGGGTCCTGAATTGGTGCAGCAGATTGTAGACAAGGTAGATTTGATCAAGCATAGGATCAAAGTTGCTCAAGATAGACAAGCCAGTTATGCGAATATTCGCCGCAGGCCACTTCAGTTTGAGCCTGGTGAATATGTTTTTCTGCGAGTATCACCTTTCAGGAAGGTGATGAGATTTGGTGTGAAAGGCAAGTTGTCTCCTCGTTACATTGGGCCTTTCCAGATACTGGAGAAGATCGGAGATGTTGCTTATCGTTTGGCTTTACCGCCATCTCTTTCCAGTATACACAATGTTTTTCATGTGTCGTTGCTTCGACAGTACATAGCTGATGAATCTCATGTGATTCAGTCTACTGATATTCAGCTAGAGCCAGATCTGTCTTTTGTTGAACGACCAATCTGTATCCTAGACAGGAAGGAGAAAGTTCTTCGGAACAAGACTATACCACTTGTGATGGTACAGTGGCAGCGCCGAGGCGTTGAAGAAGCAACTTGGGAAACTGAGAGTCATATGCGAGCAGAATATCCTGAGTTGTTTGCTTTGTATTTTTGATTACCATATAAGATGTAATTACCGTTGTTGTAATAAGACATGGTTTGTTGTTTCATATTGTTATCTTGATTTATCTTTAGATGTTATTTCGCGGACGAAATATCTAAAGGTGGGGAGAATGTAGTAACCCGGAACCCATTTTAAGATAATAATATGTTAAACATGATTAAGGGTTGGTAATTGATCTATTTCGGAGTGTTATTGGACTTCGGAAGAGGAATTTGGGATTTTGACTTTGGGCCAGATCGGAAGCTCCGATCCCAGTTCGGAAGCTCCGATCCTGACCACTTCGGAAGCAGATCGGATGCACGGTGATCGGACGTTCCGATCAGGAACGGAGGTTCCGATCTCAGCCAGCCAGCAATGCTCGATGACTCAGCCGTGAGTTTTGACAAGTGTTGATCGGGGGTTCGATCGGAAGTTCCGATCCCGGAACGGTGGTTCCGATCCCGACGTGTCGGACATGCACAGAATGAGCTGGAATCGGAAGCTCCGATCCCGAGATCGGTGGTTCCGATCGTTGCCGAGATTTTGGCTATAAATAGGGCTCATTTGCTTCAGTTTTGAAATACGAATTCCCGCGTTTCCTTCTTCAGTTATATAGTGTGAGATATACACTTGAGGGCCCTATCGATTATAATAGAGGTTCTGGAATAACCAAGGTGTGGTTATAGTCATCCGGGACTAGCGACTCCAAAGAGCTAACTACGGACGAAGGTATGGTCCGGGAATCTATTTAAGTTTTGGGAGTACTTATTAGCTTAGTTAAGGCTTATAGAATTTATGTAGTGATACGGTGAACTTTTGAATATAGGCTTGGAACCTAGGATCCTATTATACTTGAACTAGCCTAGAGGTACGTACACATTGACTGAGATTGCCAGCGAGTATACATGTTTATATGTTGCATTTATTTGGCATTATTATATGGCATGATGTATGATTTACCGTTTTCTATACTCGTATGTCATGTGCATATACACGTTGAGCCTATTCCTTGTTATACCTGATTATAGAGCCGCTCATCTCTATACTCGATAGTCTGTCACTGAGAGTACCGCGACGGCGGGGGCATTTATGTCTGTCTACTCTGGTGTACTAGACGAGTGTGGTTGCACCCAGAGGTTGATCCGTGCGGTGGCAGCACTCATATGGCGCCGGTTCTGAGCATGACTTTTCAGATGACCCTGTACCAGTCATCATGTTGCATGCATTATATACATATGTTTACTCATGTCTATGTACTGGTCGTAGCGCTCACGTCCTAGTTGTTATCTTGGACACCCTATTCCATGGGGCAGGTCGCAGGATGGACGGAGCCGGTAGTTCAAGGCAGGACTAGGGAGCAGGAGCCTTGAGGATTTTATTATACAGCAGGAATTGATATAACTGTATAATGTTTACTGTTTAAGATTTCGATTTGGTTGTATCACTACAGATTTAAGCCTGGATTATATTACTAAGCTGATATGTAAATTATGGATTACGTTTCCGCACGTTTTTACTCTGTTAAGTATTATGCTGTATTTAAGTTTAATGCATGCTATTAGTTGCCAGTTAGTAGGTGATTCCATGCAGGGTCTCTACATTTCAAGTAATAAGGACTAATGGTGTACAACCAAAACCGCGGACTTTATCCACTCGATAAGTGATAACCACTTGGAAAGTCCGAATAGGGTAGTTCGATCATTCATTATATGAATATCCATTTGCATACTTTGAACATCTCTATGTTCCATACCAATGAAACGTGGTACTCGGCATCGCAAATTCTAGTCTCAATCTCGAGCGATCCTTATCCTTATTTGCGGACGGCTCAATTGACTAGGAATAGTTTAGAATATACAGTGACTATAAGATGTGTTTCATGATAGCCATCCCCATGTGCTACCACATCTTACATACACTATAGTATATTCAAGGTCTTTATCAAAACAACAATAGTATATCATAATATAACAATATGAAGAAAGATAAAGTCAATGCCATTATAAAAGTGTAAATTATATTAAACAAAAGATTGTTTTACATAGAGTCATAAAAGCCCTTAGCCACAAGTTGGCTAACCGAGCACCCACTCTTTCAATCTCCCACTTGCCCTAAAGCCAACTAGTCATACTACGTAATCCCATTGCTTCGCGATGTTTGTCAAACAATGGTCCTGGCAAGGGCTTAGTAAGCGGATCAGCGATATTGTCTGTAGAGGCCACTCTCTCGACACTGATGTCTCCTCTTTCCACAATCTCCCGGATGATGTGGTATTTCCTCAGTACGTGTTTGGACTTCTGATGAGACCTTGGCTCCTTTGCCTGAGCAATGGCACCCGTGTTGTCACAGTACACCGGGACTGGACCAACAGCTTCAAGAATTACACCCAACTCTTGGATGAATTTCCTTATCCAAACCGCCTCTTTAGCAGCAGCTGATGCTGCAATGTATTCTGCCTCAGTGGTGGAATCCGCTGTGGTGTCCTGCTTGGAACTCTTCCAAGAGACAGCACCGCCATTGAGCACGAATACAAATACAGAGGTTGATTTCGAGTCATCCACGTCACATTGGAAGCTAGAGTAGGTATAGCCTTCCAACTTCAATTCTCTCCCTCCATAAACCATGAATAAATTCTTAGTCCTTAGCAAGTACTTAAGAATATCCTTCACGGCTTTCCAATGCATTTGACCGGGATTGGCTTGGTATCTGCTCGTGACGCTCAGAGCATAGGCCACATCCGGTCTGGTAGATATTATCCCATACATGATACTACCTATGGATGACGCATATGGCACGTGTGTCATCTTCTCTATCTCTTCGTCAGTCTTGGGACACATAGACTTGGATAGAGAAACTCCATGACACATAGGTAGATGTCCTCTCTTGGACTCATCCATAAAAAACCTTTTCAATATGGTGTCGATGTAGGTTGATTGAGTGAGTCCTATCATTCTTTTAGATC
Organism: Henckelia pumila; assembly: GCF_033568475.1. Lineage (NCBI taxonomy): Eukaryota > Viridiplantae > Streptophyta > Magnoliopsida > Lamiales > Gesneriaceae > Henckelia > Henckelia pumila. Next base: position 66,970,070 of record NC_133120.1, read on the forward strand.
TATCTCTATAGATCTGAATTCCTAGAATATAGGATGCCTCACCTAAATCCTTCATCGAGAATCTACCTGATAACCATATCTTTGTTGACTGCAACATCCCTACATCATTCCCCATGATTAGGATGTCATCAACATAAAGTACTAAGAATGTTACCGCATTCTTAACTACTTTCTTGTACACGCATGGTTCCTCCGGGTTCTTGATGAAACCAAAATCCTTTATTGTTTCATCAAATTTCTGGTTCCAACTTCTTGATGCTTGTTTGAGACCATAGATTGATCTCTGAAGCTTGCATACCTTATGCTCGCTTCCCATGGATGTGTATCCCTCAGGCTGCGTCATATAGATCTCTTCCTTAATGTTTCCATTAAGAAATGTAGTCTTTACATCCATTTGCCATATCTCATAGTCATATCATGCTGCTATGGCAATAAGGATTCTTATGGACTTGAACATTGCGACTGATGAAAAAGTTTCATCATAGTCAACTCCTTGTCTTTGAGTATAACCTTTTGCCACCAATCGTGCCTTGTAGGTCAATACCTTTCCATCAGGCCCAAGCTTTCTCTTGTAGATCCATTTGCACCCAATTGGAACAATTCCATCGGCAGGATCTACTAAAGACCAAACTTGGTTAGAATGCATCGAATCTATTTCCGATTGCATAGCTTCAAGCCATAAATTCGAATCCGCATCAGAAATTGCTTCCTTGAATTTTCTTGAATCACATCCAATGACGGGTTCACTTTGATCCCCTTCAAGAAGAAGAACATATCTAATAGGAGGCCTAGAAGTCCTCTCGGATCTCCTAGTAATAGGCGTGTCTTGTGATGATTCTTGAGGTGTAGGATCACTATTTTGTATCTCGGGTTCTTCTCGAATTTCTTCGAGTTCCATCATCTTGCCTTTCTTATCCAATAAGAACTCCTTCTCCGAGAAGGTGGCATTCCTTGAAACAAACACTTTTGTTTCAGAAGGATGATAGAAATAATATCCGATTGAATTCTTCGGATACCCTACAAAATAACATAAAGTGGATCGACTATCCAATTTATCTCCCACTGTCTGCTTCACGTAAGCAGGACATCCCCAAATCCTCAAGTACGAATACTTAGGAGCTTTGCCATTCCATAACTCGTATGGTGTTTTATTTACTGCTTTAGTGTGGACGTTGTTTAAAAACAATACCGCCGTTTCAAGCGCGTAGCCCCAAAACGAAGGTGGGAGCTCAGTGAAGCTCATCATGGATCGAACCATATCCAACAAAGTTCGATTGCGACGCTCCGAAACACCATTAAGCTGAGGTGTCATAGGAGGAGTCCACTGAGAGAGAATCCCATTCTCTTTTAGATAGTCCAAAAACTCGGTACTTAAGTATTCTCCACCTCGATCCGATCGAAGTGCCTTAATACTTTTACCTAGTTTGTTTTCTACTTCAGCCTTGAATTCTTTGAACTTTTCAAATGCTTCAGACTTATATTTCATTAAATATAAATACCCATACCTAGAATGATCATCAGTAAAGGTAATGAAGTAGGTGTTGCCACATTTAGTACCAATCCTAAATGGACCGCAAACATCTGTATGGATCAAATCCAACAGATTTTGACTACACTCAGGTTTTCCTTTGAAAGGAGATTTAGTCATTTTTCCCTTTAGGAAGGACTCACAAGTAGGTAGAGAGTTAATATCAGACATATCAAACATGCCCTCTCCCACTAGCTTGTTCATCCTCCTTGAGGAAATATGACCTAGCCTAGCATGCCAAAGGTTTGCCGGGTTTTGACTATCGTCCTTCCTTTTAATTGTTGTTACCGGTTTATCAACATAATTAATTGGAACGTCTTTTAATTTTAAGCTATATAGATCGTTTTCAAGTTGTCCATTTTCAATCAAACATTCATTCTTGTAAATATTGCAAATCCCATTCACAAAATTGCAAGAAAAACCATCTCTATCAAGCATAGAAATAGATATAATGTTTTTGACCAAATCCGGAACATATAAAACATCTCTCAAAAATAACTTAAAATTGTTCTGCAAAACTAAATAAATGTCTCCTATAGCTTTGGATTCGACTCTAGAACCATTCCCGAGCCTTAGCTGGGTCCACCCATCCTTAGCTTACGACTTTTTGTCATCACCTGCAAATCATTGCAAATGTGAGATCCACATCCGGTATCCAATACCCAAGAAGAAGTATTAAGCGAAACATTTATTTCAATGTAAAACATACCCTTTGCAGTTCGCAACTGTTCGAGGTATTTCTTGCAGTTACGTTTCCAATGACCGGGTTTCTTGCAGTAATGACAAACGTTTTCATCTTTTATCCCAATTGAAGCCTTGGCCTTTCCCTTCTTATTTGGTACAATCTTCTTGGGCGGGGCAGAACGTTTCTTACCCTTTCCACTTGGTCCTTTCTTAGAGTTAGAAGAGGAGCCAACCAAGAGTACCGGTTTATCCTTATTTAGTGTGGCTTCATATGTGACAAGCATATTGACCATCTCTTCAAGGGTGGCCTCTATCTTGTTCATATTGAAGTTCATCACAAAACCATCAAACGATGAAGGAAGTGATAGAAGCAACAAGTCCGCGCTAAGTTCATGCTCCAAAGTCAAGTCGAGTGTTACCAACTTTTCAATGAGCCCAATCATGTGCACCCCATGCTCACGGACCGAAGTCCCATCTCGCATGCGGCTCTTCATGAGCTCTCTGACGGTGGCATACCTCTCCGACCTTGACTGAGCTCCAAAGAGTTCCTTGAGGTTCTTGTGAATGTCAGCAGCATTCACGGCATCCTCGAATCTCCTTTGAAGCTCATCAGACATCGAAGCCTGCATGTAGCATTTGGCCTTGATATCATGGTCCCACCATAAATCAAGTTTGGCCAACTCTTTCGGACTTGTATTAGCCGGGGCTTCCTTCGGAGGCGGCTTCTCTAACACGTAGAAAGCTTTTTCCAAAGTAAGAATAATTTTCAACTTACGGAACCATTCCGTATAGTTTGCGCCAGTCAATTTGTTTTGTTCGAGAATTGAAAACAGTGGATTGCGAGAAGTCATTGTAATAGTATACTGAAAAGGAAACAAACAATAATCAATGATTGCTTAATTAATTTACTAAGACATAAAATATGGAGAATTTTATTTTATGAATTACACTCCCACTATTTTAACGATTTCACTACCCTCTAGTAAAAACGGGAAACTATTTTCCTTAGTGAGAACATGGAGTCCAATTGACAAATCATGATCCCGAATAATATCAACCAACTATAATTTTCAAAAGGTAGAGCCCAATTACTTCCAAAGTAACCCCCATGTTTTTACCTCATGTCCAATAAGAGCCCAATAATATGACGCCGTTTATTGTGACATGTCAAGATAACCCATCAATATTAAGTTGTGATAGACGGTCGCCATATGGATCCCCCAATAATATGAGCCAATCCCATGGGAGTTCCACCCAACTTACAACAAGTGTCGATCCAATGCACAGCTTTCCGACGAACGGGCCCCCCCAATAATATGAGCCGGACCGTATCCGCGGGTAGCATCTCATACATTGATCGTTGATGGAAGGTAGGAATATTTAAACAATATTTAAATTCCCTTTTTATTAATCTTGATATCAATTTTAAATCATATTTAAAATGAGGGATTTTTAATTTTGAAAATTTGTCTCATCATGCAATTTATGTATGCTTGCGGGATTCATACAATTTTGTCTAAACATGCATACATCAATAATATCATATATTATTTAAGGATGATCGATCCCATTAACTAATCGACCCGTGGTTGCCAATAACGAGTCTAAGTCCAATCCTAGGTGATATGTAAGTATGCAATGCAATCCTATTATATTGTGCTTCCAATTTACATTTCTTCGGTCTTCATTGTCTGCTGGGCCCACCATTTCTTCAAATCTTTGTCTCCCACTAAGTCTAATAAATTTACAATAAATTTCGATGACAAATATGGGATACATTTTAGGGGTGGGAACGGGCCATAAACCAGACCCACTTTTATTACATATGACAATCATATTGGGCTATAAACCAAGCCCATTAATAAACACCAACAACAATAAGACAAATGTAAATCACCTAACATACATCTAAAACATTGGTCATGGCAATCGATCATCCTTTATCTATTAATTAATTCAATAATTAAATAATTGGATAAACATGCAAAGGCATCATAATTTAAAAGATAAAATCATATTTTATCTTATCCATCCATAAGATCATATCTTATCATCAATTGTACCAAAATAATTAATTTTATAAAATTTAATTTAACGGATAAAATTTATAAATTTTCCAAAAATTCAAATTTATCCAAAAATCAATTTTAAAATTTTCGGACTCGAACAATTCGATCCGATGCCTCGTGAACCAATCAAAAACAATTTTCGATCGGATAAAAAACTAGAATTTCAAAAAATTAAAATTTTAATTAAAAATTAAAAAATAATTTTTCCGGGCTGCCCGGGACAATCCCGGGCAGCCCGTGCCCCAAAAAGGGCCCGGGCTGGACAGCCCGTCGCTGCCCCTTGGGCAGCGACGGTCGCTGCCCGATTTTCCCATTAAAATTTAATTTTAAATTTTCGTTTTGTTTCAAAAACCGAGGCTTAAAAATTTTGTACAATCGATTAATTTAATCGTTTGATTTGAGCAACCTGGCTCTGATACCACTGTTGGAAAACTGTGTTCAGATCAATTAGAATTGATACCCGGTGCAGCGAAAGTTTAAAAATTTATTTTATTAATATGGAACGATTCCATATCTGGGTATCAAAACTTTACGATTAAATTGTGTAAGTAAAACAAATAATCACTATTAAATATTTTACCTTAAAATCTCGAAGCGAGATTATGGACACCCAACAAAATTTAATCTGCTCTTGTTGTATATCCCAGGAACTGATGAACGAACGTTTCTTCAATCAGGTCCACGAATAGAAAACAAAACCCTCTGATTGACTGCACTAGAAATCAATCAGAAGTTTGCGTAGAGAATAAACAGATATGATCTGTTAATTCAGATTGTAATTTTTCACAAAAATCACAACCCGAATTTTCTCCAAAAGGAACAGAGGATTTCGAAAATCCCCTTGAAAATTCTAGAGTGTATTTTCGAAAATTGCAATATACAATGTGTGTGATTTTCGAACCCAACACCTCTATTTATAGATAATTTCTAGTTATAATTGTATCAGGACTCTAACTCTTTAAAGCCCACAATCCATAACTTAAGCCCAACAAGCCAAGCCTGTTGTTATAGAAATTAATATAAAATTCATCGTAACTCCGATTGATAAACTGATTTCACCAATGTGCACAGAAACCATTTATGCATCTTTTAGAGTCAAGATAATTTTTCTGAATCCGAATTCAGTGATTTCCAAAAATGTCCATCCCTATGTCATTTTAGGAAATCCCACTCCCTTTAGTTAAGAAGTCCAACTTCTCTTTCATTAAATTTAACTCTTTAAATTTAACTATCTCTACGGGGTTTTAGTAATCCATTACTTGTGTAACCCTCAATGATTCAGGAATACAGCTAGCCGTGGGCTCACAACTCCTTGTGACTCGGAACAACAATTTCCGACTTACCCATCGAATCATGGTAAGAGCGCCTAGCAACATCGCCCCATGATTCCCTAGGTATTACTGATAGTGCCTGCAAGAACCAGTAGATTTTAGTTAGCGTACAGTACGGTCCCTTCAACCAAATATCCCGATCGAATCAACAACCATTGGTGCATCGAGAGTCGTTCGAGATTCGATAACTATGCATAACATCTTGGAGATCAAATAGTGACATCGCATGTGTTACTAGGATAACCCATTAACCTAAAACACATCATATACTCTGGCCAGAGATTCGTCACACTAATATCTCCTCATATCACATAGGATATCCATACTCGCAAGTATGTGATGAATCCTTGACAACAAAGCATCGACTCCTATATGTGTCGTAACTGTATCCAATCCCGACACCTGATGACCCCAATAGAGTCGGTAAACGAGTAAAAGTACAGTACTAGCATATAGAGTCTCAATGATGTTTCAAGTAATAAGGACTAATGGTGTACAACCAAAACCGCGGACTTTATCCACTCGATAAGTGATAACCACTTGGAAAGTTCGAATAGGGTAGTTCGATCATTCATCATATGAATATCCATTTGCATGCTTTGAACATCTCTATGTTCCATACCAATGAAACGTGGTATTCGGCATCGCAAATGCTAGTCTCAATCTCGAGCGATCCTTATCCTTATTTGCAGATGGCTCAATTGACTAGGAACAGTTTAGAATATACAGTGACTATAAGATGTGTTTCATGATAGCCATCCCCATGTACTACCACATCTTACATACACTATAGTATATTCAAGGTCTTTATCAAAACAACAATAGTATATCATAATATAACAATATGAAGAAAGATAAAGTCAATGCCATTATAAAAGTGTAAATTATATTAAACAAAAGATTGTTTTACATAGAGTCATAAAAGCCCTTAGCCACAAGTTGGCTAACCGGGCACCCACTCTTTCACACCGTTCAAAGTGAAGTTCAAAATATTTTGAAGCTGCTGTCCAAATTTTGGCTTGATCCGATAGCTAGAACTCTAAATATGAATTTTTCAAAAATGCTGCGCGCAGAGAAAGAATAGGGTGCGCTCGAGTGGGGCTTTTCTTCCGCTCGAGCGCGAAATTTGAAAGTAAAAATTCTGGACAGAAATTTTGGCGGTCGAGGGGTGTTTTTATACCGCTCGAGCATGATTTGATGAGTTTTTATGTTTGGAGGCAGAAAGTTTGGCGCTCGAGTGGAGCTTTTGCCCACTCGAGCGCGATCGCATGAGAAGAAAAAATTTTATGTTTCGAAATATTAAATCCTGGACTTTCCGAACTTTATTTCATGGGCTTTAAAAGAAATATAAAAGGGAGTCTTGAGATGGCAGAAGAGGGGGATTTTCATGCAGATCTTTAACGAGGAACAAGGCGGCTAGGGCTTGGAGATTTTGAAGGCTTTGAAGAACACTTCTTCTTCTTCTTCTTCTTCTTCTTCTTCTTCTTCTTTTTTTCTTATTCTTCTTCTTATGATTTAAACATCTTTTTGAATTAAATTTTTCATTATTGAGTAGTTTTTCTTCAACCAAGACCATTAGATTGGGTCGAAACTAATTTATGTTTGAGACGTGGTTACATGTTTGATTATATTTTGGATATTTTCAGTTATTGATTGATGTTAGTTTAATATTTCTTGTGAATAGTCTGATCACCTAATCACATATTTGTTGATTAATCACAAATTGAAAGAGGATTGATTAAAGATAGCTTCAAAGATATCAATCAACATATGGTTAAAACGACTAGAAATAGTAATCGATTTCAGTATGCGGTTTTAACTTTTAAGGGAAAAACTAAATTTCATAAATATTGAATGCATTTGAGTTTGATTGAAATTGATTAGAAATAATTGATCCGTCCAACTTGAATAGGTTTAGCAATTCTAGAAATAGATTGTTGAATATTAAAGATAAATTCACCGTGATTGGAATAAACATGATTTTCAGTCTGTGTCACATGGATGCATAAATTAGTTTGATACCTTCGTGTGTCTTGGTTGTCTCGTTTTAAGAATTTATTATTGAGCTTTAGTTGTTAGATAGTTTAATATGTATTTTATTGTTTATTTTAATTGAATTTTTATTCAACTCATCACAATCTTTTTATTATTTTGTCTAAACTAAGTTAAATAATTAAATCTTGAGAATTAACTACAGTCTCTGTGAGATCGATACTTGGACTCATTGTGCATTTACTATAACTTGACCTAGTGCACTTGCTAGTTCCAACCGAATTTTATGGTCAAGGAGATTAGAAGCCAACCGAACTTCAGGCGTCTTAGAAATTATACATACTGATATTTGTGGACCATTACCTTCGCTTCTTGTAATGGTCAACAATATTTTATAATGTTCACAGACGATTTTTCAAGATATGTCTTCATTTATCTCATTCATGAAAAGAAACAATCATTGGATGTGTTCAAAATTATAAAGACGAAGTTGAAAATCAACTTGGCTTAAAGATTAAAACCATTAGATCTGACCGTGGTGGTGAATACTATGGTAGATATGACGGTTCAGGTGAACAACGTCCAATACCTTTTGCTAAATTCCTAGAGGAATGTGGTGTCGTCCCATAGTACACTATGTCGGGTTTTCCCACTATGAATGGTGTTGTTGAAAGACGAAACAGACCACTTAAGGACATGGTGAGGAGTATGATTAGTCATTCTAACTTACCCGAATCACTCCGAGAGAAGCAATAAAGACTGCATCATATATTCTTAACAGGGTTCCGATAAAGCAACTACCAAAACCCCTTATGAACTTTGGATAGGAAAAAAGCCTAGTATTAAGCATTTGCACGCTTGGGGATGTCCAGCCGAGGAACGGCCTTACAAGACTAATGAAAAGAAACTAGACTTAAGGACGGTTAGTTGTTATTTTATTAGATACTCTGAAAGATCCAGAGGGTACAAGTTTTATGATCCCACAACTAAGTCGATTTTTGAGTCGGGAAATTTCCGATTCTTTGAGGATGCTGAGTTTGCGGGGGGAGATAAAGTTATAGATATTATCTTTGAAGAGGAATATGTGAATATTCCTACAGGTGTTTTAGGAATTGATCGGGATATCATTCCTGACCTTGCCCAAAACACAATACAACAAGACAACATTGGAGATCCTCCCATTCAAGAAAATATTCAAGATGAACAAACTCAAGCACCTCCAGAACCTATACCATTAAGGAGATCCACTAGAGAGACAAAAAATGAGGTGCCAGATGATTACATTGTATTTCTTCAAGAACATGAGGTAGACACTGGAATGGTGGTGGATGATCCTATCAACTTCCGTCAATACATGGAGAGTTCTAACTCTCAAAAGTGGATTAATGTCGTGGATGAGGAGATAAAGTTTATGAAGGACAATGACGTTTGGGATCCTGTCCCATTGCCTAAAGGTGCGAGGCCCATTGGCTGCAAATGGATATTTAAAACCAAGAGGGATTCTAAAAGTAATGTGGAAAGATATAAGGTCCGTCTTGTCGCAAAAGGCTTTACACATAAAAAAGACATTGACCATAAAGAGACTTTTCTCTCCGGTTTCTTCGAAAGACTCTTTTAGGATTATAATGGAGTTAGTGGCACATTTCGACCTTGAGTTACAACAGATGGATGTTAAGAAAACGTTTCTGAATGGTGACATTGATGAAACAATTTATATGGTGCAACCATAAAATTTTGTGTCTGGAGACACAAATAATATGATTTTCAAACTCAAGAAATCCATCTATGGACTCAAGCAGGCATCTCGACAATGGTATTTTAAGTTTCATCAAATGATCATCTCGTTCAGTTTTGAGATGAATTTGGTCGATGATTGTGTATACCATAAGTTCAGTGGGAGCAAGCATATTTTTTTGGTTTTATATGTTAATGATATCCTACTCGCTAGGAATTATATAGATATGTTGCATGATACCAAGAGATTTCTTGCTAAGAATTTTGAGATGAAATATCTTGACGATGCATCTTTTGTACTGGGTATCCAGATACATTGGGATCGCTCTCGAGGTATTCTTGGATTATCACAGAAAAGTTATATCGAAAAGATTCTCAAGCGATATGGGATGAAAAATTGTAAACCAGGTGATACCCCCGTGGCTAAAGGAGACAAATTCAGTCTCAATCAATGTCATAAGAATGATTTTGAAGAAAAGGAAATGCAGAAGATTCCCTATGCATCTGCAGTGGAGAGTTTAATGTATGCTCAGATCTGTACACATCCAGATATTGCATACGTGATAGGGATTTTGGGTAGATATCTAACCAATCCAGGAGTAGAACATTGGAAAACAATCAAAAGAGTTTTAAGGTATTTACAGAGAACAAAAGATTACATGCTTATGTATCGGAGGTTGGATCAACTTGAGATCATTGGGTATACTGATTCCAATTTTGTTGGATGCCAAGTGTAACGCCTATAATTTCGCTCACGTTAAACCGTATGCATAATTATGAAATTTAATATTTTAAATAGAATTAAATAATAATAAAATAAATTAAGGGTTTAAATGACTTTTATTTATAATGATTATGTGTTTTAAATTTGATTAGGATTTTTTTAAGAGCCTAAAATAATTATTTTAAGGTTTATTTCATTGGAAAATTTAGGTATTATTATTTAAATATTTTAAAAGTCCATTTTTCACCATATCGGGCCATTTTATGGACTTTTAGGGCATTTTTTAAAATAGGCTTTTAATAAATCCGAAAATTTGCCTTTATTATTGGGTCCAAATTATTGTTGTCCCTTCTTCTTCTTCTTCTTCTTTGTGGCGTGTCTGAGAGAAACAGGGAGAAACGCCATCTCCTTCACTTGCACACACTGCACTCAAATCTTGTTTGAAATTTCAAGATTTTTGCGGATTATTGATCACCACGCCCCGAGCTTCGTTTCTATACCTTTATTTTTCTGTTTAAGGCATGTTCGATTTTTCTTGTTGTCACGATTTAGATTGTTATATGCGCTTTGAGGTTTAAATCTGTGTTGTGGCTTTTGTATGTGGTTTTGAGCTCACATTTTTCAGAATATATGCATCGATTATTTTTCCCTCGATTTACCTTGCTTGTTGGCTCGTTCTCGAGCGTTTTTTTTTCTTTCTTCTTTTTGCCTGGCGTGTTCGAGGAGGGCTGTGCCCCGGGTTCATTAGCTGGGTTAGGCTCCATAGAATCAGGTGAAAGGGAGCTTGGTCAGTTGGAAGGTGGTGTGCAGGCTGGGCGCCGGGATTTTTGTGGCGTGCGGGTTGCGCAGGGGGACTCAAGTGGTTCTTGAGTTCGGAGAATGACCCCTGGCCGAGCCAAGATCTTTATAGTTCGAGCCAGGGTTGGTTCCAGATGATCCAGCAGAACCTTGGGTTGGTCCTGCTGGCGCAGCTCCGGCCAAGGGTGGTCGGAGCTGGGTGACCGTGAGGCGTGAAGAAGTCGAGCGAGGGAGTCGGGAAGAGGGGTTGGGGTTTCGCTGGGTCATTCTTCTTTGGGCCAGGATTTTGGGCTCGGCCTTGGTGGGGGGCTGGGCCGAGTCCAGGTCCGGGTTGGATAAGAGTCCGGTTCGGGTTGAGTCCAAGTCGGGTTTTGGGTCTGGGTTAGTTATTTAGGTCTTAGGTCGGTCCGGGTCGGGTCCAATAGGTTTAGGGTCCAAGTTTAGTCATGGGCTTGAGACTACTGTTGGGTCCAAAGAGTTAAATTTATTACTGGGCTTAATTAATTGGTTATCAGTTGGGCTTTAGTAATTAAACTGGACTTAATAATTATTTGGGGCTCAAATAAGTGTGTAGGCCTGAAGTATGAATGTGCTTAAGTAGTTTTATTTGGGTCTAGAAAGTGTGTTATTAGAGCTTAAATTAAATAATTATTTGGGCTTAAGGTATAAATGTGAGCTTGAGAAATTAAACAAGGGTAATTGGGCCAGACTTAGTTTAAGGGTTTAAGTTAAGGGACAGCAACTCGAACCAGCCAAGACAAAATCATAGTCTGTAAATATATATTTAATAGACATATATGTAATATTTTGATATAAATATTATCTTTATAAAAATAAATTAAATATATATTTACGAACAATGTTTTTAAGAAAAAATAATATTTTTAATTCACGATTCATGCATATGTTTCACGTTAAATTGATGGCATGTGAAGAAAAATAATTTTGGGATAATTGATGTGATTTGTGACAAACACGGGATTGGAGGTCGGGATACCGGGCCCGATAACCTTTCCACTTACGATTATGTGCCTATGGATCCCCAAAGGTTGGGTGAAGTGACATAGGACGTTAGGGGTTACACCTCACAGGCCGCCACCACGTACGATGGATTTAGATTGATCAATCGAATTAGATTACACTTCACTGATATGACCCACATCAAAGATTTTATGACTATGACATGTCATATTTATGTTATGTAATTATGATATGATTATGTTACGATTTATTATTATGCATATGATTTTACGTTCATGCATGCATTAAATCCTCATGTTATTTTTATATGCGTCGTGCTTGCATGTGGTTTTATTTAGTAGTATTCGTTATATATATTATAGAGCATGCTGGGCATCTAGGCTCACTAGATCTAAATGGTGCAGGTGAGTTTGATTCCGTAGCCGATGTGATCCCGACTGGCGGCGAGGACCTCTGAGCATCCACTGCTAGCTTGCTTGCCCATGACCATTGCAGTATTTAATTCCGCATTTCTCTTAGATTTGACTGAGGACTGTATTAAGTTATTTACAGTGCATGTTTGTCTTTTTACTACTCATGCTATGATTTGATTATGTTTGGATATTTTTAAAATATGTATCTTCACAATTTGCGATATCGTATTTTGCGCGCTTGCATATCCTTTAAATTAATTAGGCATTTTAAAATTTTCTAGAGATCAACCAATTTATCATATATTTCATTACGTGGAATAAAAATTATTTTGAGTAGTGACGCATTTGTGTATGGGCATATATGTGGTGTTTAAATTTATATATATATAAAAAAATCCCTCGAGTTTTCGGTCGTTTCACCAAGATAGTATGAATCTACTTCGGGCTACATCTATCTCCTTGTTGGAGGTGCCATTTCTTGAAAGAGTTCTATGCAGTTTCTTATAGCCTCTTCCACCATGGTAGCAGGGTTTGTAGCATGTTACAAGGCATCCAATCATGGAATATGGCTACGGAATTTTGTCACGAGACTGCATTGTTGATGGTATTGAAAGACTACTAAAGTTGCATTGTGAAAATAAGTCAACGGTTTTATATTCCAATAACAACAGGATCTCGACGAAGTAGAAGCATATTGACATCAAGTTCCTGGTTGTTAAAGAAAGAATTCAGTGTGGACATTTATCTATTGAGAATATCGTTACAAACTCCATGGTTGCAAATCCGCTTACAAAGGGACTACCACCCAAACTGTTCGTGATCATACAACTCGTATGAGTGTTGTGTCATTTGAGGGCATTCAATTTTAGTGGGAGTTTGAAATTTTTGGATGCTTTTTTATTTTAGACATTTTCAGTTTTTGGTTATTTTCTGCAGAAATAAAGTTTCAGTTTATTCACATTCTAATTATGGCTAAAGTTTTATCTCAATACGGTTTAGGGAGGACCAATTGGAAATAAACATGTTATGATCACACTGCATGAGATTTCCATGCTGCACATCCATGCCATAATCCATGTCATTCAGTTGTTTTGGCATATGTGACCATTGATGGGTCGAGTTATCATAAATGTAACGAAGGTTGCTTTGATCCTATGTTGAAACGATTGATGGACCAGATTTAGCATAGATACATTCAGGAATGACATCGTTTCACAAAACATAATTATAAGGTTACACATATAGGCCAAGTGGGAGATTGTTAGATCAATTAAATTATATGGGCTTATATGTGAATAATTAGGTATTGTGGGCTGTCAATTAAGTTAAGTTAAAACTAAAGTGATTAATTAAAGTTTTCAATTATTGGGCTTTAATTTATCTAATAGTACGTGGGCTTTTGATGTGTAGAGACTAAAGTGTAATTTATGTTTTCGTGATGGACTGAAGCAGAAATATCAGAGATAATCAACAGAATTATCTATATAACATGGTTAAGTTTCCCAGATCACGCGTATCACGTTCCACTATCTCTAATATCCATTATTAGAATACAACCAGAGAGAAAACAAAAGGGATCTCAAATAAGAACGCGTAGATCTGGAAGATCAACTGATCGTTCTTGAAGATTTAAGATTATGGCTTCAGTTAAGTTTCCGCTTTAAGTTTATAGATTATTCTTGATGATTTGACATGATGATTCTGGCTATATTTTATGGTTAATTTTCCCTAAAAAGTAACTCTCAGATTTTCAACACCTATTAATATCCATCTGAAATCCTTAAAATAAAATAAAAAAACAAACCCAAAGCCTAGTCAAAATTTTGTACAAAAAGTTTAGACAACAACAAACAACTTCTGCGTACAACGGGCAACAACAAGGTTGAGCTAAGGATATTTGGATAGTGTTTGGGAAAGCCTTTAAAAGCACTTTTTAGCTTTTTCTTAATGAAAAGCTGAAAATTACTTTCTAAAACCTCTTCCAAACACTAGCTTCGTACTCCAAACATATTCAAAAAATACCAAAATTCTTTAAGCATTTATAGATCTTTAAGTGGGCTTACTATTTTAAAACATTTTAATATGTGCTATAAATCGATCATGTATTTTAATATTTGAAAGTATGTATTATTTTTATTTTTTTGAGTTGGGAGAGGGGTTTTTTTTTTTTTTTTTGTTAAAATTAGGTCTCGAACTCGAGATTTCGTCCCACATTTGGGACCTTGGTGTCAGATGGGCTATACGTCATCGACAGTATGTATTAATCTGAAATGCTAAGAAAGGTCTAAGTTCTTGAAGCATTGTTATTATTCGAAATCTAAGTGGAAGGAAATTTTCGAATTATGTTCTGACCCTGATGCCATTTGATAACCATTATTTTGACCTTGATACGACGGGAAACCGTTGTTCTAATTTCAGACCCTTGTTCGTTGGATGAACCAATGTTTTGGCCTTATCTCTAAGAGGGTTAAATCCAGATAACTGATATTAGTAGTCATGAGGAAAATATAATTTCAGTGCTAATATTTTTTTCTCATTTCTGGAATAAGTTGAAAAAAGATATGTTTCATGTTTTGTTAATGAGGACGAGCTTGAAGATTATAAGCAGACTAGGTTGTTGGCTAGTGAAGATATGTAAAGCTGTTGTTTATATGTTTTAAGTATTAAAGTTTACGTTGATGTACAATTATTCTTTTATTGTTTTAATTTTGATATGTCAGAACATATTTGATTATGAATGAATGTACTTGTTTATCAAAGTAATACTATGATGTTTTTTGTTACTTTTTTCCAATTTCATTTGGAAGAAATGTCGTTGTCATCAGATCCAAATGTGGGACAAGAAAATCTCACTACACTAGTAATATTGTGTATGGCTAGACATTGCTTGGTCCTTGTAGCCCGTATAATTTTGAACTGCATTGTGGAATAAGGTGTGCAAGATAAAAAAAAGGACGTGAGCGATAAATTGCCATATACATAAGACACGAGTATGCAAATCTATATACAATGCATGAATCATGAACTGGTAACTGGGATCAAATCTAGGATATCATGCTTAGTCAGGTTTGGGTGCCAATCATGCGTAGCAGCTGACAAGAGTCGGCGCCATATACTAATCATCAAGATGTGAACTAGAATTCCAGGTTCGTCAGAGCCTTCTCGACCAGTTGACCACTGTGACACTCAATGCCCATCCATCCATGAAAGAAAAAGGGATGAACTACCCCCAAGAAATAAGGCTATCTTAAAGGATACTTGCCCAACATGATAACACAATGCGTCATAATATCATAACACAACATGCATATAAATCACAACATCTATCATATGACTAGCAAAATGCACATATAAGAGTGTATACTAAGCTGGCCATCTTAGTCAGTATGTTATGTATCTCTAATACCAGTGTAGAAAAGGCCTCAATCTCCAATCCTAAACAAATTAATCAACCATTCTAGTACTAACAACTGCTAAAAGTCTATCCGAAACCCAAACCATGACATACATATCATACTTTCATCCATCGTCAGTCCTTTGATGAAGATAATTGCATCTGTTCCGGACACTGCTGTCTCATCTAAAAACGCTTATAACTTGAACTGGCTTAACAATGAGGATTAGAAAACACTAAGATATAGACTAAAAATGAGAGAAAACATCGCAAAATTGATCAAAATTATGAAATTCGGATGACCTATCATAGGCAGAGTTCAGATGATCTGAACTCTTGTTCTAAAAGCTACAAACTACGCATGCTGCTACATTTCATGCTCGTTTTGACACCTATTTAGACACCTAGGTTTGGATGGTTCTATCCCAGGTTCGGAACGTCCAAATTGCTATGTTTCAATGCACTTTTTGACACCTACATTGTCTTACTGGTCATGCAGGTTCTGATGATCTGAACCACCTTCGTATGGTCCGAATGCTTCAGTGTTTCCAAACTCATTGACAGGTAATCATCTCAATTTGCTTAATTAATGACATCTTAATCATGTTTAAATAGTACTTTATTCCAAAAAAACTTTGGGTCATTAAATTTGATTTATTATGTAGATTTATGTTTTCTCTCTATCTCGTTACTTTGTTCTTGTAGGTGTTTTTAGATCTTGTTTACATCCATTATTTTGAATGTTAACCCTTCCTTTTATAAGAATTGATATAATGTCTCGAGTTCATTTTTTAGAGCCATTGATTTCAATGTTAAATCATATCAACATCTAGTTCAACCATATATCTTAGTTTTACTTCAACTTGTTAATTGTTAGTATAATTTTTTCTTGTTTGGTAGATTGAAATGATGCATCTATGCAGGAGAAGACCCTTATTTCAGTTATTTCTGATTTTAATGGATACATTTTTATTCAATATACTTTTCATATAAGTATTCTTGCTGAGGCCTAGGTGCCGGTTTAGTCTAGCATAGTTTTGTAATAGTTCTATTACCGAGTGTTTAGCAAGTCCAAATGGTAGTATAGGCAGTCAGGTGAAAGAATTCTAGATCATGGGACCCAAGTTTTAGTATATTTTCATGTCAAATTGTAGGGGAATTGTGATCTTGGAGTTTCTAGTCCACCCTTAGGCCGACGATCGCAAACATATTCAGGGTGGTTGATTGGGGCTAGATCCCATTAGGGCATCAACACTCATGTTAAGATCAATTGATTACCATTAGAATACAAGTTATATCTGATGATATTGGTGTAACCTAAATATTTTAATCCGTATAACAACCCAAGCGCCACGTTCAATTGATCTTCTAGTAATGGAAATTATTTTAAACCACCCATTGATTACACTCTTTATAATCTATGAGAATCAAACACGTTATCATGGCTCTGATGTCAACTGTTATGATCAAATATTAGGCCAAAAACTATAACTTTTAGAAGAGACACAACTTTATTTACCTATACTCGTTACAGTCTAGAGCCCCAAATTCCAAATTTAGCTCCCCAAGTTCCAAGTTACTCGTTTATAATTAAAGTTATATTATCCATGATACACTAAAAATTTAAGATCAAGATCACTTAATCACACTTTAAGATATCTTCCTTATTAACAATAAATCTCTACGCCTTCCCTTGGTTTATCTTGATGCCTTAAAAATTAGTTCATGTTTCCTTTCTTCTCTATCAGGGAGATCCTGAGGGGTTATTTGGGGATGCAAAAAGAAGAAAAAAAAAAGAGATTCATATTCATAGTGCTTTAAGTGCATTCCAAATTATGGACAATAATATTCCCTCACTATACCACATCGAAAAATGTGGAGAAAACCCTTAGGAACTTACATGAGAATGGTAAGTGGAGGAGATAAAAATATTCTAGGAACCAATTACATCAAATCTGCAAGGACCTGAAATCAGTTGAGGAAAACTGATAAGTTGGAGTGAGAAAAACTGGATCAGTTAGAATCAAGTTCAGTTGGGAAAATTCAATTCAGTTGGACAAATTCAGTTCAGTTGAAAAAATTCAGTTCAGTTAGACAAGTTCAGTTTAGTTGGGTTCAATTCGGCAGACTAGTAGCTAGACTGAATTTTCAAAAGGCCAGCTACTTCAAAGTTGTAACTGATCCATTAACTCGAGATCATATCAAATAATGACATCCAATGGGAGCCCAACAGTCAGATTTTTTCCTATAAATAACACTCATATTTCTAAGAAAACGTTACACAAATTCTCCGCATCAAATCACATAAAATTCGAGTAAAGGAAAATCAATTGAACAAGGAGGAGATCAGTTAAGCAGTCAGTTCAGTTGAATAAGTACAAAAAATTTTCAAGGACAACTGAAATTAGTTTAGCAACCTTTGGTAAGTGGGATTTCTGTGTTAACTTTGTAATATTCTTTAAAACTATTCCAACAAGTATGTTTCGTATGCAATGTATGAATTTCAAAATTTGTATTTTTGAATATTGTTTTGCATTAAATGATTATGAACTAAGTGGTAGGAATATGTATACTAAATATTACCGATTACCGGCCTTGCCCCTAGGGGACCGATTTTAGTTAGCATGAATTTCATAGCATTTTAGCGCATAAAAGGATTCCTGTTATTTCTGATAAATATGATATATTTGTTTTTGATGAATATGAGATATTTTTTATGTTATATGTATATGAGTTTTTTGTTCAAAATGATTTTAAAATTTGGGATGTTGCCCCCATTTACTGAGTGACGAGTATATCACTCACACACAACACCATCTCAGATAATAACAAAGAGAAAATGGAAGAAGATGACCAAAACTAGTTCTGGGGTTGTTGAAGAAGAACACAGAATTCAGCTGTTTAGTTTTTCTCATAGTTAATTCGCTGCGTTAGATTGGTTTCTGTTTCTATCAGTTTAGAACATTGTAAAGAGAGTGTATTTCCATTATCATGAATGACAACGTATTTCAGTAATATGAATGAATAGGCTGGTTATAAATTATGAAATCCGAGGCTTGTTGTTTTGAATGAATGTTTGAGAACAATGCCGGTGTATATCGCCTCGAGTCTGGGGCGTGACAAAATCCAATCTCTTTCCCCCCTTCATCCTGCTATATAGTAGTATTATCGTTTTTGGATTACATGGTGAAGAAGGTCTTTCACTATGCTACTATAATGTATAACATTGGAGTTTACATAGTGCAGTTCTAGTTGAATCATACATATTCATTTTACTTTCGGTTTTTCATTTTATTAGTATAATTTTTTCTCATTCAATAGGTTGAAATGAGGCATCTATGTAGTCATGGGGCATTCCTTTCAGTTATTTTGGATTTAAAGGGATGTGCCAGCTTTTTCCTTGTAATACTTTGCATATTAAGATTCTCATTGAGGCCTAGGTGTCGGTTAGTCTATTATGGGTTTGTAGGGCTTCTGTTGCAAAGTGTTGAGCAAGTATGATGGGTAGTATAAGCATTCAGGTGAAAGAATATTGGGACACGAGACCCAATGGTAGTATAATTTCTTGTCAGATTGCTGGCAATTGTGCTCTTGGATTTTTTGAGCCAACATTAGGCCGAACGTCACATACATAGTCAGGGTGGTTGAGTGGGGCTTGATCTCTTCAGGGCATCAAAAATCCTGTGAGGATAAAACGTTTATTTCTAGGTCAAAATTTACAAATGGTTGTAACTTTATTGACCTGAGTCCTGTTTTGACATAATTAGATGTTAAAGCATAAGTGGTCATTAATAATCAAATCAGAGCAATTATACATCAATACATTTGGAACCACCGAACTAGGTTCAGATGCAATGAAAATTTCAAACCATCTATGTAAGAACCTGAGTTCCGTTTTATGGAATTAAAATAGCTAAATATGTTTAAAGTGTTAAAAAATTATTTAAGGGGTTTTATTATGTTAAAAACAAGTGGAAAATCAACTCCGAGATGTCTGAAAATAACCTGAGAAGTCCGAGGACTTGAGTAGTTCGGATCCATCTGAAGTAGTTCGGAAGAAGAGGGCTGAGTTCGGACCATCCAAACTCGGATTGAATCCTATGAATGCCAGCATCACTGTACAGTGTGTTGTCAATAGGTGTAGTAACCTGATTTCAGATTAATCAATTGACCAAACATGCTTAAAAAGTTAAGACATGATTAAGGAGTTCTCGATTGGGTTTAAGGAGTTAAAATCGGATTCAGAAATCAAAAAATGGTTCCAAGGGTTTCTTGTGTTGGGACAGTTCGGAAGCTCCAAAGAATAGTTCGGAAGCACCGAACTTGATCGGAAGCCAATGTTGAAGATCGGATAACGCTCACATCATCATTTTCTTGGACACCTCATTTCGTGGGGCAGGCTTCATGTTGGATGATGTAGGAAGGAGTGACCCCCGAGGCGAGGAACATCGCCGTTGAGATCGTTGGTTATTAGAATCTGTTGATTTACTCTGATTTGGGTTGTTACACTGTTATTCGATTTGGTTGTACCTTAAACAATATTTTAGACTATTGTTGCAGATTTGAGATTTATGTTTTCCACTGTTTAACATGATTATTGTCATTAAGATATAATTGCATGCGTAAGAATTGCATGTTTAGTTTCTGATTTCGGTGTTGGTTGCTACATTTATGGTATCAGAGCAAACAATTATATTTTGGGACATAGAACCTTTCTTTAGAGTTTGAACTTAGTTTTTCTTTGTAGATGATAGAAGTATAATAATTTGAAAAATATATAATATGATGCCCCTAAAAAATATACGAGTCTAATCCGACCCGAGCCCAATTATCCATATTTTTGGAAATATACTTTGAGGCCCCCATCTAGTTTTATTTTATGAGAAGCTCAGTCTGGGATGACCCTGCTAGGGAATGTGATCATGATTATAAATTCATGGGCTTGAGCCCTAACTGGTATGGTTGGAGCCCGACCCGAGCCCAGGAAAGGCCCAATATCTAGAATCTTCCAGTACTTTCGGACACATGAAGATCTGCAACAGATAAGGACAATATCTTATGAATCCAAGATTTGATATGATTTCAGAATCATTAATTAGAGTCCTACTCTAACACATGTTCTACCTTGACAAGGTAACCTACCCCTCCAAGCCCCTATAAATACAGGTGTGGTTCATGGTTTATTCATTCATTCATCTCTTCTATTCACTTCTTGTTCACACACTCACACCCACATATTTTCTTGGTCATACTTTCTGTCAAGCTCTTTAACTTTCGAGCACTGACATAGGCATCGGAGGGGTCACGCCGAAAACATCGGGCATGCAATCTTGCAGTAAGACCCAATTATATCACATCGGGCATGCAATCCTGCAGTAAGACTCAATTATATCACATCGGGCATGCAATCTTGCAGTAAGACCCAATTATATCACATTGGACATGCAATCTTGCAGTAAGGCCCAATTATATTATATCGGGCATGCAATCTAGCACTAAGGCCTACTCTACGACTTGACACTTTATAAGACCAACACAGCTTGGCAAACCACAAAAGCCCGACTAGTTCGGCACTCACCACGCCACTCGTGGTTATCTCAAAAGCCCGACCAGTTCGGCAATATGTAAACCCACGCCACTCGTGGTTATCTCAAAAGCCCGATCAACTCGGCAATATGTAAACCCACACCACTCGTGGTTATCTCAAAAACCCGGCCATCTCGGCAATATGTAAACCCACGCCACTCGTGGTTATCTCAAAAGCCCGACCAGCTCGACAATATGTAAACTCACGCCACTCGTGGTTATCTCAAAAGCCCGACCAGCTCGACAATATATAAACCCACGCCACTCGTGGTTATCTCAAAAGACCGACCAGCTCGGTAATATGTAAACTCATGTCACTCGTGGTTATCTCAAAAGTCCGACTAGCTCGGCAATATGTAAACCCACTCCACTCATGGTTATCTCAAAATCTCGACCAAGCTCGACACGTACCACGCACTTCGTGGTCAAATTCAAAGCCCAACCAGCTCGGCACCTACCACGTCACTCGTGGCCTGCATCGAAAGCCCATCCGGTTGGGAAATGTTACTTGTACTTGGTTAATACAAGAGTTCTTACATGGGCTCGGGATCCGACCATACCACATGGTCTAAACTTCATACTTATTTTAGACCAGTAGGGGGAGGTACTATTGATGCCCCTAAAAAATATACGAGTCTAATCCGACCCGAGCTCAATAATCCATATTTTTGGAAATATACTTTGAGGCCCATCTAGTCTTATTTTATGAGAAGCCCAGTCTGGGATGGCCCTGTTAGGGAATGTTCTCATGATTATAAATTCATGGGCTTGAACCCTAACTGGTATGGTTGGAGCCCGACCCGAGCCCAGGAAGGGCCCAATATCTAGAACCTTCCAGTACTCTTGGACACATGAAGATCTGCATCAGATAAGGACAATATCTTATGAATCCAAGATTTGATATGATTTCATACTAATCAATTAGAGTCCTACTCTAACACATGTTCTACCTTGACAAGGTAACCTACCCCTCCAAGCCCCTATAAATACATGTAAGGTTCATGGTTTATTCATTCATCTCTTCTATTTATTTCTTGTTCACACACTCACACCCACATATTTTCTTGTTCATACTTTCTGTCAATCTCTTTAACTTTCGAGCACTGACATAGGCATCGAAGAGGTCACGCCGAAAACACCTTCAGCGCCCCCTAATTTGGTTTCTGTCTGTGCAGAAATCTGTCGTGCCCGAACCAACCCGATTTATTGAATATTTGGAGATCCACTCTATCAGACCGAACCCGGAGGAAAAAATCGACATCATCATAATATATATGGAGATATTAGAACAAAAAAGCATTTACAAATGTCTTTGAGAGAAAAATATCTGAAGGTTAAAATTTGTTATTGACCCACTCAAACAAGAATAGAAAATGTTTAGAACTTGCATGAGAAAATACATGAGAAAATACTTTGGATTTGTGTATGATGGATGACATGTCAATATGCAGGCCCGTAAATCGATCTATTCAATTGAAATTAAAAATTTCTGCAAGTTCATGATGTCATTTTGTAAATTTCTTGCGCCATATTAAAAATTAGATATAGATTTTAATACCATCGAATATACAGATATCAACTAATACTTATTTGAGATTGTTATATCATATACTTCCATGCAACAAAAAAAATGAACAAAAAGATCAATTTTGTGAGACAAATATCTTATTTGAATATTCATGAAAAAATTATTATCTTGTGTCAAAAACTTTACATTTCATTGTAAATATGAATAATTTTGACATATTTTATAGATAAAGATCCATAACATCGTCTCACAAGATATAAAGTTTAAAAAATACAACATAAAATAGAGCATAAGATTTCGTTCCCGGTTCACCAGCACAACGTGCATTTTATTTTGGAAAAATAAGTTTTTTGGTCCATTAACATGTTCATGTTTTGGTTATGGTCTATTAACTTTTTCGATGTGGGTTTTGGTACACTAACTTTGCATTTTCAGTGTTTTTTGGTCCAACAAAATGATGATGTGAACCAAAGCTGACACGTAAGCAGTTGGACCAAAAAACACTAAAAATGCAAAGCTAGTGTACCGAAACTCACATCGAAAAAGTTAATGGACCAAAACTCAAAGAAGTTAAAATTACTGAACTAAAAAACTTATTTTCTTTATTTTGAAAAAATAAGTTTTTTGGTCTATTAAACGCACAAATGGGAGACTTCAGTTGTTTAATAGAAGTAACTTACGGTGTAATTATCCTGTGGCTCAAAGTATGGGTAACACTGAATTTAATTAAAAAAAAAATAGTAAATTAAGCTTAAGAAATGAGAGAGACAATTCCATATGTGCCAGTCTGCACTTCGCTTATAATAATAGAGCTCTCTGTCTCCCACTTTTTCACACACACAAACACCCACACTAACTCTGGAACAAAGGAAACCAGACCTCAGCAACAAGTTTTCCGTTTACACCCACTTTTTTTCCTCTCAAATCTCTGTGAACTGAGCATTTTTTTTCCTTAGAATTTAATTGATCAGTGTCTGCTTGAGGCCCATTTGATGCCACCCCCACCCATTTTTGTTCTTTATGTTATGGAGTGAACTTCACCGGGAAAAAAAGGCTCAGAGAAGGAGAAAGGAGCCATTTTTATTTCTTTTTCAAGCTTCAGATCTGTCAGAGATTAACTGTTTAATTTCAACTCATTGTATTGATTTTGGCTTCTGCGTGTTCTGTTTTTGTTGAGTAGAATGAGTAAAGACGAGTTCTTGAAGATCCAGGTACTTTTTTTTTTCCCCTTGCTCTCTGCGGTGTGTGCGTGTAAAATGTGTTTTTACTGTGTGTTTAGTGTGAGTTTTTTTGCGCTTTACGGGATTTTGCTTGCTTTGAACTCAAGATGTTTGATGTCATATTTTCTTTTGACGTTGGTCTCTTTAACTTTTTGTTTGTATCTGTGAGATGCATTTTCCAATAAACTCCAATTAGATAGATGCATTCACTTTCTTTTTGCACTTTAATTTCTTGTTTCTTGTTTGCTTTTCCTTTGATTTTGGCTAATATGTATACCTCAGCATGTGCTATTTTTTCCCTGGCCTTTGCTTGTTCTTGCAGACTTGTGTCCTTAAAGTCAATATACACTGCGATGGTTGCAAGACGAAAGTGAAGAAAACATTGCAGAAGATTGATGGTATAGTTTCAACTCGAGACTTGATTCTTAGAACACTTTCTTGAGTTTATCTGTTTTGCAATGGTCAAATCATTAGTACTTGTAGCACTGCTCGGCCTTAATATGCTGATTTTGTCACTAAAATACGTTAAAATTGCTTTCTTGTGCTAAGATTTTTTTTGAAATTTTTGTGTTATACGACAGGGGTTTACACCATAAAGATTGATTCCGAGCAGGGGAAGGTGACAGTATCTGGTAATGTTGATCCAGCCACACTCATCAAGAAGCTAATCAAGAATGGGAAACACGCAGAGATATGGGGTGCATCAAAGCCCCACGAAAACCAGCTTAATAATCAGTTCAAGAATTTGATGATTGATAATGGGAAAGGTGGAAATAACAAGGGAGATATTAAAAAAGGCGTCGATGATAAGCCGAAAGGCGGAGTTCAAGATCCACTTAAGCTGCTTCAGCAGCTTCAACAGATGAAAAGGTTTCAAGATCTGAAACCGCTGCCACTTAATAAGGATCACAATCAGAAATCTGCAGGCAAGTTAAACTTGCCCGAGGATGAGGATTTAAGTGATGATGAGTTTGATGAGGATGATGATTATGACGATGAAGATGATGATTATGAGTACGATGAGGATGACGATGAAGATGAAGAGTTTGAGGATGATCATTTGGAGGATGCTCCTTTGAATAAGATGAAGCCGGTGGGTGGTAATGGCCATGGTGGTTCAATGATGTCTAATTTGCTGATGAATAGCCAGAATCTTGCAAAGGCAGCTGGTGTTAATAATGGAGGTGGAAACGGGAAAAAAGGCGGTGGCGGTGAGAACGATGGTGGTGCTAATGGCGGCAAGAAAGGTGGAAACCAGAGTCAAGGTGGTGGCAAGGGCGGGGGCGGTGGTGCACAGCCTAAAGACAGCAAAAACGGAGGCGGTCAGAATAACAAGAATGATAACCATGGTGGTGGTGGTGGTGGTGGTGGGGCTGCAAATGGGAAAATTTTCATGCCTAATGGGGCCATGAAAAGTGGTGGATTAATGATTGATGAGACTCGTGGCATGCCAAATATGATGAGCATGAACTTGGCGCCCATTGGCCAAATGGGTAACATACCGACCCGCCCCATGGGTAGTCTTCCGGCTGTTCAAGGCTTACCGGCCTTGAACGCCCCCTCCGGTGGTGGTGGTGGTGGATATTTTCCCGAGCAGTACATGGGCGGTCAACACCAGCAACAACTAGCAGCCATGATGATGAACCAGCGACGTGGCAGCACGAATGAGAACTTTCAGCCGATGATATACGCACGGCCTCCACCGGCTGTAAATTACATGCCTTATCCTTATCCCTACCCTCCACCACCAGGCGAGCATATCGATCAGTATAACATGTTTAGCGACGAGAACACCTCTGGCTGCAACATCATGTAATGTAAGGGGTCGATAAATTCACGCCGGTGGTGGTTGAGTTACAAGTTAATGACTTGCTAGCTTGTTATAATATATACATGGAAAGTATTTTACCTTGTTATTAATATATATATTTTTAGGGAAAAAAGTCCCTTTTGAAACCTATGTTAAGGTGGTTATAGGAGTTCTTTTAGATTATAATGTTCATATAATGTTTGTAATTGGGAGAATGTTTATATAATGTTTATGTATATGGTGGGAAAAGAAAGAAATAAAATTATGAGAATTTGGTGTAAAAAGGTAAAAATATCCCCTTTCTTTGCTATTTCTCTTCTGGTTCTTGGTTCTGTGAAGTCATTTAATTTTTTTTTTTTTTTGAAGATTCTACCCCCCCATTGTAAATTCTACCCCTATTGTAAATTCTGATGCGCAAGAAACATGAGAACTTTTTGAGAAATAAATTTATTTTTATAAATAAATAAATGGAGACAAATTAAAGACAAAAATCTTATGACACGGTTTCAAAGGTCATTTTTTTGAGACGAGTCTCTTATATGGGTTATCGATTAAAAAGTATTACATTTTATGCCAAAAATATTATTTATTATTATAAATATGGTTATGGTTAACTCGTCTCACAAAAGTGTTACTCAATTAAATACAATTTTTTGATGAAAAAAGTTTTTATTTCTTATCTTGCATTGATCCAAAGATCCCCAGACATTAAGTAACATTTTGTATCATGTTATCCACATTGAGAGAATTAAATAAAGCAGAATAAAATTTAGACTAATCACTTTAATGAAAATAATATAAAATTTCCGATCAAAAAAAGAAAATAATATAAAATTTTATTAATAAACTATTTTACTATAATTTAAAGTGGTTGACTTTGATTTTAAAAAAATATAGACGTCAACTAAACACCAATAAAATTTATCATGCATATTCATGCAAAAATTCATAAGAATTATTAATGGAGCATTTCAGCGTTAATGTTACTCCACATATAATTTATTAATACATTATGTATGTAATTAAATATGTAGTTTATTTTTAAAAAACATGGTAACCTACACACTATAGTTAATATCTTTGACGCGCATTAAATAAATTTATGGACTAAGATAACAACCTACAAATTACGTTCGTCAAATAAATTGCATTATACAAACTATGTGTAATGAATTAATCCAAAAAAAATGATAATATTAAAAATCGAACCCACTCTATGACGAAAGCTCGTCTCCATCCCTAGTTCAAATACCTTTGAGAATTTCAGTGTGTGGCTCTTGCATTTATTCGTGCTTAACGGGACCTATAACTAATTAATGTCGCTTCAATCTTTTCATTCAATTCAAGACTTCGGTACAAATATTTTTTAAAAGGTTTTTATTATACGAATAAATATGACGAAAACAAACAAAGAGAATAATATATAAGTGGACTAATGCATAAAATATCCTGAGAAATAATCTTGTTGGTATGTATCATTAATTCATTATACGGGAAAAAAAAATTTATTTTGGTTTTCTATCTATCTTTATTTATTCTATTTTAGTCTTCTAAATAGTCAAACTAAATATAATTTTTTGTTGAAATCCTATCTTGATTGCATTGATCCAAAGATCGCCGGCAGACATTAAGTAGCATTTTCTACCATGTTATCACTTTAATGAAAAGAATATAAAATGTTATTAATAAAATATTTTACTAATTTAAAGTGGCTGACTTTGATTTAAAAAAAATATAAACGTCAACTAAATACTAATAAAATTTATCATGCAAAAGTTCATAAGAATTATTAAATGGAGCATTTCAGCATTAATGTGTACTCCACATAATTTATTAATACATTACGAATGTTCAATTTGTAGTTTATTTTTAAAAAACGTGATAATCTACCGTCGATATTTTTGACATGCATTAAGTAAATTTACGGGTTAACAAAAAGACCTATAAAATACGTTTGTCAAATAAATTGCATCATGAAAGCTATGTGTTACAAACTTATCCAAAAAAATACTAATAATAATTAAGAATCGAACTCTTGACTCATTGACAAACTTTTGTTTTTGTCTCTGGGTTTTTCTACGATCTATCGGTGAAATTCACCCCGTGAATCTGGGTCATTCATGGCCCGAGCCCCACATATAAGGGCCGGACCCCACACAAATTGTATGGGATCCGGGCCAATGAATAATGAATGCTGATCCGGTGCGGCATAGAATGGCTCTCCGTTCAGACACCTTTGAGAATTTCAATTTGTCGCTCTTACATTTATTCGTGCTCAACGGACCTATAACTAATGAATGTCGCTTCAATCTTTTAATTGAATTCAAGACTTCGGTACAAGTATTTTTTTATATTTTATTTATTAATGCAAGAAATATCCAGAGAAAGAATTTTTTTTTTAATGTGTCATTAATTCATTATAATTCAACTAATTTCTAAATATGGTACAATTAGTAACAACTAAGAACCATAATCAAAATAATGATCTAGACACCGTTTTGGACAAATATATTAACAATATTTATAGTATTTTGTAAAAAAATTTCAGTAAAAAGTTTTTAAAAATATTTTAAAATAGTTTTCTCCATGTATAGATTTTAAAGAACAATTTATATAAATTTATCGATTTTTTTTAAAAAAATTGAAGACATTTATGAAAATTAACACATTATCTTTTTAATTGTAAAAAATTATTATAGAATAGTTTTTCAATTGCATATTTATTATTAAAACAAATTTTAAAATATTTTATAAAAATTTTGTGAAAAAAACTTTTATAAAAATGTTTTATAAGTACTTGTTCAAAGGGGAGCTGTATATATTTTCTAAAATAAATCAAGAGTTAGGCAAACTATATTGTAGTGAGAAAAATATAGCGCGTTCCAGATCCAAGACGATCGACACTTGTGTTGTTCTCAAGTTATGCATATGAAAACAAGCATCATACTCAAAAGTGTTGAAAAATATATTATTATTATTATTATTATGATGTTGAATATTGAATATTGAATGTTGAATGTTGAATGTTGAATATTGACTTGTAAAATGTGAAAAATTAGTGTGTGATGATGTAGATGATGATGTATTTATTTTTGGACTAATCTCAAATGTGGATCTATAAATAGGTCTTCATTTGTGATGAAAAATACAATTGAGTTGAGAGAAAAATATTATAAAGTGTAGAGTTTGATATATTTTGAGTTTTGGAGTATTTACTTTTTACCGTAAATTTTTTACTTTTTCACAACACGTTATCAGCACGATCGCTCGAAGGTTCTCTATAATTTCCGACGCTCCAAAATACAAGAAGAAGTAAAAAATAATCAACAAGTAAGAATATTCACTTTTACTGTTTATATATTTTTATTGTGTATAATATCATGTTATGAATTTCAAAAACTTGTTATAAATCCTGAGAGGATGTTAAGACGACATCCCACACTCCCGGTAAGGGATACGACAAGTATAAAAGCCTCTAAGGTTTTTAAACAATATAATCATATTTGTATAATTTCATGTTATTACATAAAAGGCTGTCTACGACACCGACCTTATAATAATGTGATATGATATACATAATTATTTAATTATGATTATCATTATATGCATTGCATCATTATCACAAATTTTTATTCAACACATACTCGATTTTTTTCTTTACCCCCAACGGTCACAAACGAGTAATTTTTGCCCTATAAATATGTTCACTCAAACTCATTTTCAATCACACCAAATTCACTCTTTCTCTCAAAATATTTTCTCCTCGTTTTTTTTTTCGAAAAAGAAGAAGATGGAGTTTTTGACCTTTCTAAGGCTATTTTTCATAACGACTATGATCATCATGCTTACGAGTTTTGTACTCACTGGCGATTTTCCATCACAGATTTTTTATCTATTTATATACGCACTTGTAATTTTCGTCCTTTCATTATTTTGTATTATCATACTAATAAAAATTAACTAATAAAATGCATTTTTATTTTTTTAGTACCACCATGTCAAATTTGGCAAATATTGAATTCGTTGCGCTCGATATCACTGGAAAGAATTATATGTCATGGACTCTCGATGTAGAGATGCATCTTGAGTCATTGGGTCTAAGTGATACCATCAAAGAAATTAATATATCAATCTCACAAAATAAAGCAAAGACAATGATTTTCTTACGCCGACATCTTGATGAAGGGTTGAAATGTGAGTATCTCACAGAAAAAGACCCAATGATTTTATGGAAAGGGTTGAAAGAAAGATTTGAGCATATAAGGGAAGTGATACTTCCGACCGCCCATGATGAATGGAATTCGTTGAGAATCCAAGACTTTAAAAAAGTCAGTGATTATAATTCTGCGATATATCGAATAGTCTCGCAATTAAAATTCTGTGGACTTGAAGTCACAGAGATGGAAATGCTTGAGAAAACGTTTTTCACTTTTCACGCATCAAATATAACTCTACAACAACAGTATAGAGTGCGTGGTTTTACGAGATATTCTGAACTCATTGCATGTCTTCTTGTGGCGGAAAAGAACAAGAATTGTTAATAAGAAATCATCAATCCCGACCCACTGGATCAACGACATTTCCTGAAGCAAATGTCGTAATGAAAAATGAAAACCAAAATCAAAGACATAGACCAGAATTTGGTCGTGGACGAGGTCGAGGAAGTGGGCGTGGGCATGGACGTGGACGTAAAAATTATCGCGGTCGTGGTCGTGGCCGTGGATATGAAAATAATCGAGATAGTTATTTCAATAACTCATCTCAAAAGAACGTCACGAATCACCCACCAAAAAGGCAGCATGAAAATACGAGTGAAAATGAAAATCACTCAAAAAGATCTGAGAGTGTTTGTTATAGATGTGGCACTCCAGGACATTGGTCACATATTTGTCGAACCCCTGAGCACCTATGTAAGCTCTATAAAGAATCGACAAAGGGGAAAGGAAAAGAGACCAATTTTGTTGAAAATAGTGACCATTTAATTGGTTCAACTAGTTTCAATGCTGTAGATTTTTTGAATGATTTCGAAGACATTGATTAAAAGATTGGTGGGATTAGATTGTAACAAATTTGTATTTTTATGCATTCTTGTATTATAAAGCATGTTATATTTTGCATTTGTATTGTACTTAATTTTTCTTTATTGCATTTTTGTGAAGTTTGATATGGAAAATGCTATGAGCAAACATGGAAATAATATCATGGAAATTTGTATACCGGATAGTGGTACAACGCACACTATTATGCGAGATGAAAGATATTTCTTGAAAATAAAACCAACAAAAACAATGGTGAATACAATATCAGGTCCTGTAGACTTGATTGAAGGTTGTGGAAAAACACATTTTTTGTTACCTAACGGTACAAAATTTTTGATAAATGATGCTTTATATTCACCACAATCGAAAAGAAATTTGTTGAGTTTTAATGACATATATTCTCATGGATATGATACTGAGACGATAACTGATGGAAATTAGAAATATATGTGTCTTACCACATATAAATCAGAAAAGAAATATGTGGTTGAAAAATTATCAATGCTCCCTACTGGATTGCATTATACACATATAAGGCCAATCGAATCAAATATGGTGGTTAATAGTTCTTCAATATTAATCAATTGGCATGATCGATTGGGATATCCTGGTTCAATAATGATGCGAAGAATTATTGAAAATACGCATGGTCATCCATTGAAAGACCAGAAGATCTTTCAGAATAATAAGTTTCAATGTAAATCATGTTCTCTTGGAAAACTTATTATAAGACCATCACCAGCTAAAATCCAAACATAATCACCCATATTTCTTGAACGTATTCAGGGTGATATTTGTGGGCCAATTCATCCACCATGTGGACCATTTCGATATTTTATGGTATTGATCGATGCATCCAGCAGATGGTCACATGTATGCTTATTGTCAACTCGGAATGTGGCATTTGCAAAACTAATGGCTCAAATAATAAAATTGCGGAATCAATTTCCCGATTATACAATCAAGAAAATAAGACTTGATAATGCTGAAGAATTTACTTCCCAAACTTTCAATGACTATTGTATGTCAATGGGAATTACTGTTGAACATCCTGTTGCTCATATTCATACACAGAATGGATTAGCTGAATCATTGATTAAACGTCTACAACTGATTGCTAGACCAATGATTATGAGAACAAAACTCCCTATTTCTATATGGGGACATGCAATTTTACATGCTGCGGCATTAATTCGCATCAGACCAAGTGCATATCATAAATTCTCCCCATTGCAGCTTGCATTTGGTAAAAAACCAAATATTTTTCATCTGAGAATTTTTGGATATATGGTGTATGTGCCTATTGCACCACCTCAACGATCAAAAATGGGTCCTCAAAGAAAAATCGATATTTATATCGGTTATGATAGCCCATCAATCATTCGATATCTTGATCCTCGGACAGGCGATGTTTTTACAGCACATTTTGCTGATTGTCATTTTAATGAAGAAATCTTCCCAATGTTAGGGGGAGAAAAGAAACACATCGAAAAAGAAATCACATGGTATGTACCATCATTGTTATATTTGGATCCAAGGACCAAACAATGTGAGAAAGATGTACAACAAATTGTGCACTTGCAAAGAATTGAAAATCAAATGCCAGATGCATTTGCAAACACAAAAGGGGTAACAAAATCATATATACATGCTGTAAATTCCCCTGCTCGAATTGAAATTCCAAAGAAACAAATTGAAGACACTTATGATGTAATAAAATGCTTGAAGCGTGGAAGGCCAGTCGGTTCCAAGGATAAAAATCCTCGGGAAAAAAAAGGCATAGAGAAACACGATGATCATAAAATAGAAAATGGTGTTTAAAAAAAAAACACCTGATGATGAAAATGTTCTGTCAGAACCACAAACTGACGAGAATCATGAAATCTCTATCAATTATATTAATACTGGAAAAATATGGAACCGAAAAGATATAAAAGATATTGATGAGATATTTTCTTATAATGTGGCATGTGACATCATAAATGAAAACGAGGATCATGAACCAAAGACCTTTGGTGAATGTAAAACTCATCATGATTGGGCAAAATGGAAAGATGCCATCCAGGTTGAATTGGATTCGCTGAATAAATGTAATGTTTTTGGACCTATAGTCCTCACACCTGAAGGTGTAAAACCCGTTGGATACAAATGGATTTTTATTCGAAAGCGAAATGAGAAAAATGAAATAGTCAGATATAAAGCTAGACTTGTTGCACAAGGTTTTTCTCAAAGGCCTGGAATTGATTATGAAGAAACGTATTCTCCTGTTATGGATGCAATTACGTTTCGATATTTAATTAGTTTGGCACTGTCTGAAAATTTGAAAATGTCTCTTATGGATGTTGTTACAGCTTACTTATACGGATCACTTGATAGTGATATATACATGAAAATCCCTGAAGGATTTAAGATGCCTAAAGCACAAAGTTCAAAACCCAAAGAATTTTATTCTGTAAAATTGCAAAGATCATTATATGGGTTAAAGCAATCCGGCCGAATGTGGTATAATCGGCTAAGTGAGCACTTGATGAAAAAGGGATATGTAAATGATCCAATATGCCCTTGTGTTTTCATCAAGAAAACAACATCCGGATGTGTAATTATTGCTGTATATGTTGATGATTTAAACATCATTGGAACAAATAAAGAAATTCAAGAAGTTATGATGTACTTGAAGGAAGAATTCGAAATGAAGGATCTTGGAAAAACTAAGTATTGTCTGGGTTTGCAAATCGAACAAAAAAAATGTGAAATTTTTGTTCACCAGGAAAATTATACAGAAAAGATCCTTAAACGTTTTAATATGGATAAATCAAAATCCATTAAGTACTCCAATGGTTGTAAGATCATTAAACATAGAAAAGGATCCATTCCGTCCATGTGAAGATGATGAAGTTATTCTTGGTCCAGAAGTATCATATCTAAGTGCCATTGGTGCCCTTATGTATCTTGCAAATTGCACTAGACCTGATATATCTTTTGCTGTAAATTTATTGGCAAGATTTAGTTCATATCCAACAAAGAGACACTGGAACGGAATTAAACATATATTTCGTTATCTACGAGGAATGATAGATTTGGGACTTTTGTACTCAAAAGACACCAATCAAAGTATCATTGGTTATGCCGATGCTGGATATTTATCTGATCCACATAAGGCACGTTCCCAAACCGGATATGTATTTACTCGTGGAGGCACCGCAATTTCTTGGCGTTCACAGAAACAAACACTCGTAACAACTTCATCAAATCACGCTGAGATTATTGCATTACATGAAGCAAGTCGTGAATGTGTATGATTAAAGTCAATGACCAAACATATTCAAATATCGTGTGGATTGACAGTAGACAAGAAGCCTGTGACACTATATGAAGATAATGTTGCATGTATTGCTCAAATAAAAGAAGGATACATCAAAAGTGACAGAACCAAACATATCCCCCCAAAATTCTTTGCCTACACTCAAGAGATAATGTTGCATGTATTTCTCAAATAAAAGAAGGATACATCAAAAGTGACAGAACCAAACATATCCCCCCAAAATTCTTTGCCTACACTCAAGAGCTTGAGAAGAATAAAGATATTGATATCTGTTACATTCAATCAAGTGAGAACTCATCAGATCTCTTCACAAAAGCACTTCCCACGACGATATTCAGAAAGCATATATACAACATTGGGATGCGCAATCTACGGAATATGTGAAGAATCACTCATGTTAACATGAGGGGGAGTTTACGTGACTGCACTCTTTTTTCCTTATTATGGTTTTTATCCCACTGGGTTTTTTCCAGTAAGGTTTTTAACGAGGCATTATAAAACACGTAATGAAGACATTCATCATATCACGATCATCATCACAAGGAGTGTTGAAAAATATATAATTATTATTATTATGTTGAATATTGAATATTGAATGTTGAATGTTGAATATTGAGTTGTAAAATGTGAAAAATTAGTGTGTGATGATGTAGATGATGATGTATTTATTTTTGGACTAATCTCAAATATGGATCTATAAATAGGTCTTCATTTGTGATGAAAAATACAATTGAGTTGAGAGAAAAATATTATAAAGTGTAGAGTTTGATATATTTTGAGTTTTGGAGTATTTACTTTTTACCGTAAATTTTTTACTTTTTCACAACAAAAAGTACATATTTCAAAATTATAAACCAATCAATTCATTCTCTCATGATGCAGAAACAGACTGCCTTTACAACTTTTAAGAGTCCGTTTGCTTTCAGTATATGTTTTAAAAAATAAGTGATTTTTTAAGTTGGCTTTTAAAAAAACTTTTTAAAGTTAAAACTGAAATAATTTTGTATTTGGATAAATATATTGAAAGGACTTTTTTAAAGTTGAGTTTAAAAAAAAAACATTTGAAAAGCTATAAATATGGGCTTTTAAAAAAAACATTTATTTTTGCTTAAATAAGTGCTTTTAAAAGCACTTAACATTTATCCAAACACATTTGAGTTAATAAAAGCACCTTTTTTTTTTTTTATTAAAAAAGTACTTTTTTTTAATTGTCGACTGAAACCAAACGGGCTCTAAATCCGAATGATAAATTTCTTGTCAAAGGCAATGAAATAAAATACCAAAAAAATAAATAACAATACCTATTATTTTCTTTCACTAGCCCCAAAACTGGAATTGCTTGTATCTCTTGATCTCTTCTTCAGTCTCATATAAGAGCGGGTGTATTGAGTGTGTGAGTGATATATAGCTGTCACTCAGCAAGCGAGAGAAAATTTATCTCAGCTTTAATTTAAAATAATTTTCTGGAAAAAACTCTTATATATTATATAAAGATCATAGTAGAATGCACTGGATAGATAATGAAGCTTATAGCTAACGGATATCGTTCTATTATGATTTAATTCTCTAAGGGTGAGACTGGAATTGAGGAATTAACAGGAATCAGACATATTCAAAATATAAATTCCTACAATTGTTTCAAAATTTTTAGTGCTTCAAATATGTAGATTTCAGAATTCATATCTTGACCACATATCATACAAGCTGGAATGGTTTTAAATCATATATCACGAGTTAAAACAAAAAGTCCAGTTACCTTAATATACTAAATTAAAGTTTCGATTGATGTTTGAAGGCTCTGTCCTTGCTCCTAAACTATTGCTAAAATGTTCCCACTTATAGCCCGAAATTTGGTTGCCTCTCACTAAAATTCTAGGATGGCTTTAGGGGTAAGTTCGACCCTACCCCATGGGGTAGGTGAAACTTCTTGATTGGTCCAAAATGCATATAAATCACAACATCTATCATATGACTAGCAAAATGCACATATAAGAGTATATACTAAGCTGACCATCTTAGTCAGTATGTTATGTATCTCTAATACCAGTGTAGAAAAAGCCTCAATCTCCAATCCTAAACAACTTAATAAACCATTCTAGTATTAACAACTGCTAAAAGTCTATTCGAAACCCAAACCATAACACACATATCATACTTTCATCCATCGTCAGTCCTTTGACGAAGATAATTGTATCTGTTTCGGACACTGATGTCTCATCTAGAAACCCTTATAACTTGAATTGGCTTAACAATAAGGCTTATAAAACACTAAGATATCGACAAAAAATGAGAGAAACCATCGTAAAATTGATCAAAATTATGAAATTCGGATGACCTATTATAGGCAGAGTTTAGATGATCTGAACTCTTGTTATAAAAGCTACAAACTGCGCATGCTGCTACATTTCATGCTCGTTTTGACATCTATTTAGGCACCTAGGTTTGGATGGTTCTATCCCAGGTTTGGACCGTCCAAATTGCTATGTTTCAATGCACTTTTTGACACCTACATTGTAGTGACCCTGCACTGAATCACCTACTAACTGATAACTATGACATGCATTAATCTTTAATCAAAATTTAAACACTTAACAGAGTAAAAACGTGCGGAAACATAACCCATAAGAACAAAGCTTAGTAAAACATATCCAGGCTTATTATAGTAGTGATACAACCAAGTCGACAAGATTAAAATACAACTGTCTAAAACATTATATAGCTAAAAAAATCCTGCTGTATAAAATCCCCTGAAAAGTTTCAGCTCCCTAGTTCTGCCTCGAACTACCGGTTTTGTCCATCCTGAGACCTGCCCGTGGAATGGGGTGTCCAAGATAACAACTAGGACGTTATCGCTAACGTCCAGTACATAAACATGAGTAAACATATGTATATAATGCATGCAACCGCGATGACAGGTAAATGGTCATCTGATAAGTCATGCTCAGTACAAGCGCCACATGAGTATTGTAACCTCACGGATCAACCTATGGGTACAACCACACTCGTCTAGAATATCAAAGTAGTCAGACATACTTATTTTTGCTTAAATAAGTGCTTTTAAAAGCACTTAAAATTTATCCAAACACATTTGAGTTAATAAAAGCACTTTTTTTTAAAAAAAATTACTTTTTTTTAATTGTCTACTGAAATCAAACGGCCTCTAAATCCGAATGATAAATTTCTTGTCAAAGACAATGGAATAAAATACCAAAAAAATAAATAACAAAACCTACTATTTTCTTTCACTAGCCCCAAAACTGGAATTGCTTGTATCTCTTGATCTCTTCTTCAGTCTTATATAAGAGCGGGTGTATTGAGTGTATGAGTGATATATAGTTGTCACTCAGCAAGCGAGAGAAAATTTATCTCAGCTTTAATTTAAAATAATTTTCAGGAAAAAACTCGTATATAGTATATAAAGATCATAGTAGAATGCACTGGATAGATAATGAAGCTTATAGCTAACGGATATCGTTCTATTATGATTTAATTCTCTAAGGGTGAGACTGGAATTGAGGAATTAACAGGAATCAGACATATTCAGAATATAAATTCCTACAATTGTTTCAAAATTTTTAGTGCTTCAAATATGTAGATTTCAGAATTCATATCTTGACCACATATCATACAAGATGGAATGGTTTTAAATCATATATCACGAGTTAAAACAGAAAGTCCACTTACCGTAATATACTAAATTAAAGTTTCGATTGATGTTTGAAGGCTCTGTCCTTGCTCCTAAACTGTTGCTAAAATGTTCCCACTTATAGCCCGAAAATTTGGTTGCCTCTCACTCAAATTTTAGGATGGCTTTAGGGCTGGAAAAATTCAGAAAATTCTCGACCATTCTCGATTTCCAACCCGTTCTTGTCCCGAATTTTTTTCGTCCCGAACTTTTTTCGACCCGAGTGTCCCGACCTGATCAATTTCGGTATCGGGATAGGCAACTCTACCCGACGAGATTCTCGACCCGACCCGAATATATTAATAATATTTTTAATTAAAAAAATAGATTTTTTTTTATAATTTTCTGTTTTAATATTAATCTTTTATAATTACCTACCATATAATTATTTTTTAATATTTATATTTATCTTTTTTAATATTAACCTTGAGTTATAAATTTTTATTTTGTTTTTGTA